>NC_141149.1:78077874-79507249 GCF_053477565.2 Lygodium microphyllum
ACATTCTTATAAAGAGTGAATACAAAAAAAAAAATGTTTACTTTTAATTTTGATACTTTTGATTTACTTTGATCCAAGCATGTGAGTATATATGTTCTAATTAGTCAATCGTGTTGGTTAAAATCACGATTAAATTGTAGGCTAGAGTTCTATATCATTTTGGAATATATGTTCTAATTAGTCAATCATGTTGGTTAAAATCACGATTAAATTGCAAGCTAGAGTTCTGTATCATTTTGGAATATTGTCTTTGCATAATAATATGTTGCAGCTCATCTCTTCTACTCATTTTTTGAGCACTTGCTCTGTTATTGGAAGGAATGAAAATAAGTATTGAAAGTATTTAGATTTCTAATTGTTGTGTTTGAAGGTCTTTTAGATTTTTTCTTTAAAAAATCCAATATTTTATTTAGTTAGGCTTGAAAATACTTTGCAATCCAAACATATTTGAGGATATAATGAAGTGTAATGAAGAATTTTTTTATTTGAGTAACTTTGATGGTGGCTTTCAACTATTGAAATAAAGTATTTATAGTTAGGGTTTTAATTTGAAACTTTAAGGCTAAACTTTTTATAAGAACCTTTATTTAAAATCTTTGATACATAAAAGTTAGATCTCAAAACTCATCTTCACTTTCATTCTCTACTTCTCTATATCTATGTTCTCCTTCATTCTGTGTGTATGTGTGTGTGTGTGTGTATGTGTGTGTGCCATGGCTACTACTCTCACCTTTACCGCATGGATTAGTCCCACACGTTATGCACCTATAGGAAACTAGGTTTACCCAAGGTTTTGCATGACCTTGAATCTAGAGACCTCAATTTCCATGGTAGATATTCTAGCTCTAGCATATTGGCATCTTTTTGTGATGATGAGGCAAATCCTCTCACTTGCTCCATCTCAAACTCTGCTCTTATGTTGATTCCATAGATTTTTTGTATAGTCTGCATGCCACATCAAACCATGAAAATGCAATAAAATGAGCTTTGGTGCATGTGGGGTAACAACTTCACGCTGGAGTTGTATCCACCTCATTCCAAGACCAGATCATGATGGATCTTATTGAGCATGATGTAGGCTTCGCCATCTATGTTTTGTGTACTGATATGCAAGAGGATTGTGAGGAAGATATCGAGCACCCTCTCAGCCGGCAGCCACAATATTTTGAGAGGGAGCATGAGGAAATCACTCTCGATCTAAGTGAGGAGGCAGCACACAGCTTAGCTATTGTACACCCACCTCCCCGCCCTAGTGAGATACTAAGCAATGAGCCAACCCTTGCTTCTCTCCATGCTGTCACCATTGAGGGGGTTGAATACCTATTCATGCAAGATGTGTTGAAGATTTTAGAGATAAGAGAAGAAGAACAATATCATATCATGGTGCGTGATGCACCAAATGATTTTATAGATTTTTATATATAGGATGCCCCACCATATGTGGATGAGGTAGCTTGATATGATGGCATAAGCATCGATGACATCTTTGCCATTGTGAGTATCCAAAAGCAAATTAAGGATGTGATGCTAGAGTATGGCATCTCCAACGAGTATTTTGAGTGCTTGCAGGAAAGCCTTATTGGTCCTTGGCTGGTCCTTGACCTGCTGACTACATGACATCCTAGAAGAGAGATGAGGGTTTGATTGTAGGAGCATACCTAGATGCTCCATTACAGTTGGCAAATAGATGACACGGATAAGGTAATGTTTTTGGTTTTCCCCACGCAACTTCACCCATAGGGCCTCTAGGGCATAAGGACCCATATCATGAAATTTGATCGGGATCGGCAGAACCCTACAGGAGCCCCCCCAGATGTGAGTGTGTAGATAGGACTCTTAAGGGGTCTGATCTCGGTCAAATTTCATGATGTGGGTTCTTTATGCCCTGGAGGTCCTATGGGGTGAAGTTTCATATAAAACTGAATTATATATCTTTAATACTCCATGAATAGTGAGTGTGATACTAAAATAATGTGACACTGGACATTATCTATATAGATGAGTTTTCATCTAGACAAGGTGGTTGATCTAGTGGCCAAGGAAGGATACATGACTCCGCATTGAAAGAGTACATTGGACAGCTTGTCAACGACATAGTAGTATTTTATAAGACATGTTCTCCTACTTTTGTTGAGAACTTCTTGAAGTTGAGGGTAGTGACGAAGGTTGTTCCCTTAAAGACCATCCCGACCAACTGTAGCTTGGAGAAAGTAGTATTTCTTTGACGCTCAAAGCTACTCTCCTTGTTCACAAGTACTAGGTCTAGCCCACTTTTCTCCATGGTGGCCGATGGTATGGTTGCTCTGACCCATGGTCTTTGACCATGGGGAGCCTAGCTCCAAGAAGCCTAGGATAGATTAGATGTACTTACTACCTAATGATATCTCTTTTGGAATGTAATGTAGTTTGTAATCTTCTCTTGTATTAACAAAAATTGATGTTATTAGATTTGTGTGCAATGTAGTTTGTGATACGTGTCTTTTATGTTTGTTTGTATTTGAATGTAATGCTTATTTGTTGGATCTATATACAACATGATTCATTATTTAAATTTAATACACAATGCTTTATCAAATTCATGCGTAATATTTATTTATCCAAATGCACTTAAGGATAACTTAAATAGATAAATAAAACAAATAGCAAGTGATTAAACAAAAATAAGATGTGCTAAAAAAATTGTATTCATATTCATAACAATTTAGAGAGGATCGGATATAGGAAGGGTTTTACAAAATCATTTCAAAAGCTAGATTCCATAGATGTTTCACTAGTAGACCCCTATTGTTACTGCTCTTTGCCAAGATTATCCCTCCATTACCAAAATAATCTCACTATTTGTAGATCCCTCTTAATGACGGTCACCCTTCTTGCATGCACTACTGCATAGACCGAGTCTCTAAACAAGTCAATGAGGAAGGTTTCAGTAGCTTCCTATAGTGCAAGGAGGGCCTAGGCAGTCCATCAATTAGGTTTATCCACACTCGAACTATCAAGGAAGTGCCTCCTGCCATTTTTAATCAGTATGTTCTACATTGTCTCCCGTATCACCTTTTAGAATGCAACCTTTAGTATCAAGAGTTGTGTGGACTTCTGATAATGGTGGATCTCTTGGAGGGCCACTATGCTTGGCTTCCATTGACACTTGCAATGGTTGAGCAGTGGTAGTGGAGCAAAGGGAGGTTGCCTTTGCGTGTAGGAGTTCTTGGGGGGAATCTCCAAGCTACCTGCTTGGTGTGTGCCATGTCTTCCAGGAGTGAGAACTTGAAACATAGAACTCAAATGGGTAAAATGAGGTGAAACTTTTAACTTATAACCAAACTTTTTAAAAATCCATAAACTTGAATTAATATATCCAAATTTTAGAAAAAATATGACCAATGATCAAATTGACTTGAAATTTTACATGTGGACTCTTCTAGGACACATCAATCATACAAAAAAAAAGTTGGCTCCATGAGAAGCATCTGGGACACTTGACTAGAGGCTAGAGTGTGGGGCCCTAAATCTAGAAAATCAGGGCTCCACACACAAGCCTCGGATCAGGTGTCCCAAAGGCTTCTGATGTGGGGCCAATTTTTTAGTTTTTATGAGTTCTTATGATGCTTGGTACATGGGTGAAGTTTCACCAAATTTGATGTATAAAATTGACTATCGAATCTTTTTTCGAAAAATGTATTAACTGGATTGTAGTTCACTATTGAGAACAAAACAATTCACGAAGCGTGTGTACTCCCATATTAAATGTATTCTTGACCAAACTATGTGCAACATTGGAAACTTAAAATTTTACAAAATACAAATCATAGGCAAAATGGAACATCATATATCCGATAGAGTATTTCCAAACCATAAAATATAGTACAGATATAGTATATCGGTCCAAGTACAACTTTTCACCGACGTGTGCACGCGATTGCACATAAAATCTATCCTCAATGAAACTAGTTGCAAAATTGGAAACTCAAAAATTCACACAATGCAAGTCATGAGAAAAATAGAATATCACATATATCGGATGTAGTATTACGAAACCACAAAATACATGATAGATAGTACGTCACATCAAGTAAAACAAGAGCTACGAAAAATTTAGCTCCATTTTGAAGGCCACTTCAATTAAATATTTGAAGATCTACTAGAAGGATAACTAGAAACTAAGCTCCATAAAATCTATAACTAGACTTGAGCTACTTGAGCTAAATATAGATCCATTTACAAGGTAGCTTCTCAAAGCATGTTGTTGACATTAAGATTAAATCATCCTTGTTGTTGCAAATCCTACAAACAAGAATCAAATATATGGGCTTAATATTGATACGTTGGGCATGAATGGCTAGAAGTTGAAGATTATGGATGAGATCAATCAAGTAGCTTTTAGCAGCTTCCTCTTGGAGAGCAAGTAAGGCTTGGCTTGACTATCACTTTACATTCCTTGCGTGGTTCCTTGAAAAGAACTTATGATGATGCCCTAGCTACAAATTTTGTAGTATTTATTGCACCAACCTAGAGAATGGTAGGAATAATTAAGTTACCAGTCTTCTAGAATTTCCTTATCTCACATAAAGCAATTGTGCCTAGTCTCCATCTCCACTTCTTATGTGTTGGAGGACCTGTATTACTAACTAGAGCAGTAGTGGGAGGTTGAGTAACTGAAACACGTGGATCACCATTTCTAGACAATGGTGGACCATTATTCTCGATAGATGAGTCATCATTATTAACCACACTAGGGCCACCATTGTTGGCCATAGTGGCACCACCATTATTAGAAGCTGTAGTAGGGCCACCATTGTTGGCCACCAAGGGGCTATTATCACTCATAGTATGCTCATTAGATTTAGAAGAGTGTTGAGCTCTTGCTCTTGTATGCACCTTCTTGATAGGAAGCTTGGAATGTGCCATGGTTGTGATGATGTAGGATAGAAAAGTGGAGGCTAGAGTGAAGAGTAATGGAAAAAAATAAAAGGAGACACTTGACTTAAATATGAAAATTTTAAACTTATTTAAGTATAAATGAACTTTAAAATTACTTTATTATAAATGAACTTTAAAATTACTTTAGTATAAATGAGCTTTCAAACTTACTGTAGTATAAATAAACTTCTCTCTCTCTCTCTCTCTCTCTCTCTCTCTCTCTCTCTCTCTCTCTCTCTCTCTCTCTCTCTCTCTCTCTCTCTCTCTCTCCCCACCCCATCCCTCCCTCTCTCTGTCTCTTACTGCCCCCCTCATGCCCTCTCTCTCTAGACTAGTGAATCTTCCAAGGTTTGAAAATTTCAAATCTTTGTCTTAGGACTTTAAAATCGAATTTTCATAATTTAAATTCAAATTTTGGAAAGTTCTAGCAATATCTTGTATCTATAGTCAAATAAAGGACTCAAGTAGGAATAACCTTAAACTTCACTCTCTAAGATATGCATTGTTACATTGTCCCTTCTCCCAAAAAGTGCGGTTTAAGATTAATAGACCCAAAAGATAGAGCAATCAATATCAAAATTTTGAAAAACATAGTTCAAACCTTTGAAATTTAAAATAAAATTTACAAAATTCTCTTTTAGCCAAATTCAAATAGACAAACTATCTAAAGCTTAAGATAAGAGTGTTAAAGATATCTCATGGTTAAGATAGGAGTATTGATGAGTCATATCCTTAGTACCTGTACTCTCTCTTTGACTCTAAATGCATCAAAATTGTACTCTTGATCTAGGTCTCCATTTCTTGCCATCTCTCTCTTGGGTTTCCAACCATTCTACATGGTGTTGTCTAGCTATGTTGTTTTTATATCTTGCTTTCCTTATATATTTCCCTACTTATAGATTCTTCTTGAGAGGTATTAGACTTATTGTTTTTTCCTTGTATCGTATCTCTAGTCTCCTATACCACCATTGGAATAATTACCTCATAGAATTGAAATCATTGATACCACCTCCATGATCGATTGCCTTTTGAAAATCACAACCAACTTGCCAATGAGATCATCCCATGCCTTGAATTGACCATACTACTAAACCCCCTTGATCTGTAAAGTATGGACCATGTGCCTCAAGTATATGTAAACTAATTCAAAATGATGTTATATTTTTGTAATGGTGATAATACTAACCATGTAGTGTGTTATGCTATTTGAAGTCCATGCCTCCACCATAGAGTTGTGAAATTTAGCAGTTGTCTCATTAAATATATTGGCATCACCATCCCTAAACCTCAACTTTTGTAAGAGAGCTACTAATCTATCTAAGTGTATCTACACTTTTGCCTTTCCAATCCTCGTTCTTCCCCCATTTCTCAAATCAGGAACAACAAGGTGCAACTTTTCCATGCTTCATACGTCTCTTGTTATTTCACAAGTATATTGCCTTCCTCATCTCGAGGTGGAGATACAAACTTCCTAGCCTTGGGTCCGCCAAAGCATGGTTTGCAAGGGATGTTTCCACTCTTTCCTAATTTTTTTCTTGTCCTTTTTTATTTTTACTTGGTCCATGTGCAATCCAACTTCAGAGAGAGGACTTGTTCTACCTTCCTACATGTAGCATCAACTTCTGACACAAGGTGCATCTTGTTCTAACCAAACAATGTAATGTGCAAAAGTGAACCCTTGTCAATGGTATTTCAAAAATAGGGTGCCAGTTTGGATCCATTGGGACTAGCACTCCATTTCTCATGACTTTCTGATCATATGTTGGAGCACCTTGTTGTCCTATCTTGGCAAGCCATTCTTTCTTTCCATCTTTCCCTTTCTTCCTAGATTGCATACAATATACGCATGGAAATTTTACATTTTTTGCATTCGATAAACTAAACATACACTTCATTGTTTTTAAATCACCTACAAGATGCCATTCAACTTGATAGTCTTAAAATCCTTCAACATTTAAAGTTGCTCCATTATTTTGTTCTTGAACAACATTGAGTATATTGGTGAGGTTAAAGAAAAATTTAAGTACTACATGATCCTCCTTTGGTACTTCAAATGCTACAAGCCACCATATTTTATTCTCTAATTGCACACTAAAATATAAAGGATGGTTTTCATTGATGTCGGGATCCAATGCTCAATTCATAAGTGTTATACTCACACATTTAAGTTTTTGCCCCTTGATAATCTCACTCTCGTCAAGTTTGAGAACAAACTTAAGCTTATCTCTACATTCTTCAAAAGACATATTGTAGAACTTGACCATAGCCACCTACACCCTACACATATCCAATACAAAGTTGTTGGATTCATTCAATACAAAGGTAACTTATTTGGAACCATACTTGGGTATGTGTGTATGTGTTCCAAATGTGTAGGCTCACCAATCAAATCTAAAACTTTCTCATTTAGTTATTTTCGAGCCTTCTTCACATGAAATGGTTTTGGCAAAGACACTACTCGTTTAGTTTTGAAGACTTGCTTAAAACCTATATCCAATTGTTGATAGAGCATACTGTATGACTAAGAACTCAATCTCACCTTGTCACATAATCTTTGAGCATCTATAGCAATGAACAAGTTGTTTACATCCCTAAGAGATTCACCTGTGACACCATCCACAATATCCTTGAATTTACAATTTTCCTATGCATTTTTTACCATATCCTTGCTAAGGACTTTAGCAATAGTATCATTCTTTGCATTAGGAAATATATTTCTCATTGTAGAAGATTGAGCATATATCCATCTATGATATTGTCCACCTTCTTTGGTTAATTGTTGAATTGGTTTAACTAATCTAATGCATTGATGTGCTTCTTTGGTTTTTAAAGTGGGCCCAATCTCCAAAGTTTTTATGATCTTCCTCTTTAAGTTTTTTTTCTCCTTCTCCAACTCCATAAATTTAGATTGTAACTCAATATTCTGTACTTGTGTAGCATGCATAGCATCTTCAATAAAAGACATTACTTGTTTTAGGCTTTGATTCTCCCTATCCTTCCTAGCCAACAATCTATCTTTTTCTATCAAAGACTGCACACACCCTTGTAATCTTTTCTGCACTTAATGTACCTGTGCTAATCCTTATGTCACAAGTCTACATGTGTATCCATACAATCCTTCATTGCCTTTATAAACAAACTTTACAAATGATGTAAGCCCATTAAATTATGGTGACCTTTTAGTGGATTAGATGATTAAATGTACCCATCAACCCGGAGATCCACATTTTTTTCCATGTATTTCTTTCTTGTTGTATCTCTATCTTATTGCATCATCCCTGTCCACAGTTCTTTTGAACAATGGTGTATATTCATCCTCCAATTGGAAGTGAATATCTCTCTTTCTCTTAGTATAACCTACACCTCTATTCTGTAAATAAAAATGTATGAAAATTTTAACTTGGATTAACATTCAAATCACATTATCACACCCCTTTGTTTAACTATATATGTATTCTTCTATACCCAATTGGATCTTGACTCTTTCACTTGATTACAATCATTACAGACCCTAATCAATCCCTAGTTAGCCTCTAATCTTATCTTGAAATCGGCTTCTTATTAGGCTCTAGTCTTATCTTCTATTCTATCCAAAATATTCTCACACACACACACACACACACTCTCTCTCTCTCTCTCTCTCTCTCTCTCTCTCTCTCTCTCTCTCTCTCCCCTTCAAATCATCACCCAAAAATGGTGTAGAAATAACTTTTTTTCTTGAAAGAGCTAGTTCAAGCTTCTTATAGTGTGAATAGATAGGTTGTGAGCTAATTTCACTAAATAACTAGTTTAGTGTTCTACAAGTGTGAACTCATATTCAAAATAATCACATCTTCCTTTCATGTGAATAGTACAAATGTGGAACCAGTACATTACCTTGGCCAATGTGAAAGGAGTACGGGGGGGGAGGGGGTAATTAAGCCTTTAGATAAGCTTTTTTAAAAGCTTAAGTAAGATATATCCTATCTCTTTGCTCTCTTACTGAATGACATGATTGACAATATGTCTTCTATGAGTGATGACATGATATTTCCAATCCGTTTGATCTCTTTACTAAATGGCATAATTCACAATATACCTTCTTTGTGCGATGACAAGATCAAGTATATCATCAATGTCCTCTTGTCCTTTATGTCCAATTTTAGAGGTTAAAGCTCTATTCTCCCAATCACAATAATGAACCATATCTCCTCTTTCTCTTCACTATCAGAGTTATGCATAAATCTCCTACCTCCATAGATAAGCTGCCCTTGTACTTAATTTCACCAAGTAGGCACCTTGCTCAAGTAGACCTAGAGCTTAAGTAGCCCATGTGCTTCCAAAAATCAATACACGACTCAACCCAAACCCAAAGACCATCAAAACCTTGCTATCATACATTACTTTTTGCCTCCTTTGGCTTTCCCAAATGCATTCAAAGTAGAACTATATTGGTATTCTCAATGCCAAGCTCAACCTAATGGACCTAATAAGAGAGCAGAAGAACAATACTGATGTTCTCATTTTGAGGCTTGGCTTAGGGCCCTATAATGCTTGGCTCAGGGTCCAATGCTGATGTTCTCAATTTGACGCTTAGCTCAAGGCCTAATAAGATAGTAGAACGATAGTGGTATTCTCTCACCTATCTTGACCTCACTACCATGCTTGAGCATAAGGGGCCAAAGTTGTGCACCCAAAGAGGTCTCCAACCCATAGTACATTGAACCAAAGTTTGTTTCTAACATCGAGTACATTTACATTACATTGAACAAGGTGTATAGGGAAGGTAATTGACTTCTCTATATTCAGAGTGCATTGAACTAAAAAGTGTGAGTTCTTGAAAATAAATCTCATCTCGTTAATTTGTATCATTATACTAAATTATCATAAATCAAGAATAGTAAGAGCTCCACCTCAAGGAGATCTTGATGAGAGTGTAGAACTATGTTCCATTGTGTAATTATATTGGCTTTAGTATTCAACTTAAGTGCAATGCCAAGCTCTACTTCAAAGAGGTCCAAGATAGAGTGAGAACTATCTTGCCCTTAGTGCCAAGCTTGAGCATATGGCCTTGATGACAGAGTAGAACTATATTGGCATTCTTGATGCCAAGCTTACCCTCATGGCCCTCATGAGAGAGTAGAACTATATTAGTGTTCATGATGTCAAGGTTGGCTCAAGGCCTTCTTGAGAGAGTAGAACTATATTCATACTCTCTAAACTATATTTCCCTCTATGCTAGTCTTGAACACAAGGCCAAGCTATGGACCCAAAGAGGCCTCCAAGATATTGCCATTCTAAGTGCCAAGATTGACTCAAGGTGGCCTTGATGAGAGATTAAAACCATAATGGTGTTCTTTAAACTACCTTAACCTTGTTATTGGGCATGAGTGTAGGGCCATGCAGTGTTCCCATATACATCTCCAACATAGAGAAGATTTAGAGTACAATGAACTAGAATTAGTATCCACACAAAGTACATTTAGAGTACATTGAACAAGTCTTATAGGGAAGACATGGTATTGTAATTGACTTCTATATAATTAGAGTTCCTTGAACTTAAAAAAATGGGTTCTTGAAAAGGACTCTCATCTCTTGAATTTGTGTCTCGGGGGGTCCACTAGGGTTTATCGTATGGTACCATGTGAGTGTAAGGGAGGGGGTTTATTTAAGGGAAGGAATGTACATTTTATAAGGTAAAGTCCCATAACTAGGGGGTAGATAAGGGGTATTTTCATTTATTTCTTATACGTAAGTGACGTCTCCTTATTACTACTAGTGAATCCCCGGTGATTTGTGTCCCTATACCAAATAAGTCAAAACTAGAAAGAGCTCCACCTCAAGGAGATCTTGATGAGAGAGTAGAACTATTCTCCTATTCTGTAAACTATATTGATCTCACCACCAAGCTTAAGCACAAGGTCAAGCTCTAATTTCTAAAAGAGATTCAAGATAGAGTGGGAACTATCTTGCCCTCAGTGCTATGCTTGACTATAAGGCTAAGATCTGGATTGAAATATGTCTCCAAGGAAGAGTAGGAACTATATTGCCCTCAAGACCTTGATGATAGAGTAGATCTACATTGGTATTCTCAGTGCCAAGCTTGCTCCTAGGGCCCTAATGAGAGAGTAGGACTATATTGGTGTTCTTAGTGCTAGGATTGTCTAAGGGCCTTGATGAGAGAATATAACTATATTGGTGTTCTCTAAATAATCCTGCCCTCGGTGCTAGGCTTGGGTGCATGGCCAAGCTCTCAACCCAAAGGGGTCTCCAAGATATTGGTATTCCCAAGGCTCATTCCATGTAGAGCTTCTCCCCACTTGTTTGCTTGGAAATTATATCTAGATATGGAGTATGTTAAAAGATCCAAGAGAGAACATTATGGATCTCGTTGGGCACTTTAGCCTTGCTGCTAGCGACCAAATTTTGTTTTCTAATTGCAGACTAAATGATTGGACAAGTATGCTATCCTTTGCATAAGTTATTGTGCAAATCATGAATGTAAGGCCCACCCTCTCTAACTTGCATCCCTTTACGATTTGGAAAACCTCAAGCTTGATAACAAACTCGAAGGTTGAAACAAGACTTAGCAATCATAGTTGGTATAGACTTAAAAGAAATAAATGTACTATATTGGATCCATAATGTTGGATTAGGAAAAGTCAATACCTTCTGAACATTGCACCTTATAGAAATGAGCCATGGCACATTGGAACTTATCCAAGTCAACAAAAGTATTATTGAAGTTATTATAGTCATAAGAAATATTTCCAGCTTCAACTCCTTCCACTTACATTTTGTCGATGATAAAAAAGTACTTTCCTATTGAACCAGTAATGGATATACTTCAAGCTTATCTTATAGCTCTTAATTGTGATTTATTTTGCTACAAACCAATACGATTGTTATCATACCATATATAGCCTCATAGCCTTGTTGACTAACCTCGGCTATATCACATACTATTTGAACTTCTTCTATGGATAAACTATTAAGAACATCTATAAGAACCTCATTCAAAGTAGCAAACCAAAGGGCTTGATCTCAAGGGTATCTCAAAATTCCAATCAAATGCTTATGTTTTAAGAATTCCTTTAGAAGCTCCATTTGTTGACTCTCACCTTGGCCTCTAGCATCATCAAAAAAGTTCCTAACAAAAAATATATAGTTTCAGGGACTAAAGTAGATTTAGATTGTCCTTTAATAGAAAATGATGAACCTTAATGCTTGTACATATGCATGATGATCTAAAAAAAGCCAACATAAATTAGAAAAACAAAGAGCTAGTATGAAATGAAACTCTTAAACCGGTTGTAATAACATAAACAACCAAAATCAAGAATTTAGTTTTCAAATAAGAAAAATATAATGACAATAAACAATATGGTCTAACAAAACCAACTAAAGGCAACATACAACAATCATGAGTTCATGAAATTGGTGGATCACAAAAATTATTTCAAAAATTAGCTAGATTATCACTAAAACAAACTTTGAACCAAATATTCAGCCTAATTCTAGGATCTAAGAAGAAGTTGTTGACAAAAATTAGAGCATAACAACAAAAAGTATTTAATGAAGTAATTGGCTAGAAACAAGTATTGGAATGTCAGGAAATGGTTGCAATCTAGCATAAGGTGGTGGATTACCAAGTTCCTACCATACAAAAGGAGTATGGGCAAAAAGTGTTGAATAATGTTAGCTTGGATGGTGGATCAATGTTCAAAATTCTATTGGAGAAGTTATACTGGGCTAACTCAACAATTGAGTTGTCATCAGCCCCTTTTCAAGTAAATATGATAAACCAAAGAAGACTATAGCCATTGGGAAGAACCAAAAGATTACAATAGCATGTGTCATATTTTAAGTGAGCTTTGTGGTTTTGAAGATACATGAGATGGAAGGGTCCTATCAAATGTTTTTAGGAAGACCTTGGTTCAAATTGGCAAATTTGAAGTAGGATTGGGGAGTTTATTAGTCTTTTTTTAAAGGATAAAAGAAAATGTGATTGTATACCATGAATAAGATCCTTTTAGATTATAAAGGTAGGCATGTGATTTCCCAAACTATTAATTTGGTGGAGGAAGTACAATATGATGAGTGGAAAGAGTTCCTAAAGGCTAACCGTACACTTATTCCCATATTTAAGATTGTTATGGTAGATATAATGCAAGGATATGACATTCATTATCAAGAGAAATAGTATTACAAGAGTAAAAAATTTAGAAATGCATGTGGAATAGAAATCTAAAGTGCAAAATTCTACTCAACAAAAAATAATTCAGGATTGCAAGTCCTTGGTAAAGATCTCAAGAATATAGTAAAATTAAGATATGCAAGAATACAGTGAGCATTCAGGAATTCAAGAAAGTAAGAGCTATAAACATACTATGATGCATTCATCAAGTATGTTTGAAGATGAAGTTCAAGAGGTTAATTTGAATATAAAGGATAACCCAAATCCTATAAAAATTAGTATGCATGTGAAGGAGACATTTCAGGAGAGCTTGATGGAAATACATGTAAAGGATTTCATGATATTTTTGCTTGGGAATACATTGACATGAAGGGATTTTACCCAACCGTGCTAATATCATATAAACCTAAAGAAGAATGCTAAGCCAATCATTCAAAGGGTGTACCAAATGAGTCTGAACTATGCCAAATAGGTAGAGGAAATTGACAAGCTACTTATGAGGCTGCATGGCTATCATCAATTGTCATGATTCCCAAAAATAATGAAAAAATTTGAGTGTGTATAGACTATAAGATTAAATGTGAAAATCATTACGGATTTTTTTCCCATGTTGAAACATTTGTACATGGTTGTGTGTATGAGTGGTTTCTTATTTATGAGAGACACAATATGAACTATACCATAGATTGTGAAGAGATAAGGATGATGAGTTGGATGGATAAGGATCTAAGGTGGAAAGTCAAACTAGATTCAATACAATGTATCTAATATATCCATACACCTATTTAAGAGCCAAGATTTGTGCAATAGTGTGTGGTTTTCTTTGCTTTCTCAAACTTATGGCCTATTTGGTCTATGAGCCTCCTTGAGTCCCTTACTCTTTCACTTGATATCAAGGCCACCATCCTTATGGCTATGAGGTTGCACATCTATCATTCAAGCAAAAATTGAACATCAAAGGCAAGAAGAGGAGCCTCCTTGAAGCAAACCAAGAAGCCATCATCACTCAAGCATTGAGGTATATCGGGCTCATTAAGCTTACGCATCTAATTCAATTTTCATTTGGTGGTTATCAAGTGTTGTTATCACATAATGGGTGCTTGAGTCAAGCTTGAAACCTAGGGTGCACCTTGAGAAGTCAAGCAAGGGGCCTGCTTCATTCAATAGAGGCACAAAGGAGAAGAGGAGGAGAAAAGAAGACTTGCTACTAGTCTTTGTTTAGGCATGAGAATCCTAATAACATCACCTTCTACACGAGCATGTCATGGAGGTAATCAAATCCATTAAGAACATGATCTTGTCCTAGTGTGATCAGAGCCATTTAAAAGAATGAGAGTCGTGCTATAGAAGACCTTCTTTATTATCTTCCTTAGCTTCTCTTTCATAAGATTAATGTTAAAAGCCTCTTAAACCCCTTTCACACCCCACCCCTTTGTACTACTTATCCTTAATCGCTTCTTCACATTGAGTTTTCTAGAATTGGATATTTTTAATCTAAGCTCACACTATGCTTATTGTCCTGATTTGGTTTGAGATATGTAATTTTCATTTTATACTATGATTATATGAGGCCAATTCATCTCAAAACTAGCTCTTATTCATGTGCATCTAGTCTTTGGAAAGTCTCATATAGTAATTAGAGTTAGACATAGCCAAGTATTTCTATAAACTTGGTAAGACCTCTCCACAAAAATCATGGTTTCAACTTCCAATATTTCACTTGGCATTGAAAATTTTGAGGGTAGGAAGAAGTATCACACTTGGAAAATTCAAATGCAATTTCTACTCATGCAAAACTATGGATAGTAATTCAAAATAATGTACCATCACAAATAACTAAAGAATGGGTGGAGAATGGTGAACAAAAACTTGCTTTAATTGGTCTACATCGTGCTCTAGGCCTCATCGACCACATTAAGATCAAAGGAATAGCAAAGAAAGCATGGGGAGAGTTGAATGGAATTTCAATGCAAAAGCAAAGAATTAAACGATGTACTTAACAATGGATTTCTATAGTTTTGTGAATATAAGAATTGATTTGAAGAACATGCATCAAAATTAAGAAGCTTAATGGACCAACTTAAAGATATTCAAGTTAAAATCCCTGAAAAGGATGCCATTGTAATGCTACTTATAAGCCTATCAAAATGAGTACGCATCTGTGAAAGATTCACTCCTTACATATGAGTTACTTAATCTTAAAGGGTACATGTCTTTGCTTGTTTTGAAACACCAAGAACTCAAAGGTCAAGTCCAATCATCAACAAAAAGGAAACCATATTCTTTAAGAAGGATCTCAATTAATGCTACCACTATGGAAGGAAATAAGACATTAACAGTGAATGTAAATTGAAAAACTTATCCATATGCAATCACCATAAGAAGATTGGACATCATGAAGATGCATAGATGTTCAAAAGACAATCAAACTTCATGGAGAAAAACAACTAAGACAAAAAGGAAAAAGGGCACCTTTTTTGAAGACAACAAGAAAAAGATCTAAAGACAAAGAGCTTGACCACCCTCTAGTCATAAAATGCACCTAGTGGGGGAGGGGGGGGAACAAATGTAGCCATCTTCCTGACCATCTTATAGTAGCCGAATAAGGCACCAAGGAGGCATGTTGAAACATTTTTCTATGGTTGTGCATATGAGTGGTGCCTTCCTTATAGGCAACATAGAATCATGAACTATATCTTAGAGTGTAGAGAGATGAGGATGATGAGTTGGATGGATAAGGATATAAGATGGCAAGTCAAACTAGACTCAATAGAGTTATCCAATGTACTCATATGCCTATTTAAGCGGCATGATCTATGCAATCATGTAACGTTTTCTTTGATTTCTCCAAAGTATGGTCTATTTTGTCTACGAGACTCCTTGAATCTATTATCCTTTCATCTAATCCCCTTTATATATTCATTGTTGGATGATGTGGCCAAATATTAAATGTACATTTATCTCAATGAATTTTTAGGTTACAATATGATAAGATGGCTATGGAAGAACTTGATAAGACAACATTCATAGCAAAGTGGAAAGCATTTGTCATTATAGTTATGAACTTAAGATTAAATTATGGACCATCGAAATTTCAAGGGGTAGCACAAAGTACATTTGATCTATACTTGATGAGCTTTATGCAAGTCTTATTAGACAAATTGCATCAAAATTTTAGGAAGCAACACAAAAAGACATTTGATACTTACTTGACAAGATTTATGCGATTCTTCTTGGATGATTTTTGTATCTTTGGTAGAATAGAGGTTCATTTAAGACATATAAGGCCGTGGTTTGAGAGATGTAGAAAGTTTGGTATGCTTTGAATACTTTCAAGTTAATATTTGTTTCCAAGAAAGGAGTTTAGTTGGGACACACCTTGTTTGAAGAAGGAATGTTAATAGATCTAGGAAAGATTTCAATAGCGTAGAAAGTTAGTCACCAAGAAAGCTCATGTTATGCATTTTGTGGGACAAAGTAAATGGCATGGAAGATATTTTAGGTACTTACCTCATATTTGTATGCCTTTCAGAACCTTAACAAAGAAGGGGATGCATTTTTCATGGAACAATTATCAAACCAAAGCTTTTAATGTGCTCAAGAAAATACTAGTTGTTGCTTCAATATTGCAACTCCCATAGTGAAACTTGCCATTTTATGTTTTTATTGATGCATTGGATATATTACTGTAGGAGATGTCCTAATGTAGGAGAAGGTACCTCGCTAGTTTAAAACATGATGCTATGGTATTAGAAGGTTATCAACCATGGAAAAAAATTATACCATAATTAAAAGAGAGGCTTTAGGCATGATGTATGCTTTACAAAAATTTAGGTGCTATCTATTGGGAAATCAAGTGGTGTTTGATGTGGATCATTAGGCTACACTTTATTTGGTAAATAAGCAACAAAATATAGGAAGATTGGATCATTGGATGTACCTTTAAGAAATATTTGACTATAGGGTGATACATATACCAATTAGGGAGCATTCTATAGCTAATCTTTTAATTAGATTGGAAGGAAGGAACCAATCAATGATCAACCACTAGATGGTTAATTTTTTTATGCCTAAATTATGGATGCAAATTCATACTATGATTAGATAATGCAATCCTTGACTAATGAAACTATGCCTATTCATCTTACAAAGGATCAATAGAGAAAGCTAGCATTGTGTAGAACATCTTTCCAGGTCATATATGGTGTCTTGTATAAGAAAGGTATAGATTAGGTACTAAAGAGGTGTGTATGTGAATTTGAAAAGTTTGTAGTACTTGAAGAAGCACATGCAAGAATTACATGAGGCCACTTTCTAAAGTGAGAACATGCAAAAAATTTCTATAAGTAGGATTATGGTTGTCAATAGTACTAAAGGATGCACATCAATATGCTAAATAGTGTGTGCATGCTTCAAGTAAGAAGAATCACAAGCATGGGATCCAAAGCAAGATAATCCAGTCCTAGCTTTTGAACCATTTCAAAATTGGGGGACAGACTAATCCAAAAAAGAAGTACACTCAAAATAGTTATATCTTGGTTTGCATTCTTGAATCATGTAATAGAGGAGTTAAGATACATGATCCTACATAAGAAGTCAACCGCACACCACCCACAAGCTAATGGTCAAGTTCAAAGGCCTACAAAATTTTGCTACAAGTTTTAAAGAATATTGTGTGGGAAAATAAAGAAGTTTGAAATACTAAATTGGTATTGTGGGCATTTAAAAATGGATATAAAGTCACTACATGGTTAACTCCTTTTAGGTTGGTGTCATGGACTTGCCATGATCAAGTGTATGGATTAATTCTTGCTCCTACCATATGAATCCCACTCCATGTGAACACGCCCTTACCATGTCATGATAGAATCTTCTAGAAGATATGCCATGTCATCACCTACACATTGATGATGTGGTCATGGAACATTCTAGAAGATCTTTAGTTGCCCTCCAACACTTATAAAAGGAGGGGCTTGCCATAGAGCTCCTCAAACTTACTAATGCCATTCATGGGAGCTCAAGGAGTCAAGACCTCCAAGTAAGTAACTTCGAGCTCCAGTTCTAGTTCTTGTCTAGTCATGGTATCTAGTCTTGTCTTGTCTTCCATTATACTCTTGTTGTCTCATGACCTTGTAATCTCATAGTATGAGATCTTGTCCAATATTTTCTTGTATCTTGTTCATCCCCATTGAGGGAGATCTTGTAATTCTAATGTCCTGTATCCATACCTATGGTCTCATGTTGTGGGATCCTTCATATCCTAGCAAGTCCTATTGTCTATACCTATGGTATCGGGTTGTGGGATTTCTCATATCTTGTTATCATTGTGCCTTTTTTCCCTATGTGGGATTATCCCTTCAAAACCTCCAACAACAAATTCAAGACTTGAATGAATGACAAGCACAACTTCAAATAGAATATTCTATGCATCTAGGCCCTGCACTTCAAGAGATGCAAGACCTGATTCAAGACTTGTAGCTACAAAGAAATTGATTAGATGATTCCACATTTTGATCAACCCCCAACAAGAGAACCCAAGATCAGCATGCCAAAGAAGTTTGATGGTGACTATTTGAAGTTCAGGGGATCCCTACAACAAGTAAAGCTCTATATCAATATATGTAACCAAATAGGTATCTAGATGATGCTTCCAATGTGAAATTATTTGGTACTTTTCTTTGTGGTCAAGTTTTATCATGGTTCACCCCAATCTTGGAAAAGAATATGCCAATACTTCATAACTATGAGGCATTTCTTTTCGAGCTCACTTTCACATTTGGAGATGCAGACACTGGTCAAGCGGCAAAAACAAAACTTTGGAAGCTACAAAAAGTAATTGCCCTACCTCTACTTATACATTTGAATTTAGGTAATTAATATGTGATTTCAATTGGCATGATGAATATTTTATTCTCCAATTCAAATGGGGTCTTCAAGATGACATCAAGAACCTCATGCTCATTATGCCCGAGGCAAAAACACTCAACAATTGTATCATGCAAGCCATCCACTAGTGTGATAATAGATTGTTCGAGAGGAAACAAGAAAAGTGAAAAGAATTAAGGCCTTGCCAATGGAACCCAGGCTCAATCAGAGACCCAATTAGAGAAGAAACCAAGCTTGAATTGATGCAAATAGATAATACCAAATTCTAGCCCTTGACCCCATAAGAAAAGGAAAGATATGGAGAGAGAATAATCTATGCCTATATTATGGAAACGATGGACACATTGCCCTAACTTGCGCAAATAAGAGAGTAAGAACCCCAAGAGTTGTTGCAACTATCCTTAAGAGGGAGAACGAGGATGTGTGATTGTAAATGAGACTGTACAACTAGACCTTAATATAAGAAAGAGTCTCTTGATCCTAGCCACACCCATGGAAAATTTCCTTATCATAGTCTAGATGATCCTACCCAAAAATACCATTTCCCTCAAATCCCTAGTCAACTTCGGGGCCTTCACATGTTTCATTGATGACGGCTTTGTAAGTAGATACCAAATTCTAGTACTCCAAAAGACCAATCTTGCAATAGATGAAGTCATTGATGGAAGACCTCTAGCATCTGGAGATATTGCCAAGGAAACACGACCGCTCATGGTATGCTTTAATGTCATATCCAAACCCACAAATTCAATCATCCTTGGAATGCCTTGGCTAAAGAGACACAACCCATAAATTGATTGGATTAACTAGCATGGAGATGATGGTCATATGCATCAAGTGGCATTCCACTCAAGGAAGTTTTCTGCTCTAGAGATAAGATATGAGATCCATGACAAAGAACTCCTTGCCATTATAGATGCCTTTGATACTTAGTGTCATCATCCAAAGGGTGTAGCCCATAAAGTTGTCATCTATACAGATCACAAAAATCTAGAATACTTTATGAAAGTCCACGTTCTCAATCGAAGACAATCCCGCTGGAGTAACTTCTTGTGTAGGTTTTACTTTGTCATCACCTATCACCTAGGATGCCAATAATGCCAATAAAATGCTTTATCAAGAATATCCTACCTAGCACTTAAGAATAGAGAAAAATATTTTGTTCAACAATGAGCAATACTACTCAAGTCAAAAAACCTCTAGGTAGCAACCATCTCTAGTTATCACCAACACGACCCTACCTTGATCTAGTTCATCCATGAAGCCTTGCCGCATGATAATTTGGACAACCATATCAAGAGAAAAAATCAAGAGGGAAGAGGAAATGAATTTTGGGAGTTTCAGGAAACTAATCGACTATTATACTATAAGGATCTACTTTACATCCATCTAGGAAAGCCGAGACTCCAAGTACTCCAGCAACACCATGACACTCCAACAGTAAGACACTTTGGAGTTAATAAGACATTAGAGCTTAATTTCAAGAGATTTTTGGTGGCCCTAGATGTGGAAAGAAGTTAAGGAATATGTAAAATCATGTGATACCTACAACAAATCCAAGGTACCTCATCACAAACCACATGGCCTCCTGCAACCCTTGCCCATTCTAGTGCAACCCTAGTCTTCTCTTTCAATGGATTTTCTACAATATTTTTCCAAATCACACAAATATGACTCTATTCTTATTATGGAAGATAGGTTCACAAAAATGGCACATTTTATCCCTACCACCAAGACCATCACAAGCGTAGCTATTGCTAGACTCTTCCTCAAATACATTTTCAAATTTTATGGACTCCCACACAACATCATCAGCAAAATTGAGGTCCCCAATTCATATCTAGTTTTTGGAAGAGCCTTTGTAACCTCCTTGGATTCCAAGTTAAGCTATCTACAACATGGGTAAATCAAGTCTCGAAATAATCTCTCAGCTACACCATCAACTACCATCAAAATGATTGGTTTGAGCTCTTGTTCTTTGCAAAGTTTGCTTATAATAATAGTATCCATGCATCTACCATACATCTCTCCAATCAAGTAAAGAACCCTATGGCTTGAGATAAAGCTCAACACCTAGTAGATATACACCAAGAACTCAAGCAATAGATTCAAAAGGCTTAGAATCGGTATAAACACTATGCAGATCAGCATTGTCTCCAACATCCAGTATACAAAGTTGTTGATAAATAATGGTCACTCAAGCATAACTTCCAGACAACAAGGCCCTGCACAAAGCTAGACTATGAGAGATTTGGGCCCTTCACTATCATAGCTGAGATCAACGTAATTGCTTATTGACTCCAACTCCCCAGCACCATGAAGATCCAATCAATCTTCCATGTTTCCTAGCTAGATCAATACCATTTCTCACCATTGAGAGAGGAGAGTTTTAATCCCCTAGAATACCTTGTTTACTCGAAAGGATATGATATCAATGATCATACTTGGGAACTTGCAAAATATCTCCCAAGAGCACCTCTCAAAGTTAAAGAATTTCACAAGAGGAATCCAACAAAACTTGGACCAAACCATCAAGTTGCTCCTTGTGAAACTCATCACTAGAGGAGGGGGTGATGTCACAGACATGCCATGATCAAGTGTACGGATTAATTCTTGCTCATGCCATATGAATCCACACCCCATGAAAATGCACCCTTACCATCTATCATAGAACTTTCTAGAAGATATACCATGTCATCACTTGCATCATTGATGATGTCATCATGAAACATCCTAGAAGATATTTAGCCACCCTTCAACACCTATAAAAGGACCGGCTTGCCATAGAGCTCGTCAATCTTGCCAATGCAAGTCCTGGAAGTTCAAGGAGTTGAGACCTCTAAGTAAGTAACTTCGAGTTCTAGTTCTAGTTCTTGCCTGGTCATGGTATCTTGTCTTCCATTATACTCTTTTTGTCTCATCACCCTGTAATCTCGTAGTACGAGATCTTTCTAGTACTATCTTGTATCCTATTCATTTCTTTGAGG
Organism: Lygodium microphyllum; assembly: GCF_053477565.2. Lineage (NCBI taxonomy): Eukaryota > Viridiplantae > Streptophyta > Polypodiopsida > Schizaeales > Lygodiaceae > Lygodium > Lygodium microphyllum. The sequence goes on from NC_141149.1 coordinate 78,099,841, forward strand.
GGGATCTTGTAGTTTTGATATCTTTTATCCATACATATGGTCTCAGGTTGTGGGATCCTTTATATCCTATCGAGTCCTATTATCTATAGCTACAATCCTAGATTATGGTATTTTTCATATCTTATTAAGTTAACATTGTACCTTATGGCCTTGCATTGGATTATCTTGTAACAAATCTTGCATTTAGTCTAGTCTCTTGAGCACAAACTAGTGCTCCCATAACAATTGGTGTATGGGTTGGAACCAAAAGTGCCAATGGAATTTGTTGTTCCCTATTTATGATAGCAGTGGAGCATAAATTCTCTAAGTATTTCCTTCTATGTGAAATGGATCAATTCATACAATTGGAGAAGGATCAAATCATGGCTTTGTATGTCTCAAGAGTTACTCATAATAGGAGGAAGACTTGGGTACAAAGGCACATCAAAAAGAAGGATTTTAACAAAGGAGATTTGGTGGTGGTTGTGAGGTGTCTACCAATCTCAATCCAAGGTGCACATTTTAGTAGTCCATCAGTAGGTTTTCCAAAATCACGCCACCCGGTGCTCCCTTGGAGTATCACGGGGTTTGTCACTTAGGCCCTATTGAGTCTAGATCACAACGGAAGATTTCCAACCAAACCCACTAGGATCGACCTAAATTTTTGGATTCCTAAAATCAGACAGATCTCTAACAGCTAGCTAGCATTAGTAATTTCAAGTTTCCACTTCCTATAGGATTACTCGAACTAAAGTGGACTTTGCCATTGCTCTTGGACCAAAGAGAATGGGAGAGTTGAATGGGACTATGGTACATCAACCCTCTTGCCCATAAGTCAAAATCCAATTTCGACCCCCTAAATCAATGCAAGTCAGTTTCACCTAATGACTATTTGGTCGATTTATAGTCTTCCTATTTCTATCGCCAATTTAGAAAAGCTCCTAACTAACCAGGACCACCCTACCGGATCCATTAGGGGTCACACCCACCCTCTTTCGTTTGATGATGATATCATATTTAGTTTTTTTTAAATCATCTACATCACATTTATTGAAGCATATACAATAGGCTTCCTTAATTAGTACGTTAAATCACATATTCCTTCACGTAATTTATTTTGCAGATATGTATACAATTCAAACAACCTTTGAATTTTAAAAAATTCCTTTATTATATTGAAAGTTTATTACGATTTTCATCTTTTCAATCCTACGAAAGATATACAAAATTTCATGAGGGTATTGTGTCCACCAAGGTTCTAGGAGTAATGCAGAATTTATGGCCAGAGCCCCCCATCACATACACATTTTCTACTACTTAAGACTATCCCTATGGACATACCTTTCCGCTATGAAACCGATCTAAGCCTCTCAAAGCGATAATCATGACCCCCTTAGAGTAGGGTCTCGTAGCTAGCTTGGGGGTAGCCTAGCGCCATCTTTCCTTTTATCATATTTTTCAATGTTTTTAATCAAAGATCTAGATTCTAGCAAACACAAATAATCTTTTTTGTGTTAAGTTACTCATGAATATATGTGTACATCACATGGGTTCAAAATAAGGTATTTTTAAAATACAATTTTTATACATTTTTTACATATAGAAGGGTGTAATGTTATGGGGTTATTTATAGATTGAATAGAAAAGGATTATGTTTTATTTAGGAAAAATTCACAGATAAGGATATTTATAAATAGCCCTTGAACGCACGTGATGTAGAGGATATACATATAGTAACTTCCCCGAGAATCCTTTTAAACAATGACAATCACACCATCGTGCAGTTCACAAATTCAATAGACAAGGTAGGTCCTTAACCCAAGGTAATCTTACACTCTAATGAGGATTCTTCTTCCCATAAAGAAGTGCTGAGTACAAATCTTTCATTAACGTTGTTAAGCAAGACACGAATTTCCCGTTTAGGGCTAACTTACCAAACATAAGTGAATTTTCTTTAGTTGGTACCTAGAAAAAATATTACGATAATAATTTAACGAGATGATTTACAAGATTCTTTAAATATTCTTTTACTTTTTAAGTGTTAATCAACTCCTAACCATTGTCACATTTGGCAATGAATATATCGACTTGTTTTACTAATCTTGAGTGCACATAATGTCCTTTACTCATTTTTTGTAATAACCTCTTGCAACTATTTCCATCATGATTCTACGAAATATAATCTAATAAACAAGTCCTTTGTCTTTATCTGTAGAGAATTCTTGATACTTAGTCTTGAATTTGGGATATTGTTTCTTATTTTGAACTTCCCAAAACAATTGTTGATAGTCTAGATCCTTATTTACTTCATCGTTAGTCAACTCAATGATAGGATTAGTTGGGATTGATACCATTGTAGCCAGAGTTTCTGCCCTAGATGGTTCTTCACTGAGATAAGAGCATTAAGGAAAGCTTTATGAATAAGGGCGTCTACTACTACATTTTCTGTACCGCGTTTGAACTTAATTTCAAAGTCATATTCTTGCAGAATTTTGATCCATTGTCATTGCCTCATATTAAGATCAGGATGAGTAAAAATCCACTTAAGGCTTTTATGATCTATGACTAAGGAAAACTTATTTTCAAGTAAGTAATGTCTCTATAATTTAAGAGCATGAATCATAGCTAACAACTCCAAGTGTCATGAATACCATATCTCTTTTCATGGGCTTTCAATTTTCTCAAAGAGTAAGCTACAAGATGACATTCCGGCATTAGTATGCATCCCAATACAAGAGAGCTAGCATATGTGACAACTTCAAATTCCTTGCTTAAGTCAAGTAGCCTTAAGATAGGAGCAGTTATCAAACTATGCTTTAGTTGCTCAAACTTGCTAGATTGTTTAATTTGGCATTGAGATAATGGCAACTTGTTTTTTGAGTAGGTCTGTAAGAAGTGTTGCAATTTGGGCATAGTTTCGGATGAATATCCTATAACATCTTGTCAGACCTAGAAAACTTCTCACTGTCTTGATAGTGGTTAGGGGTGGCCAATCTTGAACATCTTTGACCTTGGCACTAATATACCTTTAGCAGCAACCACTATGAATCCCAAGTACTCAATCTTCCTTCTGAAGAAGGCACACTTCTTCTTCTTAGCATACAACTTGTGTGTTCTCATTGTCTCTAGGACAATGCGAAGATGTGGTTCATGTTCTTCTTCCTTCTTAGAATAAGTTAGGATGTCATCAAAGAATGCAAGAACAAAATCATCAAGATGAGCTTGAAAATGTGTTGCATTAACCTGTCGAAAGTAGCTGGGGCATTTGTCAACCCAAATGACATCATGATGAAATCGAAATGACCGTATCTTATGTTGAAGGCAATTTTAGAAATATCTTCATCCTTGATTCTAATTTGATGATATATTGACCAAAGATTGATCTTAGAAAATATCCTTGCTCCTTGTAGTTGATCAAGAAGCTCGTCTATCCTCGAGATTCGGTACTTATTCTTCAATGTTACCTGGTTTAGCCCTCAGTAGTCGATACAAAGACGAAGAGTTCCCCATAGTGAACTACTTGGCTAGATATGCCCTTGTTCTAATAAATATTTAAGTTTCTCTTTTAGTTCAATGGCTTCAAGAATAGACCTTTTGTAAGGCCTTTTTGCCAACTGGAGCGGCTCCTAGAACAAGTTTGATCTCATGCTTGACTTCTCTTCTTGGAGGTAACTCAGTTAGCTCTTCAAGAAATATGTCAACGTATTCTTTTAACCAAGATGGTTCTTGTTTTGTTTGACCGTCTTGATTTACCTTGTTAAGATTGATCAAGTAAGCTGGTAATCCTTTCTTCAAGCCTTTCACAATTCAAGAAGCTTTTGCTAATTTAACTTTAGGTTTCCCTGTTTCACCTTGTGTAATTGCTATTTTTCCGTTCAAATCCTGAAATGTGACTTGACCTTTTCCATAATGGATATGAGCATCATTGGGAATCAACCAATCCATTTCTAGTAAACATTCATAAGCTTCTAAGTTCATTACTTTGAATCTCATTCTTGAAAGATTTCCTCCCCGGCTAAACTCTACGTTGACAGTTTGCTGTGTAGAAGGTATTTCCTTTCCATTGCTAATTCCACAAGTAGTTTTAATGCATTTATTGTATCTATTCCTAACTTCTTAGCACACTTGGGAGAAATAAATGAGTATGCACTTCCACAGTCAATCAAAACTTTAAATGATTTACCTCAGTGAATAGCTGGTGTCTGTATTATTGAATATTGAAAATTTGGACCCTTCTTGTGGAATGTAGTATGAACAATTACTTTTTCAATATGTTCTTCCATAGTTGGGTCTTCCTCCTTATCAATCTCTTTAAGGGTAATATTTGACATTCTTACTCTTGCCATAGCAAAAAGGGTAAGAAATATGAGAAACTAGAAGCTCTAAATTGGTGCTAATAATTCTAGAAAGATAAGGTATTGTATTCTCAATAGAGACTTTGACTAAGTTAATGTATAGTACAATTTTGTAGATATTTAATTCCTCTCTATCTAGAGTGGAAAAGCAAGAGTATGAATGAGTAGGACACAAGGATAAGAGGGTTAGAATAGGTGAATTAAGTAGCAACAACAAGACCCTATGATGTAGTCCTTAGAAATAACAATAAAACTTCACTTGTATCTTTCTTAGGAAAGGCATTTTACTAAAATGCACGAAAAACTAAAGAATTTAGAATTTCTTACCAAATATTAAATTTTATCTCACTACAAAAACTGGAGTTTTTAATAAAGGTATCTCTAACATAAATATAAGCAAAAACTTATTTTAAAAGTTAGGTCTACTATTCGTATGTTGATGCATTAGGTACTTTTTAGCTAATAAAGTGGCTTCATTATCAGATGGGGGATTACCATTGATGCGAGTCTCCCTCTGTTTGGGGCCCGTACTTTTGGCTTATGAATCTCTCTCTCCCTCCTCGTCCTCCTCTTCTTCTTCTTCTCCTCTTCTTCGCCCCCCCTCTCTCTCTCTCTCTCTTCTTCATCTTCATCATCATCATCTTCATCTTCTTCTTCTTCTCGTCTCTCTCTCTCCCTCTTCTTCTTCTTCTTCTCCCCTCTCTCTCTCTCTTCTTCTTCTTCTTCTTCCTCTTCTTCTTCTTCTTCTTCTCCCCTCTCTCTCTCCCTCTTCTTCTTCTCCTCTTCTTCTCTTCACTCACTCACACACACGCACACACTCTCCCTCCCTCCCTCCCTCCCTCCCTCCCTCTCTCCCTCTCTCTCTCTCTCTCTCTCTCTCTCTCTCTCTCTCTCTCTCTCTCTTTGTGTAGTAGCAAGTCACGGCCTTCAAGGCTTCCTATCCCCTTCCATGATGGGGGGGTTTTTTATAAGGGAGGATGGAATTATTTAGGGGGAAAGAGATAATGGGGGGAGGGGAGTGAGGTGGCACACGTGGCCTCCCTCCCCTCGTTATTTTTTTCTACTTTTTCCTCGTCGTTATCACCTTTGCTATCGTCTTCATCCTCTTTGACGTCGCCTGCTTCATCCACGTCGCCTCCTCATCCACACCATCTTCTCTCTACTCCCCCCCGCCACTTGTTCAGGGATGGTAGGGGGGATCATATATAAAAATTTCAATTAGTTTTAATGTGGGGTTTTATGCAGAGAGGCAACAGAATGTTACATCCTATCCCCTTTAGAGAACTCAAGATGTCCTCATCTCGGTAGAACTAGGGATTTCGTTCTAGAACTTGCGGGGTAGGATCCATTACGCATTCATTGTAATGCTCTGATTACTCATAAGCATACACTCTTTTAAAATATCCACTTATTGTATTAGATATATCTGTGTCTAGATTGTAAGAGAAAATTTATTGTAGTTACATCTCATGGATATCTTCTGGGTTTTTCCTAAGTATCTGGTATATTTTGGATCACTGGAGCTTGTACACTTTCATTCCTTATAAGTTCAAGTTCTCTTTGAGTTCTGTTGGGACAATTGACGTAGTTATGTCTAATGTTGTGGCACTTGGAGCATCGATGTTTAGGGTTCTTTGGACATTCCCTTTTGAAATGACCTAACTCCCTACAATAGAAACATCGCGAAGCTTTATCACTTGGGATCACAAGGTTCTTGGTTGTCCTTGGTAGGAGTTTCTTCTTTAGACCAAATTGCCTTAGGATCCTTTTAGCAGATCGAAGTGGTCCTTTATCTCAGAAACTCTATTCCCAAATTATTCTCTTCTTAGTTCAAGACTGAGCTCCATGGACAATCGACTTTGCTTGTAACACTAAAGAGTACTTCCAAGCTTCACCATTCTGGTAAGACCCAATCTATATTAGTTGAGAAGAAACGACTTAAGAGAAATTCATTGTAAGTTATAACTGTCATACTTGCTAAAGTATCTCTGATCACTTATAAGTTCTAAGCTCAAAGTAGATACAACTTATATTACTTGGGTTAACTGTAATTGCAAGTGTAAGGTTTATTCCGATACAAGTTGTATGACATATTGATAAAATCCCTAGTATTTCTAATCATCCTTAAGAGGTGTAGTTGGTTCTAAGTCTTCATCTTCATTTGATTCCTCTATATAACATATATTACACGTGTGTAGCTCAGTTTTCTCGGAGTCTCAGTATCTTTTGGACTTAAGTCAGGGTAGTCTACTTGGACATGCCCTAGCTCATTATAGTGGAAACATCGGTGGTTAAGACATCTCCTATGGATGTACCCTAACTCTCCGTAGAAGTGGCATCTCTTGTCCTGATCTCAGGAAGCATTTTTGCTACAATTACTTGATTTAAGTTCTTGGATGATTGGATTTTCTCGAAGTAAGTATCTTGCAAGTTTGTTGGACACATTGCTCCAAGACGGTGGTTTAGAGAAGTGTTCAAGCCATGTCAAAACTTTGATACTTGATGCATAGTATCCATAGGTGGTGCGTATTTTTGTAGGGTTATAAACTTTGAGTAGTAGGCTTCCAAGGTTAATTCCAGCTGCTTGAGCTTGAAAAATTCATTCATCATTAAAGTTTGGTAGGTTGGTGGAAGGTACTGTTTGCGTATAGCATCTTTCAACTAAGCCCAAGTGATAGCGGCTTCGAAAATACCTTGATCTTTGCATCATTGCTTCCACCATATCCGAGCCTGGCCAACTAACTTAAGTTTGTCTATCATTGCTTGATTGGAGAAAGTGGTTCCTAAAGGAGAGAAATATTCATCCATCGACTCAATCCATATCTCCGCCTTTGCTGTAATGTCTATCCCATCTCCATCAAACTTGGGTGCCTTAATTTTCTTGAGAATGAATTTCTTCTCTTGCATGTCAACATTCGTGGGTGAAAAAGGTGCCTGGCATTCAAGTCATACCACTTAGGTTATTTTCATTTAGGGTATGTCTACAAACAATTAATCAATCACATTATAAAGATTTTGCTCTGATACCAGCTGTAACATGCCCGTCAATTAGCTGTCCAAGCATGTTTTTAGCAATCCATCGAGAAACGAATCTAAGTGTCGCTACTCAAAACTCCCAAGGAATGTTCCGAGGTTTATCACCTAGGGTTCCCTGAGTCCGCCTTGCAACGAAATGTTCACAGCCAAATCCACTAGGATCGACCTAGAATCTGAGCTCCTAGGGTCAAGGTCTTGTGACAATATTCTAGTGTTAGATTTTTGACATCCTACTTTAAGTAGAGATGCCCAATTTAAAGTAGACCCATGTTGCACTTGGTTCAAAGAGAATGGGAAACGAGAGGGACACACCACTCAACCTCTCTGCCCGTAGAGAATAGTCCCATTTTGGTATCTTAAAGCAGCATGAATTGGGTTCTAACCTAGTGATCCGGGTTTTTTACAACCCGGATTTCTACCACAAAATTTAGCCAAAACCCCTATCAAGAGCTTTACCATATCACTTTGGGTTTACTCTTCAAGGACTAGGTATGCTACATTGCTTCTCGATTATGACAACTCTAGCAAATGGGGGGAACAAGTTCTTAGGAGGGATGTCAATGTAAAGGGTAAAAGGGATGGTTATCTTAGTAAAGATGGAAATGAATTACACCTAGGAGTTGAGTGAGTGCATAGATTTTTCAAAGGACTAGCCTCCAACTACATGTGGGTTCCGCCTGCATCACTAAGATTTGGAATCTATCACCATCATTAGAGGACACCTCACCCTAGTATACAAGTCAATATCCACATCATGGTATCATTTGGATCTTACAAAAAAGCTTACAAGCATGGACCCCTTCTATCACATGCTTATATGTATTTATATATATATGGGGGACTAAAGTCAAAGAGCTTTTGGAAGCCATTTTTTATCATCTCAATAACTCCCAAGGAAAAGTGAATTTCAAGAAAATTCTCGCTTTATCCGATCAATTTTGACATGATCTACAAAGTTACAGAAGAAACTTTTTTCAGATTCTTCATGAATTTGAAGCTACGAAGACACAGACTGCTGGCTACGTGCAATTTTCTTCTCTCTTTCACCACACCAACTTTCCATTCTATTCTTCTTGTAAATATATTATAATAATGTGCTTTGGGCACCCACCTCTTGTAATCTCTCTATTTTGTCTATCACCACCCTTGGCTTCTTGCATGATGACCAAGGTGGGAACTTGTCCCATTCACTATTCTCCATATTTTCAAAGATGCCATACATCATCTAGGATTATGTTAATCAAGAAGATTAGCTTAATATAATCCCTCATGGAGGCTATATAAAGAGCCCATGGAGAATGGAAACGGGGGGAGAATGATAATGACAAGCACATGTGAGCACTCTAGAATACCCTCATGCTAGTCCATCTCTTTGAGATAAGCTATGAGTAAGTTCTTTTATTATGTAGCATGATAGCAAGCTTCATCCACCTCTTCTCCTCTTGTCTCCCTCTCTTCTCATCTTCTCATTCCATGAATACATAATGGCAAGCTTCCTCTACCTTTTCTCCTCTTGTCTCCCTCTCCTCTCATCTCTCTCTCATATATTCTAATAGGGTGTCTAGTACATATATTCTCTCTTGTAAATTTATTTCTTGGTTCTTTTGATTCTCTTTGTGAAAAGGGATGTCCTAGCCCATCATCCCTTTGGCTAGGTGGTGCCCCACTTTAGTTCTCTTAGTGAGGATTGGAGGTTGGATGGGTAAGAGGCAACCTGTTCATCATTTCAGCCCTCATTTTTTATGCCGCCCACTGAGGACATTCTCATCCACAATTCTCTACCTCCTTATGCGGGACGATACAACACATAATGGTGCATCCTCTACAACAAGTGCTCCAAGTGGCTCTTCTCCAACACCTTTACCAACTATTTTTAAAGTTGGTCGAAGTCTATGACTCCCACAATGGTCTCCCAAGGAAGCCCAAGAAAGGAAGTATGCCTATCGGATGACGGCACGTATGTGAGTAAAAGCTGTTCACCTTAGAAATTTCATTCTCTCACAACGAAAAAAATCATGTTGCCATCAATTGCTAGGTTCTCATAATTGTGGTGAGTATTTTGCAAACAAAGAGAAGGCCCTTCTGAGAGGTCCTCATCTTCAAATCATCAAATCCCTCTCTCTCTCTGGCCTAATCAACATCAAAGGAGGACAACTATGCATGAATGGTGTGGAATTTTGTAGAGGTGTAAAGTATGGAAACTACTTCAACTATTGCTAGCTTGAAGGTTTGGTGTGGTTGAAAAGGTGGCCATCACACCTTATGAAATTTATGTCACCGAAGATGGACACACTAAGGCAAGAACAATCACTGGTGAGCAAATTCTCTGTATAGCAAAGTTGGTGGGTTCCAGAAAGAAACACTCTGGGAAAAATCCTTCATAATTCAAGAAAATGCATTCCCTCTACTCCCTTAAGTAGTATCCACTTATGAATAATAATAATGGCCCGAATTTCTACACCTTCCACTCTGTAAAAGACATCCAAGTTAATGTATGCATCAGTAAGAAGATTTTCTTCCAGCAGTGTCTTGTCATGTACTTTGGGGCTGAAAGATTAAGGGAGATTCTTGTATCACCAGAACCTATAATCTTCCCAATGTTAGACTACAATGCATCCTTCAATGTACATGTCTTTATTTTATTATAATAGTTTCTCATGAATCACCACGAGTTGTATGGACCTATCTGTCCACTTGCTATGCAAACTGTGAATATTGTAGCTAGCACAAAGCTTAGATTTCAAAGCATTATTATAAGCATACTGGGGCCTAGACGTCTTGCTGAAATCAATGCATCTTTGAACCCATTCATCCTTCCCCTCATAAAATACAACTTAAGTCTAGACGTGTTCATCTTTGTACTCTACTAAGGCAACATGGCATTTCCAAGCTTTTTTTGGCAGAAAGGGGAGAAAGCTCTAGAATTTTTGGATGACTTAGAAATGGCCTTCCTAGTCACAGACCGGGATGATAAAGCAACCAAAGTACATGCCTTCTCTTTAGTTCTAAAGGGTGATGCTCGAGTGTGGTATCAAGCTCTCCCGGAGGCTACAAGGGGTAATTCGGAGGATCTTAAGACCGCATTCATGAACAAGTACCAAGATACAGAGCCACCTGAAGGTATTTGGAGAGACAACTCTTAGATCTTTGCCAAACCTTACCAGGAGAGTACCAAGCCTATGAAGGCATGTTTATAAAATTGTGGGATAAATGGACAGCCTCTTTAGCTAAGGGAGAAAGAGTACCTGATTGCCTTAAGAAAGATTGTTTTCTAGCGAGACTCCACCCTCTACTAAGGGAGAAGGTCAAAGGAAAGTTTTCCATATCCTATGAAGAATCAATCACTTATGCTAGGGAGAAAGATAGAAAATTGAAGTATCAAGCCCAGTTGAAGGGGAGAGTTGAGCCCATACAGGTTTTACCAACTATGCCAAGGCCTAGAGAAATAGCAGAGGCCCCACCTAAACTGGAGATGCCACAGCAAAAGCTCCTACAACACATTACTAATCAACTTGAAAGCCTTTTGTTAAATCTGGTGCAAGGAGTACAGCCCTCTCCCCTAATGAAGGCAATCGAGGTCTAAGGAGACAAGAAAGAGAGTATGTTTGCTATAATTGTAGGGAGACTGGCCATGGTATGTCCTTTTGCCCTCATCCGAGATGCATGCCAAGAAATGGGTTCCAACCAAGAAGGAGGGGACAACAAGTGACACCACCTAGGGAGAGGTTTGTTCCACCTAATCCAGGGCCTCCACCGCCGGTTCAAGTTCTCCAACATCCTCGACCACTTGCAGAGGTGCCTCCCTTGCCTGTCCAGCCGTAGAGAATCATGATGTTAGGATAATTAGTTTAGATGAGAGTGATGTCAAAGGGAAGGCCAAAGTAGTAGAGGTTGAAGCAATATCGATGAAGAAAGCCTGTAGAACTCAGATAATGGAGCCTACACCACCAGAGGAGGTTGAAAATATGGAAGAGGAGGCAGAGTCTTCAAAGGCATCAAAGACACGCAACACTAGAAAGAGGAGGGCTCGCTCACACTGACACATTGAGCCAGATGATTTTTCCCTGGATAAAGGTACTAGAGCTTGTGATTTGCTTGCTAATGTGAGGGATCAAGGGTCATTTCATGTCCACAATTACTACATCTATCTCCAATAGTGTGGCAACAATGCTCAAAGATGGTAAGCATTAGACCCATGAAGAATAGACATGTGAATACAATCCACGCTAGAAAGACGAAAGATATTGTGCCTCTAGTGGAAGCTGAAACCAATAGGTTGAGAGTATCAAAGACATATGTGGATGGAGGTGTAGAGATTTGTGTCAAGACAGAAAAGTTAATGCATCGTTTGGGATTAGAGGTAAATGAAACTACTAAATTTGGGGCAAAAATGGCTAACAATATAGTAGTAAATTATTTGGGAGTTATAAAGAAAGTCAAGGTAAAGGTGTGTGGAGTGCATTTCTGAGCTTGACATGTATGTGATGCCAGTGAAGGGGGAAGGCTATCCACTCATTCTCGGGCAACTATGGCTAATGGGAATGAAAGCCAAACAAGATTGGGAGACAGGGGCTTTAGAGCTAAGGCCATAGAAGGGGCTGCAGAAAACATGGAAGAGCACTATCTACAACATGAAGGAGGGCCGACGGGAGGATCTTGTGTTAGAGACCACCATTGATGAATGGAGTTCCAGTGAGGGTTGGTCATCTATGACAGAGAGAGAGTCTTCTAATGAGGAGGAAGAAAGCTCTCTAGAAGTGGTAGGGATTACATTAAAAAGCCCTTCTAGTAGTGAAATTCCGCAGTAGCTTCCAAAGGTCGAGAAGGAGGGGTTAGAAAAAATGTTGGCTAAGGATCTATCAGTTGAGGAGAAGGCAGCCTACATGGAAGTGGTGATAAAACACTCTTCACTTTTTATTTCTGATTATGAACACATCACAGGTGTGAGAGCAGTACAACATCACATTAATCTAAAAGAGGGAGCAAGGCCAGTGGTGCAGCGACTATGATGGTTGGGAGTAGTTCAACAAAACGCTCTGCTTACTGAGATGCAACGACTTTTGAAGGCAGGCTTCATCTATCCAATAGGGGACTCAGAGTAGGTTTCACGTGTAGCGAAGTGGCCAAGCATGAGAGATACACTGTTTGTGATGGGTATTCAGGTTATTTCCAGATCTGAATAGCTGAGGAGGATCAACAGAAGACCATCTTCATTACACCTTGGGGTGTTTTGCTTGTAAAGTAATGCCATTTGGATTAACAAATGCCCCAGCTACCTTTCAAAGATTCATGAATTATGTCTTCCAATCATATTTTGGAAATCCATCAGGGTCTTTATTGATGATTTTTGTATTTATAGTTCTAAGGCTCTACATCTAGGGAAGGTGGATGAAGCTTTCAACCACCTTGCACAAATGGGGGGCAGCTAAACCATGAGAAGTGTCATATTGGTGAAAGCAGTGTAACTTTATTAGGGCATGTCGTAAGTGAGAGGGGCATTGAAGTAGATCTAAACAAAGTTAAGGCCCTATTGGCAGTGCCATCACCATCTTCTGTGAAGCAAGTGACCTCTTTCATTCAGAAGGTGCGATATATGGGACGGTTCATTCATCTCCTCTTCCAATTAGTATTTCCACTGCACTAGCTGACCCACTCTGAGGAGCTCGTGTGGAGTGATGAAAGCAAAAGGTGCTTTCACGAGGTGAAGGAGGCTCTTAGCACCCTTCCTATAATTTTATAGCCTTGCTGGGATCAAGAGTTTTTTGTCAACCCAAGTTTTGGGAAAGATGCTCTAGGGGCAGCACTAATACAAAAGGATGCTAAAACTGGCCTAATGAGACCGGTTTACTTTTCTAGCAGAGTAATGACAGCATCAGAATGAGGGTACAAGATGGTGGAGGTGATGGTTTTGTCTCTAATGTTTGCTGTAAGAGAGTTTCTTCCTGATCTTCTCCCTAGGCCGTTCACAGTGATCACAACAGAAGAGCATTTTCCCTATGCCTTACAGCACATGGATGTTTCAACCAGAATCGCTAAGTGGGTGATACAACTCCAAGAGTTTGACTACACCTTCAAGGTGGAGGATTCTACTCGAGCTTGCCTAGCTGATTTGTTGACCCATAGATGCCATCAAAAGAAGGAAAAAGAGAAGGGAAAGGTAAAAGAGGAGACACCTCCTCTTGAGGAGCCGCCACAAGTGAAGAATGCCCATGCCCTCTACTTTGATGATGGGGCCTACAAGCGTATTAAAGACAGAGCGGCAGTAGGAATAGTGGTCTTCAGTCCCGAAGGTGAAAAACTTTATGGAGAAGGTATACGCTTGGAGGATGTCCATTCTAACAATGAGGAAGAATATCAAGCCTTGCTTTTAGGTTTGAGGTGATGTCTCTCACATGGTGTCACTCGACTAAATGTTTTTGGGGATTCTATGCTAATTGTTAAGCAAATGAAAGGAATCTGGGCTTGTAAAAATGATAACTTAGCAGTGAAAATGAGAGAAGCTAAAAATCTCATGAGAAAGCTACAGAAAGCCCAAATCTATTTTGTGCCAAGGCGCACAAATGGTGACGCAAATGCTCTAGTAGCTAAAAAATTGAAAGAGATAATGGTGGGCATCATTGCAGTAAAGCTTCCCTTGTTTCAAGGTAAGTTTCAACTACAAGATGTGCTTTATTTTCTTGAGCATGGTGAGGCACCTACACATATGAGTAAGAGTGAGAAAAGGTGGCTGGCTACTAAGGCCACTAAATACCACTTGATAAATGATGTGTTGTATTGCAAAGGAAAGGATGCAATGCTTAGAAGGGTGCCAATAGCAAATGAGATTATGGATGTGATTAAGAGCTGCCATGAGGGGGTTTGTGGTGGACATTTTGCTCAAGAAATAACCAGCAGGAAGATTCTCCATGCTAGTTTTGTGTGGCCTAGTCTACATCGAGATATGCAACATTGGTTCCGCACTTGTGACGATTGCCAAAAGGCCGGAACAAGGAAGCTAGTGCATGAGGAACAAAATCCCATAACTACATATGTCCTATTTGAGAAATGGGGGATTGATGCAATAGGGCCACTCCCACGAACTGATTCTAGCAAGGAATACATCATAATGGTTGTGGACTACATGATGAGGTAGGCAAAGGCTTCAGCAACTAGTAAGATCACAGCCCAAGAAGTGGAAAAATTTGTGTTTGAAAATATTTGTTGCAGGTTTGGCATACCTTTGGAAATTATCTCTTACTGGGGTCCTGGTTTTAGGGCCAACCTAGTAGGGGAGCGAATGGAAAGGCTAAAAATCAAGCACATGCATTCTACTCCCTACTACCCACAGTGTAATGGTTTGGTCAAAAATGTGAATGGCTGATTTGTAAGATAATTACCAAGCAAGTACACATGCACCCCAAGAGCTGGGATAAAAAATTGAGTGCAGTTCTTTGGCCCTACAGGACTTCATTCAGAACCTCACTTGGCTATACTCCATTTCACTTCGTCTATGGCTAAGAGGCTTTGCTTCCTATAGAGGTGGAACTAGCTAGTTTGCGTGTTTTAGTAGCTAGTCGAGAGAAAAATCAAGATAAGAAGTTCGAGGAAAGGATCTTGGATCTAGAGAGGTTGGAGTTAGACAAAGAAGTAGCAGTCCGATACTATTTCACGCAGGCTGAAGAGAGGAGGAAGACATTTAATAAGAAGCTGGCTAGCAAACACATAAGGGAAGGATCACTTGTGCTACGCTATGATAACCGCTTTGAACAGAAAGGATGCTAAACTTGTGTTCAAGTGGGAAGGGCCATTCATGGTCATAAGAAAATATCCAAATGGCAACTATTAGCTAGGCAACATGGATGGGAGAGTTCACAAGACAAGGGTAAATGGATGGCGACTAAAGCCTTATTTTCAAAGAAATATGAACAATTTAGAGCAATCATTCAATGAAGAGCCACCAATGAGGGGGTGTAGTCCTCCTTGATCTATTGGACCATCATTAGCAAGCTAGAGGCATGAATGCCTCTAGCCTAAGGGGAGGGCTAATGATCTGGTGTCGAAGGGTTTTCGAAAGCAAAGTCACAACCACAGAGGTTCTTGAGAAATTCCAAGATAGAAGATCAATCTAGCGATATCAGATTCAAGTTGAAAGCTCAATTTCAGATAATATGAGACATATAGTCAGTTAGACACCTGATTGGGAGAGTTTATCCTGCTTGTATATAGACCTGACCACGCTTGCACCTCTAACAGGTCACAAGCAATGCATATATTACAAGAGCTTCTAGCCACTGTGGAATGGGATGACCAAGATGGGATCTCAATTCAAGAAGAGGTGCAGGTGATAGTCCCGTTTTTGAAAATACAGCTGATAGTCTTTTCTTCTTTCTTTGTCCTATGAGAACATCAACATTGGTCGGGTTCCTGATTGGATCAGTCTTTCAGTTGATCCCCGCAATCTTTATCATTGGTCCATGGAAGCTACAGCGGTATCAGCAAGTCCTACCTCCAACAATTCATCTCAAGAAGCAGAGTAGCTATTTGTGGATACTGATTTCTTCACTTCCTTTTTCACATTGTTTAAGTTTGACTTGTACTCTCTGAGCTTCGCCAAAAGGGCAAACTTTTGGTTTGGCTCATACTTATGGCTTCCAAGTCCATCCTGCGGATCACAAATTGTGCTTCCTCCAAATCCTGCATTCAACTCTATAAGTTTTTGTTTCTTTTGTTCTCCGGTAAGAGCCGCCAAGGAGGCACACTTTCTCGAAAGATTAGTGGAGAGCTTGCAATACTGCATCTCGTAGCCATCGAAGATCTCGCTCATTGTTAGAGGCTTCTCTCTCTGCTGCAGGACCTTTTGAGATCAAGTCCAAGGAGACTGAACGGGGAGGAATTAGCGATCCTCTGATGCCTTGATCCCTCCCTCCCTTCTTCTTCTGCTTCTTGTCCTTTTTGAGGCTAAGGATGCAATATGGTACCGATCCAGCAGAGGTGTGTGGGTGGAAAAGAAACAAAACATGACCTCCATCCAATCGATGGTGCTAATTTCACACTTGCACCATAGTATCAGTTTTCATATCCAAAAATCTTTTTACTGGAAATTGATCATTGATCTCAGTAGCAGTTTTCGCTCCCATCGTCTGTTCAGCTTGGCACAAGTCTAGAGGCTGAGGAGATCTGTCTAGCATTATTGCAGCATTTGCACCACAGGAGCAATTTTGAGTTCCAGTGGACTGTTTTTCCTAGCGTGCAGTTCTGTAAATCAACAAGATGTTCTGGCGCATGACTGGCTTGTCCACGTCCTCCCCTGTGGAGTCGTTGCTTGATAGAGACAATTTTACCCTTGAAGAGCTTTTGGATGAAGAGGAGCTTATAACATTGCCGTCATCAGCTTTCTCCTCAGAATCGCTGCCCCCCAAACAATTTACAATTCTGTGCTGTTTAGATCCCCTGTTTTCTGTTGCTTTTTCTTCCCCCAGGCGGCCTACAACATGCCTCTTTCTGACTAGAAAAGCGGCCCTTCCCACAATAGTAGAATTCCCGAGAGCCTTGAATTTTGGTGGATTGCTTTTCTCCCATATCATGTCAAATGACCAATTCTGAGCTCCCACTAAGTGCCAGGAGGATAGGGGTTTCATCAACAGCCACAATTTGGGAATCCTCTTGAAACGTGTAGCTGTACTGAAATCATAAAAGTCCTCTAACTCCTCATCTATACCCCCATCCTCATATCATAGCTTACAATGGCTCTTTGATATCATATGCTTTCGAACTGCCTCCAAACTTTGGAATTGTTTTCCTCGATCATCACAATACAAGCAAACAAAAGCCCTTGTCACCTTCAAGCCAAGATAATTCAGCATTCCACAAGGATCTTTGAGAAATTCTGAATCTGGAACGAAGAAACCATGATATTTGTGCATATGCTCAACACAACCTTCTATAGAGCCATCAGGTACAACATCACAAAAGAAACATTGGCTTGCATTCCAAACACCCATCGTCTCATCCTCAAGTAACATATTTCTATCCCCTTTGTACTCTGCTGATTCATCAGGGCTCTCATAACTCATCACCTCGTCACCATCATCACCAATTTCCTCCCACTTGTCACTTTCATCCTCTTCTCTGACAGACTTCCCTTTTCCATGATCTGCCCATGCAGAACAAAATGCAAATACAACGACTAAGTACGTACAAAGTAACAAATGTCACACACACAACTTTTTGGTGGATTTCACTCCTCAGATGCGCAGCAACACGACATCCACCCCCTCTGATCCTGCGCATCCTTCGGATGGGCCAACTACCCATGATCATTATCCTCAAGATCCACGAACAAATCAATCTCTTCATTGTGTATTTCCGGTATATCAGCAAGATTATCTGCCATATCATCTGTCTCTTCTACTGAAGTTTCTTCTCGTTGCTCTTCTCTTGCAAATTCTTCCAATGCATAATCCTCATCATCTCTTTTCTTGAAAATCTTGATTATTTTTCCTGCAATGGGCACTCTAAGCACTGTCCCATCCAATTCTGTCACCTCATATGTTGCATTATCAAAGACATGTCTGACTATGTACGGCCCAAATCATCTTTTCACCATCTTCCGAAGTGCAGTATGCTGATTTTCAACGCTGCTATCAAAGACTAATACCCAGTCTCCCTCTTCTATTGCTCTAGGCCACAAGAGATGCCTGTTGTCAAACCTGTCCTTATTTCTAAGTCTAGCAACCTTCAACCTGTCAATAGCTAGCTGAATATCCTCTGGTCTTCTCTCCAACTGCCGGATCCAAAGAGCTAAGAGCTCCTCTCTCGTCAAATCCTCCTGCCAAGGTAAAAATGACCAAGTCAATGCACAAGTCTCAGTCGGCATAACTGGTTTCTGACCATACATCAACTATGCGGGCATATATCCTGTGGTAACACTATGAGTCATACGATCAGCCCACAAAGCAAATGGTAGAAGTCTCGGCCATTCTCCAATCCATCCTCTGCATGCTTTGGCTAATGCTTTCACTATCGGCGGATGCCCTCTTTCACTCTTTCCATTTCCCTCTGGATTGTATGGTGTGGTTAGATCCAACTTGATTCCTAGTTGAGAGAAAAACTCCCTAGCTTCATCTACATCCAATTCACCGCGATCTGCAGTGATCTTACCAACACATCCATACCTGCAGAAAATTTCTTCCAATAAGAACTTACACACTGCACTAGTGGTCTTCGTTCTCAAAGGTCTACCCTCAACATGATTGGTAAGATCCTCTCTAGCCAAAACAATATACCTCATCTACCATAGACCCATAGGCATAGTAGCCAAGTCAACTACCCACTTATAATGAATGCATAGCGGATAGGTCAGATGAAGCTCATCTCGATGATGCACTACGGAATACATCTGACAGTTTCTGCAAGTCTCTACAAAGCGAGAAACATCTCTGTACATGCCTTTCCACCAATATTTTTCCTTGATTTTCTCATAAGTAGCCCACACTCCTCTATGACCAGCCCAAGGATTCTCATGAAACTCCCTCATCACCTGTAACTGGGTCTCTTTATTGCAAACAACCTGCAAGGGTAATCCACCTCTTTTCTTTGGGTGCTTCCAAAGAAATCCGTCCTTGAGAAAATAACCATAGGTTTTTCTTCTGATCTTCTTGAACTCTTCATCTATCCATGCATCTCTTTTGCTTAGTTACTAAGGTACTTGCCAATTTGCAAACCAATCTCCAACATAGAGTTCTTCTATGAAGGCCACAATATCATAGACATGACAAACATGATCAACCATAGCGGCTGAAATTTCTGCATCATCCTCTTCTACAAGTAGTGTCTCCTCATCATCATATCTGGCTCTAGACAGCATATCCGCCACTCAATTATCCTTCCCTGCTATGTGTTTAAATTTTGGATTTAATGACTTGATGTATGCGATCCATCTCAGCATAGCTATATCCGGAGTAGAGCAACTCGTAATCATACCTATCAATGGCAAGCAATTTGTCTCTACCGCAATTGAGGCTCCAATAAAGTACTCCTTGTCACATTTGAGAGTTGTAACAATTCCCAGTAATTCCCTCTTGATTTGCGGATACCTCCTCTATCTCTCGTTTAGGACTTTCACCCCAAACCGAATAGCATACATGTTTCCATCTGCATCATCTTGACCCATAGCCCAACCTATGCCAATTGGACTAGTGTCAACTGTCAATACAATAGGCCTTCCGCAATTATAATCCGCTTTCCTGAGAGTAGGAGCAATCTGCAATAACTTCTTCAATTTCCACATGGCTCTAGTGTGGCTCTCATCCCAATAAAATTTTTGCCCCTTTCGAAGCAGCTGATATAAAAAATCTGCTATGTGTGCAAAATGGGGTATCCAAATCATGTAAAACACACAGCCTCCAATGAATCTCCATACCTCTGAAGTGGTAGAACAATACTCCATAATCTTGCCTATAGCATCCACCTTCTCAAGCGAAGGTTTCCTGCCATAATACCCACACATATGTCCAACAATGACAACCTCATTTACTCCAAAAATAGATTTTTGCCCTAATAGTGTCAAGTTCACTTCTTCTAACCTGGCCAAAATCTTTTCACAAGCTGCAATATGATCAGCCACAAAGTATCTGCATCCCTGCTCATTTGGACTCTCATTCTTCTCTTCTTCTGCACAGCCCTTAATGGGCACATCATCCAAGAAAGGCATGTAAGCTGAGGTATGTACTCACAAAGGACCTTATGCATGGCATTCATCATATGCGCAACAGAATTATGGCACCTTGAGGCAAGGTACGCATTCTGACAAGACCAATAGGATTTCTCATAGTGGTTATGTCCCTGCTTTCCAAAGCCAGCTGAAACTGATCATATCTCGAATACAAGTCACCTAAAGAATAGATAGCACGTCCAGCAAATGCTTCTACAAACTCATCCACAACTCGACCTATACCAACATTCTTGATAGTAACTCTGTTTACTGGCTACATATCCTGTATAAATCGGAGAGTACCATTCTTCTTTGGAACCGTAAACCACCTATTTGAGTATGGTGCAGATGACTGCTCTAGGATTCCCATCCTCATTTTCTCATTCAACAAGTCAACTAGCTTTGGCAGGTGTACCCTAGGCATTGAAATAGGTCGGAGGTTCCATGGAATATGAGGAATAGTAAAGATCACCATAGGGGAAACAATATTTGGATTCACACATCCAATCTCATGCGAGAAAAAAGCAAACCCCTTCCATGTCGCTCAAGCATATCTTGAAAACATTGCTTCTCTGAGGGTAGCAAGAAATCACCATTTTCAATTTTTAATTCAGCAAGAGTCTCTGCTGAAAATTTATGGCCTATATGCTCTGGATTCCTCAAAATTGGCTGCTTGGCAGCCCTCTCTATTTGTTGATCACTGTCAGGTGGAAGCGGTCGAGCTACCGGCTTCACCTTCTTATCCACAGTCTTGTATTTCGTATCAACCATGGCTTCATTATGATCCTCTGCATTACTGAAATCATGTTGTAAATCTACATTACTCAAATCATGTTGTAAATCCTCTGTATTACTCAAATCATGTTGTAAATCAGCAATTCTGCCCTCTGGTGGAGCTGAATATCCTCAGCCCTCTGCTCTATGGACTGCATAGGAACAACCCTAAACTCTGGATGCTGAAATATTTCAGTAGTAAACTCTGTTGGCTGAAAGTTTTCATCCCTCTGTGTCTCTGTAGGCTGATCATAATCAACCGAAAACTCTGTTTGCTGAATTTCTTCAGCACTCAACACTTTTTGCTGAGTCACCTGAGCCTCTGACTCTATCTGTGACACAAAATTTGAAATTTCATGAAACATGTCCAGGGACTTCACTGATACATTACTGTGACGACTCTGCATATCAATTTTCAGCATATTTTCCATCTCTGTCATCGTATCTACACAAACCATGCTATCATACATTCCATCTATATGCTCATCATCCTCTAAAATACCTGCATTTCTCAAATCTTTCTCCTTCCTACATATGTACTGCCTGGCAGCTCTAGGCAACTTAGAAATCTTCTGATAACTCATCGAACTATTTGCTGAAATTCCAACAAAATTGGAGGAGAAAACACTGCTGCCAAGAGGCGAGAACTCCAATCTCCTCTGCTCTGTACCACCATCATCTCGCGGGACAGCGGTACCTAATGAAAACCCGAATCCCTCACAGGGGCAAAGGTGCATCTCGAAGAGTATCCCTGTTTCTAGCATGATTTACACACACAGTCATAAACTGGACTACTCTCATACCATCTTTACTGCGAATCCGTGCATAAGCGGATCCATCATCAATTACTTTCGTCTCCATGTGCATCTCTGTAATGAATGGCTATCCTAGGATTATGGGGTAAGAGCATGAATCTTGCACAAAGAAATGGAAATCCTCCTCTACATCTCCAATAGAAATCCTGACACTGGGACAAGCAGCATACAAATCACTTGCAGTGTTATTGGCATCTCTCATACACCACCCATGCTCTGCATCCATAGGCCATCTATTACTTTCATAAACTCCACAAACTATGAGATTAATCTCTGAACCATGATCCACCAAAGCAACATAAGGCACCTGTTTCTCTCCAATTTTTACCATTGTTTCTGTAGTTGCCCTAGCCTAATGACTCGCGAAAAGTGACTATGCGGTACCAAGATAGGCTCATCAGTTTCAGCATAATACATAGGCTGAACCCTCTTCTCTGTCTACGGAAAAACATAAGCATTCTCAACCATAACCTCATCCTCATCCTCATCCAACTCCCCAATCAAAACTCCATGTGTATCAGTAGTAGGCAATGTATGTCTTTTCCTCTTCAAGACTTCTTGGAATTGATCTTGAAACTCTCTTTTCAAGATGCCCAAAACCTCAGAAATAGTAAAAGTCACCTCACTGCCAAGTATCTTATCATTAAAGATTTTCTGCACCGTATGCTGGCACAGGGAGGGATGCACAATTGCACCATCAAATGTGCACAAGGCATACAACCTTTGCACAAGTGACTGTGAGGATTACATCAGTGAGTTTCAGGAATGGGCTGCCCTCTGTAACTTTCAATAGAGCATGAGACAGAGGGTGGGATGAGTGTGATTGGTGTTTCTCCTCAATCAATTCCGAGAGGTGAGGTTGAGGGATGTTACTACAATTGGATTCAGGTACGTTTCTGTTTCCCTATGCACACACGGGACGGGTCTCTGTCATCATCATAGGACACATCACCCTGTTCTGTGCATTGCACTACAAAGCTCCATGGCCTTCCTCCTTGCACCTATGCCAGACACGGGTGGGATTCATGACTACACTAGCAATTGTGAGCACTGACGTGCTTTCCCCTACACCATTCCCCTTGCCGATTTCTATATCAGGTGTGAGATATGGGTTTCAATCAATGTTCATCAAGTACTGTGAGTGCTTGGGGGAGTGACAATTCTCTCATTTCCAACATGAGTGATTGTGACCTATGTACTCTATCCTTTGCCACATCAACAACTTCCCTCACCTTCATCAACAACGCGACATCCATGGGTGTTGTTGCATGGTCCCTGCCATGCTAGACGCGACTGTTGTAGCAATCTCTGGTACCTCTTGCAGACGATTGTGACCCAACGTGTGCCATCGACAATTACTCTCAACTATTTGCAAAATGGGCCAAGTTTTTCTAACCCTACCTCCTTCTGTTTACCAGTGGCGGTCATGTCTTACGTGTGGGGACGTCCAAATCCACTCTGTTGTCAAGTCCTAGGTCCCTGTTGATTAGTCAACCCTACCGATAAGGTCTTAAGTGTGGGGACACGTCCCTATGCGTTTGATGTGTATACCCCCTGCATATGTCATTATCCAATCATCCATGTCTACCACGTACTAGTTTTGCCCTGATGGGGTCCCTTTCCCACCCAACTACCCTCGTATCCCTTGTCATCGATGCCATTTCCCTTGTGGTTGCTTTTATTGTGCAAATTTTTCCATTTTTTATGTAAACATCCCATATGTTCACCACACTCTCGATCCAACTTTATAACCCTGTTCATCCCTTCGAAGACACACTTTTCCTTTTTACATCCCCCTGTTCCGGCTTATTATTTTTGCATTATTAATTTTTGTAGCTTTTCTCACATAATGGGATGTATTTCCATACGAACATACCCTTATCGCTTCGAAACAGCAATCTAACATACAAGCCTTGTCCTATGCCTTCCCCTGTATATTTTTCCTCTTAATTACCTGTCATTTTGATGTACGATTTGCTCGTTATTCCTTTTTGTGTGGTTTCGTGCCTTTTTCGTGTACGTTTTTGCCATTTTTCCATGTGAACCTGTCCTATTCTCTTCGGAAATCAATTCTAACTTGCTAGCCTTGTCCGACAACCCTTCCCACACAATTCTCTTTTTTCCTCCACCCTGTTTCGCCCTCTGGATTTTTTGTTCATAATTTTTCTTGGTGTTTTCGAGTTCCATTTTCTCGTTTTTTCCATGTGAACACCTCCTAACTCCATCCGAACTGAGATTTGATGTGACAACCCTAATGATCATATGTGTCATGACATTTTTTGTTTATACTACCCCCCATTTTGGTGCATAGATCCTTCAATATTAATTTCCCAATTCTGTTTTGGATATGATTTTTGGGTTTTTTCCATGCGAATGGAGTTTCTCTTGATTGGAATTGTGTTCTCATGTGATAGGATTGTCGAGCATATTTTTTTGCACATTTTTCCTTCTTCCCTCACCTCGTTCTGGCTAATGGATTTTTTTATATTCATTCTCGTATGCATTTTCAGGTTCGATTTTAGCCTTTTTTGCATGTGAACCCCTCCTCATTCCGTTGAATATACAATTTATTATGCTCGCCTTGTGAATACCCTTTCCATTCCTTTTTACTACCCTTCGTTTCGGTGCACGGATCCTTCAATATTAATTTCTGAATCCCTTTTCGGATACGATTTTTGCATTTTTTCCATGTGACCGAGTCTTATTTTTGTTGGAAATGTGTTTTGACATAATAGGCCTATTCGGCATGCCTTTTTGCACATTTTTCCTTTTTCTCATGTTCCATTTCGGCAAACGGATTTTTCAATATTAATTCTCGTATGAGTTTTTGAGCCTAATTTTTACTTTTTTCCCCATGTGAACGGCCTGAATTCTTCCCGAACACCCCATTCCACTTTTCCATGGTCTCCCCCTCGACTTCTAGCACAGTTTTCCTTTTTACAGCGTCTTTTTCTGATGCACGGTTTGGGATTTATGAAATTTTTCGTTTAATTTGTGCCTCTCGCGTTGCACGTCACCGTCCGTTTTTTTTTCCACTTTTTCATCTTGACATCGCAGCCGTTGCGTCCTCCTGTACCCATGCCGCCATCCCGGCCCCCCTTGCTTCTCGCCACTGCAAATTTTTTTACCTCACCTCGCGCTTTTGTGTGGGACGAGGAGGGGACTTCCTTGTTTTTCCTTTTTTCTAACATAGCATATTATTATTATTATTATTATTAATTTTAATACCCATTCCCCCCCACTCGATGGTTTCCCCCCTCCCCTTCTCCCCTCTCTCTCTCTTTCTTTCCCTCTCTCTTCTTGTTCTTCTCTCTCCCCGACCTCTCCCTCTCTCTTTCTTTCTCCTTCTTCTTCCTTCTCCTTCCATCACCCCTCTCTCTCTCTCTCTCTCTCTCTCTCTCTCTCTCTGCTCCTGCTCTCCTTCTCCTCCTCCTCCTCCTCCTCCTCCTCCTCCTCCTCCTCCTCCTTCTTCTTCTGCTTCTTTCTCCTCCTCCCTAGCACCTCGTCCTCCCTTACCTATGCCACCACCGCTCGGTCGTCGTCGATTGCGCCACCGATGTCGCCTGCCGCCTGCTACACACCGCCGCCGCCCGTCACTAGTTGCCTGCCGTCCGGGCCTGCATGCGCTGCCGCCACCTGTCCTTCCACCCCTCCCCTCTCCCACTCTACCAACCCTCCCTCCCGCCCACCCGCTGTTTCCCCTCCTACCACCCCCTTGTCCACCCCTCCCCCCTGCCCACCATACCCCCTGTCCACCACCCCTGCCCCAACCCCCCTTGTTCACCCCTCCCCCTCCCCACCATACCCCCCCTACCCACCAGCCCTGCCCAAACCCCCATTGTCCCCCCCCCCCTCCCCCACAACCCACCAAAAAAAAAAACAAAAAAAAACAACAACAAACACCTCCCTTGGCCCCCGTTCCCCCGCCACGCCGTTTGAGCCCCCTTTGCCCCCATTCTCCCACTGCCCTATGCCGCCACCCCGTTGACACCCCTCCCTCCTTTTTCTATGTCCCATCAAGTCCCCACCCATCCCTTGTTGCGGGAGTTCGCGCGCCGCCGCGTGTTTGTGTTTGTGTTTGTGTTCGTGAGCTGCACACGGGTGTTTGTGTTTGTGTTTGTGAGCTGCACAAACACAAACACGCTGTTTATGTTCGTGAGCTGCACATGGGTGTTCAAGTGCGAGGACGCACATCTGGATTTGTCCATGCGATGGTGTGTGCCGTTCAAGCACAGGCAGCTGCTCACACGCAGCGCGGGTACCTTCTTTTATTTTTCAAAAACCCATTAACACATGGAAAAAAGACCTAAAACCCTTTAAAAATCATAAAAATTTCAATGTTAAAAATAGCAGAAATTTTTCTTACTAAATTAGAAATTTTTTTGGTTTATTTGCAGGTTACCATATAGAGAATTAATTGTAGAAAATTAATAATTCTTAAAATACTTCAAAATTCATTGAAATTTGAGAAAAAATCACTAAAAATCCATAAAAATCAGAATTAAATTCAAAAAAATCACATAAAATTCCATCAATGCATTTGACTACTTTTGGAATATTCTATAAGTTGAAAATTCCTTGACACATGATCACTCTATTATTTTAAGGCCCAAATGCTAAAAATTTTATTTAATTTCATCGAAATTTTATTTTAAATTCCAAAAAAAGGTTGGAAAAAATAGTGAAAAATATAGATCCATTGTTGAAGCCTGATGGTTCAATTCTCACTTAGGGTTGATTATCAAAAGCTAGTTATTAAATTTGTTTTTTAAAAAACCATAATAAATCACATATATTTAAAAGAAAAACACATATATATAACGAGAAAAAAATGCATAAATCACAATAAAAGTAATAAAAACACCCAAACACTAATCCAAATTAACTAAACCAAATATGATCCAACTAACCTCGCCTTCATATTTCTTTTTTTTTTAAATAAGGTGTTTTATTTTTTTTCAGTAGTGGCTTTTGCTTTTTTGTTGGACTCATTGCATCTTGGGATCCATGCGTGTGCCCTCAGTCTCTTGCATATACACCCCTACCCCAAGTGTTTATATTTTCTACCTCATTCATTTTTTGGTCACCCCTTAACCACGATTAATTGTTAAAATGAACTTTAATAATTCACTTTTCCACGCGCACTCACGCTAAACACACATTTCTCTAAACAAATAAAATAAACCAGCCATTCACTTAGCATGTGCTTCGTGTGCTACATACACATCTAAGTTTATTAAAAATGGACCCGCCGTCACAAGTGCACGCACTACATAAAAAGTGCTAAACACACACTTAATTCTTAATCAATGAATCTGTATTTACAGACCTGAGTCTAGGTATCGAAGTCGGAGATTCGTTTAAAGCACCGTTTCACCCTAATAATTTGTAATTAATATTTTAAGAAGGAACCGTTGTTTTCTTATTAAGGTTTACAACCTAATAAAATTTCATCCATTTTTAATAATTTATTAAAATGGACCCTTCACTAAAATCATTCCCCTCACTGCACTTTTTTCCATTTTCAATAAATGTGCTTTGTGGGATGGGTACGTGCAGTCTTTCGAGTTGTCATTGCGTACAGAAGTCTGGTTATATCCTGAGTGGGTTATTGATGTATTCTAGTTTGATTTTATGATACGATTATGGGTGATGTCTGCCATTTTCTTTTTTTCCTGATACAGGGTCTCGATTGCATGTCTGTTGCATACCTGAAGCTTTCAGTTGCATATGTGTAGAGGTCATGCCGAATTTTTCTAAGATGTGGATTGTTTGGGTTGGTCAGTTAGTTAGTCACGTCTGTGTGTGCTTATTCTAGTCGATTTATTTTTAATGGATATTTTGTTGCATTCCAGGCATTCACTATGATTGTCTATGTGTGTGGTATATGTGTAATCTATCTGAATGGCGCCTCAATCCCCTCCTCCAATCTAGTACATTCCATTGGTCTCTCACGATTATTCTTTATTGCTGGAGTCTGAACTTATTGGCAAAGTAGGCTTAATAAAGTTCATCGCACTCTCATTACCACTCATTCCAGAGGATACTGATACTTGTGATCAGTTTCTAGCCTCTTATAGGTAAACACAATATTAGTGAGTTTGGGAATCTCCCGATTCTCATTTTTAAAATACTAAAAAGGTAGCACTCGGATAACATTCCCATAAGTTTCTCAAAACCATATGATGTAACCTATTATTGGAAAGCGCTTGAAAAATGGAATCTATTGAGCTATAGAGCACTTGATTTGGAGTTATAGTATTCAAGTTATGACAAATCCAAAGATTTGACCACATGTCCGAAACTTATGGAAATTCCCATATTCCCCAATATGGTATTGGTAGAGGTTTGGTCATGTTAGAGGAACAATTGTCCAATTGAAGCCTATAGTTTGGGCAAGGCTCTGTCTTTACCCTCTCGGGGAGACTCTTTCCCTACTCTCAACTAATCCCTCTTTAGCTTATTCCTCATTTTATGAGTTTTCCTACCCATCTCTTCATCCTCTTTTACTCATTCCTCTTCCATCTCCTACCACTTCTAGTTCTCAACCCCCTCAGTTGGTTAGTGGGTATGAAGGATTTGATCAATAGATTCCCAAAAGAAGAGGATGGAGCTCAAGTGATTCTCTTACGGGACCACAGATTAATTGGCCATTAATTCCAAGGGACTGGACAACTGCTAGCCAAGCGTACCAAAATTATCTCCATTTTTTCCAACAATATTCACAATCTTTAGATCCTTCGCTGAGATTGATAGCCCATTTTGCTTGGTACCTAGCATATATGCATAGGCATTTCCGTAATGATCAAAAGGCCATTCTAAAACTTTGTATGAATGTAAATGTGAACATTGATTCCCAAAAACTGGATATCCTATATTTTCATGCCCTTTGTCTACCCAGCAGATACCTTGTTTTGCTAGAAAGGATATGCTGCCTTCAATTCTTTCAGAATCCTTCAAAATCTTTTGTAGATGAATCCTTATCCATGGATTGCTTTCGTAATCATCAAGTTTTCAAGAGGGATAATCTTCAATGATACCCTTGGATATATCTTTTATGCTTCTTAATGATATATCTCTCTTTTTGAGGTGCCATTCAAATGGTTGTTTTGTATTTGTGCTGTACTAATTTTTATGTGATGAGTTCGTGCTGGTTGAATAATGGATTTGTTCGAGAGCTCTTTTTTTTACTATTGACACTGATAGTGATGGTGGATGGAAATCCTATGATGAAACGCTGAAGAACCTCTTATATCCTTTACAAATTTGTCATGACTTTCTACTATTTATACAATATGTTACTGAATAACGGTGTTTTCCTTTAGTTGTATTCTTTCTTAGATACAGGTGATAAAGTTGGGGTCATGGTTGGGTGATTATTAAAGACCGAAGATCAAATTGAGCTCTTTATTGAACTTATATTCTTCTTTTCCTTAGGTCGCGAGGACGCTTCCTTTCTAAGTGTGGGGATACGTTGAATGCTGCAATGACTAGGTTTTTTCGTTGAATTTTGTTGTTTTTTAGGCTTGAATGGTTGATTTTTGATGGATTTTGACTGATAATTGGTTGTTTAGGAAGTGTTTGAAAGTTTTTTGGATGATATCGATTATGTTTTGGAAGCTTATGATAATTCACAGTAGAAATATGAGGCTCTGTGATGTTATGATAGGTTTTGATACCTTCTGTTTAGCTTCTGTTTTGTTCTGATTTTCTTCTGTATGAAGAATGAACTGATGATTCATGAAGGTTAAAATCTTTTGAAAGATTATTGAATATTTTTTTATATTTTAGAATGGTTTTAGTATGAGTTATGAGGATCTGATGTTCTCTGATGACCTTCTCTAACCCTTTGTTGATCTTTTGTTAAACCCTCTATAGAGCCTCTGTTCTGTTCTGTAGATCTTCTGTGTTTTGTGGAATGTATATGTGACTTTGGGAAAGTTTTCTAACTTTTGGAAAGGATGAATCTAAGTTCAAAAGAGCTAAAAAATGGAAGAAGTAGCTGTTGAAGACTGAAGAGAAGACTGGAGTGAAGTAATAGTAGTGAGCTATGAAGAGACACTGTAGTGGCTCTGGTGCCCTTTCATACATCCCATACCTCTTGGGAGGTGTATCCACGACCTAGGAAAGATTATTGAGAGTGATTATTGAGTATTGTAGTAAGGAGATGATTTACTATTGATTGATTGAGAGAGAGAGAGAGAGAGAGAGAGAGAGAGAGAGAGAGAGAGAGAGAGAGAGAGAGAGAGAGAGAGAGAGAGAGAGAGAGAGAGAGAGAGAGAGAGAGAGAGAGAGAGTCAGAGATAACCAATTCTATCAAAACAACGTATCTATCTATGAGAGATTGAGAGAGAAAACTATAAAGACAATGAAGATGAATCATATGTGATATTATTTCCATTCAAAAATGGTATATTATTTTGTGTTCCTTATTCTATTAATGGATTCTGTGAAGATGTTGAAGATTATGATTGATTCTATCAGATCCGTGGGAGATATCTACTATGATGTTGCGTAAAGATTTGTTCTTTTCCTTGTTTGGTCATCAAAAGAATGAAATAAAAGCTTGTTGATGTTACAAGATAGATTTTCTTGCAGTAGAAACCCCTTTTCCTTAGTGTTCTTCTTGGGTCTCCAGCATTGATAAACCTCCAATAATACCCTACTGATGTGACAGAAAGCTATATACCTCCTTTGGAGTACGTGGCGGACTCATAGCAACTATGATCTTTATCTTTCAAGGTCAGTTGTGATCCCTACTAAATTGACCACATGACTTAACAATAGCCCATAAGGCACCCCAAAGACACACTTCCATAGGTTAAAAGCCATGAAAAATTGACTCCAATGCTCAAAGCACTTCCGCAACATAATCGACTGCCTTTCTCTTATGGTGGCTTCCCCCAAGTCATCGATAAATACCTTCAACTCCTCTAGGGAGATGTCACCAAAGGTCTTATCGGCGGTTGTCCATTGCCATGAACCAAGTGCATTACATAAACCAAATGCCATCACATGCTATGCAAAGGTACCAAAGATAGTAAAAAATGTAGTTTTCAGCTTGTCTTGCTCAGCAATCACCATTTGGTTATACCCCGCAAAGCAATCCATGAACGAATATAATTCCCTACCCGCTAATTGATCCAAAATTTGGTCAATAAATGGCAACAGGTAGTAGTAGTCCTTAGCAATCTGCTTATTCAGCTCTCTAATGTCTACGTAAAGTCGGATTTGATTATTTTTCTTCTTCTTGATCACAACTGGTGAACACCATTCAGTATGATGAATAGGGAAGATCAAACCCGCTTTTTGCAACTTCGGTAGCTCCTCGAATAGCCCATTGTCCATTTGTTCAAAAGGCATGCACCTTACTTTTTGATGTATGGGACGACTTCCTTCCTTTAGAGGAATGATATGCACAGCCAGGCTGGGAGGAATGCCTCTAAGTTTGTCATAATTCCAAGAGAATATGTCACGAAACTCTTGAAATAAGGACACATAGTCCTCTCCTTGTTCAGAACCGAGCATAGAACTTAATTTAATTGGCCGCGAATTGTTTGACATACCAAGGTGTCCAACCCTCAATTACATCTGCATCTCTTATCCTATCCTGTGGCTTTATTAGCTCATTCAAAGTTATCTGATAAATGTCCTCTGTGTAGTGGACCCTTCTTTAGCTCCATCGCTCGATGATGTCTCAATACTAGATGGATCATCTATTGTTTCTAATTCAGTAGAGAATAAAGGACATCACTCTGAGGAGAATCAGGGTAAGCACCCACTATTACACAATTGGCACCTCTACCTAGAATCACTCGACCAGCGGGTATATCAACTTGATAGTCTGTTCGTAAGATCCATGGCCTACCTAGAAAAACTCGATAGTTAGGACGTCTTGCAAAGCTTATCACCCTAAAGTCCAAATAGCATTTCACGCTTACAACGATAATGTGGATGTTAGTGATGCAACCTTCTGGTTGCCTTAGACTGTCATCAGCCATCCTAAGAAATGTGGAGCCGTTTTTTTGTATTTCTAGGCCTAGCCTCTCCATCAAGTGTGAACTCATGATATTGACAAAGGATCCAGTGTCCACGATATCATGCTCCACTAATATTTCATCCACATATGTTGGAATCCTGGGACAATGCTTATCAGCATGCTCAAACCAATCTTCTCCTACTCGTGCTATGCCCAAAGGTTCTACAATATACCCAATATGCATGCTTTTCTTGAATTCCTTGCATACTCCTGGAGACAATTTAATCAATTGCAGAAGGTTCACATCTGGTTTAACTTTGCAAAGAGAACTTGCTAAATCAAAGTCGTGGTAGTTAGCCAAAGCTCTCTTCTCTCGCCAAACCACTCTCTCCTTTGGTCTTTGGACCGGCTTTGGTGCCTCTTTGTTAACTTTTTCCTTCTTTCTTGGAAAATTTTTATCCTTCTTGGGATCAACTTTACTATCAACAGGCCTTAGAGGTCCACCTTCCATATCAAGATTTAGGACTTGCTTTCCCCTATCATCTTGCTTAGGATTTCCCTCGAAAGGTTCTACATTTCCTTTGTCAGGCTATCTAGTCTTTTGACCTCTTGTTATGGCTTGTAGATTAGAAGTTTCAATGCCATTGACATGTACAGCCTCAATAAGGTTGACTCCACTGCCATGAGGCAACTCCTCTACAATAGCCTTTCCTCTTTGTAGTATTTGTCTTGGTCCATCATCTTGCTAGAGATTATTCCCTTATGGGCGATGATTGACTGGACTTGGTTGTTTACTTCCTTGTTGGAGAGAATTGATCTTACTCCAACAGGTAACAACTAAGTGGCTAGACTTTCCGCAAATATCGCATTTGACATTTGGACAATTCCTAGGGAAATGTTGGCCACCACACCACTTACAATGGAATCTTAAGGGGGTACCCTCTTCACGGTGTCCACTCCCCATCAAATTATGCTGCTTCTTAAGGAAATTGTCATCAACAACTATTTGTCTATACGGTTTGGTAATCATGTCAGTGTAGTGGTTCATCATATCCTTAACTTCACCAAGGACATTTGAGGCACTTGACTCATAGCTGCGATCGTCTATCTGTCATCCCATCAGCCTAACCACTTGATTGGGAATTAGCAGCTGACTTATTGGGTTAACATTTGGGTTTGTTGTTTGGCCTCCAACATTTAGTGGAGTCATCTGACTAGCCATAGGCATAGTCACATTGGGAGGAGCTGGTAACATAAGCAAATTTGGCATGATACTCCCTCTTCCATTCGCATTTGACATGGGGTCCCCTTGACTCCTGTTGGTTAGTGCCAAATTATTGCCATTCCAATTTACCCTTGCTACATAAGCCACTTGCAAGTGCGACTATACTCCTGCTTGAGTAATAGTAGCATCAATGTCGGCCAAAGCAACACTACTCAGCTGCACATGGATGTTGAAATCTAATCCATATAGGAAATATTGCAACTTTGTAGCCAGTGGAATGGGAATATAAGTATCAAGTTTGCGAAGAACTTGCTTTAGTTTCTTGGCATAGGCCTAGACATTCTCATTTGGCTCCTGACGTGTTACATTCAAGACATGCAACCAATACTGTCCACCCCTCTCAAGGGCAAAATCTCTATGGAAGGCCGTGAAGAATCTGTCAATGCTAGTTATGGTTCCGGTATCTAGACCGTGATACCATAGTGCTGCCCTTCCTTTTATTGTCATGTTGAAGAACATCATTAAGTGTCCTTCGACTTGGATTCGATAGTTGAACATGAGTTTTTGAAACTCATTAATATGGAGTTCTCCATCTTCTTTTGCTAACCCATTGAACATTGGTAAAGGTGCTACTAATGTCGGCAAATTTGGTGTCCCTCTGCTGGAATTGCAATGGATTATGCCATGGCTACAACCAAATTGAAAATAGGAGTTTACGTAGGTAAGACTATACCCCCACTTGAAGTGGGTTGATTGACTCGAAGAGGGGAAGTATTAGGACTTCCTCTTGGACTCAAAGGGTTGCTTGTGACACTTGGGTTATTAAAACCATTGCCTCTTATGCATATCGGGCTGCTCCTTTGAGGAGAATAATGCCTTAGAATCTTAGCCTACCGTCTAGCCCTCTCAGCACATTCCTCTTTTTGTATTTCGACTTGATGGTTCTTGTCAGAGGACATAAACCAACTATTTGGTCCCTAAAGACCCAAGATTCGGAACCACCACTTATTGGTGGCTCTTGGCAAATGCACCACCTATCGAGACCTAAAATGGACCCAACACTAGCTCTCTAGCACTAGACATCGGACCTCTAAGACACACAAGACACCCCACACGGCCTCGCGGCCAGGAGCGTCTAAGGCTCACACTACACTAAACTCTAATATCGATTTTGCATTTTTAATAGGACATAGCCCAATATTTTCCATCCCCTATTCCTCAGAGGGATATCCCATAACATACATGTATAATACCTCGTATCACATACAGAGGAGACAACCTCTCGGCTGAAACACTACGTCCTCATTTCAACTCTCCTACATTAAGGGGATTGGCCCCAAGATGTGCTGCTTCAACATTAAAAACAAGTGTATAAGCCCCACTCTTTGATTTATAAATAATCTAGGAGTTGATGTTTTCTCACTAAACTTACCCCAAGGGACCGCTTATCTAATCTATAGTAAGGACTTCCTCACACTCTCAGTGTTGGTTAATGTTTGGCATACAACTACTATGCATCCAGGATTTTATACCATGTGCCATGCAAAATGCAAATGTGGATGCCTATTATGCATAAACATTTTATTTCAAAACAAATCAGCAAAGTGGAGTGTAAAACCAACCCTTCAATGATTTCCAATCTATGCGTCGTTGCTGCATTGCTAGAGACTAGCACCGAACTTAATCGTGCTACTAGTCTCTTTAAACTTAAATAATTATCGCCCTATATGACGTGCACAACCAAAAAATCAAAATTTACTTCATTTTCAATACTTAAACGCTTCCACAAACCTATTTTCCCCCTACTAGTTATGTATTGTATCGTTGCATAGGTGTAGGGTTTTGTTTTTTTGTCATTTTCAATGTATAAAGCAAAAAAAAAGCACTAAAACACAAAGACAATAACTGAATTGAGGCTATACCTCATGCCTCAATGTTGCTAAACACTCATGAACATTAATAATATTTTTCCGCATTATTCTATCTCAAAAGCCCTAATTTTCTCCATTTTTTGCTATTTTTCACTATTTATTTTCTCAAAAAATATAGAAATTTAGAATTTTTAGTTTTTATAGATCAAACTCACTTAGTTCCACTTCCATACCAATTTTTGTTTAATGCGAACTCGAAACACCCCACGAAACCCCAAATTTTATCATTGTTCCATGAAAACCTCAATTTACGGGTTTCGCGTGTGTAGCGGGAAACTTATGTCATTAAAATTTTTGATTTCCATTATGATTTCTGAGAATATATAGCATAAGAAACCACGAACAAACATTATCAAGCATTATACTTAAGCATTTTTCATAAAAACAAAGAGAACGCATACCTATGCATAAAAACCCATGGATTTGGATCGTAAGCTGTGCTCGTGAGGCCGCTACTGCTTCCCTCTTGCCGCTAATGCATTCTCGTGCTTCGATCTATGAGCCCTCCCACTCCATCAGCATCATTGCATCCCAATTCGTCATCAAAACCCACCCCCTTTCTCTCTTGAATTCAACCGCATGAACAAGCATAAAGAGGAGAGAGAAGGGAGGAGAGAGAAATACTAGTTTTCATTCTCTTTGCACAGTACATCAATTCTTGATCAGATTTCAGTGATTGAGAGCAAAGATTGGATGCATCTCAAGGCCCTCTCCATAGCCTTCATTTTGGATCACTGCAAAATGTCAATTTTTGGGCCAAAAACAGTCGTGTGAAAAAATGCGCCTCCCCCCCCAAACTTTGTTTCATTCTTGAGAGATTTAGCTCTTAAATAATTGAGATTTAGGCTTAAAGCTTCAAAATAACTAGTTCATGCCTTCCTTTTCACACTACATGCAAATGGACATTTTGATTTTGAGGGCCCAAACGAACTTGGAATTGAAATCCGACTAGCCAAGTGGCTTCGTGCCATCGAACTCCATCATCTTTGCCTTCCCTGCGCACTTTCGGACTCCTGGATTTAGTAGCCATTGTAGAAAGCCAAACCTTGTGAGGATTAAATGGGGGGTCAAATGAGCTCCGATCGAACCGAGACTTGCTTGGATTCTTGACGTCGAATTGCATGTAGGAAAACTCCAGCTCACCAACCATCCACGATCATTTGATTTTTCATGAAAATTGGCTCTTTGGCTCATCCAACCATGTTTCTACTTTAAAACTACCTCAAACCGCTTTTAGATCGGCTCGAAGTTGGCTCCTGAAATGCAGCTCTCACCTTACCAGTAAAGGCTTTTGCAAACTCATCTACAATAGGCTTTATACCTACATTTCTTATTGTGACCCTGTTGTGATTGGCTACATATTTTGTATAAACTACAATGCCCCATTCTTCTTTGGGACTATAAACCAACAATTAGAGTATGGAGCTAAAGATGGCTCCAAAATCTTCATGCTAATTTTCTTATTTAAGAGTTCTATTAGCTTAGGCAAGTATGCATGAGGCAAGAATTGATTTAATATTCCATGGAAAATACACCATTGTATAGATCACCATTGGAGCCACAACAATCAAATCCACATAGCCAATTTCAATAGGCAAAAATGCAAAAGTCTTTCCATACTTTACTAACATCCATATAAAACAATCCCTTTCTGATGCAAGACAAATCCATTACATCCAACCTTCAGCTCTTTCAATCTTTCTATAGTAAATTTATGCCCTACACCATTCAGATCACAAAGACTTAGTTGTTTAGACCTTGCCTCATTCACTCCATCAGTGTTATTGGGTAAAGGAAAAGCCACAACCTTAACCTTTTTCTCAATCATTTTATATTTTATTTTCACCAATGCTTCAGCCCTCTTTTGCGTCCTTTTACATTCCTATTCAACAAATTCACTTATGACATGAAACATATTTGATGTACATACATGAAGGACATGTTTTTCAACCCTATTTTTAGCATTATTTACTATTGTAACTTCAACCAATACATTTGTAAAATTTAACCTTGCAAGTATCCCCAAAATATAGTAATCTATAGCCAAAATACCATATTTCTTCAACTCTTTTTCAGCTTGATGTACATATCCCTTTTCAGCCCCTTACATATGGTTGGAAGACTCTTGAATTTATATGCACTGCTTGCTATCCATTCTTGAAAACCAACCATGAAGACAAATTTTAATTTTCCTGGAGGCAAAAATATCTTCTACGTAGCACTACCATAGCCTC
Organism: Lygodium microphyllum; assembly: GCF_053477565.2. Taxonomy (NCBI): domain Eukaryota; kingdom Viridiplantae; phylum Streptophyta; class Polypodiopsida; order Schizaeales; family Lygodiaceae; genus Lygodium; species Lygodium microphyllum. Next base: position 78,136,860 of record NC_141149.1, read on the forward strand.
CATTTACAACAATGATGTCTAAAAACCCTTGAATTCTCTAGCATTAAACAAAACTAGATAATCTATAAGTGTATTCCAATTAGAGGGATGGTTCACACATATAGTTTAAAATTGAACTACCATTTTTCCATCTTTACTTTGCACATGAGCATAAGAAGAACCATCTTCTATCACCTTGGTGTCCATCCTTTATTCCACAATGTATGGCTACCCCAAGATAAAACTGGATAACTGTATGAATCTTACACAAAGAAATGATATTTATCTCTAACATCTCCAATAGTTAGTAGAATACTTGAGCATGCACCGTAGAGCTCCCTTGACAATGTTTTTGCAACCCACATATGCTAGGGATCCATATCCATTGGCCATCCACAAAAATAAGGGCTTGCTCTATAACATGTATCAATGCTGCCTGAAAGAAGTTGAAATACAACTAGAAATCCCATGGCACCCTTGATGCACACCCTTGGGTTTGATCAATTATACACATATTCAATTGTAGCCTCTTTTCTTTGAAACATTTATCGAAGAAGAAGTCACCCTCCATTTCAATACTTGCTATGCATACTTGCCATTTGAGTCCTTGTTTTTGATCCTTGATTTCTTTACTTGATGTGCCATCCACTTCACGTATGCTTTTTCATCAAAATAAAACTTTTTTTGATCTTCCAACTTGAATCTTTGATTTGATCCACTCAATGCAAATTTATTGCAATCTATTATATGCTCTTGTATCAAAAGAAAATTTGATATTGGATACTTGATCTTCTAACTTTAATATTTGATTTGATCCGCTCAATGCACATTTCTTTGCAATCTATTATATATAGTGTCTTCAATCATAAATTATCCACATAACTCTTTCCAACTATTACATTTTTCATTAGCAAATGTATTGTTCCATTTGTGCAACTCTCGATCCTACTTAACCTTATTCATCCTATCAACTATATCAATCTTACTAGTAACACTATATTAGGGAATTTGGGAATTCCCAATATAGTTAATATTTGGTCACATGATCAAATCTTGTCTCCTTACTTGAAAGTGAAGTCTACCCTAATTACTATATAGGTTGTCTTTCCAAGTTCCACATTGAAGAATGGGTTAAGATTTAGCCACATGGCCAAATCTTTACCCCTTATTTGAAAGTGGAACTCCGGATATTCTCAAATTCTCTAATATGGTGTTTAGTATCTTTGGCACCCTTTACAAGCAATATCTTCTTTTATAAAATATTTATCTATATCATTCTTATGTTTTTATTTGCTAATCCAACTAAACCAAAAAAGTACTAGCAATTGGTTTTTTTCCATCCAAGTTCCCTTCCATTTCATAATCCAAAATGTTGATCCATATCTTATAAATGCCTTATTTAGACATGACCATATGGTATTGATTTTGTTGAAATCTTGGGCCAATGTTGATCTCAACAACACTAACAAATTTCTACATAGGACATGTTTAAAAAATATTCAATATTATTCCTAAAAGGGTTGCATAAATAAAACAAGAAGAAGTTCTAATATAATAATCAAGAGAGTAATTGATTTGGAGTACTTATATCCCATTGTTGGCGATGACTTTCATCAGTCTTGGTCAATGTAGGTTTTGAAGGTCATCCATAGGTTATCCACTGTGATCTCAAGTGCTCTAGCATGCTCTTGTAAGTTTGTTTCTCCAAGTGTTGTTGCTATTTCTCATTAGATAAAATAGATATAGAAATCAACACCTTTGCATGGTCATCGACTACAATTTGTGAAATTCACTTCACATAATGCTACTTAATACTCTCATTCTCATGAATATTCATTCTAATGAATATTCTCATAGCATAAATTGAGTATTGACCTCCTAATATGTAGTAGAAGTAATTTTCCAATCCCTCCTCTTTCACTAACTCTCTTGGTTTGGGACCCCATGAGAATTCTTTTATATTGGCATTAGATATACATAGAAGGAAGTTAGAATGGGCTCTGAGTGAAACTTTCTCAATAGATAATTTACATACACCTCCTCCTTTTTGGTCAACAAATGTATTAGAATGGAGCTTTCCTACATTTGACTACTAGAATGGAGTATTATTTGTCAAGGACAAAAGAAAAATACTTAGCATAGACATTAAGTCTTGGGGCTCTTGACTTCTTTTTTAGCTTTGCAACTTGTTTCTTGTCAACTTCTCATATTAATAAGGACTCTTGGTCCTTAATCAAATCTAGTGGATCAGTTGGAGAAATTTTCATAAGTGCTAGCTCTCTTGCTTTTGATGATTCTCCTGTTGGTATTGTCTTAGTCTTCCATGAGGTTTTCATTTTCATACCTTCAAACTCTATGACAATCTCATCCTTGGTTGATGGGATTTTTCCCTACCATATGAGTCCCCATCCACTAGTAAACATATTTTCACTGGTATCTTGCAAGATTTTTCCATATCATGTACTTTAGGGAGGAGTTGATAATTGAATTTTCCAACATTGACATCAAGCCGAGACAACTCCTCTTGATTGGTAACCCTTTCAAAGACAACTTTCTTTACTTATCCAATGTCATCCCAACTTAGGTCATTGTCCACACAATTTAGGAAAAACAAATTAATAGGCTTGTTGAGAAATTCACTAGAAGGTCTAAATATGTCAATGTACCAAGATTTTACATCAAAAGATACAAAATTTGTTGTAGTGGATTGTTCAACAATTGATTCCCTCCTTTTCCAAGCTAATTGTTTAGACACATTGTAAAAAAATGGCTTTAATAAGGCTGACTCCATAGCCACTAGGCAGCTTCTCTACAATAGCTTTCCCTTTTTGTAGTATTTGTTTTGGTCCCTCGTCTTACTAGAGAGTATTTCCTTATGCTCAATGATTGACTGGACATGGCTATTTATTTCCTTGCTGGAGAGAACTAATCTTGCTCCAATAGGTACTAGCTAGGTGGCTAGACTTCCCACATATATCAAATTTAACATTAGATAATTCCTAGGGAAATGTTGGTTGCCACACCACTTATAGCTGAATCTTGAGGGGGAACCCTCTTCAGGGCATCAACTCCCTATCAAATTCTTCTTCTTATTATGGAAATTGACATCAACAGCTATTTGTCTATATTTTTTAGTGATCATGTCAGTATAGTGCTTCATCATATCCTTGACTTCACCGCTGACATTTGAGACACTTGACTCATAGCTGCAATCGTCTACTTGTCATTCCATTGGTCTAACCACTTGATTGGGAATTGGTTATTGATTCCCTAGAAAAACATTAGGATTTATTGTTTGGCCTCCAACACTTGGTGGAGCCATCTAACTAGCCATAGGCATGGTCACACTGGGAGGAGCTAGCAACATGGGCACATTCAGAATCATGCTTCCTCCCCCATTGGGAGTACTCATGAGTGTCCCCCTTGACCTCCATTTGTCAACACCAAAGGATTTCCGACACCTAGACTTAGATTCCAATTTTCCTTAGAGGTATAGGCCACTTGTAATCGTGACTCTACCTCCTCTGCTCGTGTAATGGCTATATCAATGTTGGCAAGAGCAACATTGCTCAACTACACCTAAATGTTAAAGTCTAGCCCATTCAAAAAGTACTACAACTGAGCAGCAGATAGAATAGGAATGTAGGTTTGCAACTTACAAAATGAATCCTTTAATTTCTTGGCATAACCTCGAACATTCTCATGAGGTTCTTGACGTATTACATTGAGAACACGCAACCAATATTGACCTCCCCTTTTAGGGGAAAACTCTCTTCAAAAGGTTGCAAAGAATACATCAATCGTAGTTATGGTTCCAGCCTCTAGGCTTATGATACCATACTATAGCTCCTCCTTTCAAAGTCATATTAAAGAACATCATCAAGTGCCCTTAATCTTGGATTGGACAATTGAACATTAACTTTTGGAACTCATTAATATGAACTTCCACATCTTCCTCTGCTAACCCATTGAAAATGGGTAGAGGAAATCCCAAGGCTGGCAAGTCTAGTGTTTCTACTGGGGTTGCAATGGGTTGCACCATGGTGGCAACCGGATTCACATCTAAGGGAGTTTGAATGGAAGGGGGAAAGTACTAGAACTTCCTCCTCCTAATGGACTATGTGTGGGGCTAGGGTTGCTAAGACCCCTCCCTTGTAGGGATATCAGACCACTCCTTTGTGAGAGTATCTTCTAATAATTTTCACCCACCATCTAGCTTGTTAAGCTCTTTCTTGCTTTTGAAGCTTGGCTTGACAGTCTTTTGGATCTATCTCATTGCCTTTTGGCATACACTAATAAAATTGTCCCTATTGATTTAGATTAAGCAACCGCCACTTATTAGTGACTTCCGAAAAATGTACCACTTCTCAAGACCTAGAACCGGCCTAATACTGGCTCTATGGCACTAGTTTGGCCTCTACTATACACCTAAACCATCACACATGGCCTCACAGCTAGAGTGTCTAAGAGGTATGCTACCCTAACCTCTAATATAGAACTTTGTGTTTGTATGGATTGAAATCCAATGGACAACCCTCCCCATAATCCTCAAAGAAAGTCCCTACACATGTTGGTGTAATATACCACGTAATCACACACAAAGGGAGCACCCCCTAGTTGACTACCACTGCGGTCCCACTATAGCTCTCCTACACCTTGGCGATTTTGGCCCCAAGATGCATTGTGAACACATAAAGCACATTCGATACACAATCCACTATTTTAATGAATCAATTTAGGAGATAATAGATAGTCCTCATTGAATATTTCCCAATAAAACAAACCACTAACCCTACAACTTAGGGTACCTCCTCACACTCTCAAAGGTCATCGTTTATGAAAACAAATGATGTGCATCTAGGATGATACCATAAGGTGCATGCAATGAAATTGTGTATGACTACCGTGCTCACACAAGTTTATTCATTAACAACCAGCATTGTGAAGGTGTAAAAAGTGTATTTTCATGTCTTTCTTCTAAAATGTGATTGTTTTGTTGCTTATAGGGCTAGTGCACTAAGCATTCTCATGCTACTAGACCCTTTTAATTTTAAACCACAAGTATCTTATGTGCGATGCATCAGAAAAATATCAAAATTTAGCATATTTTATGCACTTAACACATAGTTGCAAGTTAATTGTCTTCTGATCCCACATTTAGCAAGGCACTTGTCAAAGTAATTAGAGATATATTCTCCACCTCCATCTGATCTAAAACATGAAATGTTACAGCTGAACTCATTTTTAGCATGCTTCTTGAAGTCCTTGAATGCATCAAACACATCATCCTTGTTGAGATGACAAGCTCAACGCATGCGGACATTAATGATGGACCACTTGGTTAGATGGGTCCATACGTCTACACTTCGCACGTCAGTGGTCATTATGACTCTCACATGGCCACTAACTCATTACTTATTATATTCAGGTTGTTACACCTATTTACACCTGGCATAGTTATAGCGCTAGTCGACTAGTGTAGTCGGTTATGCATTGTTTGACTTAGTAGGCCACTTTCCTTTATGTTGTATCTTATCTATACTTTGTGTACATTGTAAAGTGTGTGGAAGAAGAAGAAGAAACCAGTAAGAAAACGTTTTTGGCCTCAATCTCTCTTCTTGTCTCTTGAGTGAGCTTCTCCTTGTGCATTCTGTGTGTGTTCGGCATAGCATCTTGAGCAAATCCCCCCACCACGCGATTCTTGACAATCCTTAATGTTTCAATATGTAAAGCCAAGTATACCTACTGAAGTCATCAATGAAGGATACATAGTAATGAGCACCACTAAACGAAGCATTATGAGATGGACCCCATACATCTGAATATATCAACTGCAAGGGACATGAGCTTTTCCGTACATGAAATGGAAACCGTGCTTGCTTTCCAAAATGACATGCATCACATACATGTCCAAAGTCATGATACTTGAACTTAGGTAGTCAAAGCACAATCTCCTTCTGCTGCATAGATTTCAACTTTTATACATTCACATGGCCAATCCGCTTATGCCATATCTCAACATCCCGTATAGCACCATCATCATGTGCAAACATGACTAATTTCAATTTTGGAATTGACGCATCAAGAGTAAACATTCTGCCATCTCTTCGACCTCTAGCAATCAATTTGCAGCCATTACCATATTCTTCAACAAAGCATCCATTTCTATTAAATCTCACCTGCAGATTCTATTCTACCACATGTCCAACTGACAAAAGATTCTTGGTTATTGTAGGTACATGTAGTACATCATTTGGGCTCTTTTTCTTGCCATTAGGGATCAACAACGGAACAATTCTTGTGTGCTGAATGCCATGCTGGGTGTCATCCCTAGTACACACATAACCATGTGAACCTGCAACCATCTCATCAAACCATTCTCCATGGGGTGTCATATGATTTGAAGCCCCTAAATCAACATACCATCTCTCATCTCTGTTCTGCCTAGATGCATTCTTAGACACATGCTGCATGGCAAACAATCTCTCAACTTGCTCATCATGAGCACCGCTAGAAGATGTATAATGCCCTTGTTGTTTGCCCTTTGCCTTCATATCTCCCTTCTTCTTGTAACAATCCTTTGCAATGTGTCCATATCTGTCGCAGTAATGACAGTCCTTATCTCTGTTTGACTGATCAATTGACTGCCATGAACCAGATCCACCACCTATACCATGGGGTGATCTCCCCCTACCTTTAAAGCTGCCAGATCCACGTTGGCTCCGTGTATTTATGCCATACCACACATTCTGCTGATGTTGTCCATAAGTGTTTCGAGTGTCTTCTCGACCTGAAAAAGAGCCACGGCTTCTGTCGCCTCTACCATGCTGGCTAGAGTAAAGAACAATGTCTCTGCTTTGAGATGTGCTAGAACCTGTATTCAGCCCAAGCTTAACTTCCTCATGTAGCAACAAAGCAATTAGCTCATTCCAATCAAGGGATTCAGCTCTCACAGAAATAAACGTATCAAATGCTTTATACTCTTTGCCAAATCCATTCAATGTCACTGCAATCATATCATCCTCAAACACTGAAGATCAAATGGTTGAAAGCTGATCTGCTATGTTCTTGATCTCTGTAGTGTAGGCCTGAATGCTTCTATCATTCCTAGACATGTTATTGAACTGCTGCTTTAGCTAAATCTTTCTTGCATATGTTACATTTCCATAATTCTTCATGAGTATATCACATGCATCCTTTGGGGAATTGCATCCAATAATCTGTATAACCATAGCATCTGATATACATAAGGAAAACCAATGTAACACCTTGCATGCTCTCTCAGTCCATAGTTTATGAGCCCTTTTCTGATCATTTTTGGGATTCCTTTCATGCATTTCAGGCTCAATCTCATCACTTGTACATAAGTCCCAATAACCTTTGCCAACCAAAATACAGAACTTCCATAAAAGCAAAATTTTTATTGTCCAGCTTTTCTCCCACAATTTGAGTGATATTGTTAGTGCCTTGAGCATTTTCCATAGTTGCAGCAGCTTAGGTATTTAGTGATGTATAGAACCTATAAGTATTTGACTCCTTTTCCTACAGTTCAGGACCAGCTTCCTGTTATTCAGGACAATTTCCTGCAATTCAAGACAGCTTTCCTAACAACCTGCTTGCTATAAACTATATTCCAACAATGAAAAAACACAGTAAACTGAGCATAAACCAAGCTCAAATCAATTCAAAACATTCTAAGGGTAGTGGCAAACATCCCAGCAACATACTATGTCCATACAAGTATCAATGTTTGTACTGTATGCAAGTAGCAATATCAAATACAGCTAGCCCATTGCTATAACTAGTAGTATTTTCTATGTTAAAACAAGAGTATTCAGACCTCAAAACAGCCCCAAAACATCTCATTCACTTGACACTCTATGCAGGAGTTGATACATGTCCAATCAGTCAAAATATATTGCATGTATGTCAAGTGAAGATGATAGGTATCCTTCCTACAGACAATAACTAGTCAATACCCTCCTATAACCAGTAACAAATCAGTCCAAACTTTGGACCTTCAGCACTCACAATATCCCAAAAATCATCTACCACTCAAGTGGTATGATCCAAGCATTTGTCACTAGCAAATAAGCATCACAGATACTTCAGCCCTGTATGTATATTGTTTCCAAATTCAGGATAGCAACCAGTTCACTATTTCGAGCCTACAAATAAGCTCCAAAACTAAGCATTTAACACTCCAATATCATACTGAAATGCATGATAATAAGGGCATATACATTCTTAGGATGAAAGTCACTAGTGCCTTGGAATCACCTGCTGTTTATTGCAATAAACAACGAGTTTGCATAGGTATGTGCTGAATATCTCAAAATTTGTGAGGAATTTAAAAACAACATCTTCTGCAAAGTTGTAGACCACGTCAAAATGGTCAGGATTCATGATCCCTTTCTCCAAAAACCATTTCTATAGCAAGATATAGCTTCTACAAAAAAACGGGCTGCAAGCACAGTCTCCTTTGATGATGTTTTCTTCAGATCTCATGTATTGATGTCAAATGACCACTGCCAAGCCTTTAGGCTTCAGGCGTTCAAGCTCTAATACCATGTTGGAAGAGAGAGAGACAGAGTGGAGCGGAAGATGAGCCTCAGCTCATTATTTTTCTTCTTCCATTATTCTTCCATCATATTAACTGAAAGAGACTTACACACATAGGTATAACTAACCAAGACTAACTGTGGTTAAGTCATTGACTACATCGACTTATTGAATGCCACACACGTGCACAGCTGTATCCAGCTAATGTTGGCCACACACATAAAGATAGACTAACTGAAGAGTAATATGAGCTTGATATTCTAAAAAGAGATAGAGAGAGAGAGAGAAAGAGAGAGAGAGAGAGAGAGAGAGAGAGAGAGAGAGAGAGAGAGAGAGAGAGAGAGAGAGAGAGAGAGAGAGAGAGAGTGTGTGTGTGTGTGTGTGTGTGTGAGGAGAAGAAGAGGAGGAGAAAAAGAAGAAGAAGAAGAAGAAGAAGAAGAAGAGGGAGAGAGAGAGAGAGAGGAGAAGAAGAGAAGGAGAAGAAGAAGAGAAGAAGAAAAGGAAGAGAGATAGAGGAGAAGAAGAAGAGAAGAAGAGAAGAAGAAGAAGAAGAAGAAGAAGAGAGAGGGGGGAGAAGAAGAAGAGGAAAAGAAGAAAAAAAAGAGGGAGAGAGAAGAATAAGAAGAAGAAGAAGAAGAAGAAGAAGAAGAGAGAGAGAGAGAGAGGAGAAGAAGAAGAAGAAGAAGAGGGAGAGAGAGATTCATATGCCAAAAGTATGGCCCCCAAACAGAATGAGACTCGGGTCAATGGTAATCCCGCATCCGACAATGGAGCCACCAGCCATGGCATTTTTGCGAATATGAATAAAATATCAGGGTATGGATAATTCATATCCGAATATCTAGGTATTAATTGCCATATCCGCTATTTATTAAGACATAGGGTATGTCGCTTGGCATGCGCATGAGTTCTTTTTAATAAGTAACCTAATTATTTTTCAATAGTTAATGAACTCATAGGGGATTTTAGGAAATTCTTTTGTATCCATAGATGACCGAGCAAAGATTTACTCATATGACACATTGAGGTTCGCACAAACCCTTGTATCCAAATACAATCATTAGGATTAAAACTAGGATACCTTGAGATCCGTCCGATAGTGACTATGTTTGTCAATCCTATTTGGGAATTGGGCTAGATGCAACAACATCTCCATGTCTCAAAGGTAAGAACTCTAGGGATTAGGAAACCCTATGTTGAAGGAAAGACCGACGCTTTTGTACTTGTTGAGAAGAAGGCTAGGTTATCAATCAATAAAAATGAATAATAAAAATTTACAACATGATCAGTGTTTGAAATCCTAACATATTCCTTAGCTGAAGAAAGAAGTGTTAGGTAGATTTTACATGGAATCGCTCTTTGATTCCAAGGGGAAGAGCAGATATGCGATGGAAAGGTTATCGCGATTATTCCTACAATGTTGGAAAAAGATATCGCCATTTTGTTGATTGATCTAACATCATCCTAAATGCTTTTTTGCATTAAATTGATTGTTGAAATGTGATCTGGATGATTATTTCAAGTGCTTGTGCTTGATAGTAAATGCATGGTAGGGGTCTGTGATAACATGTTGCCATGGAAAATAAAGGAATGTTTCCTTAGAAGATAATATTAGGCTGATTACCTTGATTGTGTTTGATTCTTGATTGGATTAATTAAGGAAGGATATTTGCATGGCTAGATCATCTCCAAGATCGCACCACGGATTACCCCATGAGGGCATTGCTTGATTCACGAGCCGAAGGTCAAGTGGTGAAAAGGTCAACCATGAAAGTTCTATCTCACTTCTAGGTTGCTTGGGGTCAGGTGGAGCTCTAGACATCCCTTGCCTAGTCCAGAATGGAGTTGAAGACTTCCGTGATCCCAATGTCTTGAGGCGCTCGAAGATCCTATTCTAGATAAAGGATGGAAATCATGGTGCCATGTGATTTGGACTGGGTACTTCTGTTGGATAGAAGGGATACATAATTTATCCTATATGGGTATAGGAGACAAAGATTAACATGAAGATAAGTTAAGGAACTTGTTTGAACTTTTTTGTCAAAGGGTTACTTGCTTTGTATTCATGTCCGTGCCATAAATTATGGGAACGAACCCTGTTCCCTAAAGGCTTAATTAAGGAAGCTGGTTTTAAATGTCACATGTAACTATGGTAGGACCTAATTAGAAAACTAAAGCTATCAAGGGAAGTGGGTGGGCAGAACTCTCGACGAGTCCGTCCTATGGCAGGGTGGTCCCAAAGAACTAGGAGACTTCTCACAAGGTTTTACGTCGTTCGAGCTTAGGCATTGCTAGTGAGGGCTGAAATGATGAACAGGACCCATCCAACCTCAAATCCTCACTAAGAGAAATAAAGAGAGGCACCACCTAGCCAAAGGGAGGATGGACTAGGACGTCCCTTTTCTCAAAGAGAATCCAAAGAACCAAGACACAAATTTACAAGAGAGAATATATGTACTAGACATCCTATTAGAATATATGAGAGAGAGATGAGAGGAGAGGGAGACAAGGGGAGAAGAGGTAGAGGAAGCTTGCCATTATGTATTCATGGAATGAGAAGATGAGAAGAGAGGGAGACAAGAGGAGAAGAGGTGGAGGAAGCTTGCCATCATGCTACATAATAAAAGAACTTACTCATAGCTTACCTCAAAGAGATGGACTAGCATGAGGGTATTCTAGAGTGCTCTCATGTGCTTGTCATTGTCATTCTCTCCCCTTTTCCATTCTCCATGGGCTCTTTATATAGCCTCCATGAGGGATTAGATTAAGCTAATCTTCTTGATTAACATAATCCTAGATGAATGGCATCTTTGAAAATATGGAGAATAGTGGATGGGACAAGTCCCCACCTTGGTCATCATGCAAGAAGCCAAGGGTGGTGGTAGACAAAATAGAGAAAGGGAGCTAGATTACAAGAGATGGCTGCCCAAAGCACATTATTATAATATATTTACAAGAAGGATAGAATGGAAAATTGGTGTGGTGAAAGAGAGAAGAAAATTGCATGTAGCCAGCAGTCTGTGCCTTCGTAGCTTCAAATCGGTGAAGAATCTGAAAAAAGTTTGTTATGCAACTTTGTAGACTAGGTCGAAACCAATCGGGTAGCTCGGGAATTTTGTTGAAATTCACTTTTTCTTGGGAGTTATTGAGATGATAAAAAATGGCTTCCAAAAGATGCTTTGACTTTAGTCCCCCATATATATATAAATGCATATAAGCATGTGATAGAAGGGGTCCATGCTTGTAAGCTTTTGTCTAAGATCCAAATGACACCATGATGTGGATATTGACTTGTGTACTAGGGTGAGGCATCCTCTAATGATGGTGATAGATTCCAAATCTTAGTGATGCAAGCGGAACCCACGTGTAGTTGGAGGCTAGTCCTTTGAAAAATCTATGCACTCACTCAACTCCTAGATGTAATTCATTTCCATCTTTACTAAGATAACCATCCCTTTTACCCTTTAAATTGACATCTCTCCTAAGAACTTATTCCCCCCATTTGCTAGATTTATCATAATTGAGAAGCAATATAGCATACCTAGTGCTTGAAGAGTAAACCCAAAGTGATATGGTAAAGCTCTTGATAGGGGTTTTGGCCAAATTTTGTGGTAGAAATCCGGGTTGAAAAAAACCCGGTGTCGTGCTGCTGCGCATTTGTTACCAAATTGATAGGGGTTTTTACCAAATTTTGTGGTAAAAATCCACCAAAAGTGATATGGTAAAGCTCTTGATAGGGGTTTTTACCAAAGTGATATGGTAAAGCTCCTGATATGGTAAAGCTCTTGATAGGGGTTTTTACCAAATTTTGTGGTAAAAATCCACCAAAAAGTTTTGTGTGTGACATTTGTTACTTTATACATACTTAGTCATTGTGTTTGCATTTTGTTCTGCATGGGCAGTTCATGGAAAAGGGCAATCTGTTAGAGAAGAGGATGAAAGTGACGAGTGGGAGGAAATTGGTGATGATGGTGACGAGGTGATGAGTTATGAGAGCCCTGATGAATCAACAGAGTACAGAGGGGATAGAAATATGTTACTTGAGGATGAGACGATGGGTGTTTGGAATGCAAGCCAATGTTTCTTTTGTGATGTTGTACCTGATGGCTCTATAGAAGGTTGTGTTGAGCATATGCACAAACAACATGGCTTCTTCATTCCAGATTCAGAATTTCTCAAAGATCCTCGTGGAATGCTGAATTATCTTGGCTTGAAGGTGACAAGGGCTTTTGTTTGCTTGTATTGTGATGATCGAGGAAAACAATTCCAAATTTTGGAGGTAGTTCAAAAGCATATGATATCAAAGAGCCATTGTAAGCTATGATATGAGGATGGGGGCATAGATGAGGAGTTAGAGGACTTTTATGATTTCAGTAAGTAGCTACACGTTTCAAGAAGATTCCCAAATTGTGGCTGTTGATGAAATCCCTACCCCCTGGCACTTAGTGGGAGCTCAGAATTGGTCATTCGACATGATATGGGAGAAAAGCAATCCACCAAAATTCAAGGCTCTCGGGAATTCTACTATTGTGGGAAGGGCTGCTTTTCTGGTCAAAAAGAGGTGTGTTTTAGGCCGCCTGGGGGAAGAAAAAGCAATGGAAATTAGGGGATCCAAATGGCACAGAATTGTAAATTGTTTGGAGGGCAATGATTCTGAGGAGGAAGCTGATGACAGCAATGTTATAAGCTCCTCTTCATCCAAAAGCTCTTCAAGGGTAAAATTGTCTCTATCAAGTAATGACTCCATAGGGGAGGTCGTGGACAAGCCAGTCATGCACGAGAACATCTTGCTGATTTACAGAACTGCATGCCAAGAAAAACCAGTCCACTCGAACTCAAAATTGCTCCCGTGGTGCAAACGCTGCAACAATGCTAGACAGATCTCCTCAGCCTCCAGAATTGTGCCAAGATGAACAGACGATGGGAGAGGAAACTACTACTGAAAACAATGATCAATTTCCAGTAAAAAGCTTTTTGGATATGAAAACTGATACTATGGTGCAAGTGTGAAATTGGCACCATCGATCGGATGGAGGTCATGCTTTGTTTCTTTTCCACCCACACATCTCTATTGTATCGGTACCATATTGCATCCTCAGCCTCGAAAAGGACAAGAAGCAGAAGAAGAAGGGAGGGAGGGATCAAGGCATCAGAGGATCGCTGATTCCTCCCTGTTTGGTCTCCTTGGACTTGATCTCAGAAGGTCCCGCAGGCAGAGAGAGAAGCCTTTAACAATGAGCGAGATCTTCGATGGCTACGAGAGGCAGTATTGCGAGCTCTCCACTAATCTTTCGAGAAAGTGTGCCTCCTTGGCGGCTCTTACCGGAGAACAAAAGAAACAAAAACTTACAGAGTTGAATGCAGGATTGGAGGAAGCAGAACCTTTGATCCGTAGGATGGACTTGGAAGCCAGAAGTATGAGCCAAACCAAAAGTCTTCCCTTTTGGCGAAGCTCAGAGAGTACAAGTCAGACTTAAACAATGTGAAAAAGGAAGTGAAGAAATCAGTATCCACAAATATCTACCATGCTTCTCGAGACGAATTGTTGGAGGCAGGACTTGTTGACACCGCTGCAGCTTCCATGGACCAATGATAAAGATTGCTGGGATCAACTGAAAGACTGATCCCATCAGGGACCTGACCAATGTTGATGTTCTCACAGGACAAAGAAATAAGAAAATACTATCAGCTGTATTTTCAAAAACGGGACTATCACCTACACCTCTTCTTGAATTGAGATCCCATCTTGGTCATCCCACTCCACAGTGGCTAGAATCTCTTGTAATATATGCATTATTTGTGACCTGTTAGAGGTGCAAGCCTGGTCAGGTCTATATACAAGCAGGATAAACTCTCCCAATCAGGTGTCTAGCTGACTGTATGTCTCATATTATCTGAAATTGAGCTTTCATATTGAATCTAATCTCGCTAGATTAATCTTCTATCTTGGAATTTCTCAAGAACCTTTGTGGTTGTGACTTTGCTTTCGAAAACCCTTCGACATCTTTGGTGAACCCGACGTGAAAGCGTCGCATTTAAATTTCAGGATGGGAGATACTTCAGCATCCATTTCAGCCTCTTCTACGATTCCTGCTTTGTCCTCTACTTCAGCTTCATCATCGACTTCTGCTTCAAGTACTTCTACAGATGATTTAAAGCAGATTTTGCAAAATATGTCTATGTATATGCAGCTTTAAAATCAGTAGACACAATTGTATATGCAACAACAACAGCAGTTACATCAACAACAGTTGTCTCAGCAAAGGCAACTATATTCGGAGCAAGAGAATGCAATCAGCGCGACTAAGGCGATTGAAGCAGTTGAGAATGAAAAGAAGCTATTTGATGGCCATAATGTTTCAGCTTATTTGAAGACGTATGAGATCAAGATGGGATTTTTTGGAGTACCAACAGGACTTATGAGTAAATATTTTCTTCGCCTTGTCACACCTGCCTTGAGGGTAAAAGTGACTGATCTTTTCCTTCAAAATTCGCATTGGCAAGATTTTAAGAAGGCCCTGAAAGAGGAGTATTTTCTTGAGGACTTTGGGATGGCTACACGGTGGTCATTCCGAGAGTGGGTCTGCATGCCAAACAAAGGTCTAGCTGCTTCAGAATTGATACAAGAATTTAAAGAGAGGTATAGTCAGCTTGATGCTATTGAACAAAGAGCATTGGATGTTGAGAAAGTTGAGCTTTTCTTGCAAACTGCAGATCCTACTCTTCAGGAAGAATTAGGAGAGCTTCTTGAGGATCGCACGAAGCCTATGGGTCTTAAAACAGATTGGCAAGATGCCCATGGCAAGATGCCCAGGATGCAGTCTCAACTTTGACCAAGAGGTGGATATGGAAGACCCGCCTACAGAATGGATCCATGATATCGATGCCATCTTCTGCTCCTATGCCTGCTTCTACCCCTGTTATTTCTTCTCTTCCTTAGCCAGTTACTTGGCCTATGCCAGTTCCTACTGTTTCAAATCCTCCTGTTCCTCCTGTTCCAAGACCGATGCTGGCTCCTTCTGCTCCAAAATCATCCGCTCCTTTGGTTCCTTCCTCTCTTGATGACATAATCAAAGGCATAACGAATTTGACACTGGAGTCAGTTAAAGCAAAATTAGTGGGAAAATTGAAAGAGCAGTTTGCTTTGACTGCGCAGAAGAAAGGCCGGGGAGCTTTATAGTGTAGTGCACAGGAACAGATCATTCTTTGTGCATTGAGAGGCCCAACCCGTGCATGCAACACTCCATTCACACATCTCACCTCTCATTTGAAGTGAAGGGAAAGGACTGGTCACTCATCCTACCCTTTGTCTCATGCTCATAGATAGATACAGAGGGTAGACCATATTCACATCCCCATCCAGTTAGGATGAAAGTTCACATCACTCAAGGGGTTGTCGATGAAGATCGCTGCATCTGTTAATGAAGAGGCGTACTCAAGGAGGTAGCCAACAGATTGGAACTTGATTTTATCTATAGAGCATGTCATATTTGGAAAAGATAGTCGGTTGTAGGGAATCAATCCTTTGAATGAGACTGCTGATCCAATGTACCAAGGGAGGTGGCTTTGGAAAGTTGCGTCTGAAAAGGTTCGGCTAGTGATTCAACTGTTTTGGACTGCGGGGTGTTTACCGTCTTGTCTTGGAACGAGACCTGATATGACAGGGAATTGCTTCCTTTTCTTCCATAGCAGTTTGTTTTTCTTTTTCTTTTCTTTTTATGTTTTTATTTTTATTTCTCTTTTAATAAAGAGAATGGTAGAAATACCATGTAGTAGGACCATCCTCATCACCACTGCTGGATCAGACAAGAGGAGAACAGAGTAAGGATGGGAGGTGTCTGGGAGGGGCTAGCAGAACGAGACCGCCTCATGAATAAGATCATAAGGGCTATCAGGAGCACAAAGAGAAGGACAGTGTAATGCCCAAAAGGGAAAGGATAGGTCGATTGTGATTGTCAAGATCCCCAAGGAGGGAAGTAATTAAGATTGACAGTAAGGACCTTATAGGGACCTATCCAACGTTTTTGTAGCTTGCTAGGAAACTTGCCAAGTCGAAAATCATAGACCAGGACAAGATCACCTTCTTTGACCTCATTGTGCTTGATGAAGTTGTCATGATAGGCCTTGCGTCACGCTTGAGTGGTTTCCATGCACTGTAGGGCAATCCGCTGAATCTCATCCAAACATTCCAAATGTAGCAGGTGGTGCTAGGGAGACTCATCATCTCCGAGGTATTCTCTGACTGCCACTTGCAAAGAGGGCAACTCCAGTTGAACACGGAAGACGGCTTCTATGCCATACACCAACTGGAAAGGAGTTTGTTCTATAACTTCCTTATAAGAGGTTCTATATGCCCTAGGGGACTTTGTAAGTCGATCATCCCAATCGCAACGATGTGCGGCAATTTTTCTGGTTAGGATCGAGCAGAGGATGTGATTGGTGACTTCAACTTGGCCGTTGGCTTTGGGATAATAGGGGCTGGACTTGTAATGGCGGATCTTATACAATTCTATCAACTCTTCTATGATCTTGTTAAGGAAATGAGTACTCGATCACTTACCAGCTCGAGGGGACTGCCAAAACGGGTGATGATGTTTTCATACATGAATAGGGCTATGCTATTACCATTATCCCACTTCAGAGCTTTAGCTTCACACCACTTGGTGACATAATCCGTACATACCAGGATATATCTATTCTGCTTCCGTCTGGTGGGCCGATCAATAGGACCCATGAAATCAATCCCCCACTTCTCGAATGGTTTTAGGGGAAGGATAGGTTGCAGCGGTGGGCACTGGTCTTGGTGGGTTTTCCCATTCGTTGACAAGCATCGCATCTCTTGCAGTAATCATAGGCATCCTTGTGGAGGGTCGGCCACTAGTATCTGACGAGCAGAGCCTTTTTGGCTATTGCTTCTCCTGCGAAGTATCCACCACAGGGTTTGTCATGGAATGCTTTCAATAATTTGTCGATTTTGTCTCCTGCAACACATCTTCACAACACTTCATCTTTGCCTTTCTTATATAGTGCACCGCCTAGCAAGGTGTAGGGGACTGATTCCAATAGAAGCTTCTTCTTCTCACGACTCGAGATGCTAGGGGGACACTATTGAGTTGCCAGGAGGTTGGCCATGTTTGCATACCAGGGAGTTACAGTCTCAACCAAGAATGAGGAAGCATCATGGAGATCCAAATCATCCTGTTCCTCTTTGACAGTTTGAGGGATCCATGATAGATGATCGACTAGGACATAGGAATGGACAGGCTTAGTGGCCACTTCAAAATCAAAATCCTGGAACAGGAGCAACCATCTCATCATTCGTCCTTTGACATCTGCTTTGTTCATCAGGAAAGAAAGGGCTTCATGGTCCACGTAGAACTTGAAATGTGTTGACAGTAGATAGTGTCGAAACTTGTCCAATGCAAACACCATTGCTAAGTACTCAATCTCTGTCATTGTGTAGTTCCATTCTCTATCAGTGACATTTCGTCTTGTATAATATATGGGCTGATCCAACTTCAAGGAGCCTTTTTGGCATAAGATTGTATCTAAACCTTCAATGGATGCATCAATGTGTACATGAAACTCCATCCAATCAAGAGGCTACAGGATGGATGCTTTGATGAGGCACTGTTTTAGGGTATTGAAAGCTTCTTCGTAGTCATCAGTCCAAAGGAAATCTGCATCTTTCCTTAGGATCTTGTATAGAGGGGCTACCTTGGTTGTAAAATGTGCAATAAATCTTCTGTAGTAACCCACATGGCAAAGAAATCCTCTCAATTTCTTGAGGGTTGTTGGTGCTGTCAGTGCTGCAATCTTCTCAATCTTCATAGGGTCTATTGCGATCCCTTGTGCAGAGACAATATGGCCCACAAGAACTCCTGAGGAGATGCCAAAGACACATTTGTCAGGGTTGAGAGAGATCACATACTCTCAGCGTTTGTCAAAACATTGCTCTAGGTGTCTCCAATGCTCACGGATTAGGCTATAGACACAGAAGTCATTGAGATACACCTCAATGAGATCATGTAGATTGTTCTCGAAGGCATCCATCATTACTCGTTGAAAGGTAGCAGAAGCATTACAGAGCCCAAACGGCATCAATCTGTAAGCATAGGTTCCCCATTCTGTGGTGAAGGTTGTTTTGGATTGGTCCTCTTCTGCAATTTAAACTTGGTTATATCCGCTGAATCCATCCAAGAGGGAATAGAGCTCATGGCCTGCCACCATTGTGTCCAACAATTGGTCTGTGAAAGGGATAGGGAAATGATCCTTCTTCGTCTTCAGGTTCAACTTTCGAAAGTCTACACATATTCGAAGTTTCCCATTTTTTTTTGGGCACGACCACAATGGGCGAAACCCATTCACTGTTTGCAACTGGGTAGAAGAACTCTACCTCTAGGAGCTTTAACAACTCTATCTTCACCAGGGCTGAGTAGTTTGGGTGGTTCATTCGCTTCTAACATTGCCTTACTGGTTTGGCATTTGGTTCAAGGTCGATGTGATGTTGACAAACTGTAGGGTCAATCCCCTTCAGGTCTTTGTGCAACCAAGAAAAACACGTCTAAGTTATCTTTCAAAAGGTCATATAGGATTACTAGCTCCTTTTCAGGGAGACTACTTTCCACTTTCAAGTGGCGTTCTCAGTGCCATTTGCATCAACAAAGGTCAACTACTTCTCACCTTCCACTTCTCTGATGAAGGTCCCATGAACTGCTTCTGGATAGAGGTCTGACTTCTTCAAGGGAGTAGCTTCATCGTCTGATGTTACACTAGAACCAGTGTCGTCCTTCTAAACAGATGACTCGTTTGTCTATTGAAACTACTTGAAGGGTATCAAAGCTTTGTTTGCTTCTATTTTTGTGGTAATTCCTTTTGGACTTAGGGGTTCATCTTCAGAGGATGCGTTCAGGAATGTCACATAGCACAGACCTTCTGTAAGCCGAGGATCTAATGGCTCTGACTTCTTTTAACAAGGGGCATCATCATCATCTTTTCTCCAGAATGAATGTCAGGGCAACAGGAGCTACTGGTGAGCTTAATTTTTATACCTTTGATCCATTGCTTATGCAGATTCTGCATACTTTGTGATCCATTGGTCAACCCAAATGAAACCATGGTCATTCCATCCAACCTTGAGATCCTCAGCCTTTGAGGTGTCTATAGAGACATCAAAAAAATCGTCCACTATCAAAGAAACTTCTTCAACTTCACTTTCATAACCTGCTTTTTCTTTTTCCTCATCATTTTCATCCTCTTCCTCTAGAGGCTCTGTCTCTGCTTCTGCTTTTGCCTCTATCTTTGGCTCTTTCTCTGCTTCTGTCTCTGCTTCTAACTCGATGTCTGACTCTGCGACTGCCATGTAACAGGGAAAATAGTACATCCATGCTTCTATTTTGTTGTCAGAGGCGATTTCAGAAGTCGATTCGGGTTGATACAGGAGGTATTCTCCCATGGACAATGACTTTGCTTCTCTCGGTAATTGGCTTACATTGCCCATTGTTAGGGACTGTGCCTTTATTTTCTTGGAAAAGATCTGTTTGAAAGCCTCTTTGTCTCATGTTATACCATCTGTTACTTCATTGGAATATTTTTTTATGACTTCAATGGACGTAGATCCATTGCCTTTTTATGATCCATACAATTTCAACACCACTTCATTGGGTCCTTTGCCTAGGGTTAGGGTTTCTTTGAACCAGTCTGTCCTTACCCTTGCTTCAAAAAGCCAAGGTCTTCCCAACAGCAGAGGATATGAGGTCCCGTAAGAATTTGGTTTGACCACCAAATATGTCAGCCAATAGTCTCTTCCAATAAAGCATCCTTCTATCCATACACTAATCTCTGAGGGTCTAGGATCGAGGAAGGCGTTAGCCACATCCACTTCCTTCATAGGGTCTAATGCTTTGTTGGACTTTGTTATTGTTGGGGGATCAATCCTTAGGCCGTGTCTTCTTGTCAATATGTTTTTGAATCTTTTTCAGCACAACTGGGAGATAGCATCAGCAATTGTCGGAATGTTAGGTTTGGTTTAGAGGTTTCTAGGTCTTTGACCAAATCATACTCTTTGATAGGATCCACATTCTTTTCCAACTGACTGGGAAATGGAGCCACACCCACTTTCATCTTCCCTTTTTCTTCTAGGAGTGGCAGTATCTGTGCTTCTTCTTCATGAGGAGGGACTTTCGTATCCTCTATTTCCTAGACCTCTGGTCCTATCTTTGCTTCTATCTCTGTAGCTCTCTGTGGCTCTGCAGTGTTCTGTACTTCCTTATTCTGGATTTCTTTGTCCTGTTTTTCCCGAGGGAGGTTGAACTTCACAGTCTTGACAAAAGGAACGTACTCTTTTGGAACTATGAGTTCTCCTTTCTTTGCTCGCGTTATTGAGGCCACTTCCAATTCCACCAAATTGGAAGTAGGTTCTTGGGTCTTATGTTGGGTATCAGAAGTAGATTTCACAGGGGTGGACTTGGACAATCTTTTGCAATATGGCCTTCTCCTTTGCATCAGCTGCATAAGGGCTTGTAATCCATAGATTTTCTCTCCACATCTGTAACATTCCACCTCTGATCTCTGACCACCGCCAGTAGACTGTTGTCCTCTGTAACTTTGAGAGGGAAACCTCCTTGGACCGAAATTAGGACCAAACTCCCTAGGCTTTGGTCCAACGTCCTGCATTGTCATTTTGGATTCTAGCAAGTTGAATCTTGTGTTTTCATCTTTCTGTCTTCGTTCGTGCATCTCTTTCAAATATCCTCTCTATGGTTCTTCCTCAAACAGTATGAACAGAAGGCTTCGGGAATGGTTGGTTTTTGGGTACATTCAGTGGCTAAATTGTTAGAATACGTGGGATCTAGAGCATGGCTATGGCGGCTTGTAAGCATATAATAAACTCATGATGACATTGACTGAAGACCACAACTTTTACACAAGTGAATTAGGTTCCAAGATGGAAGCTTGGACTCATAAACACAATCTTGTGTAGGGCTGACAAGTACAAGACTGACACTAACTGATAAAGAAAAGCATCATCATGTATTCATTCATCTATCAAAAGTGGTAGTCAAGTACAATGTTTTATAGTTATTGGATGGGTATAGTTTTCCCTTTTTATGCATATGGGATTCCTGTAGCCTGCATGTCTTCATCCCAAACTACCTCATACAAAGAGGCTACATTAGGTGTGATTGCTAATATCTCAACACCCCTCCTCAATCACAACTAGAAAGTACAAAGTGTGTAGAGGCTTTAGTGAAAGTAACACCTGCAAAGTGTGGGCACACCATAAACATGGCAAAACACCAGAGGCTGTTGCAAAATTGGCTAAGTGTGGGTACCACAAACATGATGGACATCCAGAGGCTATAGCAGGGGCCTTACATAGACTATAGTACAAGGCTACATGAGGAGTTTTACAAGCTTATGATAAAGACATTTGGTCTAGACATTACAAGGCTAAAAAATTCAGTAAAAAATAGGATCAAGGACCGTGAGGCCCTTGTGGTTTTTAGCATTTCTTTTGACATAGATCTTCGATTCATTGCAGTTCTTCTTGTCTAGCTTCATGTACTTGTACTTCACTTTGTTTGCCACTTCAACGTCTTCATGATTTTTTTGCTTCTTATTCTTTTGGTCCTCTTGATGTGCTTCTTCATTGACTTTACTTGCAATAGTTGCATCAGTCTTTATGTCCATGCCCCCCTCAAGGAAAGGTATCATTGTCTTTGAGGCAACAGCAATGCCTTCAAAATCTTCAAATAAATTCATCGAGTGCTCTTCAAAGTAAGTAAATCCATCAATCCCTTCAAGCGGAATAAATTATTCTTCCATGTAGTTGAATTGAGCAACAAGAGTAATGTTACTCTTCATGAGAAGCATCTTCAAAAAAGACTTGATTTTGGTCATTCCCATGATGGAAATCAGCTTCAAATGTCCTTATGTACGGGTAACTATTGGTAATGTAAAAGATGAATTTCATTTCTTTGTTCAAGATTCCTGTAGCTATCCTATCATTCTTGGTCAACCTTTTATTTCTGAGTCTCATTTGGATACAAAGGCCCTTGATGATGGTTCATCTTATGCTTGGATAAGAAGTAAGGATAATGAAAAAGCTGTCCAATTTCTGACTGTTTGTGTAAATCATCATCAGAATAGAGATCGATCGTATTCTAACCGATGGTTTACCGTGCCAAAGAAGAATGGATCTTTTCGATTCATTTAAGATTTATAGCCTGTCAATAAAGTCACTATTAGAAATGTTGGTTCAAGGCCAATTATTGATGAATTTGCTGAGGCTTTTGCAGGTAGAGAAATTTATTCCATGGGTGATTTATATTCGGGCTATGACCAATTTCATCTTACTTTGGAGAGCCGAGACATTACCACAATGAAGATGCCTCTTGGTTTAGTCTGTATGTGTACTCTACCCCAAGGAGCTACAAATTCAGTGGCTCACATGATGAATGCCATGCACAAAGTATTGAGAGATTATATTTTCCAACTTATTCTCCCTTTCCTTGATGATGTACCGATCAAAGGATGTGAAATTCATGAGAAGAATGAAGAGCTCAATGAGGTTGGATGCCACAAGTTTGTTTTCGATCATATTAATGATTGTGCTCAAATCTTGTCTAAACTCGAAGAAGTCCATCTTACTCTTTTAGGAGCTAAATCTATTTTTGGAGTTGAAGAAGTTCTTGTGGTTGGGCATATGTGTGGCCCATATGGCCAAAAACCTTCTCCAATTAAGATTGATGCCATCAGCAAAATGTGGGAAATATGCACAAACGTTTTGGAGGTGAGAAGATTTCTTGGAGCCTGTGTTTTTTATCTTATTTGGATCCCACACTTCGCTCATGTTGCTGAAATTCTTTATCAACTGTTAAGAAAAGGCCAAAGGTTTATGTGGGAAAAAGAGCATACTCAAGCTATTCAAAAATTGAAGAAATTGTTGATTTCAGTCCCCCATCTTGAAGAGGGCTGATTACTCTAATGGACAGCCTATCATCCTCATGGTAGACACAAGTCCTATTGGGATAGGATGGGCTGTCGGTCAAGATGATCTTGAGGGCAATAGGTATGCAATCCGCTTTGGAGCAAAGGTTCTTAATGAAAGTCAAAGGAGGTATGCTCAAATTAAAAGAGAACTTTGGGGAGTTGTAACTGCATTGAAGTGTGATCGGGAATACTTCATGGGTGCACATGTAGTAGTTGAAACGGATTGTCTTCCACTCTTGAGCATGATTGCCAACTGTTCCACTCCCGACATAGATATGCTAAGATAGATAACCTATATTAAATCCTTAAATCCTGATTTGAAACATATTGTAGGAAGAGATAATCCAGTTGCTGACATACTTTCGCGTGCCAGATATAAAGATGAAGAAGAGATGATAGATGAGGAAGTAACATAGTCTATATTTGCTGAAAATGATGTTGTAATTGCAAGTTCAAATTTGAAAATAGCAAGTACAACTATTCTTAACGATGGTACAACTGTCATAAATACAGGTACATCATTAATTACGGCAAGTACAACAGTTACTGTTGCTGTAACATAATTTACAGCAGCAAAGAATGAAGAAACAACCATGGAAGGACGGTGGGCACCTGAAAGATAGCATGCTCAATGTTTTGTTTTAGTTTGTTCTCATTTTAAGGAAGAATTTTATGTAGATGATTGGCTAAAAATTGGCCAATTCTTGAGCACTATGACGAAGAAGGAAGATTGGGCTAATGAAGAGTTCAAGAGAATTAGGAGAAAGGCTTATGGCTTCTTTCTCAAAGACGGCTACCTTTGGAGGCATGCGAAGAAGAAAGGAGGAGCGCTTGTTCGTGTCCTAGGAGACAAGAAGACTCAAAGACAGGTCATGCAAGAATTTCATGAAAGCCTATTGGCTGGCCATAGAGGCATATGGGGCACTTTTGCCAGAATAAAACAGAAATTTTGGTGGCAAAACATGTATAAAGACATTGAGCATTTTGTTGAGACTTGTCATGTTTGTCAAATGTACTCTATGGTTAAGCATAGAGATGGGCTTCAGCCTACCTTTCCTTTATCTATTCATTACAGATGGGTTGTTGATTTAGCAACCATGCCTACAAGATTTTGGAACATGAGATATCTAGTGCTTTCTAGAGAAGATCTCACAAATTAGGTGGAAGGAAAAGCCTTGACAACAAAGTCCACTCAACCTGTTTGTAGATTTTTACTTGAAGAAGTGTTTTGCAGGTATGGCTGTGTTGCCAAAGTAACTGCTGATAGAGGAGAATTGGATGCCGATGAGGCTCTCCATTTCTTTGCTCAATTGGGAATCAAGCTATATCTTACATCAGCCTACAATCTTGAAGGCAATGGTAAGAGTGAAAGAGGTCATCAACCGATTCTCAAAGCTTTGGCAAAGTCTTGCAGAGGGAAGATGAGAGAATGGCCTAAAATGCTTCCATTCACGTTATGGGCTGATAGAACTACCCATAGTCCAGTGACAGGTTATATGCCGGCTAAACTAATGTATGGGCAGCCACCTATTATGCCTATTGAGGAGTCTATTATCACATGGAGTATCTTGCCTTGGGATAAAGGCATAAATAGAGAAGAGCTGCTAATTTTGTGCATAAGGCAGCTTGAAAGAAGGCTAGAGGATGTCAAGTCAGACTGAAAGGCTGAAGGCAGCAAGGTTGAAGAATAAGAAGAGGTTTGACAAGTGTCATCGACTCCGTCCAAGAGCTATCCAAGAGAATGATTGGGTACTTGTCTATGACAGCAGCGTGGACAATCACTATAGTGCTCATAGGAAGCTAGCCAACAGATGGTTTGGACCATATGTGGTGAAGGTAGTTCATGATAGTGCTACTTACACTTTGGCTAAAATGGATGGGACCATGATTAAGATACCAATATCCGGCAAACTTATCAAGCTCTTCAACCGAAGAGAGTCTTCTACTTATGAGCTTGATGACTTGGATGTGTGCCATCTACTTGAAGGCAAGGAGGAAGAAGAAGAATTAGAGGATGAAGATGAAGATATGTTAGAAGAAGAGCCTCCTTAACCTACAATTTCATGAAGTGGCACATGCCAGAGGATGTGCAGGTTAGGAGGGGGTGAATGTCAAAGGGTTTTCTGTTCATGGCATAAAACATGAAGTTATTATGTTTGCAAAAGAACTTCATTAGGATTCACATGAGAAACTTTCATACATAATCCAATCATTATTCACCTACATTTGTCTTAGATGCCATTTAATCTCATAAGTTCCTTTGTAACTTGACATGCAATTTTTAGTTTGTATCATGTAAATTGACAAAAATTAAGTCTATGAGGTCCTTTAACTTGATCAACAGGTGGAAATTGACAGTTTACAGGTTATGTCACATTGGTTCATGAGGTGTATTTGCTTGGAAATCAAGAAGTGTGCCCAAAGTCCATTTGGTTTGTATGGGACATGAAGTAATGGCTGTAAGAGACTTGTGTGACTTGCAAGTGACCTATATGGTCCACTTTTTGTGTGGAAGCAGGAGAGGAGTGCAACCCACATTTTTCAGTGCAATTTTTGGGCCTCCACACCTGTGACAGATGGGGGAGAGCTGAAGACTATGGTGCATACTCCAAAGCATGCAAACACAGAGCAAACTGAAGATAGAGAGGAGATACAAACAAAGAAGGCGACAGTTCTTTTTGCCCATCCATTTGGTATCACGAAAATGAGTGGTATGACAATCCATAAAAGGGAAAAATAGAGATAAAGTATTTAGCTTGCTCTTATGAACGTCTTCTTCCATTCTCTTACCGTATTCATGGACCATTGAAGTCATTCTTGTGCCCAAGTACTGGAATGACTTTGGGGCAAGTAAAGGGGAGATCTTGGAGTTGTATGGGACTGATTTGGACTGCTAAAACCTATCATAAATAGGGCAGCCCACTGTTCTTGTCTTCTTCAAGGGAAATCAAGTGATCTATGTGGTTGCAAGTGTTGGTATTGACCTCTAAACATCAGGACTTCATTTGAAAGTGAATAGAGAGGCATATTCTTGAGTCTATATATGTTTTGGGGGCTTTTTTATGGGCTGGAAATTACTATTATAAAACAGGGCTGAAGTGAATTAAAAGCTTTGTTAGTGCATTTCAAGAGCTTTTGGTTTTATGTCTTGGAAGTAGTGGAATCTACCACTCAAATACTTGTTTCTTGGAGTTGTTGTTCATTGGCATTTATGAAATTGTATCCATTTGGGCTTGCATTTGAAATATGTATTTGGATTGAGATAAAATCTTTACATGTAATGGTCTATTAACCTTACAAGCATTTGATGTAATTGAGTTAAAGTCTTTGATACCATTCATGTATGCTAAGTATATGATAAAGCTCGAGGTCTTCTTCTCCAACAAAATCATCTCTAAAACCCAACACTTATTAAACCCCAATCTTTTCTCTCTCTCCTTACCTTGAATCTCTCACTCCTCTTATGTTCTAAACCCTGGTGGTAGATCTTCAACCCCCACACATGACGACAACGTCATCCCGTGTGCCAAAAGTTCATGCTGCTTGTCTCTCATACCATTGAAGTGCTGCACCCTTGAAAGTGCCAAAAGTTCATGCTGCTTGTCCCATGTGCCAAAAGTTCATGCTGTTTGTCTCTCATACCATTGAAGTGTTGCACCCTTGAAAGTGGCGGGGAAGATTGCTAACCAATGTTCAGGTCTGGCATTGTTAGCCACACATGCTACCATAATCTGCTACATGAAGATCGGGGTCTTCATTGTACTCTCCCTTAAAAATTGGCAATGGGACTATATTTGGTGGCATGTCATCAATATTTCGAGGATAAATCTGACTAGGAAGGGGACCTTGAGTCACCATGGGGACTTCTATAAAGAGTGCTTTTAAGGTGTCAAAGGAGGCTTCTACTACAAGCTCGTTCTTAGCCTTGATTCTTGCCTTCCCTCTTCTCGTGTACCTCTGGACTCGTTCTAGTGCTTGCCTCTTGATTGCGTCATTCATCAGGGGGTTGGCTCCAACCAGTTGATCTGTACTCAACAAAATAGAATCAAAGGGGGACTTCAGTCTCTGGAGGATTCTCTGGCCAACATCTCTTCTACTTCCTTCTTTTCAACATCTCTGAATTTAGCTTTCAAACCACTATAAAGGGGGAGATATTCCATTCTGAAGGTATCAAAACTCATTCTTCTTAGGATCCTTGTTGCCCCATCATCATAATAATGCCAGCTTCTAAGGGTTTCAACAGTGTATGTTGTAAAGAACACTCTGTCTACCAACTTCCAATGGATTGGTAATTGGACAAACAGAAGATTGTCAGAACACCAAGCATCCCATGTGTCCTGCTATTGAGCATCCATGAACAAAATCCAAATCTTTTCTTTCTTATTTTCGTGAACCTCCATTGACCACAACTCTTGAAGCTTCTTCACGATCTCCCACTTGATGATGTTTGGAAATTTCTCAATGAATGCTAAATCTTCCATGGATGGTCATTCTCTCTATTTCTGCCCTTCAGTTTGTTCCGAAACAATTTATCACCAAGATACACATCTCTGTTGCTTCAACAAGAAGAGGAAATAATCCACCACATAGAGCTTGCGTCATGATGGTGATATGTTTCTGCCATTATGGGATGAACTTCTTGTAGAAAGTGGCTTTGGCAATAAGAATCTCCAACTCTTCAGTGGAAGAAGGAACTTTGCAAGCATCCATTGAACTTTCCTCTTCTTGGTAATGTCATTTCCTTCATTTTCAACCTCTTCTAATGCTTGTTGATGGCAAGTTTTCCCCAGTTGCGCACCAAAAACATGGAGCCCCAAGAAGAAAACCAAGGAAAAGGGGTTTCTACTGCAAGAAAATCTATCTTGTAACATCAACAAGTTTTTATTTCATTCTTTTGATGACCAAAACAAGGAAAATAACGAATCTTTACACAGCATCATAGTAGATATCTCCCACAGATTTGATAGAATCAATCATAATCTTCAATATCTTCACAGAATCCATCAATAGAACAAGAAACAAAAAATAATATATCATTTTTGAATGGAAATAATATCACATATGATTCATCTTCATTGTCTTCATAGTTTTCTCTCTCAATCTCTCATAGATATATACATTGTTTTGATAGAATTGGTTATCACTGACTCTCTCTCTCTCTCTCTCTCTCTCTCTCTCTCTCTCTCTCTCTCTCTCTCTCTCTTTCAATCAATAGTACATCATCTCCCTACTAAAATACTCAATAATCCTTCTTAGGTCGTGGGTGCACATCCCAAGAGGTATGGGAGGTATGAAAGGGCACCAGAGCCACTAGAGTGTCTCTTCATAGCTCACTACTATCACTTCACTCCAGTCTTCTCTTCAGTCTTCAGCAGCTACATCTTCAATTTGTTTTAGCTCTTTTGAACTTAGATTCATCCTTTTCAAAAGTTATAAAACTTTCCCAAAGTCACATATACATTTCATAGAACACTTACAAAAGATCTACACAACAGAACAGATGCTCTATAGAGGGTTTAACAGAAGATCAACAGAGGGTTACAAAAGGTCATCAGAGAACATCATATTCTCATAACTCATACTAAAACCATTCCAAACTATCAGAAAATTTTCAATAAGATTTCAAAATATTTCAAACTTCATCAATTATTAGTCCATGCTTCATACAGAAGAAAATCAAAACAAAATAGAAGCTAAATAGAAGGTATCAGAACCAATCAGAACCTCAACAGAATCTATCAGAACATCATAGAGCCTCATATTTTTATTAAAAATCATCACGAGCTTCCAAAACATAATCAATATCATCCATAACACTTTCAAAAACTTCCAAAACAACCAATCATCACTCAAAATCCATAAAAAATCAACCATTCATGTCTCAAAAACAACAAAAATCAACCAAAAAACTAGTCATTTCAGCATTTAACAAATACCATGGCAGAAATAACATTGCCACTAACGAAACTATTGTCTTTAATTTTATACTTGCATGGAGTGATGCTTGCAAAGTATCTTTTGATGATGTGAAGGAGGAGCTTGCCAAAGCACCTAGAAGGGGAGAAATGTTTTATACATTTTTCGTAGCAACTATGCATAGTATTAGGTGTTGTTTGGCTCAAATTTAGGAGGAAAAATGGTACCATCCAATACCCTTTGCTAGTTGGAAGTTGGGCATATCAAAAATTAACTACACCTATATAGAGAAGTTGTGCCTTGCGATGGTATTTGCGACTAAAAAGTTCAATCACTACATTCTTTATGAGAAGGTGGTTTTTTATATGAAGATGGAAGGGCTTCAATTGTTGTTGAACAAGTTACAGCCACTTGATCATTTAGCAAAGTGGTTAAGCACTTTGCAAGAATTTGATTACGAGATTAAGAGGGCAAAGCCACCAAAGCTACAAGGCATTGTAGAATGTCTTGTGGATTTCAGAGTGCCAAAAGAGGTCTTGACTTGTAACGTATCCGCCTGTTCGCTTGTAGGACACGTCTTAGCAGCCCATCAGAAAAAGGGTCTAGAAGACTCCGCCCGACACTCCCATGGAATGTTATGGGGTTTACGATCCAGGTCCTTCCGAGTGCCACGTAGCAGAAGTATTTCGGTCGTTCCCACTTAGGACCAACTTGAATCAGGGTTTCCTCTTCTGGTCAAATTCTTGGAGAGTAACTAGCGTCGAAACCCCAGGCGAACTACTTTACGCAGAAACGTCAGGGTCGAAGCGGATTCATGCTGCACTTGGTTCAAGGAGAATGGGAAATGAGAGGGATGCAAAGCTCAATCTCTCTGCCCATAAGGCGTATTCCCATTTTGTTCCCCTAAAACAACATAAATCAGGATTCTAGTAACCTGAACTCTAGGTCAACGCTACCTGCTGTTCATTCCCTTCGAGAAAAGTTTCCTGCTGTCGATTTCATTTGAGAAAAGTTTCCAGCCAACCGGGACCACCCATCCGTAGGATGGACCCATGGCCACATCCACTGCACTTTCCTCCGGGTTTCTTTAGTTGTCTAATTACCTACCACATTTAGTTGGACATACATCAAGAAGCTTCCTTAATTAGCCAGTTAGACATCAGTTCCTTCACGTAATCTTACCACTTGACATAGAAAAACAATGTCAAACAAGTTCCTTTTCAACAGGTTATCTTATTTATCTTTGGAATACATCCATATAATCCAGCTCGTAGGCTAATCCATACTCCGCCTGAAGGCAATCCATAATCTGCCCGAAGGCTATCTAGCAATCCACAGGGATGACTAATCCAAGATTCCGCCCATAGACTAGTATGCGGGCCTCGAGATCCAATCCCGAGTCACGTTGGCCTCTTGTGCAGGGCCCGAAAGGCAAGGGATTTAAGGCCAGAGCCCCCTGGCATCCAAGCATCCTCTTGCTCCAAGTAGCGCTCAACAGAGAGACCTCACGTGGTGGGTTCGTCCACGTTCCCGGTGTAGCTAACAACCCCCTTGGTTTGGGTCAGGCAGATAGTCGGTGGTAACTAATGCTGCCTCTCCCTTCAGGCCTTCAGCCTGAAGCATTAATTAACTTTCCATCTTTTAGTTCCTTGAGCAAACAATGCAAACAATGCTCCTAAAATGTTACAAGCACAGTCAATCCAGTGGTCGATTATTTGGCCAATTGCTAAGGACTGAATCGTTATCTCCGAATGCATCCAAAATTCGATCCGAGATCAATTGCGACTTGGCAAGATCCCCAAGGGTTTGTTTGTTCACCCTTTTGTCCTTGGGTTAGGGCCGTACCCTGTTAACCCAGCTTAACCAAGACCTTAGGTTTCATAAATTGACAGTAACTCCTAGAGACCATGTCGCTCTGACTTGATTGATCCTTTGCTTACCAAGCAAATACATAACTACCCTTAACTTGGCAAATCAGCCCAAAAAAGGTGATGTAACAGATGTCTACTTATCCTCTTGCAAGTTAGACTTGCGCTAGAACCTACCAACCTCATTCCAAGGAATGACAAATTTATCTTGTGGATAAACCACAAAGCCATGCGACGTTGCAACCTGTTGCACAAGTGTTGCACCTAACTCATGGGATCATCTCACCCATTAAACAACGTTTCATGGTCAAGGAATTTTGTTTAGACAATATGCAGGGTTTAGGGCATCTTCTTACCCAACCCAATCCTAATTGTACTAGGCCGACAACATTCAGTCTTAGGGTTTCCAAACTCAATCCGAGTTTTAGCATTAGGTTGAACGATCCTTAGGGTAGAAACCCTAGATCGTTGTTTGCATGAACGTCCAACTGACCCAACATTTCATGAATGTGGGTAGGACCTTAAGGTTTGAGGATTTCGACTTGGCGTTCCAAGTGAGATATTAGGCAGCACTTCCAACGTGCCAAGCCCTAGCTAGTACTTGAGGTTTTTATCGAATCGTCTAGTTATGCCTATATGAAACCCTAACGGTTATAATACCACAAATCATTTGGGTAAATTGACCTACTTGTCTTACGACAAGGATGATCCTTTCCTAGAGATGATAAACTTGATCTAAAGAAGAAAAATAGTTGCGCAATGTCACAATACATGTAAACATGCGATTCATTGCTTCTACACACCACAAGATCCGCAATAAGCCTATATTTTTTTGCTAAAGTCAACATGCATGATAACTTGAAGAGTAACTTACACTAAGTTCATAGGGCGAGTAAGTGCTTTTCATTCATAACTTTGGAGATGCATGATATGCACAAATCCTTATCTATCATTCAAAGAGATAATTTATCAAATGTACTTTTATCACTACCCATGAATTAACGATAAACATAGAATGCATTTTCCCTATGGAATTAAGCGTACTTAAGACATCTCTTTATGTGAGAATAAATTCGTGGAACCTGGGTTTGTGGATCCGCAGTGATATCCACATGTAAGTTCGGGGAAGAACCTCCCTGAGAATGGAATTTTGGTGCCGGGAATTGCTTAAAAATAGCTAAAAATTATGAGTATCAAGGGAAAAATATTCACTGTCAAAGGCCGCGGCTCGACCTAGGACGATTTTAAGCGTCAAAGTGCTCTAAGGACGCCCGGGCAACACTTGCGGATTTTTAGTAATTTTTCCATGCGCATGTGGCAGTCAATGGAGCTATCGGTCAGTGCAGGATGCCGAGACGAGCTCACAGAAATTTTCAGACTGCGATTTGGACATCGTATGCGCGAGAGGGAGGGAAAAGGCCAAAAGACCAGTCAAGAATTGGGAGGTGCCCAAAAAGGAGAAATGAGGGGGTGCCTTTGTGAAGGGGCACCCCCCATTAAAAAAAATCGTGATTTAGGAGGGGGGCTGTGGGTGATCAGCGTTGCGAAAAAAACGCCCCCCCTCCCCCCACAAATCGAGATGGAGGCTTGTGAGGAAGCCATGAAGCCAACATATAGCAAGGCACTGCACTCATCATCCACTCCGTATCGCTCCGTTCCACGCAGTCAATGGCAGCCTGTAGAGGGAGAGAGAAAATCAGTCTTTCTCTCTCCTCCCTCTCTCTCCTCTAAGAGGGAGTTCATGTGGGAAGAGAAAGGAAGAAGAAAGAATGATGGAGGCTTGTCCGGCATCGATCGGATTGCTCCACGGGCTGGAAATGGTGACTTGTGATCGTCATGAGCATGAAGTGTTGCTGATTTTCAGATTTTCAGCCATGGACATGAAACCCGAAACACACAAATAAGCGGTAATTCAATTTTTTCAAAGGAAATTTGAGATTTCATGGCTTTTAGTTGATAAAATGTTGTTCATGTGGGCTAAAAATTGGTTATGTTGATGTTTTCCATGAGTACTTGCTGTTCATAATCAGAAAATCAGAAAAACATGCATCTTGTGACTCAAAATAATACACTAAAACACGTAAAATATGGAAAATCAAGGAAAAATGATGTTTTTGGGCATAAAAATGGAAAAATGAATAGGAACACCAACTAAATTTTCATTTTTGTTGCAAGAAGGAACTAAGGGTCACAGCCCATAACCTATTTTGAATTTTTATTAATAAAATAATGCAAAAAATAAGGGAAAATACAAGGAAAATAGAGGAAAACCATAAAAAATAGGGGGAAAATGCATTTTGGGTGCAGAAAATTAATGAAAATTAAGAACAATGTTTGTGAATGTTTATGGGGACTGAAGCATGAGGATTTGCCTCAGTTCATCCCCACCTTCTTGTTCTAGTGTGTTTTTCCCGCTTTTTACACATAAAATGATGGCAAAATGCCCTATAAATCCATACAACAATGCAACATTTGATCGATGGGAGGGTAGAGTAGTTAAAATGTGTCTAAATGCGGAGTAATGATGGAAAGATTGCTGGTTTTGTTTGCATGCCATATAGGTCGGTGAATAATTATAGAATGAGAGCCTAGTAGCACGAGGGTTTCCTCGGTGCTAGGTTCGTGCAACGCCGCATAAGAACGGTAGTTGAAAATCATTAAAAGGATGTTTTCCACATGTGCACAATATTGATTTTATAATTGTTTGAGCACTTGGAATCCACAATATGCATAAATCATGGAAATATTTAAAGGTATCAAAAATCCTGGATGCATAGCAATTGCTTTCATTAGGACCTTGACCCACGTTGAGTGAGAGACAGAATACCTTAAGCCATAGGCTAGTCGTGGGGTCTAGGGGAAAGAGAAGTAAGGACAATGGTACATTACATTCCTATATACGATTAAATGGTACCTTGAGTGGATTTTGTGCGAAATGTTTATATGTTGAGCGACACATCAAGGGGCCAATCCCCAAGGTGTAGGAGAGTCGCAGAGGGGTGGCAGCACTCAGCCGTTGGAGGACCCCCTATGTCTGTGCTTCGTGCCATTAAGCAATGTGTAAGGGACTCCCTCTGAGGAGTAGTGGGTGAGAGAAGAGTGGACTACAAATGACGTAATACAAATGCAAGATATTTAGGAAGGCAATGTGTGTGTCATCAACGCTCCTGGCCACGAGGCCGTGGGGTTGTTGAGCGCGTGAGATAGAGGTCCGGCTAGTGCACAAGCCAGTGCCGGCCCGTTCTAGGTTCCATCAATGGTGTGTTTGCCGGGAGCCGCTTAGAAGTGGCGGTCCTCGAATCCTGGTTGTCTAGGGACCAATTATCAGTTTATGCCAAAGGATATTGAGATTGATTCGTTATTTGTCGATAAGCATCGTCTAGCAGAAATCCAAAAGCAAGAAAGAGACGAAAGAGCTAGGCGACGTGCTAAAATTTTTAGGAGATATTCCCCTAAGCGTATCGGTGCTGAACCCTTACGGGGGAGTGGATCTAGTGGTCTTGGTGCCACAAGCAGTAAGTTAGGAGAAGGTGGAAGCTCTAGTGCTCCCCTTCCTTCCATAAGCCAGTCTACATCAAGTACGGGAGGTGCAACCCCACCGTCCCCTAATCCTAGTGCAAATCCAATTCTCATCATGGCGCAGCCTATTGCAATTCCAGCAGGAACTATGGATTTTCCGGCTCTAGGTTACCCGCTACCCATTTTTAATGGGCTAGTTGAGGAAGATGTGGAACTCCACATTAGGGAGTTTCAAAAGCTGATGGTTAACTGTTGCATCCAAGAAGAAGGACATTTAATGATGTTCTTCAACATGACGCTTAAAGGAAGAGCCGCTATATGGTATCATGGTTTAGAAGCCGGAACCATATTGAATATTGATTCATTTTATGGAGCTTTTCGAAGGGAGTTTGCCCCTGAAAGGGGTGGGAAATATTGGTTGCGTGTACTTAACGTGACCCGCCAACACGAGGATATTTGTGCTTATTCGAAGAAAATAAAAGAGGTTTTCCGTAAGTTGGACACCTCTATTCCTATCCCCGCAGCTGCCCAATTGCAATATTTCCTACATGGTTTGGAATTTAACATCCAATTGCAGTTGAGTAGTGTCCCTTTGGGGGATATAGATACTGCCATTACACGAGCACAAGAGGTGGAATCCCGACTACAAGCAGCCTATGCTTCTCGAGGCAATTCGAATATGGGTTTAGTATTGGGAAACAATGTGGCGATGGCCAATGGCAGTAGTGGCCAAGGGATAGCGATGGCTAACCCTAATGGGAGAGGGAACATGATGCAGAATGTCCCTTTATTACCAGCTCCCTCTAGCATGTCGATGCCTAGGGGCAGTCAAATGGCTCCAAATGGTGGAGGCCAGGTGGTCAATTCTAATACCATGCCTGTGGCTTAACAACCAGTGCCTAATCGAATTGTTAGACCGATGAAATGACATGGTAATGACCAAGGCTATGAGTCGAGCGCTTCCAATGTTCTTGGTGAGGTTAAGGACATAATGAAGCATTATACCGACATGATTACGGAGCAGTATCGACAAATAGCCATTGATGTCAACTTCCTTAAAAAACAACAAAATTTGATAGGAAGTAGATACCCAGATGAGGGTGCACCTTTGAGGTTTAGTTGCAAATGGTGTGGTGGGCAGCACTATCCAAGAAATTGCCCAAATGTTAAGTGCGACATCTGTGGAAAATCCGGCCATTTGGTAGCTACTTGCTGGAGTAAGATCAGTTCCCTCCAGCGAGGAAATCGGCAACCAGGGCCTGCTAATCATCATGCACAAGGAAATGATTCCCAGCGAGAAGACGGGCCTAAACAAATACTTCAACGACCAAAGACTACAGTGGAGGAGATACCCAGTGGTAGTGGGGTTAGTTTGATTGAGGCTGTACGTGTTAATGATACTGAAACCTCTAATCTGCGAGCTGTTCTTACAAGAGGTCAAAAGGGTAGAGAAGCCGACAAGGATAAGCCTGTCGAACGGAAACCCTAAACAAGGCGACAAAGGAACGCAAGTTTTGGATCTTGCCATGGAAGGGGGATCTTTGAAGCCCGTGGAGAGTAAAGCCGATAAGGAACCGCCAAAGAAGAAGGTGAAAGTTAAAACAGAGGCAATAAAGCCGGTTCAGCGACCTAAAGAGCGGATGGTTTCGCGTGAAAAGCAAGCTCTATCGAACTATCATGAATTCGATTTGGCGAGCTCTCTTTGCAAAGTCAAGCCGGATGTGAACCTCTTACAGCTCATTAAGCTTTTCCCAGGAGTACGCAAGGAATTCAGAAAGATCCTAGGTACCGGGTATATCGTAGAACCTTTGGGTATTGCGTGAGTCGGTGATGACTGGTTCGAGCATGCTGAGAAGCATTGCCCAAGGGTTGCAGCCTATGTCGATGGGATATTAGTAGATTATGCCATTGTCAACACGGGATCATCTGTTAACATTATGAGTTCTGAACTGATGGAAAGGTTGGGTCTTGCGATCCAGAAAGATACCTCCACAATTCTCAGGATGGCAGATGATAGTTTGAGACAGCCGGAAGGCTGCATTACTAAGGTCCATGTCACTGTTGCAAATGTAGAATGCCTATTGGACTTTAGGGTGATTCGTTTTGCAGGCCGGCCAAGCTACAAGTATTACTCGGATGACCTTGGATCTTGCAAGCGGACTGCCAAGTAGATATACCCCCCGATCGGCTAATATTTGGCAGAGGTGCCCAGCGTGTGGTGGTTGATGCTTATCTTGAGTCTCCGCAGAGTGAGAGAGCTTCTCTATCTTCTACAGAATTGGAGACATTAGAAGATTTATCTGCCAATGAGACATCATCGAGTGATGAGTCCAAAGAGGGATCCACCATGGAAGACATCTATCAGATCACTTTGAACAAGTCGATAGAAGGCCAAGATCGTATAAGAGATGCAGATGTTATCGAGCTAGACCTTGGTACACCTGATGATTCACGGCCAATCAAATTAGGTTCTATGCTCAGCATAGCAGAAAGGGAGGACTATGTGGCCTTGATCCAGGAATTCCGTGATATCTTTGCCTGGAGTTATGATGAGCTGAGAGGCATTCCTCCTAGTCTTGCTGTTCATACAATTCCGTTGAAAGAGGGCAGTCGTTCTGTACGACAAAAAGTAAGGTGTATGCCTTTCGAACTGAGGGACGGGCTGTTTGAAGAGTTACAGAAGCTTCGAAAAGCAGGTTTGATTTTTCCTGTGCAACACACGGAATGGTGTTCGCCAGTTGTGATCAGAAAGAAGAAGAATAATCAAATCCGATTATGTGTAGACTTTAGGGAGCTGAATAAGCAGACAATTAAGGACT
Source organism: Lygodium microphyllum (assembly GCF_053477565.2). NCBI lineage: Eukaryota > Viridiplantae > Streptophyta > Polypodiopsida > Schizaeales > Lygodiaceae > Lygodium > Lygodium microphyllum. The sequence continues at coordinate 78,174,517 of NC_141149.1, forward strand.
ACTACCCGTTGCCATTTATTGACCAGATTTTGGATCAATTAGCGGGTACGGAGATATATTCGTTTATGGATTGCTTTGTAGGATATAACCAGATAGCAATTGCAGAAGAGGAAAAGTTGAAAACTACTTTTATTACTATATTTGGTACTTTTGCGTACCATGTGATGGCCTTTGGTTTATGCAATGCGCCTGGTTCGTGGCAACGAACAGTAGATAAGACATTCGGTGACATATCCCCTGAAGAGTTGAAGGTGTTTATTGACGACTTAGGGGCCGCCACCGTGAGAGAAAGGCAAGTGATCATTTTAAGAAAATGCTTTGAGCACTGTAGACAATTCTGCATCGCTCTAAACCCACGGAAGTGTGTTTTTGGAGTACCTTATGGACTATTACTGGGTCATGTGGTCAGTTCGGTAGGAATTGCGACAGACCCTGAGAAGGTCAAAGTTATAGTTGCCATGGGTCCACCATGCACTCCGAAGGAAGTTCATAGCTTTCTGTCTTCAGTTGGTTATTACCGTAGATTCATAAACGCCTTGGCAGAAAGAACGTTGCCGCTTACAAATTTATTGTCCTTTAGCTATTTGTTTGTATGGGGTGACCCTTGTAAGGTAGCATTCGAGGATGTAAAACAGGAGCTAGCAAGAGCGCCCGTTTTAAAAGCACCTAAAAGAGGTGAGGTGTTCTATATATTTTCAGCAGCCACCATGTATAGTATCAGCTACTGTTTGGTCCAAATTTGGGAAGAGAAGTGGCACCACCCGATTGCTTTTGCTAGCTGGAAGCTGGGGTATCCGAAATCAATTATACCTACATGGAGAAGTTGTGTCTAGCGATGGTCTTTGGGACCAAGAAATTCAGGCATTATATTCTCTATGAGAAAGTCCTGCTTTACACAAAGGTGGAGGGACTTTGATTATTGATGAATAAGCTACAGCCGCCTGATCGTCTACTAGCAAAGTGGTTGATCACTTTGCAGGAATTTGATTATGAAATCCGTAGTAAGCCACCAAGGTTGCAAGGCATCGTGGAATGTCTAGTGGACTTTGGGGAGTCGTAGGAATCTGTGGCTGAAGGTAGTGACATGGAGTTGTTATTTAAAATAGATACGGCATCTATTCCCTCCTGGTACGCTGCAATAACACATTATTTATCGACGGGAGAGGCGGGATCTGAATTATCTAAAGCTGAGAGAAGGAAAATTAAGCAGCAAGCGTTAAAGTTTGCCTTGATCGCAGGTACATTATATCGGCAAGGGGTTGATGACATCTATCGCCGATGTGTGATGCCTGACGGGGTGCCATTCATTTTGGAAGAATGCCATGATTCTGCTTGCGGTGGCCATTTTGCTGGACGGCTTACAGCACAAAAAGCTTTAAGAGCAGGTTATTGGTGGCCTGCCATCTTCCAGGATGCGTTTGCGTATGTTAAGAGATGTGATATTTGTCAACGACATGATAGTCGAGAGAATAGGAAATGACCACTCACCCCTATTATGGCGATACTTCCATTTGAGAAGTGGGGAATAGACTTTTTGGGTCCTATTACTCCATCGTCGACTATGAAAAAGAGGTACATCATTGTAGCAATTGACTACTTCACAAAGTGGTCAGAAGCACGTGCGACAAGGAAAGATGATGCTAAAGAAACTGCTAGTTTCCTTTTAGAGCAGCTAATATGCCGTTTTGGTCAGCCGAAAGAATTAGTGTCGGACCGCGAAACCCATTTCTTGAACAAGGTGATCAAAAGCTTGGCAGAGACTTGGCAAATCAAGCATAACAAGACAACCCCATATAACCCGCAAGCCAATGGGTAAGTTGAAAGCACCAACAACCAGCTTGTGGGCATTCTGTCCAAAATTGTGTTGGAAAAGAAACGGGATTGGGATAAAAAGTTATACGTGGCAGTGTGGGCTTATAATATGACCTTCAAACGAGCCACTGACCATACCCCGTTCAAGTTAGTATATGGGGAGGAGTGTATCTTGCCTTTGGAGATTGAGCTGCCGACTATTCGGTTTGCCATAAATCATTCTTTGAGTGATGAAGACGCACTTTTTGAGTGCTTGACGACACTGGCACATTTAGATGAGCTTAAGCTGCAGAGCTTATTGCACCAAGAAGTGGCAAAGCACCGAATGAAGCAGCTACATGACCTTAAAGCCAAGAAATACACCTTCAAGAAAGGACAGTTTGTTCTGTATTATGACGCACAACGTGAATTATTTCTAGGTAAGCTAGAGCCCAAATGGGACGGGCCCTATAGGATCGTGAGAATAGGAAAGAATAAATCTACAGTCTTGTTAGCTGACCTTGAGGGGATAGAATTTAAAAATAAGGCTAATCTTAATAAGATTAAACCTTATTATTTTTTATTGCACTAATATTATGAGTGCCCTTGCAGGTCTAGGCAAGATCGATCAAATATCTGCAAGGAAATCGTGATAGAGGTTGATGGGTCGTCTGATCCCTTATTTAGAACACCTGTATTTAGAACAGTGGTATCATCAGGGAAAGCTCATTTGGTGGAGCAAAGGATATAAGGTGACTGAGCAAGAAGGCGGGACATTTTTTTGGGAGATCAAGGTCTTCTGCCCATCACTGCCTACAAATTTTGACGTGCATCCCTGTTGAATTCAATGATGATGGAGGGATGGAGCCTATGGTCCACCCGTTGAAGATGCTGAATTTCAATTACCATAATTACGAGTAGAGTTCAGGATGGCGGGATATGTAAACCCTTTATGGACATACACCTTGTACTTTGATGGGGCGTCCAGGGGTACATGCAAAAAAGGAAGTGTAGGAGTTGTCATCCGAGACCCCTGACAACGTATTGTCATGAAGTTAGCTGCTTATCTCGGGGTGAATTTTACCAATAATATGGTAGAATGCAAAGCCCTGATTATGGGTTTGAATATTGCAAAGAAGGGTGGTATCCACCAGTTATTGGTAAAAGGGGACTCTCAGTTGGTTTTAAATCAACTCAATGGGACGTACATGGTGCGAAACCCCATCCTTTGCATGTACCATCATACTGCCATAGCCCTGCTAGACGAATTTGATAGAGTGTCTTTTCAGCTGATTCCATGAAACTGGAATCAGTTTGCCGATTCATTGGCTAATTTCGCGTATGAAGAAGACCTCTTCTTTAATTGTGGCCCTTGTCCCGATATATCTATTGATGGTGAGACAGGACCTGGTCGTTTGTGGGGTATGCTTTCTGAACATGCCCTCTTTGGCAGACGATGGTTGATCTGGGTGATGCAGAGGGTAGGCGAGACCCATCTGCCTTTATTGTCTTGGACCCACAGAGTGATTAGACGACATGTGATGCGAACACCTCTTGCGATATACGCTGGAGGGATGGGTCATAATTTAATGCACCTAGTTTAGGGCTACGAGCCCTATTCCCCTGGGAATAGTATGCTTTGATGTCTATCATAGTTGTTTCCAGGAGGATGTTATGAGTAATATTGTTTGATTTCATTAGGCCAAGAGGGCCAATCTATTGGCAAAGTCATGCTTGATTTCATTAGGCCAAGAGGGCCATTTCCCTGTCTAGTGCAGGTGCGTTTAATCGGGTTTTTGTTTTAAGTGTTGTGCTGGACAGGTTTCATGATTCGTGGAATTTGGTGGAGCCTGGAGGAGCCTTTGCTGCGATGGAAGCATCTTGTGGCCAATCCAAGTGATATCTCTCCTTTCCGAGTACCTTTTTTTTCCTATTATATGTGTCTTTGTACTTGTCGAGGGGATACATTTTTGTTGGGGACGGGCAACCAAGGCATGAAGTCCCAGGTTCAGGCTAAGTATGTTTGAGGGAGGTCGGAGTAGTCATTGCCTCCTGTAAAGCCATAGTCAGGCATCGAAAGACCTGTTTTAGAAGGAAGTCCTAGTGGCCCTATTTTGCTAGCCTGCTAGGCAGCCGTTCTAGGAGTTCTTGTTAGTAGTGAGGCAGTTAGAGAAGCCTGCTAGAAGATAATAATAATGATGCCAAGAAACCCTGAACATCCTAAAAGATGAATATAAATACGAAGGTGTGTAAAAAGGGGTTCTAACCCCTATCAAAGAAAAGAAAAAAAAATGAAAATATCTAAGCAGTTGATCATTGCCTTGCGAAGGCCTGGTAGGTTCCTGGGGACGAATCAGACCTGGGGCCGATACCTTGTCTTCCTAGGGGTGGCTTCTTGCTGAAGAATGAATGACAAAACAAGGAAGGTTGGAGCAAAAATAAAAGTGAGCGTTAGAAAAGGATTAAGTGTCGCCTTGCGAGGGCTTCGTAGGTTCTTGGGTGCCGAGACAGGTCCTGAGGCCGATGCCCTGTTCTCCTTGGGTCACTACGCTCAGCTCCCTCCTGTTTACATGCCCAAGTATGTTGATAAAATAAAAACCCTAAAAGACGACATGTACTGAAATAAAATACTCCTTGATCAGGCTATAGGAGTCCTCGCCTTGTAGGAGCTCCTAGTTGTGTGGTCTTTAGTTGGTAAGTAGTTCAGACTACCACTAGGGCAACCTCTTTGATAGGGTTTTTAGTTTGGCTGTGTTGGAGCAGTTGGTCAGTGACTCGCTTCGGATCTTCTATTAGATGATGCTAGGCCTATTCCTTGTGGATGTCATGCCTTGTTTCTGTCCACGGGTAGGGGGAGCATTGTGCTGAGTTTTATTATATATTTGTTTTGTATCAGTTTGAGCACACCTATGACAGATGGGGGAGAGCTGAAGACTATGGTGCATGCTCCAAAGCATGCAAACACAGAGCAAACTGAAGATAGAGAGGAGATACAAACAAAGAAGGCAACAGTCCTTTTTGCCCATCCATTTGGTATCACAAAAATGAGTGGTATGACAATCCATAAAAGGGAAAAATAGAGATAAAGTATTTAGCTTGCTCTTATGAACGTCTTCTTCCATTCTCTTACCGTATTCATGGACCATTTAAGTCCTTCTTGTGCCCAAGTACTTGAGTGCCTTTGGGGCAAGTAAAGGGGAGATCTTGGAGTTGTATGGGACTGATTTGGACTGCTAAAACCTATCATAAACAGGGCAGCCCACTGTTATTGTCTTCTTCAAGGGAAATCAAGTGATCTATGTGGTTGCAAGTGTTGGTATTGACCTCTAAACATCAGGGCTTCATTTGAAAGTGAATAGAGAGGCATATTCTTGAGTCTATATATGTTTTGGGGGCTTTTTTATGGGCTGAAAATTACTATTATAAAACAAGGCTGAAGTGAATTAAAAGCTTTGTTAGTGCATTTCAAGAGCTTTTGGTTTTATGTATTGGAAGTAGTGGAATCTACCACTCAAATACTTGTTTCTTGGAGTTGTTGTTCATTGGCATTCATGAAATTGTATCCATTTGGGCTTGCATTTGAAATATGTATTTGGATTAAATTTGAGATAAAATCTCTACATGTAATGGTCTATTAACCTTACAAGCATTTGATGTAATTGAGTTAAAGTCTTTGATACCATTCATGTATGCTAAGTATATGATAAAGCTCGAGATCTTCTTCTCCAACAAAATCATCTCTAAAACCCAACACTTATTAAACCCCAATCTTTTCTCTCTCTCCTTACCTTGAATCTCTCACTCCTCTTCTGTTCTAAACCCCGGTGGTAGATATTCAACCCCCCCCCCCACACGACGACAATGTCATTCCGTGTGCCAAAAGTTCATGCTGCTTGTCTCTCAAACCATTGAAGCGCTGCACCCTTGAAAGTGCCAAAAGTTCATGCTACTTGTCCCGTGTGCCAAAAGTTCATGCTGTTTGTCTCTCATACCATTGAAGTGTTGCACCCTTGAAAGTGGCGGGGAAGATTGCTAACCAATGTTCAGTTCTGGCATTGTTAGCCACACATGCTACCATAATCTGCTACATGAAGATCGGGGTCTTCATTGTACTCTCCCTTAAAAATTGGCAATGGGACTACATTTGGTGGCCTGTCATCAATATTTCGAGGATAAATCTGACTAGGAAGGAGACCTTGAGTCACCATGGGGACTTCTATAAAGAGTGCTTTTAATGTGTCAAAGAAGGCTTCTACTGCAAGCTCGTTCTTAGCCTTGATTCTTGCCTTCTCTCTTCTCATGTACCTCTGGACTCGTTCTAGTGCTTGCCTCTTGATTGCGTCATTCATCAGGGGGTTGGATCCAACCAGTTGATCTGTACTCAACAAAATAGAATCAAAGGGGGACTTCAGTCTCTGGAGGATTCTCTGGCCAACATCTCTTCTACTTCCTTCTTTTCAACATCTCTGAATTTAGCTTTCAAACCACTACAAAGGGGGAGATATTCCATTCTGAAGGTATCAAAACTCATTCTTCTTAGGATCCTTGTTGCCCCATCATCATAATAATGCCAGCTTCTGAGGGTTTCAACAGTGTATGTTGTAAAGAACACTCTGTCTACCAACTTCCAATGGATTGCTAATTGGACAAACAGAAGATTGTCAGAACACCAAGCATCCCATGTGTCTTGCTATTGAGCATCCATGAACAAAGTCCAAATCTTTTCTTTCTTGTTTTCGTAAACCTCCATTGACCACAAATCTTGAAGCTTCTTCACGATCTCCCACTTGATGATGTTTGCAAATTTCTCAATGAATGCTAAATCTTCCATGGATGGTAATTCTCTCTATTTCAGCCCTTCAGTTTGTTCCGAAACAATTTATCACCAAGATACACATCTCTGTTGCTTCAACAAGAAGAGGAAATAATCCACCACATAGAGCTTGCATCATGATGGTAATATGTTTCTGCCATTATGGGATGAACTTCTTGTAGAAAGTGGCTTTGGCAATAAGAATCTCCAACTCTTCAGTGGAAGAAGGAACTTTGCAAGCATCCATTGAATTTTCCTCTTCTTGGTAATGTCATTTCCTTCATTTTCAACCTCTTCTAATGCTTGTTGATGGCAAGTTTTCCCCAGTTGCGCACCAAAAACATGGAGCCCCAAGAAGAAAACCAAGGAAAAGGGGTTTCTACTGCAAGAAAATCTATCTTGTAACATCAACAAGTTTTTATTTCATTCTTTTGATGACCAAAACAAGGAAAAGAACGAATCTTTACACAGCATCATAGTAGATATCTCCCACAGATTTGATAGAATCAATCATAATCTTCAATATCTTCACAAAATCCATCAATAGAACAAGAAACACAAAATAATATATCATTTTTGAATGGAAATAATATCACATATGATTCATCTTCATTGTCTTCATAGTTTTCTCTCTCAATCTCTCATAGATATATACATTGTTTTGATAGAATTGGTTATCACTGACTCTCTCTCTCTCTCTCTCTCTCTCTCTCTCTTTCAATCAATAGTACATCATCTCCCTACTAAAATACTCAATAATCCTTCTTAGGTCGTGGGTGCACATCCCAAGAGGTATGGGAGGTATGAAAGGGCACCAGAGCCACTAGAGTGTCTCTTCATAGCTCACTACTATCACTTCACTCCAGTCTTCTCTTCAGTCTTCAGCAGCTACATCTTCAATTTGTTTTAGCTCTTTTGAACTTAGATTCATCCTTTTCAAAAGTTATAAAACTTTCCCAAAGTCACATATACATTTCATAGAACACTTACAAAAGATCTACACAACAGAACAGATGCTCTATAGAGGGTTTAACAGAAGATCAACAGAGGGTTACAAAAGGTCATCAGAGAACATCATATTCTCATAACTCATACTAAAACCATTCCAAACTATCAAAAACTTTTCAATAAGCTTTCAAAATATTTCAACCTTCATCAATTATTAGTCCATGCTTCATACAGAAGAAAATCAAAACAAAATACAAGCTAAATAGAAGGTATCAGAACCAATCAGAACCTCAACAGAATCTATCAGAACATCATAGAGCCTCATATCTTTATTAAAAATCATCACGAGCTTCCAAAACATAATCAATATCATCCATAACACTTTCAAAAACTTCCAAAACAACCAATCATCACTCAAAATCCATAAAAAATCAACCATTCATGCCTCAAAAACAACAAAAATCAACCAAAAAACTAGTCATTTCAGCATTTAACAAATACCATGGCAGAAATAACATTGCCACTAACGAAACTATTGTCTTTAATTTTATATTTGCATGGAGTGATGCTTGCAAAGTATCTTTTGATGATGTGAAGCAGGAGCTTGCCAAAGCACCTAGAAGGGGAGAAATGTTTTATACATTTTTAGTAGCAACTATGCATAGTATTCGGTGTTGTTTGGCCCAAATTTAGGAGGAAAAATGGTACCATCCAATACCCTTTGCTAGTTGGAAGTTGGGCATATCAAAAATTAACTACACCTATATAGAGAAGTTGTGCCTTGCGATGGTATTTGCGACTAAAAAGTTCAGTCACTACATTCTTTATGAGAAGGTGGTTTTTTATATGAAGATGGAAGGGCTTCAATTGTTGTTGAACAAGTTACAGCCACTTGATCATTTAGCAAAGTGGTTAATCACTTTGCAAGAATTTGATTACGAGATTAAGAGCAAGCCACCAAAGCTACAAGGCATTGTAGAACGTCTTGTGGATTTCAGAGTGCCAAAAGAGGTCTTGGCTTGTAACGTGTCCGCCTGTTCGCTTGTAAGACACGTCTTAGCAGCCCATCAGAAAGAGGGTCTAGAAGACTCCGCCCGACACTCCCATGGAATGTTATGGGGTTTGCGATCCAGGTCCTTCCGAGTGCCACGTAGCAGAAGTATTCCGGTCGTTCCCACTTAGGACCAACCTGAATCAGGGTTTCCTCTTCTGGTCAAATTCTTGGAGAGTAACTAGCGTCGAAACCCCAGGCAAACTACTTTACGCAGAAACGTCAGGGTTGAAGCGGATTCATGCTGCACTTGGTTCAAGGAGAATGGGAAACGAGAGGGATGCAAAGCTCAATCTCTCTGCCCATAAGGCATATTCCCATTTCGTTTCCCTAAAACAGCATAAATCGGGATTCTAGTAACCTGAACTCTAGGTCAACGCTACCTGTTATTCATTCCCTTTGAGAAAAGTTTCCTGCTGTCGATTTCATTTGAGAAAAGTTTCCAGCCAACCGGGACAACCCATCCGTAGGACGGACCCATGGCCACATCCACTGCACTTTCCTCAGGGTTTCTGTAGTTGTCTAATTACCTACCACATTTAGTTGGACATACATCAAGAAGCTTCCTTAATTAGCCAGTTAGACACCAGTTCCTTCACGTATTCTTACCACTTGACATAGAAAAACAATGTCAAACAAGTTCCTTTTCAACAGGTTATCTTATTTATCTTTGGAATACATCCATATAATCTAGCTTGTAGGCTAATCCATACTCCGCCTGAAGGCAATCCATAATCTGCCCGAAGGCTATCCAGCAATCCACAGGGATTACTAATCCAAGATTCCGCCCATAGACTAGTATGCGGGCCTCGAGATCCAATCCCGAGTCACGTTGGCCTCTTGTGCAGGGCCCGAAAGGCAAGGGATTTACGGCCAGAGCCCCCCTGGCATCCAAGCGTCCTCTTGCTCCAAGTAGTGCTCAATAGAGAGACCTCACATGGTGGGTTCGGTCCACTTTCCTGGTGTAGCTAACAACCCCCTTGGTTTGGGTCAGGCAGATAGTCGGTGGTAACTAATGCTGCCTCTCCCTTCAGGCCTTCAACCTGAAGCATTAATTAACTTTCCATCTTTTAGTTCCTTGAGCAAACAATGCAAGCCATGCTCCTAAAATGTTACAAGCACAGTCAATCCAGTGGTCGATTATTTGGCCAATTGCTAAGGACTGAATCGTTATCTCTGAATGCATCCAACATTCGATCCGAGATCAATTGCGATTTGGCAAGATCCCCAAGGGTTTGTTTGTTCACCCTTTTGTCCTTGGGTTAGGGCCGTACCCTGTTAACCCAGCTTAACCAACACCTTAGGTTTCATAAATTAACAGTAACTCCTGACGACCATGTCATTATGACTTGATTGATCCTTTGCTTACCAAGAAAATACATAACTACCCTTAATTTGGCAAATCAGCCTAAAAAAGGTGATGTAACAGGATGTCTACTCATCCTCTTGCAAGTTAGACTTGCGCTAGAACCTGTCAACCTCATTCCAAGGAATGACAAATTTATCTTGTGGATAAACCACAAAGCCATGCGACGTTGCAACCTGTTGCACAAGTGTTGCACCTAACTCATGGGATCATCTCACCCATTAAACAACGTTTCATGGTCAAGGACTTTTGTTTAGACAATATGCAGGGTTTAGGGCATCTTCTTACCCAACCCAATCCTAATAGTACTAGGCCGACAACATTCAGTCTTAGGGTTTCCAAACTCAATCCGAGTTTTAGCATTAGGTTGAACGATCCTTAGGGTAGAAACCCTAGATCGTTGTTTGCATGAACGTCCAACTGACCCAACATTTCGTGAATGTGGGTAGGACCTTAAGGTTTGAGGATTTCGACTTGGCGTTCCAAGTGCGATATTAGGCAGCACTTCCAACGTGCCAAGCCCTAGCTAGTACTTGAGGTTTTTATCAAATCGGCTAGTTATGCCTATACGAAACCCTAACGGTTATAATACCACAAATGATTTGGGTAAATTGACCTACTTGTCTTACGACAAGGACGATCCTTTCCTAGAGATGATAAACTTGATCTAAAGAAGAAAAATAGTTGCGCAATGTCACAATACATGTAAACATGCGATTCATTGCTTCTACGCACCACAAGATCTGCAATAAGCCTATATTTTCTTGCTAAAGTCAAAATGCATGATAACTTGAAGAGTAACTTACATAGGGCGACTAAGTTCATAGGGCGAGTAAGTGCTTTTCATTCATAACTTTGGAGATGCATGATATGCACAAATCCTTATCTATCATTCAAAGAGATAATTTATCAAATGTACTTTTATCACTACCCATGAATTAACGATAAACGTAGAATGCATTTTCCCTATGGAATTAAGCGTACTTAAAACATCTCTTCATGTGAGATTAAATTCGTGGAACCTGGGTTTGTGGATCCGCGGTGATATCCACGTGTAAGTTCTGGGAAGAACCTCCCTGAGAGCAGAATTTTGGTGCTGGGAATTGCTTAAAAATAGCTAAAAATTATGAATATCAAGGAAAAAATATTCACCGTCAAAGGCGGTGGCTCGACTTAGGACGATTTTAAGCGTCAAAGTGCTCTAAGGACGCCCGGGCAACACTTGCGGATTTTTAGTAATTTTTCCATGTGCCTGTGGCAGTCAATGGAGCTATCAGCCAATGTGGGATGCCGAGACGAGCTCACAGAAATTTTCAGGCTGCGATTTGGACACCGTATGCGCGAGAGGCGGGGAAAAGGCCAAAAGGCCGTCAAGAATTGGGAGGTGCCCAAAAAGGAGAAATGAGGGGGTGCCTTTGTGAAGGGGCACCCCCCCATTTAAAAAAATCGTGATTTAGGAGGGGGGCGGTGGCTGATCAGTGCTGCGAAAAAAACGGCCCCTCCCCTACAAATCGAGATGGAGGCTTGTGAGGAAGCCATGAAGCCAACTACAGCAAGGCACTGCACTCATCATCCGCTCCGTATCGCTCCATTCCACGTAGTCAATGGCAACCTGTAGAGGGAGAGAGAAAATCAGTCTTTCTCTCTCCTCCCTCTCTCTCCTCTAAGAGGGAGTTCATGTGGGAAGAGAAAGGAAGAAGAAATAATGATGGAGGCTTGTCCGGCATCAATCGGATTGCTCCACGGGCTGGAAATGGTGACTTGTGATCGTGATGAGCATGAAGTGCTGCTGATTTTCAGATTTACAGCCATGGACATGAAACCCGAAACACGCAAATAAGCGGTAATTCAATTTTTTCAAAGGAAATTTGAGATTTCATGGCTTTTGGTTGATAAAATGTTGTTCATGTGGGCTAAAAATTGTTTATGTTGATGTTTTCCATGAGTACTTGCTGTTCATAATCAGAAAATCAGAAAAACATCCATCTTGTGACTCAAAATAATACACTAAAGCACGTAAAATATGGAAAATCAAGGGAAAATGATGTTTTTGGGCATAAAAATGGAAAAATGAATAGGAACACCAACTAAATTTTCATTTTTGTTGCAAGAAGGAACTAACGGCCACAGCCCATAACCTATTTTGAATTTTTAGTAATAAAATAATGCAAAAAATAAGGGAAAATACAAGGAAAATAGAGGAAAACCACAAAAAATAGGGGAAAAGTGCATTTTGGGTGTGGAAAATTAATGAAAATTAAGAACAATGTTTGTGGGGATTGAAGCATGAGGATTTGCCTCAGTTCATCCCCACCTTCTTGTTCTAGTGTGTTTTTCCCGCTTTTTACACATAAAATGATGGCAAAATGCCTTATAAATCCATACAACAATGCAACATTTGATCGATGGGAGGGTAGAGTAGTTAAAATGTGTCTAAATGCGGAGTAATGATGGAAAGATTGCTGGTTTTGTTTGCATGCCATATAGGTTGGTGAATAATTATAGAATGAGAGCCTAGTAGCACGAGGGTTTCCTCGGTGCTAGGTTCGTGCAACGCCGCATAAGAACGGTAGTTGAAAATCATTAAAAGGATGTTTTCCACATGTGCACAATATTGATTTTATAATTGTTTGAGCACTTGGCATCCACAATATGCATAAATCATGGAAATATTTAAAGGTATCAAAAATCCTGGATGCATAGCAATTGCTTCCATTAGGACCTTGACCCACGTTGAGTGAGAGACAGAATACCTTAAGCCATAGGCTAGTCGTGGGGTCTAGGGGAAAGAGAAGTAAGGACAATGGTACATTACATTCCTATATACGATTAAATGGTACCTTGAGTGGATTTTGTGCGAAATGTTTATATGTTGAGCGACGCATCGAGGGGCCAATCCCCAAGGTGTAGGAGAGTCGCACAGGGGTGGCGGCACTCAGCCATTGGAGGACCCCCTATGTCTATGCTTCGTGCCATTAGGCAATGTGTAAGGGACTCCCTCTGAGGAGTAGTGGGTAAGAGAAGAGTGGACTATAAACGACGTAATACAAACGCAAGATATCTAGGAAGGCAATGTGTGTGTCATCAACGCTCCTGGCCGCGAGGCCGTGGGGTTGTTGAGCACGTGAGATAGAGGTCCGGCTAGTGCATGAGCCAGTGCCGGCCCGTTCTAGGTTCCATCACTCCCATAGGTGCGTCTTGTGACTTCTTGGGAGCGATCGTTGATGACTTGAACTCCGCGGATTACCCTCGCTTCTACGCGTTCTCTGAACAGCCTCAAGATTTGCCTTCTCCCTCGTACACAGGAGATTCCTTCACCGAAATGCGGATCTTTAAAACCCCAAGAACTTATGGGATTTGGGCTTATGGGAAGGCTTGTGGGAATGGACTTATGGAAAGGCTTGTGGGAATGGGGCTTATGGAAGCCCCCTTAGAAGCTTCTTAAAGAAGCTTCTGATTGTCCAGGACCATGTGGGAGAATGGTCAATGATTGGGGAAAGGAGAATTTGACGACGAAGGGAAAGATTGACTTGATGGTGGTAACTGTGAGCTAAGGCGACAGCAGCAGAGCTACAACGCCAGCGGTGGGCGACAGGTCTGGGCGTGATGGGGCTGTCCTTACAGTGGCCCGGCGGTAGCTATTCCCTGGCTCTCCCTATTCTCCTCTCGTGCACAGCGCTCAGCCTTTCCCTCTCTATCCTCCCCTATCCAAAGCTAAGGGGGGGTTCTTATAGCTTAAGGGGGGGGGAGAGACTCCACACACATGGAGCCCCCCATGCTTCCCTCTTCTCCCATGCATCTCCACGCCTTCACCTCCTTCTCCCACTCCCTCCCCTCAAGCCATGCATTGGCTGGGGGAAGGGATAATAATTAAAAAATTTGACTTATCCCTACCATTATCCCATTTTGCCCCTTCCAAAAGGGTGTTTCCCCGCAGGTTTTTACGGTCTTCAACCCCGGCCTCGATTTCACAAAGCAAAGGCCTCATTTTTGCACGTGCAGGGTACGGATTAACCTACTGATAATTTTGATGTGGGAGATAACCTTGCATAGGTTTTACGCGGCGTGCGTGTCAAGATTGTGGGAGAGAAGGAAGGAGTCTCGCTTGAAGCTTTCTTGCTTGCACAATGGGGGAAGACACACAAGGGTGGAGGCTGAAAACAGTTTTCCTCTTCTTAGTTGTGTAAGCCAAAAGAACTCAAGTACAAAGAAATAGAAGAACCCTAGATATGGGTCTCAAACCAAACTCAACTAACTAAGGTGGCATACTAACTGAGCCACGAACTAGAGTAGATAAGGATAGCTATCATGTAGCTATTATTCAGGGACGGTGTACCAACCGCATCTGCAACTGACAAGTTGGTGACATAAATACACAACGGTCACCCTGGCGTATCATGAGTGGAGCTCGATATCTCAACACTCCCCCTCGAGCTCAATCCCAATTCCTGCACACCAAGCAGGTCTCTGAACTTGCGCAGCTTCTCTGCGCCCAATGCCTTCGTGAATATGTCAGCTACCTGATCCTCTGTGCTGACATAAACTAGATCAATAAGACCTAGTAAAACCCTCTCTCGCACATAGTGATAATGCACCTCAATGTGCTTTGTTCTAGCATGATAAACTGGGTTATTTTCCAAGTGTATACTACTCATGTTGTCACAATAAATGACAACTGGTCCATCTGTAGACTGATGCATATCGTAAAGTAGCTTATGCAACCAAGCTACCTCACATGCAGCCATTGCTGCACCCCTGTACTCAGGCTCTGTGCTCGACAAGGCAACTGTAGGCTGTTTCTTGCTGCTCCAAGTGACTGCAGCACTCCCAAAAGAGAACACATATCCACTGGTAGATTGTCTATCAGAAATACTACCAGCCCAATCAGCATCAGTGTATCCATGCAACTGTATCTGAACCCCAGTCTCATAAAATAGTCCATACTGCAATGTGGACTTCACATACCTGAGTATGCGTCTAGCCGCATCCAAATGCGGTTTCCTTGGAGCCTGCATAAATTGACTTACCAATCCAACAGCATAGCTCAAATCTGGCCTGGTAATAGTCATATAAATCAAACTTCCTACTATGCGTCTGTACATAGTAGGGTCTTCCAGAAGCTCACCAGCATCTGTGCTCAGCTTCACATTCTGCTCCAAAGGAACTGAAATAGGCTTACAGCCTGTCATCCCATATTTGGATAGCATGTCCAATCCATACTGCCTCTGCAAGAGCTGTATCCCACTTGGTGATCTAATCACCTCAATGCCCAAGAAATAACGCAGCTCTCCCAAATCCTTCATCTCAAACTTCTGCTTCAATAGCATTTTCACATGAAGGATATCTTCATCACTGTCACCTGTCATAATCAAATCATCAACATAAATGACAAGTAGCATAATACCTTTCTCTGTTTTTCTCACATAAAGTGAGAAATCTGCCTTGGAAATCTGAAAGCCAATAGTGACAAGATACTGTCCTATCTTGTCAGACCATGCTCTAGGTGCTTGCTTCAAGCCATACAAGGCTTTCTTCAACCTGCAAACAAACTTAGGATGAACAGCATGCACATAACCTGGTGGCTGCTCCATATAGACCTCTTCTTGCAAATCACCATGCAAGAAGGCATTCTTTACATCCATCTGATGTAAAGACCATCCCTTTGATGCAGCCATAGCAATGACTGCTCTTACAGTTGCCATCCTTGCAACCGGACTGAATGTTTCTTCATAGTCAATGCCATATGTTTGTGCATACCCCTTGACTACTAATCTTGCCTTGTATCTATTCACAGAACCATCTGCATTGTGCTTCACCTTATAAACCCACTTACAGCCAATTGCATTTTTACCTTTAGGCAAAGGTACCAATTCCCATGTAGCATTTGCTTCCAAGGCATCCATTTCTTCATCCATGGCTTTCTCCCATTTTTCTTTTCCCATGGCTTGCTCAAAAGATGTGGGTTCTGGTTCCTGTATCACTTTGACCATATATGCATAGTGAATGGCTGTAAATCCATCATATTTCAGCCTATCCACAGGATACCTAGCTCTCGTAGACCTGCGCAAAGTAGGTTCTGTCAAGAATCGAGTGGTGGAGGGGGTTGCTCAAGATGCTGCGCCGAACACACACAGAATGCACAAGGAGAAGCTCACTCAAGAGACAAGAAGAGAGATGGAGGCCAAAACGTTTTCTTGCTGATTTCTTCTTCTTCTTCCACACACTTTACAATGTACACAAAGTATAGATAAGATACAACATAAAAGGAAATGGCCTAATAAGTCAAACAATGCATAACCGACTACACTAGTCGACTGGCGCTATAACTATGCCAGCTGTAAATAGGTGTAACAACCTGAATATAATAAGTAATGAGTCAGTGGCCATGTGAGAGTCATAATGACCACCGACGTGCTAAGTGTAGACGTGTGGACCCATCTAACCAGGCGGTCCATCATCCATGTCCACATGTGTTGAGCTTGCCATCTCAACACTCCCCCTCAAGCTCAACTGTATCTCTGCAACTCCAAGTAAGCTTCGAAACTTTTGAAGCTTCTCTGTACCCAATGCCTTCGTGAAGATATCAGCTATCTGATCCTGTGTGCTGACATACACCAAGTCAATCTCACCTGCTAGTACCTTCTCTCTCACAAAGTGGTAGTGTACCTCAATATGTTTTGTCCTGGCATGGAACACAGGGTTCCTAGCCAACTGTATACTGCTCATGTTGTCACAATAAATGACAACTGGACCTTCCACCTGCACATCCAAATCAGCCAATAGCTTTTGCAGCCATACTACCTCACATGCTGCAACAGCAGCACCTCTATACTCAGCCTCTGTACTCGACAAAGCAACTGTAGATTGCTTTTTGCTGCTCCAAGCAACTGCTGCACTACCAAGAGAGAACATGTATCCGCTGGTAGATCGTCTATCAGACATACTACCAGCCCAATCTGCATCTGTGTATCCAAACACCTGTACATCTGTACCTGCCTCATAGAAAAGTCCATAATGTAATGTGGACTTCACATATCTCAATATGCGTCTGACTGCATCCAAATGTGGCTTTCTAGGTACTTGCATAAACTGACTCACAAGACCAACAGCGTAGCTCAAGTCTGGCCTTGTAATGGTCATGTAGATCAAACTCCCCACTATCCTCCTGAACATAGTAGGGTCTTCTATCTCATCCCCAACATCAGCACTCAGCTTCACATTCTGCTCCAACGGGACTGAAAGTGGTTTGCATGCAGTCATACCATACTTGGACAACATATCCAAGCCATACTGTCTTTGGAACAGCCATATACCATCATCACATCTGATCACCTCAATGCCAAGGAAGTACCTTAGCTCACCTAAATCCTTCATCTCAAACTTCATCTTCAAACAGCCCTTGACTTCAGCAATTCCACTATCACTATCACCTGTAATAATCAAGTCATCCACATAGATGACTATGATGACCAAACCTGCATCTCCCTTTCTCACATAAAGTGAGTGATCAGCATCAGAAACATAAAAGCCAATATTGACAAGATACTCTCTGATCTTGTCAGACCATGCTCTTGGTGCTTGCTTGAGCCCATAGAGTGCCTTCTTCAACCTGCACACATACGTGGGATGCTCTAAATCTTCATAACCTGCTGGCTGATCCATATACACTTCTTCCTGCAAATCACCATGCAAGAAGGCATTCTTTACATCCATTTGCTGCAACCTCCAACCTTTGGCTGCTGCCAAAGCAATCACACATCTGACAGTTGCCATCCTAGCAACTGGACTGAAGGTTTCATCATAATCTATGCCATATGTTTGGGCATAGCCTTTTGCAACCAGCCTAGCTTTGTACCTGCTAATAGAACCATCTGCATTGTGCTTAATCTTATAAACCCACTTACATCCAATAGCTTTCTTTCCCTTTGGCAATGATACTAGATCCCAAGTCTTATTGGCCTCTAATGCAGCCATCTCCTCATCCATTGCTGCATCCCAATGAGCATGACCAACAGCCTCCTCAAAACATGTGGGCTCAACATCCTCAACTAGTTTCACCATATAAGCATAATGGTGAGCTGCATAACCCTCAAAACCAAATCTTTTAACAGGGTATCTCACCCTGCTAGACGTGCGTACCACTGGATCACTCAATGGAGTCTTTGCATTAACACGTGCTCTCTGCACACCTGGAGTCCTCACTGAAGGAATGCCAAGCTCATCATCCAAGCTCTCTGAGCCACTGGAGTCTCCATCAAGAACTGCATCAATGCCTTCTGACACTTTATTCTTTCCTTTGTCTTTACCTGTAGTGCTACTAGATGCACTCGAAGATGTAGAGGTACTCCTTAGTCTCCCAGACCAAGGACTACCAGATGATGTCTCTGGTCCACTAAGAGTTCGTGATTCTTGCCTTTCAGCCTGCACATGAGTGTCATGATCATCATCAACATCCAATGCATCACCACTAGATGCATACCAACTGCTCATTTCATCAAAGATGACATCCCTGCTCACTCTGAACTTACATGTGACAGGGTTGTAACAGCGATACCCTTTTTGCTCTAAAGAGTATCCAATAAAGATACACTTTTCAGCCTTTGGATCCAGTTTCTTCCGCAACTCATCTGGTACATGAACATACGCAATGCAGCCAAACACTTTCAAGTGTGAAACATCAGGCTTCTTACCTGTAAAACATTCTTCGGGGGTCATACCATGAACTGCAGCTGTGGGAGTTCTGTTCATAATATAAACAGCAGTATGAACAGCCTCAGACCAAAAATGCTTAGGCATATTCTTTTCAGCCATCAAGGCGCGTGCAACTTCTGCAATATGCCTGTTTTTCCTTTCTGCAACCCCATTTTGCTGTGGGGTATACCTGCATGTGAACTGCCTCTTTATCCCATGAGACCTCAGAAAATCACTGAACTCATTTGAGAGGTACTCTCCCCCTCCATCTGACCTCAGGCACTTTACTTTCAAGCCTGTTTCTCTTTCAACTGCAGCCTTGAAAGTTCTAAAATGCTCAAAAGCTTCACTCTTTTCCTTCATAAAATATACCCACAGCTTTCTAGAACAATCATCAATGAATGTGACAAAGTATGAACTGCCTCCAAGAGATACATTTTGTGTAGGCCCCCAAATGTCTGTATGTACAACATCAAGAATATTTCTGCTTACATCTCTATCATGTGAAAAAGGTTGCCTTGCCTGCTTACCAAACTGACATGCTTCACATACCTTCTGAAATTCTGCAACTCTAAATGTAGGCAAACCTGTAACCAACCCTTTGGACTGCATTAGTTTCAGCCTTTGTACATTTGCATGTCCAATGCGTTTGTGCCAAATTTCAATGTCTGCAACAACACCTTTTCCTTTGGCATACATAGCAGCATTCATAGTAGGGATTCCGGCATCTAGAGTGAACATACGTCCAACTCTACTTCCCTTTGCTACCAACCTGCACTTGTCATTGAATTCTTCTACAAAGCAGCCCTTTGCATTAAATCTGACTTGCAGCCCTTGCTCTACCATTTGACCGACTGACACCAAGTTCTTTGTAATAGATGGCACATGCAATACATCTGAAAGACTCTTTGTCTTACCATCATGCAAGGACAAGGGAACTTTTTCAATGTGTGAAATTGGGTGGCATGAGTCATCACCCGTCTGCACATAGCCTGCATTCTGCAAATCCTGCATCTCCCCAAACCATTCTGCATGGCTGGTCATATGATTGGATGCACCTGAATCAACATACCAAACATCTTCATGTGTTCCCTTTCCTGTAACAGCATTCAGCATAAGCTGCATAACGAACAAACGTTCATTTTTATCTTCATTCTGTCGTGAAGACGATGCATAGTTTCCTTGCTGCAACTTACCACTGCGGATATCATCTCTCTTAGCATAACATTGGGCTGCAATATGACCTGTTTTGCCACAGTAGTGGCACACAATACCAGAGTTGTTAGAACCTCTGTTCTGCCATCCACCTCTTCCTCTAAAGCTCCCCCTGCCTCTAAAGTTACCACGACCTCCTGAAACCTGCATATCGCCAAATTGCTGATTTAATCTGTTTTGCTGGTTATCACTACCACGTCCTGTACCACGGCCTCTTGAAGAGAACCTGCCACGTCCCCTTCCTGAACTGGAGTAGAAAGCTTGGACCTGTTCACCGCTTCTTTCAGATGTCTCACTCTGCATGTTGATCTCTTCAGTGATCATAAGGGAGACCAACTCATCGAAATCTGGAAATGGCTTTCTGACATATACGGAAGTTACAAAAGACTTCCAAGCCTTTTCATTGTTAAGTCCACCCAAGGTAGACGACACCAAATCATCATCATCGGGCATTGCATCAATCGCTGCCAATGCATCTGCAATGCTTCTTACTTTCAGTGCATACTCATTGATAGACATCTTCCCTTTCTTCAATGTATTCAACTCTTGCTTGAGTTGAATCTTTCGTGCCTTTGTATTTACAGAAAACATACTTTCAAGTATGGTCCAAGCTGCATATGCATTCTCTGCATTTCTAATGTGTCCCAGCATGTTATTGTCAATTACTGCAGACAACCAATACATGACCTTCTTGTCTTTTGCATTCCATTCCTTTCGTGCCTTTGTCTCTTCTACAGTTGGAGGATCACTCACCTCCGGCTCCTTTTCTTCACCTGAAACGAACTCATAGAGGCCTTTTCCAATAAGGAAGTTCGTGACACGAAACTTCCATGATGGGTAGTTGTTCTTGTCGAGCTTCTCAATGATGGGGCTTCCACTGTTCTCTGCCATTATCACAAAACTAATACCAAACAGCAAGCAAATCTTCTGCAACCCTTGACTTGTAGTGCACAGCAATACACCAGACAGCCTTTTTTACTGTCTGCTCAACAATACATGCAATCTGCAACCAGTTTGCAGATAAACCTTGTGTTTACTCACTGATAAACACCTTTGAACTTACAGATCTGAAATCTGTAACCTGCGCACCCACGTTCGGTCAATACAGTCGAAGTCACAGTGTACCCCGAAACTGCTGTCCGCAACCTTGCGGCTCTAAAACGGGCCCTGAAACGGCCTCAAATGCCCAAAATCTCTGCGGGAAAGCCCAAAAGGGCTTATCTGCAGAATACACAGCGCTCTTCGCGCACACCAAATCTCACTGCAATCTGAGATTTTTGCTCTGCCCTGCTTCCGGTGCCTCCACAGGCACTATCCAAGAGAAGGAGTGGAAGAATGGGAGAGTTTCTTACCCGTAGCTTGCTTGCTCGAACCTTGCTTCTTCTCCTTCACTTCAACCTTCGAAATCAGCCTCTCTCAATGGCGCGGCTCTGATACCATGTCAAGAATCGCGTGGTGGAGGGGGTTGCTCAAGATGCTGCGCCGAACACACACAGAATGCACAAGGAGAAGCTCACTCAAGAGACAAGAAGAGAGATGGAGGCCAAAACGTTTTCTTGCTGATTTCTTCTTCTTCTTCCACACACTTTACAATGTACACAAAGTATAGATAAGATACAACATAAAAGGAAATGGCCTAATAAGTCAAACAATGCATAACCGACTACACTAGTCGACTGGCGCTATAACTATGCCAGCTGTAAATAGGTGTAACAACCTGAATATAATAAGTAATGAGTCAGTGGCCATGTGAGAGTCATAATGACCACCGACGTGCTAAGTGTAGACGTGTGGACCCATCTAACCAGGCGGTCCATCATCCATGTCCACATGTGTTGAGCTTGCCATCTCAACAGGTTCACTCCCAGGTGCTCTCAAAACATCCCTGGTTTTCCTTACTCCAGGTGTAACAATAGAAGGAATACCCAACTCATCATCAATGCTCTGTTCTGAGCCACTGGATTCACCATCCACATAAGAGTGACCTGCATTCACATCAAACATGGACTGATCAACCTTCTCTTTTCCTTTTCGTGATACCTGCATACCACTATCTGCATTACTTTGAGAAGATTATCCTGATCTCAATATGCCTGTCCATGGTGAAGAATGTGAACCACTACTAGAGGACGCTCCAGGTCCACTAATATTTTGTGACTGCTGCTGTGAATTTTGTGCAGCATTACCATTTTGTGCATCTACATCATCAATCACATTTACTGGTTTATACCAGCTACTCATCTCATCAAAAACAACATCTCTGCTCACTGTAAACTTATGAGTAGAAGGGTTATAGCATCTATACCCTTTTTGCTGCAGAGAGTAACCAATAAAGATGCACTTCTCAGCTTTTGGATCCAACTTGGATCTCAACTCATCTGGCACATGTACATAGGCAATGCAACCAAAAATTTTCAAATGAGAAATATCTGGTTTCCTACCAGTATACCTCTCCTCTGGAGTCATTCCATGTATTGCTGCAGTGGGAGTCCTGTTCATTATGTAGACTGCTGTAGCAACTGCTTCAGCCCAATAAAAATCTGGCAAGTCTTTTTCATTGAGCATGGCACGAGATACCTCTCCAATATGCCTGTTTTTCCTTTCTGCAATTCCATTCTGTTGTGGGGTATAACTGCATGAATATTGCTGCTTTATGCCATGCTCCTGCAGGAACCTTGCAAACTCATTTGAGAGGTACTCTCCCCCTCCATCTGACCTTAGGCATTTTATCTGCAAGCCTGTTTCTTTTTCAACCATAGCTTTAAGAGTTTTGAAATGCCCAAAAACTTCACTTTTCTTTTTCATAAAATACACCCAAACTTTTCTGCTATAGTCATCAATAAAACTGACAAAATAATGACAGCCTCCAAGAGATGCAGCTTTAGTTGTCCACACATCAGAGTGGATTAATTCCAATGGCTTCTCACTCTCTTGAACATGTCTAGGAAATGGTTTCCTTGCCTGTTTTCCAAACTGACAGGCTTCACATACCTTATGCATTTCTGCAACCTTGAATTTGGGCAATCCTGCAACAATATTTTGGGCCTGCATTGATTTAAGTCGCTGTACATTAACATGACCAATGCGTTTATGCCAGATATCAATATCTGCAACTACACCGGTCCCATGTGCAAACATTGCTGCACTCAATTCAGACATGTCTGCATCCAATGTAAACATTCTGCCCTTCTTCTTTCCTTTTGCTATCAAGCGACCTTTATTTTTCATATCCTCAACAAAGCATCCATGATGATTAAATCTGACCTGCAAGCCCTGTTCAACCATTTGACCAACTGAAACCAGATTCTTGGTGATATTCGGGACATGAAATACATCGGACATGTATTTCTTTTTCCCACCCTGCATAGACAAGGGAATTTTTCCAATCTACACAATAGGATGTGCAGTATCATCACCAGTCTCCACAAATCCTGGTTTTTCCATTTTCCTTGCATCCTCCATCCATTCTGCATGACCTGTCATGTGGTTTGATGCACCTGAGTCAACATACCATACATCATTGCTTTCTTCTGCACTTGTCATAGAATTGTTCATGTGCTGCACCATGAACAAATGCTCATTTCTGTCATCACCCTGTCTACTAGAAGATGCATAATTCCCTTGTTGCAGTTTTCCATTCATGATGTCATTCTGCTTTTTATAGCAGTCTTTAGCCATATGACCCATTTTACCACAGTAGTAGCATTCAACATTACTGTTTGCATTTTGGCCTCTTTGCCATCCACCACGACCTCTTTGGCTCCCCCTGCCTCTAGAGTTACCACGTCCTCCTCCATAGGACTGGTTTTCTTGAGTTTGCTGCATATTCTGATTTCTGCCACGGCCTCCAAATCGGCCTCCTCTACCTCTGCCTCTACCTCTTCCAGCATTTGAGTAGAAGACAGCTTCTTTTGAAGTTCCTCCTGAAGAAGATGCACCACCATTTCTCTGTTCCTCAGAAATTAGAAGAGCAATCAACTCCTCAAAATCAGGAAATCTTTCACGAACTGAAATGGATGTCCGAAACTGTGCATAATCCTTTCCTAGACCATTCAAGGTCACGGAAACTAAATCATCATCTTCCACTGGCAACCCAATGGAAGCAAGTGCATCTGCAATCTTCTTCACCTTCATGTGGTAGTCGTTGATGCTCATACTTTCTCTTTGCACATTATGCAACTCTTGCTTGAGCTGCATTTTCCTGGCTTGCGTATTTGTGCTATACATTTTTGACAAAGTATCCCATGCCTCCTTTGGCGTACTTGCATCCTGAATATGCACAATCATAGAGTTTGAAATACTGATAGACAGCCAATACATAACTTTCCTGGCTCTCTCATGCCATGTTTTGAATGCCTGCATTTGCTGTTGATTGGGAACATCAGGAAGAACTGGTTCTTCTTCATTTCCTGCAACAAATTCCCAATATCCTTTTCCCATAAGGAAATTCGTCATTCTAAACTTCCATGCTTGGAAGTTGTTCTTGTCAAGCTTTTCAGTGACAATCTGTGAAAGAGAATCAGATGCCATTACAGAAGACTGCAAAAAATTCTGTCACTGCAAAAACCACAGCTTCACCCTCACAAGGGAAAATCTGCAAAACTGGCGAAAGTGGTATTTGACCACACAGTCACTTCCTAGTGACGATTTTGCATCAACAGGCAACAGGGATGATTCTGTAACTCCCAATGTCTCTGCGCACAAGCATACAATGCCATTTTTACAGTAACTATTCACCGACCTGTAGAACAGTGGCTGGACAGCATAAAACTGGGCCTTTTCCTGAGTGCGTGCAGAAAACTTCCATCTGCAAAACAGGCCCCGAAATGGCCTCAAATAAAAAAAACAAGGTCGCCGAGGGCCAAAGCCCTCACCCGCAGCATATACTGCCCTCTTGCTTCACCGCGAAGGGCGTCTCAACCTGAGACAATGCACTCCTGCAATTTCCGGCTGTGCTACCTGTAGAGATCTGCTCCCAAAACAGAAAATGAAAGCAACACTGCTCCTCTTACCAGACCACCGCGAGCTTGGCTTGCTTTCTTGAGCTCCTTACCACGAACAAGGCTCTGATACCATGTCAAGATTGTGGGAGAGAAGGAAGGAGTCTCGCTTGAAGCTTTCTTGCTTGCACAATGGGGGAAGACACACAAGGGTGGAGGCTGAAAATAGTTTTCCTCTTCTTAGTTGTGTAAGCCAAAAGAACTCAAGTACAAAGAAATAGAAGAACCCTAGATATGGGTCTCAAACCAAACTCAACTAACTAAGGTGGCATACTAACTGAGCCACGAACTAGAGTAGATAAGGATAGCTATCATGTAGCTATTATTCAGGGACGGTGTACCAACCGCATCTGCAACTGACAAGTTGGTGACATAAATACACAACGGTCACCCTGGCGTATCACGAGTGGAGCTCGATATCTCAACAGTGGGGGGAGTCAAGTTCAACAATATTTTTGAGCAGCAATATTTTATTCTCTCCCCCTTGGAGGAATCGAGATGTTCCCATCTCGAGAAGAACTGGGGGTATTGTTGGTTGAGAGTGCTCTCATCCATCCAACCGGCATCCTCCTCGGGATAATCTTTCCACTGGATGAGACATTCTCTCAAAGTTCTGGATCTCAGTTGTCTCTCCCTAACATCTAAGATCATGTCAGGCCATAGCTTAAGGACTCCTTGGCTAGGCATTACAACTTGTTGGTCATCAAGTACATGGCTAGGATTAGGTACATACTTCTTCAGTAGGCTGATATGAAATACATTATGAACCTTTAGGTTCTCAGGGAGTTGCAGTCTATAAGCATTGGGTCCTAGGCACTTGAGGATCTTGTAGGGTCCACAATACCTTGGACTTAGCTTCTTGCAATCTCCTTAGGATAGAGAACTCTTCTTTGGGCATACGCGAATGAAGACCATGTCTCCTTCCTCGAAGGTTCTATCTTGACGTTTCAAATCCGCATATGCCTTCTGTCTATCCTTGGCGGCTTGGATGTCCTGTCTTATTGACTTCATTTGGTCATCCATATCTTTCAGCATCTGCCTTGAAGCTTCAACCCTCAAGGTTGTATCCGAGAAGTTTAAAGGACTTCGACAGTCATGCCCATACAATGCTTGAAAAGGGGTCATTTGAATGCTTTGTTGGTAAGAAGCATTGTAGGCAAACTCAACTAGTGGCAAGTATTGAATCCACCTTTTTGGTTCACGACAGCAGTGTGCCCTTAGCATATCCTCGATGACTTGGTTGACTCGCTCCAATTTGACCATCGGTTTGTGGATGGTAAGCTGTACTAAAACAGAGTTGAGTCCCAATGGTTTCAAAGATAGCTCTCCAGAAGTGTGATGTGAAGAGAGAATCACGATCACTAATGATTCTTTTGGGCAACCCATGTAGCTTGAATATCTCCTTGATAAATAGCCTTGCAATGTCAAAGGCTTTATAGTTTGTCTTGACAAGAATAAGGTGTGCAACCTTAGTAAGCACATTAACCACAACCATAATGGAGTTGTATCCTCCCTGAACTTGGGGTAGGCCAACAACAAAGTCCATACTGATGAGTTCCCATTTCATTTGGAGAATGTTGAGTGGTTGCAACTTTCTTGGCATTTTGACATGTTCGGCCTTAATATGTTGATAAGACACACACTCAGTGACATATTTGAGAACATCACCTTTAAGCCTCTCCCAATAGTAGCTCTTTCTGAATGCATTGAGGGTCTTGGCATAGCCAGGATGTCCTGAGAAAGGGGAATCATGAGCTTCCCAAAGTATCTTCTATTTGAGTGACTGGCTTGCCGGTATACATAATCTCGTTCTATAGTAGACAAGTCCACTATTGATAGAGAATTCTTGATACTTAGCCTGTAGCTTCGGGTCTTGATCCTTGATAGGGATCTCCCTTAGCATCTTCTGATAGGTTTGGTCATGGCAAGCTTCTTCTCTAGCTAGCTCAAGTATCGGGTTGTTTGGCATGGATACCTTGGTGGCTAGAGATCTAGCTGTTGATGGGTTTTGCAATATTAGAGAATTAAGGAATGCCTTGCGATGAAGTGCATTGGCAACTACATTCTCCTTTCCAGGCCGGTATTTGATTTCAAAATCATACTCCTCCATCACTTCAATCCATCAACATTGCCTCATGTTGAGTTTGTTCTGGGTAAAGATCCACTTGAGACTTTTATGATCTATTACTAGGGTAAACTTGTTACCTAACAAGGAGTGTCTCCAAAGCTTGAGAGCATGGATGACAGCTACTAGCTCTAGATCATGGGTAGCATAATTCTTCTCATGGCTCTTCAACTTCCTTGAAGAGTATGCTACAGGATGACCTTCTTGCATAAGCACACATCCTAAGGCAAGTGCGCTAGCATCCTTACTACTTCGAACTCCTTACTAAGGTCCAGAAGTTTCAGGATAGGTGCTGATACCAAACTTTGCTTTAATCTATCAAAGCTAGATTGTTCGGCAGTTGACCATACAATCGATGTTTGCTTCTTTAGTAGATCCATCAGAGGTGCTGCAATCAAAGCATAGTTTTTTATAAAGACCCTATACCACCCTGTCAAACCAAGAAAACTGCGTAATTCTTTGGCAGTTGTTGATATTGGCCATTCTAGAACATCTCTGACTTTGGTCGGATCCACTGAGACTCCTTTTCGCTAATATGATGAATCCCAGATATTCAATCTGACATTTGAAGAATGCACACTTCGTCGTCTTGGCATAAAGCTTGTGTGCCCTCATTGTCTCAAGGACAATGCGAAGTTGGGGTTCATGATCTTCTTCCTGTTTGGAATAGACTAAGGTATCGTCGAAGAAGACGAGTACAAAGTCGTCAAGATATGGCCTAAAGATATCCTACATTAACCTGTTGAAGGTGGTAGGTGCATTCGTTAGTCCAAATGGCATGATTAGGAACTCAAAGTATCCATATCTTGTGTTGAATGCCGTCTTTGGGATATCTTCTTCCTTGATCCTTATCTGATAGTAACCAGACCTGAGATCAATCTTGGAGAAGATCTTCGCACCTTGAAGACGGTCAAGAAGTTCATCTATTCTTGGAATAGGGTACTTGTTCTTAATGGTTGATTGATTCAACCCTCTCTAATCAATACACAGCCGAAGCGTTCCATCCTTCTTCTTCTGGAACAGCACTGGAGCTCCCCATGGCGAACTGTTGGGACGGATATAGCCTTGAACTAACAGTTGCTTGATTTGCTCCTTCAGCTCAATCGCTTCCAGGATGGACATTTTATAAGGCCTCTTTGCAATTGGCGTAGCTCCCGGCACTAGCTTGATCTCATGATCCACTTCCCTTTGAGACGAAAGTTCTGTCAGTTCTTCAGGAAATACGTCTGCGTACTGCTTTAGCCATGAAGGTTCTTCACTAGACTCCTGATTCTGATCTAGCTTATTAAGCTTAATCAAGTAGACATGTAGTCCCTTTCTAACTCCCTTTATAATCCGAGATGCTTTGGCCAATTGAATTTTCAGCTTTCCAGCCTCTCCTTGAGTTGTGACCAATTCCCCTTCAAAGTTTTGAAAGGAAACTTGACCGTTTCCACAATGAATGTGGGCGTCACTAGGTTTAAGCCAATCCATTCCGAGCAAGCACTCATGGATACCTAGGTTCATGACCCTGAATCTGACCGAAGTCGACTTTCCTCCCAGAAAGAATTCCACCTTAGCAATTTTGCTGGTACAAGTGACCTCATGACCATTTGCTTATTCCACAAGCAAGGTAGGTGCTTCTATTATGGCTATTCCTAATCTTCTTGCACAAGCTGGTGAGATAAAGGAATGCGTACTGCCACAATCAATCAAGGTTTTGAAGCCTTTACCTTGATAATCCGATGGTGTCTGAATCACCAAAAACTGGCAATTCGGGCCTTTCTTGTGAAGGGCGGCATGGACTGTTGCCCTCTCAAAATCTGCTTCCATGGTCGGGTCTTCTTCTTCGCACATTTCCCTGCTGGCAACACAGGCAGTTCTTCCTTTGCCTCAGGTGGCGGCTCCTTGGCCACGAGTGGTTCCTTGGAATGGTCCTTGTTGTTGTCCTTCGCCAAGTTTGGGACATTGCCTTTTGAAATGACCGGGCTCGTTGCAGTGGAAGAAACGGATATTGTGGCTATTACCTTGGGTAGGAACAAAGTTATTGACATTGTTGGTCCTCGCTTTCTTTCTTTGTCTCTGGTTTTGACCTTGAACTCTCTTTGCTTGGGACCTATATGCTTCTTTGTTCTGATCATTTATAAGACCAAGTCTTGTAAATTCTTGGCCCAGCTTGCACCTCCTAAATTATGGGTGCAGCTTGAATGAGTGCGTCCTGAAGGTTTGTTGGGTGCATTGATTCGAGGCGGGTATTTACAAGTGGGTCACAAAAATTCAATACCTGTTGTGTCATATCCATTTGTGGCGCATACTTCAGAAGAGAGACGAACTTTGAGTAGTATGCGTCAAGAGTCAGACCCAGCTGTTTCACCTCATAGAACTCATTCTTCTTGTGTGTGTGATACGCAAGTGGTAAGTATCTTCCTTGCACAGCTTTTTTCAGCTTTTCCCAGGTAACAGACCCTTCCAAGATTCCTTGGTCTCTGCACCATTGCTTCCACCAAAGTATGGCTTCGCCGGTGAGCTTCAACTTGGTGAGCATTGCCTAGTTGGTGGGTGCAGTACCGGCCATTTCAAAGTAATCTTCCATGGATTCGATCCAAATCTCAGCATCAGCTTGGACAGTCCTTCCTTTCCCATCAAATTTTGGCGGCTTGATCTGCTTGAGAAGAGACTTCTTCTCCTGAATCATGGCCATACTTGGTGTAGGGGTTGGATTAGGAATCTGTACCTGGGGTTGTGCCTGAGTAAAATATTCTTGATGCTAACAACTCGCTAAACGTTTCTTACATTACATATGTATGCCCAACTCAGCTTTCAGCTAAGAAACCTAATCACTTAACTTTTTATCAATACTCATAGACAAGACAATCATTGATAAAAAGAAGTCTTATTTCATTCATATGGGCATAGCCATTTCGGAGTACAATATTTCTTGGGATGGTAGAGCAAGATGATACATTAATTCGGGGAGAATAGGGTCGTGTTACATTCAACTACGGGAACTGGGTAATAGTATGGATTTGGGTCATGGATCTTCAGGAATTGATAAGTCATTGGGAGATTAGGGTATCCTTTCCTTTGGTACCCATTCTTCTCATAGCATCCCAACACCTTGATCCTGTTGGTGGGGATTATGTGGGTCACTTCCTCGTACACATGTGTTCAGCTTGACCTTTCGACCTTCGACATGTAAAGCTGCGTTTACGTGAGCCCCAACAAAAATGAACAGCTTCACGATCTTCACGTCCTCCAACCACTTAATTCTCTTTAGGTTGGTTCGAAGGTACACAAACCAATGGGCAGCTATGTAATAGATTCTTGAGTCACCCGTCCATCTCCATTTCACGTATAGAGGCGATGGATTGTAAATGCGTTCTAGGATGTTCATCATATCAATCCTTCATCGATAATCCAAGGCATGCATCGCAGTCATAAACATGATCTGGAACACCATGAATCTATTCCATGCTTCATGACTCTCCAAGACAGCATCGATAAATAAGGAAATGCTCATATAAAGACATATCCTTTGTTGGTTTGCTCTGATATCAACTGTAACATGTCTACCTATTCACTTGCAGGATACGTCTTAGTAGCCCATCGGAAAGAGGGTCTAGAAGACTCCACCCGGCACTCCCATGGAATGTTACGGGGTTTGCGATCTAGGTCCTTCCAAGTCTGCCACATAGCGGAAGTATTCCAGCGATTCCCACTTAGGACCGACCTAAATCAAGGTTTCCTCTTGTGGTCAAATTCCTAGAGAGTAACTAGTGTCGAACCCCAGGTGAACTACTTTACGCAGAAACGTCAGGGTGATTCATGCTGCACTTGGTTCAAGGAGAATGGAAAACGAGAGGGATGCGAAGCTCAACCTCTCTGCCCATAAGGCATATTCCCATTCCGTTCCCCTAAAACAGCATAAATCGGGATTCTAGTAATCTGAACTCTAGGTCAGCGTTACCTGCTGTTCATTCCCTTCGAGAAAAGTTTCATGCTATCGATCTCATTTGAGAAAAGTTCCCGGCCAACCGGGACCACCCATCCGAAGGATGGACCCATGGCCACATCCACCGCACTTTCCTCAAGGTTGCTTTAGTTGTCTAATTACCTATCACATTTAGTTGGACATGCATCAAGTAGCTTCCTTAATTAGCCAGTTAGACACTGGCTCCTTCATGTAATCTTACCACTTGACATAGAAAAACAATGCCAAACAAGTTCCTTTTCAATAGGTTATCTTATTTATCTTTGGAATACATCCATACAATCCAGCCCGTAGGCTAATCCATACTCTACCTGAAGGCAATCCATAATCCGCCCGAAGGCTATCCAGCAATCCACACGGATTACTAATCCAAGATTCTGCCTTACACTAGTATGTGGGCCTCGAGATCCAATATCGAGTCACATTGGCCTCTTGTGCAGAGCCCGGAAGGCAAGGGATTTACGGCCAGAGTCCCCTCTAGCACCCAAGCATCCTCCTCCTCCAAGTAGCACTCAATGGAGAGACCTCAAGTGACGGGTTCGGTCCACGTTCCCGGCGTGGCTAACAACCCCCTTGGTTAGGGTCAGGCAGACAGTCGGTGGTAACTGATGCTACCTCTCCCTTTAGGCCTTCAACCTGAAGCATTAATTAACTTTCCATATTTTAGTTCCTTGAGAAAACAATGCAAACAATGCTCCTAAACTATTATAAGCACAATCAATCCAGTGGTCGGATTATTTGGCCAACTGCTAAGGAGTGAGTCCTTATCTCCGAATGCATCCAGCATTCGATCCGGGATCAATAGCAACTTGGCAAGATCCCCGAGGGTTTGTTTGTTCACCCTTTTGTCCTTGGGTTAGGGCCGTACCCTGTTAACCCAGCTTAACCAACACCTTAGGTTTCATAAATTAACAGTAACTCTTGACGACCATGTCGTTATGACTTGATTGATCCTTTGCTTACCAAGAAAATACATAACTACCCTTAATTTGGCAAATCAGCCTAAAAAAGGTGATGTAACAGGATGTCTACTCATCCTCTTGCAAGTTAGACTTGCACTAGAACCTGTCAACCTCATTCCAAGGAATGACAAATTTATATTGTGGATAAACCACAAAGCCATGTGACGTTGCAACTTGTTGCACAAGGGTCGCACCTAACTCATGGGATCATCTCACCCATTGAACAATGTTTTCTGGTCAAGGACTTCTGTTTAGACAATATGTAGGGTTTAGGGCGTCTTCTTACCCAACCCAATCCTAATTGTACTAGGCTGACAACATTCAATCTTAGGGTTTCCAAACTCAATCCGAGTTTTAGCATTAGGTCGAATGATCCTTAGGGTAGAAACCCTAGATCGTTGTTTGCATGAATGTCCAATTGACCCAACATTTCGTGAATGTGGGTAGGACCTTATGGTTTTAGGATTTCCACTTGGCGTTCCAAGTGCAATATTAGGCAACACTTCCAACGTGCCAAGCCCTAGCTAGTACTTGAGTTTTTTATCGAATCGGCTAGTTATGCCTATATGAAACCCTAATGGTTATAATACCACAAATGATTTGGGTAAATTGACATACTTGTCTTACGACAAGAACGATCCTTTCCTAGAGATGATAAACTTGATATAAAGAAGAAAAATAGTTGTGAAATGTCACAATACATGTAAACATGCAATTCATTGCTTCTACGCACCACAAGATCCGCAATAAGCCAATCTTTTCTTGCTAAAGTCAAAATGCATGATAACTTGAAGAGTAACTTACATAGAGCCTACTAGGATTTTCATCGAGGAATAATTTTCTTGTCTTGCTCACAGCGATGGAGCTTGGAGCATGGAGCTTGAGGATGGAGCTTGCTTGAAGCTTGCACTTGGATCGTGGAGCTATCGGAGTGCGCGAGAGAGGAGGTAACTCCATCGGCATGGAGGTAAGCTCACTACACCCATAGATATGAATGGTGCGTCGGCTATGTGAGAGGTAGCCATTAGTGCTCAGCTTGGAACGCTTGAAACAATAAGTGGTCCGTGGGTCTTGGCAGTTGAGAGAAAGCTCCCACATTTTGGTTCTGTTGCCGAGACAAATGGATTCAAGCCTTGAGCACTTGCACGCTTCAAATCAAGCATTGAAGTAGTGTTTTCCCCGAACTAGTGCTTGAGGTAGATAGGTAGGAAGCGAGGGAGTTTGAAGAGGTATTCGATCTCCTTAGCAAGTAGGTTTTTGGTTTTTTGGATTTGGAAAAGCATGTTGGAGTAGCGTAGGTGATTGCTTTGTGATTCGTATGCATTTAAGGTAGGAAAAAACAAAGAAAAAGAAGAAAAACAAGCATTAGGGTTTCTGCTGTCATAACAGGGCATGAGGGTTTGATTCGTTTGGCGATTTGCATTTTGGAGTTTATTGGCTATTCTAGGTATATACAACTCTTCCCCTCCATCCATAGCTTTGATCTAGAGGTGTGTATGACAGGTAGTGACCTAAATCATGTGACGGCGATTCTGGACCGACTTCCATAATCGGCCCTCGGACCGCTCGGCCATTCGGCCCTCGGCCCACTACCACTCGGACCACCTGACTCGGATGCGTCAAAATTCGGCCCTCGGCCCTCCCGACTTGGCCCAACCCCACTCGGACAAGTTGACATTCGGCCTTATCGAATTCACCAATTGGCCCTTGGCCCACTCGGCCGCTCGGCCCTCGAACAACTAGACTTGGACTGGCCGAATTTGACATTCGGACTAGTTACATTCGAACCTTCCACTTGGCCCTCAGACGAGCCAAATCGGGCATTCGGCCCTTGCAATTTGAACTTGGTGGGCCGAATTTAGATTTTTTTCAAATTTTAACTTGAAGACAGTGAAACTGACCGAGAGACCATATAGAGCCGAAACCATAACATAGATCGATCACTGGACTGAAACTTAGAGCAAGTAGTTCAAAATTTGGCTATAAACGGTCTTTCAAATCACGTATGGCATTTACTGTAATGGCCCTGCGGGCTGGGGGAACTGCCTCCCCCTCCCCCCGGACCCTCGCAGAGGGGGCTCTGCCTCCTTCGCACCTCCCCCAAGTAGGTTGAAGAGAAAACGCGTGCCATGACATGTCCTCCAAATTGGACCTTGGTGTAGTAATGGCTCTACACGAGCATGGATTCTCACTTGCAAAAGAGCAACCAAAAGCCCATACTTGAATAGAGACAAATAGAGACCCTAGAATCTCAATGGGCCAATTTAGCCAACAAGGGCAAAAGGCCACACTGCAAAAACACATACGTGTTGCATTCGGACTGCATCTAGTCAAAGAGGAAAGCAACAACATCAAGCTACAATAGCGAGAATGAGTAGATATGACAGTCCTAACAATAGATGCTCCTTGAATAGCACTGCACTGACGATCCAAGACACCAGTGGAGAATCCACATCTGGTCGTGTAGTTGGGGACTCAAGAGCATTTGTCAGAAGGCTTAAATTTACAAGCAAGACCCTGAAGATGAAGACATAGTACCACTTGCTTATCTTAGGGTCAAACTCACCGTGAAAAGAGAGCATACTATTGATGCTCTGATTGATGAAGGAGCAGATTTTAATATCTTGACCTATGAATCATGGACCCTACTAGGCCAACCAGAGCTCACACTAATTAATGCAACTCTTAGCCCTTACGGGGGACACCCACAAGCACTCATAGGGAAGTGCAAAATCCTTGCGACAATTGAAACTAAAAGCTTGCCTATCATATTTCATGTTCCTCTAAATAGTACTAATTGCGAGAAGGGAACCCTCCTTGGAAGACCCTTCAAAAGGGCGACCAAGTGTGAGGCCGACTATGTAGAACAGAGGATACACCTGACACTACTGGGTGTAAGGATAGTCACGACCTTTAGCAGGGGTGACCTCATCGAACCTCGAGGGAAAGGTAAGGAAGGTGTTGACATAACAGTCAAGCCTACTAACGAGAGCAAGGACTTGTTGGAAGAGTCGATACAAGCACAGGTCGAACAATGAGAACCAGTGACTGAGGCCATGCCTGAAACAAGAAGGTCAAGAGACAATGCCAAGGACGAGATTCGGACTTACAAATATCGTAGAAGACCCCAAAATAAGCCTAAGCCTTATAGATGAAGGCATTGATGGAGAGCCAATACAATGCCGAGATGGATATCCAAAGCATTGCTACGTGCTCAAGGGTATTATGTAGGTAACTGATGGATTTGGGTACAAAAACCCCCTGCTAAACCACCTCTATCAGTTGAAGACCAGATTGCATCAAAAGCAACGAAGCACAGGAGGAAATCTAAGAGAAAATCCAGGTCTTGAGGCAAGAAACCAAACATGAGTGTTCGAAAGAAAGAGCCTCAGCCTAGCATGCTTAATAAGCATATGTCATATGTAACCATTGAGTGTGCACAAAGACCACTTGTGCTCAAGGATCTTTTGACTTCCCAAGAGGATAATGAGCACCAGAGGCACAACGCTGCTCATGAGAAGGCTGATTTCTCAACAAAGAAAATGGCACAATTGTCTAATAGCCTCGAGCAAATCATTCAGCTAGTGCCACGTCCACCTAAGAGTCCTAGATCTCCTACACCCTCTTTTCCCAAACAGACACAAGAAGCACAACAACAGTCCTCTGTTGAGATTCAGCAATCACACTCACTAAACAGCCTCTTTATATGGAGCTTCAGGGCCAAGGACATGCAGGATTACCTATCCCATATGCACAATGGTGCCTACTGCAGTTTTCTACTTTCCTATAAACCATTGTACTTGCTTCCTTTTCTTAATGCAATGATAGTACTCTTTTCTTTTCAGTGAAGTGTCAATGTCATTTTCCACATACACAATATTGTGTTTATGAGTCCAAGTCTCAATCTTGGAACCTAATTCACTTGTGTAACAAATAGTGTCTTTGTCTTCTCCATCATGAGTCCACACTTCTCCTTCCATCCACCATAACTCACTGCCATGTCCTAGATCCCGCATCTTTCACATGGTATCAGAGCATAGATGGGCATGGCACTGCTCCTCCAACTCCAGTTCACTCTCATCTAGCTCAATTTGAGCTCAGTCTAGCTTAGGCCAAGTCTAGGACCTCATCTTCTACTCTTTCTTCTCACTGCCTTGCTTGGCAGCCATAGCTACACAGCACATACCCTGCTTTGAACACTTATATCTCCTCATAGAGACCATATCTCTTCACGATTCCTTCTAGGGGAATCTTCCCCAACACAAGGTCCTCCTCCTTTGCACCTCACACCTAAGCATTATACACCCTGGAGTTCAGCATTGTCAATCTTCTCTGCTTCTGCTTTGGGTGTCCTCCATAGCCAACAGGACCCAGCTCACTTGGAGCTTCTTGATCTCCCTCTACATGCAAAATTTCAACACAATTTCTTATGAAGAAATGTTCCTTGGCTCAGGACGCTGCCTCCTGTCACTTTAAACACCAAGATTGGTGATCTACAGCTCCACCATTGCAGAAATTCGCCGTCGCTGTCCAGATCTGTGCCGTGTCTGTTCGAGCTCCCTGCGTGCTCCGTGCTATCCGCGATCTAGAAGATTTCCATGGGGCTTTGATAGCCCTTGACATAAGCTTCCTAGACATATAATTTTTTTTGAAAATGATCAACTACAAGTCCTGCAATCTGAAAAAAACCAGGCCCCTGTCCCAGAAACCCTAATTCCACCATAGCCAAAATCTCTCAAGCTCTTTTTTTCTCTCATTTTCTCACTCCTGACACTTTACCAAGCTAAAGCTCACTCTAATCCATTGTCCCACCATCAAATCAAGGAGGGGAAGGACTTGAGAAGATTGAAGAACGACCGAACGATCCCGAACAAGAAGAATCAAGCTCAACATCAACACAGACATAGTGTGTTTTCACACTGTCATTACCTGTGTCTCTTGACACATTGTAATATGCTCTTCCACTGATAAAATCTCAGAATTTTGGAGTTGATTTGCTACTGATCTTGCAACCTCAACATGGGAAAAGACTCTCCAAATGCTCGATTCAAAGGAGTCGGGTTTCACACTTGGCAAACCCGCATCAAGCTCATCCTGATGAAGAAGGGTCTTTGGGCCATCACAAATGGCAATGAGAAGAAACCTCGAGATGCGGACCTTGCAGTTACTTGGCAGAAGAATGATGACAAGGCATAAGCCATCATCAAACTGGAATTGGACGACAGCTACATCCATCATATGGATGCTTGTGACATGTCCCATGACACTTGGGATAAATTGGATACCTTATTTGGTGCACAGTCAAAGTCGTCTAAGTATGGTCTATTAATTGAATTTTTCCGACTTGATAAGAAGCCTCATACATCCCTGGCATCCCATCTGAACTACATGGAAAGCCTACTTACTCAACTTGCAGGAATAAAGCTAAAAATGGATGAAGATGCTTGTATTGGTGTCTTGTTAAAAAGTTTGACTCCTGCTTATGATAATGTATCAACCACTTTAACCAACATGCCTGATCCTCAACTTGTTGATATTAAAGCCTCTCTGCTAGAGGAAGAAAAGAAACTCAAAAGAAAAGAAGAGCCTAGCACTTCAAAGGATGAACAAATGTTATATGTGAACAACAGATACAAAGGTAAAAAGGAACCACTCTTCTGTGACTTCTGCAAAAGGATCGGGCACACTGAGAAGTTCTGTCATGCTAGAAAGAGGTCCCAAAAGGCCTATCTTGCAACTGTGAAAGAAGAAGAAGATCATGGACCAAAATATGAAGAAGAAGAAGAATATGAAGACCACCAGGATCGGAAGGACAAGACTCATCAGTCCTTCTACTCTCATTACTCTGATAGACTGTTTTAAAAGCCTTGTACTTCCTTGCCCTAATGCTTCCTGCCATAGTCTTTGTAAACTCCTCATGTAACTTGGCATTACAGTCCCTGTACACTTTGTGAGGCCCCTGTTACAGCCTCTGGATGTCCATCATGTTTTGGTGCCCACACTTAGTCTTTTCTGCGACAGCCTCTGGTGTCTACCATGTTTGTGGTGTGCCCACACTTTGCAGGTGGTTCTCATTACAGCCTCTATACACTTTGTGCCTTTCTAGTTGTGATTGAGGAGGGGTGTTGAGATTCAGCAATCACACTCACTAAACAACCTCTTTATATGGAGCTTCAGGGCCAAGGACATGCAGGGTTACCTATCCCATATGCACAGTGGTACCTACTGCAGTTTCCTACTTTCCTATAAAGCATTGTACTTGCTTCCTTTTCTTAATGCAATGATAGTACTCTTTTCTTTTCAGTGAAGTGTCAATGTCATTGTCCACATGCACAATATTGTGTTTATGAGTCCAAGTCTCAATCTTGGAACCTAATTCACTTGTGTAACAAATAGTGTCTTTGTCTTCTCCATCATGAGTCCACACTTCTCCTTCCATCCACCATAACTCACTGCCATGTCCTAGATCCCGCATCTTTCACATCGTCAAGGGGGGCTGCTCAATCCCAATCTCTATCTCCATCTAAGCTTCCAAATGTCCAAGAGGTGGGACATGACACCATCCATAACTCTCGGCCCAAGGATATGCCTGTGTAACCTAGTGTGACTAGATCAACTCATGCTCGATCTACATGGGTGAATGCTCAAAGGCCAACAAAAGACACGACCACTTCCGATCGCCCTAGGGACTTGACACTACAATCCACCAAGTGTAGCTAGTCCACTGGACTAGCCGCTACTACTTCCAATCAAGGATCACAGCAGTCACAGCCCTTGGCCGTGACAATGTCCCTTGCGGAACGTATCCTTAGCAATTCACTTGCAGAGGAGGTGCCGCAACCAGTATCCTTGATAACTCCAACCCTTCCAAAGCACCTAAAGCCTAGGCTTGAGGAGAAACCTCTCAAAGATGTGGCCAAGGAGATGGCGCATCTGACCACTCAACCTAGCAAGGCTGTCCCAACAGGGTGCAGCTACATTCCATGAGGACACACTAGAGAAGGGGAAAGCTAAAGCCTAACCAAGCACATCAACGGCTGACCTATTTCAGGGTCCTGATTCGTTAAATTATGCACCTTCATTGACCAAGAAAAAGAGGAGAAAACAACAACAGTTATACAGGTGGTTGTGGACCCCAAGAACATTGAGACCAAGACCGCTGGAGAGCTTAGGAATAAAGCATCGAGTCCATCCACCAATGAACCCATTGATGTCTCTCCTAATAGCAGTGAAACCTCAGACACATCCGTGTGCTCTGAAAAATCAAAGCAGCCGTTACCATCAATGATTGCTTTCAACACTCAATCCACCGACAATAGAACTCGCATTGACCAATCAAGAGTGGATACAACGCTGTCACAACAGGGTGACAAATTTATACCAATCACATCCAAGGAGAACCATGATGTAATAACAAAGCCTCAGGAGAAACATGGAAACCCCAAGAGAATAAGAAATCCTAGCGTTGACCAATCTTGCTCATTTAGGCTTGAGCCCCCAGCTATGCTAAAGCCTAGGCAAACTCCTAGAACCTTGCATGAGATAGTAACCAAGCAAGCCCTCGTTGAACATAGAAGTGTCGCAGAATGCTTAACTGAGTTGGATGCTAAGCTCAAGGTGTTCGCATGTGTCTACGTCCTTGCGGACATGGGCACATTCCCTAAGGAGTAGCTTGGAGAATACTTGCCATTTTTCCTATCCTAGGAAGAGTAAGAACATCTTAATGAGCACTATGACAAGCTCCTGCATGAACGCATGTGAGTCACCTCTGACGAGGAAGCCGACGAACTACACTTAACTGTAACATTCAATGATGTGCTCTACCAACCAAATCTCTTAGAGGTAGAGCAACTAAAGCAAAAATCGGAGGATCAAAGTCAATTTGAGAAACGTTGGTTTGAAAATCGTGTTGCAATGGCCAAACTAGGAGCCCAAATCATGACAGTCTCAGAAGAGCGATTGGCCAAATGGTGGTCTCAAAGAGACCCAACCTATGTGGCACCAACTTCCTTTTGAGTGCTAACTGCCATTCAGGGTATGGACTTAGCTGGAACTAGCCAAGAGAACTCTTTTGCTGATAAGGTTCTCACTGAGGAGGAGCTACATGTTGCAAGTAGACTCGGACAAGGTACCATGATACTTGACGTTGCAAAATACCTGATGTTATTAAGAAGGCTGCCACGAGTACTGGATGCGTGTACCACACTCCGCTGAGTTCTACAATTGGTTTTTGTCCTCAGGAAGTGACATGGATTCCTAAACATGTACATAAATAAACAATGAATTTTGTGACCTTGTATAGATAATATCAACACACACAAGCAATGATAGTCAAGCGCAGGGAGAAGAGTTGGGTTTGACATGCTAAGCTCCTCAGGTCCTCCTCTCATCACACATTTAGAAGTCATGTGACCATTCCCACCTCCAAGTGAAGGGCATTCAATCCTCATTACCACCATAGGAAGCCTTGACCAACAACTCTAATGGTGTAGACAGGGTACCATCCCTTTCTATACACCTTTCCCTCTTTCCGGTCTATCCTTTCGAGGATGAGCCCTGCCCCACTCCATGACGACTAGTCCACACAACTTAGCATAAGCCAAGATCTGCTAATGGGCTGGAGGCAAAACGAATATCATCATGGGGGCCATCCCTCTATAACAAACACTGCATGCCTCATCTCTCCCCTCCTCATCATATGCGCTTAATAACCCACTGTATAATCCCTTTCATGCAAATAGTCTAATCTTGCCTCAAGGCCTAATCCTTGGTTCACATTTTGCAGGTCCCCCTACGGTAGCCGACATGGAGCACCCAATGTAGTTGGCTTGCAAGGACACTATCCACCGTCGAAGGGAGCATGTAGCAAAAGTGCCTCCGTCAAAATGCTACGTATCTACCCTTAAAAGGTATGCAAAGAAATGAGGCCCTAAGCTACATCGGCCCAGACATAGGCCAAAAGATCCGTAGGCCAGGGGAATAGAAGTTCAAGGGAGCACACGGGGTGTGGCAACACCGGTTGTGCGAGCCCCCATCAGACGCTCGAGCACCAGGTGCTCGAAAGAGGAGAGGGCAGCTCGAGACAAGCAAGAATTTGATGCATTGTTCAAAAGCATTCTAGAAATAGTTGCGGCCAGGAACTACTCCATCCAGGTCCCAGCCGACAATTTCCCCACCCAGCCTCACAGGAGCCCCTCACCAGCATAGCCTCAGTCGCCCGACCACCCAAACTCGCCCTGCCTCGTACAAATAGA
Source organism: Lygodium microphyllum (assembly GCF_053477565.2). NCBI lineage: Eukaryota > Viridiplantae > Streptophyta > Polypodiopsida > Schizaeales > Lygodiaceae > Lygodium > Lygodium microphyllum. The sequence continues at coordinate 78,215,703 of NC_141149.1, forward strand.
GTAGCCCCATGTTGTATAAAAGGCTTATCAAATGCTACCTGGCCATGACTTTTTGTCTTTAAATGGTTAAGTGTTGACATGTTCCCCCATTGTACAAACTTTTCATATCTGCATTTAATATATTTCACGTATTTAGTAAAAGAAAAAGCTAATGAAGCACAGGTGATAAGTATCTAAGTCAACACCATGGAATTCAGATAAGTGATGTCTCCTTGTGTTGCACTGGTTTATTATAGTTGCAGCATATATCGTGCATGTACTCTCATGAAGTGATTAGTGGATGCAAGATGATACAGGTCTTTATGCAAAAGTGTTCAATGCCCAAGTCACTGCAAGACCACCAACCCCACAAAGAGCCGTGACAAAGCCACGCTGCCGAAAGCGAAAATCACCCTTGCCGACCGCCCACATCGCATGGTCCAAAGCATAGTCATGGGCTACGCTCTCTTTCTGGGTCAAGTTCTACATTTGGCTCATGGCAGTTGTTACCTCAATTGTACCAACATCGCGTGTCGCAAAGAGGTTTTCAAAATCTCAAGTGTATCTCTCCATCTCAACAACTGTTTCTCTAACAACGAGGCTAGGACACAATCATCATTGTAATATCCATTTCCTGAGCCTTTGAAGCTTGACATTTCCCAATCCACATTGAAAGGCTGATAGCCTCTACATATTGCAATCGTTGTACTCAGGCAAGTAAATTTAAAAAAAAACAAAAGAAAAAGAAAGAAAGCAAGAAAGAAATAAAGAAAGAAAGAAAAAGTAATGAAAAAGAAAATGGAAAATGAAAAAAAGAAAAGAAAAGAATGAAAATATACAAAGCACCCACGATCACAGCACAGCACCTAGGGGTCCTCAAATTAGGTACGTCTAGTGACCTTGGTCGGCTGGCTCCGTCCCTAGTCCCCTAGCCCTTTAGCATCACCCACAATTGTTCAGGGCACATCAAGGGCAAGACATACCTATGGAGCTTGTCTCACCTATGGTTAGACTTGTCACTCTGACCCATTCGTATGATTCCCTCTTGCACTCTGCCTTAATACCATTGCAATCAATTGTGGTAAGCACCACACGAATGGCCATGAAAAGTACACGGTCCTCATCAAGCAAGTTCAATAGCTCCCAGATCGAAAGTACGGTATCCTTGTGTTCAATTATGCTACCTCGTGCAATCACAACGCAAAGGATGTCTCATACACCTTCACGTGTACTTCTTCTCAACATGGACAACTTTGCTTCATCCACACATCGTTACGAGAAACCAACCCACGATCTTCTAACTACATAATATCTAAGTATGCACGAGCACTCATGTAATATCTGCACCAAAATATATACACAGTCTGGGTTCTCAAGTGCAGGACAATACTCTCAGCTTGCTTAGAGTTCGACCTGTCTCCCAAACTAATTGAACTATGTCTTGTCCACGATAGAGAAGACTAGCATTACTCCTAGGAAGAGACCACTTATGAGAGGTTTTCAAATTGCAGATATTGAAGACTCCAATGAAAGTGTCGTTCGCTCTTTATCAACACCCAACTCTGAATCCTTATCCTTTATCATCCTGCAAGCCCGCAAAGAATCATCATGTGCAAAATTTCCAACAAACCAATACTTGTGCTGGCCATCAGTGCGATCCCCAACAAAGAATAGCCCTACCACCAACTCCAACAACCCTTCCACCAGCCACCTAGGCCACCAACGTGCCCCCAAGGACCTTCCTCCACAACACCACCAACACTCCTCCACGGCAACCACAGGCATTCTTGCCACCCACATCTTTGGTGCATGCCAAAGCCTACTACCTACGACGGTGAGTGCCATGGGACTGGCACTCATCTAGGAGGGGGGTAATGTTAACCGGTAGATAAACAAGGTGGAAATCCTAGAAAAGCTAAATCAGAAGGCAAAGCCCAAGGCAAAGTCCAAGGCAAAGTGAAACGGAAGACAAAGGCGCACAAGGAAAATCTAGAAACACAAGAAGCGCAGAAAAGTCCCAAATAAGGGAGAAAGGCACACAAGGAAAAGTGCAAGTCAATACTCTTGTAAAAGAGTACAAGTGCATCATGATTTAATTTAAGGAGCATCAGGATCTCACCCGTGCAATTTGTAAATGTAGACGGGCGGTGAAAAGGAAGCTAGGAAGATAGAAGGACAATAGGAAAAAGGGCCTAGGCCACGGCCGGCCATGTAAAAAAGGGGATAAGGGGATGACCGCCCAAAAGGGATTTAGGGTTTTGTATATAAAGTTGAAAAGTGAATGAGAAGCTCGTTCTTGTGTGTGGCCAAAAGTGGCTCTCTTCTTCTTCTTTTTCTTCTTGCTTACTTGAGCTTGTGCTTGAGAGAGGAAGTGTGGGAGTGTGAGGGAGTGAGTGTATGAGGGTGAGGGACTGGGGAGGAGAAAATCTCCATCTTCTCCTCTCTTCTTCTCTTCTATTCTCTTCTCTTGTCTTGCTTGCGGCGATGGAGCTTGGAGCATGGAGCTTGAGGATGGAGCTTGCTTGAAGCTTGCACTTGGATCGTGGAGCTACCGGAGTGCGCGAGAGAGGAGGTAACTCAATTGGCATGGAGGTAAGCTCACTACACCCATAGATATGAATGGTGTGTCGGCTATGTGAGAGATAGCCATTAGTGCTTGGCTTGGAACGCTTGAAACAATAAGCGGTCTGTGGGTCTTGGCGGTTGAGCGAAAGCTCCCACAAATGGAGTTGTTGACATTGAAGTAGAGCCTCGCATCCGCTCTCTTTGAGCAATCATGTTAATTGCATCAGTAACATCTGTCCATGCAGTCTTGACTCCTGATTCAGAGAGGTAGCATCTTCTAGGCGATCAATATGCTTCTCTTGTAGAATGGGATTTGCAGCCTTAAGAAATAATTCAATCTTTTGACCTTCCATGCTTTGTTGATCTTCAACATCAAGTTGTCCAAATTTACTTTCAAACTCATGGTATAAAGTTGTTGCACCTAAACCTTTGTTGGGTTTCTCAACCCAATCAGTGAAACTTTTCTTCATCATAAGGCCAGAGTCTTCTAAGAAGAATTCTTCACATAGGGATTTTTTGAATGCAGCCCAATCCGCATCTCGCTGAAAAAGACCATGGATTCTTCCTTGAATACCATGCTTGGCTAGTTTGGTAAAATAGCAACTCCATGCATGTTGCGATACACCAAAGAAGATAATTTTCTCAACATACAAGCGAATGAAAATAGAGACATTTTGACCATTAAATTGTTTTAATTTCCACCCAACTTCCTCTAGGGCCTTGATAGCTATGGAATCAATCTTCTCTTTGTCTTGCCTTTATTGTTATTGTTGTAACATTTGGATTTGTTGTTGCTGAGTCTGTTGTAGTATGCACACCAACTGTTGTAGAGTATCTCCTGAAGAATCCCCCATCTTGAGGTTCTCTTACACCGACCTCCACGTCGGGTTCCCCAATGTCAGAGCATGTAGGGTTGAAGGTTACCATAGGGGTTTGGCAAGAAAACTGGACAATATAGATGGAGATGTTTCTTCAGGAGATAAGTAGATTATAGTGAATGCTTAAAGGTTCAAGAGGTATTTCACAATCAATCACAGAGGTTTGAGAGAAAAGAATGTATGGGGGCTTAAGAGCTTAGACTCTCGCGATGATATAGATAAGAGAAGGGTTGAAGGTTTCAAGCCAAGTCCTTGAAGATGTTAATAGAGCTTTCAACTGCAAGTTCTTAGCAAAGATCACAAGATTATTATCTCATAAGTTTTAACTCAAATCAATCTTGTTTTCTTGATTGTAAGAGTGATCACAAATTATAAAATCAAGTACAATATACTGACATGTATCATAAAGAACTCTGCATCCCATCATGATACCCAAGCCAAAGCAAACCCATGCCACACTTGGCTCAAAGAGAATGGGAAATGAGAGGGGTGCACCGCTCAACCTCCCTACCCGTAGGGCATAGTCCCATTCCAATCCCTTAAAATGGCATGACTCGAGGTTCTAACTAACAATTGCTAAGGGTCAGTCATCATTAAAACCTTGTGAGAAGCCTCCCAGTTCTCTAGGACAGACTCGTCAAGGGTTGTACCCACCCGCTTCCCTTAATCGGCATTCTTTAGTTATCTAATCAGGTCCTATCACATTTATGTGTGACATTTAAAATCAGCTTCCTTAATTAAGCCTTTTAGGGAACAAGGTTCATTCGCGTACTTTATGGCACAAACATGAATACAAAGCAAGCAATACTTTGACAAACAAGTTCAAACAAATTCCTTAACTTATCTTCGTGTTAATCTTTGTCTCCTATCCATAAAGGAGAAATTATATATCCCTTCAGCCTTGCAGATGTACTTGGTCCAAATCACATGCCACATTAATTTCCATCCTTTATCTAGAATAGGATCTTCCAATGCCACAAATGTTTGGGCCATGGCAGTCTTCAACTCTGTTCGGGACTTGGCAAGGGGTGCCCAGAGCTCCACCTAACCCATAAGTGGCCTAGGAGTGAGACACCATTTTCGAGGTTGGCCTTTTCACTATTCGACCTTTGGCCCATGAATCGAGTAATGCCCTTCTCAGGTTAAAGCATGGTGCGACCATGGAGATGATCCACCCGCACAAAATATCCTTTCCTTATGGTTAAGATCATGGCCAGGGCCCGTTCAGCAGGACGGGGGGGGAGGTAGGCTAAGACGTTCGCCTGCATGGCGACGCAGTACGTCAGCCCTACGGCTATCCTTGCAGCAGAATGAGGGGGAACAGCGCCCTTCAGAAGCCCAGCCAGCGTCTGGCAACTATGGCCGAAGGCCCAGGGGAGGGGTGTGCAGCGTTATCGAGCCAGGAGGGGAGAGCCTCCAATCAGCGGGCCTCAAGGCCCTGCAGCAACTAATGGGGGCCGGTGACATGCGTAGATGGGGCGTAGCCTCTTATCTCCTCGCCCTTTCCTCCACAGCCAGCAATTTGTCGCAGTCGTCTCCCTCACGGACTGAGTATCACCCTCTTCCTCCCTCCCCGTCATCATTAGAAGATGAGTATTTATGGGAAGAGGGGGGTAGGGCCTCCCTCTCCACGTGGATCCTGCATGTGATCCCTCCCCTCCACCTCCACACTAACCCATTTTAGCACCATCCCCTTCCCTCAGCCACGCTTCGGCTGAGGGAAAAGGTAAAAAAAAATTGCATTAAATCCCATATTTATCCCTTATCCTCCTCCCAAGAGGAGGTTCCTATGAGAAATACGTGGTTTTGAAAAGCTGTGTCTCGTTTGGGCTCAGTGGAGAGTGTATTAGTTTAGACTATCTTGCCCCAAACCTCACTGCAACCTTATTATTTTCCCGAGACTTCACATGGCCAGAAATATTACAACTTCTTCCCACCATGGACCACTTTCCTTCATCCACACGACGTTATGAGCCACCAGGCCACGGTCTTCTACCTACATAATATCTAAGTATGCACAGGTACTCACATAATATCTGCACCAAAGTCTATACACAGTTTGGGTCCTCAAGTGCAGAACAATACTCTAGGCTTGCTTAGAGTTTGACCTGTCTCCCAAACTAATCAAAAAATGTCTTGTGCACACTAAGAAGACTAGCACTACCCCTTAGGGAGATACCACCCAAGAGGTTTTCCAATTGCAGGTATTAAAGACTCCAACGAAAGCGCCGTCAGCTTTGCATCAACGCTCAACTCTAAACTCTTGTCCTTCACTTCATCATGCCAACCACCAAAGAATCATCATGAGCAAAATCCACCATGCGCATCCCACAAACACCAACCCCCGTGCCCGCTATGAGTGGCCATTCCCAACAAAGAGTAGCCCTATCGCCACCTACAACACTCATATCACCAGCCAATCGGAACATCACAGTGCCACCAACGACCTTCATCCGCACCAACATCAGAACTCCCCCAAGGCAAACCACAACAGTCCCTTCCACCCATGTCGTCGGTGTAAGCTCCGCATGCTACCTTCGATGAAGAGTGCCATGGGACTAGCACTCGTCTAGGCGGGGGGTAATGTTAATCCCAACACGAAGAAAGCAAAAGGAAATAAAAAAGACGTAGGGCAAAGGCAGAAAAAAGGTAGCTCGATAGAAGAAAGAAGAAAAGAAAAGGCCAAAAGCGCAGGGACAACCTTAAAAAGCCCAAGACAAATGCAAAAGGGGAAAGGTGCATTTTAAAATACAAAGGCACACCCTGAAATCTTGTAGAAGAGTGCCAGGCGGCGGAAGATCCGGAAAGCTAAAACGGAAGACAAAGACAAAGGCCAAGGCAAGAGAAACGCAAGACAAAGGCGCACAAGGAAAAGCACAAGTCAAAACTTTTGTGAAAGAGTGCAAGTGCATCATGGTTTAATTCAAGGAGCGCCAGGCTCTCACCCATGCAATTTGTAAATGTAGATGGGTGGTGGAAAGGAAGCTAGGAAGATTGAAGGACAATGGGAAAAAGGGCCTAGGCCACAGCCGGCCATGTAAAAAAGGGGATGACCGCCCAAAATGGATTTAGGGATTTGTATATAAAGTTGAAAAGTGAATGAGAAGCTCATTCTTGTGTGTGGCAAAAAGTGGCTATCTTCTTCTTGTTCTTGTTCTTGTTCTTACTTGCTCGAGCTTGTGCTTGAGAGAGGGAGTGTGAGAGTGTGAGGGAGTGAGTGTGTGAGGGTGAGGGACCGTGGGGTGGAGAAGCTCTCCATCTTCTCCTCTCTTCTTCTTTTCTTTTCTCTTCTCTTCTCTTGCTCGCGGTGATGGAGCTTGGAGCATGGAGCTTGAGGATGGAGCTTGCTTGAAGCTTGCACTTGGATCGTGGAGCTACCGGAGTGTGTGGGAGAGGAGGTAACTCTAACGGCATGGAGGTAAGCTCACTACACCCGTAGATGTGGATGGCGCGTCGGCTATGTGAGAGGTAGCTATTAGTGCTCGGCTTGGAACGCTTGAAACAATAAGTGGTCCGTGGGTCTTGGCAGTTGAGCGAAGGCTTCCATAGTCCACTATCCTGAACTATGGGGTGTTACCACCTTTTCCACAGTCAGCTTCCCGCCCAAGGGTGTTTCCACCTTTTCTTAGAACAAGGCCTGTTATGACAGGGAATTTCTTCCTTTTCTCCCATAATAGTTTTGTCTATTTTGTTTTGTTTTTTTTCATTAATAAAGACAATGGTAGAAATACCATGTGTTAGGACCAACCTCGCCACCATTATTGGATCAGACGAGAAGAGAACAAGGTTAGGTCGAGAGGTATCTGTGAGGGGCTAGCAGAATGAGACCGCCTCATGGGGAGAATCATAAGGGCTATCAGAAGCACGAAGAGAATGACAACGTGATGCCCAAAAGGGAAAGGGTAGGTCGACTGTGATTGTCAAGATCCCGAGGGAGGGAAGTACTTCTTCAGGTGATAGCCATTGATCAGAAAAGGATCATCATAGGTATCAATGGTTTGCACTTAAACAGAGCCGTTAGGATTGACAGCAAGTACCTTGTAAGGACCCATCCACGGTTGTTGAAGCTTGCCAGGAAACTTGCCAAATCTCAAATCATAGGCTAGGACAAGATCACCTTCTTTGAACTCCTTGTGCTTGATGAAACTATCATGATAGGCCTTGCGTCGCGCATAAGTGGTTTCCATACACTGTAGAACCATCCTCCGAATCTCATCCAAACATTCCAAGTGTAGGAGGTGGCGTTGCAGTGACTCATCACCTCCCAAGCATTCTTTAACTGCCACTCACAAAGAGGACAATTCTATTTCAAGAGGGAAGATGGCTTCTATACCATACACTAACTGGAAAGGGGTCTATCCTGTAGCTGCCTTATGGGAGGTTCTATATGCCCAAAAGGCCTCTGTAAGTCAATTGTCCTAGTCACAATGATGTGCGACAATCGTTATTGTCTGGATTGAGCAGAGGATGCGATTGGTGACTTCAACTTGGCCGTTGGCTCTGGGGTAGTAAGGAGTGGACTTGCGATGGCTGATCTTATACATCTTCATCAACTCCTCCATGATTTTGTTAAGGAAATGAGAACCTCTATCACTTACCAGCTCGAGGGGACTGCCAAAATGGATGATAATATTCTCATACATAAACAGAGCTATGCTATTACCATCGTCCCGCTTCAGAGCTTTAGCTTCACACCACTTTGTGACATAATCCGTACATACTAAGATGTATCTGTTCTATTTTCGTCTAGTGGGTGGATCAATGGGACCCACAAAATCGATCCCCCACTTCTCGAACGGCTTTAGGGGAAGAATAGATTGCAGTGGCATGGCACTTGCTTTGGTGGGTTTCCATTCTATGGTCCGATTATCACGATCGGATGGGTCAAGCGTCCAATTGGACGGGTTGTGTGTTTGATTATGGGTTGTGTGATTTTCAAAATCATACAGGGTGTTCAATTAGACGAGGTGGGTTTGTTTGAGTGGTCCACCAACTCTGGGAATTGGATGATTCAGTCGGTCCAATTTTGGGAATTGGACACTGTGGGGGCATTCGATTCCATCAGCCGAAATGCGTGTCAATCACTTATTTGCTAGAAATCTAAATGTATATGTTGCTAGTAGCTACCAAAACTTCTAGGAATCAAGGAGGAGTGTAGGCCAAGGGCATTCCATACCTAAATCTCATTGGAAGTCCTGATATGCTCCGATCAAACTGATGTAGACCTAGACTTGTAAGCTCCATCTCTCTTTCTCACAAAGCCAAAACTGTAAATGAGGTTTTCCCTAGTCACCCAAGACCTTAAGCCCTCACTGGCCTGCACCTTAGCCTTCCCAATCACTCGACCTTCGAATCTGAGACATCTGAGCATTCTTTTTTTTTTCATTCTCCCCTGTTATTCCCTATTCATGACTATTTTACAGAAATGAACTCCAAGCTTCTGTCTCGGATTTCTCCTACCTATCCTACTCTAAATGTGATAGAAATCAAAAGCAAGGTCTTGAATGGATTTCTCCTACTTAACCAATAATCAAAAACTAGAAATACTTACTTGTAGCACATATTAAAATCCAAAACCTTTTATCTATCTCAAGTTTTGATTTGGGGATGAAATCCTTACTTCGATGCTCGGTTTGAAGCATGCAAGTGGTCAAGCTTGAATCCATTGGTCCCGAAAATGTAACCAAAATGTAGAGGTGATCAATCGCCAAGATCCACAGACTGCTTATTGTTCAAGTATTTCAAGTGTGCACTAATGGCTAGCTCTCACATAGCTGACGTGCTATACCTCTCTACGAGTGTAATGAGCTTACATTGATGCCCAATTGAGTTGCTTCCTCTCTCAATCACTTTGATAGCACCACAATTCTTGATGCAAGCTTAAGCATCCTCAAACCTCCACCTCCAAGCTCCATTCTCCATAGCCATGCGTTAGACAAGAGAAGAGAAGGGAAGAGGAGAGAAGAAGAAGAGAAGAGATGGTGGAGAGCTTCACCTCCTTGATCCCTCACCCTCACACACTCACTCCCTCACACTCTCACGCTCCCTCCCTCAAACACACACAAGCAAGCAAAGAGAAGAAAAGGAGACAATAAAAAGAGTCCACTTTGCCACACACCAAAAGAATGAGCTCTCTTTCATCTTTTGAACTTTATATACAAAGCCCTAAATCCCATTTGGGTGGTCATCCCCTTTTTACATGGCCGGTAGGCCCTTTTTTCCATTGTCCTCATATCTTCCTAGCTTCCTTCCTACCATCCATCTACCTTTACAATTTGCACGGGTGAGAGCCCAACACTCTTAAAATAAATTGTAGTGCGCCTTGTGTTCTTTTACTAAAGCATTGACTTGTGCTTTTTCTTGTGTGCCTTTCTCCTTAATTCAGGACTTTTTTGCACTTCTTGTGTTTCCATATTTCTCTGGCGTGCCTTCGTCTCTCATTTCACTTTTGGCTTGGCCTTATCTTTTGATTTAGATTTTCCCAAATTTCCACCTTTTTTGTCTGAGGGTTAACAATTACTTTCATTGATTGCCCCTTTGATGGTTTCTTATGTTGGGGTGATTGTTGGGGTGAACCATGACTAGTTGGATTACATGCAAAGGAGCATTTCCCTTGCCTTCTGCCATTCGTCTTTGTCCCGCCTCTTTTGCGGCTGCACTTATACTTGGCACATCCTCCCATGTGGGGCTCATCATAGCTAACTCCTGAGATTAGGAGGGTTGCTCCACTGATCTTCTAATAGCCAATGCTATCTGCTCATCCTCCTCTTGTCTTAGTATTTCTTCCTCTTTCTCTTGTTTCTTCTTGTGCTCCTCTTCAAGTTTCCTAGATTCCTCTTCCACCCTCTACAGTTATCTATTTTCTTTTGTGGTGGATTTGTTTCTCTTGATAGGGTTTTTTTGCATGATCGTGCTTCTTTCTCCTTGACTTGATGGCTCTAAGATTTGGTATTCCTTAATTGTCCTTTCTCTTGAGGCTTCTCATTGCTGTTGAGTGGGGCGGTTGGCTTTCTTATCCTTAGTAGCTTGTTCCACCTTCTCCTCTACTAATCTCTATTGAATTCATCCTCTCTCTCATTCCAAATTGAGAATGAAGAAAGAGGGCTCAATGGAGTGGGGAAGCAATGCTCCTCTTAGATTGGTGACTGTTTTGAGATTTACTCTACTACTTTTGTTTCCACCTTCCTAGGGCTTCTTGGATTATAGTTATTAGCACACGTCCGAATGCCTTTGACTCTCATTTTTTCCTCTCTGACTTCATTGTTATAGTCAGAGACTCTCCCTCTACTGCCCTTAGTAGTATTTCTTGGATTATTTTTTGAACATAGACATTCTAGTTCACCTTGTCCAATGCATTTGCTGCAAGGCTTTCAAGTAAGGGCACTTCTATTCTATTCATGAGGACATTATACCTTCAACTTGAGAAGAGAGTATGGACCACCTTCGCTTGGAGTCTGATGGTGGCCTCAAGGATATCAGCCAAGCTAATTTTTTTGTTCTTTTAGAATTTCATCTTGTCCATTCCCATCAATCCATAGACATCTCTATTCGGCCTCTTTTACAGCTTCTCTACTAGCATCAAGCCTTCTCTACAATTTCTGGGCTAAGTTCAACTTCCACCCTTCTAGTGGCATCTTTGTGTATGATTATTACCATGCTACTATTCTTTTGGGTATCAAAGGTCTTCAAAAACCTAGTGCATTTTCTATGGTCGATGTCCTACTCCACCTTCTCTAGGTACTTGGAAAGATTGCATTGTTCTATTATCAACTTGACTACCTATTCCAATTTCACCAGCTCCCCTAGATTGTGTATGTTGTAGTATTTTAGCTGGTTGAAGGTGCATATCTTCATGCCTAAGCCATATTTTTTGTGTTTCTCCTCTAAGAATGGGAGCCTATTGGTTTTATCTTGTTGCTCTGTCATTTGGGTTCCTATCATCACATGACAACCCACAATTAGTTCTTCTTAAAGGACATTTCTTGCATGGAAGGAAAAGTGATTAGAAAAACCACTATCAAATGATGAAATGTATAAATTACAGAATGAGAATTTGCACATCAATCGATCCATACATTTCACACAAGAACTTCACGAAGCATATTTACTAAAAGAAAAACAAGCATCCATTCATCCTTTTCTTTGAAGTTCAACTCCTATTTTGTTTTTTCATTCACCTTCCACTTTATCCCCTCCCCCTTGAAAATGATGAAAATCCTTCCTAGGATTGTAGAAGTAAAGGTGTAAGGGCCTTCAATGCATTCTTGGTTGCCTTACTATTTCAAGAGCTAGTCATAAAATGTAGGGTTATATTCTAGTGCTGCATGATAGTCCATATCCTATGGATGAATGCCCACTTGTGTGATATAAGTCAATACATCGATCGAGAGGTCACTTGATTTGATTCAACTTGTAATGTGGAGTTCCTCCTCTATTAGGATCCTATCCAAGTATAGATGTAGCATGATATTATCATTTAATGGTCGATTTTTTATCATGGCTAATACCCTAAATGAAGTTGGGGCCACATATGTTTGGTCATACTTGAAAGACTTGGTAGCACGTCATTACTCTGCATTGATCATGATTTGATAACTGTCTTGAGCCCATGAAACATGAAGAGTATACCTTTCGCATAAGAAATTGGACTCAAACTCAACTAATTATTGGAGCTTAGCAAGTTCCTGCAGTGGCATGGAAAATTTGCTCTTCTTGTAGGATGTGATTAAGTGTTGTCTCAAGGCTTGTTCTTGTGAGATTTCATTGGCAATCAGCTCTTTTGCAATGGTGGAGGTCTTAATGAACATGAATTCATAATCTTCCCAAGAACATGGCTAGGAACATACCTTGTTTGCTATGGCTTCATCAAGTAGGCCTAGGTCCAAATGTTCATAACTTCTAGCAAACAAAGTGAAAGTTGAGTCCAATCATCAGATGCATGTTCCTGAGTCATCTCGTGTGTCCATGGCCAGGTTGCAAGACACTTCAAGAATGGATCATTGTTGTTGCAATGACTTTAATCCTACTAGTGACTTTGGTTTAGTTGGTCTAGACAAGGTGGTATATTGTATTTCTACTTTGGGATTCTCATTGGGTTTGATGAGCATGGTTTGAGCAGTTGATTGGTCTTGGTGTTTGGTTGATACTTTGTCATTAAGTTTTGTAGTGATGATCACATCAAGTTTACTAGGTGGGAGGTCATTCATGCTTGGTAGAGCTTTTGCTCTTGATAGAAAATTGGAGCACTTGTGTATTGAGCACCCTGGCTCTTAGTTTTTCTCCTACCATATTTTGATTTATGTTTGTAGGCCTTAGCTTTTGGAGCATGAGGTAAAGAGACATACATGCCACGTGTGATTTTAGGCATCCACACCAAGGTGTTACCTCTGTAGTAACCTTGGGCATGCAATAGGGCTTTTGGAACCCAATGTGGCCTAGTCACCTATGAACCATAGGAGCTCCAACTCCTCCATTTAGGTCTAGAGTGTGAGGCATGGAAACTATGAGTTCCAAATGATTAGAATTTTTGAGGTTGTGGTCTATGATTAGGAACCAAGTTGAGTGTTTTGTTTGTAGATTTGTTTGTGGTTTTTAGATGTTGATGGGATTTGACCATGGGTGTACATTGTGATGCACTATCCCCTCCTTAGGGTTGACACTAGGTTTAACTATCGGTGGCACTACATGCTTGTGGATGGTTGTGGTGCCCTTGCTAAAGGCCGTCACTATTCTAACATTTCCTATGGCAAGGTGAATGCACTGTGAGTCGTAGTCAGTATTATAATGAACTTATGTTTTGAACAAGTGAGTAACAATGATTCTTAGCCAACACTTTGTTTGTTAAGTAGCACATAAAAGATGATGGGTAGGTTCTTAGTCTCTATAGAAATTATTAGTTTACATTTTTCCAAGAGTGGATAGGACTACCCTCCCAAATGGGTTGAGTTTCGTATTGGTTGGTTGCAATTGGAGTGGTCCAATGACCATACATTAAAATATTAGAGTCATCTTCCTCATCAATTAGTGCATCAAAGGTGGATGCCTTTTGAGCAATCACTATTATTCAATGGTAGGCTAGTGCTACTACTTTCTCATCCTCCTCCTCTATGTCAGTGATAGTTGTAACTCTCATATTCATTGGTGATTCTATCATCAAAGATTCATGGACTAGATGTGATGGAGGGTAATACTTTTTTATGCGACTTCCATTGAAAAATCCTATGCTTTCCCCCTCCAAGGTTTTGAGTTGGACATTGCCTATTCTATTAATATTGCAGGCCTTGAAAGGTTCCAATCCCTTGAATTTCATCTTTTGCTTGTGTCCCTTAATAAAGTATAGTAAGACTACGTCTCCTTACTCAAAGTCTTGCCATTTGATGTGTTAATCAAACCAACTCTTGCATTATGCTTTTTCACAAATTAGGGACTGGTTTGCAATGAGACAAGTCTTAGATATGCATTTTAGCTCTACCAAATTGATTTATCAATGTTTCCTTGCCCTTCCATCTTTTCTAGATTGCTATTCTCATGCTTGGAACAAAGAACTCTATTGGTAGAATTGCTTCAATTCTGTAGGTCAATTTGAATAGGGTCTATCCAATGGCCATTTTTTAGGCCATCCTATATGCCCACAAAGTTACCATTAGCTTGTTGTCCCAGTCAATGCGTGAAGTAGAGAGTACCTTTGTTAGGATATTCACCAAGATTTTGTTTGTGGATTTGGCAAGTGGATTTATAAGATTAAAACAAAAGTAGATGGAACATATGACAAATTCAAAGCAAGGCTAGTTGCCATACTCCACAAATTGCAAGAGTTGATTATCAATAAACTTTCCAACCTCTTTTTTTAATTACCAGTATTCAGGTCTTGTTAGTTTTTGATGTTGGGTTTGATTTGAAGGTTCACCAAATGGATGTGAGAACTACTTTTCTTAATGGTGATTTAAAGAAAGAGATATATATGAAGAAACCAGAGGGGTTTGTATTCAAACATAAGGAAAATCTTACTTACAGTCTTCATTGGGCACTCTATGGTCTCAAACAATTTTCACGAGCTTGGTATTGAAAGATTGATCTCTTCCTTACAAAACAAGGTTTTATCTCTTGTTCTTTATATCCTAACTTATATGTCAAGTGCTACAATGATAGTTTTGTTACTCTTGCTCTATATGTGGATGATACCATACTTGTTTCTAACAATCTCAACTTCCTTCAACAAGTAAAGAAGGTTTTATCTTTTGCATTTGACATAGTCGATCTTGGAGACATACACTCATGTCTTGCTATCAGATTCAATGCTATTGAGAAAATGGTGTTTTATTATTGCATCAAACAAAGTTCATTGAAAATATTATTCAAAATTTTGGTTTGGGTTTTGCACATCTTGCTAGTACTCCTTGTCTTATGAGCTCTACTAAAAACTCTCACTTTTTGTAGAATGATGGATAGTTTAGCATTACATCAACCTTACGCTAATCTTGTTGGATGTTTTCAAAATTTTGGCTTAAATTCTTTCCCTAACATTCTTTTTACTGCAAATTTTACTGGAAAACATCTTAGTTCTCTATGCCTTAAACATTCAACTGTAGCTATAAATGAGTTTTGAAGTATTTGAAATGCATTAAAGATTTTGGGTTGGTTTAATGGTGCCAACAAAACTTTGATTCTCTATACTCCCTTCAACTTTTGGGTTATACAGATGCAGATTAGGCAAGCTCTCACTTATCTATACATTTTACAAGTGGAAACTGTTTCTTTATCAATGGTTGTCTTGTTTCTTAACTTTGTGTTATTGTTTCCACTACTACAAAGGCTGAATATGTAGCTGTATCTTTAGTAGCTCAAGAGTTAGTATGGATTCAACAAGTTCTATCAAATATTGGTCATCCTCCTCTCTCTAGCACACCACTTCAATGTGATAACCAAAGTGCTATTAGTCTTGCTTTAGATTATGTTCAACATAACAATTCTAAATATATTGTAGTGCGTTATCAGTATGTTTGATATGAAGTAAAGAAAAGCACGATCATGGTTGAACATTGTCCAAGTGATTAGATGACAACAGATATATTCACCAAAGGCCTCAATGAAGCACGCTTCACTTCTCTACGCTCGAAACTTGGAGTTGAATCTTTGGGAGTTAATCTACTATGACATTGTAGTGCCATTATACATACTCCTTGTAGGCACCATACACTTCACATATGCACATGCATCTCAGAACTCTTGGTCATCTTTGCACATATATATTTAGTTTCACTTCACATGCATAGATTCACTTTACATGCACACAATAATCCTTCTTGATTATGTTTGTACATTTTTATATAGGAGCTCGGGTTTTTCCCTTGTGCTCCCCAAGGGTTTTTTCATCCGCAGCTAGAGACCTTTGTTTGTTGACTGAGGGTGTTGGAGCTATATATAGCTCACCCTATCTAGACTGGGTCTCACCTATATATATGTAGATTGTGATCAGTATGATATAGTCTTCAGGACTTTATATGGTGTGTCTCTTCTCTCTCTATCGCATCTCTACATATATTCTCTCTCTACATCTCAACATCTTCAGCACATCTGGCTATATAGTACTACATGGTATTTTTTTGTATGTCTTTAGCGATACCCAGGTACTTGAAGGCATAAATTCTTCTAAAGATAATGGAAAAACCATTATTATAAAATTGGATGAAAGTACTCAGTGATTTTCCCTTGTGTCAATTAGTGTGAAAATGAGCTACCTCAAGAGTGGTAGTTATATATATCTTCCCCCCTAAAAGAAAGAGTTGTTATGTCCTAAGGTGACTTTTGTGCGCAACATAAAGGGAAAAACTTTGCATCTTCCTCAAAGAGAAGGAAGAGAAGAGCAACCTCCTCAAGCTTGGGTAAGTTACTCATGAATATATGTGTGCATCATGTGGGTTCAAAATAAGACATTTTTAAAATATTATTTTTATACATTTTTCATATATAGAAGGGTGTAATATAAAGGGGTTATTTAAATATTGAATAGAAAATGGTTACCTTTTATTTAGGAAAAATTCATAGATAATGATATTTATAAATAGGCCTTGAACGCACATGATGTAGAGGATATACATATAGTAACTTCCTCGAGTCCTCAAGTAGCTGCAACATAGCAATCGAGGCTCAAGGTTTCCCTATCATAGAGATCAACTACATTTATCACATGCACAACCTTGCTCACATCCCAAGATCTTCAAAGGTATTTGTAAACATTGTAAGAAATTGATTGAAAATACAAGTGTTTCTATTGTTAATTCTATTCAAGAGTTTTAGTAGGAGAATCATGTGTATAAACTAGACCCTTACTTAAGGCCACAAGATTTTGCATCATGGTCTGTCAAACCTCAATCTATCCATTGGACTCACCTTGCCTTGGCAGGCATGATAAAGAAGATAGAAAATTTATTTGATACATGTAACACTATCTTACTACTCTATCATCAACAAACTAAGCTTAAAGCTTCTATCTCTGTAGTTCTTTCCTCTACAACTTTTGATTCACAACCCCTTATCTCCTGACAATGGATTTTTTAAGCCAACTTTTAAAGCATAAAAAGACTACGGGAGACATAAAAGAGCAAAATTTCATGGAAAATGAAACAATTGCATATCAAAGAGCTAGAGTTTTCCTAAATTCATTTCAATGCTAGGAATTTAATTCAAGTCTCTCTTACTCAATCGAAGGTCATTTGACCCTCCACTTAATCCACGCAAGGTTTGGTGTTATAAAGCAGCTATTGGATCTGGGAGCCAAAAAGAGCGTGATGGAGGCCAAGTTGATAGATTTCGATGCCACAAAGTCAGTTGTCTAGTCCTTTTGCGATTCTGAGTTCATTTTTCTCTCCATTTAGGTCAGAACCACTTTTGGAAAGTGTAAACATGGAGAAAATGAACTGGTTATTTGATGATTAATATTAATGATTGCTTAAAAGAGCTTAAAAACTTATTTTCTCACATGAAGGGGGTTTACATCCCCCCAAATTCATTGATTTGCTAATTTTGGAGTAGAGAGAGAGAGAGAGAGAGAATAGGAATACTCTTGGGTTTGAGATGAAGAATTTCTTTTCTCTTTTTTGCCACGAATCACATGCAAAATGGTGAAATGAATCAAAATCTCTTATATCAGTCTTTATCTCTTCTCTCTGCACCTTGTTCCAAGGGCTTATTCCATATGAGAGGGGGTGGGTTGAAGCCATAGATTTTGGACATGTAATGATGTTGAAGTGTTATGGACCATAAATTGAAGACTAGGGATGAGTCACTAGCCATGGAAGAGTGTTGTGGCTTCTTGACTTTGAATGCATGCAAATTCATATTAAACTAAAAGTGTAAGTGCTCCATTTTGTTGTTTTATGATGATTCTTTCAAGCATATTATGGAAAATGATTTCTTGTATTTGAATATGATATCTAGTGTTTGAAAAAATAGAATCCTTAGTTGGTTCTTGCTATTTTTATAAATAAAATGGAAACTAAGAAGACTTGCAATGCCAAAATTGTGGGATTTTGAAAAATTGAGGGTTTATGAGTTTCATGGTTCTTTTGGTATTCATATGGGATCATATGAAGTATAATGCTCATTCTTGATTCATGCAAGCTCTACATGTCTAAAAATTTTTAAAAATAAAAAAATATAAATATAAATTATGGAAAAATAAAGAAAAATGGAGAGAAGTTAATGTTATGCATATAAAAAATACAAAAAATTATGAATATGTTCATGTGAATGTATGGTGGAGCTTTGGTGGAGCTAGGGCATAAGGTTTAGTCTCATTTTATCCCCATTCTTTATGTTGAAGTACGTATATATTACTTTTTACATATGAGAAATACACTAAAAAATACTCTTTACACCTCCCAATGAATGCAAAATCATAAATGGTAGGAAAAAAGGTTTGTGGGGAGTTAACAATCCATTGAAATTTGATTTTATATATTTCTTGACATATAGGATTTGTTTTTTTAAAGTTTAAAATGGGCAATAGCATAAATTACTTCGGTTCTACCTTAGCAATGATGCATTGCATTAGAGTGAAGTCATAAAAAGAATTTTTTGCACACAATCTACGCTATTGATCTATAAGTCTACTTGCTTGCATACTTAAAGGCATTCACTTTGCATCTGCATTTTATATGTGGTATCATGAGAATTATCTCTTGTATGCATAGCACTTATTTGTAAATATTCGACCCACATGGAGTGCGAGGTTTGCTAAGCTGTAGGTCTAGTCAAATCATTTTCTTTGGGACCTAATTTGGTAAGGATGAAATTATCTCATAGAATAAATATTAAAAGAGAGGACTATGCTACATATGTGCTGTATGTTGAAAGCGCACATCTTGGAGCTAATACTTGGGGTGTAGGAGAGTCATAATGGGGCCTCACTACAATTATCTGGGCAGGTGCTCCCTGTGTATGTTGTCGTGATGCTGTGTGTTCACCACTATGAACCTGAGGGCAGAGTTTTTTGCCAGGAATTTGAACTCATTAGTCAACATCATTAGGAATTAGTTTTCCATTGTGTGTGTCTTTTTGTTTGCCGCTTAGTTTGAACTGTCAGTTTGGAAATTTGATTGCTTGGCTTCATCCTAAATTTTTTGTATTCACTAAGTAGTACTCAAGCACAAATAACCTGTGTGTATGTCTGTGTGTGTGGTAGTTCATATAAGTGCTTGTTTGTTCTATTGCTGAGGATCTAGTCTGAAGTTTTCACATGAAGAAGATAGGGAGTCAAGTCTAGTGTAACATATGGTGGAGGAAGAAGCCCGAACAAAAGGGCTAAAAGAGAAGCCTGTCAACTTGATGAACAATATCAACCCATCCGATCATTCACTTGATAATTGGCCAACTAGACTTGGTAGTAAAATTCCATCTTGGAGTATGTCTTTGAATTCCTTGGATTCATTGGGAGAGTTGACTAAATGAGAAAGGAATTTATTAGCACACGTTGCAGAATTGTAGAGCAGGGTGACAACATTGGTTGATGAGTTACAAGCAGTGAAGATACTGCGGAATGTCTAGCTTGAATGGAAATTGAATGCGATATTCAAAAAAGAGGAGGAAGAGAGGATACGAAGAGAAGAGGTAGTGAGAGATGATGGATGAGTTAATGGGGGTTTGTGGTATTGAATATATATCCTATCAGTGGTAACAATTTATGTTACTCATTCAATGTGGATTGCTATCTCACAATGAAGTCGTCATTATCTGAAGAGCAGGGACTATTAATAGCCTTAAGCTTTTTTTAAGGAAAAATATTAGCAAAAAGTGGATGTTTTTCGAGAAGAGGATCAACATAAAAACGTTGTGAAGGCAAAGAGAAAACGGGGGCATCATGATCATAAGGGGAGCACCGGTTTTGGCTATCTTGGACAACAGGATATGTTCTACTCTATGCTGAATTATGGGGCTATTGTGTTCACATTTTGTTCTCTTTCGTCATTCATGGAGTGTATGACGGCTGCATGAACAACAGAAGGAAGTTGACGTGAAAGAAGCATGTTAGAAGCAACGGCATACACTGGATTGGTGAGAAGGAGTGCCATATTGTTTTGGAGAAAATATCATTGCATGATGCTACATGGTTAGAGGAAAGGGAGAGGATTTGCATTGAGAAGGGAGCTAAGGGAGAGATCTCACTCGAATATGCATGTACACAGCGACCTGCTTATTTAAGTAGTAGCATAAAGACGATCGTTGAAGCTCTCTCAGTACACAAAAGCAAAGCTCATGGAAGTCACTTTCTTATGCTCATGGAAAGCTTTGCACAAGAAGAACATGGAACTATAACTACTAAACAAGGAAGGACGAATTCTTGTCTTTGTGCATAAGGACCAACAATCACATCATATGAAGGCATCAAAGTAGTCTGAGTTGGCCAACCTCTAGAGTGATAGGAAAGTGACAAAGCAGTAGCATTAATCTTCAAAACTGATGCAGTCAAGTTTACTCAAGCTTCTTGGTGGATGTTGAGATTCTCATGAGCTAAAGACCCGGAAGAAATAGAAGCTTCCTGAGAAGATGAGAAAATCTACTTGTATTGAAGGACTCTTCTCAATCCTCCATTCCACCATATCAGTTGGATACACATCATGTGCATCTGCAAGACACTTGTTTAAAAGATAGGTTTCCTTTGTTGTGGTGTAGCAGGACTCATTCTAAATGCATTCTCAGGAAAATTGGTTATGCGACTTCTAGAAGAAAGCCAGATTGAATTCAAATGCAGAGTTGATAGGAAATCATCACTAGAGTGATTTGATAAATCTCATTTTGAATCCTTCAACAATCATTTCACTCCGAGCTTGTGATCTACAGTGGCTTTATTGATACGTAGCTCCCTTGGTGGTCATATCTATGCACATATAAGTACCTATATACAGAGTAGAAGTGATGAAGGTTTCCCTACTGCATGGCCTAAACCTTACTCACACAAAGGTTTTGAACATTGATGCATCCTGGCACTCTAGTTCAAAGACATTTGTGAGGCTTTGCAACACGAAGAACAATAATAATGGGTTTTAGGGACTGCTGGCATTCTTAGATCTTTTGATGACTAAAGAGTGAATTGATAGAAACCAACTAGGCAGTAGGTTTGAGGAGTGGTTAGTTTATGTACGCAAAGATTACTTGCTTTTCTTCAAGAGAAGCACGAGATACAGTGGCTCCTGATCATGTAGTGGGTGTGGATCTACCATGAAAGCTTCACATGATGCACTCAGCAAAAGTAAAGCTCAAAGGATCATCAGCATAACAACATGCATTATCTTAAGTGTACCCCATGTCATTGTGAATGATAGGACATTACAAGGAACCACTATGATTAAATCAGATGAACATGCTCATTGAATTCCCAAAACTCTTCTAACCTATCATCAACTAAATCTTCTTCCTTAGTTATGATATTTCTTATGCTGTTGAATCTATATATGAAGAGTTGGAGTGACTAATGCTAATCTTAGAGAGGTCTTTCCAATCAAGACATATTGTTTCGGATTGGAGCTTGTTTATTGCCATCAAGATAGTCTCTTCTATCATTAAAGAGTTTGGACTTTTTATGCATTGCTGAAAATTGCAATACACAAGACCTTTATCATCAAATATTTTGTCTTGATTCAATATGATCTTGCTTCCATCTTGAATAGTGTCCATGTGAGACAAGCGACTTTCGTGAACTCCTATGCGTGTTTCGTGCGGCATTTGGTGAACCCAACATGAAAGCGTCACTTTTGGTGAGACCCTTTGAATGATCCACCTTTATCATTTATTGTTTAATCCTTTTCGACTGATGAGATGAAGACTTTGTTAAAAACTCTTTATTTAGCCTTTATGATGCAAAATCAGCAAATGTAACTATCTATGTAGTAACAACAATTGTTGGATCAACAATGATTGTTGCATCAAGAACAGAAGCATACACTTGGTGCAACCAAGGTGATCGAGGCTATGTTTAGCGAGTGGAAGTTATTAATGTTTCAGTCTACATTAAGGCTTTTGAAAGAGAGATACACTTCTTCAAAGTTTCAACCAACTAGAGCAATTATTTCTTATGGCTTGTCAAGCCTTCTTTGTGGGTTAGAGTGATAGATATGTTTGAACAGGACTCTAACTGGGATGCTTCCAAGAAAGCACTCAAAGACGAATATTTTTTGGAGGATTATGGTATTGCTAGGTGAAAGACATTCAGAGAGTGGGTTTATCAGCCCAACAAAGGACTTATTGCCTTTTAATTATTGCATGAGTTTGAAGAGCGATACAACCAGTTGGATACATTCAAGCAAAGAGCTTTGAACTCAAAGAAAGTGGAGTTATTCTTACAGGTGGCTGATCCTACACTTCAAGATGAGTTGGATGAGCTGCTAGAGGATCTTATGCAGCCTATGGAATTGAAGACGGATTGGTAGGATGCTATCGAACCAGTCTCTATACTGATAAAGAGGCAGAGATGGAAGGATCGCTTCTTGCAAAATGGGATGTAGTCACCACTAGCGATGTCTTCTCCTAATTTTCCTATTGCACCATCCACTACTCCTATTTTGGAGCATGTGTCTATGCCTGTGCCTATTCCTGCTGTGCTTGTTAGACCAAGTACAAAACCGACTGTCAAAGATATGGTGGAGGAGATATCAAAGAACTTAAAAGACCTACAAATCAAGATGACTAGAATGGAGCAGGAGCCGCTTAGTCTAGCTCCGGTTTCAGTCTCAACTTCTTCTACTCCTGCAAATTCTTCTAGGAGTGATCATGTTTGTCTTTGCATGTCATGTGATAGTTTAGATCATGAGCAGAAGGGCTGTTAAGATTTTGAAGAGGCAAAAAGGTTGAAGTTGGTAGTCTAGAAAGACAATATGATATGTTTTGGAGATATAAAGCAGCCAATCTCAGTAAGGGTGGTATGAAGAAATTGTTAGTGTATTCTCTTTTGCGCTCTTCTTATGTGATGTGAGAGGTGGCAAGAGAAGTTGTTTCCTATGGCCTTCAATTAGAGCAGTTGTCGAAGGACAAATCTCTTTTATGGTCCTATGCACTACATGCAAGGAAAAAGGGGAAAGCTTCAACATTTGAACTTTTAGCCTGAGGGATTTCCATCTTCTAGCAAGAGAGTCGGATTTTTGTTAGGTACCACTGTCTTGTGAGACGATAGTGGTACGAGATAGAGGGAAAGCTCTCACCTCTTGGCAGTGGCAATTTTTCCTTAGGAGTTTATGGTGTGTCTTTGCTGAAAGTACTTTGTGTTTTCAGCATATTACGAATATGCCTGGAGCTGCTAGGCATTACTTGAAGACAAAAGAAAAAGAATTGGAGCTTGTAGGTCTTTTACAAGATGAAGACAAGGTAGATGGTTTCTATGATGGGCTGTTATGCTCAGATACTATGGAGGATCTTTCAGCATTCCTAAAAACTAAAAATCAAGAGCTACCACATGTTTTACATGTCCATTCTTTGATGATGTATTGTGATTGCTGATTTCATGCTACAAGAAAATTTGGGTGCTTAGAATTCTCAACAAAAAGTGTTCTTTGCTAAAATATTTCAGTAAAAAGATTTAAGGGTCTTGTTTATACACGGTAAAATTTGTGTTTACTAGGGTATTTACAGCAAAGGTCGAAATTTGTAAATTGTAGCAAAGAAGCCAGAGTACAAATAAAATATAAGACAGCTGACAAGAAGGTCAAACCAGTTGTAGGACCACTACCTTTGGATAGTGATGAGATGATTAAGAGAGTAGCTATGTAGCCTCCTATACAAGATCCTGCAGATATTTAAAACATGCTTTCAGCCAAGACATTGAAAGAGATGAAGATTGGGACTCAATATTTTTTACTTCCTGCAGTGGTGAAATGTTTTGAGGAGATGTTGAGAAGACATGGGATAGCCTTTACTTTTTTCCCGCACGAGATAGGATGCATTGATCCTAGGGTTGTGATGCCTATGGTTATTTTTATCATTACGCTTGTCTCTTGGAATCTACGGCCTATTCCTGTGCCTAGGGCTCACTCGCCAAATTGGTGGAGCTTTTAAATGAGCAAATCAGCATGGGGATTCTAGAACCATCTTTAGCTTTGTATTCTAATAGATGGTTCACAGTTGCAAAGAAGAATGGGACACTCAGATTCATACAGGACTTATAGCCAGTGAACAAGGTCACTATACTGAACGTTGGTGTAGGACATATTGTGGATGAGTTCGCAGAGGCCTTTGTTGTACGTGCTATCTATTCATTTGGAGATCTTTATTCTAGCTATGATAAGTTTTAGCTTGCCCTTGAGACTAGAGATTTGACTACGATAGAAACACCTTTAGGCCTTATCCGGATGTGTATGCTTTCGCAGGGAGCTACTAATTCAATTGCTCATATGATGAATGGGAACAAGGTCTTACAGGATTTTATTCTAGAGCTTACCATGCATTTCATTGATGATTTGCCTATTAAGGGTGTTTGGAGAAAGAGAAGGATGAGACTTTGAATGATCATGGATACATGTACTTTGTGGCCACGTATATTAGAGATGTTGAGAGCATTCTTTGCAGGCTAGAGGAAGTGAAATTGACCTTGTTGGGGCTGAAGTCTATTTTTGGTGCTAGAGAGGTTTTGCAAATCTATTGTCTTGATTCGATTTGATCTTACTTCCATATCAAATAGCATCCATGAAATGAGCGACTTTCACGAACTTCTGCGCATATTTCGTGTGACGATGTGATATAAGGTGCAACATCATTATGTTTGGGTACTCTAATTTATTTGAGTAAAAAAGGGCAACACGTTAGACTACACTTTAGAAATAGCATCTACAAATGGAATCTTTGGTTAAATCAGTTTATATACTATGTATCTCTGCTCTTGGCTGCAAGGCCTTGGGATTGTTTAGGTGAGTTTAGGATGCCTCGGATAGAGCCCTAGAGCTAGTGTTAGGCCCATTTTCGGTCCCGATAGTAGGTGGTGCATTTGTGGAAAGCTACTAATAAGTGGCGATATCTAATTCCTGTTTGAATAGGGACTAGTCAGTCAGTTTATGCCAAATAGTATTAAGATTGACTCATTATTTCTCAATAAACACTGTCAAGCCAAGATTCAAAAACAATAATGAGCCTATAGGACTGTACGACTAGGTGAAATCGTTAGAAGGTATTCCCCTCATCGTAGCAACTTGATATCCCTATGAGAGAGAGGTCTTAGTGACCCTAATGGCACAAACAATTCATTAGGAGGAGGAGAAAGCTCGAGTATGCCCTTTCTCCTAGTGAGTCAGTCCACTTCAAGTGGAGTTGTAGTTGTACCATTACAAACTCCTACAACAAATCTGATTGACCTTATGGCACAAACAATTCATTAGGAGGAGGCGGAATCTTAGATGCTCCTCTTCTCCTAGTAAGTTAACCCACTTCGTAAGTAGAGTTGTAGTCATATCATTATAAACTCCTACAACACAAATATGTCATCCTTATGGGACAACCTATTGCAATTCTTGTAGGAATGGCAGATTTGCTAGTCATAGGGTTCCCCCTACCCATCTTCAATGGGTTAGTAGATGAGGATGCAGAGCTCCACATTAGTGAGTTCCAAAAACTCGTCTTTAACTATCAAATTATGAACGAGGGATATCTAATGATATTCTTCAATATGAATCTAAAAGGGAGAGCGACAATGTGGTATCACGACTTATAAGTAGGTACCCTAAGTACGATTGATCTATCTTTTGCATATTTTTAAGGAAATTTGCCCCGAAAAGAGGTGGTCAATATTGCTATGCGTTCTAAATGTGACACATCAAGAGCCCCATGAAAATGCTCGAGCATATGCCAAGAAGTTAAAAGAGGTCTTTTGCAAGTTGCAACCATGTATTCCTATTCCACCTACTACCCAATTGCAATACTTCTTGCATGGATTGAACTTCAATATCCATGTGTAGTTGAGTAGTATCCCTCTAGAGGATATAGATACTACTATAACTTGAGCAGAGGAGTAGAGTCCCACTTACTAGCCGCCTACACATCAAGGGAAAATTTAAATTCAAGCCTTAGTTGTGGAAATAAATTGGGATTGGTTAGTGGAGATCAAGGTGTGATTAGTAAACTTTTATGACCAACTGGAATGGTAGAGGAAGCATGGTGAAAAATGTGCCATCGTTGCCAGCTCCTCCAAATGTCGTTAAGCCAACTGTGAGCTAAAGAGCCCCTTTTGTAAACCAAGGGTCTATGCAGGTGGTAGCCCCCTTGTAAGTTGTGCAACCTAGTGATATAGGGTAGCTCCATATGCCATTGGTTATGAATCCTCTACATCAAATATTGTAGAGAGAGTAAAGGATATGATGAAACATTATATGAATATGATCACTAAGTAGTATCACCCAATCATTGTAGATAATTTCTTAAAGCATCAACAAAATTTGATGGGTACTAGAAAGTCGATGATGGGGGTACATCACGATATTTCAGCTGTAAGTGGTGTGGTGGACAGCATTTCCCTCATAATTATCCTAATGTCGACAAATGCAATATATGTGCGAAGTTTTGTCATTTAGCCAATACCTATTAGAGTAGGTTTAGCTATCTCTAGTAAGGTAGTCAAAAACCTAGTCCTATGAACCATCATGCAAATAACGAGAATGCCAAAGGAGCGGGCCCTAAGAAATTTTTGCAAAGGGAAAAATCCACACTTGAGGAAATGCCCAATGGGTTAAATGTAGTTGAAACCTTGCCAATTAGCGAAATTTTATCCCCTAACAATGTTAGGGTAGTATCTAGAGGCCAGAAATTGAAAGACGCTCAAAAAGATGACCCTAGTATGAGTAAAGTTAACCCTAGAATAGTAAGGATGATGAGAAGGTGTTGGATGACCAGGCAGGCCCTCTTAAAAATAATGCTATTTTAGAGGAGTCTATGGGGAGATGACAATCACATGGAGCGTGTTACCTTGGGAGGAGGAGTTGAATTGAGAGGATTTCTTGGCCTTATACATTAGACAATTGGAAAGAAAGTCAAAAGACATAGAGGCAACAACTGCAAAGTTAAGGGCAGCAAGGATACAAAACAAGAAACGGTTTGACAAAAGACATAGACTGAGACCAAGAACCATACAAGATGGGGATTGGGTATTGGTTTATGATAGTAGTTTAGATAACCAGCATAGTGCCATGCATAAAGTTTCCAAAAGATGGTTTGGACCCTATGTGGTAAGACAGGTGTTTGATAATGCTATTTATGCATTAAATGAGCTGGATGGGATAGCCATCAAACTTTCGGTAGCAAGAAAAAGAATCAAATTATTCAAAAGGCGGGAATCTACTACCTATGAGTTGCCAGAATTGGAAGAAAATAGTGGTCATGATATAGGGGCTAGCCAGGAAGATATGGAAGATGAAGAAGTAAAGGATATTGCAGAGGATGAGAAGGACTCAAAATCCGGTGACAATTAGGATTTTGGCACATACCGGAGGATGTGCAGGTTCAGAGGGGGTGGATGTCATGATGTTATGAGGACGTGAAAAAGTATGGAATGTATCATCATCTGACTTCTTTATTGATCTAGAGAGTCAATGTGATCTGAGCCATTAGTACTAGTGTGAGTTGCATGGATTATCCAAAAATACTAGATTTTTGGATAATTTTAGCCTATTTTTGATATTATTTTTTAAAAAAATCTGAAAAAGTTAGAAAAAACTTCTAGATTAGGATGGCATGCAAAAATCTAGTTGCTTTTTCAACCAACTAGGGGATTTTCAGAAGAAGGACAGATTAACAAAATCACGTGCGTCGTGATCGCTGTAAACAGGCTGAAAACTGCAGATTGAATGAAAAGAAGAAGAAGGAGTGATCTAGGAGATCCGTGACCAGGTATACTGAAGTTTTACCCCCCTTTCGGAGCCAACGGAGCCATCAGATTTGGGTTCCGAACAGCAGAGAAGGAGCTGTAATTTTTATGCACATTTTGTTCTACGAAGAAGCTCCAGGAGATCTAATGCCTAGAGATTGCCTCTGAGTAGTGTGAAGATTCCAGGTTCTTTCAATATATATTGATTCAATTCATTGTGATTTGTTTTTGTCATGTTTACCACTTGTGTATTCTCTTTCTTCTCCTCCATCTCCTATCTCTACTTCCTTCTACCTCTAATCCCTGATGGATTCGACTTTTTGACAAAAACCCCTCCGACAGCGTCTAGGAATGTCACATAGCACGGACCTTTTAGAAGCCATGGCTCTAATGGCTCTAGCTTCTGTTAACAAGGGGCATCATCATCATCTTTTCTCCAGAATGAATGGTCAGGGCGATAGGAGCCACTGGCGAACTTTATTTTTATGCCTTAATCCATTGCTTATGCAGATTCTGCATACTTTGTGGTCCATTGGTCAACCCAAATGGAACCATGGTCATTCCCTCCAACACCCCAAGATCTTCGGCCTCTGAGGTCTCTGTAGGGGCATCAAAAAAATCGTCCACTATCAAAGGAGATTCTTCATCTGCACTTTCATATCTTGATTCGTTTTCTTCTTCATCATTTTCATCCTCTTCCTCTGGAGACTTTGTCTCTGCTTCTGTAGAGGCTTTATAGGAGAAGAATAGATCCTCCACCTCTATGTCTGTTTCTACTTCTACTTCTGTCTCAGCTACTATCTCTGTGTGACTACCATGTAACAGGGAGAACAATACATCCATGCTTCTATTTTATGACAATTAGAGGTGATTTCAGAGGTCAATTCTAGTTGAGGCAGGAGGTATTCTCCCATAGATAAAGACTTGGCTTCCTTTGGTAGTTGGCTTAGAGTGTCCACTGTTAGGGACTATCCCTCTATTTTCTTGGGAAAGATCTATTTAACAGCCTCTTCGTTTCCTGATGTACCATCTGTTACGTTTTTGGAGGAGTCAATTATGACTTCGATGGATGTGGATCCATTGCCTTTTTGTGATCCATACAATTTCAACACCACTTTGTTGGGTCCTCTACCTAGGGTTAGGGTGCCTTTGAACTAGTCCATCCTAGCTCTTGCTTCAAAAAGCCAAGGTCTTCCTAACAGCAGAGGGTCCCATAAGAATTTGGTTTAACCACCAGATAGGTCAGCCAGTAATCTTTTCCTGCAAGGGTTGTTTTTACGTATGAGAGGATACCCAACGGTTTAATTCTGCTTTGGTCTGCCAATCTGATAAGCCATTGTGTAGGTTGAATTCCTTGCAAACCTAAGTCCTTCATTGTCACATCTGTCATTATGTTTACTGATGAGCCTCCATCTCAATGCATATGAAATAAAGCACCATGCTATCCATACTCTAATCTCTCAGGTTCCAGGATCTAGGAAGGCGTTAGCCACATCTACTTCCTTTACACGCTCTAGGGCCTTATTGGTCATGGTTGATGTTGAAGGAGCAATCCTTATTTCATGTATTCTTGTCAAGATGCTTTTGAATTTCTTTTGGCAGCTGGGAGACAACATCAACAACTGCCGGAATGTTAGGTTTGGTTTAAAGGTGTCTAGGTCTTTGACCAAGTCATATTCTTTGATAGGATCCATGGGCTTCTCCAGCATGCTGGGGAATGGGGCTACACCCATTTTCATCTTTCCTTTTTCTTCTAGCAACTGTCGGAATGTTAGGTTTGGTTTAAAGGCGTCTAGGTCTTTGATCAAGTCATATTCTTTGATAGGATACACGG
The DNA here is from genome assembly GCF_053477565.2 of Lygodium microphyllum. NCBI lineage: Eukaryota > Viridiplantae > Streptophyta > Polypodiopsida > Schizaeales > Lygodiaceae > Lygodium > Lygodium microphyllum. The sequence continues at coordinate 78,245,290 of NC_141149.1, forward strand.
GCTTCTCCAGCCTGCTGGGGAATGGGGCTACACCCATTTTCATCTTTCCTTTTTCTTTAGTAATGGCAACATCGGCACTTCCTCTATTTTTGGAGGTGCTTTTATATCGTCTATCTCCTGGACCTCTGGTCCTGTTTCTGGGACTGTCTTTGTGACTCTCTATGGCACTACAGTGCTCTGTATTACACTGTTATGTCCTATACTGCTTTGTCCCTTTGTTGACAGGTTGAGCTTCACCATCTTGGCAAGGAAATTATTCTCGCTCTGGACAAGTGGTTCCTTCTTCTTGGTGCACGTGATAACGGCAACTTCCAACTCTACCAAATTGGAGGCAGGCTCTTGTGCCTTCTGTTGGCTATCAGTGACATTGGCTTTGACAGAGGCTGACTTGGACAATCCTTTGCAGTGTGGCCTTCTCCTTTGCATCTGCTACATAAGGGCTTGTAATCCACAGATCGTCTAGGGTTTGGACAATTCGGGGAGATATGACCCTTTTCTCCACATCTATAACATTCCACCTCTGATCTTTGACCACCACTAAACTGTCGTCCTATGTAAGTTTGAGAGGGAAACCTCCTTGGACCAAAATTAGGACCAAACTCCCAAGGCTTTGGTCCAATGTCCTGTGTTGTCATCTTGGATTCTAGCAAGTTGAATCTTGCATTTTCATCCTTATGTCTTTGTTCGTGCATCTCTTTTAGAGACCAAATATCCTCTGTATGGTTCTTCTGCAAACAGTAGGAACAAAAGGCTCCATGAATGGTTCATTTTCGGGTACATTCAGTGAATGTCCCGCTTGATGACACTTTCTGCACCATGTATTAGAACGCATCACATCTCTCCCAGCTCCCGCAGGAGTGGATATATTGGATGTATTCACCTTTAGCATAAGTAGCTTCTCTGTAATCACATCCATAAGCTCTTTCTTGATACTTGCAACTGAGTTGGATAAGTAATCCTTCATATTTTCACCTCCTGGAAGTACTTGTAGTAGGGTTTTAGGAAGCTTCTGTAATTATTGCATACACTGGTTGGGTTGATCCAGAGGATCCTCTATTCTGGTTTTGATTCAGAGCTCCTGTAGAGACTTGGGATTGTTGATTCCAATTGGTAGGGTTCCACTGTTGTTGAGTCGCCATTGGAGGAACTCTTTGAGGCCACTGTTGTTGTGGTTGAACCATCATTTGAGGCACTGTCGTTCATGGCGACCATAGTGGATTAGGTGCATTATATTGCAGCACTGTTTGCATCTGGGGATAGGGGTAGGGAACTGTCCTCCCTGGGACTGTATTTGGTGGGTATACCACTCCTGGCATGGGAGGAGGTAAGACTCCTCTTCCTAGAGTTATTGACAACCTTGCTTCAACTTTATCATACAATCTTGCACCTTCCACTACAGCTTGCAGATTGACTGGTCTTCTCAATTCCACAAACTTGTGAACTTCTGGTTGTAGGCCTCTAAGGAACACTCCTTTCTGGATGTCTTCGTCCAAATGATGGTTAGTCCATCTCTTCAGGATGGATTCCATTCACGAGACATAAGCTTCTACTCTTTCTCTAGAGGACTGACTTAGGTTCATGAACTCCTCTCGCATTCGCTCTTCAAAACCTTCATGCATGAATTTAGTGAGGAATGCCAACTTCAAGTCATCCCATGTGCCAAAAGTTCATGTTACTTGTCTCTCATACCACTAAAACGCCGCGACCTTGAAAGTAGTGGGGAATATTGCTAACCAATGCTCAGGGGTTCTGGCATTGTTAGCCACACATGCTACCATAAACTCTGCTACATGAAGATCAGGGTCTTCATTATACACTCTCTTAAAAATTGGCAATGGGACTACACTTGTTGGCTTGTCATCAATATTTCTAGGATGAATCTGACTAGGAAGGGGACCTTAAGTTTCCATGGGGACTTTTGTAAAGAGTGCTTTTAGAGTGTCAAAGGAGGCTTCTGATGGGAGCTCGTTCTCAGCTTTGATTCTTGCCTTTTCTCTTCTCACGTACCTCTAGACTCATTCTAACGCTTGCCTCTTGATTGCATCATTCATCAGGGCTTGGCTCCAACCAGTTGTTCAGTACTCAACAGAATAGAATCAGAGAGGGGCTTTAGTCTCTGAGGGATTCTTTGGCCAATATCTCTTCTAATTTCTTATTTTCAACATCTCTGAATTTGGCTTTCAAACCACTACAGAGGGGAAGATACCATAAACACATGCTACCATAAACTCTGCTATACCATAAACACATGCTACCATAAACAATATACACAATATAAATTTGGCTTTCTTCTTAGGATCGTTGTTGTACCATCATTATAATAATGCTAGCTTCTGAGGGTTTCAATAGTGTATATTGTGAAAAACACTCTGTCTACCAACTTCCAATGGGTTGCTAATTGGACAAACAGAAGATTGTCAGTGCACCAAGCATCCCACGTATCTTGCTGTTGAGTATCCACGAACAAATTCCAACTCTTTTCTTTATTGTTTTTGTGAATCTCCATAGACCATGACTCTTGAAGCTTCTTTATGATCTCCTACTTGATGATGTCTCGAAACTTCTCAATGAATACTAAATCTTCCATGGATAGTCATTCTCTCTGCTTCTTCTCTTCAGTTTGTTTCCAAACAATTTGCCACCAAGATGCACATCTCTGTTGCCTCAATAGGAAGAGGAAATAGTTCATTGCATAGAGCTTGCATCATGATGGTAATATGTTTCCGCCATTGTGGGATGAACTTCTTGTGGAAAGTGGCTTTGGCAATAATAATCTCCAACTCTTCAGTGGAAGAAGAAACTTTGAAAGCATTCTTTGAATTCTCCTCTTCTTGGCAATGCCATTTCCTTCATTTTCAGCCTCTTCTGATGCTTGTTGATGGCAAGATTCCCCGGCTGCGCACCAAAAACATGGAGCCCCAAGAGAGACACCAAGGAAAGGGGATTCTACTGCAAGAAAATCTATCTTGTAACATCAACAAGCTTGTACTTCATTCTTTTGATGACCCAAACAAAGAAAACAACAAATCTTCACGCAACATCATAGTAGATATCCCCCACAGATTTGATAGAATCAACCATAATCTTCAATATCTTCATAGAATCCATCAATAGAACAAGGAATATAAAATAACACACCATTTTTGAATGGAAATCAATCACATAGTATTCATCTTCAATGTCTTCATAGTTTTCTCTCTCGATCTCTCATATATAGATACATTGTTATGATAGAATTGGCTATCTATGGCTCTCTCTCTCTCTATCTCTCTCAATAATACATCATCTCCTTACTACAGTACTTAATAATGACTCTCAATAATCCTTCTTAGGTCGTGGATACACCTCCCAAGAGGTATATCTGTGTCGAAGAGGCACGCGAGCCACTACAGTAACCCTTCATATCTCGCTACTGTCTCTGTCACTTTAGTCTTCTCTTCAGTCTTCAGCAGCTGCTTCTTCCATTTATTTTAGCTCTTTTGAACTTGGATTCATCCTTTCCAAAAGTTAGAAAACTTTTCCAAAGTCACACATACATTCTACAGAACACTTACAGAAGATCTACAGAATAGAACAAGAACAGGAACAGAGCAAAGACAGAACAGAGACAGAGGCTCTACAGAAGGTTTACAAAGAGTTACAGAAGGTCATCAGAGAACATCAAATCCTCATAAATCATACTAAAACCATTTTAAACTATAAAAAACTATTCAATTTCCAAAAGATCACAACCTTCAACAATCATCAATCCATGTTTCATACAGAAGAAAATCAGAACAAAACAGAAGCTATACAGAAGGTATCACAACCCATCAGAACCTCAATAGAACCTATCGGAACATCACAGAGCTTCATATTTCCACTAAGAATCATCATGAACTTCCAAAAAATAATCAATATCATCCAAAACACTCTCAAACACTTCCATTAACAACCATATATCACTCTAAATCCATAAAAAATCAACCATTCAGACCTAAAAAATAACAAAAATCAATAAAAAATTCAGTCTTTTTCCACTCTCAACAAACCTCTCATCATGAGCACTGCTAGAAGATGCATACTACCCATGTTGTTTGCCCTTTCCCTTCATATCTCATTGATTCTTGTAACAATCCTTTACAATGTGTCCATATCTTTCGTAGTAATGACAGTCCTTATCTCTATTCGACTGATCATTTGACTGCCATGAACCAGATCCACCACCTCTACCATAGGGTGATCTCCCATTGCATCTAAAGCTGCCAGATCTAAGTAGTCCCTGGGTATTTGTGCCATGCCAAGCATTCTACTGATGCTGTCCATAAGTGTTTCGAGTGTCTCCTCGACCTCAAAAAGAGCCACGACCTTTGCCGCCTCTACCATGTTATGGCTAGAGTAAAGAAGAGTGTCTTTGCTTTGAGACGTACTAGAACCTGTATTCAACCCAAGCTTAACTTCCTCATTCAGTAACAAAGCAATCAACTCATCCCAATCAGGGGATTCAACTCTCACAGAAATAGACGTATCAAATGCTTCATACTCTTTGCCAAGTCCAGTCAATGTCACTGCAATCATATCATCCTCAGACAATGAAGATCCAATGGTGGCAAGTTTATCTGCTATGTTCTTGATCTCTATAGTGTAGGCCTGAATGCTTCTGCCATTCCTAGACATGTTATTGAACTGTTGCTTTAGCTGAATCTTTCTTGCATGTGTTACATTTCCATAATTCTTCATGAGTATGTCCCATCCATCCTTTGGAGAACTGCATCCAGTAATCTGTATAACCATAGCATCTGATATACATAAGGAAAACCAATGTAATACCTTGCATGCTCTCTTATTCCATAGCTTATGAGGCCTTTTCTGATCATTTGTTGGATTCCTTTCATGCATTTTAGGTTCAGCCTCATCACTTGTACATAAGTCTGAATAACCTTTGCCAACCAAAAAATTCTTCATATGGAACTTCCATAAAGAAAATTTTTTGTTGTCAAGCTTTTCTTCCACAATTTTAGTGATATTTTCAATGCCTTGAGCATTTGCCATAGTTGCAGCTTAGGTATTTAGTGATGTATACAACGTGTAAGTATTTGACTCATTTTTCTACAGTTCAAGACCAGTTTCTTGCCATTCAGGACAGTTTCCTCCAATTCAGGATTGTTTTCTTGACACCCTTCTTGATGTAAACTGTATTCTAACAATGAAAAAACATAGACAACTAAGCATAAACCAAGCTCAAATAAGTTCAAAACATTCTAGGGTAGTGGTAAAACATCCAGGCAACAAACTATGTCCATACAAGTATCAATGTTTGTACTGTATGCAAGTAGCAGTACCAAATACATCCAACCCATTGCTATAACCAGTAGTATTTTCTTTGTTAAAACAAAAGTATTCAGATCTAAAAATAGCCCAAAAACATCTCATTTAGTTGCCACTCTTTGCAGGAGTTGATACATGTCCAATCGGTCAGAATATGGCATGTATGTCAAGTAAAGGTGATAGGTATCCTTCCTGTAGACAATAACCATCCAACACCTTGGTATAACTATCAAAAAATTAGTCCAAAATTTGGACTTTCAGCACTCACAATATCCCAAAAAGCATCTACCACTCAAGTGGTATGATCCAAGCATTCTCCAGTAGCAAATAAGCATCACAGATACTTCAAACTTGTAGGTATATTGTTTCCAAATTCAGGACAACAACCAATTCACTATTTCCAGCCTGCAAATAAGCTCCAAAACTAAGCATTTAACACTCCAATATCATGCTCAAATGCATGATAATAAGGAAATATACATTGTTAGGATGAAAGCCACCAGTGCCCTGGAATCACTTGTTGTTTACTGTAGTAAATAGTCAATCTGCACAGGTCTATGCTGAATATCTCAAAATCTGTGAGGAATTTGAAAAAACTTTCTTCTTCGAATGTGTAGACCATGTCAAAATAGTCAAGAAACGCAAGCCATTTCTCCAAAAAACATTTTTGTAGCAAGATATAGCTTCTGAAACAAACGGGCTGCAGGCACAGTCTCCTTTGATGGTGTTTTCTTCAGATCTGACGTCTTGATATCAAATGGCCATTGCCAAGCCTTCAGGCTTCAGGCATTCAAGCTTTGAGACCATGTTGGAAGAGAGGAAGAGAGACAGAGTGGAGCGGAAGATGAGTCTCATCTCATTGTTGTTCTTCTTCCATTATACTTCCATCATACAAACTGAAAGAGACTTACACACATAGGTATGACTAACCGAGACTAACAGTGGTTAAGTCAATGACTACATCAACTTATTGAATGTCACACACATATACAACTATATCCAGCTAATGTCGGCCACACACATAAAGAAAGACTGACTGAAGAGTAACGGGAGCTTGATATTCTAACACAGCCTATTCTCCCATAGCCAAGGCTTTTGTCGAGGACTCAATGGTCTTCCTCACAAAACCATTGAGGTTCACCTTATCCAACGACCTTGCCGTGACACTCTCTAGTAGGGGGACATTGATGCGGCTCATGATGGTGTTGTATCTTTGACTAGAAAACAAGGTGTGCACCATTTTGTCTTGCAGTTGGATTTCGGGGTCAAGGATATCTGCCTGGCTGATGCTGGCGTTGGTGTGGACTTTTACTTTGTCCATTCCTAGCAAAGCATATACATCTCCTATCAGTTTCCTCTCTACTTTGTTTGCCAAGCCCAATGCCTTTTCCATTGGCTCCAGGGTCAATTAAATCTGCACTTGACGAGTTCCCTCTCCCTCATGCACAGTTACAGTCTCGCGGTTCCTACGAAAAGTCCTTAGGAACTCTGCACAGTGGAAGTAGTCCACCCCTTGGCTTACTTCTTCCACGTATTTCTACATATTTCATTGTTCAATTATCTATCTCATGCCCCACTCATCAATGACCACATCTTCTAGGTTGAAGATATGTCAGAACTTAAACTAGTTGAAGGCTCATGTTTCCACCAAAAGTCCATATTTTGCTTGTTCTTCCTCTGAAAAAGGCAATTTGCTAGCCTTTTCTTGGCCTATCATGATGGGTGCCTATCATGAAGCCATATTTGCCATTAGTGGTTTTCAGAATAATTAAAAGCAACAAAAAATGGCTACATACTTGTTGAACTGAAATGTTTGAGTGTAGAAGTAGAGTTTTTACTTCCAATAGTCTATTGATTTTAACTTTTATTGACTTTTTTCTTAATCACAAGTTGTTGCATTCTACCCTTTCAATGTGTGCTTTTTCTTTATTTTTGTCCTTATGTGGTTTTTTTAATTCACCTTACCCCTTGCCCCTTTGTAATGAAAATAATGCTTCCTATGATGAAAGGGTTAGAGGATGAAAGGCCTTTAGTGCACACTCTGTGTTTTACTTTCACATGAGCCAGGTGTAGAAATTTGATAATATTCTAACTGAGCATAGCCATCCATATCGAAAGGATGGATTCCCACATGTGTAATGTAAGTGATGACATCAAGCAAGAAGTCTCCCGAGGCCAGTCGGCTAGTAACATGCAAATCCTCCTCAGTGAGGATGCGATCTAAATAAGGGTGTTCTTTAATGTGGTCTTCCATGGGTTGATTACGGAGAGTATTCAACAACCTATATGAAGTTGGAGCATTGGGTCATGTTCAGATGCTTTGATTGTGCATCGTTGTTCAGCGTGGCCATTATTTGGCATCCCTCTAGCTCCCATTGCAATCGTAGAGCATACCATTTCCGCAAGAAGGGGGAGTTTTTGTCAGAAAGCCGTTGCAACTTCTCGATTTCCTAGTTTGTGGCAATGATTGTGCTCTTGTTATACTGCATGATGAGACACTATTTGACTGCTTGTTCCTTGGATATCTCGGTTGCAATTAACTCCTTAACTAGTTTATAAGCTTTAACGAATACGAATTCAGACTCCTCCCAAGAGCAAGGGAGTGTTCGTACTTCCGTCACTATAGGTTCTTCCAAGAGTCCTAAGTCTAGTCGATCGTAGATTTTGGCCAATGTCATGAAAGTAGCATCCAAGCATCGAAGGTGAGCAACGAAGTCATCCCCAATATTTTCAGCTAAATCCATGGCTGGGGGGTCCACTAGGGTTTACTGAATGGTACCACGTGAGTGTAAGGCAAGGGGGTTATTTAAGGGAAGGAAGGTACATTTTATAAGGTAAGATCCCATAAATAGGGGGTAGATAAGGGGTATTTTCATATATTTCTTGCACATAGATGACGTCTCCTTATTACTACTAGTGAATCCCCCATGATCCATGGCCAAGGTTAGAATTGATCGCCACTCATAAGAGGGCCTAAGCGTGGTGGGTGGTTGGGGCTTGACCGCCAAACTAGAGAATTCAGTAGGTAATGATTGCAGCATGGTTTTCTTTGTAGGTTGTAGCTTGGCTTCATGTTCAATAGGTTGAGTTGGAGTTTTGATTGATGTGCTATTAGATACGTGTGAGGTTTCAAGGGCACCAATGGGACTAGATTCAAGCGGCTGGTCAGTAGGCGGGCTGTGTTGTTGGGCGATAGATTGGTTCAAGCCCTATTGAGCTAGGCTTTAGAAGTTTTATGGACTTAGCGGCCTGATTCTCTTGTGGTTTGAGTGTCTCTGGCTTGTTGTTTCATGTAGTCAAGCTTGAGGGTGGCGTTTGAGCAGGATTTTGGTTGATTTGTCTTTAGGTAGCCAAATCTAGGGATTACTCTCACAGTAGCCCTATGCTTGCAATACTATTTTGGGGACCCATTGTGACTTGATTGTGCGTCTTTTTTTATAGGTTCTTGTTGGCCTCCTAGGTTTTGAGTGTGGGCCATTAGCCTCCCGAGGTCGTGGGTTTCTATTCCTCAATGGTGGTGCTTAGTGCTTAGGTACCCATTTGAACTAAGGGTCATGGGCTTCAACATTGGGTTTGGCGGGTTGCTGGCATGGAGGCTTGGATAGTTGTGACAAGTCACGACCCCCCTCCTTAGTCTTAATACGGTGGATTTCTCTATCGGTGGTTTTTTAGACTTGGAAGGAATCACATCACCCCTGCTGAAAGCTATAACTATGAGGACATTACCCACGGCTAGGTAAATGTGCTATGACTTGTAGTTGACATTGCAATAAGCTTGCTTCTTAAAGATTCATCCTAACAGTGACTTTGTGCCTGCATCTTTAGTATTGCGCAACACATTGAAGATTATCGGCATGCTTTCAGACACAATAGAAACTGCAACCTTGTACTTTTCTAAATGTGGGTAGGGTTAGCCTCCATAAGGGTTGAGTTTAGCATTAGTGGGCTGCAATTACGGCTTGCCCATTTGGGTCCAATGGTAATGGGTCAAGACATTAAAATCAGCTTCCTCATCGATCAATGAGTGGATGGTACATGTTTGCTAAGTAGTAACCGTCATGCTTAGGTAAGTTGGTTCTACTGCTTCCTCATTCTCACTGTCCATTTCAGTGATAGTAGTGGCTACTCGTACATGGACATGGGGTGCCGCATTGGGGGCTCAGGCAATGGGTGCGTGGGAGGGAAATAATTCTTTATGTGGCCACCATTGAAGAAGCCTATGCCCTCTCCCTCTATGGTTTCGAGTTCTACATTGCAAGTTCGGCTAATGGTTTGAACCTTAAAAGGTCCTAGCCCTCAAAACTTCAATTTTTGCTTATGTTCTTTGATTGAGTACATCAGTACTAAGTCACCCTATTTGAAGTTTTGCTACTTGACATGCTTTTCAAACCAATTTTTGTGTCTTGCCTTCTCGCATATTAGCACATGGGTGGCTAGAATCCAGGTTTCCGATAAACATTCAAGTTCAATAAAATGTTTTGTCCATGCCTCCTTTCCTTCCCATCTCTCTTGAAGGGCTATTTTGAGGCTTGGTATATGAAGAACTCCAAGGGAAGGATTGCATCTATACCATATGTTAGTTTGAAGGGGGTGTGTCCTTTGGCCATCTTGTAAGCCATGTGGTAGCCTACAAGGCCGCCATTAACTTGTTATCCCAATCACTATGTGAAGTAGAGATGACTTTGGCTGGGATGTTTACTAAGATTTTATTTGTGGATTTGGCTTGACCATTTTCCTGAGGGTAATAAGGCGATGATTTCCAATGGATGATTAGAAAGGAGGAAAGGAGGTGAGCTATCACTTTGTTGATGAAGTGTGTACCTTGGTCGCTAACTAGTTTGATGGGGCAGTCAAATTGTGAGATCACTTGCTCCCATAGGAACTTAGTAGTAGTCCTAGTATCATTCTTTCTTGTGGCTCATGCTTCTGCCCACTTTGTGAGATAGTCGATGGCTACAATGATGTATTTGGCTTGTGAATATTGTGCCACATGACTAATGGGTCCGATGAATTCAATCCTCCATTTCTCAAAGGGTTCTCATGTGATAATTGGGGTTAGCTCCATGTGATCCTTATGAATTGGAGCTTTAGTCTGTTGGCACTCATCACAATGCTTTCCAAATTGTGTCGCATCTCGAAAGAGGGTAGGCCATCACAATTCAGACTGCACCACCTTGTAGGCTATCTCATCTCCAATGAAATGCCCTCCTGCAATTCCATCGTATGCCTCTATAAGTACGCCATGCATCTCATGCTCACACATGCATCTGCACAACAACCTGTCTTGCCCCAGCCTGTAAAGTTGGCCTGCTATCAATTGATATGGTTGGATCTTGAGGATGAGCCGCCTAAGTTGAGCTTTTTTAATCAGTAGTTCTGGTAGTCTGTGTTGAAGCACTTGAATTATGTCATCTGTTCAATGTGGCATCAAGTCATCTTTAAACAGATCTTCTTTGCTATACAAGAGCAATAGATGTGCATCAGGTAGTTCATCCATAATGCCTTGTCCAGTCGCTTCTTCTGTGGGTAATGCTGCTTCTTCTGTGGGGATGTGAGACAGATGGTCAGCCATGTAATGCTGCTTCCCTTTATGCACCACCACCGAGAAGTCAAACTTCAAAAGTAGAAGAAGCCATCTAGCAATGCATCCTATAGTGCATGGTTTGTTAATAAGGTACAACAAGGCTTGATGGTCAAGAAAGAAAGTAAAAGGCGTAGCCAAAAGATAATGTCAGAATTTCTTTATAGCAAACACCATGGACAAAGCCCTCTCTCTCTGTTGTTGAGTAATTCATTTCGGTCTTAGTGAGTTGTTGCTAGCAAAGCTCACTGGCTAATCCAAGTTGTGTTCACTAGGTTGACACAACACAGCTCCCACGATGAATTTCGAAGCGTTGATGTGTATGTGGAACGTGAGTGTCCAATATGGGGCTTGTAGAATTGGTGAAGTGGTCAAAGCCTTTTTCAGCTCCTCATACGCACCTTGGCATTCCTTGGTCCATTTGAATATGATCAACAGCTTGTATAGAGGTCTAGCAATTGAGGCATAGTTCAACACAAACCGTTGATAATACCCTGCATGCCCTAAGAAGCACTGAACACCCTTGAAATTGCTTGGGGGTTCAATGAGAGACGGTATAGTCGACATCGTTTAAAGACCGCTCGAAGTCGTCTAAGTGTTCTCGCCAAGTAGAGTGAACATATAAATCGTCCACAAAGACCTCCAACTCCTTCCTCAGCATGTCTTTGAATATTGTACACAGGATAGAAAGAAAAAAATCGGAGTGGAAAGCTTAAAGTTCATTTTTGTAAAACAATTCTAAACAGGGTAATAATAGGAAAAAATGGGAAAGAAAAGGGCTCAATTGTCTCAGAGTCATAGGTGGAGTGATTGGAAAGACTGAGGTGCTGTCCAGCTAAGGTTTAAGGTCTTGAGTGACCAGGGAAAACCTCATTTGCACTCCTGGTTTTGTGAGAGAGAGAGAGAGAGAGAGAGAGAGAGAGCTTATAGGTCCAAGCTTGCGTTAGATCAATCGGAGCATATCGGGGCTTTTAGTGAGATTCAGGTATAAGATGCCCTTGTCCTACACTCCTTCTTGATTTGTGGCAATGTTTAGGTGGAGATTTGTGGCAAAAACATGATCGACACGCACCGGTTGGTGGAATCAGATGCCTTCCATAGTGTCTGATTCCCAGAATTGGACCGAGCGATCCGTCCAATCCCCAGAATTGAACTGAGTGACCTGACTAATTCTTAGAATCGGACTTGCACAAACCCACCTATTCTGATAGGAGAGCATGTCCGATTTTGAAAATTGGACTAATTTCAAATTGGACATACCACTTTCGTCTGATCAGACACTCGACCCGTCCAATCCCAAGAATCGGGCATACTCCAATCGAACCAAGCACCCTTTCAGATTCAGAGAATCAGACATACCCCAATTAGACCAAGCACCCTATCTGATTTCAAGAATCAGTTATACCCCAATCGGACCAACTGGAGTTGTCCGATCGGACACACTTGTTTGATTGTGACAATCAGACCCAGCCCTATCCGATTCTTAGAATAGCACATTGATAAATTGGATGACCGATTTTCAAAATCGGACACTGGTAAACCAAAAAGAGCCTGAGAAGGAAAACCTAGGAATTTGATGAATCCCAGCTAATGAGAAGCGTGACCCATGTTGAAAGAACCCACCAAATGTCTCACACGTAGTTACAAACCTAGTGATTGTGGTCGAACAGTCTGGATGGGTGTTTGGTGTTGTGGGCTGATTGCAAGACCTCAACTCAACCCTAACCAAGGCGAATGGGATAGCACATCAAAAAAACCCTAGAAGTCAGCGAGAATAGCTAGGAACCGAACATAGGACCCTGTTAAGCCAACCCGTAGACAAGAGCACCGGAGTTGTGCACACTTTGTTATCTCACTCACTCTGATTTCCATCACTTGAAGCACACTTGAAAATATCTAAAAGCATGATTTCACACAGTGCACGGAAAAGAACACACACACACACACACACTCATAGGGGGGTAAGTTGAGGGCTGGTTGTAATTAACAAGGAACTCATCCAAATTTAAGAACTTGAAGGAACCCACCAATAAGAGAAGACCCAAAAACATAGACAGGTGATCGAATCCCCAAAGGTAGACCCAAGCAAAGAACACAACCAAAAGCCAAACACAACAAAGATAGGCACTATCATAGAAGTGGATCTACCTGGCCTTATCAACTTGATCAAAAACTTGGCAGAACAAGAGGTCCTAGATATGGAAGAGGGAAGCTCAGGCCGTAGAAGCAATGAGGAGCTTAACCTAGGAGACTTTCTTGAGGTTGTCTAGCAGTTAGTGAACAAATATGATGCTCAAGCCCAACTAGAACTCCGCAGTAGACCATTAGAGGACATCATAGCAAACTTTGAAGAGGAAAGGAAGCTGGCTCATAGGGCTCTGCAAGGCCTAGCTACATATAACCATGAACAACAAACTAGGAACTTATGCAAGAGTTTAGAAATGCGAGAGATCCAAAGAGTGCTAGCCCTAACAGGCATAAATCGGTCAAAGAACAGGAGAGAACTATAAGGAGACCTAATGCTAAGCGAGCTCCTGAATGACAAAGCGACTGATAGATCACATGGCCACATAACAAAGTACTGCAACATTGGTAACATTGCTATTGACATTGTTGGGAGTCAACCAAGTTTGAGCAAGTCTACGAGGCCAATGGCCTCATGGATCCTACTCAGCACTCCCAAGCCTTTGGATAGTGCTTAGGCGACAAGGGTTAGACTTGGTACACAAGTCCATATGCTATGGAGCGTGCCAATTTCAATGGCTTGAAAAATCTCTTTATTAAAAGATTTTTCAAACATGGATATTCCGATAATCTATTGGTGCGATTCATGAACGTCAAGTAGAAAGAGAAAGAGGATATTTGAGATTATGTAGCCCATGTGGGGAGCCTCTTCAATAGAATTCCCATGGGCAAGAGACCAACCGAAAAAGCGCTATCCACGTTATTCATCCATAGAATACGAAGCAAAGAGCTCTACAAAGCCTTGGCCGCAACTCAAGCTTGCAGCAAGATGCACTAGCAAGGGTCTTTGAAGAAGCTATTAGAGTGGATGACCAGCTCAAGGAAAGAGGCTCTAGAGGCTTGAATCATGAAGAGCCGAGTGCTAGGAGTTCAAAGAGAACCTCAATGACAAGTGAAAGGGCAGACCCAAGCACGCAAGAGAAAGGGAAGGGCACTGATTCGAGGCAAGAGCTAGCAGAGATTAGGATGGACATAGCCAAACTACACGAGATGATGAGACACTCGACACACCCACACGTTCAATGTGTGCATTGTGGCGGAAACCACTTGCCAATTGAGTGTCAGGACCCTAGGTCATGACCTTGTGCTAATTGTGGTAGGTTCGGTCATGACACCATGGAGTGTCGATTACCTCAGAGGCTCCCGTACCTGTAGCCTTACGGTCAATCCTACTTTGCGAACAGGCCACCAATCTTCTTTGGAAGGGGAGCCCCATTAGCTCTTCGAGCACCTAATGATTCTAAGCCATCCATTCCTAGGATGGAGATAAATCCTACAAGTATCCCTCGACCACCTGGACCCTATGTGTTTGATCCACCTAGTGATACTCCAGTCCACTATGTGGAAAATCTTAGCAACGACGAGCCTTATGTAAACCCATACGTGTCATATGATGAAAAAGGAAATGTTATCCTCATGGACTATCGACCAGCACCAGTGATGGAGTTAAGTAGAGGGAGAGGAAAAGGCCTAGGAGGGCAAGCCCAAGAGCCAATCGTGTGTTGGACTTGCGGTCACCCAGGACATATTTCTTTGCATTGTCCCGAGAGGGAGCAAGTGAATAGAGATACGACTGACTTGAGATGCGCTGAGTGTGGAATCACTCATCTCTTTGTTGATTGCCCTAGATTGAGGCCATCCTCTAGTTTGGCAAACAAGCCATCGGTTCTATTGGGGTTGTTGGGTGTCGAGACACTCAATGTGGAGGCCACATCTATCCCATTATATGTCATGACCCACGCAAATGAAGCAGGCCGACATATCATTGCAAGGGCCAAGCAGCCTTGATGCAACCTTAGTTGGAAAGAAGAGTTGGAGACAAAGGAAGAAAAGACCAGATGCTAAGGTCACCCTCAAAACCAAAAGTGTCACAACACTACCTATTGGAAAGGAAGTTAGGGATGTAGAGGAAGAAATGTTGGCTCCACAAATGGTTGAAAAGGGGAGTGCTAGGGTCAGGGAGTATCCCAACCCAAAGCGCCAACTTAAAGCCATCTCAAGAAGGTGAAGAAATGGGTGAAGGAGGCCCAAGAGCACCTAAAGGACACAGAGCCCATACTAGAAGACAAGATCAATGATCTCTCGAGTATAAGCATGCCGATCTCCCTCCCATGACCAAAATCAAGGGAGGCAATGACACTGCAAGTAGGGCCACCTAGATAAAGGCTAAATGCTTCGAGCCAGCAAAACCATCAAGACCATTGGCCAAGAGCTGTAGACTTAGGAGAGAGGCAAGTGACTAGCAACCTCCTTAATACACTGGTGACCACCCCTATAACTCTGAGCTTAGCCGACCTACTTAGGAAACATCCAACGCTGCGACTAGAGCTGAAGTAGTGGGTTGAAGAACCAAACAAGCCAATTATGATAGACTTTCCTGAACACGACGCAGAAACTCAAATACCAAGTCTGACGCTGCACTCCATACCTAAATTCTTGCATGTCAATGCTTTCTAGGAAGGCATGGAAAAGCATGCAGTCTTGCTAGTCCTAGCTCTAGGAGATGTCACAAGAAAGGGAATTGTAGACACAGTGGCAGGAATGAGTGTGCTAAGCCATGCAGTACTCCAAATTTAGGGGTAACCCACTGGTCGAGACTGCTAGGTTCAATGTTATACTGGCTAATGGAATGAAGGTGAAACCATTTGGAGTGTTGAAAATTTGGCCAGTGAAGATCGCATGAATCCAATTCTCTATTGACTTTATAGTCATGAAGGGAATGGACTATTGTAAAAATTACATGGCGCAATGAACAGAATCGGAGAAAGAGATAGAGATAGAGAGTACACAACAGATAAGAGGAGAATTAGAAATTTCTTTTAGCTCCAAACAATTGATAGAGAGATGGCTCTATCCACCTATGTGCTTCCATAGTGAAGCTTAGATAGCGATCTAGATAGAAGATAGGTGAAAAGCTTAAGGCTAGCTAAAACAACTCTGACTGGGTGAAAGATAGATAATGGATGGCTGTGAAGGGGTTTATCTTTTATAGCCTGCGAAGGCGGTTAGGTCGGCATGACCGACCTATCATATGAGCCTCCACTAGTTAGCTAGGGAATATTTGAGGGAATATTCCCTGTTAACCTGGATGCCATCTCCACTATGATGAGGGGCAACGAATAGACTAGGGGATCCTATTGGACCCTTACCAAGTATATCCCGTGCCCTGAGGACGAGCGAGATTGGATGCATGTTCTTGCTACCATCAATCTATTGTTCTCAAACACTGAGGAGTACAAAAAATCCATCAAGGCATCTGGTAATCTCAAGGAGTGCCAGTTTGCATGATGACTAGGAGCCTACGTGGAAGACCCAACCTTGTTGCATTCCAAGTCCCAAACATAGACGAGAGCTTTTGGAGATCCTAGGGCACTTAGATTGACCAATTGGCTAGCAAGGCCAAGGCCTCTTGGACGAGCCCGAATGGCGATGATCCAAGGCACATGATTTAAACTTGAAGTACAATTGGGCCTTAATCCTTGACCAACAAGAAGAGAATTGTTAGAACTAGGAAAATGATGAGCAATCGGACAAAGACAGCTCTAACGACAAATATGAGGACTGTTGTTCCCTCAGTGACAAAAGCGAAAGGGAAATCGATACCATAGAATACAATACTAGGGTTGTATAATCGAACAAATACGAGTAGACTCCAGCCCACGCAAACACAATGCCCTTAGGATAGAGAAAGGAGTTAGATATAAGGACTGCGATCAAACTTGGTTGAAGCACACGGGTGCAATCGACTACGAGTAGGTAGGCCTAGCCCAACCAAGTGTTGCATCACTACTGCAAACGAACTCATCTTCCAAGCTACGACCACTAGGAGAGAGCCCCTCTTCTAGAAAAGATGGAGACTTTGATTACAATCAGAAGTTAGCTCAGATAGTGACCCTGAAATACCTCGGCCTCCCAAGACTAGTTGCACTAAGGGGGACCTACCCCGGTCCACCTACGATGCCGACGATTAAGGGAGGATTGACGAATGCTGAGCAAAGAAACGCGGACACAATAACAACAAAAACTAAAAGACTTGCCAAAATGATTCACAAAGTTCAAAAAGGGAGATAGGGTGGTGATCTTACTGGGAGCCAAACAACAAGGGCAAGCAAGCGAACAGATTGAGCCAAGGTCAAGGAGGTCAATTTAGCCAAGGAGAGGGAGACCTCATGACCTATCTTTATAGTCGATGACTTGGCTAAGCAAGATGAAGCAAGTCTCATTACTCTCTTGTGAGAGTATGTAGACATCTTTGCTTGGTCCCTAGAAGAGCTCAAAGGGGTAGACCCAAGTGTAGTGACTCACAACATACTCATGACACATGACGTAACACCAGTCAAACAACAACCATATCCCATGAATCTAAAGCATGCCCATGCTATCAAGGAAGAAATTGACAAGCCAATAAGAGTAGGATTCATCTACAAAATTGAACACACAGATTGGGTTTTTCCCATAGTCATCATATTAAAGAAGAATGTAAAGATTTGAGTGTATGTCAATTACAAGAAGGTAAACATAGCTACAAAGAGAGATAATTACCCACTGCCGTACACTGAGCACATGCTTGAGAAAGTGGCTAGCAAAGAGGCCTACAGTTTCTTGGATGGTTTCTCTGGATACAATCAAGTGCAAGTACATCCTAATGATAAGTATAAAACCACATTCGCCATTGAGTGGGGAGTCTTTGCCTACATAGTCATGCCTTTTGGATTGACTAATGCACAAGCCATTTTCCAATTTGTTGAAAGGTCAAATCCACTGGGGATCAGAGGTAGAAGGAAGTAGAGATAGGAGATGGAAGAGAAGAAAGAGAATAGACAAGAGGTAAACACGACAAAGACAAAGCACAATGAACTTAATCGATATGTATTGAAAGAACCTGGACTCTTTGCACTACTCAGAAGCAATCTGCAGGCATTAGATCTCCTGGAGCTTCTTCGTAGAACAAAGCGTACACCAAAATTACATCTCCTTCTCTGCTGCTCGGAACCCAAATCTAATGGCTCCATTGGCTCCGAAAGGAGGGTAAAACCCTAGGACACTTGCTCACGGATTTCCCAGATCACTCCTTCTTCTTTCAGTTCAAAGTGCAGTTTTCCGCCTGTTTAGCGATCGTAACGCATGCGATTTTGTCAATTTGTCTTTTTTATGAAAAACCCTTAATTAGTTGAAAAAACAACTAGGTTTTTGCATGCCATCCTAATCTAGAAGCTTTTCTAACTTTTTTGGATTTTTACAATAAATAATAAAAAAATATGTTAAAATTATCCAAAAATCTAGTATTTTTGGATAATCCATGCAACTCACACTAGTACTAATGACCCAGATAACACTAACTCTCTGGATCAATCAAGAAGTTGAATGATGATGCATTCCATGCTTTTTTACACTATGTTCGCATAGCATCACGACATCCACCCCCTCTGAACTTGCACATCCTTTGATATGTGCCACCAATGCACCACCTGGATTAAACATCCATAGCAACAACTTCTTGCTCATCATGCATATAAGAAAGTATCCCCCTGGATCATAAATCAAAATACTTGGCATTCGTACAACTCTTGAGCCATATTTTGTATCCCCTCTAGGGTAATAAGGCCTTGGGTGCATATTATACATTAGAGATTGTTGAATCTCCATATACATGCTATCAATACACCCATCAATAAATACATAATAACATGCCTCCTCTTTCAAAATCCATTGCATGGGAAGTTGCTTTTGATAACCTTTTTGCTCCTCATCCAACATAAACTGAGTCTCAGTTGCATTCAACACATTCTCAGCATCACTATCTTGAAGCATCATTGATTTGTCTATCAAGGCCTTTGATAAAGCATCTGAAATAGTTTCCAAGTGTGGAGCATCATATCTAATGTCCTATAATAAAGGCATATCCTCAAGCTCATGAACTATCTCATAGGTAATAACTTTATCTTTCAAATCATGTGCATCCAACAAGTCATCAATCTCCCTTTGACTCCCTACATCAAGTAAAGCATGATCTTCGTAAATCTCTTCAAATACATTAAGAAAATCTATAGATGCAATGGCTGAATCTTCTAGTACAAGGTCTTCCAAGGTATCCATAAGTGTCTTAATATTAGACTGCATTTTATATCCCTGTTGTTTGTCCTCTTGCTTGCTATCATGTTTCTGCTCTCTTGCAAAACTTCTTCCATAACATGCTCGAGAGATGGCCGATTTGTAGCTTTAGACAAATCCATACTTGTTCTTGTTACTTCCTTAGATATCCCTGCATTATCTTCATCTCTTATCTGTTTCTCTTCAACAATTGCATCTATATTTTGCCATTTTTCCGAATATGCATCCATTGAATATGCAGCTATCAGTGATTCACAACGAGTTATGTCACGAATTTCTTGCCCTGCATGAGACATTTCACTATCAGTAACCTTTTTCTTTTCAACTGCATGTAAAGCATGTGTCCATATTTTAGTCTTTGGACCAATCATCACTTGGCCATGCATTCTGTCCAACTGTAGACCAAAATTAGAAGGATGTACCACCACATAAGCATTTCGAACTACCAAGTCTTCCAACAACTTTTGCATGCCTTCCTTTTCGAAATTCAAAGCAAGAGGAAATCCCATTCCTTGTGCATGGATCTTGCCATCTTTCCAAAAGATGAGCTACCATGCCAAGGTCTCCTAATAGGTAGCACAATCCTTTCTCTCATGCTGCAAACTATCACACCACATACATCTTTTTCTTGGCTTAGGGACTGCTCCCCATCCCCTTTCCTCTTGTTCTTTTTCATCCAATTTTGCAACCTTCAATTGAAGATCTTGCATGCCTTCAACCAATTCATCTAAGATATCTTCCCGAATAGAGGGAACAATAGCAGGTATAGCCATAGGGTTAGCCATAGAAGTAGGTGGCTTATTGGATACATCAACTGTCTTGCCCGTAACAGTGGGCAAGCTAGAGACATGCAATCTTTCTCTTCTTCTATGCTTCTTCACAAGTGTAGTAACAGCTTTCTTGACATGTCTCCACTCTCTTTTCAAACTTGTCTACGTAGTCTGATCCTCCAATAAATCATCAAGCTTCTCTTGAAGCTCAGGATCAGCTGCCTGTAGAAACAATTCAATTTTCTAACTTGCAAAAGCTTGCTATTCTGCAAGATCCAACTGCTCAAATCGACTTTCAAATTCTCTTAACAATTCCGTAGCCACGAGACCCTTATTAGGTTGTAAAACCCACTCCTGAAAAGTCTTGCCTGTAATCAAATTGGTGTCCTCAATGTAAAATTCTTTACTGAGTATCTTCTTGAAGGCTACCCAGTCAGCATCTTGCAAGTATAATTTAGTAATCCATGCTTTCAATTCATGAATAGTAACACGTACAAAATACCGGCTCCATGCAGATTGAGCCACCCCAAAGAATTCCATCTTTTAAGCATAGATATGTACATATGCAAATACATTCTTGCCATTGAATAACTTCACCTCATGCTCAACTGCTTGCAAAGCATTCATCACAACACTTTCTGTTTGAGCAAAAGCTTGCATCACCTATTGTTGTTGTACATGCATAAGCATATTCATATTTTGAACCAACTGTTGCAAAGCATCACTGGAGATTGTGTTTGAAGATTCTCCCATATCGTCTTTCCTTCTTCTGATGACCTTTCACGTTGGGTTCACCAATGGCGGAGGGGTTTTTGTCGAAAGGTCAAATCCAGCGGGGATCAGAGGTAGAAGGAAGTAGAGATAGCACAATTAATTGAATCAATATGTATTGAAAGAACCTAGAATCTTTGTACTACTCAGAAGCAATCTTCATGCATTAGATCTCTTAGAGATTCTTCATAGAACAAAACGTGCATCAAAATTGCAGCTCCTTCTCTGCTACTCTGAACCCACATGGCTCCATTGGCTCCGAAAGGGGGTAAAACCGCATGACACCTGCTCACGGATCTCCCAGATCACTCCTTCTTCTTCTTTTAGCCTGTTTACAGCGATCGCGACGTGCGTAATTTTATTAATCAGTCTTTTTTATAAAAACCCATAATTGTTTGAAAAAGCAACCAGCTTTTTGCATGCCATCCTGATCTAGAAGCTTTTCTACTTTTTTGGATTTTTACAATAAATAATATAAAAAATAGACTAAAATTATCCAAAAATCTAGTATTTTTGGATAATCCATGCAACTTACACTAGTACTAATGACCCATATCACATTAACTTTGTGGATGAATAAAGAAGTCGGATGATGATGCATTCCATGCTTTTTCACACTATGTCCACATAGCATCACAATAGTGCAAGCGCTCAAGCTAGAATCTGTTGGTCTCAACAATGGAACCAAAATGTAGAGGTGAACTAAAACTCACCGGCAAGACCCACGGATCACTTATTATTCAAGTATTTCAAGCGAGCACTAATGGCTACCTCTCACATAGCCGACGCACCATCCCTCTCTATGAGTGTAGTGAGCTTACCTTGATGTCCGATTGAGTTGCTTTCTCTCTCAAGCACTCCAATAGCTCCACGATTCTTGATGCAAGCTTAAGCATCCTCAAGCCTCCACCTTCAAGCTCCATCCTCCATATAGCGACACAGGAGAGAAGATAAGAGAAGAGAAGAGAAGAATAAGAGAGAAGATGGTGGAGAGCTTCACCGCCTTGATCCCTCACCCTCACACACTCACTTCCTCACAATCTCACACTCCCTCTCTCAAGCACACACAAGCAAGCAAGAGAAGAGAATAGGAGAGTTTCTTGTTCCCACACACCAAAGAATGAGTTCTCATTCACTTTCTGAACTTTATATACAAAGCCCTAATTCCCCTTTGGACGGCCATCCCCTTTTTACATGGCCAGCCATAGCCTAGGGCCCTTTTTTCCATTGTTCTCCTATCTTCCTAGCTTCCTTTCTATCGCCCATCTACATTTACGATTTGCACAGGTCAAAGCTTGGCGCTCTTAAAATAAACCATGGTGTGCCTTATGCTCTTTTATAGAAGTATTGACTTGCACTTTTTCTTGTGCATCTCTCCTTGATTTAGGGCTTTTTCACACTTTTTGTGTTTCCTGTCTTGGCATGCCTTTGTTCTCCATTCCACTTTTGCCTTGGCCTTGTCTTCTCCTTTAGTTTTTCTAGATTTTCCACCTTGTTTGTCTGAGTCATCTGAGGGTTATTAACAGTGTGTTTAACTTCACATAGGGATCTGTCTCTTGGATATCTAGGCTGTAGAAGTGTGTTGCACTATCTACTATGAAGGCACAATATATGTGGCTACCCCACTGAGGCATGCAAAGAAGCCTTATGGTTGTCACATTTGGTTTGCTAAGCTTGGGATTACTGAGGTTCTTGTTCTCCACTATGATAGTCAAAGTGCTATCATGTTAGCATGGAACCCTGTTTTTCATGCAAAGACAAAACACATATAGGTAAAGTATCATTTCATCAAAGAGATACTTGACAGCAAGAGCATTGAGCTAGTCAAGGTATACACTGAGATAACCCTACAGACCTTCTCATGAAAGGTCTTCCAGCAGAGAGGTTTGCCCACTTCTGGGAAAAATGATGGGTATTGAATAGGTATAGTCTCTTCAGCTTTCTACATACTTAGACTTAGCTGATTATTTTCCCCTACCTTTGGGCACATTGCCTTTAGGGGGGAGATTGTTGGGACATGGATCCAGAGCACTCCTGCTGTAGCCCTGTGACTGCATAAAGGCATCAAACTTATGATACCACTCCCTAGGTGCCTACTTCAAGCCATAAAGACTTTTCTTCAATTTGCACACTAGGTGCTCCCTGCCAGGTTTTGCAAAGCCCTTAGGCTGCTCCATATAAATCTCATCATGCCAGTCCCCATGTAAGAAAGCCATCTTGACACCCATCTGGTATAAATCCAAGTCAAGCTGAGCAACCAAAACCAAGAATAAGTGCAGGTTGGTCATCTTAACGAGAAGAGAAAATACCTCATCAAAGTCCACACCATGCTCCTACTTAAAACCCTTTGCTACGAATCTAGCCTTGTATGCCAGCTTGGGGTGTCCAGGGGTACTTTTCAGCTTGTACACCCACTTGCATGGCAAAGCCTTCTTGCCCTTAGGCAAGGAAACCAAATCCCAAGTCTCATTCTTTTGCAAGGAGTCTATCTTAGATTACATAGCCCTCTCCCAGGAGTGACTATCACCCCTGCACATAGCCTCATCATAAGTGAAAGGCTCTCCTGCATTTGTAACCAAGACATAATGCATCGAGGACTGAAATCTATCAGGTGGATGTCTATCTCTAGCAGACCATCTTACGGCAGGCTCTGCTGCCTGCCCAGCTGCCTGTTTAACACCCTGACCATGAGCATTTGCTGCAGCTGTAGGGTGTCCAACTGTCTGTGTGGGAGCTCTCGACTCCTCCTAAAATATGAGCTTGCGGATCTCAACAACTCTCTCAGGCTGCCTATGCATCTTGTCTTCATGGAAGACTACATCATGACTACGGATGACTTTCTACACCTGCGGATCCCAGAGACAGTAACCCATCTCGACTGCATCCCCATAACTAAGGAAAATGCATTTGACACTCTTAGGATCCAGCTTACTTCTCTTGTCCCTGGGCGCATGGTAAAATGCCTTATATCCAAAGACACGGAGATGAGCATAAGAGGGAGGTTTTCCAGTCCATACCTCCTCTGCAACCTGGAAATCCAAACCACTAGAGGGTGATCTGTTTATGACATGCACAGCTGTACTAACTGCCTCAACCCAAAAGCTTTGTGGTAGGCCTACATAGCTAAGCATATTGCATACATGCTCCTGGATAGTTCTATTAATCCATTCAGCCAAACCATTCTGGGAGGGGTGTAGGGGGCGATTAATTGATGCTTGATACCCCTCTCATCACATAACTGCTCAAAAGCACGTGAGACATACTCACCCCCATTATCTGTCTTTAGGCATTTTAGCCTATACCCAGACTGGTTCTCAACCAATGCAAGCCATCTCTGAAACACATCCAAGACATCGGATTTCAGCTTAAAGGGATAAGCCCAAACTTTATGTGAAAAATCATCTATGAAAGTAACAAAATACTTTGCACCACCTATAGACTGACAAGGCATGGGCCCCTAGACATCTGAATGTACCAATGGCAAGGGCTTACTCATGCATGGCCTAGCAGACTTCTTATGCGTAGATCTAGTCTACCTGTCATAAAGATAATGCTCACATGAATCAAAACATGCATAATCAAGGGGCAGTAAGTACTTCAAACCAGAAAGAATTTTCATTCCCTTCAAAGACATATGGCCCAAATGGGCAAGCCAAAGAGATACATGTGGGATAGAACCCACAAACAAAACATGATCAAGGGAAGAAGTGGATACAATCAAGGGATGAAGGCTGCCAGGCTTGGCACCTCTCGCAATCACAAGTCTGCCATGAGTGATCTTCCATGTAGAGTCTTCAAAAGATACATGATAACCCGCATCATCAAGCTATCTAGCTGACATGAGACTGTGTGTCAAAGCAGGTACATGACATGCATCCTGCATAACAAAACTGCTACCAGAAGGAAACTACAGCGTAACATCACCAACGCCCACAATATCAAGAGACCTCTCATCACCCAAGCACACAGAACCCAAAATAGTACAGTATGAATGAAACCACTCTTGGCAAGGTTTCACATGAAAGGACGCACCTGAGTCCAAGAGCCAACACTGTGCATACATAGAGTGTATCTCTATCATCTGCAAAGCACTAGAAGAAGCTACAAGGATATAATAATCATCAACATCCTTAGGCTGCATAACATTGATCTCTTCAAATTTAACACTAGACTTTGTAAGCACTATGCTACTATCAGAGAAGACTTATCCTGCACTTTGTCTTTCCCCTTATTTTGTGCCTTTCATTACAGACTTCATGGCATTGTGGCCTAATATGGCCGTTTTTCCCACAATGGTGATAAGTAACATCTACATTCCTGCCACGGGATTTGCTACGTGACTTCCCACGAGACTTGGACCGAGATTTCTGAGAATCCCATCCACGGTTATTGCTACTGCCATGCTTTCCATAACCATCATTCCTGCCTCTAACTGTCATAGCATGAGATACATGAGAGGCATCCAAATTCTTACGGTTAACCTCTTCTTGCAGAAGAGCACTGTCAATATCAGATAATTTCAAGATAGCAACAGAGGCACATAATGCAGTGCGGAATACATCCCATGACTCATTAAGAGTACCAAGCAAGAAAAGAGGAGTGGCATCCTTTGCAAAAGTGATATCCTACAAAGTCAAGTTCTTGAGTATTGCATGGAACTGGCTCAAGTGAGTAGACATAGTCACATTCTCCTTCATGCACAGATTCATAAGCTGCTTCAGCCAATACATTTGACTCGCTGGACTTTTCTTGTCATAGAGATTCTTGATTTTATCCCACAACTACTATGCACTCTGTTCTTCCTCAAATACATTGTAATGAACCTATTTTGTGAGAGATAATACAATAGTGGACTTGCATAACTCATCAAGCTCAAGCCATTCCTCATCTGGCATAGTTGCAGGTGGATGCTTGCTCAACCTCAATGGTTTGATCTGTGATTTCTGCACCAACACCTGCCAAATCTGGCTCTTCCAATAAGAGTAATTTGTACCATGAAGCTTAGTGATGTTGAAAATAGCATGATCAGTGGACGAACTCGCCATAATGCAGGTTGGAAGACTGCAAACAGTTCAAAACTGCTTGCTATTTACTGTAGAAAATGACAAAAAAATCACCAAAATCGAGAGAAAATGGTGAGAAAAGTGTAACCAAAGCTGCTTTCCACCAAGTACTAGTGAAAGTACATCATTTCAGAATATTTCAGCATGAAAAATCCATGTTAGTAGAGTTATATGCTTGCTGTAATAAATGACAGCAGGTTACTATGAGAGTCAATTGCTGAGCAAATCACTGCACCAAGTCAATAAATGACAGCCAAGACATGACCAGCCATAAACGGGCATAAATCAGCACCAAACAATCATCAAGACCCTGAGCAAACACCCAAACATGTCACCAAAGAATCCGTCAATGAGTAGGCATACCCCCTAGACAGTAGGGCAAAGTATACATAACACTGGGGCAAGTCCTGACACTAGTAGGTGTATGCTTACAAGAGTGCAAAGCCCAAGCTCAAGTCAAAAGTAACTCCAAGATATCAGTGCATGAACCATGCAACATTTAAGTGTAAGAGATCCTAAAGTCTCAAGTATCTGCAAAATGCTCAAATAGAATAAACCTCTTGCTCAATGTCGGTCAAGCTCATAGTACCCTGCTGGAGCTCAACAAATCAATCAAACCAAGTCAAAGTACCAAAGACAGGTAACCAAGACAATGCTCAAATAATGCCAAGCTGGAGCTGAGGTAACTAGTGTGTGGTTGAATGAAATCTATCCAAAATCAGGCACAGATCAGCATGATGATGTTGTTGCTCCTACTGGTCCACGTGGCAGGTCTGGAGAGATTGGAGGGCTCAAACATAAGCCAAAGAGGCCTTGGAGCAAGCCTCTAGCAGCCCACAACAACTAGTGGCAAAGAGATATGAAGATTGTAAGCTTCAATGGGGGCTGCCCTGTTTACCTAGACATGTGGACTGAAATAAATCTCTGAAATAATGAAGCAATACCTCAATGTCAATGCCCTGATGGTGCCTCAATAGCCCGAAAAGAAGCTCGGGAAGCCGGGGAGTGACGTGGGCTCAAGAGAATGAGCTATGGCTGCCGGGAAGGAGACCCAATGCGAGTGGGGAGTAGATGGGAAGGTGAGAATGCCAAAAGCCAAGCTCAAGAGTCAGAAAGCCAAGCTTTGATACTAGTTGAAAGGTGAGAAGGATCGAAGCTTGCACGCGAGAGCTATGGTGGGAGAGCAAGAGCAAGAAAAAGAGACACAAGAAATGGGAACTCCAACAGTCACAATGTGTGACCGGGCCTTCCTTTATTCAAACTGTCTCTAAAAGAATAAAGAATAAAGTGATGGTGATGGGCACCCGCCACCTGTAGTGTGCAGTGGCAGTGATGACTGTCAATGTAGTAATACATGGGCGGCTAGGCGGAGGCACCTTTACCCCCAACACAAATCATGTGTCTCTATCTCGTCTTTCTCGCAACTTGCATCTCTATATAGAAGCTCCATTGTAGCTAACTCAACAAACTTATTATCTTCAACTATGGCTATCTGATTATGACTCGAAAAAAAATCCATGAAAGAGTATATATCTCTTGCCCTACCAACTAATCTAAAATTTGATTAATAAATGGAAAATGATAATAGTCCTTTACCGTCTACTTGTTCAATTTCTTAAAAACAACACATAGGTAGATTTGATTGTTCTTTTTTTCCCTTATTACTATCGGTCAGCACCAGTCTATATGCTCAATGGAAAAGATTAGACCAGCCTTCCTTAAATGCATCAAATATGTTCCATTGAGCATATAGACTTTTGATCAGACCAGCCTTACTAGCTTACCACCTTCCTTCAACAGGATCATATGCATAGCAACAAAGGGTGGAATTCCCTTCAACTCATCATAACTCCATGCAAATATATCCCTAAACCCCTGTAAGAGTGCTATGTAATTAGCATACTCATCAGCAAATAACGTAGTGCCAAGTTTACTGGGGCAGGGATCATTAGGAGTCCCAAGATCCAGCTCTATCAAATGAGTATCAGGTTTCCTATCCTTTGTCTCTATTGGTTCATTTAGACATACTTGATAAACCTCCTCAGTCATAGAACCCTCTTTAGAATCGTTGGAACTTGAGGTTTTAATAGCTAAAGTTCCCTCAAGTGCCTCCCATTTTGTAGTGGGAGGTAATGCCCTTTCATCCAACGAGTGCACAAGGTATTCATTCAAAATTATTCTCTTTGACCCATGCCCAAAATTCAATCAACTAGGTGTTGGGATACCATCAAACAATTAGAATGTAATATCCATGGACATCCAAGCAACAACTGATAGCTTAGACTTCTAGTAAATTGAATGACATGAAAGTCAAGGATGCACTCACTATTAACAATCATCACATGTACTTGCATTACCATTCCTTTTGGTTTTCTTAGGCTATCATCTACCATTTTCAAAATTGTCATGACATCTTTTTGGATTGGTAGACCCAGCCTCTCCAACAAATCCATACTCATGATATTTATAGATGAGCCAAGATACACCACTACATTGTCCATCAAGTTTCTATTTACATATGCATGCACCCTCGAGCATTTCCTCTCTAGCCGATCCCACCATTCACTTCCCACTCATCAATGGATACCAAAAGGTTCAATGACATAACCTATAAATAGGATTTTCTTGAACTCCTTATGTATGTTTGGTGACAATTGAATCAATTGTAGTAGATTCACATCCGATTTAACTTAACAAAGTGTGTTTGCTAAGTCAAACTCATGGAATTTGGCCACTACTCTCTTCTCTTTCCACATCAGCTGCTCTTTTGGCTTCTTGATAATCTTAGTAACCTCCTTTTCCTTTGATTTTTGCTTTCTTCTTACCAAAGGGAAGTCAGTGAGTTAAAAGAGAAGCTACAAGCTAAGGAAGAGACAAAAGCAAAACGATAGCTACGCTTGAACAAAGAAAGCAAAGCCACACGACACCTACAATGGCACAATGAAGAGATTGTGGCATGCTATGAGTATCTACAAGCTGAAATGGAGAAAATCACTAAAGCCATAGAAAAGCTAAAAGATCTCAGGGAGAAAAGAGCTCGCAAGTATGAAAGAGAGGTGGAAAAACTAACACAAGAGGCTGCCGCATAAGAAGAACATGGAGGGCTGAAGAATAGGCTAATCAAAACAAAAAAAGAGTTAAATCCTTGGCACGCCGTATCATTCAAGTACAAAAAGAAAAGATACTGGTAGAAAGTAGAGTAGAGGCCACCCAAGTGAGCTTTGAGACCTTGCAATTTTCCTTCTTGGATACCCTATTGGACGTCACCCAAACAGAAGAGGAAGAGTCCATAGAAGCAATGAAAAGGAAATTATGAATGGCTCGCAGAGTGCTAAAAGCAGGACTACAGATGCCGCCACAACTTAGTGGGGTTGGCCCCAGCCTCGAAGAGCAACTCCATTATCTCCTATTGGCAAGCCTAACCTCATAGGAAGTGGATGCACTCGGGTTCATCAAAGGAGAGCAGCAAGAGCCAAGCTAGGAAAGAGAGGTGGATGTGAACTTTGAAATGGGACCATGCAAAGAAGATCTTGTCCCACCACCTTCTTCCCTGTAGGCCTAAAGAGTAGCAACACACACACACCCCCACAGAAAGAAAGGCAGCATTAACGGAGAAAAGAAAACACATGGTGGAGGAGACAAGGAGAAAATGGAATGCCAAGGGAGTGAGGGCACCCCTTGCACCTATCCCACCATGTGAAGACAATGCCCCAGCAAGCTTTCACACAGACCTTGTGATCTAGGAGAGGCAAGAAATGTCCAGGAGCCCCTTTGATTTTAACTTCCAGTTCCCCACCACCTTGCATAGGATCTTTCCCATCAAGGTGGTGGAGGAGGTAATTAACATCAGAAGCAGGCTCGAACAGAAATGGCTGGAGGAGAGAGCACATAACCCCACATTATGGGCCACTAAAGATGTGAAATTTTGGCAAAATAAAGTTTTTGAAGTACCAAGGTCTGTGTCCAACTACGAATGCCAACCCACCTAGAGAAGAAGTGTTGAGATATCGAGCTCCACTCGTGATACGCCAGGGTGACCGTTGTGCATTTATGTCACCGACGTGTCAGTTGCAGATGCGGTTGGTACACCGCCCATGAATAATAGCTACATGATAGCTATCCTTATCTATTCTAGTTCGTGGCTCAGTTAGTATGCCACCTTAGTTAGTTGAGTTTGGTTTGAGACCCATATATAGGGTTCTTCTATTTCTTTGTACTAGAGTTCTTTTGGCTTACACAACTAAGAAGAGGAAAATTGTTTTCAGCCTCCACCTTTGTGTGTCTTCCCCCATTGTGCAAGCAAGAAAGCTACAAGTGAGACTCCTTCCTTCTCTCCCACAATCTTGACATGGTATCAGAGCCTTGTTCGTGGTAAGGAGCTCAAGAAAGCAAGCCAAGCTCGCGGTGGTCTGGTAAGAGGAGCAGTGTTGCTTTCATTTTCTGTTTTGGGAGCAGATCTCTGCAGGTAGCACAGCTGGAAATTGCAAGAGTGCATTGTCTCAGGTTGAGACGCCTTTCGCGGTGAAGCGAGAGGGCAGTATATACTGCGGGCGAGGCCTTTAGCCCTCGACGACCTTGTTTTTTTGATTTGAGGCCATTTCGGGGCCTGTTTTGCAGACGGAAGTTTTCTGCACGCACTCAGGAAAAGGCTCAGTTTTATGCTGTGCAGCCACTGTTCTACAGGTCGGTGAAAAGTTACTGTAGAAATTGCATCGTATGCTTGTGCGCAGAGACATTGGGAGTTTCAGAATCATCCTTGGTTCCTGTTTATGCAAAATCGTCACTAGGAAGTGACTGTGTGGTCAAATACCACTTTCGCCAGTTTTGCATATTTGCCCTTGTGAGGGTGAAGCTGAGTTTTTGCAGTGACAGAATTTTTTGCAGTGTTCTGTAATGGCGTCTGATTCTCTTTCACAGATTGTAACTGAAAAGCTTGACAAGAACAACTTCCAGGCATGGAAGTTTAGAATGACGAATTTCCTTATGGGAAAAGGATATTGGGAATTTGTTGCAGGAAATGAAGAAGAACCAGTTCTTCCTGATGTTCCCAATCAACAGCAAATGCAGGCATTCAAAGCATGGCATGAGAGAGCCAGGAAAGTTATGTACTGGCTGTCTATCAGCATTTCAGACTCCATGATTGTGCATATTCAGGATGCAAGTACGCCAAAGGAGGCATGGGATACTCTGTCAAAGATGTATAGCACAAATACACAAGCCAGGAAAATGCAGCTCAAGCAAGAGTTACACAATGTGCAAAGAGAAAATATGAGCATCAACGACTACCACATGAAGGTAAAGAAGATTGCAGATGCACTTGCTTCCATTGGGTCACCAGTGGAAGATGATGATTTAGTTTCTGTGACCTTGAATGGTCTAGGAAAGGATTATGCACAGTTTCGGACATCCATTTCAGTTCGTGAAAGATTTCCTGATTTTGAGGAGTTGATTGCTCTTCTAATTTCTGAGGAACAGAGAAATGGTGGTGCATCTTCTTCAGGAGGAACTTCAAAAGAAGCTGTCTTCTACTCAAATGCTGGAAGAGGTAGAGGCAGAGGTAGAGGAGGCCGATTTGGAGGCCGTGGCAGAAATCAGAATATGCAGCAAACTCAAGAAAACCAGTCCTATGGAGGAGGAGGACGTGGTAACTCTAGAGGCAGGGGGAGCCAAAGAGGTCATGGTGGATGGCAAAGAGGCCAAAATGCAAACAGTAATGTTGAATGCTACTATTGTGGTAAAATGGGTCATATGGCTAAAGACTGCTATAAAAAGCAGAATGACATCATGAATGGAAAACTGCAACAAGGGAATTATGCATCTTCTAGTAGACAGGGTGATGACAGAAATGAGCACTTGTTTATGGTGCAGCACATGAACAATTCTGTGACAAGTGCAGAAGAAAGCAATGATGTATGGTATGTTGACTCAGGTGCATCAAACCACATGACAGGTCATGCAGAATGGATGGAGGATGCAAGAAAAATGGAAAAACCAGGATTTGTGGAGACTGGTGATGATACTGCACATCCTATTGTGCAGATTGGAAAAATTCCTTTGTCTATGCAGGATGGGAAAAAGAAATACTTGTCCGATGTATTTCATGTCCCGAATATCACCAAGAATCTGGTTTCAGTTGGTCAAATGGTTGAGCAGGGCTTGCAGGTCAGATTTAATCCTCATGGATGCTTTGTTGAGGATATGAAAAATAAAGGTCGCTTGATAGCAAAAGGAAAGAAGAAGGGCAGAATGTTTACATTGGATGCAGACATGTTTGAATTGAGTGCAGCAATGTTTGCACATGGGACCGGTGTAGTTGCAGATATTGATATCTGGCATAAACGCATTGGTCATGTTAATGTACAGCGACTTAAATCAATGCAGGCCCAAAATATTGTTGCAGGATTGCCAAAATTCAAGGTTGCAGAAATGCATAAGGTATGTGAAGCCTGTCAGTTTGGAAAACAGGCAAGGAAACCATTTCCTAGACATGTTCAAGAGAGTGAGAAGCCATTGGAATTAATCCACTCTGATGTGTGGACAACTAAAGCTGCATCTCTTGGAGGCTGTCATTATTTTGTCAGTTTTATTGATGACTATAGCAGAAAAGTTTGGGTGTATTTTATGAAAAAGAAAAGTGAAGTTTTTGGGCATTTCAAAACTCTTAAAGCTATGGCTGAAAAAGAAACAGGTCTGCAGATAAAATGCCTAAGGTCAGATGGAGGGGGAGAGTACCTCTCAAATGAGTTTGCAAGGTTCCTGCAGGAGCATGGCATAAAGCAGCAATATTCATGCAGTCATACCCCACAGCAAAATGGAGTTGCAGAAAGGAAAAACAGGCATATTGGAGAGGTGTCTCGTGCCATGCTCAATGAAAAAGACCTGCCAGATTTTTATTGGGCTGAAGCAGTTGCTACAGCAGTCTATATAATGAACAGGACTCCCACTGCAGCAATACATGGAATGACTCCAGAGGAGAGGTATACTGGTAGGAAACCAGATATTTCTCATTTAAAAATTTTTGGTTGTATTGCCTATGTACATGTGCCAGATGAGTTGAGATCCAAGTTGGATCCAAAAGCTGAGAAGTGCATCTTTATTGGTTACTCTCTGCAGCAAAAAGGGTATAGATGCTATAACCCTTCTACTCGTAAGTTTACAGTGAGCAGAGATGTTGTTTTTGATGAGATGAGTAGCTGGTATAAACCAGTAAATGTGATTGATGATGTAGATGCACAAAATGGTAATGCTGCACAGAATTCACAGCAGCAGTCACAAAATATTAGTGGACCTGGAGCGTCCTCTAGCAGTGGTTCACATTCTTCGCCATGGACAGGCAGATTGAGATCAGGAGAATCTTCTCAAAGCGATGCAGATAGTGGTATGCAGGTATCACGAAAAGGAAAAGAGAAGGTTGATCAGCCCATGTTTGATGTGAATGCAGGTCACTCTTATGTGGATGGTGAATCCAGTGGCTCAGAACAGAGCATTGATGATGAGTTGGGTATTCCTTCTATTGTTACACCTGGAGTAAGGAAGACCAGGGATGTTTTGAGAGCACCTGGGAGTGAACCTACTTTGCGCAGGTCTACCAGAGCTAGGTATCCTGTGGATAGGCTGAAATATGATGGATTTACAGCCATTCACTATGCATATATGGTTAAAGTGATACAGGAACCAGAACCCACTTCTTTTGAGGAAGCCATGGGAAAAGAAAAATGGGAGAAAGCCATGGATGAAGAAATGGATGCCTTGGAAGCAAATGCTACATGGGAATTGGTACCTTTGCCTAAAGGTAAAAATGCAATTGGCTGTAAGTGGGTTTATAAGGTGAAGCACAATGCAGATGGTTCTGTGAATAGATACAAGGCAAGATTAGTAGTCAAGGGGTATGCACAAACATATGGCATTGACTATGAAGAAACATTCAGTCCGGTTGCAAGGATGGCAACCGTAAGAGCAGTCATTGCTATGGCTGCATCAAAGGGATGGTCTTTACATCAGATGGATGTAAAGAATGCCTTCTTGCATGGTGATTTGCAAGAAGAGGTCTATATGGAGTAGCCACCAGGTTATGTGCATGCTGTTCATCCTGAGTTTGTTTGCAGGTTGAAGAAAGCCTTGTATGGCTTGAAGCAAGCACCTAGAGCATGGTATGACAAGATAGGACAATATCTTGTCACTATTGGCTTTCAGATTTTCAAGGCAGATTTCTCACTTTATGTGAGAAAAACAGAGAAATGTATTATGCTACTTGTCATTTATGTTGATGATTTGATTATGACAGGTGACAGTGATGAAGATATCCTTCATGTGAAAATGCTATTGAAGCAGAAGTTTGAGATGAAGGATTTGGGAGAGCTGCGTTATTTCTTGGGCATTGAGGTGATTAGATCACCAAGTGGGATACAGCTCTTGCAGAGGCAGTATGGATTGGACATGCTGTCCAAATATGGGATGACAGGCTGTAAGCCTATTTCAGTTCCTTTGGAGCAGAATGTGAAGCTGAGCGCAGATGCAGGTGAGCTTCTGGAAGACCCTACTATGTACAGACGCATAGTAGGAAGCTTGATTTATATGACTATTACCAGGCCAGATTTGAGCTATGCTGTTGGATTGGTAAGTCAGTTTATCCAGGCTCCAAGGAAACCACATTTGGATGCGGCTAGACGCATACTCAGGTATGTGAAGTCCACATTGCAGTATGGACTATTTTATGAGACTGGGGTTCAGATACAGTTGCATGGATACACTGATGCTGATTGGGCTGGTAGTATTTCTGATAGACGATCTACCAGTGGATATGTGTTCTCTTTTGGGAGTGCTACAGTCACTTGGAGCAGCAAGAAACAGCCTACAGTTGCCTTGTCGAGCACAGAGGCTGAGTACAAGGGTGCAGCAATGGCTGCATGCGAGGTAGCTTGGTTGCATAAGCTACTTTATGATATGCATCAGTCTACAGATGGACCAGTTGTCATTTATTGTGACAACATGAGTAGTATACACTTGGCAAATAACCCAGTCTATCATGCTAGAACAAAGCACATTGAGGTGCATTATCACTATGTGCGAGAGAGGGTTTTACTAGGTCTTATTGATCTAGTTTATGTCAGCACAGAGGATCAGGTAGCTGACATATTCACGAAGGCATTGGGCGCAGAGAAGCTGCGCAAGTTCAGAGACCTGCTTGGTGTGCAGGAATTGGGATTGAGCTCGAGGGGGAGTGTTGAGATATCGAGCTCCACTCGTGATACGCCAGGGTGACCGTTGTGCATTTATGTCACCGACGTGTCAGTTGCAGATGCGGTTGGTACACCGCCCATGAATAATAGCTACATGATAGCTATCCTTATCTATTCTAGTTCGTGGCTCAGTTAGTATGCCACCTTAGTTAGTTGAGTTTGGTTTGAGACCCATATATAGGGTTCTTCTATTTCTTTGTACTAGAGTTCTTTTGGCTTACACAACTAAGAAGAGGAAAACTGTTTTCAGCCTCCACCTTTGTGTGTCTTCCCCCATTGTGCAAGCAAGAAAGCTACAAGTGAGACTCCTTCCTTCTCTCCCACAATCTTGACAAGAAGGGTATACGACACCAAGCTGGACACTTGGATGGCCTTTTGCAACACTCAATTTTTCGAGCGGAATGACCCAACCTTTATGCCCTACCCTCAAAGGGTGGGAGTGGATTTTGACTCTAGTTTCCACGACCGCTACGACTTCTGTGTAATCTATAACCCTCATTATACTACATATGAAGATGCCCTCGTCTTCACATCAAAGAACTTGTATGATACCCTAATTGAGTTCACTAATGAATTCTCTTCATGCCATGACCCCACCTATATTACTACCTATAATTACCTTAGACTACTTAGGATACTCCTTAAGCAAGACCCCACCTCGTAGGAGCGTGACCTCCCAGTACTTCATTTTGATCCTAACATTATAGATAGTTGCACGATGGCTCGACTAATGATGTGAGCTGCTCTATTGCCTTCATTTTTCTTAGCTCTTTTAGAGGACATGAATGATAGCCAATTCACCCACTGCAATTATCCATTCATCTCCACCACCACCCTTCAAGTTTGCCTAAACCTCAAGGGGTATCTCCAAAGTCGTCGATTCCTTAATAAATCTATTAAGCCCCCGTCTCCATCCCATTCAGATGATGAAAACTAACTTTTGTCACGACGATAAACATGAGTTATATATATATATATATATATATACATATATATATACACACACACACATATATATGTGTGTGTGTGTGTGTATATATATATACATATATATATATATATAATAAAGAAAAGAAAAGAAACAAAAAGAAAAAAAGAAGAATAAAAAGAAGAAGAAAGAAAGAAAGAAAGAAAAAACAGACACTGCAAGCTTTGCACGTCAATCACAGTCACTGCACCTAGGGGTTCTCAAGTTAGGTGCGTTCAGTGGCCCTGGTCCCCGGCCTGCTCCATCCCTAACCCCCTAGCCTCATTTTGATCCCCCACTTCAAGCTTAAGTCACATCAAGGGCATGACACACCTAGGGACATAACACTCTTCTACGGTTAGACTTGTCACCCTAAGCTACATGTATTGCACCTTCCCTATGCACAAACTAGGTCCTCAAGTGTGGGACGACATCAAGGGTTGGCCCAAGGTTTGAACCCATCTCCCACTCCCACAAGCACTGGCACCACACAATTCACGGTAAGGCAAGCACACCCCCAAGTAGGGCACTTTCTTTTCCTTCCAGGTACAAACAAGGCTCCAACCACCAACTCTAGAGACCCCATCATCCATGCAATGCACTCCCCATCTTATGCGACATGTTACCATGAATGCACAACAAAGCAAGGAATGGACACAACATCCCTAGTCAAAAAATGAATGAAGAAGCTCATTTGGAACAGTGCAAGAGATGGAATTTGCAGAGGGCTAGGAGACAGATCAATCTAACACCATATTCAATTTTAAAGATGGATCTGCCCATCATCCTCCCTCTAGCACCAGGAATCATATCCAATGCAAGGACCTTTAAGTTCCATAAATCCCTCCAAAAGGTCCATAAATCTCTCTAGCATTAGGGATCATATCCAACACAAGGACCTTTCAGTTCCATAAATCCCTCCAACAGGTCCATAAATCCCGCACAAGGACCGCTCAGTTTCATAAATCCCTCCAACATGTCCATAAATCCCTCCACCACCAGGGATCATATCCAATGCAAGATCCTTTTAGGTCCATAAATCCTTCCAACACCAAAGTTCATTCCCAACTCAAGCACCTTCCAGTTCTATAAATCCCTCCAATCCACCCCCAACATGGCATGTATACAAACTCAAAAAGCCACTTGGCTACCCCAGCACGCCCTCACCACCTAGCAAGTGCCATGGGACTGGCACTCAATTAGAAGGGGTTAATGTTAATCCTCAGACGAATAAGGTGGAAAATCCAAAAAATCTAAAGCAGAAGACAAGGCCAAGGAGAAATCTTGATGACCAACAAATTGTAATGCCTAGTTAAGGAGTCCTTGAACTAAGGCCGGATAGGATCTTAGATGTTAGGGAGAGACAGTTAAGATCCAGAACCTTGAGAGAATATCTCGTCTAGTGGCAGGATTATCCCGAGGAGGATGCCACTTGGGTAGATGAAGGCACCCTCAACCATCAATATCCCTAGTTTATCTCGAGATGAGGACATCTCGATTCCTCTAAGGGGGAGAGAATGTAATATTTCTAGCCATGTGAAGTCTCGGGAAAATATTAAGGTTGCAGTGAGGTTTGGGACGGGATAGTCTAAACTAATACACTCTCCACTGAGCCCAAACGAGACACAGCTTTTTGAAACGGCGTATTTCTCATAGGAACCTCCTCTTGGGAGGAGGATAAGGGATAAATATGGGATTTAATGCAAATTTTTTTTACCTTTTCTCTCAGCCCAAGCGTGGCTGAGGGAAGGGGATGGTGCTAAAATGGGTTAGTGTGGAGGTGGAGGGGAGGGATCACATGCAGGATACACGTGGAGAGGGAGGCCCTACCCCCCCTCTTCCCATAAATACTCATCTTCTAATGACGACGGGGAGGGAGGAAGAGGGTGATACTCAGTCCGTGAGGGAGACGACTACGACAAATTGCTGGCCTTGGAAGGAAGGGCGAGGAGATAAGAGGCTACGCCCTGTCTACGCACGTCACCGGCCCTCGTTAGCTGCTGCAGGTCCTTGAGGCCGCTCACTGGAAGCTCCCCCCTCCTCGCTCGATAATGATGCACACCCCTCCCTTGGGCCTTCGGCCATAGTTGCCAAACGCTGTGTGGGCCTCCAAAGGGCGCTGTTCCTCCTCGTTCTGCTGCAAGGATAGCCGTAGGGCTGATGTATTGCACCGCCACCCAGGCGGACGTCTCAGCCTACCTTCCCCCCCCCCCCGTCCTGCAAAACGGGCCTTGGACTACTACGATCATAACCACACACCCCCCTCTAATCACCAGCTACGTGGGGCCCCGTGAGGAAAAGATAAAGAAGGGAAGTAGAGAGGAGTGAAGGAGAAAAGAGTAGTGTGAAAGAAGTAGAGGGAGG
The DNA here is from genome assembly GCF_053477565.2 of Lygodium microphyllum. Classification (NCBI taxonomy): domain Eukaryota; kingdom Viridiplantae; phylum Streptophyta; class Polypodiopsida; order Schizaeales; family Lygodiaceae; genus Lygodium; species Lygodium microphyllum. Next base: position 78,283,707 of record NC_141149.1, read on the forward strand.
GAAAAGATAAAGAAGAAGTAGAGAGGAGTGAAGGAGAAAAGAGTAGAGTGAAAGAAGTAGAGGATGGGAAAAGATAAAGAAGGGAAGTAGAGAGGAGTGAAGGAGAAAAGAGTAGTGTGAAAGAAGTAGAGGGTGGGAAAAGATAAAGAAGAATAAGACAGGAGTAAAAGAGGAAGAGTAGAGAAGGAATAGAGGGAGGTAGAAGAGTAAAAAGGAGGAAAAAAGAGGAGTGAAGGAGGAGGAGTAGGGAAGGAGAAGGAAAAAGGTAGAGGAAGTGCAAGGAAAGAGAATAATTTCCTTCTATACCTTTTACCCCAAGCCCAAAGTTCTCCAAAGGTTCATGTGGTTGCAAAACCACACTCACCCATAAACTTTTTGCCAAGTATATACCCTATAGGGCCTTCTTAAGCTTTATAAATCTTTTCCTCTCCGAAGAATCTAAGAACCTAAAGGTCCTATTATTCCTTCTCGTGATCAACCATTTAAACGGCACCTTGCCTCGAAAGAGAGATGGTGGAAATCCAGAAGAAAGAGTAAAAGCTACCTTCACATTCGAACTACGATGTCGCCTAAGAAAGTCCAAGGAGTAGCTACGGGAGGTTCATCTCCCGGTATCCATGTGGATATCTCACCCCAAAACCAGGTTTTTCCTTCTTGTCTTTAAATCGATTTTAAGTCAATCATGCAAAGAGAAATTGTTAGGGATAGGATATATTTTTCCGAGTTATTTACAATAAAGGAGTTTAGTTTAATTGAACAAATGATAATGTATAGAACATAGTTTCCTTCGAATAGCATCATGCATTATAACGAATTACAAGCAAGATTATCTATTTACTATAGTAGTATATTTCAGTTAAATCCTGAAGGTATAAAAATTGTATCTTGTACCATTAGTCCTATTCCTTTTTGCAACGAATCATTGTAGATGATTAATTTCATGAAAGGTTTCTTTCGTTGCTCAAATTACTAGGAAGTTATCATTGCTAATTGCACATCTTAGCAAGGGAAATGATTGTTATTTGGCATGAGTTTCGTCTACAAGGAAAAAAGAATTGTATCGTCTGAAAAATCAATTGTCACAAGGATAACAAAACCATGACGAGGCGATCAATATTACCTTCCAAAAGATAACCAAACCAATCTAAAGTTAGAAATACCATGTTGCAAAAATATGCCTTGGAAATGATTTAAAGACCAAAGAAATGTTTATACCTTAAGCACTTGACTACTTTCCTTATTGTAGGGTCAAAATTCGTAAAGATAAAGAACTAGGGTATGTCCCTGAGGTTCTTAAAAAGAGACCCTAGGTCCGACATACGTCAGCTTAAAGGATCTAAAATGGATTATTCCATCGCAGGACTTGCGCAGCAAGTATGAAGTCATTTAGTCTTGTGATTGATTCACAAGGAGAAAGGGTAAATACCCTCAACAAGGATGGCAGATCCTTACACAAGTTATCTTGCAAAAGGACGTATTTTTCGATATCCTTCTAAATAAGGAAAGTTATAAACCGGAAACCAAAGTATCTAATGAACTTTAGGGTTGACCAAGTTGGGTTAATAAGGTATGCCCTAACCCGGAATATAAAGGATCTCGCCAAGTTACAAGTCACCTTGGAAACGAGTGCTGATACACTCAAAAGGAAAGAACATTTACTTAGCAGTTTGCCAAACAACATGGTTGATTAATGGAAATGTTTGTGCTTGCTAGAGATTTTAGAGCACTCTTTGAATTATGAATTACAAATTAAATGAATACCTATACTTCAGGTTAAAGGCCTAAAGGGAGAGGCAGTTTCAGTTACCCCCGACTGCGTGCCTGACCCTAACCAAGGGGGTTGTTGACCGCGCCGGGAACGTGGACTGAACCCGCCGCGAGAGGTCTCTCTGTTGAGCTCTACTTGGAGCAAGAGGACGCTTGGGTGCCAAGGGGGGCTCTGGCCATAAATCCCTCACCTTCCGGGTCCTACATAAGAGGCTAACGTGACTCAGGATTGGATCTCGAGGCCCGCTTACTAGTTTTCGGGCGAAAGCTTGGAATAGTGATCCCTGTGGGTTATTGGATAGCCTTCGGGTGGATTATGGACAAGCCTACGGGCGGAACTCCTTGTATTTCAAATATAAAAATAATGTTATGTAATAAAGAACTTGTTTGATATTGTTTTTCTATGTCACATGATAAGATTACGTGAAGGAACTAGTGCTTAACCGTTTAATTAAAGAAGCTGGTTGTTACATGTCCAAATTAATGTGTTAGATAATTACATAACTAAAAACAAACTGAGGAAAGTGCAGAGGATGGACCATGGGTCTGTCCTACGGTTGGGTGGCTCCGGTTAGCCGGAAACTTTTCTCAAAAATCTTGAAGAACAGCGGGATGATCATCAAAACGAATAACGAAAGCGATGACCTAGAGTTATGTCTTACCCGATTTACCCTGTTTTAGGGGAACGGAATGGGACTATGCCTTATGGTAGAGAGGTTGAGCTTTGCATCCCTCTCGTTTCCCATTCTCCTTGAACCAAGTGCAGCGTGAATCCGCTTCGGACCTGGCATTTCTGCGTAAAGTAGTTTGCTCGAGTCCGACGCTAGTTGCTGTTAGAATCAAGAAAACCCTAATTCCGGTCGATCCTAAGTGGGAATGGCTAGGATACTTCCGCTACGTGGCAGATGCGGGAAGACCTAGATTGCAAATCCCGTAATATTCCATGGGAGTGTCGGGCGGAGCTTTCTAGACATCCTTTCCGATGGACTGCTAAGACATGTCCTGGACGATACCAAGAGGACACGTTACAGTTGGTATCAGAGCCGACCAACAACGGAATTGTTTTTATGAGATCTCAATTAAATGAAGTAAAGAAATTGTTGCTGTCCAAACATTTCCTTACCTTCAATGCTGTCTTTCAGAATTATGAAGCGTGGAACAAGTTTTTGGTATTTCAAGTCATGTTTATGACTGCAATGCATTCTCCGCTTTATAGACAAAGAATTGGGATGATGAACATCCTGGAGTAGATTTATAATCCATCACCTCTTTACATAGAACGAAGATGGATGGGGACTTTAGGAATCTACTATATAGCCGCCCACTGGTTTGTCTATCTACAGACCAACCTTAAGAGGATCAAGTGGTTGGAAGACTTGAAAGTCGTGAAGCTGTTCGTTTTTGTGGAAGCTCACGTAAATTCGACTTTACATATCCAAGGTCGGAGGGTTGAGATGAACTCATATATATATGAGGAAGTAACCCGTGTAATCCCCGCCGACAGGATTAAAGTGTTGGGCCGCCATGACGCAAAACCCTACTACTACACAGTTCCTTTAAACAAATGCAATACAATGTTGTTCACCCCAAACTGAATGTAACGATTGGCTTATCATCACATGAAACGTTGTATTCGGGTTATGCCCATGTAAATACAAATAAAGACTTCTTTCTATCAATATCTGGCTGTGTATAAGAATTGATAAAAAGTTAAGTAGCTACACTGTTTACGAGATAGCTGAACTAAAAATGAAAGATAAGCTAACGTCGATTATCATATATTAACGTTAAGAAAACCTTTATTCAGGCACAACCCCAGGTACAGGTTCCAAATTTGCCTCCTACATCAAGTATTGCTGTGATCCATGAGAAGAAGCTCCTTCTCAAACAGATTAAGCCACCCGAGTTTGACGAGAGAGGCAGATTCGTCCCGGCTGATGTTGAAATTTGGATTGAATCCATGGAGGATTACTTCGAAGCAGCCGGTACTGCACCCACCAATCAGGCTATGCTCGCCAAGTTAAAGCTAACCGTCGAAGCCAGACTTTGGTGGAAGCAATGGTGCAGGGATCAAGGGATTGCAGAGGGATCCATTACCTAGGAGACGCTAAAGAAAGCAGTGCAGGGAAGATACTTACCACCTGCATATCGCACGCAAAAAATGAACGAGTTCTATGAGCTAAAACAGCTAGGACTCACTCTTGACACATACTACTCTAAATTCGTTTCACTTTTAAAGTATGCGCCATAGATGGATATGATGCAGCAGGTGTCCAAATTTTGTGTGGGCTTAAATCCACCAATAAATACCCGTCTCGAATCTATGCGTCCATCAGACCTTTAGGATGCACTCATTCGAGTGGCGCCTATAATTCAGGAGGTGCAAGCTAAACCAAGGGGTAATAAAACTTGGTCTTATAATGACCTGAACAGAGGTGCATTCAGACCTCAAATGAAGAGAGTTCAAGGTCATAATCAGGGACAAAGAAAGAAAGCAAGGACAAATAACGTCAACAACTTTGTTCCTACTCAAAGTAATGGCCGAAACCTCCGTTATTTGAGGCAATGTCCCAAGCTTGGCGGAGGACATCACCAAGCGCCTTTCCAAGGAGCAGGCCGTGGTCAAGGAGCCGCTACCCGAGGAAGAGGAAGAACCGCCTGCATTGCCAATAGGCAAATGTGCGAAAGAGGGGAAGAGGAAGATCCGACCATGGAAGCAAAACTCGAAAGAGCGACAGTCCATGCCGCTTTACACAAGAAAGGGCCGAATCGTCAGTTCTCGGTGATTCAGACACCATCCGACTATCAAGGTAAAGGTTTCAAAACCTTGATTGATTGTGGCAGTACACATTCATTTATCTCACCAGCATGTGCAAAAAGATTAGGAAAAGCCACAATAGAAGCACCTACCCTGCTTGTGGAATTGGCAAATGGTCGTGAGGTAACTTGTACCAGGAAAACTGCTAAGGTGGAATTCTTTCTGGGAGGGAAGAAGACTTCAATCAAATTCAGAGTCATGAATTTAGGTATCCATGAGTGTCTACTCGGGATGGATTGGCTTAAGCCCAACGACAACCACATTCACTGTGGAAAGGGTCAAGTTTCCTTTCGAAACTCTGAAAGGGAATTTGTCACAACTCAAGGTGAGGCAGGAGTGCCAAGAATCCAATTGGCCAAAGTATCTCGGATCATAAAAGGAGTCAGAAAAGGATTACCCGTTTACTTGATCAAACTCAACAAGTTAGATCAAAAGCAAGAGTCTCATGAAGGACCTTCTTGGCTAAAGGAATACGCTGATGTATTCCCTAAAGAATTGACCGAACTTCTGCCTCAAAGAGAAGTGGATCATGAGATTAGGTTAGTGCCTTGAGCTGCGCCAATTGCAAAGAGACCTTATAGAATGTCCATACCAGAAGCAATAGAGCTGAAAGAACAACTCAAGCAATTGTTAGATCAGGGCTACATCTGGCCTAGCAATTCACCGTGGGGAGCTCCAGTACTATTCCAGAAAAAGAAAGATGGGACACTTCGACTATGTATTGATTACCGAGGGTTAAACCAATCAACAGTCAAGAACAAGTATCCCATTCCTAGAATAGATGAGCTTCTTGATCGTCTTGAGGGTGCAAAGATCTTTTCCAAGATTGATCTCAGGTCGGGTTACTATCACATAAGGATCAAGGAAGAAGATATCCCAAAGACGGCCTTCAATACAAGATATGGGCACTTTGAATTCCTGGTTATGTCATTCGAGCTTACAAATGCACCTGTCACCTTCAATAGATTAATGCAATATATCTTTAGATCATATATTGATGATTTCGTGCTTGTCTTCTTCGATGACACTTTAGTCTATTCTAAACAGGAAGAAGATCATGAATCTCAACTTCGGATTGTCCTGGAGACAATGAGGTCACATAAGCTGTATGCAAAAATGAAGAAGTGTGCATTCTTCAAGCGTCAGATTGAATATCTGGGATTCATAGTATCATCAGAAGGAATATCAGTAGACCCAGAGATGTGCTTGAATGGCCAATACCAGTATCTGTCAAAGAGATACGTAGCTTTCTTGGATTGACAGGATGGTATAGGGTCTTCATAAAAAACTATGCTTTGATTGCAGCACCTCTTATAGACTTACTAAAGAAGCAGACTTCCATTACATGGTCAACTTCCGAACAAAATAGCTTCGACAGATTGAAGCAAAGTTTGGTATCAGCACCTATTCTAAAACTTCCTGACCTCAATAAGGAGTTCGAGGTAGTAAGTGATGCTAGCATTCTTGCCTTGGGGTGTGTACTTATGCAGGAAGGTCATCCGGTAGCATACTCTTCAAGGAAATTGAAGAGTCATGAAAAGAATAAGGCCACGCATGATCTGGAATTACTAGCTGTCACCCATGCTCTAAAGCTTTGGAGACACTACCTGTTGGGTAACAGGTTTACTTTAGTAACCGATCATAAGAGTCTCAAATGGATTTTTACCCAGAACGAGCTCAACATGAGGCAACATCGGTGGATTGAAGTGTTGGAGGAATATGATTTTGAAATCAAGTACCGACGAGGGAAAGAGAATGTAGTTGCCGATGCACTCAGTCGCAAGGCATTCCTAAATTCCCTAATCTTGCAGAATCCATCAACGGCCAGATCTCTAGCTACAAAAGTATCTATGCCAAACAACCCTATACTTGAACTAGCTAGAGAGGAAACATGCCATGATTTGGCCTACCAAACAAGGCTAAAGGAAATATCTACCAAGGAGCAAAATCAAAAGTTGCAAGCTAAGTATCAAGAATTTTCCATTGATAATGGACTTGTCTGCTACAGAACAAGGCTGTGTATACTAGCAAGCCAGTCACTTAAGCAGAAGATAATATGGGAAGTAGAAGATAATACCAGCAAGGCTATGCTAAGACTCTTAATGCAGTTAGAAAAAGCTACCATTGGGAGAGGCTTAAAGGTGACGTTCTCAAATATGTCACTGAGTGTTTGTCTTGCCAACGTATCAAAGCCAAACATGTCATGATGCCAGGGAAACTGCAACCGCTTGACATTCCCCAAATGAAATGGGAATTCATCAGTATGGATTTTGTTGTAGGCTTACCCCAAGTCCAAGGAGGATACAATTCCATTATGGTTGTGGTTGACATGCTTACCAAGGTTGCACACCTGATTCCAGTAAAGACAAACTATAAAGCCTCCGACATTGCAAGATTGTTTATCAAAGAGATATTCAAGCTACATGGCTTACCCAAAAGAATCATTAGTGATCGAGATTCTCTCTTCACATCACACTTCTAGAGAGCTATCTTTGAAGCTATTGGGACTCAACTCTGTTTTAGCACCGCCTACCATCCCCAAACGGATGGCCAAACAGAACGAGTAAATCAAGTCATCGAGGATATGCTTAGGGCATACTGCTCTCGAGAACCCAAGAAGTGGATTCAATACTTGCCTTTGGTAGAATTTGCCTACAATGCTTCTCACCAGCAAAGCATTCAGATGACCCCTTTCCAAGCATTGTATGGTCATGACTGTCGAAGTCCCCTAAACTTTTCTGATCCAACCCTAAGGGTTGAAGCATCAAGACAAATGTTGGAAGACATGGATGATCAAACAAAGTCAATAAGACAAGATATACAAGCGGCCAAGGATAGACAAAAGGCATACACAGATTTGAAGCGTAAAGAAAGAGTCTTCGAAGAAGGAGACATGGTCTTCATTCGTGTACACCTTAAAAAGAGTTCTCTATCCCTAGGAGATTGCAAGAAGCTAAGTTCAAGGTATTGTGGGCCGTACAGAGTCCTCAAATGCCTAGGACCCAATGCTTATAGATTACAACTCCCTGAGAACCTAAAGGTTCACAATGTATTCCATATCATCCTATTAAAAAAATATGTATCCAACCCTAACCATGTACTTGATGACCAAAAAATTGTAATGCCTAGTCAAGGAGTCCTTGAACTAAGGCCGGATAGGATCTTAGATCTTAGGGAGAGACAGTTAAGATCCAGAACCTTGAGAGAATATCTCGTCCAGTGGAAGGATTATCCCAAGGAGGATGCCACTTGGGTAGATGAAGGCACCCTCAACCATCAATATCCCTAGTTTATCTCGAGATGAGGACATCTCGATTCCTCTAAGGGGGAGAGAATGTAATATTTCTGGCCATGTGAAGTCTCAGGAGAATAATAAGGTTGCAGTGAGGTTTGGGACGGGATAGTCTAAACTAATACACTCTCCACTGAGCCCAAACGAGACACAGCTTTTCGAAACCGCGTATTTCTCATAGGAACCTCCTCTTGGGAGGAGGATAAGGGATAAATATAGGATTTAATGCAATTTTTTTTTACCTTTTCCCTCAGCCGAAGCGTGGCTGAGGGAAGGGGATGGTGCTAAAATGGGTTAGTGTGGAGGTGGAGGGGAGGGATCACATGCAGGATACACGTGGAGAGGGAGGCCCTACCCCCCCTCTTCCCATAAATACTCATCTTCTAATGACGACAGGGAGGCAGGAAGAGGGTGATACTCAGTCCGTGAGGGAGATGACTGCGACAAATTGCTGGCCGTGGAGGGAAGGGCGAGGAGATAAGAGGCTACACCCCCGTCTACGCACATCACCGGCCCCCATTAGCTGCTGCAGGGCCTTGAGGCTGCTGACTGGAAGCTCCCCCCTCCTCGCTCGATAACACTGCACACCCCTCCCCTGGGCCTTCGGCCATAGTTGCCAGACGATGCCTGGGCCTCCAAAGGGCACTGTTCCCCCTCGTTCTGCTGCAAGGATAGCCGTAGGGCTGATGTACTGCGCCGCCACCCAGGCGGACGTCTCAACCTACCTCCCCCCCCGTCCTGCTGAATGGGCCCTGGCCACGATCTTAACCACCCCCCTCTGACTACCTGCCATGCACTGAAACGGGCCTTGGACTACTACGATCTTAACCACACACCCCCCTCTGATCACCAGCTGCGTGGGGCCCCGTGAGGAAAAGATAAAGAAGGGAAGTAGAGAGGAGTGAAGGCGAAAAGAGTAGTGTGAAGGAAGTAGAGGGAGGGAAAATATAAAGAAGGGAAGTAGAGAGGAGTGAAGGAGAAAAGAGTAGTGTGAAAGAAGTAGAGGGTGGGAAAAGATAAAGAAGAGTAAGAGAGGAGTAAAAGAGGAAGAGTAGAGAAGGAATAGAGGGAGGTAGAAGAGTAAAAAGGAGGAAAAAAGAGGAGTGAAGGAGGAGGAGTAGGGAAGGAGAAGGAAAAAGGTAGAGGAAGTGCAAGGAAAGAGAATAATTTCCTTCTATACCTTTTACCCCAAGCCCAAAGTTTCCCAAAGGTTCATGTGGTTGCAAAACCACACTCAGCCATAAACGTTTTGCCAAGTATATACCCTATAGGGCCTTCTTAGGCTTCATAAATCTTTTCCTCTCCGAAGAATATAAGAACCTAAAGGTCCTATTATTCCTTCTCGTGATCAACCATTTAAACAACACCTTGCCTCGAAAGAGAGTCGGTGGAAATCCAGAAGAAAGAGTAAAAGCTACCTTCACGTTCGAACTACGATGCCGCCTAAGAAAGTCCAAGGAGTAGCTGCGGGAGGTTCATCTCCCGGTATATCCATGTGGATATCTCACCCCAAAACCAGGTTTTTCCTTCTTGGCTTTAAATTGATTTTAAGTCAATCATGCAAAGAGAAATTGTTAGGGATAGTATATATTTTTTTGAGTTATTTACAATAAAGGAGTTTACTTTAATTGAACAAATGATAATGTATAGAACATAGTTTCCTTCGAATAGCATCATGCATTATTATCTATTTACTATAGTAGTATATTTCAGTTAAATCTTGAAGGTATAAAAATTGTATCTTGCACCATTAGTCCTATTCCTTTTTGCAACGAATCATTGTAGATGATTAATTTCATGAAAGGTTTCTTTCGTTGCTCAAATTACTAGGAAGTTATCATTGCTAATTGCACATCTTAGCAAGGGAAATGATTGTTATTTGGCATGAGTTTCATCTGCAAGGAAAAAGGAATTGTATCGACTGAAAAATCAATTGTCACAAGGATAACAAAACCGTGACGAGACGATCAGTATTACCTTCCAAAAGATAACCAAACCAATCTAAACTTAGAAATACCATGTTGCAAAAATATGCCTTGGAAATGATTTAAAGACCAAAGAAACGTTTATACCTTAAGCACTTGACTACTTTCCTTATTGTAGGGTCAATAAATTCGTAAAGATAAAGAACTGGGTATGTCCCTGAGATTCTTAAAAAGAGACCCTAGGTCCGACATACGTCAGCTTAAAGGATCTAAAACGGATTATTCCATCGCAGGACTTGCGCAACAAGTACGAAGTCATTTAGTCTTGTGATTGATTCACAAGGAGAAAGGGTAAATACCCTCAACAAGGATGGCAGATCCTTACGCAAGTTATCTTGCAAAAGGACGTATTTTTGGATATCCTTCTAAATAAGGAAAGTTATAAACCGAAAAGGCAGTTGGGGGTAAATGAAATTGCCTCTCCCTTCGAGGCCTTTAACCTGAAGTATAGGTATTCATTTAATTTGTAATTCATAATTCAAAAAAGAGTGCTCTAAAATCTCTAGCAACACAAACATTTCCATTAATGACCGTGTTGTTTTGCCAAACTTAGCAGTTTGCCAAACAACACGGTCGATTAATGGAAATGTTTGTGCTTGCTAGAGATTTTAGAGCACTCTTTGAATTATGAATTACAAATTAAATGAATACCTATACTTCAGGTTAAAGGCCTGAAGGGAGAGGCAATTTCATTACCCCCGACTGCCTACCTAACCCGTCGCGAGAGGTCTCTCCGTTGAGCTCTACTTGGAGCAAGAGGACGCTTGCGTGCCGGGGGGGCTCTGGCCATAAATCCCTCGCCTTCTGGGTCCTACACAAGAGGCTAACGTGACTCGGGATTGGATCTCGAGGCCCGCACACTAGTTTTCGGGCAGAAGCTTGGAATAGTGGTCCCTGTGGGTTATTGGATAGCCTTCGGGCGGATTATGGACAAGCCTACCGGCGGAACTCCTTGTATTTCAAAGATAAAAATAATGTTATGTAATAAAGAACTTGTTTGATATTGTTTTTCTATGTCACATGATAAGTTTACGTGAAGGAACTAGTGCTTAACGGTTTAATTAAAGAAGCTGGTTGTTACATGTCCAAATTAATGTGCTAGATAATTACATAACTAAAAACAAACTGAGGAAAGTGCAGAGGATGGACCATGGGTCCGTCCTACGGTTGGGTGGTCCCGGTTAGCCGGGGACTTTTCTCAAAAATATCGAAGAACAGCGGGATGATCATCAAAACGAATAACGAAAGCGATGACCTAGAGTTATGACTTACACGATTTACACTGTTTTAGGGGAACGGAATGGGACTATGCCTTATGGAAAAGAGGTTGAGCTTTGCATCCCTCTCATTTCCCATTCTCCTTGAACCAAGTGCAGCATGAATCCGCTTCAGACCTGGTGTTTCTGCATAAAGTAGTTCGCTCGGGTCCGACACTAGTTGCTATTAGAATCAGGAAAACCCTAATTCCGGTCGATCCTAAGTGGGAACGGCTAGGATACTTCTGCTATGTGGCAAACGCGGGAAGACCTAGATCTCAAATCTCGTAACATTCCATGGGAGTGCCAGGCGGAGCTTTCTAGACATCCTTTCCGATGGACTGCTAAGACGTGTGTTGGACGATACTAAGAGGACACGTTACAGAAGTACATGTGAAGGTGGATGCGACATCCTGTGCATTGTGATTGCACGACATACTAGGATAGAACACAGGGATAGTGTACTAGCCATAGGTGGGAGACATTGGGCCCGTGTGATGAGGACAATGTACTATTCATGGCCATTCGTGCGGTGCATGCCCCAATTGATTGCCATGGTTTTAAGGCAGAGTGTAAGGGGGATTGGTGAGAATGGGTTAGGGTGACAGGTCTTAACCATAGGTGAGACAAGCTCCTTAGGTCTATCCTACCCTTGATGTGCCCTGAACCATTGTGGGGGGTGCTAGGGGGTTAGGGGACTAGGGGACTACGGACAAAGCCAGCCAATTTTGGTCACTGGACACACCTAATTTTGAAGATCCCTAGGTGCGGTGCTGTGATCGTGAGTGCTTTTGGTTTTTTCTTTCTTTTGTTTTCTTCTCTTTTCTTTTCTTTCTGTCCCCCCTTTTTTTTTGCCGTAATACAACCATTGCAATATGCGGAGGCAATGAGTCTTTCAATGGGTCGGTACATGTCAAGCCTTGACGTCCACAATGGGTTTACATAGCCGGCCATCGCAAACTCCTCTATTCGTAATTATGGTAATCAAAGTTTAGCATGTTGAGAGGATGAACTGACGGCTCCATCCCACCTTCTTCATTAAACTCAATAGGGATACTCGTCAACAGTCGTAAGCAGTGATGGCAAGAGACTTTAATCTCCCAAACAAAGGTTCCGTCTTCTTGCTCAATCACTTTGTATCCTTTGCTCCACCAGATAAGCTTCCCCTGATGGTATCTTTGCTCTAGATATGGGTGCTCCAAATATGGGATTAACCGACCCATCAACCGACTTCAAGCTCTTCTGCAAGTCTCAGATCATTCCTAGCATGGACCTGCAATGCATTTTCCTTGTATTAGCAGACTTAGAAGTAATAAGGTTTAATCTTATTAAAATTAACCTTATTCTTAAACTCTACTCCTTGTAAATCAGCTAATAGGGCTGTAGACCTATTCTTCCCTAACCTGATGATCTTGTAGGGGCAATCCCATTTAGGTTCCAATTTTCCTGGAAACAACTCCCTACGTGCATCATAATACAAAACTAGTTGTCCTTTCTTAAAGGTATACTTCTTCGCTTTCAGGTCATGCAACTGTTTCATGCGACATTTAGCCACCTCTTGATGTAATAGACTTTGCAACTTAATTTCATCTAGGTGAGCTAAGGTCGTAAATCGCTCTAATAGGGCATCCTCACTACCCAAAGAATGGTTTATTACGAATCTAATGGTCGGTAACTCAATTTCTAAGGGCAAAACGCACTCCTCACCATAAACTAGTTTGAACGGCGTGTGGCCAGTGGCTCGCTTGAACGTGGTATTATATGCCCATACTGCCACATATAGCTTCTTATCCCAGTCGCGTTTCTTTTCAGATACTACTTTCGATAGGATACCCACAAGCTGCTTGTTGGTACTTTCAACCTGCCCATTTGCCTGCGGATTATAAGGGGTCTTTTTATTATGCTTGATTTGCCAAGCCTCAGTCAAGCTTTTGATCACCTTATTCAGGAAATGGATTCCACAGTCCGACACCAATTCTTCTGGGGGACCAAAACGGCATATTATCTGCTCTAAAAGGAAACTAGCAGTTTCTTTAGCATCATCTTTCCTTGTTGCACATGCTTCTGACCACTTTGTGAAGTAGTCAATTGCTACAATAATATACCTCTTTTGCGCAGTCAATGATGGAGTAATAGGACCCACAAAGTCTATTCCCCACTTCTCAAATGGAAGTATCGCCATAATAGGGGTGAGTGGTCTTTTCCTATTCTCTCGACTATCATATCGTTGACAAATATCGCATCTCTTAACATACGCAAACGCATCCTGGAAGATGGCATGCCACCAGTAACCTGCTCTTAAAGCCTTTTGTGCTATAAGCCGCCCAGCAAAATGACCTCCGCAAGCGGAATCATGGCACTCTTCCAAAATGAATGGCACCTCGTCAGACATCACACATCGGCGATAGATGTCATCAACCCCTTGCCGATATAATGTACATGCGATCAAGGCAAACTTTAATGCCTGTTGCTTAATTTTCCTTCTCTCGGCTTTAGATAGTTCGGAGCCAGCCTCTCCCGTCGATAAATAATGCATTATTGCAGCGTACCAGGAGGGAATAGACGTTGTATCTATTTTAAATAATAACTCCATGTCACTACCTTTAGCCACAGATTCTTTCGGCTCCCCAAAGTCCACAAGACATTCCAGGATGCCTTGCAACCTTGGTGGCTTACTCCTGATTTCATAATCAAACTCCTGCAAAGTGATTAACCACTTCGCTAGACGATCAGGCAGCTGCAGCTTATTCATCAATAATCGAAGCCCCTACGCCTTCGTATAAAGCACAACTTTCTCATAGAGAATATAATGCCTGAATTTCTTGGTCCCAAAGACCATCGCAAGACACAACTTCTCCATGTAGGTATAATTGATCTCGGATACCCCCAGCTTCCGGCTAGCAAAAGCAATCGGGTGATACCACTTTTCTTTCCAAATTTGGGCTAAACAGCAGCAGCTGATGCTATGCATGGTGGCTGCTGAAAATGTATAAAATACCTCACCTCTTTTAGGTGCTTTTAAAATGGTAGCTTTTACTAGCTCTTGCTTCACATCCTCGAAAGCTACCTTACAGGGGTCACTCCATACAAACAAACAGCTAAAGGACAATAGATTTGTAAGCGGCAACGTTCTTTCTGCCAAGGCATTTATGAATCTATGGTAATAACCAACTAAAGATAGAAAGCTATGAACTTCTTTCGGAGTGCATGGTGGACCCATGGCAACTATGAATTTGACCTTCTCGGGATCTGTCGCAATTCCTACCGAACTGACCACACGGCCCAGCAAGAGCCCATAAGGTACACCAAAAACGCACTTCCGTGGGTTTAGAGCGATACAAAATTGTCTGCAGTGCTCAAAGCATTTTCTTAAAATGATCAACTGCCTTTCTCTCACAGTGGCAGCCCCTAAGTCATCAATAAACACCTTCAACTCTTCAGGGGATATGTCACCGAATGTCTTATCTGCTGTTCATTGCCACGAGCCAGGCGCATTGCATAAACCAAAGGCCATCACATGGTACGCAAAAGTACCAAAGACAGTAATAAAAGTTATTTTCAACTTGTCCTCTTCTACAATTGCCATCTGGTTGTATCCTGCAAGGCAATCCATAAACGAATATATCTCTCTACTCGCTAATTGATCCAAAATCTCGTCAATGAATGGCAACGGGTAGTAATCCTTAACCGTCTGCTTATTTAACTCTCTAAAATCTACACATAATCGGATTTGATTATTTTTCTTCTTCCTGATCACAACTGGCAAACACCATTCCATGTGTTGCATAGGAAAAATCAAAGCCGCTCTCCGAAGCTTCTATAACTCTTCAAACAGCCCGTCCCTTAGTTCGAAAGGCATACGCCTTACTTTCTGTCGTACAGGACGACAGCCCTCTTTTACAGGAATAGTATGAACAGCCAGGCTGGGAGGAATGCCTCTTAGCTTATCATAACTCCAAGCAAAAATGTCGAGAATTCTTGAATCAAGGACACATAGTCCTCCCTTTCTGTTGAGCTGAGCATAGAACCTAATTTAATTGGCCGCGAATCATTTGGCGTGCCAAGATTTAGCTCGATAACATTTGCATCTCTTATACGATCTTGGGCCTCTATCGGCTCGTTCAAAGTGATCTGATAGATGTCTTCCGTAGTGGATCCCTCTTTGGACTCATCACTCGATGATGTCTCACTGGCGGATAAATCCTCTAATGTCTCTAATTCTGTAGAAGATAGAGAAGCTCTCTCACTCTGCGGGGACTCAGGATAGGCATCAATCACCACGCACTGAGCACCTCTGCCAAATATTAGCTAACCGGCGGGTATATCCACTTGGCAGTCCGCTTGCAAGATCCAAGGTCGTCCAAGTAATACTTGGTAACTTGGACGCCCGACAAAACGAATCACCCTAAAGTCCAACAGGCATTCTACATTTGCAACAGTGACATGGACCTTAGTAATGCAACCTTCCGGCTGTCTCAAGCTATCATCTGCCATTCTAAAAATTGTGGAGGTATCTTTCTGGATCGCAAGACCCAACCTTTCCATCAGTTCAGAACTCATAATGTTAATAGATGATCCCGTGTGGACAATGGCATAATCTACTAATATCCCATCGACATAGGCTACAACCCTTGGGCAATGCTTCTCAGCATGCTTGAACCAGTCATCACCAACTCGCGCAATACCCAAAGGTTCTACGATATACCCGGTACGCAGGATCTTTCTAAATTCCTTGCGTACTCCTGGAGAAAGCTTAATAAGCTATAAAAGATTCACATCTGGCTTGACTTCGCAAAGAGAGCTTGCCAAATCGAATTCATGATAGTTCGGTAGAGTTCGCTTTTCACGCCAAACTATCCGCTCTTTAGGTCGCTGAACCGGCTTTATTGCCTCTTTTTTAACTTTCACCTTTTTCCTCGGTGATTCCTTATCCTTCTTAGCATCGGCTTTACTCTCCACGGACTTTAGAGGTCCCCCTTCCATGGCAAGATCTAGAACTTGCGTTCCTTTGTCGCCCTATTTAGGGTTTCCGTCGACAGGCTTATCCTTGTCGACCTCTCTACCCTTTTGACCTCTTGTAAGAACAGCTCGCAGATTAGAGGTTTCAGCGTCATTAACACGCACAGCCTCAATCAAACTAACCCCACTACCACTAGGCAGCTCCTCCACTGTCGTTTTTGGTCGTTGGAGTATTTGTTTAGGCCCATCTTCTTGCTGGGAATCATTTCCTTGCGCACGATGATTAACAGGCCCCGGTTGCCGACTACCTCGCTGGACGGAACTAATCTTACTCTAGCAAGTGGCTGCTAAATGGCCAGATTTTCCACAGATGTCGCACTTGACATTTGGGCAATTTCGTAGATAATGTTGCCCACCACACCATTTGCAGCTAAACCTCGAAGGTGCACCCTCATCTGGGTATCTATTTCCTATCAAATTTTGTTGTTTTTTAAGAAAGTTGACATCAACAGCTATTTGTCGATACTGCTCCGTAATCATGTCGGTATAATGCTTCATCATGTCCTTAACCTCTCCAAGAACATTGGAAGCACTCGACTCGTAGCCTTGATCATGACCCTGTCATTCCATCGGCCTAACAATTCGATTAGGCACTAGTTGTTGAACCAGAGGCATGGTATTCGGATTTACTGCCTGGCCTCCACCATTTGGAGCCATTTGACTGCCCGTAGGCATCGACATGCTAGGGGGAGCTGGTAATAAAGGCACATTCTGCATCATATTCCCTCTCCCATTAGGATTAGCCATCACTATCCCTTGGCTACTACTGCCATTGGCCATTGCCATATTATTTCCCAATGCTAGACCCATATTCGAATTGTCTCGAGAGGCATAGGCTACTTGTAGTCGGGATTCCACTTCTTGTGCTCGTGTAATGGCAGTATCTATATCCCCCAAAGGGACACTACTCAACTGCAACTGGATATTAAAGTCCAAACCATGCAGAAAATATTGCAATTGGGCAGCTGCGGGGATAGGAATAGAGGTGTCCAACTTATGGAAAACCTCTTTTAATTTCTTCGCATAAGCACGAATATCCTCGTGTGGTTCTTGGCGGGTCACGTTAAGTACACGCAACCAATATTGCCCACCCCTTTCAGGGGCAAACTTCCTTCGAAAAGCTCCATAAAATGAATCAATATTCAATATGGTTCCGGCTTCTAAACCATGATATCATATGGCAGCTCTTCCTTCGAGAGTCATGTTGAAGAACATCATTAAATGTCCTTCTTCTTGGATGCGACAGTTAAACATCAGCTTTTGAAACTCCCTGATGTGGAGTTCCGCATCTTCCTCAACTAGCCCATTAAAAATGGGTAGCGGGTAACCTAGAGTCGGAAAATCCGTCGTTCTAGTAGGAATTGCAATAGGCTGCGCCATGACGGAAATTGGATTTGCACTAGAAATAGGGGACAGTGGGGTTACACCTCCCGCACTTGATGTAGACTGGCTTATGGAAGAAAGGGGAGCACTAGAGCTTCCACCTTCTCCTAACTTACTGCTTGTGGCACCAAGACCACTAGATTCACTCTCTCGTAAGGGTTCAGCACCGCTACGCTTAGGGGAATACCTCCTAAAAATTTTAGCACGTCGCCTAGCTCTTTTGTCTCTCTCTTGCTTTTGGATTTCGACTAGACGATGCTTATCGATGAATAACGGGTCAATCTCAGTATCCTTTGGCATAAACTGCTAACTGGTCCCTAGACAACCAGGATTCGAGGACCGCCACTTCTAAGCGGCTCCCGATAGACGCACCACTGATGGGACCAAAAATGGGCCGGCACTGGCTCATGCACTAGTCGGACCTCTATCATGCGCTCAACAACCCCATGACCTCGCGGCCAGGAGCGCGGATGACACATACATCATCTTCCTAAACATCTTACGTTTGTATCACGTCTCGTAGTCCAACTCTATCCCAATTAACACTCCTCAAAGGGAGTCCCAACGCATTGCCAAATAGCACGAAGTACAAACATAGGAGGTCCTCCCACGGCTGACTGCCGCTACCTCACTGCGACTCTCCTACATCTTGGGGATTGGCCCCTCGATGCATCGCTAAACATATATAACACAATATCGCACATATTTCCACTCGAGGTACCAATTGATCGTATCCAGGAATGTACCATTCCTCACTTTCTTTCCCTTTAGACCCAACGCCTAGCCTACAGCTTGGACAACCTTACTCACTCAACATTGGTCATGTCTCTAGCAGCAATTGCCATGCATCCAGGAGGTATTGTCTGATACCTTTTATCATTTTATGCTTCATGCAAATTGTGAATGTCCATGTGCTCAAACAATTAAGAGAATCAACATTGGTGCACATGTGGAAAACATTCCTTTTAATGATTTTGACTATTGCTCGTATGCGGCATTGCATGAACCTAGCACCGAGAAACCCTCGTGCTACTAGGTTCTTAATTTTTAATTATCGACCAACCTAAATGGTATGCATAAAAACTAGCAAGCTTTTCATCATTTCATTTAACATTTAAATACCTTTTATACGCTCTACCCCCTCACCCGTTTAGGTTGTGCATCGTTGATCGGTTTAGGGTTCATTTCCATGTTTTTTATTATATAAAAAGCCATAAAAACTCACTAAAACATAAAGGTAGGGCTGAACTGAGGCTAAACCTCATACTTCAAACCCCCCATACATCCACAAACATAAATCTTATTTTTTCTTAATTTTCGGCACTCAAAATCCATTTTTTCTTATTTTTTCCAATTTTCTCTATTTTTCTTGTATTTTTTGCAATATTAAATGACTGAAAATACAAAATGAGTTGTGGGCTGTGGCCCTTAGGTTCATTTGCAAAAAAAAAAAACACAAGTTTAGTTGGTGTGTCTTATTATATTTTCCATTTATATCTCAAAAACACACAATTTTTCCATATTTCATGTATTTTACGGGTTTTACACTATAATTTCATCCACAACACATGATTTTCTGATTTTCTGATTTCAAACAATTGAAAGACATTGCAAACAACATTATAATGCATAATTATCCTATGGGAACAAATATTCATGAAGCAAATTGCATAAAACATCAATTTCCTTTATAAAAATGAGATTACCGTTCTTTGCGGGTTGCGGGTTTTTATTTGCCATATCTCGGGACTGATTTCCAGCCACCATTAATGCTCATGACAGTCCACAATCAGCAATCTTCCTTCCTCTTGCACCACGGAGCAATCCGGTCTTCATTGGACAAGCATTTGTCCTCCATTCTTCTTCTTCTTCTTCACCACATGAATCTGCCCTTAGAAGAGAGAGAGGGAGGAGAGAGAAATACTGAAATCAGAATTCTTCATAGAGAGCACCATTTCTCAGGTGAGAGGCGGCGATATGATTGGCATCTAGGAGGGAAGCAAGGGCAATGATCAGTGATGTGGGTTGTTTGCAGGCTGGAGGTTGCCTCCTCCCATCCATGGCGTGAAAATCGGCGCCCTCTGTTGGCGCCTTCTTCTCCTCTCTCCCCACGATTTTTTGCATGCCTTTTGGTTGGGGGGTTAAAATGCCCCCAAAGGGCACCCTCCCTTTGGGTTATGTTGTGGCCACCCTTTCAAATTTTGACCATTTCTTGGCCATTTCCCCGTCCGGACTCCGAATTGAGCTCTGAAAAATCCTGAGCATCCGGCTCGACATCCCGCATTGGCCAATAACTCTTGTCAACCTACAGGACAGTCTGAAAAATTATGAAAAATCAACAAGTGTCGCTCGGGCGCCTTTAAAGCACTTTGGCGCTTAAAATCGTCCTAGATCGAGCCGCCGCCTTCGACGTTGAATATTTTTCCCTTGATATTCGTAAATTTTTAGCTATTTTTAAGCACTTCTCGGTAGCAAAATTCCGCTCTCATACTTCAAGCTATCAAGCGGTTACTCCCTACGATTCCGTCTATTAAAGTGCCAAAATCGACTTCCGAGCTTTAGAGGGACTTTAGATACTGTGCGCTGCTGAGCTCTAGTCGGGTCAAGTCAAATTTCTAAGAATTTGATCAAAATTTTTACTCGGCCCTAATGGTCCGAATTACAGGGTCCGAGGGCCGAGTAGAAGGGGCTGTATGTAACTGTCTGAACGTCAAACTCAGCCAGTCCGAACCTAGATGTCTGAGGGCCGAGTGGGCCGAGGTCGAGTCAAGAGGGCCAAGGGGCCGAGGCCGAGTCAGGAGGGCCGAGGGCTGAATTCCAAGGTAGTCCGAGTGCTCAATTCGGACGGGCCGAGTGGTAGTGGTCAAATGGTCTAGGGACCAAGTGGCCGAGGGCCGAGTTGAGTGGTTAGGAGAGCCGAGTCGGGTGGTCCGAGGGCCGGTTCTGGGACTCGGCCCAGAATCGCCGTCACTCGGACACGCCAAGCGTGGCACGTTTTTTTCGTCGGACCTCACGAAATATGTTGCGCCGAGCGTTGGAGGCCTTTCCCCCTAGTGAAGTAGCTCCATATCCATCCTACTCATATAGGGGAAGGTGTAGAATTTGGGTTGGGCAAATATATCTTGGATGACAAGATCGAAGCGGATCCACTCACGAAGCTTTCCTCTTCTCTCCTGCTCTCCTGAAACCCTGCAATGCATAATGTGGCCTTTCTTGCCACTCTTGGCCCTTATGCCCCTCCCCGAGTATGGTATTGATGCCCCCAATCACTCACTTGCCGAGATCTTAGGCATCACAACCGAGCTTTTTACCATTTTTTGCACGATTTTTGCCCTGTTTTTGCCCTATTTTGCAACAGTAAACCCTAACGCTTATTTTCTTTGCTTTTCTTTGTTTTGTCCTACTCTAATGCATCCAAATCACAAAGTAAATACCTATGCTACTCCATCTCACAACATAAATCTCAAAAAAGCAAAAAACCTACTTGCCAAGGAGATCGAATACCATCTTCAACCCCCTCACTTCCTACCTATCTCAAGCAGGTTCGGGGAAAACCCTTACTTCAATGCTCGATTCGAAGCACGCAAGCGCTCAAGGCTTGAATCCGTTGGTCCCGGCAACGGAACCAAAATATGGGAGCCTTCGCTCAATCGTAAAGACCCACGGACCGCTTATTGTTTCAAGCATTCCAAGCCGAGCACTAATGGCTATCTCTCACATAGCCGACGCGGCATCCACATCTACAGGTGTAGTGAGCTTACCTCTATGCCGTTCGAGTTACCTCCTCTCCTGCGCACTCCGGTAGCTCCACGATCCAAGTGCAAGCTTCAAGCAAGCTCCATCCTCAAGCTCCACGCTCCAAGCTCCATCACCACGAGCAAGAGAAGAGAAGAGAAGAGAAAAGAAGAAGAGAGGAGAAGATGGAGAGCTTCTCCACCCCACGGTCCCTCACCCTCACACTTTCACACTCCCTCTCTCAAGCACAAGCTCAAGCAAACAAGAACAAGAAGAAGAAGAAGAAGAAGAGAGCCACTTTTTACCACACACAAGAATGAGCTTCTCATTCACTTTTCAACTTTATATACAAAACCCTAAATCCCTTTTGGGTGATCATCCCCTTTTCTACTTTTTTACATGGCCGGCCGTGGCCTAGGCCCTTTTTTCCATTGTCCTTCTATCTTCCTAGCTTCCTTTCCATCGCCCGTCTACATTTACAAATTGCACGAGTGAGAGCCCGGTGCTCCTTGAATTAAACCATGATGCGCTTGTGCAATTTACAAGTTAGATCAACTATTTATTGGTCCCACCGTTGTTTTCGATCATTCTACCGAGTATACTGAAGTAATAGGGAGAGAAAAATCTAGAAATATACAGATTTATTATTTAGATTTTTTATTGGATCATTACGAATGCTACGACGAATCGGACTGGAAAATCCAATTTCAAACAGAAGGAGATTCTTTGGCTCGTTACCGAGTACGGATCGGAGCGTAAACTGCTTATTTTCAGCTTTGGCCGACGGGGTCGATGAGCTCATAGCCATGGAAGAGGTTCCCTAGGAACGAAGTTCTAGAGCACAAAATAAGAAAGTGGTACATGAGTTGGGTTTAGAACGATGTGTTAATCCCACAAGAAACGAACGCCTATCCTATGGCTTAGGATGCCTTGCCACACTCAAACGCGGGTCATCGTCATTGAAAACAGGTGCTATGCATCCAGGTTTTTCATTCTCTGACACCATGGTTTCATGCACATGCAAAGGTGAATGGTTCTAAAGTGCTCAAACATAATTTTCAAATCAGAAACGTGCTTGTGTACAACCAAGTTTTCATGCTTATTCTCTAACGCATTGCGGTGAATGGAAGGATAGCACTGAGATAATATTCATGCTACTATCCTCTTAATTAAAATAACACGGACTCTATGTCATGATATGCATCATAAAATCAGCAACAATTAGCATGCAAATCACACCATTCAAACATCCCAACCCCCTACGTTTAGGTATTGCTTTCGTTGCATAGGTATAGAGGTTCATTTTTGTCATGTTTTGATGTATAAAAAGCAACAAATCACAAACTTTGACAAAGAGATAGGGCAGATTGAGGCTAAACCTCATGCTTTACCAGTACCACACATTCACAAACAATTATCATATTTTTTCTTATTTTTCCAAGACGTATTTCTATTTTTTTCCTTATTTTCTCCATTTTCTTGATTTATTTGGCAATAAAATATAATATTTTCTGATTTTTCTTGCTCCACTCACTTCAGCATATTAACATTCAATTTATCTTCCATATTCCCCCCATGGGAACACTTTTTCCTCACCCGAAACGAAAAAACTACCATTTTGCCACTTAAAACTTGCATTTTGGTTTTACAGAAATTAAATAAAGCATGTAAATCATTGCAAAACCAAGATTTTCTGATAAACAGCAATTACTCATAATGCAAATAGCCCACAAACAAATTTTTATCCAATAAGAACATAATTATCATCATAAACTATCAAAAAATCCTTCATTTTCTTCATAAAAATGGTCATACCGTATTTTTACGTAACTTGAAACGCCTTGAATGATTGCATAATCAGAAAACGGAGCCTCTATTGCTCTCAATCCAATGCTACACTTCAATTTTCTGCATCTCCATCAATCTTCATCACCATTTTCTTCATTCTCTCTCCCCGGTTCCTTCATCAAGATGGTACACATGAACAGCCCATAGAGAAGAGAGAGAGGGAGGAGAGAGAAAGACCTAGAATCTGTTCTCTTCATCCACATAGCCATTCCATGCACGAAGGCAGGCGATAAGACCAGCAAAGAGAGAGAAGTTGGCCCCCATTGTCAGTTGGATAGGGTCTTCACAGCCCCCAATCATGAGGGAGGATCATGATGGCAAAAAATGCGCCCTGCGCACGCCTGATCACGTTTTCTTCATCTTCTCCACATTTTTTCCCACAAAATGTTGCATGAAATTTTGGGGGGGGGGGGGGGGGGGGGGGGGGGTCAAACTCCCCAAAGGGCACCCCCCCTTTGGTCCTCTTAATGTCCACCTCTTCATATCTTGCCCAATTTATGGCCACTTGTTCGTCTACACTCCAATTTGAGCTCTGAAAAATCCTGGGCGTTCGGCTTGACATCCCGCACTGACTACAGCTCTTGACATCCCGTACTATAGTCTGAAAAATTATCAAAAATCCACAAGTGTCGTTCGGGTGCCTTTTAAAAGTCGTCTTTCACTTGGTGCTTAAAATCGTCCTAGCTGCAACCGCCGCCTTTGATGTTAAATATTTTTCCCTTGAATTCTGAATTTTTTGGCAAATTTTAGGCACATCCTGGGCTCAAAACTCCGCTCTCATTAGCGACCATGGGATAGGGCAACTCAGCCCGTTGAATCCCACAATAGATCTTCACAAAACAACCAAAGGAAGCATCAAGCTGATACAAAATAGATATATATTAAAACACAGCACAATGTTCACCCTACCCCCTGACAAAAGCAAGGCATGAAATCCACAAGGAGTAGGCCTAGCATAATCTGATAGAAGGTCTAAAGCTAGTCACTAACTGACTACTCGAACACGGCCAAACTAAAAAGAACTATCAAAGAGGTCGCCCTAAGTGGTGGTCTGAACTACCTACCTAACTAAGGACAACACAACCAGGAGCTCCTACTAGGCGAGGACTCTTATAGCCTAATCAAAAAGTATTTTCTTTTAGCATATTTCTTCTTTGAGGTTTTTTTCTTCCATAATCGGGCATGTAAAAAGGAGGGAGCTGAGCGTAGTGACCCAAGGAGAACAGGGCATCGGCCTCAGGTCCTGTCTTGGTACCCAAGAACCTACCAAGCCCTCGCAAGGCGACACTTAATTCTTTTCTGATGCTCACTTTTATTTTCGCTCTAACCTTCCTTACTTTCTTCTTTTCCAGCGAGACGCCATCCCTAGGAAGACAAGGCATCGGCCCCGGGTCTGACTCATCCCCAGGAACCTACCAGCCCTTCGCAAGGCGATGATCAACTGCTTAAAGATTTTTCTTTCTTTTCTTTTCTAGTTTTATAGGGGGTAGAACCCCTTTTTACACACCTTTCTATATATATATTTTCTTTTGAGATATTCAGGGTTTCTTTCCTCTCTATCATTATCATTTTTCCCTTCGACAGGCTTCTCTAACTGCCTCACAACTAACAAGAACTCCTAGAATGGCTACCTAGCAGGCTAGCAGAATAGGGTCACTAGAACTACCTTCTAAAATAGGTCTTTCGATGCTTGGCAATGTCTTTACAGGAGGCAATAACTACTCAGACCTCTCTCAAACATACCTAACCTAAACCATGGACTTCATGCCTTGGATGCCGGTCCCCAACAAGCAAAGAAAATCCCCTACAAGTACACAGACACATATAGCATAAAACACGATACTCAAAAAGGAGAAATATCACCTGGATAGGGCCATGAGAAGCTTCTGCGCAACAAAGGCTCCTTCCAAGCTCTTCTTTGAACCTGTCTAGCATAGGACTAAAACAAGAAACCATTAACTACACATGTACTAAACAGACAACTGGCCCTCTTGGCCTAATGAAATAAACCATTTCACTAAAAAAAATGGATCGGCCCTCTTGGCCTAACGAAATAAAACATAATAGCACCTACACATCCCTCCCCGAAATAGTACAGATATACAAGAATATGCTCCTTCCCAAGGAGGAAAAATAGGGCTCACAACCCTAAACTAAATGCATAAGATTTTGGCCCATCCCTCCTGCATATATAGCAAGAGGCGTACGCATAACATGTTGTCTAATCAGCCTATGGGTCTAGGATAACAACGGTAGATTGGTCTCGGCTACTCTTTGTATCACCCATATCAACCATTGCATGCCATATATTGCATGCTCTGATAACATTCCCCACAAGAAACTGGGTCCTGTCTCATTATTGATAGCAATATCCAAACTAGGACCACAATTGAAGAAAAGGTCTTCTTCATAAGCAAGATTTGCTAGTGAATCCGCAAACTGATTCCAGTAACATGGAATCAACTGAAAAGACACTCTCTCCAACTCCTCAAGTAGGGTCATCGCAGTTCGATGATACATACAAAGGATGGGATTCCGCACTGTGTATGTCCCATCTAGTTGATTCAGGATCAACTGGGAATCCCCTCTTACTAACAATCGCCGAATACCACCTTGCTTGGCAATATGCAATCCCATAATCAAGGCTTTATACTACGCCATGTTGTTAGTCAATCCTACCCCGAGATAAGCAGCTAACTTCATCGTAACTCTACGTCGGGGATCTCAGATTACTACTCCAACACTCCCTTTTTTATTAGGGCCCCTGGATGCTCCGTCAAAATATAATGTGTACATCCACAATGGGTTTACACAACCTGCCATTACGAACTCCTCTATTCGTAATTATGATAGTCAAAATTTAACATCTTTAGAGGATGAGCTGACGGCTCCATCCCACCTTCTTTATTAAACTCAACAGGGATACTTGTCAACATTCGTAAGCAGTGATGGTAGAAGACTTTGATCTCCCACACAAAGGTACCGTCTTCTTGCTCAATCACTTTGTATCCTTTGCTCCACTATACAAGTTTCCCTTGATGGTATCTCTGCTCCAGATATGGGTGCTCCAAATAAGGAATTAACCGGCCCATCAACCAGCTTTAAGCTCTTGTGTAGGTCTCAAATCAGCCCCAGCATGGACCTGCAATGCACTTTTCCATGTTAGCATACTTTATAAATAATAAGGTTTAATCTTATTAAGATTAACCTTATTTTTAAATTCTACTCCCTGCAGATCAGCTAGTAGAACCGTAGACGTATTTTTCCCTATCCTAACAATCTTGTAGGGGCCATCCCATCTAGGTTCCAACTTCCCTGGAAACAGCTCCCTACGTGCATCATAGTACAGAACTAATTGCCCTTTTTTAAAGGTATGGTTCTTTGCTTTAAGGTCATGCAACTACTTCATTTGACGTTTAGCTACCTCCTGGTGTAATAAGCTCTGCAATTTTAGTTCATCCAGGTGGGCTATGGTCGTGAAACGTTCAAAGAGTGCATCCTCATCTCCCAAAGAGTGGTTAATTGCAAACCGTATGATTGGCAACTCGATTTCGAGGGGTAACACACACTCTTTCCCATAAACTAATTTAAATGGAGCATGGCCGGTAGCTCACTTGAACGTTGTATTGTACGCCCATACTGCCACATACAACTTCCTATCCCAGTCTCGTTTCTTCTCCGAGACTATTTTAGACAAGATACCCACAAGCTGCTTATTAGTACTTTCAACTTGCCCGCTTGCTTGTGGATTATAGGGGGTCATTTTATTGTGCTTGATTTTCCAAGCTTCAGTCAAGCTTTTGATCACCTTATTAAAAAAGTGGGTTCCACGGTCCGACACTAATTCCTTTGGTGGACCGAAACGGTAGATAATCTGCTCTAAAAGAAAACTTGCAGTCTCTTTTGCATTGTTCTGCCTCGTCGCCCGCGCTTCTGATCAATTTGTAAAATAAGCAGTGTCTACTATGATGTACCTCTTCTAGGTAGTAGACGATGGGGTAATAGGACCCACAAAGTCAATGCCCCACTTCTCAAATGGAAGGATAGCCATAATAGGCGTAAGTGGGTGTTTCCTATTCTCTCTGCTGTCATGTCTTTGACAGATATCACATCTCTTAACATACTCAAAAGAATCTTGGAAAATGGACAGCCACCAATATCCAGCTCTTAAAGCTTTCTGCGCCGTCAACCGTCCACCCAGCAAAGTGCCCTCCACATGCAGAGTCATGACACTCTTCCAAGATGAAAGGAACCTCGTCAGGGATCACATATCGACGGTAGATATCATCAACACCCTGCCGATATAGTGTTCCTATGATCAAGGAAAACTTCAAAGCCCGTTGTCTGATTTTCCTCTTTTCTGATTTTGATAAACCAGCTCCAGTCTCTCCTGTTGATAGATAATGCGTGATAGCAGCATACAAAGATGGAATAGAAGCTGTGTCAATTTTAAACATTTCTTCAATATCACTTCCTTCAACCAAAGTCTCTTTCGGCTCCCCGAAATCCCCAAGGCATTCCACAATTCCCTGCAACCTCGGTGGTTTACTCTTAATCTCATAATCTAACTCCTGCAAAGTGATAAACCACTTTGCTAAACGATCAGGCGGTTGTAGCTTGTTCATAAGCAATCTAAGCCCTTCCGCCTTTGTATAGAAAACTATCTTCTCATAGAGGATGTAGTGCCTGAATTTTTTAGTCGCAAAGACCATCGCAAGGCACAACTTCTCCATGTAGGTGTAATTAATTTCCGATATGCCCAATTTTCGACTAGCAAAAGCTATCGGATGATACCACTTTTCCTCCCAGATTTGGGCTAAACAGCAGTTGATATTGTATATGGTGGCTACTGAAAATATGTAAAATACCTCGCCTCTTTTAGGTGCTTTTAAAACTGGTGCTTTTACTAGCTCCTTTTCACATCCTCGAAAGCTACCTTACAAGGGTCGCTCCATACAAATAGACAGCTAAAGGATAATAAGTTCGTTAATGGCAATGTCCTTTCTGCCAAGGCATTTATAAACCTCCGATAGTACCCTATCGGACAAAAAGCTACATACCTCTTTCGGAGTGCGTGGTGGACTCATAGCAACTATAACCTTGATCTTTTCAGGGTCAGTTGTGATCCCTACTGAACTGACCACATGGCCTAGCCATAGCCCATAAGGCACTCCAAAGACATACTTCCGTGGATTAAGAGTGATACAAAATTGTCTGCAACACTCAAAGCACTTTCTTAAGATAATCAACATCATTTCCCTTACAGTGGCTGCCCCCAGGTCATCGATAAATACTTTCAACTCATCTGGGGAGATGTCACCAAAGGTCTTGTCTGATGTTCGTTGCCATGATCCGGGTTCATTGCACAAACCAAAGGCCATCACACATGGTACGCAAAAGTACCAAAGACAGTAATAAAAGTTGTTTTCAACTTGTCCTCCTCTGCAATTGCCATCTGGTTACAACCCACAAAGCAATCCATAAATGAATATATTTCCCTACCTGCTAATTGATCCAAAATCTAGCCAATAAATGGCAACGGGTAGTAATCCTTAACTGTCTGCTTATTCAACTCTCTAAAATCTACACATAGTCGGATCTGGTTATTTTTCTTCTTCCTGATAACAACTAGTGAACACCATTCTGTGTGTTGTACAGGGAAGATTAAACCAGCTTTCCATAACTTCTGTAACTCCTCAAACAGTTCGTCCCTCAATTCAAAAGGCATACGCCTCACTTTCTGACGCACAGGACTACTGCCTTCTTTTACAAGAATAGTATGAACAGCCAGGCTAGGAGGGATGCCTCTTAGCTCATCATAACTCCAAGAAAAGATATCACGGAATTCCTGAATCAGGGACACGTAGTCCTCCCTTTCTGTTGAACTGAGCATGGAACCTAATTTAATTGGTTGTGAATCATTCGGCATGCCAAGGTCTAACTCAATCACATCTGCATCTCTTATCCTATCTTGCGGCTCTATCGGCTCATTTAGAGTTATCTGATAAATATCCTATGTAGTGGACCCCTCTTTAGATTCATCACTGGATGATGTCTCACTACTAGACGGATCATCTGATGTCTCTAATTTAGTAGAGGATAAAAGAGCTCTCTCACTCTGAGGCGTCTCAGGGTAAGCATCGACTATTACTCGATTAGCACCTCTACCAAGAACCACTCGACCGGCGGGTATATCGACTTGACAATCTGTTCGTAAGATCCAAGGCCTACCTAGCAAGACTCGATAGCTAGGACGTCCTACAAATCTTATTACCATAAAGTCCAAGAAGCATTCTACACTTGCAATTGTAGCATGGACTTTAGTAACGCAACCTTCTGGTTGCCTTAGACTATCATCAACCATTCTAAGAAGGGTGGAGCTATCTTTTTGGATGCCTAGACCCAACCTCTCCATCAACTCTGAACTCATGATATTGACGAAGGACCCAGTGTCTACAATAGCATGCTCTACTAATATTCCATCCACATATGCTGGAACCCTAGGGCAATTCTTTTCAGCATGATCAAACCAATCTTCCCCTACTCGTGCTATGCCCAAAGGTTCTACAATATACCCAATACGCAGGATCTTCTTGAATTCCTTGCGTACTCCTGGAGATAATTTGATCAACTATAAGATATTTACATCTGGTTTGACTTCGCAAAGAGAACTTGCTAAATCAAAATCATGATAGGTAGCCAAATCTCTCTTTTCTCGCCAAACCATTCTTCCTTTTGGTCTCGGGACCGGCTTTGGTGCTTCTTTTTTAGCCTTTGCCTTCTTTCTTGGCACTTCCTCATCCTTCTTAGGATCGACTTTTTTGTCAACATGCCTTAGAGGTCCCCCTTCCATGCCAGGATTCAGGACTTGCGTCCCCTTATCCCCTTGCTTAAGGTTTTCCTCAACCGGTTTTGCATTATCTTTATCACCCTCTTTAGCCTTTTGACCTCTTGTCATGGCTCGTAGGTTAGAGGTTTCAGCATCATTGATGTGTACAGCCTCAATAAGGCTGACTCCATTGCCTTGTGGCAACTCTTCTATAGTGGTCTTTCCCCTTTGCAATATTTGTATTGGTCCATCATTTTGCTGCAGGTTATTACCTTACACTCTATGATTAACTAGACCTGGCTGTTTACTCCCTTGTTGGAGGGAACTAATCTTACTCCAACAGGTAGTAGCTAAGTGGTCCGACTTCCCACAAATATCACATTTAACATTTGGACAATTTCTAGGGAAATGTTGTCTGCCACACCACTTACAGCTGAATCTTGAGGGACCACCCTCTTCAGGGCGTCGACTTCCTATCAGATTGTGCTGCTTCTTCAAGAAATTGACGTCAACAGCTATTTGCCGATATTGTTCAGAAATCATCTCAGTGTAGTGCTTCATCATATCCTTAACTTCGCCAAGGAAATTAGATGCACTCAACTCATAGCCTTGATTGTCGTTCCGTTGTTCCATGGGCCTAGCAATTTGATTGGGCATTGGTTGTTGACTCACAGGAACAACATTAGGGTTCGAAACTTGGCCTCTAACATTTGGTGGAGCCAACTGACTAGCCATAGGCATAGTCACACTGGGCGGAGCTGGCAACAAAGGTACATTTTGAACCATGCTTCCTCTCCCATTAGGGTTATTCATAGGCATCCCTTGACTTCCATTCATCAATGGTAAATTGCCTCCAGGTACTAAATCCGCATTAAGATTTACTCAAGAGGAGTAAGCCATTTGTAATCGTGACTCTACTCCTTTTGCCCGCGTGGTGGCGGTGTCTATATCAGCCAAAGCCACACTGCTCAATTGTACCTGAATATTGAAATCCAATCCATGCAAGAAGTATTGCAATTGGGTAGCCGACGGAATGGGAATGTAAGTTTGTAACTTATGAACACACGGTGTCAAAAATCATCTCTCATTGGCGACCACGGGATAGGGTGACTCAGCCCGTTGAATCCCACGAACAAATCTGCACATAAACACAACCACAAAGAGCATCAAGCTGATACAAAAAATACTTAACAAAACACATCACAGCTCTCACCCTACCCCCTGACAAAACCAAGGCATGAAATCTATGAGGAGTAGGCCTAGCACAATCTGACAGAAAGCCCAAAGCTAGTCACGAACCGACTGCTCTAACACGGCCAAGATAAAAAGAACTATCAAAAAGATCATCCTAAGTGGTGGTCTGAACTACCTGCCTAACTAAGGTCAACTCAACGAGGAGCTCCTACTAGGCGAGGACTCCTATAGCCTGATCAATAAATGGTGTCTTTTAGCACAATTTCCTTGTAGCCCTAGATTTTCCATTCTCGGGCATGTAAAAAGGAGGGAGCTGAGTGTAGTGACCCAAGGAGAACAAGGCATCGGCCTCAGGTCTTATCTCGGTACCCAAGAACCTACCAAGCCCTCACAAGGCGATACTTAATCCTTTTCTAACGCTCACTTTTATTTTCACTCTGACCTTCTTTTATTTTCATTGCTTTTCAGCTAGTTGCCACCCCTAGGAAGATAAGGCATTGGCATTGAGTCTTGTCTCGTCACCAGGAACCTACTAGGCCTTTGCAAGGCGATAAACATTGCTCAAAGATTGTTCTTTCTTCTCTAATTTACGGAGGTTAGAACCCCTTTTTACACAACTCTGTATATTCATAGATTTTCTTTCAGATATTTAGGGTTTTTTTCTTGTGGTTACTTTTAGTATGCTTCTCTAAGTGCCCCACACTAACAAGACCTCCTAGAACAGCCACCAAGCAGGTTAGCAGAACAGGGTCACTAGGACTCCCATCTAAAACAGGTCTTTTAGTGCTTGACAATGCCGATATAGGAGGCAATAACTACTCAGACCTCCCCCCAAAAATACATAACCTAAACCTAGGACTTCATGGCTTGATTGCCGGTTCCCAACTAACAAAAAAAAAGCACCCTTACATACATATATATCATGAATTGCTTAAGGGAAAAAGACTTGAAAAGGGGACAAAACCACTTGGAATAGCCACAAGAAGCTTCTTCACAACAAAGGTTCCCTCTAGCGACTTCGTCAACCTGTATGATGCAATCACTAAAACAACAAACCATTAAATGCACCTACACCAAATAGACATAGGGCCCTTTTGGTCTAAAGAGATCAAACATGACACTACAAAACAAACTGGCCCTCTTGGCCTAATGAAATCAAACATTAAAACCTTAAAGCAACTGGCCCTCTTGGCCTAAAGAAATCAAACATTGAAACCTTAAAGCAACTGGCTCTCTTGGCCTAAAGAAATTAGACATTAAAACCTTAAAGTAACTGGCTCTCTTGGCCTAAAGAAATCAGGCATTAAAACCTTAAAGCAACTAGCCCTCTTGGTCTAAAGAAATCAAACAAACCAGCTCATATAGATCCCTCCTTGGAAGAAGACAGATATACAAAAATACGCTCTATTCCAGGGGAAAAAATAGGGCTTTCTGCCCTAGACTAAATGCATCAAGTTGTGACCCATCCCTCTTGCTGCATATATAGCAAGAGGCGTACGCATAACCTATTGTCTGATCAACCTATGGGTCCAAGATAATAGTGGTAGATGGGTCCCGACTACTCTTCGCATTACCCATATCAACCATCGCCTGCCATATAATGCATGGTTTGATAAACCTCCCCACAAGCAACTAGGTCCTATCTCATTATCAATAACAACATCCGAACTAGGACCACAGTTGAAGAAGAGGTCCTCTTGATAAGCAAAATTGGCTAATGAGTCCGAAAAGTGATTCCAAGAACGTGGAATGAGTTGAAGAGATACGCTCTCAAAGTCATCAAGTAGGGTTATAGCAGTTCGATGATACATGCAAAGGATGGGATTCCGAACTGTATCTCCCTTTTAATTGATTTAAGATGAGCTGGGAATCCCCTTTTACTAACAATCGCTGAATACCACCTTTCTTGGCAATATTTAGTCCCATAATCAAGGCTTTATACTCTGTCATATTATTACTGAATCCTACCCCAAGATAAGTAGCTAATTTCATTGTAACTCTACGTTGGGGATCTTGGATAACTACTCCAACACTCCCTTTTTTATTAGGGCCTCGGGACGCTCCATCAAAGTATAACGTGTACGTCCACAATGGGTTTACACAGCCAGCCATCAAGAACTCCCCTATTCATAATTATGATAATAAAAATTCAACATATTTAGAGGATGAGCTGACGGCTCCGTTCCACCTTCTTTATTAAACTCAACAGGGATGCTTGCCAAGATTTGTAAAGAGTGATGGCAGAAGACTTTAAGCTCCCACACAAAGGTACTGTCTTCTTGCTCAATCACTTTGTATCCTTTGCTCCACTAGATAAGCTTCCCCTGATGATATCTTTCCTCTAGATATGGGTGCTGCAAATAAGAAATTAATCACCCCATCAACTAGTTTAAGCTCTCTTGCAGGTCTCAAATCAAACCCAGCATGGACTTGCAATGCATTTAGCGGGTTAGCATACTAAAAAATAATAAGGTTTAATCTTACTAAAATTAACCTTATTTTTAGATTCCACTCTCTATAGATTAACTAGTAAATTCGTGGACTTATTTTTACCTATCCTAACTACCTTGTAAGGACCATCCCATCTAGGTTCCAGCTTTTCTAGAAATAGCTCCCTATGTGCATCGTAGTATAGAACTAATTGTCATTTCTTAAAGGTATATTTCTTCGCTTTTAGATCATGCAGCCACTTCATTCGACGCTTAGCCACTTCTCGATACAAAAAACTCTATAATTTGAGCTCATCCAAGTGGGCTATAGTCGTAAAATTCTTGAATAGGGCATCTTCATCACCCAAAGAATGATTGATTGCGAATCTTATGGTCGACAACTCAATTTCCAAGGGTGAGACACACTCCTACCCATAAACTAATTTAAATGGGGTATGGCTAATGCTTGGGTAAGTTACTTATGAATATGCGTGCATCACGTGGGTTCAAAATAAGGTATTTTTAAAATACCATTTTTATACATTTTTTACATATAGAAGGGTGTAATATAAAGGGATTATTTACAGATTGAATAGAAAAGGGTTATGTTTTATTCACAAAAAATTAACAGCTAAGGATATTTTTAAATAGGCCTTGAACGCATGTGACGTAGAGGATATACATATAGTAACATCCCCGAGGGCTAATGTCTCGTTTAAATATTGTGTTGTACGCCCATACCACCACATACTATTTTGTATCCCAGTCTCATGTCTTCTCATAGACTATCTTAGATAGGATACCCATAAGCTGCTTATTGGTACTTTCAACTTGTCCATTTGCTTGCAAATTATAGGGAGTCGTCTTATTATGCTTAATTTTCCATGCTTCGGTCAAGCTTTTAATCATCTTATTCAAAAAGTGAATTCCATGGTCGGATACTATTTCCTTTGGTAATCAGTGTCCATGATAGCATGCTCTACTAATATTCCATCCATCTATGTTGGAACCCTAGGGCAATGCTTTTCAACATGATCAAAACAATCCTCTCCCACACGTGCTATGTCCAAAGGTTCTACAATATACCCCATACGCAGGATTTTCTTGAATTCCTTGCATACCCTTGGAGAAAGTTTAATCAACTACAAGAGATTCACGTATGGTTTAGCTTCGCAAAGAGAACTTGTTAGATCAAAGTCGTGGTAGTTAGCCAAAGTTCTATTTTCGTGCCAAACCATTCTCTCCTTTGGGGATTTGGTGCCTCTTTTTTAACTTTTCCTTCTTTCTTGGCAATCCCTTACCCTTTTCGGGATCAACTTTACTATCATATACAGCCTCAACAAGACTGAATCCACTGCCATGAGGCAACTCCTCTACACTAGCATTTTCTCGTTGCAGCATTTGTCTTGGTCCCTCATCTTGCTAGAGATTATTCCCTTGTACATGATGGTTAACTGGACCTGGTGAAATTCAGACAATTCCAAGGGAAATGTTGGCCACCACACCACTTACAGCTAAATCTTGAGGGGGCACTCTCTTCAGGGCGTCGACTCCCTATCAAATTTTGCTGCTTCTTAAGAAAATTAACATCCATAGCTATTTGTCTATACTGTTCAAAAATCATATCATTGTAGTGCTTCATCATGTCCTTAACTTTGCCAAGGACATTAGAGGCACTCAACTCATAGCCGCATTCATCTATCTGTCGTCCCATCGGCATAACCACTTGATTAACAATTGGCTGTTGACCTACAGGGACAACATTTGCATTTATTGTTTGGCCTCCACCACTTAGTGGGGCCACTTGACTAGCCATCGGCATAGTCATACTATTAGGAGGAGTTGGTAACATAGGCAAATTCAGCATGATACTCCCTCTGCCATTCGCATTTGACATGGGGTCCCCTTGACTCCCGTTGGTCAATGCCAAATTATTATCATTCCAATTTACCCTTGCTGCATAAGGTGCTTGCAAGCACGACTCTACTCCTTCTGCTTGGATAATAGCAGTGTCAATGTTGGACAAAGTGACACTACTAAGATGCACCTGGATATTGAAATCTAATCCATGTAGAAAATATTGCAAGTGTGCAGCCGGTGGAATGGGGATATAAGTATTAAATTTGTGAAGAACTTACTTCAGCTTCTTGGCATAGGCCTGGACATTCTCATTTGGCTCTTGGTGTGTTACATTCAAGACATGCAACCAATACTATCAACCCCTCTTAGGAGTGAACTCTCTACGGAAGGTCGTGAAGAATTGGTCAGTGCTAGTTATGGTTCTGGCCTCTAGACCGTGATACCATAGTGCTGCCCTTCCTATTAATGTCATATTGAAGAACATCATTAGGTGTCCCTCATCTTGGATTCAATAGTTGAACATGAGCATTTGAAACTCCTTAATATGGAGTTCTCCATCTTCCTCTGCTAACCCATGGAAGAGGGGCAAATGTGCTCCTAATGCCAATAAATCCAATGTTCCTACTGGAATTGCAATGGGTTGTGCCATGGCTACAACTGGATTGACAATAGGAGTTTGTGTAGGTAAACCTACATCCCCACTTGAAGCGGGTTGATTCATTGGAAGAGGGGAAGTGCTAAGACTTCCACTTGCACTCAAAGGGCTAATTATGACACTTAGGTTATTAGAACCACTACCGCTTATGCATAGTGGACAGGTTCTTTGAGGATAATAATGCCTTACAATCTCCAACCGCCATCTAGCTCTCTTAGTATGTTCTACTTTTTGTATTTCAACTTGACGGTTCTTGTCAGAGGACATAAACCAACTATTTGGTCCCTAGAAACCCTAGATTCGGAACCACCACTTATTGGCAGCTCCCAACAAATACACCACTAATGGGACCTAAAATGGGCTGACACTGGCTATGGCACTAGCTCGACTTCATGCACGCAACAGACAACCCCACCACATGGCCTCGCGAGCCAAGAGCGTCTCTAATACACCGATGTATATATTGGATAGACTTAATTATGCGTTTATAACTAATATGTAGTCCAATGTTTACCTTCCTTTCTCCTAAGAGGGAGATCCCATAACATATAGGTATAGTGCCTCCTAACACAAACATAGGGAGGCACCTCTCGATTGATTGCCACGGCTCCACTATGACTTTCCTACACCTCGGGGATTGGCCCCAAGATGCATCGCTCCAACATATAAAATATAATGCACAAACTCCACTTTTTTATTGTTTTGTATGATCCAAGAATATATAAATCCTCACCAAACGGTCCCAAGGAAAACGTACAACTACCCTACAATAAAAGTTTCTTTCCACTCCACATATAAGTCATATCCTAGGAAGACAATTGCTATGTAATCTAGGAGTGATACCATGTCATGCATCATGCATAGTGTATATGATCCTAGTGCACAAACATTATTTATCAAATCAGCATTTAGCGATGTGGAAAAAAATAGCCCTTTCATGATTTTCACTAAATGTATGCTTCGATGTATGGAGATTGGCACCCATTTCTCGTGCTATTAGCCTCTTAAACTGAAATATCATAGTTCTAAATGAAATGCACAATCAAATATTTAAGAGATTCAAAACCCTCTTAGCCCTCTTAATATCTTAACCTCACCCTTTTCCTCTAACGTTTAGGTTATGCTACATTGCATAGGTGTAGGGTTTTATTTTGTATGTATTTTTTGCATATAAAAAAAGAAGAAGAACTATGACATATTAAAAAAGCTGCTTCATGACTCAGCTTTGTTATATAACCACAACCATGAATCATAAATTTCTAGATTTTTATAACGTGAAATTCCTATTTTTTCCATTTTTAGCTATTTTCTCTATTTATTTGTGCATAAAAATAGATTATTTTTAATTTATGATTAGTGACTAATTATGACAGCTGAAAGATGTTTTGTCTCATAATTTTATCCCATGCGCATCTCTTTTCCCCACCCAAAACCAATAAAACCTTCATTTTTACACTAAAAATAAACTTTTCAAGCAATAATTTAATTATTGCGAGTATTTATTATTATAGATCTACATTTCTTTTATGCATAGCCCTCAATCATAATGCAAACAAGATCCAAACAAATTTTTGTTCCATATGAATTCCATTTCAACCATCAAACATCAACAAGAAGCAAATTTTCTTTGTAAAGATGAGGCATACCACTTATTTGCGTGTAGCAGCAAATCTTCAATGATGAGCATCTCCCCTCAGCCTCCTCTTAATCTTGGAGCAATCCGGTTCATGCCGGGCAAGCATCCTTCAACCGATCTTCATTCTTCTTCATGTGCATGAACTGCCCCTTAAGGGGAGAGAGAGGGAGGAGAGAGAAATACTAAATTCTGATCTCCCTGTCCAGGCAGCCATTCGAGAAATGGAGAGTGGCGATAGAAGGTGTAGAGAAGATGTAGATTAGGGATGTGCTCAATTGGGGGGGTTGCTTTGCAGCTCCATAGCCCCCCATTAAGAAAATGTCGTGCACAATAGGGCATCGTCATTTCCTTCACGCGGCTGCAAAATGGTCCTCCCCCCAACGAAATCAAAATTTCAAGGGCCTGCCCAAAGGGAGCCCCCAAGGGTCACACCCTTTGACCCTTTAAAGTTCATTTATACTTGGCCTTTTTGGGTCTTGGCCTCCTGATCTGAGCTGACTTCCGACTCAGAATTGAACTCTTCATCTTCACTAGAAGAGGGGCTCTCTCTGGATGGTCATAACTCACAAGGTGAGTCCATTTGCAACAGTGGTGCATCACTTGGTTGGGTTATTTCTACCTGCTCATAGTCAATTGCGCCTGTGTGGTCCAACCAATTTTGATGGCAATCCTTGTGCCTGACTCCTTTCTCTACTCTAAGGGTGCCTTTCTTGCATGCTTTATTTGTTCAATCATACGTCTCCTAGTGTTGTATTCTATAGTATTGATTTCCCTTTTGCTCTGATCACTAAAGGAACAATAGTCCTCGTATTCATCATCAGAGTTATCTCTGTCTAGTTGCGCATCATTCTCCAAGTTTTGAAATATCTTTTCTTGCTGGTCTAGGATTAAGTCTAGGATCAAAGCCCAATAATGGTACCTCAAGTTTAAATCATGTACCTTGGACCATCACCATTCAGGCTCGTCTAAGAGATCTTGAAGTGGCTTAAGATTCATTGATGGGGACTGCCAACCAACTTGTCGAACAAGTACCCTAGAATCTCCAAAAGCTCTCGTCTATTGTTTGGGACTCGGAATGTAACATGGTTGGGTCTTCCATGTAGGCTTCTAGTCATCATGCAGACTGGCACTGAGGGTGTGTCCTTGGGCTTTCCAGTTGCCTTGATGGCTTTTTTGTGCTCCTTCCTGTCCAAGAACGGCATGTTGATGGTAGAAACAACACGCATCTAGTCTCATTCGTCCTCAGGACATGAGATATACTTGGTAAGAGCCCCATAGGATCTCCTAATCTAGTCGTCACCCTTTAGCATGGTGGAGATGGCATCTAGGTCAACCGGCGTGGTTTCCCAAGTACCCATCTCTACTCTTACAATCTCCATTCGATTTTCTAAGAAGATGAGACCATTGCCCCAATCTTCTGACTCTCGTGCTGCGCATCCATGGTTGGCTTAGCAGGATGTCATAGTCCACTCCCTTCATGACTATAAAGTCATTTGAAAATTGGATTTTTGCAATCTTCACTTGCTTATTTTTCAATACTCTGAATGCTTTCACCTTCATTCCATTAGCTAGTGTGACGTTGAACCTAGGAGTCTCGATCGGGGGGTTACCCCAAGTTCGGGGTATTGCATGGCTTAGCACACTCACTCCTGCCCTCGTGTCTACAATTCACTTTCTTGTGACATCCCTTAGTGGCAGGACTGAATGCATATCCATGCCTTCCTAAAAAGCATTGACGTGCAAGGATTTGGGCATGGAGTGAAGCGTCAGATTTGATATTTGCATTTTTGCATCGTGCTTAGGCAAGTTAGTGGTGACTGGCTCATCTGATTTCTCAACCCACTGTTTTAGCTCCTACCATAGCATTAGATACTGCCTAGGTCGCCTAATCTTAGAGTCACAAGGGTGGTCACTAGTGTATTAAGGAGGTTGCTAGCCACTTGCCTTTCTCCTAATTCTACAGTTCTTGGCCAATGGCCTTGATTGGTTAGCTGGCTCGAAGCATTTAGAATTTGTCTAGGTGGCCCTGTTTGTGATGCCATCAGCTCCCTTGATTTTGGTCATGGGAGAGAGGCTGGTGTGCTTATGCTTGAAAGATCATCGATCTCTTCCTCTAGTGTGGGTTCAACATATTGTAGGTGCTCCTCGGCCTCCTTCACCCACTCTTTCACCTTCTTGATGGCTTCGAGTTGGTGTGTCGGGTTGGACCTTAACACTCCCCTTTTGAGCCATTCGTGGAGCTGACGTTTCTTCCTCTGCATCAATTACTTTCCTCCCCACAAGCAGTGTTGTGGCACTTTCCGTTTTGAGGGTGACCTTAGCCTCTGGCCTTTTCTTCCTTCATCTCTGACTCTTCTTTCAAAATGAGGTTGCATCAAGGTTGTTAGGCCTTGGCAATGATATGCCAGCCTGCTTCGTCTGCACGTGGGTCATGATATGCAATGGGATAGGTGTGGCCTCCCCATCGAGTGTCTCAACACCGAAAAACCCCAATGGAATCAATGGCTCATTTCCTGAGCTAGAGGATGGCCTCCGCCTAGGGAAATCAACAAAGAGATGAGTGATTCCACACTCAACATATCTCAAGTCAGCCTTATCTCTATTTGCTTGCTCCCTCTCAAGGCAATGCAAAGAAATGTGTCGTGGGTGCAAGTCCAATTGGCTCTTGGGTCTGTGCTCCTAGGCCTCTGTCTCTCCCTCTACCTAATGCCATCACTGGTACTGGTCAGTAGTCCATAAGGACTGTGCTGCCTTCCTCATCGTGCGACATGTATTGGTTTACATAAGGCTTGTCGCCGCTAGGCTCCTCCACATAGTGGACTAGAGTATCACTTGGCAGGTGTGTCACGTAGGGTCTAGGTAGTCTAGGGATACCTGTAGGATTTATTTCCATCCTAGGGATAGACAACTTAGCATCATTAGGTGCCCGGAGAGCCAATGGGGCTCCCCTTCCAAATAAGTTCAGTGGCTTCTTCACAAGGTAGGGTTGACCGTAAGGCTACGAGTATGGGAGCCTCTGAGATAGTCTATAATGCATGGCATTATGGTTGAACCTACCACAATTAGCACAAGGTCATGACCTAGGGTCTTAACACTTGGGTGACAAGTGGTTTTCGCCACAATGCATGCATTGGACATGTGGATGCATTGGTCGTCTCATCATCTCCTGCAGTTTGGCTATGACCATCCTAATCTTTGCTAGCTCTTGTCCTGAATCAGTGCCCTTCCCTTTGTCCTACGTGCTTGGGCCTACTCTCTCACTTGGCATTGAGTCTCTCTTGGAACTCTTGGTACTGGACTCTTCTCAATTTGAGCCTCTGGAGCTTCTTTCCTTGAGCTGATCATCCACTCTAATAGCTTCAAAGACCCTTGCCAGTGCATCTCACTGCAAGCTTGAGTTGCTAGCCAAGGCTTTGTAGAGCTCTTCACATTGTATTCCACTGACAAATACCATGGATAGCGCTCTTTTGGTTGATCTCTCACCCATTGGGATTATCTTGAAGAGGCTCCTCACATGAGTCACATAATCTTGAATATCCTCCTTCTCTCTCTTCTTGACATTCATGAGTTGCACTGACAAGTTATCGGAGTACCTAGGTTTAGAAAATCTCTTAATGAAGAGATTTTTCAAGCCATTGAAATTGGCACGCACTGTACAACATCCAAACTCATGTACCAAGAGTGCCCTTGTCACCTAAGCATAGTGTGAAAGCTTGTGAGCGTTGTGTGGGGTCAGTGAGGCCATTGGCCTCACAGACCTGCTCAAACTACTCCACAAAGCTGTACAAGTCATCATTTGCTTGGTATTTGTCCAATTGCTTCATTACCACAGGAATTCTCGATTGGCTCTTAGAGTCTTGGTTGACTCCTAACCCTCCTTGCAGTGATGTTGCTAATGCTATAGTGCTTTACTTTGCTATCATGTTATCTAACAAGCTTGCTCAATGTGAGGTCTCCCTCGAGCCCTCTCTCGCTCTCCAATCGATGTTTGCCTGCAAGGGCTAGCACTCTCTAGATCTCTCACATTTCCACACTCTAGTGCAAGCTCCTAGTTTGCTGATCCTAGTTGTACACGGCTAGGACTTGCAGATACCTACATGTTAGCTTCCTCTCCTCCTCAAGATATGTTATTATGTCCTCTACAGGTCTATCTTGGTGTTCTATTTGGGTTTGAGCATCGTATTTGTTCACCAACTGTTGGATTGCCTTAGGAAAATTGGCTACATCTAGTTCTTTGTTGCTTCTATGGCCTTAGTTGCCATCTTCCATGTCCAAGGCTTCATGTTTTTCTGAGTTGTTGATCAAGTTGATAAGGCCAAGGAGATCCACTCCCACGATAACATTTTTCCTCATTTTGTCTGGCTTTTTAGTGTGTTCTTTGCTTGGTCCTACCTTTGGGGATTCAATCACCCTTCTATGTCCTTGGGTCTTCTCTTACTGATGGGTTCTTTCAAAAGGGTTGGAAATCAAAGTGAGTGAGAAAACAAGTGTCTAGATGGCTCTAGCGCTCTCATCTTGGGTTTGGCCTGATAGGCTTGTACGCTAGTTTTTGGTTGTCCCTGATGGTTCAAAGGGTTTTCTGCTATATCCTTTGCTCAATCATGATTCGTTTGGACTCTACGACTTTGCTTGATGCTAGTGATGGCCTAGATTGCTAGATGGTCAATTAGTGTCACCTCTATGCGTCTGTCTTGCTGATTCCTTTGTTCTTTGTGCCAGAAAGGCATCTCAAGCATCTGTATGGTCTTCGGATGTTCTTACGGCCGGTGTTTAGGTGGTCTGATCTAAATTTTAAAAGTCCTTGGGAAAATCAAACTCATCCCAACAGGTTTGAATTGCATGGCCAAGTGACTAATTCAAATAGGGCCAAGTACCTAATCTAGCCAAGTGGGTGACTTAGACAGGCTGATGAGTCTGGGTTGGCCGAGTGCCTAATGTCTGAATGTGCCTAGGCAGCTCGGGTCGATGGTCCGAGTGGCTGATTCGGACGGTCTGAGTGGGTGGTCTGAGTGGAGTGGGCCGAATGGCCGAATACAAGAGGACCGATGGCCAAAATTCCACGAGTCCAAGTCAAGTGGGGGTCGAATGGCCAAATACAAGAGGGACAAGGGCCGATTCTAGGACTCGATTGAAAGTTAGTGTAACTCAAACGAACTGAACATGGCACATTTTTCTTGAAGCGATGAAAAATTTGTCACGCCGAGTGATTGTGGGATTCAGACTAAGTTGAGCACCTCTAGATCCTGCCTATGCATGAAGGGGAAGGTGTGGGTATAACTGGAGTGGGGAACAAACTTGTGGCAATGCGATTGAAGCGGATCCACACAATGGAGCTCACTCACTCACACACACACACACACTCTCTCTCTCTCTCTCTCTCTCTCTCTCTCTCTCTCTCACAACCAGGGTTTCAAATGAGCTCCCCCTTGGTCTCTTGGCTATTAAATCCCTCCTTGGCAAGGTTCTTGCCACTCCTACCCCCTCACTTTTCAACCTCAACCCCCTTGAGCACTCCTCATTTTTCCCAGATTTGTGCCCTATTTGTCCAATTTTACAATAGCAAACCCTACGCTTTTCTAACCTATATCTTAACCTTAACCTAGTCTAAATGCAACAAGAATCGAAAGCAAAATACTAAACTAATTTCTCCTACTCAACTAACTATCAAAAACCAAAAATACTTGCTTGTAGCATGTATTAAAGACCCAAGACCTCCTATCTATCTCAAGCTCCAGTTCGGGGATGAAACCCTTACTTTGATGTTGGATTTGAAGTGTGCAAGCCCTCAAGCTTGAATCTATTGGTCCCAACAACACAATCAAAATGTAGAGGCAACGAGAGCTCAAGCCAACCATAAAAACCCACAGACCGCTTATTGTTCAAGTGTTTCAAGCGAGCACTAATGGCTACCTCTCACATAGCCAATGCTCTATCCCTCCCTAAGAGTGTAGTGAGCTAGCCTGATGCCGGATTGAGTTGATTCCTCTCTCAAGCACTCTGATAGCTACAGGATTCGTGGTGCAAGCTCTAGTATCCTCAAGCCTCTTCCTGCAAGCTCCATCCTCCATAGCCACACGTGAGAGGAGAGAAGAGAAGAGAAGAAGAAGAGAGGAGATGGAGGAGGGCTTCACCTCCAAGATCCCTCACTCTCACACACTCACATAG
This sequence comes from Lygodium microphyllum, assembly GCF_053477565.2. Classification (NCBI taxonomy): domain Eukaryota; kingdom Viridiplantae; phylum Streptophyta; class Polypodiopsida; order Schizaeales; family Lygodiaceae; genus Lygodium; species Lygodium microphyllum. The sequence goes on from NC_141149.1 coordinate 78,327,578, forward strand.
TCTTTCCCTCACTCACTCACACTCCCTTCCTCAAGTACTCACAAGCAAGCAAGAGGTGAGAAGAAGAGAAGAAGAAGAGTCCACTTTGCCACACACCAAAGAATGAGCTCTCATTTACTTTTTGAATTTTATATACAAAATCCTAAATCCCTTTTGGGCGGTCATCCCCTTATCCCCCCTTTTTTCACATGACCGGCCTAGGCCCTTTTTCCTAGTGTCTTGCTCTCTTCCAAGCTTAGTCCCACCACTTGTTCATGGTTACAAATTGTAGAGGAGGAAGCATGGCCCTCTTTTATAGAGGTTTTGGCTGTGCCTTTATATTTAAAGGTGCGTCTTCTTGCCTTTGGCTTCTTGTGGCTTTCATGGTTGTGTCTTGTACTCCTGGTGGTTGTTCCCATGTTTTTAGATTTCTTCTGGGACCACTTTCTTGTAGGGTGCATTTTCCTTTTTTTCACCTTGCACTTTTCCTCTTGATGCCTTTTTTTCCAATTCCTTCATTTTTATGTTAACATATGCACAATGCTGTGAAATATATTATGATTCCTTATTGAATTACTTGGATTATTTTGTTTAGCCATCCTCCTTGTTCTAATTTCCTTATCTAGCCTATTGCATAAGGTCAAATCTCATTCTTGGTTCTATTTCCATGCCATGACTAGCAATGTTGTTTGTGTGAAACTATTTAAAAGGCATAAAGTTTAATTAGAGGGTAATTTGCATGCAAGTTTAGGCATGGAGCATGGTTATGTACATAGTACCTTTAAATTTTAATTCACTTGGAGGAACTAGTATTTTATTGAGAACTATTGAGGTGCATAAGAATTGTTGCATCTTCACCTTAGAAGCCAAATGTAAATTATTTTCTACTTAATGTATTTGTACCTCCTCATCATTAGGTTTGGTCTATAAACTATATGGGATATTCAATTTTAGCTGTTGGAGCATAGCCTCACTCAAGAGACAAGAAGAGAGATGGAGGCCAAAACGTTTTCTTGCTGGTTTCTTCTTATTCTTCCACACACTTTACAATGTACACAAAGTACAGATAAGATACAACATAAAGGAAAGTGGCCTATTAAGTCAAACAATGCATAACCGACTACACTAGTCGACTGGCGCTATAACTATGCCAGCTGTAAATAGGTGTAACAACCTGAATATAATAGTAATGAGTTAGTGGCCATGTGAGAGTCATAATGACCATCGACATGCTAAGTGTAGACATGTGGACCCATCTAACGAGGAGGTCCATCATCAATGTCCGCATGTGTTGAGCTTGTCGTCTCAACATTGTGTACTCTGCAGTTTTGACAACAGAAGCAGAGTTGTGAATGGTCATGTAGCCAATGCGGCGGTTGTATGAGTAAGTTGTATGGCAACTTGTGTTGTCTCTCAAGAGTTTATTTAGATGTACCTTAGAAGTGCCCCAGCAATCCTTGCAAAACAGATTTGCAAATTGAATAGTACTGATGCAGTTTGGCAAGCATTCTGTATTTTATTGGAGCTCTGCCTCTAGTGAGCAAGTCATTAGGAAGTACACAATAATCATATGTATCAGTAATGTGCTAGTAGCAACCCCTTATTTAAGTTTCCTTGTTCTATTAGCAACTAGTATGCTATGGTAGCTTGGGGCATGCAATTTTTTGAGCTCTGCTTTATTAGCAGAGGACCATATGTGACCTTTTTGTAAAGTTAAATAACTTGGGTATGCATTGCTTTCTTCAAACTAGAAGGCTTTTGACTTGACGGTTTGTATTTTGTCATTGATATTACTTTCTACGGGGCCAAGCCAGATGTTGCCTTTGAGTTGCCATCTCTGTTGCACCCATCAGGCCTATAGTCTTAATGTCATCATTGTTGTCACATGAAGATGTCTAGCTCTTTGACATGTTTATATCTTGCTAACTCTTCATTTGAGGTCAAAGTGGATTCTCCAAGGCAAGATAATTTACACTCACAAGAAAAAAAGAATCATAGATCTTAGTGTTGTTGATCCATTTGCTCCATTGTAGAGTATTTTGACCTAAGTTAAGAACCTACAAAGGGTGGGTGGACAATTTCTAGCTTTGAATCCTCTATATTTGTTAATAAGATTATGTTGGGATGTTAACAACATTATGTTGGGATGTTTGGGAGCATCCCAAACATCTCCATCTTGGTGGCTACCAAAGTCTAGAGGACATTAGAGTGCGTTGGACTAGGTTATTTTCAAATTATGTTTTGATTTTTGTGAGCATACCAAAACATCTCTATTTAGGAGGCCACCAAATTCTAGAGGACATAAGAATGCATTGGATTAGGTTTTCTTTGTGGGAAATTTGTGGGAACTTTAGGAGGCCACCAAATTCTAGAGGACATTAGAATGCATTGGATTAGGTTTTCTTTGTGGGAACTTTGGCTAGTTGTTTGACTATTGTTTAGTCTTGAGTGGCATTGGACATTTGTTTACATGTAGCGAATCTTATGTTTTCTCGTACATGTGGAGTGGACATTATCCCACATCTATGTACATAAAGGCAACTCGAACTCTCATGCCTCACATTGTGCAATTTCCATTGGTGTTGTGGCTTCTCAAGCATTTCCTTTATCTTTCTCATCGTCAGTGGCATTGCACATTGTGTTTGACAGGGCCACACATTTGGTGGTTGTAGGCAATAACTTCACCATTGGTGGTTGCATTTCTTCTTACTTCTTGTTGGCTCTCCTAGCATGTTGTTGGAGGATTAAACATCTAGTGCCAAATTCATAGAGACTGAAAAGAAGTTTAGTAGTAGGCAAAGATCAGGAACAAGTTAGAAAGAAGAGAAGAAAAAGGTAGGTTAGCATATAAGGGTTCAATAAACAAACTTTATTCCAATTTCTATAAGCCTGCATGCATCCAAGACACACAAAACTGTGTAATAACCAGCTTGAATACTCCAAGAAAACATATTTCATCATGGTTTCATTTAGCTTTGATCTAGTCAACATAAATAGGTGTATGAATGTCCATGGACATCATACAGAAACCTATGATTTTAATTCAGGCATATACATTCATGAGAACAGGCCTTGTGTATTCAGCCCATAAAACCATATTAAACCTTGATCTTGCCTGCTTTTATTCTCTTGAATCTTGATACATCAATCCTTGCATACAAGGTACTAGATATCCCAAAATGATGTATTTCAATCGAGTAGTTTGCTTGAAACAGGGCCCAAGAAGCACATAGATCTGAGAAAAATAGTAGCAATAGTGCATCCCTTGAATTCCATGTTCTGCAACATTGAAATGATCCTAATTTCAGCCCAAAATCTCCAAGAAACTTTGCAAGAATTGAAGACCTTCCTTGCCCTATTTACATACACAAAGAGCTTGTATTTTGGTGCTCCTAAAGCTTGTATCTGCGAGGGAAAGTGATGTATAGTAGTTTAGTCTAGTTTAGGATAGCAAAAAGGCATTAGATCACTCACACCAAAAAGGCATCGGACAACTCTCTCCCTTTGATCCTTGCTCTTTCTTAGTTCTCCACCTTCATGAGATCTCAGAGATGATGATAAAAAATCATAGCATCTGTCTCCTCTATGAATTGATCAGTCTTATTAAGAATTTACATATACTACAAAAAGTAAAGTTGTAGCTTATAAAAAGAACTAGAATGTGTATTAGAGATGGTTTTGACTAAGTACACATAGTTTAAGTTAGTCTTATCCAAAGTTAAACTCTTAGTCAAATTTCATACTCTTTTCCAAAAGCATATTTCAAATTATTTATGTTAGATAACCTTATTTTATACATTAGTTTCAGTTAGAATATGGATATAATGATTTATGATATCTTTAAGTATTTTTCCTATCCATTGGTAACCCTATTATAGATTTGTTACATGAGGTACTACTAGTAATTAGTGATGTACATTCACCATAGGAGAGGCAACATCATTGGCTTGCAATGCAGATCCGCTGCACTAGGCAACATCGTTATACTTCTCTCTATTGATTTTCCATAGAAGGCAACATCATTGGCTTGCGATGTAGATCTGGTGCATGAGGTAGCATGAATGTTTTGTGTAGTGCACATTCATTGTATGAGGTAGTATCATTGTGTGCTTGATCACCCACACCTATTATGGAGTTTGAAAGTGTAGATTTGGTGTGGAAGACAACATTAATATGTTGAAGTTAATTTTATTGAGCATGGTTATCAAAGATATTTTGATTTTTCAAAATATGACACACATTACATATTCTAGTGGTATGGGATACTAATATGTGTAATATGTGAATGATAGAGTACTTCAGTTGTTTATGCTTTTGTCATGAGCATCTTTAATTTGTAGTGCTTTTTGTTTAAGCATTGATGCTAGTTCATGTTTCTTTCAATAGGAGTATATGCAATTGAGAACATTTGCTTCTTAACACGAGAGTATATTATGAAAAATATACTTGTCATTTTGTGAGTTTTTTGTAGGCTATTAGGCTAAGAATGTGATAAGAATCTATACCATGGGATCATACAATAAATATTATAGACAAATATATCAGTAAATGGATTCACAACAAAAAACATACTTTTGTTGGAGTGCTAAACATGTTTCCTAAAAGGCTGTTGTATTGCCAGGATGCAAGAGAAGACCCCTAGGCTAAAAACATAGCATAAGAAGATGGTTATCTTGCACATACACAGGTCTATCCAGCTTGGTTGGAGGTTACTCTAGATAGCGTTGTCAAAGTATGTAAGTTTAAAGGCCTACCGCAAGGTAAAAGATAGAAGAATAGAGAGATTTTGAGTCTTAGAACGGGACGAAAGAAAGAGAATATAAAGATTAGATGAATTTAAAGACAATAATCAAGGCACAATTCAAAGATCTTGTCTCACATGTGGCTTAGCAAAGCAATCATAGTACATCCATACAATATGCCTAAACCCTAGGCATGAAAACACACTTGGGATGCTAGCCCATAACACACTTCGAGATTATGACTTAGATATAATTTGGCATACATCAATATCTCTACTCCAAAATCAATGACATACGCCTCATAAATCCATGCATATAATGAAATCCCTATAGTAAATGATGGGTATCATTACTCGAAAGCTCTATCATCCATAAAAAAGCATCAATACCTCTGTTAACCCATTATGGGCTTCAAAATATATTTCAGCCCTTTCAGGTAGATTTATTATAGCAGCATTAAAACATACATATGTTGCCTAAAAATCACTCCAAATCATGTACTTTAGTTCTGGCAATCATCTGTCAACCATAGAGCATCAATAGCATTCAATGGAAGTCTTTGAAACCCATAAATCAATTTGGAAAGCCCTAGGGACAGTGGGTACCCTGCTGTATACCCAATTTAGATAATAGTAAATTGCACATACAGAAGCTCTCACTTTGAAGCCTCTATGAAATCTCTAGGAGTACTACCATGCATATAATAAAATCCCTGCAGTAAATGACAAGTAACTTACCCGAAAGTGATATCATCCATCAAAAAGCATCAATACCTATGTTAACCCATTATGGGCATTCAAAATCTATTGCAACCCTTTTAGATAGATTTATTACAGCAACATTAAAACACACATATGCTATCCAAAAATCACTCCAAAGCATGTTCTTTGGTTTTGGCAATCATCTATCAACCATAGAGCATTAGTAGCATGCAACAGGAGTCTCTGAAGACCCATAAATCAACCTAGAACACCTTGTGGACAATAGATACCCTCCTACATACATAGTTTAGACAATAGTTAATTGTGACAAGCTCTCACTTTGAAGCCTCTATGCAATCTTTGGGAGTACCTATGATCCGTAGGTAATGTCTGTCAGCCTTTTGCATGAAAGATGAGTTATCCTAGCACAAAGCTTCTCGCTTTCTTTTTGTTTTGTTTGCTTAAACATGAAGTATATGGGTGAGAAAAACATGTCTTCAACATGTGCATGAGATGATGGAAATGTAGGAGATTGATCATTGCAGGTTCAATCTATGAGAGGGTTCTCCCCAGGACATCCAAGATTTCTTGCTCTTCCCACAATGGCACTATCCGTTTTTTTTTTTGAATATGCTACTCCCGTTCAAATGGAACTCCTTGTTTTTTGTCCAAAGTATGCTATTGAGCCTTAGTTAAGTCCCCCTTGTCCATTTAATTCTAGTCTCATGCATGCAAACTCGTGTCAGTTCTCATACAAGCAATCCAATGTAGTGCCTTCTAGAACCTGTCTTCCATAATCCCGCATGTAGACCACTAACATACTCAATACACAAATGCTAATATGCTTTCATACCATAGATATAAATCCCTTTGACAATGTACGCATCATTCTGTCCATTGGATCAAATGTAGGTTTGTATTGAGGTCTAGCTCAAAATGCAGTAGGGAAGGTGGTGGAAATAGGTTGCCTTGCATTATAGAATAGTCAACGCATGGTCTTTAGCACCTACATATATTGCCTAGCTAGTTGTAAGATGGACATCATGCTCCTCTTCATAGTCTGTTTAGCCACAAACTGCGAGGGTTCTTGAGAATGAGCAAGACAAAAGATAAGATAGAAGCTAAATCAACTAATGCCAATATCCTCTATGTATATTCGGAAACAAAAGCATACACTAATTCTCATTATGTATAACAATGAAATCCCAAGTGCAATGTCTTGTTTGATAAAGTCCCAACTCAAATACAAGAAGAGTGGCCTTTCTAGGCCAAGGCACTCGTAAACTCCAATTTAAATTTCCTTTTTGCTACTATTCTAGCAAGAATGATCCACTTAAGATTTTGCCTAGTGGCTCAATCTTCACTCCAGTTTTTATTTATAATTGTAGCCATATTAGTACAAGTTTGTTCATTAACTCCATGAATACTTTCTTTCACCTCTTTCTCTTCTTCATCTTTGTCAATTTGCTCATCTTTCACCAGGCTCTCCACCGCATTTGCCTCCTATGTATCACTTTTTTCACATATCTAAATCCTCATCCCTATCCTTGGTACCCTCATGTTAGTCTCAAACATGTCTGTCAAAGCATATGTCTAATGCAATAATTTACATTAATCAGATTTAGTTTTATCTTGTCTAGAAAACTGTCCTACAACACCACCCTGTAGAAAACTACTCCTGTCTTTTGAATGGTAACTTAAATCGCCAAGCTTTGAAAAGAAAAATTGTAGCCCCACTTGTGATCTACAACTTTTCTGAAGACCCCAACACCAAATGTTGAAGGTATCAACCCCTAAAATTTAATGCGCAGCCTACAACTTTCTAGGATCACTTTCTTTTTAATGAAAGCTTAGAAGTTTTGGGATCTTTTTATGTTATGGGGCTATTTTAATGAGCTGATCAAGTTTAGAATGCATTTTTAGCTCAGAAAACATCTGGTTGCACATTGTGCATGCTTGGCATATCTTCTTTAGATGCACCCTTCATGGCATTTAGTGGTGAGAACCATTAATATGCTTGCACCCTTCCACAGAATAGATTGAAGTTGTGCCTCAACTAGTTTGCGATCAATTCTATGGTAGAGCTAGTGTTTTGTATATATTACATAAGGATTTGTTAATTTCTTTTATGAAAAAAAAAACTTACAGTAAGGGATTTACAAATTATGGTAAAAAGTCATAGAAAGGTCAAGAAAATATCGCAAAATAGGTTACATAGGGATATATAACATACCATGAGAACATGTGATATATAGGATTTATATACCAATGACAGACCCAAGATAGTACATTGACATTTATCACACTTCCTACAATGTTCATATGCATCCTTATATAACTAGCAAAAAGCACTTTCTTCACTATCAAATCTCCTGCAAAATGGCCACCACAAGGTTCATCATGTAATGTAGTTAAGATCCATGGTACCTCATCTTCTCGAACACATCCTCGATAAATTTCCTCATGAGGAAAATACTTATATAGATAGCCTGACATCAAGACATAGGACCGTGATGACTGCAATAAAATATGGTAGCGTTCATGCTTTGTTGTAGTTGGTGGATATTTAGCCATGCTAAGAAAATTAGGGATATTAGTATACCATGGTACTGTGATAGAAACTTCAAAAAATTGAGCATCAGGTAGGTCATCATCTAGACCCTTCTCTATATCATCAGTACTTAATCAAGACATATGGTCTTGGGGGAGTTACTATATGTATATCCTCTGTATCACATGCATTCAAGGCCTATTTATAAATATTATTATTTGTGAATTTTCCTTGAATATAACATAACCCTTTTCTATTCAATCTATAAATAACCCCTTTATATCCATAGAACAACTCCCATTATATCCATAGAAGCATCAGCATGGATATGAAACTCTTTAGTCCAATCAGGTAAAATCAAAATTGGCCCTTCAACCAACTTAGCTTTTAATTTCTCAAATGCAGCTTGGCACATTGAATCCCAATCATAAGGTCGATTCTTTTTAAGTAAGGCTATTAGAGGTAAAGCTATTGCTGCAAATGACTCTATAAAGTGTTGACAAAAATTTAGATGACCAAGAAACCCTCGTGTAATTACTTCAAAGTTTGGCGCGAAGGTAAATCAACGATTTTCTATACTTTTGCCATATCCACTGCAATACTATCACTTAAAACTAGATGGCCTAGTAATATGCCAGTGGCACTTCAAAAACACACTTCTCAAGGTTTAAAGAAATGCATGTACTCTCACAATATTGGAACATCTCTTCTAAATGATCAGCCATATTATCCTCATCACCATGCACACAAAAGTCATCTAAGAAAACTTCCATCCACAATCAAAAAATCTAGAAAGATTGCCATCATTTCTCTCTGAAAAGTAGTTGGTGCATTACATAAAAACCAAATGGCATTACCTTGTACAGGCAAAGGTCTCCTACTCTGTGGTGGTGAAAGTAGCTTTGGGCTAATATTCAGGGTTGATTAGAATTTGATTATAGCCACTAAATCCATCCATAAAGGAATATAATTGGTGTTCGGCCACGCGATCCAACAATTGATATGAAAAGGGCAAAGGAAAATGATCTTTATGAGTGTGCTTATCCAATGCTCGATAATCCACACATATACAAATTTTATTGGAGTTCTTCTTAGGAACAATGACTATAGGTGAAACCCAATCAGTATATGCCAACAGGATATTCTAAATGATTTGTCTCCTCATGATGCTAGGAGACATATTCCACCATGGATTCCATGAGGTTTTGTAGTGGATTTCGTAAAACTATTTGCTGGGGCTCGTACACAAGGTGGATTCCTTGTGCGAAAAGTTGACGGGGATGCCTATCCTTTTCGGGTGTCACATTAATTTAATGTGCAAGTGGGTGATTCCCCAAAATATATATTTAAATTAATGGATGTTTATGATTTTAGAGTGCACACTCGTATTAAATTAAGGTTACGACAAAGTTCTAACCCATTTATTTATTTTGTAGCTGAAGGTTGCTAGGTATTCACTTTTGTCGGTTTAATTTTATTATTTTCTAACAATTGTGAATGCTTCAGTTGATATGTAGAGCAGATGGCATTGGCGTTGGGAAGCACTGGGCGATAACGTGTATTCAAGTTACTTAGAAGACATTATCATTTTTTATGGGCACGCGTCTTATTATTAAAGGCGTGGCGCTAATATTTATTTAGGTCCGCTTATTTATTGAAGTGCTTGACGTATATCTATTATTTTGTATATGCATAGGCACACGGCTTAAATATTTATTATTGGACATTGCCCGACTCTTGGGCCGCCCAACCGCTTTATTCTTTATTTGGACAAAAGAAAACACAAAAGCTAAAGCATGCTAATTGTAAAATTGGGCTATTTTTTAGCTTTGAGATGAATAAGGTTTATAAATACATGCTTTGTGGAGTGCTCACACAAGGCATGGGGAGAGATTGTATCCAATTGGTCTTTTTGCCTCATGTCGTGCAAAGTCTATTCTCTTGATTTTTGAGCTTAAAGTAGAGTTCTTTGTTCTTGGGGACCTTCTGGAACTTGCTACATATGCATACATCATCCGATTTGTGCATCAGTGGTATCAGAGCAAAGCTGAGATCAAGGGCTTCCAAATGCTTACCATCTTACGTGAAGGCGAAGCTCCTAGAACGAACGGGCTCTACAATCAGTCTCATGAAAATCCATCAATACCAGTGTGTTCCTGGCAGTGAAGAACCCCCTACTGCACTGTTGGATCATGAAGAATCAGTCTCTACTGGCGGAGGACCACCCGAGAAGCTTCTTCATCAACACGTTTTTATTCTCAGAGCAGAGAATAAAGATAAGTAAATTTATGCTTAAAAGCTTAAAAAGATTTATAACAAAGCTTAATTTTTCAAAGAATTCAATGACGGTGGCGTCAGTATCTTCTTGACGGCGTCAATTCGTCAACACATCCTGTCATCCTGATTCCGTTCATTCAAATTTTCAAGATTTTTAATAAAGCTTAAGACTTTAAGCTTTCTAAAGCTTCAAAGTCAATTTTAAAATTTCTCTCTAGCAGGTATTCACATGGAGTTCTTCTACAAATCAAACCTGAATTCGTTTTCAACCTCCCTACAAGCCTCTGTTCATACTTGTGCTGTGATAGAGATAATTTTCAGTCAGTAGACTGCTATACGCAGTCTTCATGGGCAAAGTATTTGTTGAAGAAGGATTTCATCAACTTCCACATCCGCAAAGAAGAAAGATCGCAAAAAGCTATTTTTTTTAAAAAAAGAGCAAACCTTGTAAACCCAACTTTGAGCTATGCTCATCCCGCCAACAAGATTTCAAGTGTGTGAGGTTGCTTGAAATTTTGCAGGATGTCTGATCAAAATATGGAAGATTTTATGGCCAAAGGTGATTTACCGGAACCAACGATGGAGCAAAAATTGGACCTAATTATGATGCAGCTTCAAGAGGAACGAAGAGCACGTCAAATTTTGCAAGATCAAATGATCACTCTTCAACGATCTACTGCTGATCAAGATGGACCACAACCCGAAGATGTTATACCACGTACGATCGATGCAACACTCGAAGCACAATCTATCCGGAAAGAAGCCAAAATAAGTAAAAGAAATGTTAAATTTTGTACTTTCAATGGGTTAGACTATTCTCGCTTTTATTAGTCAGTTTGATGATTATTTCCATGAAGAACAATATGCAAAAAAAGACAAACTCAAGTGTGTCCCTAATCATTTAGTGGACAGAGCATTGCTATGGTGGACTATTGTCTGCAAAAGCATTGATTGTCCTACTACTTGGGAGACTTTTCAAAAGAAAATTTTGCAGAATTTAATTCCACCTCAATTCCACGAAAAAGCAATCAAACAGTGGGATCTTTTGCAACAAAGAGATCGGAGCCTATTTCACAATATACCGAGCGTTTCTCGAATGCATTATTACAACTTTGAATGCTCAAAGATGTACCTGAGGCGACCCATAAGTGCAAGTTTATGTCTAGTTTGCTTGGTCACTTCTATGCAGAAGGAAGTGAACATGTTCAAGCCAATGACTCTCGAGGATGCGATTTCCTTGGCCCATGATGTTGAAGACAAAATTCGAGGACAAGAGAAGTGACCACAACAATTCCCAATTAACGATAACTTCGGTACAAAGCAATTCAATTCTAACTTTCGAAGATTCAATCAAAACCGCTTTATGCCATCTTCATTCTGTAAATCTTGGACATGACCCTCTACTTTACCAACAAACACAAATCCAAATCCTAAGCCATCTTTCTAGCCGAATCCCAACATTCCTAAACTTCACACTATTACCAATAATGTTTCCAAAGCCAAATCCATAGTCTACTATAAGTGCCATCAACTTGGATATCTAGCGGTGAATTGTCAATCCAAAAATCCAACTGTTCACATCAACTACTTGGGAGCAATTGAAGATGAAGACCATGAAGAAATGCCAGATTTCACAGAAGACAATGACAATATCGGTACTACTTCAGATACTTTAGCAGGTATGACAAATCCCCATTCTTTGTTAACGATGAAATGCTTTCTGCATGGTAGAGAAAAGATTGTTTTACATGATGACGGGAGCACACAAGATTTTATTTCTGCAAAATTGGTCAAAGAATTGAATTTACATACTATTTCGACTCAATATCGCATCAAGGCTACATTCTTAGGCACTAGATACAATGGAACACAAGAAATGCATGACTTACAAATTAAAATTGGTGATCATGTTGAGCGCAGAAATTTCTTAGTTGTGCCTTTGCAATCTAGTGACATTATCTTAGGAATGCCTTGGCATCATCAATATAATACTGATATAGATTATTTCACACTTTCAATGAAGATTCATTCTAATTGAAAACAAATCACATTGCGTGGTATGCACAACCTTGATAATTTTCCATTGCTTAGTCATACACAGGCTAAACGTGCATTTAGAAAAGGTAGCAAATCCTACTTAATATGGGTGAATGAAATTGAAGCTAAGGAAAATTAGATGTGTCCTAGGCACACACAATTTCTTTCACAATTTAAAGATTGTTTTGCTGCTAACTTACCACCTAGCTTACCATCTACACATCTTGAAGATCATAAAATAGAATTAATACCAAGTTCTCAACCACCATGAAAAGTGCCTTATCGACATAACCAAATTGAACAGAAAGAAATTCAAACCCAAGTTGAAGAATTGTTAAGCCGCGGACTCATTAGGCCCAATAGTTCTCCTTTTGGTGCACCTGTCCCATTAGTTAAAAAGAAAAATAACAAACTATAGGATGTGCATTGATTATCGTGCCCTAAATATTTTATGATGCTAAGAGACGTATTCCACAGTGGATTCCATGAGACCACTATGGATTCCATGAGTTTTTGTGGAGGATTCCGTAAAACTATATTTATTTGTTGAGACTTGTACACAAGGTGGATTCCTTGTGCGAGAAGTTGACGGGGATGCCTATTCTTTTTTAGTGTCATGTTAATTTAATGTGCACATGGGTGACTCCACAGCGGGTGATTTTGTAAAATACATATTTAAATTAATGGACGTTTATGAGTTTAGAGTGCACTCGTATTAAATTAAGGTTATGACAGAGATCCAACCTATTTATTTATTTTGTAGCTGAAGACTGCTAGGTATTCAGTATTTTTTATTTATTTTATTCATAAACAATTGTGGATGCTTCAGTTGATGTGTACAGTAGGCAATGGTGGCTTTGGGTAGCGCTGGGCGTTAGCGTAAGTCCAAGCGTAAATTTCACTATTAAAATTATTACTCTATTTGTAAGTTATAAGTTTAAACTTCTTTAGTAATAATTAGATCACTGTTCTTAGTACTATTAATTTATTTATTTTTAATATAGATTATTTTAGAATATGATATTTAATATATGCTTTTATTGAAATAAGCTTTCTTTATGGAATACTTGTTATTTTCTTAATGTGGTTAAGTTTAGAAGGCTTTTCTAGCTTTCCTTATAAAAGCAACAGAATCGCGCGCAAAATAAGAGAACATGATGAAAACTTAGTTTTTCATTTCTCCCTCATCCGGAATTGAAATTCAGAGCTTCAAGAGACGTTTTGGGAGTTTTGACACGCTTCGGATGTGATGGTGATGTTAAAACGTCAAGATTCAGAGCATAGAATTTTCTGCAACAACTACAGTATGTTACAAGATACCTCTTGAGTCTTAAAACTCTGTATTTCAATTTATCTTTGTACTTTCTTTGTAATTATATGTAAGATATGTGTGCAAATATCCATGTAAAACTATAATATATAATTAAGGATGGCAAACCATGGCTTTTACCATGGGGGAGGTTGGGCCCAATTGTGCATTTTTCTCTTATATTTCTCAATCTATTGAGTTATTCAAATCCTCGAACTCGAAACTATTCTAGACACTGAGTCTATGACCACTAGAACTGGTCATAGATATTCTAGATATTTGGTAAAGTTTAAAAATCATCCTGTTGAAGAGGCCTAATGCATGCACGCTCATGACCTAAGTACTTATCCCTCACTACTCGCTCCACATTGAGCTAATAGCAATTGAGGACAATTGCTATCCCACCCTAGGGGTATGATGCTAGGAGGCATATTCCACGTTGGATTCTATGAGGTTTTGTGGTGGATTCCGTAAAACTATTTACTGGGGCTCATACATAAGGTGGATTCCTTGTGCAAAAAGTTGACGGGAATGCCTATCATTTTCGGACGTCATGTTAATTTAATGTGCAAGTGGGTGATTTCATAACAGGTGATTCCACAAAATATATATTTAAGTTAATGGACGTTTATGAGTTTAGAGTGTGCACTTGTATTAAATTAAGGTTATGACAGAGTTCCAACCTATTTATTTATTTTGTAGCTGAAGACTGTTAGGTGTTCACTTTTTTTAATTTTATTTTATTATTTTTTAACAATTGTAAATGCTTCAATTGATGTGTAGAGCAAGCGGCTTTGGTGTTGGGAAGCACTGGGCGATAGCGTGTATTCAAGTTAGTTAGAAGAAATTATCATTTTTAATGGTGGGCGCGCATCTTATCATTAAAGGCGTGGCGCTAATATTTATTTAGGTACGCTTATTTATTGAAGTGCTTGACATATATCTATTATTTTGTATGTGCATAGACGCACGGTTTAAATTTTCATTATTGGACATTGTATTTGGGCACTGCCCGACTCTTGGGCTACCCAACCGCTTTACTCTTTATTTGGACAAAAGCAAACACAAAAGCTAAAGTATTATAATTGTAAAATTGGGCTATTTTTTAGCTTTGAGATGAATAAAATTATAAATACATACTTTGTGGAGCGCTCACACAAGGCATGGGGGGAGATTGTACCCAATTGGTCTTTTTGCCTCATGTTGTGCAAGTCTATTCTCTTGATTTTTGAGCTTAAGGTAGGGTTCTTTATTCTTGGGGACCTTCCGACGCTCGCTACGTATGCATACAACATCCAATTTGCACACCACCTCACTATAATATAATTATAAAGATTGAGTCAATTTCTTATTTTTTAATACTTAATGCTCTGCAGTAGCTTTATCTTATTTTTTAATACTTCATGTTCTTAGGGCTATATACCAATTCATATCCATGCTCTCCTCCATAGATTTGTGCAAAAACTCCTTAACCACAACTCTCAAGAGTACCCTATCATGCTTGGATCCTATCATTATAATGCCTTTGTGCTAGCTTTGGTTGCACACCAAGATTACAACAACCAAGGTCTACCCAAAAGGAGTGGATATGAAGTAGCTCATTGGATAGGTTGCATTACTGGAAAATTAATGCTAAAGTCCAAACCTGCAATCACAGTTGGAATTTGACTTAAGAGAGCTAAAGATGTCACTTTTTGTTGATCGGCTAAATGTCAAAAATAATTGTAATCTCCTTCTTATCGTTGAACCCTATTTTTAAGCATTGTCTCTTCCATCATTAAATTCACTACTGCTTTGCCATCCAACTGAGCCCCAAATATCATGTGCTTCATCACCTCCATGTCTACCACTGGAGCCCCCTAGATCCAAGAATAAATCACCTCTTGTATTTGGCAACACAGTCATAGGATCGCTCCTTTTAGCCCTTCGCTGTACTAATCTATGATATATCTCTCCTCTACAAGTAAGAGAAATTTCAAGCAATTGACTTAAATTAATAGACAAGTGTAAACTTTCTAGTTCTTCCAAAATATCAAAATATTTTCCTCTATCCTTTTCATTTTCTTTAGATGCTTTCAATTCTCCCACTCTTTGAGGAAATGGAGCCACTCCCTCTTTAATCTTTAGAGAACTTAAAGGGATGGAACTAGAGAATGTGCCACTTCTCCTTCTCTATATTATGATCTTTCGAGTGTTTTGGTAAAGGTTTCTCATGTTTTGAAGTCTTGGTCTTAGAACTAATAGTTTCATTCAATCCCAAACCCTATTCCTTCTCTAAAATAATCACTCGATTTGATTGTGAATGTGTGATTGCTCCAATCATTACATCTGAGTTGAAAGTGATCTATTTTTTCTTGATCAGTCTCACCTTGAAGTCCTCTACAATTTTTACTAAGTTTGCCACTGAATCAACAATGCCTTTACCCTTTTCTTGGCTTTGTGAAGATATACTTCCTCCTCGACAATCCTTTTCATACATGACCCTCATAACCACACTTGGCATACAAAGGGACATAATCCTTTCTCTTCTGCTCATTTTGGCAAAATCTAGCCATGTGTCTAGGTTGCTCACATCTCCAATAAAACACACTTGCTCTTGTGTTATTATTCCTTCTGAAATTAGGATTTCTATATGGTGAGGGCCTCATCTCATTTCATAAATATCCTCCCTATCCTTGATTCCTTGGCATAGGAGGTGTCCCCTGGGTCAGCATGCCTCTTGCCATAAATGGCTTGTTAGGAGGTCCTATCGTGTAAGTCACATTTTGACTATCCAAAATTTGTTTGTATTTAGGCTGCTTGCTATTGTAGATGAGTTTGCTTAACCCAACATTGTTTCTCCACATGATTTTTCTCGAACAATACATGTAAAATAAATTTCTGGTTGATCACGAACCACTCTACTTGGTGTGGGGCATTTTATTGCTAAATGACTAAAACCATGACATTTTCCACACCATGTATTAGACCTTGGTGGTGTGGGATTCCTTTGACCATATACTAGAGTTGGTCACGTTGCACTAGGAGGCTAGTTAACATTATAAATGCCTTCACATTGGGGTTTACCTTAGCTAGAATATCTTTCTTCATATCTACCAAGGATTTGGCTATCATTTTAGCCACATGAAACTCATCTAGACTCCTTACTGTAGATGTAGTGACCATTGATGGTGGTAGATATATAGGTGGTACTAGATACAAATATAATCTTGAGTCTGGCATTGATGATGGTGCTACGCCTATGTTTGTTATATAAGTAGCTTGAGGAGCTAACAGAGCTTCTACATATAGAGTAGTAGCTACCATGGATGGTGACATACTTGAGGGAATTCATCAAGGGTTATTGTATAACCACTTCCTCCTCAACTATCCTAATTGTACTTCCTCCCACCATTGTGCTTTTGTCTTTGCATCTGCTAGATTAGCTAGTCGCTTACAAAGGCTTACATGTTCCCTCACTATTTCCTACAACCCTTCAATAAATTTTTATTTTTGCATATCCTCTAAGGGAGCATTTTGTCCCATCTTCCTAATTAATGTCTCCATCTTCTCGATATAATGTTTCACTATTTCTCCTAGGTTCTATGCTAGATGGTCAAATTTCAATCCTAAATGGTCTTGGAACCCTTTCCACCTAAACTTAGTTAAAAATGCTGCTCTTAATACTATATAAGTAGCCTTTGTGGCAACAGGAAGGTTCCCATACCACAAGGTTGTTTCATCCTTCAAGGTTGCTAGGAATATGTGAAGTTTTTTATCGTCACTCTTTTGACCCTCTTCTTTTGTATCTTCTTCTTTCTTCTCACTAGCGGTTGGCCCCTTCTTTGAGCTACCCTTATTGGTACCACTTGTTCCCTCAGAGCTTCTTGCGTGCCTCTCCCAATTGTAATATGACTCAATTCCAATAGAAGACATCTCTCTAGTGATTTTTTATGTTTCTAATGACAAATCCAACCCATCTTGCAAGGTATTTTGTAGCTCGACGTTCAATTATTCTAATTGCTCCATTGTTTGCTAAGTTTTCTTTTCCAATCTTCTTCTAGCTCTCTCTTCCCATGCTAACTTCTAGCTTTCACTTATTCACTCTAGTGCATGATAGTTTTCTCTACCTACACATCCTCCTATCATGCTCTACTGTAAGAGACCTTGTTTATGTAAACTCAACTTTTGAAGAATGTTAGATAGTTCCTTATCCTCAACGCCATAGGGTACGTACTAATGGTATCAAGTTGGATTTCATCAATAACTTAAAATGTGACACTAATAACACGATGTGCATTGTTTTATCTTGGAACATCCAATTCCAAGTGCACAGTTGCTCAACATTGACCCACACCTGGGTCCAAAGTATTTTGACCCATCCACTAATTCAGTATCCCTTGGCTTATCTACCATAATTCGTTGAAGGTCCTAGGGCAAATCAAGGAAGAAGTGTAATATTCCTGCTCGAAATATTACCAAACTTGACTCCCTGCGTGCCACGTAAACCTTGTGCAAGGTTATCTTCCGCATTGCAATTGCCGGTAGTTTGGTCCGTAACCCGCATGTGTAAAAATGGGACCTCCGCATTGGCAAATCGAGCCCGGGCGTTCAAATCCGCATAACCGCAGGGAAACACCCTCTTGGGAGGGGCAAAATGGATAATTTTAAGGCAAAATTATTATTATTATTATCCCTTTCCCCCAGTTGATGCATGGCTGGAGGAGAGGGAGTGTGGGGAGGGATGGGCTAGGTGGGAGATGTGGGATGCATGGGGGGGGGGGGGGGGAAGCCATGCATTTTCCCATGTGGGGGAGCTTCTCTCCCCACCCCTTGGGCTATAAAAAAAAGGCTAAAGAGGCTACCGTGGAAGGGGGGAGTCTTTGTGCTGAGGGAGAGGAGAAAGAGATAGAAGGCATAGGGCTGCTGTCTGTGTACCTCTCGCCAGCAAGAGCACTCTCCAGGAATTCATTCTCGTGTTGAATCCACACCATGTGCATCACATCGCAATGCAGTGATCCTATCCAGCCAAAGGTGTGGTGGTGCAACGACTCGCAATGGAGGCAATATGACATCCGGACCTCGTGCATCATTCTCAATGCCTTGGTCTCACACGACGCCTCGGTGGACGTCGGCGTGTTCAGCTCTCCAGCTTACCCTTATGGTGCCCGCTACCATGTGGACCTGTGCACGATGAAATAAATCAATGTCTCCTCTTTGTACCAGCGAGAAATCAAGATCGTGCAGTCGGGGGGCACCTAGCACGTAGTCGGCAACAGCTCAAACTTGAGGTTTTCTGATCAGAATGATGAGAGCTCTGGATTGGGGAAATGTGGGGTAGTTGTCCATTATCGTGACTCCAACAATGAGCTAAGACAGTACCGGTCGGCCATGGCACGCTTTATTTTCGGACTTTGCGGTGAGCGTACGACGCCGAGGGAGTAGTCGGCCGAGGCTACAGTGGCTCACTCCGATCATCCTTGCACGACCATCGACCTCCGGCACATGTTGCAGTATGACCATATCTTGGGTACGAAGAGGAACATCGTCATAGAGGTTCCTGGGAACCTGCAAAGCTTCTTGCTAATAGTCAATAAGCGTACTCTCCAAAGCTCTCAAATGCATGTGGTACTTTGGTGCGGATCCGATGGATATAAGTTATATGCACAAAAAAATGGATCAAATGGATTTGTCCCCAAACATCGACCAAATGGATATAAAGATAGATGTATGGATGAAGGTAATGATGCTCTCAAAAAACGATCAAATGGATGTAAGGATAGACATATTGAGAAATGTGATTACGCACTCAAAAGTAGATCAAAGGAGAAAGGTGGCTATGCACTCAAAAGTAGATCAAATGGATCTATGGATGAACATATTTTGAAATGTGGCGGTCCACTAAAAAATGGATCAAATGGACGTGTAAAGGGAAAGGGATGTAATTCAACCATTGGGAGGCACAACATCAAGCACAAGGCCATTGTTGAGCGACGCAAGGCGTGCCTGCGGGAGGTTCTTCCCCTAACATTCACGTGGACATCACCGCGGAGCCACAAACCTAGGTTCCACGAATTTATTTTTCCACATAAAAGAAATGTTTTAAACACTTATGCATGTTTCCAATTCACCTAGCATAGGATAATTCATTTCTCACTTATGGTTAGTTCAAGTAATAGTGATAAAAGCGCATTTGATAAATTATCTCTTTAAACGATAGATAAGGAATGATGCATGTCACGCAATTGGATCAGTTGCATTTCTAGAGTTATCCATCTTAAGAGATTAGCTGCATGTTGCTATTTTGGTGCATTTCCAAAGTAATGAGTCTAAACGCCTATTACTTAGGGCAAAGGAATGAAATTGATAAGTGCATTTTTTACTAGACCTAGTAGGAATAAGCATATGTCGCATTTTAGGCAACATCTTCCTTGTAAGGATTCATGAGGAAAAGTTAACACCCGTAGGATGTTATCCGAAAAGAAATAGCAGAGCACGAAAATGATCTTATGGACTTGCAAGTGGCATGTGCTTGTAAAATGGAATAAGTTAGCACTAGCTTTAGTTTTGCATGAACTTCATTAACTATGTTGTAGCTGGGAGAAGATTGCGTGTTGCATAGTTGTCATGTGAAAAATTCATTCATCAAGAGTTGCATTTAGGATAGGTTGCATGGTTTATTAAAGCATGAGGTTCTAAAGTGTAGACAACAAGGTTGTAGGCATGATTCTTTGATGAAAGTCCTAGTAGGTCCTAGGAAAGTTATTCTTCCGATTATCATGCATTTTTACTTTACCAAGGAAAGATCTTTAGATCAAGTTTATCATCCCTAGGAAAGGCTCGTCCTTGTTGCAAGACAAGTAGATCGAATGATCTAAATCACCTAACCCGCAAGGGATTCGTATAGGCATGGTACTGTTGATACGATAAATACCCCTAGTGCTAACTAGGGTTAGCACGTTAAGGATTCGGCTTAGTTTCGTACTTGTTGCCAAGTCAAAACCCTCAAACCCAAAAGTCCTAAAACATAATTTCTTGACCAGGAAGCGCCGTTCAATGGGTGAAATGATCCCATGGAATAGATGCGATACTTGTGCAACAAGTTGCAACATCCCATGGTCTTGTGGTTTGATCACAAGAGAGTTTTGCCATTCCTTGGAATGAGGTTGGCAGGTTCTTGCGCAAGTTTAACTTGCAAAAGGATGAGTAATCATCCTGTTACATCACCTTTCTTGGGGAAAAATTGCCAAGTTAAGGGAAATTAGTTATCTGCTTGGAAGCAAAGGATCAGTCAACAATTTGGAGCGACATGGTCGCCAGGATTTATTATTAATGTATGAAACCTAGGGTACTGGTTAAGCTGGGTTAACAGGGTATGGCCCTAACCCAAGGAAAAAAGGGTGAAGAAACAAACCCTTGGGGATCTTGCCAAGTCGCAATTGATCCTGGATCGAATGCTAGATGCATTCGGAGAGAAGGATTCACTCCTTAGCAGTTGGCCAAATAAACGACCACTGGAATTGATCGTGCTTGTAACAATTTAGGAGCACTATTTGCATTGTTTGCTCAAGGAACTAAAGGATGGAAAGATATTTAATGCTTCAGATTGATTGCCTGAAGGGAGAGGCAGCTTCAGCTATCCCCGACTATCTACCCCCTAACCAAGGGGATTGTTAGCCGTGCCAGGAACATGGACCGAACCCGCCATGTGAGGTCTCTCCATTGAGCGCTACTTGGAGTAGGAGGACGCTTGGGTGTCACGGCCAGTGGAAAGATTATCCCGATGAGGATGCCACTTGGATGGATGAAAGCACTCTCAACCAACAATACCCCCAAATCTTCTTGAGATGAGGACATCTTGATTTCTTCAAGGGGGAGAGAATGTAATATTCCCGCTCAAAATATTACCAAACTTGACTCCCCGCATGCCACGTAAACCCTGTGCAAGGTTATCTTTCGCATTGCAATTGCCGGTAGTTTGATCTGTAACCTGCATGCGTAAAAACGGGACCTCTGCATTGGCAAATCCAACCCAGGGGTTCAAATCCGCATAACTGCATGGAAACACCCTCTTGGGAGGGGAAAAATGGATAATTTTAATGCAATTTTTTTAAAATTATTATCCCTTTCCCCTAGCCGATGCATGGCTGGAGGAGAGGGAGTGTGGGGAGGGATGGGCTAGGTGGGAGATGTGTGGTGCATGGGGGGGGGGAGAGGGGGAAGCCATGCATTTACCCACAAGGGGGAGCTTCTCTCCCCACCCCTTGGGCTATAAAAAAAAGGCTGCAGAGGCTGCCGTGGAAGGTGGGAGTCATCGTGCTAAGGGAGAGGAGAAAGAGATAGAAGGCGCAGGGCTGTTGTTTGTGTACCTCTCGCCAGCAAGAGCACGGTCCGGGAATTCGTTCTTGTGTTGAATCCATGCCATGTGCATCACAGCGCAATGCAATGATCCTATCCAGCCAAAGGTGTGGTGGCGCGACGACTCGCAATGGAGGCAGTACGACATCCAGACCTCGTGCATCATCCTCAATGCCTTGGTCTCAGGCGACGCCTCGGTGGAGGTCGGCGTGTTCAGCTCTCCAGCTTACCCTTACGTTGCCCGCTACCGTGCGGACCTGTGCACGATGAAACAAGTCAATGTCTCCTCTTTGTACTAGCGAGAAATCAAGATCGTGCAGCTAGGGTGGGGCACCTAGCACGCACTCGGCTTAGCAGCTCAAACTTGAGGCTTTCTGATCAGAATGATGAGAGCTCTAGATCAGGGAAATGTGGGGTAGTTGTCCATTATCGTGACTCCAACAATGAGCTGAGATAGTACCGGCCGGCCATGGCACGCTTCATTCTCGAACTCTATGGTGAGTGTACGATGCCGCGTATGACCATATCTTGGGTACGAAGAGGAACATCGTCATAGAGATTCCTAGGAACCTGCAAAGCTTCTTGCCAACAGTCAATAAGTGTACTCTCCAAAGCTCTCAAATGCATGAGGTACTTTGGTGCGGATCCGATGGATATAAGTTATATGCACAAAAAAATGGATCAAATGGATTTGTCCCCAAACATCGACCAAATGGATATAAAGGTAGATGTATGGATGAAGGTAATGATGCTCTCAAAAAACGATCAAATGGATGTAAGGATAGACATATTCAGAAATGTGATTACACACTCAGAATTAGATCAAAGGATAAAGGTGGTTATGCACTCAGAAGTAGATCAAATGGATCTATGGATGAACATATTTTGAAATGTGGCAGTCCACTAAAAAATGGATCAAATGGACGTGTAAAGGGAAAGGGATGTAATTCAACCATTGGGAGGCACAACATCAAGCACAAGGCCATTGTTGAGCATCGCAAGGCGCGCCTGCGGGAGGTTCTTCCCCTAACATTCACGTGGACATCACCATGGAGCCAGAAACCCAGGTTCCACGAATTTATTTTTCCACATAAAGAAATGTTTTAAACACTTATGCATGTTTCCAATTCACCTAGCATAGGATAATGCATTTCTCGCTTATCGTTAGTTCAAGTAATAGTGATAAAAGTGCATTTGATAAATTATCTCTTTAAACGATAGATAAGGAATGATGCATGTCACGCAATTGGATCAGTTGCATTTCCAGAGTTATCCGTCTTAAGAGATTAGCTACATGTTGCTATTTTGGTGCATTTCCAAAGTAATGAGTCTAAATGCCTATTACTTAGGGCAAAGGAATGAAATTGATAAGTGCATTTTTGACTAGACATGGTAGGAATAAGCGTATGTCGCATTTTAGGCAACATCTTCCTTGTAAGGATTCATGAGGAAAAGTTAACACCCATAGGATGTTATCCGAAAAGAAATAGCAGAGCATGAAAATGATCTTATGGACTTGCAACTGGCATGTGCTTGTAAAATGGAATAAGTTAGCACTAGCTTTAGTTTTGCATGAACTTCATTAACTATGTTGTAGCTAGGAGAAGGTTGCGTGTTGCATAGTCATCATGTGAAAAATTCATTCATCAAGAGTTGCATTTAGGAAAGGTTGCATGGTTTATCAAAGCATGAGGTTCTAAAGCGTAGACAACAAGGTTGTAGGCATCATTCTTTGATGAAAGTCCTAGTAGATCCTAGGAAAGTTATTCTTCAGATTATCATGTGTTTTTACTTTACCAAGGAAAGATAGGGTTATTGCAAACCATGCGATGCGTAGAAGCAAAGAATCGCGTGTTTACATGTATTGTGGCAGTTGCAACTATTTTTCTCCTTTAGATCAAGTTTATCATCCCTAGGAAAGGCTCGTCCTTGTTGCAAGACAAGTAGATCGAATGATCTAAATCACCTAACCCGCAAGGGATTCGTATAGGCATGGTACCATCAATACTATAAATACCCCTAGTGCTAACTAGGGTTTAGCATGTTAAGGATTCGGCCTAGTTTCGCACTTGTTGCCAAGTCAAAACCCTCAAACCCAAAGGTCCTATCCACATTCACGGAATGTTGAGTCAATTGGACGCTCATGCAAATAACGATCTAGGGTTTCTACCCTAAGGATCATTCGGCCTAATGCTAAAACACGGATTGAGTTGGAATCCCTAAGACCACACGTTGACGGCCTAGTGCAATTAGGATTGGGTTGGGTAAGAAGACACCCTAAACCCTACTTCTTGTCTAAACATAATTTCTTGACCATGAAGCATCGTTCAATGGGTGAAATGATCCCAAGGAATAGATGCGACACTTGTGCAACAAGTTGCAACGTCGCATGGTCTTGTGGTTTGATCACCAGAGAGTTTTGCCATTCCTTGGAATGAGGTTGGCAGGTTCTTGCGCAAGTTTAACTTGCAAAAGGATGAGTAATCATCCTGTTACATCACCTTTCTTGGGGAAAAATTGCCAAGTTAAGGGAAATTAGGTATCTACTTGGAAGCAAAGGATCAATCAACAATTTGGAGTGACATGGCCGCTAGGATTTATTATTAATGTATGAAACCTAGGGTATTGGTTAAGTTGGGTTAACAGGGTATGGCCCTAACTCAAGGACAAAAGGGTGAACAAACAAACCCTTGGGGATCTTACCAAGTCGCAATTGATCCCGGATCGAATATTGGATGCATTCGGAGAGAAGGATTCACTCCTTAGCACTTGGCCAAATAAATGACCACTGGAATTGATTGTGCTTGTAACAGTTTAGGAGCACTGTTTGCATTGTTCGCTCAAGGAACTAAAGGATGGAAAGATATTTAATGCTTCAGGTTGATGGCCTGAAGGGAGAGGCAGCTTCAGTTACCCCCAACTATCTGCCTGACCCTAACCAAGGGGGTTGTTAGCCGCGCCGGGAACGTGGACTGAACCCTTAGGAAAGACTCCTTATATGTTGTCCCTACCAAATAAACGACCACTGGAATTGATTGTGCTTGTAACAGTTTAGGAGCACTGTTTGCATTGTTCGCTCAAGGAAAGACTCCTTATATGTTGTCCCTACCATACTTGAGGGGGTTTATTATGTAGCCTCTTTTCAGAATATTGAACTTTGGAAGAGTTTGGTTTCAAGTAATTGAAAGATCTTATAAATATTTCCTCTACATTTTATTCCTTTTTAGTGTGTCATCTCCACCTTAAAATTTATTTCACTTTTAGTTTATGCTTAAATTAGTAAAATAGCCTAAACCATCCCCTTTTCTCCTTAATTAACACTTGCCACTCCTTGGCAAATGCATAAAAAATGACGGCCCCCTAAGAATCCCCTAGATAAGTAGACAAGATGACTATATGTGAAGTCATTGTGTTAAGTAAGGATTGGAAGTGGAGATATATGCCTCCTTTACCCTCAAATTATTAGTATAAAATTCATCCTATCATTTCTTTATGTAGTGCAACCATAAGCCTATCTAACAATCTCCCTTAACTTACTTGCAATCTCTTAAATATTGCTACTTAACCCTTTTTCTTTGAACTACAACCCTTAGCATGTTAACTCTAATGCTCTCAACATTTTAACCAAAGAAAAAAATCATTTAAAAACTCTTAATTCACTCTTAACTTTTGCTAATACTTCAATACAACCATTAATATTCACTAATCATTACTTCTGCCCCGAATAGCATTTTACAAAGGAATTGTAAGAAAATGAGCTCCATTACCCGTGAAATTTCAATAGAAAACTCTAAACATAAAATAAACTATAGTCCTTCTTCATTTCTCCCACTAAATTGTTTCTTATCAAAAGTTATTACTTTTTCTCTATTACTGCTCAAAAAAATTATAATATTTATAATAATTATATCTGAGAATAAAAATAAAACCCTATTAATAAATATTTTTCATAATTAATTTAGTTTTTATACCATTATGCATCAATAAATTCTTCCATTTTTCATTAATATTCACTAGTTACTTCCCAAAAACACCCCAAAACTGGCATCTTTACACTTAAAATTTATATAGTTCTAATTTCAAAGATCTATTTGAACAACTAAGAATTGATAATGGAATCATCATGATCTAATTCAACTCTTTTTTGAGGTTTTATCTTTAATCACTCATTAATATTCCTAATTTTCACTAATTATGGTAAAAAACTATCATTTTTATCAATAAAATGCATAAATCTTTTAATAGGATTCATCTCTAAAGGGTAAAATATCATTCTTAGGTTCATTTCAATGTATTTTAACTTATTTCAATTTATTTCTCATTAGTGTTATCTAAAACTATTTTTTTTCTTAATTATGGTCTAAAAATGTAAATCTTAGCTTATTTCCTATCATTGCTTTATCATTTCGATGCATCCAATAAAAATACTCAAATTATTTCCATTCATTTAAAACTCAGAGATTAGAAACTTAATACATTCAACCACAAATCATTCATTCTATCCATTTTTCATTCTAATTTTAGTGAAAACAAACATACCCGATTAATAAGGTAACTGAAGATGTTCCATCTTATTTGGGGGGGCTGTTGCTTGCTTGTTCTCTCCCTTCACTACAATGAATCTTCAAATTCTTTAATCTTCCACTTCTCCCACTAATATGCACTAATATCCTCTTAACCTTTGTAGAAAATTCCTCTCACTACACTCAAGAATGCTAACCAAGAATAGTATGAGAATGGAGGAGATGGAAGAAAGGATCAAATGTAGTCAAATGATGCTGATTTCATGGAGTTTGCAACAATCTCTCCCGAACACTCAAGAATGATGGCACCCTTTTCTTGTTGACTTCTTCTCTTCCTTCAACTCCTCTTTCACATGATAACCCCCTCAACTTCTTGCTTAATGCCTCTTTAAAATTGAAAGTTTTCTCACTTGAATTGGTTTCCCTGACACCTTTCCACATCTCTAGACCTATTTTTTCCCGGCCCATGGTTTCTTGATCCAAGATCCATGTATACATGCTAGATTATATCCACATTTCTTCCCATCTCCAAGATATCTATGGTTTTTTACTAAAAATCCCTCCCCACATCTGCCTTCTATCGCTTATTTTTTCGCTCCCTAAATTCTCTGTCTAAAATATTCCAACTCTCTACTTGTAATTCCACCTTATCACAACCCAAATACGACTTTACAATCTGATTTTTATTAAATTTTTATACAAAATAGTGTGTAATACAGAGCCAAAGTCTGCCAGTTTGCATGAAAAATAGTGTAAAAATAGCTCAAAATAAGCAGTCATCAATTCCTCATCTTGTTGTACTTTAGTACATTTGTACTTTGTCATTTTTCTTGTTCTCTCCCCACTTGATGTAGATTCACCTTTTAAGTGGAAGGTTATTAGAGGATAGAGTCACCTATGCCTACGCCACCTTGCACCAATCATTGTCACTTTATTCTTTATTCTTTCAATTGACTATTGAATAAGGGAAGGTTGATTACACATTATAACTATTGGAGTTCCCACATACGTTATCTCTCTCTCTTGCTCTGTTGCTCCATTTACCATAGCTCTTGCTTGCAGTTATGTGTTTCCACTCAAGCTCTATCTTTCATGTTGAATAATGTTGTGCAATAAGTTTACTAAAAAAAATGCCACGTATTACCAATCTATATCCTTACAATCTATCCTTGAGTCCCATAAACAGTCACATTGCGAGTCTCTTCAATGGATCTTTGTTGCTCCAATGATATTATGTCCTATTTGTGTATCCTAATGGTTCAACCTACAAACTTGGACACCTTACCAAGCTCGAGTACAATCTACATTTCTACAACTTATGGATTCCCTAACAATCCATTGCACATAGATAGATAAAAACCATTCAATTGTAAATATCAACAAAACTATCATTATTAATTGATTAAAACCTCAAATTTCTCTCACACTCTATAATTGACTTTTCCAAGCTTGGAAGCTTGCATTCCTTTTTGTAAGGGTAAGAGACCTTCAAGCATTCTCTGATTTTTCAAACTTAGTGACCTCCAATTCTTTCAACTCCTCCATATGGGAAAAGTGGCCATCATGTCACCCTTGATCATCAATCTAAGTGACCATTGTGTGGAGCTTGACTATCAATAACCAAAGTAACAATTGTTTGTGGTAAAAGTTAACAAGGTAAAAGAAAGTATGTAATTTAAATATATTTTTTTCTTGACAAATGAATCTAATGGATATTCCTCTTTACACACATGTGCAATTCCTCTCATCCACATCATAGCCTATACTTATCAAAGATCCACTGAGTGAGGACAAGCTAGTTTCCTTTGCCCAAAAGAGACAAGAAGTGAATATGGAAGCAAGCATATGGGGAGTGGACCACATACGGTTCCAACCTTGAAAGCCTAGTGGTTGGAGAAATACCAAGACTACTGGTAGGAGGCTCCTAGCCAATTGTGGCCTTGGTGAATATATCAAAGATGAATCAATCCACATCCACTTCCTAACCTACACAAGGCTAATAAAAAACTATGACCAAAAGGCAGACCAAAAGACAAGAACAAGAAGATTCATATAGAACTTAAAATTTGGAGAGAACTAAAGTAAACAAGAGGAAATCATCAACTTCACCCTGACATTAATAGAAGAGACCTTGTGTATCATGATTAGAATAGGAAAGTACATTCAAGCACAAAAAACCCCTAGAGTCTCTCAAAGGTGGGATGAGTCTTTAGTGGTGAAAATTGATGGAGCCTCAATAAAGCTAGTGGCTAATGAAGGAGTTCTCTTAAGAGCTATTCTAAAATAAAAATAAAAAGTGATGGCACAACTACTTTATAATCTCTTTTCCTATAATAAAACCTTAACTAGACTAATACAAATTCCCAAATAACTTCTAGAGGGTATAATGATACGAAACCTCACTATAATGATAGGATATAACTAGCCCAATCAAAATTCCCAAATAGCACCTAGAGTATACAATGATAGAAAACCTCACTAAGAAGGACTTGAATACATATGGCTAGAGTATGTCACTAAATCCATGGCCAAGGTACAAAGGGTCATTCCAAAATACCATAAAGTAAAGCTCAATTTCATGGAGGCTAGGTATAACATTATCAATTAAGATAGCACACCCATTCAAATCATTGTTGGCAATGTAAGGATGTCCCTCCACAATATTCTACCACCATAATACATAGAGACATCTCTATATCTAGGAACTTACTTGAGGATACTATAGAAAGAGGAAAGATACAAAGAGAAGAGACAAGATACCCCAACCCTAGAAGTGACACAAGCAAGTGGAAGAAGAAGCATAGAGAAGAGGAGAAGTTAAGTTCATCCTCAAAGTACTCCAATGAGGGAGACACTAAAGAAGAGCAGTTGATAGTCCATGCAACTATGTTGTAAAAAAAGGATTGGAGAATGAAGAAATCCTAAGAAGAATATGAGAAGTCCATTAGAGCATCCATGGAGAAATTCATGTGTAGCAAGGACCAAACCATCATAGAACATGTAGGGAACCTCATAGCCCTAAAAGGGGATCTAGTAAGGGAAAGGAGAAGGTCACAGTGGAAGCAACTGTCGATTTAACAACCTCCATGAGTTGATGACTAAAATAGAAACCATGTAGGTGAAAATCAATGAGCTAGCAAAAGCTAGCAGAACCATGCCTAAAGTGACCATTACTAACCCAAAAGAGAGCCCTTACTAGAAAAACACCTCAAAAAATGTACAAGATTCTTTTAAGGGATAGGGCACTATGGGAAGAGTAGGAGCCCTAGAGAGGTTGCGTGAAGAGATTAAAACAAACAAGGCCAATGCACCCAAGGCCAATCAGGAACTCCAAGGTAGGTTAGAAGAAACACAAGATGAATACAAAACTTCCTGGTG
This sequence comes from Lygodium microphyllum, assembly GCF_053477565.2. Classification (NCBI taxonomy): domain Eukaryota; kingdom Viridiplantae; phylum Streptophyta; class Polypodiopsida; order Schizaeales; family Lygodiaceae; genus Lygodium; species Lygodium microphyllum. The sequence continues at coordinate 78,357,412 of NC_141149.1, forward strand.
GCGTCTAAAAAGCAATTCAAGGATCTCTAGACTTAATTAAAAGAATGTGACTTGGAACTTAAGGAGTTCCAAGACTAGCTAAAGGAGCACGACATGGTGCATGAGGAACTTTAGGAAAAATTGATTCCTCCAGACTCAGTTAAAGGAGACAAACCTAGTGTTGAGATGACAAGCTCAACACATGCAGACATTGATGATGGACCGCCTGGCTAGATGGGTCCGCACATCTACACTTAGTACGTTGGTGGTCATTATGATACTCACATGGCCACTGACTTATCACTTACTATATTTAGTTTGTTACACCTACCTACAGCTGGCAAAGACATAGCGCCAGTCAATTAGTGTAGTTGGTTATGTACTATTTGACTTAGTAGGCCACTTTCCTTTATGTTGTATCTTATCTATACTTTGTGTAAATTGTATAGTGTGTGGAAGAAGAAGAAAAAACAGAAAAAAAACGTTTTGGCCTCCGTCTCTCTTCTTGTGTTCTTGAGTGAGCTTCCTCTTGTGCATACAGTGTGTGTTTGGTGCAGCACCTCAAGCAAGTCCCCCCACCATGTGATTCTTGACACCTAGTGCTTTAGAAGCTTCAATATTGGATTAGGTAGCAAGAGACCGCAATGTATGAGCTTCAAGTTCAAATTAACAAGCAAAGCCTAGTTCTCAAAGACCACAAGGAATAAGCAACCACATTAAGCACTTGACCGACAAAAACTAGTCACACTAGCTCACACTTCTTATACTCAAAGTAGCCCAAGAGAAGGAAAAAATAAGTTTAGATAAAAGATAGAATCTAGAGCACTAGTAAATACAGAGAAAATGGAATGCCTCATATACAAGTCTACAATAAACCATATCTACTAGCTTAATAAGGGCTATAAGCATGGTTAAGAATGAAACACACAGACTCTATGGGACAACCCCATATTTGGAGGCCTATAAATTGTGATGGTTAAGTAGTAAGAGCTATTCAAGGAAGCTACAATGTTACCTTGTATGCCTCAAACTGAAGATCAAATCATGGAATAGATTGAAGAGATCAATCCAATGAGGGAGGAGCATCTAAAGAAGCCTAGTTTGACATCAATTAAGAAAGAAAGGCTATGATGAACTAAAAGTACCAATTCTCATACAACTTGACACACACCAACCAACCTCTCCCATCATCTTGGAGCCAACCACAATCATTACCACCCCTATGGATATGCAAAGGTACTAGAGTTTAACACATGTGGATCAAAAGAGCACTCAATCAAGGAAGTGGAAGACCCAAATAAAAAAGAGGTTTACATAGCCATGACTCAAACTTTAAGAGCTAAATTTGCAAAACATAGTAGATCACTTTATTCCCCCTAAGCTCCTACCATAGAAAGAGGAAGAGAATCTAGAGGAAACTATGCAAAATTACTAGGAGAAGAAGGAGATCAACACTTCTATGATGTTTTATTTCAAATTTAATGAGAAGAATAGGTTTAGAAGTCCACTTCAATTGTGCAAGTCCCTTCCTTTCCCCATTTTGTAAAATATTTCACTAACTTCCTTGAACCTTCCTTCATCACTACTGATATTTATCTCCAACTCATCAAGCTCCTCCAATAACAAGTAACATTGTATGAAGAGGAATTGCCTCCATTTTTAAAAAATATCAATGCTAGAATCGATCAAGTAGAGATAGTTCCCATTCACCTCCAATGCCTACTACTACTAGCATTTTTTACCCAGTTTACTAGAGGACATGGTGGATAGAAGGTTTGCCATGTGCCTGCATCCTTTCTTCCCATAGGCATAATTGTAGTTGTGTGAGTATGCCAACAAATATATTCTCAACAAGGCTTGTCTTCAACACATGCTCAAGCCACCCTCTCTTTCATCACTTGTACCTTATTATGTATTGTATTTATTTGGAAAAAAAGAGAGAAAAAAGTAAAATTTAGAAAATTACATGCACCTTCACTGCACCTAAGGCAAAACCCTAGCCCCTTTTCCACATGACAACCTCAGGGCATGTCATGAGCAAGATATGCCAAGCCTTTTTGGATGACCTATAACCTTGATAATATCACATGACTAAAATCTCTCACCAAGTCAGTCTTCAAGTGTGGGATAACATCTCAAGTTCACTTGGAATTTGATCTAGCTCCTAGTTATACTCCTAGTTATACATTCACGAGCACCAATTGTGCAAGTACGAGCACAAAATTACCACACATTAAGGCCAACACATCCCATATAAAGAGCATGAGTGACTTAAAAGATACAATGGAGCTCCTCAAGACCTATCAAAATTTGTGGCTCACAACCATGATCATGATCCCTCTAGCATTGGCCCTTACAACTCTTTTCCTCTTCAAGTCAACCTAGTCCACTTCAAGTTTCTTTGCCCCACTACCTTACACCCATCCATACCTCTTCAGCCACAACACACTATCGTTCCCTAACAAATCCCTCATTAGATATTCTAAAGCCTCTCACTAGTAAGAACATCATTTCTTGGCGCAAGTGCCATGGGACTAGCACTCATTTAAGAGAGGGGATAATGTTAATACAAGGAGGAAAGAAAGAAAAAATGCCACAAATTTTTGAGAAAGGATCAATTTTTGTAATATTTTATGCTATTGTTTTGATGAAATTGATAAAATTCTAATAACCCATTAAGACTTTTGTTGTCGTTATTGAGAGCATGTCGCCAAGACCCATGAAGAACCACTTATTGCTTCAAAGGTTTCAAGCCGAGAGGTATGGCTACCTCTCACATAGCCATGTACACTCTCCTACACACAAATGTAGTGAGCTTACCTTTAAATCCAATAGAGTTGTCTCCTCCAATGCATCCATTGGTAGCTCCATGATTCAAGATGTGCTTTCAAACAAGCTCCATCTCCAAGCTCCTCCAAGCTTTGACCTCCATAGCCATACGTGCGAGAAAGGAGAAAAGAAGAAGATGATGATGAAGAGAGAAGAAGACGAGCTTCTCCATGGTACCTCACTCTCACACAGGCATACACTCTCCCTCTCTTCCTCTCTCATACATAAGAAAGAAGTAAGAGAAAGAAGCAAGAAGAGAGCAAGTTTGGCCACACACTAAGAATGAGTTGCTTCCTTCACTTTTTGTCTTTTATACATGCCCTATCTTCTCCTTGTGCGGCCATCCCCCTCTTTAGTCTAGGCTTTATCCATTCCTCCACTTTCTTTCCTCCTCCTTTCTATTAGGATTGGCCTTAACCTATGCCTCTCATTCTTTACAATTTGCATGGGAGAGAGCTCAACACCATTTTATAAGATAAATTACAAGGCCCTTGGCGCTATTTTTGCAAAAATATTAAGGTGTCCTATTCTTGTGTGCCTTTCTCTTACATTTAAACTTTTCCTGCACTTTGTGTCTTCAAATTTTCCTTATTGTGTATTTGTTCTCTATCTTCCTCTTGCCTTGGGTCTATCTTCCACTTCCGATTTTCTAGATTTCCCATCTTGGTCTTTCGAGGGTTAACATTACCCCCTTCCTAACTAAGTGCGAGGATCAGTGTGGAATGGTTCTTAGGGCCTTTGGAGAGGTAGGTCATATTGTGGGGATGCTCTGTGAAGCACATTTTGAAGATTAGTGATGTTAAAGATAGATGGTTGGTTGAAGAAGGCCTTTGTAGTTATTGGCTTGTAGTGCCATTGCACAATATATCAAAAAATAAAAAGATTGTGCTTCATAGGGGGGTGTGTCTACCTTACTGTGTAGTACACTATGCAAGTGATGGTGGGATTGGACGATGGGTCCAAGCCTAAGGTATTGTCCCATACTTGAGGACTCATTTCGTGTAAAGGAAGGTGTTGTAAGTGACTTAGGGAGAAATTTCTATCAAAATGTCTTGTCTTTGATATGTCCTAAGTTGTGAAGTGGGGGAGGGCTAGGGGTGTCCCTAGGTGTAGTGATTGTGACGATCATAGAGTACAAATGGATGGATTTTATTTTTATTTCCTTCTCTTTTCCACTTGTTTCTCTTCTTTTCTTTTCTTTTTTTCCTTTAAAAAAAAACTACAAGTAGATTAAGTGGCATCATGTTCATGGGCAGGGACCAAGCTACTGGAGGGATTTGCTTAGAAAGGCTATGCTTTGCATATAGCACTTTAAGTCGACTCTTACATTGAGGGGCATAAATGATAAAAATGGGTGGTTGCACCTAGTGAACCTATTGTCACTCATATATTCTAATAGGATCATATAAAATGTTGGAAAGAGAGTGGCTTTCATCATGAGGTGCCATTGCGTAGCTATCTATCCCTACATTAATGTCAATAAAGAGGGGTGGTAAGAGCTCTTCCTTTATAGCGGGATTTAATTTTAGTAGTATTTTCAAAAGGCGAAGATAATTACATGGTAATCAAAGTAGGATCTGGGCAAGAGGAGAATTCTTCGAGGAAACCTACTATGATGGGTGGAGGTTCCTTTTAGTGAAGGTTAAGCATTCTTCTGGAGATACAACAATCACATTGTAGATCATAGGGAAGTCATACCTACCATACACCTCTTGATTGAAATCAACTCCAATCTTTTGTGGGTAGGGCATGTAGGTAGGATCATCGCTCTCATATGATAGGGTGCTACAAAAAGCCATCCAGGCATCTAAGTTAGAGTCTCAAAATTTTTTGTGCCACATAGGTTGTGCCTCATATCCTTTCATATTTTCCTTGGATACCTCCATCACCTTGTCTTTCTATAAAACTATAGGCTCTTGTTGCCACCTCGTGGGGTGTCTCATTTTCTCCTCCAACCATCTCTTCCCTAGCCTCACTAAGAGCTTTATCACATCCTCCACATCCTTGGAGATAATGCCTTGTCCAATGTTTGAGGGAAGGTGAAGAAAAATTCAAAGGGGCGACTGTGATTTTCCCATTTCTCCCATACTGCAAGTTCTTGGCTCCAATTTATAGGATTGCACTCCTCTCCTTGAGGGATAGCCATAGGTGAAACTTGTAGTGGATTGGCTTGGAGTTTTTGCATGCTAGTTTTTACCTGCTCTCTCCATTTGTGCCTCATTTTCACCATTCTTTCAGATCGTATGGCTTCCTCCCCTTGCTCTTCTTATTGTGCTTATGGTTATAGAGGGGGGTTTGGTTCATATGGCTGCTCTTCTTTAATGTAGTCATGCTCAAAGTTTGGCCTCTCTTCATGGATTGGATCTCTTGGCTCTTCAAGGAGAGGCTATGCTCATTGCTTCACCTCCCCAAACCCTAGCAATTCAAGTACTTGCATGGTTAATCTAGCTGTGATCAAATGGATCTTTGTTCCTCCACTCTTAAGCTGGTGCTAGGTTTGGGTGCCTTGGCATGGAGTCCATGTTTGAGTGCTCTCCTTGCAACATCTAATTTTCTTTTGACTTTCTCAATTGTCTCTTCCTCTCTTGACTACTGAGTGACATTTAGTACTGTGTTTAAAAGTCTTTTTGCTACTCTACTATTGCTATCTCTACTGCTACATCTTTGCTTTCTAACATGATGCCCTCACTCTTTGAATGGGCCAACCAGTAAGCCAAGTCTTTAACTCTATCCATATTCTTGGCTGTCCATTCTTTTGCCTTCTCTTTCATCTACTCCAACCCTTGGTTCTAGGATTAGGCTAGGGTGGCAATTACATGCTCTTGCTCTCGCCATAATATATTTGTTTTTTTTTTCCTGGTTTTAGTGCTCTACTTGTTCCTTTAGGATTTCCTTCTCATGAAGAGCTACTTGAAGTTGGTTATGTAGCTCCACCAAATTCTTCATGGTTTCTTTCTCTTTTTGCATTTTTTCCACATGCAGCTCTTTTCTTGCCCCCTCTCTTTGCCGCTTCAACTACTCATTTTTCAGTTTTAGGCATCTATTTTCCCTAGAGTGGAAGACATACATTTCCTCTAGATGCATACAATTCTCCCTTTCTTTTTCACACAGGTCTTTCAAGATTTCTTCACCTTGCTTTACCTTTAAGGCCTCTTTTAATGCAAACATTTCCTTTGGGTGGTTGTCCCCTTTTTACATGGCCGGGCCATAGCCTAGGCCATTTTTTCCATTGTCCTCCTATCTTCCTAGCTTCCTTCCTACTGTCCATCTACCTTTACAATTTGCATAGGTGAGAGCCCTGGATGAGAGCTCGGCACTCTTGAAATAAGTTGTGGTACACCTTGCATTCTTTTACAAAAGAATTGACTTGCACTTTTTCTTGTGTGCCTTTCTCCTTGATTCAGGACTTTTCTACACTTCTTGTGTTTCCATATTTCTCTTGGTGCACCTTCGTCTCCCATTTCACTTTTCCTTGGCCTTATCTTCTGCTTTATATTTTCCCAATTTTCCACCTTGTTCATCCAAGGGTTAACATTATCCCCTACCTAGATGAGTGCCAGTCCCATGGCACTTGCTAGTGGTGAGGGGGACATTGGTGCTGGATGCCAGGGGTTTCTTGAGGTTATGGACATACTATGGTGGGGATGTGTTGGAGGGATTTCTGGACCTATTAGAGGGATTTATGGAACTAAAAGGCCCTTGGGCTAGGTAGGGGTCCTAGTATTGGAGGGATTTTTGGAACTGAGAGGCCTTGGCATTGGATATGATCCCTGGTGTTGGAGCGAATAATGGAACTGAAGAGCCCTAGCATTGGGTATGATCCCTGGTGTTGGAGGGATATTGAGGGGTGGGTCCATCTTTGAAATTCAAAATGGTGTTAGATGGATCGATCATTTAACTCTCTGTGATGATTGAGTTTGCCTGTGCTATTCCAAATGAGGTTCTTCATTCACTTTCTGATCCTGGCTGTTGCGTTCGCCCCTCAGTTGGTTGTGCTTTATTTGATGGCAGATAGTGTATGATAGCGAGGATATTGCAAGGATGATGGGGTCTCTAAAGCTGGTGGTGGGGCCTTTATTTGCACCTAGAAAGAAAAGAAAGGTGCATTACATGTGGGTGTGTCCAACTATTGTGTGGTGCATTGTGCGCGTGCTAATGGGATGGAGCTTAGGGTGACATGTCTACCACCACAAGCGAGTGTTACCTCCCTGGGTGTGTCCTACCCTTGATGTGCCCTAAGCAATAAGTGGGGGATCAAAATGAGGCTAGGGGGTTAGAAATGGAGTCAGTCGATCGGGGCCCCTGAACGTGCCTAACTTGAGGACCCCTAGGTGCAGTGGCTGTGGTGGATGTGCAACTTGCGGTGGTGACGTGTGATAGCTTTTCCATTTTCTTTTCCTTTTTTAAAATAATAATAATAATAATAAAGTTAAATAGTCATGACAAAAGGTTAATCTTCATCATCGGAGTGAGGTGGAGAAGGGAGCTTAATAGATTTACTAAGGAATCAGCAGTTGTGGAGATACCCCTTGAGGTTAAGGCGGACTTAAAGGGTGGTGGTGGAGAGGAATGGATGATTGCAACGGGTGAAGTAGCTATCATTCATGTTCTCTAGTAGAGCTAAGAAAAATTAAGGCAATAGAGTGGCTTGCATCATTAGCCAAGCCATCACACAACTATCTATAACGTTAGGATCAAAATGGAGCACTGGGAGGCCACGCTCCAATGGGGTGGGGTCTTACCTAAAGAGTATCCTAAGAAATCTAAGATAATTACAAGTGGCAATAAAGGCAGGGTCACGGCATGAAGAGAATGGGTTGGTGAATTGGATTAGAGTATCATATAAGTTTTCTGATGTGAAGACGAGGTTCATATGTAGTACAATGAGGATTATAGATTATAGGGAAGTCATAATGGTCATGGACACTGGAGTCAAAATCCACTCCCACCCTTCAAGGGTAGGGCATAAAGGTTGGGTCGTTCCGCTCAAAGGGTTGAGTGTTGCAAAAGGTCATCCAAGTGTCCAAGTTGGTGTCGTAGACCCTTCTTCTCCATGTAGGCTAGCATTCGTAACTGGGTACTTCCAAAAATTCATTTTGCCAAAATTCAGTGTCCACTAAGGCCCATAATGTGGGGTTTTGCTTTCTCTCCTCCATCCATTTTGTCCAAGTGTGCTTCCGATGTTAATCACCTCCTCCACCACCTTGATAGGTAACACTCTACGCAGGGTGGTGGGGAATCGGAAGTTGAGGTCGAAGGGGCTCCTTGCCATTTCTTGCCTATCCCAGATTATGAGGTTGACGTGAAAGCTTGTTGGGGTGTTGTCCACACATGGTGGGATAGGTGCCTGGGGGTGTGCCCTCACTTCCCTATCATTCCATTTTCTCCTCATCTCCTCCACCATTTGTTTTCTTCTTTCTCTTAGTGCAGCCTTTCTTTCTGCGGGGGGTGTTTGCGTGTCATTGCTCTTCACGCCTTGGGGAAGGAGGCTGTGGGACAAGCTCATCTTCATGTGGTCCCATTTTAAAGTTCACGTCCACCTCTCCCCTTTCCTAGCTTGGCTCTTGCTGCTCCTCTTTGAGGAACCCGAGTGTGTCCACTTCTTGTGAGGTTAGGCCTATCAATAGGAGATAATGGCGTTATTCTTCCAAGCTGTGGCCAACTCTACTAGGTTGTGGCGGCATCTACAACACAGCCTTTAGTGCCCTATGATAGTTTCTTTTTCATTGCCACCATGGACTCTCCCTCCTTAGCCATGGTGACGTTCAATAGGGTTTCTAGGAAGGTGCGTTGTTGGGTGTGGAAGCTCACTTGGGCGGGCCTTCATTCTACTTTCAGCAAGTATCTTTTATTTTTTGGCTTGAGCGAGACAATCCATTTTTCATTATGGTTGGCCCATTCTTCTGTCCTCTTGTTTATGTCTTTGAGGCTTCCCCCTGCCTCTGGACTAGCACTATCAGCCTTTGTTCTTGGTCTTCTATTTCTGCCCTAAGTTGTTGTTGCTCTTCCTATGCCAAGGTAGCCTCTTGGGTTAGTCCTTCCATCTCTATTTCATACGTATGAGATCTTTCCTCCCTCAGCTCCTCCAGCTCTCGGTGGCTTTAGTGAGTTTCTCCATTTGAGCTTGCAAACCTTCGTAGAGTGCCACAATCTCTTCATTGTGTTGTCGTAGGCATTGTGTGGCCTCAATTTCTCCATTCAAGCACACCTTCCATTCAGCTTATGTCTCTTCCTTAGCTTGTAGCTGCTCTTTCAGCTCATTGACTTCCCTTTGGGCCATGGCCATTTGGCGTGTTCTCTCCAGCTGGAATGCCGCCCTGGCCTCCTTTTCAGCTTCAAGATCTGCTACCACAGTTATCTTCTCCAACTTGGCTCTCTCTATTTGAGAGAGGAGCTATTTGACGTACTCATCGTATTCTTCGAGGGGCCTCTCTGTTGCGGGGATGCAAGTTGTAGAGACTGCCACCTTTTGCTTCTTAGGGTCTTGCTTTCGACTCAAGCCAGTCTTTTGGTCCCTACCAGGGGGGTTCCTTCTCCTGCTCCTTGGCCCATTTCCTTATTTACAAAGTAATGGACCCAAGCCATTAGGTTACTGGCATCCACCTGGGTCGTAGAATTGGCAGTGGAGATGGCAATGGTGGTAATGGGCATCAAGAGGACAGGGATGGGGGTGATAGGAGCCTTGCCCTTGCCTTCTTGCACTGTAGGTGGAACAATTGAGGCACATAGGTACTTGAGCTTGGCCTTTCATTTCTGATGGGACTTGTGGGTTCTGGCTTTAAGTTTTGGCTCATCGTACTTGGACTGTTGCTCAATGGACCTGCGCGTGGCAAGGGCCATGTCTTTCTCCTCTTTTTTCCTTAAATCTCCTCCTCCTCTTTCTGCTTTTTTTTTCTCTCTTCCTCGATTTGTTTGGACTCCCTCCGGGACCTTTGCCAGTCTACCCTTTCTTATTTCCTCCTCTCCTCCTCCTATTGTTCTTGTGTGCAGTTTTCTTCTTTGTCTTCCTAGCCTCTCCCCGGCTAGTTTTCTCTTCTTGTTCCTTGCCCTCTTCTTCTTTACTAAACCTCCTTTCACTGGACTATGCCTCCCATTCCTGGTGGGGTGGTGGCCTACTTGGTGTTTCATCCACCCCTTCTTCTCCTTCTTCCTGCTCCCGTCCCAGGGATTCCCTGATGATCGCAGTGAGGATCCCACTGAATCCGATGGTTGTAGCCTTTGAAGATAAAGCTTTACCTTTTAGCCTTGGTAGCGGGAGATTCTCCTCCAATGGGCTGCTCTCTCATTGCCAAGGCTTTTGCTAAGGTCTCAATGGTCTTGCTCATGAACCCTTTGAGGTTGACCTCATCCAATGACCTTACTGTGACACTCTCTAGCAGGGGGACATTGACGTAGCTCATTATGGAGTTGTATCTTTGGCTAGAGAATAGTGTGTACACCATCTTGGCTTGGATTTGGATTTCGGGATGAGGAATATCCGCCAAGCTGATACCGTCATTGGTGTGGACTTTTACCTTATCCATCCTTAGTAAGGCATATACATCTCCTTTTGGCTTTCTTTCTACTTTGTTTGCCAGGCCCAATGTCTTTTCTCTAGGGTCAATTCAATCTGCACTTGGCGAGTTTCCTCTCTCTCATGCATAGTTATGATGCAGCGGTTTCTATAGAAAGTCCTCGGGAACTCTACACAGTGGAAGTAGTCCACCCCCCGGCTCACTACTTCCACGTATTTTTGCAGATTTCATTGCTCGATGATTTGCCTCACCGCCCATTCTTCGCTGGCTACATCTTTTAGGTTGAAGATATGCTAGAATTTGAACTGGTTGAAGGCTCATGTTTCCATCGAAAGTCCATATTTTTCTTGTTCTTCCTCTGAAAAAGGTAACTTGCTAATGTTTTCTTGGCTTGTCATGATGGGTGCCTATCATGAAGCCATATTCACCATTAGTGGTTTTCAAAATAAGCAACATGAAAGGACTACATGCTTGTTGAACTGAAATGCTTGCATGTAGAAGTAAACTTTTCCTCCTAGTAGTCTATTGATTTTAAATTTTATTGACCTTTTCCTTAATCACAAGTTGTTGCATTTTACCCTTGCAATGTGTGCTTTTCCCTTATCGTTTTCTTTATGTGTTTGGTTTGATTCAACCCACCCCTTCCCCGTTCGCAATGAAAAGAATCCTTCCTAGGATGAAAGGGTTAGAAGGATGAAGGGCCTTTAGTGCACAATCTTAGTGTTTTACTTTCGCATGAGCCAGGAGTAAAAACTTGTATTATATTCTAAAAGTGCATAACTATCCATATCGAAAGGGCAGATGCCCACATGTGTAATGTAAGTGAGGACATCAAGTAAGAAGTCACTAGAGGCCATTTTGCTAGCAACGTACAACTCCTCCTAGGTGAGGATGCGATCTAGATAAGGGTGTTCTTTAATGTGGTCTTCCATGGGTTGATTACAGAGAGTAGTCAACACCCTATATGAAGTTGGAGCGACCTAGGTTGGGTCATATTCCAATGCTTTGATTGTACGTGACTACTCAACATTGGTCATTATATGGCATCCCTCTAGCTCCCATTGCAATTGTAGAGCATACTATTTCTGCAAGAAGAGGGAATTGTTGTCGGCAAGTCATTGCAACTTCTCAATTTCCTGGTTTGTGGCCATGTCGTGCTCTTGCTATATGACGTGATGAGACACTGTTTGGTTGCTTGTTCCTTGGATACCTTCGTTGCAATTAACTCCATAACTGCTTCGAAAGCTTTAATGAATACGAATTTCAACTCCTCCTAAGAGCAAGGGAGTGTTCCCTCTTCCATCGCTATAGGTTCTTCCAAGAGTCCCAGATCTAGTTGATCATAGCTTTTAGCCAATGTCATGAAAGTAGTGTCCAAGCATCGGAGGCAGGCATGGAGCCCCAAGAGGAACACCAAGAAAAAGGGGATTCTACTGCAAGAAAATCTATCTTGTAACATCAACAAGCTTTTATTTCATTCTTTTGATAACCAAAACAAAGAAAACAACAATTCTTCACGCAGCATCATAGTAGATATCTCCCACAGATTTGATAGAATCAACCATAATCGATCACATAGTATTCATCTTCAATGTCTTCATAGTTTTCTCTCTCAATCTCTCATATACAGTTACATTGTTTTGATAGAAATTGGCTATCTCTGGCTCTCTCTCTCTCTCTCTCTCTCTCTCTCTCTCTCTCTCTCTCTCTCACAATAGTACATCATCTCCTCACTACAATACTCTAATAATAACTCTCAATAATCCTTCTTAGGTCGTGGATGCACCTCCCAAGAGGTATGTCTAGTGTGAAGAGGTACCAGAGCCACTACAGTGTCTCTTCATAGCTCATTACTATCACTGTCACTCGAGTCTTCTCTTCAGTCTCAACAGCTGCTTCTTCCATTTGTTTTAGCTCTTTTGAACTTAGATTCATCTTTTCCAAAAGTTAGAAAACTCTCCCAAAGTCACACATACATTCCACAGAACGCTTATAGAAGATCTACAGAATAGCACAGAACAGGAACAGAGCAGATACAGAGCAGACATAGAACAGAGACAGAGGCTCTACTGAAGATTTACAGAGGGTTAGAGAAGGTCATTAGAGAACATCAAATCCTCATAACTCATACTAAAACCATTCCAAACTATCAAAAACTATTCAATAAGCTTTCAAAATATTTCAACCTCCATCAATCATCAATCCATGCTTCATATAGAAGAAAATCAGAACAAAACAGAGGCTATACAGAAGGTATCAGAACCTCAATAGAACCTATCAAAACATCATAGAGCTTCATATTTCCACAAAATCATCAAGAACTTCCAAAACATAATCAATATCATCCAAAACACTCTCAAACACTTCCATTATCAACCATACATCACTCTAAATCCATTCAAAATCAATCATTCAGGCCTAAAAAACAACAAAAATCTATCAAAATTTCAATCTTTTTCCACTCTCAATATATCCCCACACTTAGAAAGGAAGCGTCCTCGTGATCTAAGGAAAAGAAGAATGTAAGTTCACTAAAGAGCTCAATTTAAGCTTCTGTAGTATCTTCAATAATCACTCCAAACCACGATCCCAACTTATCACCTGTATCACTAGAAAAGAATACTACTAAAGGAAAACTTCGTTATTCATTCACACATCTGATAAACAATAAAAGTCATAACAAATTTGTAAAGGATATAAGAGGTTTCTTCTTCTTCATCTCGAACCATCCAACCAGCATCACCACCATTGCAGTTCTCCAAAAATGTATCTCTCGAAAGCAAATCAAATAGGCAACCACCACGATCTCATCACATAAAATTAACCCACAACACAAACACTAAACACAACCATTTGAATGACACCTCCAAAAAGAGATATATATCATTAAGAATCATCCAAAATACATTGCAAAGTCATCAATGAAGGTGATCCCTTTTGAAGGCTTAGTGATTTCGAAAACGATCCATGGAGAAGGACTCATCCACAAATGTCTTGGGAGGATTTTAAAAGAACTGAAGGCAGCACATCCTTTCTAGCAAAACAAGATATCTACTAGGTAGACATAGGGTATGAAAATATAGGACATCCAATTGTTGGGAATCAATGTTCATATTGACATTCATACAAAGATTTGGAATGGCCTTTTGATCGTTATGGGAATGCCTATGCATATATGCTAAATACCAAGCAAAATGGGATGTCAATCTCACTGAAGAATCTAGAGATTGTGAATATTGGTGAGAAAAATGGAGGTAATTTTGGTATGCTTGACTAGCAGTTGCCCAATCCCATGGAATTAATGGCTTGTTAATCTGTGGTCCCGTGAGAGAATCAGTTGAGCTCCATCATCTTCTTCTTAGAATTTGCTGATCAAATCCTTCGTACCCACTAACCAACTGAGAAGGTTGAGAAATAGAAGTGGCAGGAGATGAAAGTGGAATAAGTAAAGAGAATGAAGAGATGGGTAGGAAAAATCATAAAATGAAGAATAAGCTAAAGAAGGAGTGGCTGAAAATTTAAGTGAATCAGTTAGGAAAGGTGTCATTTGATAAGCAAGAAAAGTAGAAGGTATATGGATAGATGGAGAAGCGCATGACAGAGAAGGGAAAAATACTCGATCTTCAATGAAAGAACAATAGGTAAAGTTTGGAATTTGAGGAAAACCTTGAGGTTGGAAAAGAAGAGGTAAGATAGCTGTTGAGTTGAATTTATAAAGGGAAAAATAAGCATCATAGCAATGGGCCATTTGTTGATAATACAATAAGCTAGGAATAGAGGGACCTAAATAGATCGTCGATGGTAGGCATCAAAGAAGGATGAATCAAATGGATGGTTTTTGGAAAGATAAGCTAGGAGATGCACCTCAGTTGGTTAGTGCTCTGCACATAAGTAGAAGCTGTATTCTGAGGTTGGTTTAGGACTACAGAATCAATCATTGAATGCCATGAAGTGTCAGGGAAAGTAGCCACTTTAGAAGAATAGCACTCGAACATGTCATCTATCCTCAACTCCAAATAGTTGACATACAAGACAGCTTGTAAGACCACATCCCCCACATACCAAGCTAGATCTACATCATCTGAAATTAACAGATCACCTCGTAGATACATATAGGACAGCAACGTGGTATCCGTTGTCATGGAATCTTCAAAGACCATATAGACAACTTCTGTCACCAAATCAGAAGACCAAGCCCCACTCCAACCATTCTCTGGAAGAGGGAGATCCATTGTTGAAAGCTTCATATAGAAGGCCAACTTCTGCAAATTGATAATAGACAAAAAATGAATGGTCCAAGGAACATACTCCTGAAAAAGCTCAAATGTAGACCATAATAAATCCATTCTGGACTGCAATCTTTCCACTTTATCTTGAAACAACGGACATAATGTGGCCTGCCTCTGGAGAACTGCCAAGTCTTGCTGAGGGATAGAAGGAATCATAGGAATACTGGGACTTGGAGGAATGGACCATGACTGCGCCAGTTGGTCCTGCAACTACTTAATCTGGGAAGCTTGGGATTCCAATGTATTATGAGTAGTCTGCAAAGCTGACAATTTTGTATCTAAAGGAGTCTTAAACTCTTGAGCTTCTTTAGACATTTTCTCTTTCTCTTTCGAAACTTTAGTGACCTTTGACTGAGCTTCTGTTAAGTGACTTTTCAAAGAAGACATTTCTTCTCCCTGGGTCTCAATCATTTGTGTCTGCTGCTCCATCTGCTTAAACAGATCAGCAAGAGTGTCTTTAGCAAAGGCTAACTCTGAGGTTATCTTATGCAACTGGTCTTTGGATTGCATCAATTCTTCATAGAAAGAAGCATATAATTGTTGAACACAAGCTGTCACTGAGAATTCAATAGAACTCTAGACATCATTACAAAAGGAAAGGAATAGCATCCCCTGACACTAAATTGTTTAGTAAAGGAATTGATATTTCCAAAGAACCCTCTTGATGTGCCCTGAATAAATTGTTACATATGAGGTAGGCAGGAAGATCACTTCCAGAGGTTTACTGAAGGAATGATTGAGGGAGTTTTTCCTGTTACACGCTTCAAGTGCTTCCACTGAATGACCAATGGAGGAGGGGAATCAAGATCCTCTATGTCAATAGGTTTTGAATCTTTTGAAGGTGGAGGAGGAGGTACTGGATCAGATGGAGGAGGGGGTAGCACACCCTTCTTAAGACCTGAGTATGTCAAGAAAGCATATAAATAGGAACCATAAGTGACATTTGTGACATTCCCTCTGGTCACTTTGACAAAATGTTGGTCCATCTTCGTAAGAAGGTAAGTACTCCAGTCAATAGCAACCCCTTTTAACACCATCTTGGAAGTTGTGAATAGCTTCTTGGACAAATAGTGGGATGGTGTCTTGGCAAGCATGGACCTGTCTTGGAGAAATTGGCAGATTAGCTTCTAGAGAGGATCAGTAATCATGGAAAAAGACACTCCTGAAGTATTAATCACCTTCTTAACATCAAGGACCTCTTTGGTCTGCTTTTATAACAGCTTGAGAATCTCATCATTTGAGAATAATTGTCTGGCTGTAACAAAGGGTTGTCCTTTGTAGGGAAGAGACAAAGCCTTCCCTAACCCGCTAGGTGTCAAAACCATAGAAGTACCATGAACCAAGCCCGATTTCTTACTGTATGACGCAAGAAACTCATCACATAGGGATGGATCATCTGGAATCAAAGGGAGTGAAGCAGCCATGAAAGTTGCGAGGACTGCTTTCGCTATAGGCTCAAAAGCCAGTAGGGAAGAATAATCCCTACTGATCAATGGGACATACTGGATAGGAGGAGGAGCGTGAGACACCATTCAGATGGAATACACACACATACCACAAACACAGACAATCACAAAGAATGCCTGCAAATCAGTCAAATAGCGATAAAAAAGATATCGATCAAAAGAAGCACACACACAGACGTAACTAACCAATTGACCACCCCAAACAACCCACATCCTAGAAAACATTCGACATGACCTCTACATATATGTGACCAAAAGCTTCATGCTATGCAGCAGTAGGCAGCCAAGACCCCGTATCATGCAAAAAAGAGAAAAAAAAACTACAAACTGCTCCCGTAATCGTATCACACAAGCAAACCATAATATCTAAAAAACCTAATCAGGATATAACTAGAACTTTGATAAACAATGTCAGCTTAAAGGACTATACGTGCCCATCCCCCACGAAGCGTATTTATTGAAAAAGGAGAAAAAATGGCAGTGAGGGGAATGATTTTAGTGAAGGGTTCATTTTAATAAATTATTAACAATGGTTGAAATTTTATTAGGTTGTAAACCTTAATAAGAAAACGACGGTTCATTTTTAAATTGTTAGTTACAATTTATTAAGGTGAAATGGTGCTTTTAACGAAACCCGGACTGCAATCCCCAGACTCAGGTCTCTAAATGCATATTCATTAATTAAAAAATTAATGTGTCTGAAACTCTCTTCTTTTTCAGCACGTGCATTTTTGTGACGACTAGTT
The DNA here is from genome assembly GCF_053477565.2 of Lygodium microphyllum. Lineage (NCBI taxonomy): Eukaryota > Viridiplantae > Streptophyta > Polypodiopsida > Schizaeales > Lygodiaceae > Lygodium > Lygodium microphyllum. The sequence continues at coordinate 78,374,235 of NC_141149.1, forward strand.
CATTTTTATTTAAAATATTAAAATGCATCTGAAGCGCACGTAGCACGTGCAAAGTGAACGACATGTTGATTTTAGATTATTAGAAAAATGTGTGTTTAGCGCGAGCGCCCGTGAAAAAGTGGGTGAATAAAGTTCATTTTAACAATTAACTGTGTTTAAGGGATTACCAAAATAAATAAAGCACGAAAAATAGATACATGGTAGGGGTGTGTATGCAAGAGACTAAGGGCGCAATGAGTAGTCCAATAATGCAAGGAATCCAATCAAAAAAGCAAAAACCACTGATTGGAAAAAATAAAGCACCTTAGTGTTTTTGTTTTTGTTTTTTTTAAATAAAATAAATATCAAGGCAACATTAGGGGGATCACATTTAGTTTAGTTAATGTTGATTAGTATGTGGGTGAGATTGTTATTAGTATTTTTTAAATTGTAATTTAGGTGTGTTTTGATTTTGTATTTTATTTTTTATTTTTTAATTTAATTTTGTTTGTTTTATTTGTTTTTTGGTATATTGCTATTTTTAAAATATTTTAAAAGTAGTCAAATTCATTAATGGAATTTTTTGGTGATTTTTTTGAATTTAATTCTAATTTTTAGGGATTTTTAATGGATTTTTCTCAATTTTTAGTGAATTTTAAAAGGATTTTAATATTATTAATTTTTTTGCAATTAATTCCCTATATTATAATCAAAAAATTAGCTAAAAATTTACCCAATTTAGCATGGGATTTTTTCTTTTTTTTTGTTGAATTTTTATGAATTTTTAAATATTTTTAAGTGTTTTTAGGTTTTTTTTTTTGAAGAGATACCAGGGCTGCATGTGAACAGCTGTGTGGATTCGGGGATGGCATGCACCACTGCACGGAGAAGACCAAATGCGCATCCTCGTGCATGAACACCCGCTGACCACGCCCGTACATGCAGGCAAACTTAGACAGGTCGCACGGCACGGGAACAGTGGAGGGAGAGGGGAGAAGGGGCAAGAACATGGGCTAACACGGGGGGAAACTGGGGTTAGTACAGGTGAGGGAATTAAGTGATCTAAGTTAGGTTAGGTGATGTAGGTTAGTTAAGTGAATTAAGGTGATTAAGTGGATTAAGTTAATTAAGTTGATTAAATGGATTAAGTTAAGTAAGGTGATTAAGTAAATTAAGTTAGGTTAAGGTGATTAAGTTAGTTAAGTGGAGGTTAATTAATGAAGTTAATTAAGTTAAGGTAATTAGAAAACGGTTAGTTTGGTGTAAAACCAACCAGGAGGAGGAGGGGTGGTGGGCGGCGTGGTGGCGACAGGATTGGAGGAGAGGAGGAGGCGTTCGGCAGCGGAGGCAGAGGGAGGCATAGGTAGCGAGGTGTGTCTCGAAGAAGGAGGGAGGAGAGGAGCGTGCGGAGGAGGGAATGGAAGAGGAGGCGAGGAGGACGTCGCAGCAGCGGAGGAAGAAGGGAGGGAGAGGATAGAGGGCTGCGACGGCGGCGGGAGGAGAGATCGGCGGGGCGGGGCGAGAGGAAGGAGGGGCGTGGGGGCGCGATGGTGGGTGGCGAGGAGGGAAGGAGACCGGGGGAGACACCAACGAGGAAGAGGGAGGGAGCTCGTGGGAGACAACGCGCTCGAGGAAGAGGGAGGGAGCTCGTGGGAGACGCCTCGGGAGAAGCATGTAAGACCATTGTGGTTTTTTTTTTTTTTTTGAAAACTAAGGTGTGATTATGGTGGTGAATGGTGTAGGGGGGTTGTGTGTATTGTGGGTGTAGATGAGAGTTTGTTTTGAAAAGGGGTTTTAATATGTGTGTTTAATGGTTGTTTGGTTCGTTTTTTTTTTTTTAAATTAACTGACAGGGCGCGAACGGCAACACGTGAGTCGCAGACGCGACGGGGCATCCCGAGGCGCTTAAAACCAAAAACAGGCGCGTTCACGCGCGACATGAGAGACGTGGCCACACGTTAAGAGGAAGAAAAATTAATAAAACCCAAACCGTACATCGAATCGAAAGACCGTAAAAAGGAAAATTGTGCCAGGAGACGAGAGGAACATGATAGAAAAATGCGACATGCGGTCCGAGGCAAATTCAGGGTATTCACATGGGAAAAACACAAAAAATAGACCTAAAAACACATACGTGTGTTAATATCGGAAAATCTGCGCGTCGGAACGAAGTATAAAAATAAGGAAAAATGTGAAAAGTAACGTGTCCGACAAACCTATCATGTCAAAACATGGTTTCGATCGAGATAGGATGCGTTCACATGGGAGAAACCCCAAAAATGGACCCGAGAATGGACTCAAAAAGGAAGAACCAATTGCCGGAACGAAGTGCAATAAACAGGAAAAATGTCCGAGGAAAAGGGATTCACAAGGTTGGTGCATCAAAACTTAGTTTGGGGGAATTGGGAGGGGTTCACATGGAAAAAATACAAAAAAACACCCGAAAACACTCTGAAAAATTAATAACTAAAAATCCAGTAGTCGGAAGAGGGGGAGGAAAAAGAAAAAAGTGGGGGAAAGGCTGGCCGATCACGGTTGTCAAATGAAACTGGAATTTTGGTGAAAATAGGGCATTTTCACATGGAAAAATGTGAAAAAAGGCACGAAAAGGACCCGAAAATTTGCAAAAATTAATAGCGGATAGACTATGCATCGGAATGACATGAAGTAAAAAGAAAAAAATGTCAGGAGGAAGGATAGGGCAGGGCTGAAACATTAGATCAGTGTTCTAAAACAATAAAGATATGTTCATATGGAATACCGTCTAAGGTACGGGAATTGCTTCAAAAATTAATAGCTCAAGAACCATCTATCGAAACAAGGGTTGGTAAAAAGAAAAAATGGGCATTTCAAAGGGACGAACAGGGCTGTAAGGTTGGATGTGAGTCTCAATGAACGTAGGGTACATTCACATGGAAAAATCGCAAAACAAAGGATCAGGGCAAACGGTCAAGGAATAGCTCCGAGGACATAGTGAAATAGAACAGAAGAGTGGGGAAGGGACCCCATCAGGGTAAAATGAAGTCATGGCATAGATGCATGATCATAGCAGGGTATATACATGGGGGTATGCAACATAGACGCGCAGGGACGCGTCCCCACACTTAAAACCTTAACGGGAAGGGTAAATCGAACATCAAGGACCTAGTACCACACATCAGACCAACCACGAACGTCCCCACACTTAAGACATGACCATCACTGAGAAACAGAAGGTGTAGGGTTAGAAAAACTTGGCCCATATTGCCGAGGAGTAATGTCGAGTATCGAGATTGCGTCTTGTATCGTTGTCCGCTAGAGGAGGTACCAAGGTGTCTTCACAGCACACGTTCTTTGTGGCAGGGACCATGTGACAACACCCAAGGAGATAGTTGGTTGAAGGAATCACAGGAAATTTGTCAATGACGAGGGATATTACACTCAACTCACGATCACTCAAATGGAATGAAAGAGCAGTCACTCGCCCCATTACTAACATCACTCGAGGTAATATTGATGAAACCCAAAGCTCACACCCAGTTTAGGAATCGACAAGGGAATGGTGCAGAGGGAGTATGCCAGGGTGCACAATTGATGGTGCATTAGTGCGTCCAACCTGTCTGGCATAGGTGCAAGCAAGAAAGCCAGGGAGCCTTGTAGTGCAGTGTACAGAACAGAGTGACATGTCCTATGCTAATGACAGAGACCCATCCCGTGGGTGCATAGGGAAACAAGAACGTACCTGACTCTAGGGGTCATAACGTCCCTCAATCCTCATCTCTTGATAATTGATTGAAGAAACACTAGTCACACTCAACCCACCCTCTATCTCACGCTCTGTTGAAAGATACATAGGGCAGCCCATTCCTGAAACCCATTGATGTAATCCTCACTGTCACTTGTGCAGAGCTTGTATGCCTTGTGCGCAATTGATGGTGCAACTATGCATCCCACCCTGTGCCGACATGCAATGCAAGAAGGAAGGACACGGAACCTTATGGTTCCGTGCACAGCAACATATCGTGCATTGTGCATTGAGAGGCCCATCCCATGCGTGCAACACTCTGTTCACACATCTCACCTCTCATTTGATTTGAAGGGAAAAACTGGTCACTCATCCCACCCTCTGTCTCACTCTCTGATAGATACAGAGGGCAGCCCATACTCACGTCCCCATCCTGTTGGCTGCTTCCATACATTGTAGAGCCATCCGCCATATCTTATCCAAGCATTCCAAGTGTAGGAGGTGGCATTGCAGTGACTCATCATCTCCCAAGTGTTCTTTAATTGCCACTCACAAAGAGGGCAATTCCAATTCAATAGGGAAGACGGCTTCTGTACCATACACTAGCTGGAAAGGGGTCTGTCCTGTAGCTACCTTATGGGAGGTTATGTATGCCTAGAGGGCCTCTGTAAGTCGATCGTCCCAGTCACGATGATGTGCGACAATCATTCTTGTCAGGATCGAGCAAAGGATGCGATTGGTGACTTCAACTTGGCCATTGGCTCTGGGATAATAGGGAGTGGACTTATGATGGCGGATCTTATACAGCTCCATCAGCTCCTCCATGATTTTGTTAAGGAAATGAGTACCTTTGTCACTTACCAGCTCGAGGGGATTGCCAAAATGGGTGATAATATTCTTGTATATGAACAGGGCTACATTGTTACCATCATCCCGCTTCAGAGCTTTAGCTTCACACCACTTTGTGACATAATTCGTACATACTAAAATGTATATGTTCTGCTTCCGTCTGGTGGTGGATCACCCAAAAAATCAATCCCCCACTTCTCGAACGACTTTAGGGGAAGAATGGGTTGAAGTGGCATGGCACTTGTTTTGGTGGGTTTCCCCATTTGTTGACAAGTATCACATCTCTTAAGTAGTCATGTGCATCTTTGTGGAGGGTCGGCCACCAGTATCCTACTATAACAGAGCCTTCATGGCTGTTGCTTCTCCTGCGAAGTTTCCACCGCATGGTTCGTCATGGCATGCTTTCAATACCATGCTGATTTCATCCCCTGCAACACTTCTTCACATCACTTCATCTTTTCCTCTCTTGTACAGTGCACCGCCTAACAAGGTGTAGGGGGCTGATTCTAACAAAAGCTTATTCTTCTCACGGCTTGAGATGCCAAGAGGATACTATTGAGTTGCTAGGAGAGTGGCTATATATGCATACCAGGGAGTAACTGTTTCAACTAGAAACAATGAAGCATCAGGAAGGTCTAGATCATCCTGTTCCTCTTCTACAGTTTGAGGGATCCATGATAGATGATCGGTTAGGACATGGGAACGGCCAGGCTTAGTGATCACTTCAAAATCAAACCCCTGGAATAGGAGGAACCATCTCATCAGTCGTCCTTTAACATTTGGTTTGTTCATTAGGAAGGGTATGGCTTCATGATCCACATAGAACTTAAAATGCATTGACAATGGATAGTGTCGAAACTTCTCCAGTGAAAACACCATTGCCAAGCACTCAAGCTCTGTCATCACTGTGTAGTTCCGTTCCCTATCAATGACCTTTCGGCTTGCATAATATATTGGTTGATCTAATTTAGGGGGGCCCTTTTGATATAGGACATTACCTAGCCCTTCAACTGACGTATTTGTGTGCACATGGAACTCCTTCATCTAGTCAGGAGGCTGCAAGATAGGTGCTTGGATAAGGCATTGTTTTAGGGTATTAAAGGCTTCTTCACAGTCATCATCAGTCCAAAGAAAATCCGCATCTTTCCTTAGGCATTTGTGCAGAGGGGCCGCCTTGGTTGCAAAATGTGCAATAAATCTTCTGTAGTAGCCCACATGGCCAATAAATCCTCTCAATTGCTTGAGGTTTGTTGGTGCTGTTAAGATGGAAATCTTCTCAATCTTTACTGGGTCTATTGCAATCCCTTGTGCAGAGACAATATAGCCCAAAAGAACTCCTGAGGAGACGTCAAAGACACATTTTTTAGGGTTGAGAGAAATCCCATACTCTCGGCATCTGTCAAAACATTGCTTTAGGTGTCCCCAATGCTTACGAATTAAGCTATAGACACAAAAGTCATCAAGATACACCTCAATGAAATCATGCAAATGATTCTGGAAGGCAGCCATAATTACTCATTGGAAGGTGGCAGGAGCATTACAGAGCCCAAATGGCATCACTCTATATGCATAGGTCCCCCATTCTGTGGTAAAGGTTGTTTTGGATTGGTTCTCTTCTATGATTTGTACTTGGTTATATCCGTTGAATCCATCCAAGAGGGAATAGAGCTCATGGCCTGCCATTGTGTCCAATAGTTGATCTGTAAAAGGGATAGGGAAATGATCCTTTTTGTCTTCGAATTGAGCTTTCGAAAGTCTACACATATTCAAAGTTTCCCGTTCATCTTGGGTACTACCACAATGGGCAAAACCCATTCACTGTTAGCCACTAGATAAATGAATTCAGCTTCAAGAAGTTTCAACAATTCAACCTTCACCACAGCAGAATAATTAGGATTCATATGCCTTTGTCTTTGTCTTACAGGTTTGGCATCAGGCTCTAGGTCAATGTGATGTTGGCATACTGTGGGATCAATCCCCTTTAGATCTTTATATGACCAAGCAAACACGTCTAAGTTCTCCTTGAGTAGGTCTCACAGGACCACTAGTTCTTCTTCTAGAAGATTGAGGCCCATTTTCCGGTGACGTTCAGTACCATCAGTATCCACGAATGTCACTTGTCTTTCACCTTCCACTTTGCGGATAAATGTCCCATGGATTGCTTCTGGATAGAGGTCTGACTTTTTCAAGGGAGTAGTGTCCTCGTCTAATGTTCCACTAGAACCAGTGTCCTCCTTCTGCACAGATGACTCATTTGTTTGTTGAGGTTGCTGGAAGGGTATCAGAGATTTGTTTGCTTCTGTGTGAGTGGTGATTTCTTCTGGACTTAAGGATTCATCTTCAGAGGATGCGTCCAGGAATGTCACATAGCACGGACCTTCTAGAAGCCGAGGCTTTGATAGCTCTGGCTTCTGTTGTCAGGGGGCATCATCATCATCTTTTCTCCAGAATGAATGGTCAGGGTGACAAGAGCCACTGGTGAACTTAATTTTTATGCATTTGATCCATTGCTTATGCAGATTTTGCATACTTTGTGGTCCATTGGTCAATCCAAATGGAACCACGGTCATTCTATCCAATACCTTGAGATCTTCGGCCTCTGAGGTCTCTGTAGGGACATCAACAAGATCATCCGCTATCAGAGGAAATTCTTTATCTACACTTTCATAACCTGCTTCGTTTTCTTCCTCACCATTTTCATCCTCTTCCTCTGGAGGCTCTATCTCTACTTCTATAGAGGCTCTGTAGGAGAAGAATAGATCTTCTGCCTCTGCATCTGCTTCTGCTTCCGTCTCTGTTACTACCTCTGTCTCTGGCTTTGTCTCTGTTATTGCTTTTGACTCTGCTTCTGACTCTGTCTTTGCTTTTGTGACTATCTCTGTTACTATCTCTATGATTGTCTCTGCTCTGTATATATTCTATCTCTGTTCTGTCTCTGCGACTGTCATGTAACAGGGAGAACAGTACATCCATGCTTCTATTTCACTGTCAAAGGTGATTTCAGAAGTCAATTCAAGTTGAGGCAGGAGATATTCTCCCATGGACAAGGACTTTGCTTTCCTTGGTAGTTGGCTTACAGTGCCCACTGTTAGGGACTGTGCCTCTGCTTTCTTGGGAAAGATCTATTTAACAACCTCTTTGTCAAGAATCGTGTGGTGGGGGGACTTGCTCAAGATGCTGCACCGAACACACACAGAATGCACAAGAGAAGCTCACTCAAGAGACAAGAAGAGAGATGGAGGCCAAAACGTTTTCTTGCTGGTTTCTTCTTCTTCTTCCACATACTTTTCAATGTACACAAAGTATAGATAAGATACAACATAAAGGAAAGTGGCCTACTAACTCAAACAATGCATAACCGACTACACTAGTCGACTGGTGCTATAACTATGCCAGCTGTAAATAGGTGTAACAACCTGAATATAATAAGTAATGAGTCAGTGGCCATGTGAGAGTCATAATGACCACTGACATGCTAAGTGTAGACATGTGGAACCATCTAACCAGGCGGTCCATCATCAATATCTGCATGTGTTGAGCTTGTCATCTCAACACTCCCTCTCAAGCCCAACTGCATCTCTGCAACTCCAAGTAAGCTTCGAAACTTTTGAAGCTTCTCTATACCCAATGCCTTCATGAAGATGTCAGCTATCTGATCCTGTGTGCTGATATACACCAAGTTAATCTCACATGCTAGTACCTTCTCTCTCACAAGGTGGTAGTGTACCTCAATATGTTTTGTCCTGGCATGGAACAGAGGGTTCCTAGCCAATTGTATACTGCTCATGTTGTCACAATAAATGACAACTGGACCTTTCACCTGCACATCCAAATCAACCATTAACTTTTGTAGCCATACTACCTCACATGTTGCAACAACAGCACCTCTATACTCAGCCTCTATACTCGACAAAGCAACTGTAGATTACTTTTTGTTGCTCCAAGCAACTGCTGCACTACCAAGAGAGAACATGTATCCACTAGTAGATGTTCTATTAGACATACTACCAGCCCAATCTGCATCTGTGTATCCAAACACCTGTATATCTGTACTTGCCTCATAGAAAAGTCCATAATGTAATGTGAACTTCACATATCTCAATATGCGTCTGACTGCATCCAAATGTGGCTTTCCAGGTACTTGCATAAACTGACTCACAAGACCAATAGCGTAGCTCAAGTCTGGCCTTGTAATGGTCATGTAGATCAAACTCCCCACTATCCTCCTAAACATAGTAGGGTCTTCTATCTCATCCCCAACATCAACACTCAACTTTACATTCTGCTTCAACGGGACTCAAAGTGGTTTGCATGTTGTCATACCATACTTGGACAACATATCCAAGCCATACTGTCTTTGGGACAGCCATATACCATCATCACATTTGATCACCTCAATGCCAAGGAATTACCTTAGCTCACTTAAATCCTTCATCTCAAACTTCTTCTTCAAAAAGTCATTGACTTCAGCAATCCCACTATCACTATCACCTGTAATAATCAAGTCATCCACATAGATGATTATGATGACCAAACCTGCATCTCCCTTTCTCACATAAAGTGAGTGATCAACATCAGAAACATAAAAGCGAATATTGACAAGATACTCTCTGATCTTGTCAGACCATGCTCTAGGTGCTTGCTTGAGCCCATAGAGCACCTTCTTCAACTTGCACACATATGTGGGATGCTCTAAATCTTCATAATCTACTGGCTGATCCATATATACTTCTTCCTGCAAATCACCATGCAAGAAGGCATTCTTCACATCCATTTGCTGCAACCTCCAACCTTTGGCTGCTGCCAAAGCAATCACACATCTGACAGTTTCCATCCTAGCAACTGGACTGAAGGTTTCTTCATAATCTGTGCCATATGTCTGGGCATAGCCTTTTGCAACCAGCCTAGCTTTGTACCTACTAATAGAATCATCTGCATTGTGCTTAATCTTACAAACACACTTACATCCAATAGCTTTCTTGCTCTTTGGCAATGACACTAGATCCCAAGTCTTATTGGCCTCTAATGCAGCCATCTCCTCATCCATTGCTGCATCGCAATGAGCATGACCAACAGCCTCCTCAAAACATGTGGGCTCAACATCCTCAACTAGGTTTACCATATAAGCATAATGGTGAGCTGCATAACCTTCAAAACCAAATCTTTTAACAGGGTATTTGACCCTACTAGATCTGTGTACCACCGGATCACTCAATGGAGCCTTTACATTATTATGAGCTCTCTGTACACCTGGTGTCCTCACTGAAGGAATGCCAAGCTCATCATCCAAGCTCTCTAAGCCATTGGAGTCTCCATCAAGAACTGCATCAATGCCTCCTGGCACAAAGAACTACTAGATGATGTCTCTAGTCCACTAAGAGTCCATGATTCTTGCTTTTCAGCCTGCACATGAGTGTCATGATCATCATCATCATCCAATGCATCACCACTAGATACATACCAACTGCTCATTTCATCAAAGATGACATCACTGCTTACTCTAAACTTACATGTGACAGGGTTATAACAGCGATACCCTTTCTGCTCTAAAGAGTATCCAATAAAAACACATTTTTTTTCCTTTGGATCAAGCTTCTTCCGTAGCTCATCTGGCACATGAACGTATGCAACACAGCCAAATACCTTCAAGTGTGATACATCAGGCTTCTTGCCAGTAAAGCATTCTTCAGGAGTCATCCCATGAACTGCAACTGTGGGAGTTCTGTTCATAATATAAACAGCAATATGAACAGCCTTAGACAAAAAATGCTTAGGCATATTCTTTTCAGCCACCATCAAGGCACGTGCAACTTCTGCAATATGCCTGTTTTTCATTTCTGCAACCCCAATTTGCTGTGGGGTATATCTGCATGTGAACTGTCTCTTTATCCCATGAGACCTCAAAAAATCACTGAACTCATTCGAGAGGTACTCTCCCCCTCCATCTGACCTCAAGCACTTTACTTTCAAGCCTGTTTCTCTTTCAACTGTAGCCTTGAAAGTTCTAAAGTGCTCAAATGCTTCACTCTTTTCCTTCATAAAATATACCCACAGCTTTCTAGAATAATCATCAATGAATGTGACAAAGTATGAACTACCTCCAAGAGATACATTTTGTGTAGGTCCCCAAATGTCTGTATGCACAACATCAAGGATATTTCTGTTTACATCTCTGTCATGTGAAAAGGGTTGTCTTGCCTGCTTACCAAACTGACATGCTTCGCATACCTTATGAAATTCTGCAACTCTAAATGTAGGTAAACCTATAACTAATCCTTTGAACTGCATTAATTTTAGCCTTTGTACATTTGCATGTCCAATGCATTTGTGCCAAATTTCAATATCTGCAACAACACCTTTTCCTTTAGCATACATAGCAGCATTCATAGTAGGAATTCCAGCATCTAGAGTAAACATACATACAACTCTACTTCCTTTTGCTACCAACCTGAACTTGTCATTGAACTCTTCTACAAAGCAGCCCTTTGCATTAAATCTAACTTGTAGCCCTTGCTCTACCATTTGACCAACTGACACCAAGCTCTTTGTAATAGATGGCACATGTAATACATCTGAAAGACTCTTTGTCTTACCACCATGCAAGGACAAGGGAACTTTTCCAATGTGTGAAATTGGGTGGCATGAATCATCACCCGTCTGCACATAACCTACATTTTGCAAATCTTGCATCTCTCTAAACCATTCTGCATGGCTGGTCATATGATTGGATACACCTGAATCAACATACCAAACATCATCATGTGTTCCCTTTCCTGTAACAGTATTCAATATCTACTGCATAACAAACATACGTTCATTTTTGTCTTCATTCTGTTGTGAAGACGATGCATAGTTTCCTTGCTGCAACTTACTACTGCGAATATCATCTCTCTTAGCATAAGATTGGGCTGCAATATGACCTGTTTTGCCACAGTAGTGACACACAATACCAAAGTTGTTAGAGCCTCTGTTCTGCCATCCACCTCTTCCTCTAAATCTCCCCCTGCCTCTAAAGTTACCACGACCTCTTGAAACCTGCATATCGCCAAATTGCTGATTCAATCTGTTTTGCTGGTTGCACTGCCACGTCCTGTACCACGGCTCTTGAAGAGAACCTGCCACATCCCCTTCCTGAACTGGAGTAGAAATCTTGGACCTATTCACCACTTCTTTCAGATGTCTCACTCTGCATGTTGATCTCTTCAGTGATCATAAGGGAGACCAACTCATCGAAATCTGAAAATGGCTTTCTGACATATACAGAAGTTATAAAAGACTTCCAAGACTTTTCATTGTTAAGTCCACCCAAGGTAGACGACACCAAATCATCATCATCGGGCATTGCATCAATCACTGCCAATGCATCTACAATGCTCCTTACCTTCAGTGCATACTCATTGCTAGACATATTCCCTTTCTTCAATGTATTCAAATCTTGCTTGAGTTGAATCTTTCGTGCCTTTGTATTTACGGAAAACATACTTTCAAGTATGGTCCAAGCTGCATATGAATTCTCTGCATTTCTAATATGTCCCAGCATATTATTGTCAATTATTGCAGACAGCCAATACATGACCTTCTTGTCTTTTGCATTCCATTCCTTCCGTGCCTTTGTCTCTTCTGCAGTTGGAGGATCACTCACCTCCGGCTCCTTTTCTTCACTTGAAACAAACTCGTAGAGGCCTTTTCCAATAAGGAAGTTCGTGACATGAAACTTCCATGAAGGGTAGTTGTTCTTGTCGAGCTTCTCAATGATAGGGCTTCCATTGTTCTCTGCCATTATCACAAAACTAATACCAAAAAGCAAGCAAATCTTCTATAACCCTTGACATGTAGTGCACAGCAATACACTAGACAGCCTTTTTCACTGTCTGCTCAACAATACATGCAATTTGCAACCTGTTTGCAGATAAACCTTATGTTTGCTTCCTGCAAACACCTTAAGAATTACAGATTCGCAATCTGTAACCTCCGCACTACTTTCGGTCAAAACAATCGAAATCACAGTGTACCCTAAAACTATTGTCCGCAACCTTGCAGCTCTCAAACAGGACCTGAAACGGCCTCAGATGTCCAAAATAACTGTGGGAAAGCCCTAAATGTCAAGAATCGCATGGTGGGGGGACTTGCTCAAGATGCTGCGCCAAACACACACAGAATGCACAAGGAGAAGCTCACTTAAGAGACAAGAAGAGAGATGGAGGCCAAAACGTTTTCTTGCTGGTTTCTTATTCTTCTTCCACACACTTTTCAATGTACACAAAGTATAGATAAGATACAACATAAAGGAAAGTGGCCTAGTAAGTCAAACAATGCATAACCGACTACACTAGTCGACTGGCGCTATAATTATGCCAGCTGTAAATAGGTGTAACAACCTGAATATAATAAGTAATGAGAGAGTGGCCATGTGAGAGTCATAATGACCACTGATGTGCTAAGTGTAGATGTGTGGACCCATCTAACCAGGCAGTCCATCATCAATGTCCACATGTGTTGAGCTTGTCATCTCAACACTCTTCATCTCCTGATGTATCATCTGTTACCTCATTGGAGGCGTCAGTTATGACTTCAATGGATGTGGATCCATTGCATTTTTGTGATCCATACAACTTCAACACCACTTTATTTGGTCCTCTGCCTAGGGTTAGGGTTCCTTTGAACCAATCCGTCCTAGCCCTTGCTTCAAAAAGCCAAGGTCTTCCCAACAGTAGAGGGTATGAGGACCCATAAGAATTTTCTTTGACCACCAAATATGTCAGCCAATAGTTTCTTCCTAGAAGGGTTGTTTTTACGTATGGGAGGATGCCCAACGGTTTAATTCTACTTTGGTCTGCCAATCTAAAAATCCACTGTGTAGGTTGAATTCCTTGCAACCCTAAGTCCTTCATTGTCACATCGGTCATTATGTTTACTGATGAGCCTTCATCTATCAATGCATTTGAAATAAAGCATCCTTATATCCATACACTAATCTCTGGGGTTCCAAGATCTAGGAAGGCATTAGCCACATGTACTTCCTTTACAAGATCTGGGGCCTTATTGGTATTGGTCGCTATTGAAGGAGCTATCCGCAATCCACCGTGGCTAGCTCAACTGATACTCGATCTACGCAAGTGAATTCTCTAAGGGCAAAAAAAGACACGACCACTTCCAATCGACCTAAGGAATTGCCACCAAAATCCACCAATGATAGTAAGTCCACTGAACTAGCTGCTACTACTTCCAATCAGGGATCACAGTAGTCACAGCCCTTGGCCGTGACAATGCCCCTTGCGGAACGTGTCCTTAGTATTTTACCTGTGGAGCAGGTGTCGCAACCAACTTCATTGACAACTCCAGCACTTCCAAAGCACCTAAAGTCTAGGCTGAAGGAGTTAAACAGAAGGGAAGAGATAGAATCTCCAAAAAGGGAGGTAGTTGTACCCTCACAACCTAGCAAGGCTATTTAGCAAGCCACGGCTATGTCTCATAAGGACACACTAGAGAAAGAGAATGCTGAGGCCCAACCAAGCACATCAACAGTTGACCTAGTCTAGGGTCTTGAGTTGTTGAGAGATGCACCTTCATTGACCAAGAAAAAGAGGAGAAAACAGTGAAAACAACAGCAGTTACAGGTGGTTGTGGACCCCAAGAACATTGACACCAAGAGCGTTGGAGAGCTGAGGAATAAAGTATCGAGTCCATCCACCAATGACCCCATTGATGCCTCTCCTAATAGCGGTGAAACCTTAGACACATCCGTGTGCTCTGAAAAATCAAAACCGTTGTTACCATCAACGGTTGCTTGCAACACTCAATTCACAGACAACAAAACTTGCATTGACCAATCAAGAGTGGATACAACGCTGTCACAATAGGGTGACAAATTTATACGAGTCATGTCCAAGGAGAACCATGACGCAATAACAAAGCCTCAGGAGAAACATGGAAACCCCAAGAGCATAAGAAATCCTAGCGTTGACCAATCTTGCTCGTTTAGGCCTGAGCCCCCAGCTATGCTAAAGCGTAGGCAAACTCCTAGAACCTTGCATGAGATAGCAACCAAGCAAGCCCTCGTTGAACATAGAAGCGTCGTAGAATGCTTAACCGAGTTGGATGCTAAGCTCAAAGTGTTTACACATGTCTATGTCCTGGCAGACATGGGTGCATTCCCTAAAGAGCAGCTTGAAGAATACTTGCCATTTTCCTTATCCTGAGAAGAGCAAGAACATCTTGACAAGCACTATAACAGGCTCCTGTATGAACACATGCGACTCATCTCTGACACGAGAAAGCCGTCGAACTACGCTTAACTGTAACATTCAATGATGTGCTCTACCAACCAAATCTCTTAGAGATAGAGTAACTAAAGCAACAATCAAAGGGTTGAAGTCAATTTGAACAACGTTGGTGTGAAAACCACGTTGCAATTGCCGAACTAGGAGCCCAGATCATGACAGTCTTAGAGGAGCGATTGGCCAAATGGCGGTCTCAAAGAGACCCAACTTATATGGCACCAACTTCCTTTCGAGTGCTGACTGCCATTCGGGGTACGGACTTAGCTGAAACTAGTCAAGAGAACTCTCTATCTGAAAAGGTTCTCACTGAGGAGGAGTTACATGTTTCCAGTAGACTCGAACAAGGTTCCATGCTACTCGATGTTGCAAAATATCTATCAGTATTGAATAAGCTGCCACGAGTACTAGATGTGTGTGCCACACTCCAGTACAATCCGGAGTTCTACAATTGGCTTTTATCCTCGTGAAATGACAAGGATTCGTAAATATGTACATAAATAAGCAATGAATTTTGTGACCCTGTATAGACAATATCAACACACACAAGCAATGATAGTCAAGCGCAAGGAGAAGAGTTGGGTTCAACAAGCTAAGCTCCTCAAGTCCTCCTCTCATCACACATTTAGAAGTCGTGTGACCATTCCCACCTCCAAGTGGAGGGCATACAACCCTCATTACTGCCATAGGAAGCCTTGACCAACATCTCTGATGGTGTAGACAGGGTACCATCCCTTTCTATACACCTTTCCCCCTTTTCGGTTTATCCTTCCGAAGATGAGCCCTGCCCCACTCCATGACAACCAATCCACACAACTTAGCATAGGCCAAGATCTGCTAATGGTTGGAGGCAAAACGAACATCATCATGGGGGCCATCCCTCTACAACAAACACTGTATGCCTCACCTCTCCCCTCCTCATCATATGCACTTGATAACCCATTGTATAATCCTTTCCATATGGATATTTTTACCCTGCTGCCTCAAGGCCTAATCCTTGGTTCACGTTTTGCAGGTCCCCCTACGGTAACCGACATGGAGCACCTAGTGCAGTTGGCTTGCAAGGATGCTATCCGCCGTCGAAGGGACCAACACACAAAGAGCCGCGAAAAAGCCACGCTACCGAAAGCAAAGATCACCTGTGCGAGTGCCCATATCGCATGGGCCAAAGCATGATCTTAAACACTTTCTCTTTTTGGGTTACACTCTACACCGGGCACTCATGGCAGCTGTTACCCCAATTGTACCAACATCGCACGTTCCAAAGAGGGTTGCAATATCTCAAGTGTATCTCCCCTCTCAACGACTGCTTCTCTAACAACGAGGCTAGAGCACAATCATCACTGTAATATCCATTTCTTGAGCCTTCGAAGCTTGACATTTCCCAACCCATTGAAAGGCTGATAGCCTCAACATATTGCAATGGTTGTACTCAGGCAAGTCCCAAAAAAAAAGAGATAAAAGAAAGAAAGAAATAAATAAATAAATAAAATAAAAAAACAAAAGAACAAGAAAACTGAAAAGGAAAAAACAAAAAGAAAAAAAAAGAGAAAAAGAAAAAGAAAAAGAAAAATATACGAAGCACCCACGATCACAGCACAGCACCTAGGGGTCCTCAAATTAGGTACGTCTAGTGACTTTCGTCGGCTAGCTCCGTCCCTAGTCCCCTAGCCCCTTAACATCACCCACAATTGTTTAGGGCACATCAAGGGCACGACATACCTAGGGAGCTTGCCTCGTGGTTAGACCTGTCACCCTGACCCATTCACACGATTCCCTCTTGCACTCTGCCTTAATACCATTGCAATCAATTGTGGTAAGCACTGCACGAATGGCCATGAAAAGTACACCGTCCTCATCAAGCAAGTCCAATAGCTCCCAGCTTTTGAGGGTGTGGTGTCTCTATGTTCAATTATGCTACGTCGTGCAGTCACAATGCAAAGGATATCTCATACACCTTCACGTGTACTTCTTCTCAGCATGGACAACTTTGCTTCATCCACACATTGTTATAAGAAACCACCCGCGATCTTCTAACTATGTAATATCTAAGTATGCACGAGCACTTACATAATGTCTGCACTGAAATATATACACAATTTGGTTCCTTAAGTGCAGGACAATACTCTCACCTTGCTTAGAGTTCGACTTGTCTCCCAAACTAATTGAACTAGGTCTTGTGCACGATAGAGAGGACTAGCACTACCCCTAGGGAGAGACCACCTATGAGAGGTTTTCAATTGCAGGTATTGAAGACTCCAACAAAAGCGTCATTTGCTCTTCATCGACACTCAACTCTGAATTCCTATCCTTTATCATCCTGCAAGCCCGCCAAGAATCATCATGTACAGAATCCCCAACAAACCACCACTTATACTCCATCAGTGCAATCCCCACAAAGAACAACCCTACCATAAACTCTAATAGCCCTACCACCAGCCACCTAGGCTACCAACGTGCCCCCAACGACCTTCCTCCCCACCACTACCAACACTTCTCCATGGCAACCACAGACGTCCTTGCCACCCACATCTTCGGTGCATGCTAAAGCCTGCTACCTACGACGGCGAGGGACTGGCATTCGTCTAGGAGGGGGTAATATTAACCGTTAATCGTCAGACGAACAAGGTGGAAAATCTGGAAAAGCTAAAGTAGAAGACAAAGGCCAAGACAAAGTGGAACGGAAGATAAAGGCGCGCCAAGAAAAATCTAGAAACACAAGAAGCACAAAAAAGTCCCAAATAATGGAAAAAGGCGCACAAGGAAAAGCGCAAGTCAATAATTTTTTAAAAGAGCGCAAGCGCCCCATGATTTAATTTAAGGAGCGCCAGGCTCTCACCCGTGCAATTTGTAAATGTGGACGGGCGGTGGAAAGGAAGCTAGGAAGATAGAAGGACAATGGGAAAAAGGGCCTAGACCACGACCGGCCATGTAAAAAAGGGAATAAGGGGATGACTGCCCAAAAGGGATTTAGGGTTTTGTATATAAAGTTGAAAAGTGAATGAGAAGCTCATTCTTGTGTGTGGCCAAAAGTGGTTCTCCTCTTCTTCTTCTTCTTCTTGTTCTTGCTTGCTTGAGCTTGTGCTTGAGAGAGGGAGTGTGAGAGTGTGAGGGAGTGAGTGTGTGAGGGTGAGGGACCAGGGAGGAGAAGCTCTCCATCTTCTCCTCTCTTCTTCTCTTCTCTTTTCTTCTCTTGTCTTGCTCGCGGCTATGGAGCTTGGAGCATGGAGCTTGAGGATGGAGCTTGCTTGAAGCTTGCACTTGGATCGTGGAGCTACGGGAGTGCATGGGAGAGGAGTAACTCAATCGGCATGGAGGTAAGTTCACTACACTCGTAAGGTAGGCATTACGTATCGGCTATATGAGAGGTAGCCATGGCCGCTGGGCTTGAAATGCTTGATCAATAAGCGGTTCTATCTTCCTAGCTTCCTTTCCATTGCCCGTCCACATTTACAAATTGTACGGGTGAGAGCTCAGCGCTCCTTAAATTAAATCATGGGGTGCTTGTGCTCTTTTACAAAAGTATTGACTTGCACTTTTCCTTGTGCGCCTTTTTCCCTTATTTGGGACTTTTCTATGCTTCTTGTGTTTCAAGATTTTTCTTGGCGCGCCTTTATCTTCCGTTCCACTTTGCCTTGGCCTTTGTCTTCTCCTTTAGCTTTTCCAGATTTTCCACCTTGTTCGTTTGATGGTTAACGGTTAACAACAAGTTTGTGGAAATTGGCTCATTTGGTTCTTCAACCCACTAATTCAGCTCTAGCCGTAGCGTTGGGTGCTGCCTAAGCATGTCGCCTAAGCTTAGAGTTACAAGGATGGCCGCTAGTGTATTGAGGAGGTTTTTAGTCACTTTCCTCTCTCCTAAGTCTGCGGTCCTTGGCCAATGGCCTTGACTTGTTTACTGGTCCGGAGCATTTAGACTTTGTCTAGGCTGCAAAGTTCAGGGTGCCATTGCTTCCCTTGAGACTGGTCGTGGGGGGGAGATTGGCCTGCTTATGCTTGAGAGTTCATCGATCTCATCCTCTAGTATGGATTCAACATCCTTTAGGTTCTCTTAGGCCTCCCTTACCCATTCATTTACCTTTTTGATGGCTTTGAGTTGGTGCTTTGGGTTGGGATACTCCCCAACCTTAGCACTTCCCTTTTTAACCGTCTGAGGCATCGACGTCTCTTCTTCTATGTCATTGACTTTCCCTCCAACCGGTAGAGTTGTGGCACTTTTGGTTTTGAGGGTGACCTTAGCATTTAGTCTCTTCTTCCTTTGTCTCCAACTTTTTTTCCAACTGAGGTTGCGTCAAGGTTGCTAGGCCCTAGCAATGATATGCCAGCTTGCTTCATTTGCGCATGGGTAATGACATGAAATGGGATAGGTGTGGCCTCTCTATTGAGTGTCTCGACATTGAAAAACGCCAATGGAACTAATGGCTCATTTTTTGAACTAGAGGATGGTCTCCACCTAGGTCAATCGACAAAGAGATGAGTGATTTCACACTCAGGGCATCTTAAATCAGCCTTATCTCTATTCGCTTGCTCTCTCTCGGGGCAACGCAAAGAAATATGTCATGGGTGGGTGACTGCAAGTCCAGCATACAATTGGCTCGTGGGCTTGCCCTCCTAGGCCTCTGTCTCTCCCTCTTCCCAATGCCATCACTGGTACTAGTCAACAGTCCATGAGGATAGCATTTCCTTCATCATTGTATGACACATATGGGTTTACATATGACTCATTGTTGCTAGTCTCATTCACATAGTGGACTAGGGCATCACTCGGTGGATGGGTCACGTAGGCTCATGACTATGAAGGGGAGTCCCGTTGGCTCTTCCGGCACCAAATGACGCTAAACCTACCATCCCTAGGATGGAAGCCTTGTTGGCTCTTCCGGCACCAAATGATGCTAAACCTACCATCCCTAGGATTGATTTCCATCCTAGGGATGGTAGGTTTAGCGTCATTTGGTGCCAGAAGAGCTAACGGGGCTCCCCTTCCAAAGAATTTTGGTGGCCCGCTCGCAATGTGGGGTTGTCCGTAAAGTTGCGGGTATGGGAGCCTTCAAGGTGATCAACAATGCATGGTGTCATGGACGAACCTACCACAATTAGCACAAGGTCATGACCTAGGGTCTTGAGACTTAGCTGGCAAGTGGTTTCCGCCACAATGCACACATTGGATGTGTGGGCGCATTGGTCGTTTCATCATCTTCTGTAGTTTGGCTATGTCCATCCTAATCTTTGCTAGCTCTTGTCCCGACTCAATGCCCTTCCCTTTTTATTGAGTGCTTGAGTCTATTCTCTCACTTGGCATTGAGGCTCTCTCGAAACTCTTGGCACTAGACTCTTCCTGATTCAAGCCTCTGGAGTCTCTTTCCTTGAGCTAGTCATCCACTCTAATAGCTTCTTCAAAGACCCTTGCTAGTGCATCTCGCTGCAAGCTTGAGTTGCCGGCCAAGGCTTTGTAGAGCTCCTCCCATCGTATTCCATTGATGAATACCGTGGATATTGCCCTTTTGGTTGGTCTTGTTAAAGGCATGATTAAGGCATAACTTAGGGGTCTATTAAGTAGTTTTAAACCTTTGTAATTGATCATATATGAAAAGTCATGATTAGATTATGAGTCTTTTTGGGAAGTTAGAAGGAGTCGTGAGATTTTTGACTATGTTTGTTCGAGTCAAGAGAATAGGAATTTCTGTAGTCGATGTTTTCTAAGTAGAAGATGTGGAATATACAGAACAGATTAATCTAGCTGTGTCTCAATTTGTCTTATACAATGTTTACTATCTTGGTTTAAAGTGTATCTAAATTGCACAATGAATTATGAAATGGAAAACTAGTCTGTATATTGAAGTGATGTTCAATGGTGCGTGATAACAAAGACAGAAAGGCGAATATTAGTTGCAATCTAAAACTGTTTTATACCAGGAGATGTTTGTTTTGGGTTAATTTAGGGAAAGCTTTTTGACCCCTAACACTTGGCAATCCTACGAATTAGTCTTTGGGCATCAGGTGGGATGTTTCAGAATGGAAAAGGTGCAGAAGATTCATGAATTAAAGGATATAATAAAAAATGGATTCATGGCTTGAGAAATTTCAATATTGGACTATTGAAGAGGAGGAACGGGAATCCTTTGCATAGGCTCTATAGGATTTTTAGAATCGGACAATAGAACCCAAGTTTGAAGAGGAGGAACGGGAATCCTTTGCATAGGCTCTATAGGATTTTTAGAATCGGACAATAGAACTCGACTTTGAGGCATATAGTCAGATATTTCTGAACACACAGTTTCCTGATTTACCTTTGGATATTATTGAAAAGATCAGGGAAGTAGTGTGGAAAGAATAGACAGAACAGGTTGCTCCTTTTGGTTTGAAGAATACACGCAGTGTGTTCAGAATATTTGGCATAATCAAGATCTTTGGCAATTTCGTCAACCTTATGGGCTGAGTTATACACCTAAATTGGTCAGGGGAAGATGAAAAAATCAGTGTGGCCGTGCAAGTCATCACTGTGAACATTGTGCATCTGGATCTCAGTAGTAGAATAATCTGATGACAGAACAGGTGTATGGTGTATGTTTGCTAAAAAATATAGGGGTGAAGGTTTTGGAACCTATTATACTAGCCTACAGGTAAAATTAGAATAGGAAGAGAAACAGAAGAAGAAAGAACAACAAAGGTCTAGTAGTGGTAGTCAGGTGGATATCCTGGATTTAGGGTATTTGAGTGATCAACAAGTACATATTGAAGAAGTAGGCCGAGTCATGTAACAAGAGATGTTGTTACTGATCAGCAATTACAGGTTACACCACGTGAGGAGGAGAGAAACAGAAACAGATTTGTGGGATTGTTAGCATGGTCTCAAATTTAGAGGCAGGCAAGAGAAAACTAAGGTTTCAACCATTGTGAGAGATGATTTTTAACACCGAGAAGTGCTTAAAAATAGCCAAAAAATTGGAATTTGAAGGAAACAATAGACTTCGTCGAAGGCGGCAGCTACAATTAGTACGATTTTAAGCGGCAAGCCTCAAAAGTGCTTTCAAGACCCACCAAGCGACGGTTGGAGAATTTTCATAATTTTTTCGACTGTCGTATGAGACTTTGGGAGAGCTGATGAGTGCCAGTGGACTCAATTCCCTATTGGTAAGGGTCACATGGAGCAAACCCCAATTATCGCACGACAACCCTTCGAGAAATGGGGGATTGACTTCATCCAACCCATTAGTCCTGGGGCACATTATTCACAAGCCAAATACATCATTGTGGCCATTGACTATCTAACAAAATGGGTGGAAGCATAAGCTACGAGAAAGAATGATGCTAGGACCACTACTAAGTTCCTATGGGAGCAAGTGATCTCATGGTTCCGTTGCCCCATCGAACTAGTTAGCGACCAAGGCGCACATAGCTCATCAACGAAGTGATAGCTCACCTCCTACCCTCCTTCCTAATCATCCATTGGAAATCTTCACCTTATTACCCTCAGGCAAACAGTCAAGTCAAATCCACAAATAAATCTTAGTAAACACCCTCTTGATTAAAGTCATATGTGCTTCGTGCAGTGATTGGGATAACAAGTTGATAGTGACCTTGTGGGCCTACCATGCACGGCTTACAAGACGGCTATAGGAAAGACCCCTTTAGATTAACCTATGGTATAGAAGTAATTATACCCTTGGAATTCTTCATATCGAGCCTCAAGATAACATTTCAAGAGAGATGAGATGGAAAGGAGGCATGGACAAAACACTTAATTGAGCTCGAATGCTTATCAAAAACCCGGCTTCTAGCCACCCATGCACTAATATGTGAGAAGGCAAGATGCAAACACTGGTTTGACAAGCATGTCAAGCAGCGCAACTTTGAACAGGGTGACTTAGTACTACTATACTCACTCAAAGGACGTAAGCAAAAGTTGAAGTTTTGGGGGCTAGGACCTTTTAGGGTTCGAACCATCAGCCGAATTGGCAACGTAGAGCTTGAAACCCTAAAAGGTGAGGGCATAGGATTCTTCAATGGTAGTTGCATAAAGAAGTACTTTCCTCCCACGCACCCATTGCATGAGCCTCCAATGCTGGAACTCCCTATCCAAGTATGAGTAGCCACCACTATCACTGAGATGGATGATGAGGGTGAGGAAGTCGTAGGACCAATCTACTTAAGCATGATGGTCACTGCCAGGCACACATGCATCATCAAGGCATTGATCGATGAGGGAGCTGATTTTAATGTCTTAACCCATGACCATTGGACCCAAATCAGCAAACTGCAATTGCAATGCCTACTAATGCTAAGCTCAGTCCTTATGGAGGCTGACCCTACACACTTTTGGGAAAGTGCAAGGTTGCAGTTTTTATCAAGTCTGAAAGCATGCCGATGATCTTCTATATATTGTCCAACACTAAAGCTGTAGGCACAGAATCATTGTTAGGAAGAACCTTTAAGAATCAAGCTCGTTGCCATGTAGACTATGAATTGCAATGTATCAACCTAGTCGTAGGCAACGTCACTATACTTACAACTTTCAGCAAGGATGGTGCGGCTCCCTTCGAGTCCACAAAGTCACTGGTAGAACAAAACCACTGTCAAGCCTAAGGAGAGCGGTTGTGACTCGTCACATTCCGCTAAGCCTCAATGCCAGCAAATTGCTACACTCAATGTTGAGGCCCATGAGCCCTAGCTTAAATGGGTACCTAAACATCAAGGATTGCCACTCAGAACCACAAACCCATGGCTACACAAGGC
Organism: Lygodium microphyllum; assembly: GCF_053477565.2. Classification (NCBI taxonomy): domain Eukaryota; kingdom Viridiplantae; phylum Streptophyta; class Polypodiopsida; order Schizaeales; family Lygodiaceae; genus Lygodium; species Lygodium microphyllum. Next base: position 78,397,797 of record NC_141149.1, read on the forward strand.
TAATGGCCCACATTCAAAACCTAGGAGGCCAAGAAGAAACTATAAAAAAAGATGCATAGTCAAGTCGCGATGGGTCCTTAAGACCTTATTGCAAGCGCAAGGCTACTATAACGGTAACACCTGGATCTAGCTACCTAAAGCCAAAGGTCCTATGCCAACATAACCAAAGGTCCTATGCAAATGCCACCCTCAAACTTGACCATGCGAAACATTAAGCCACAAACACTTGGACCACAAGAGAAAGGGCCCGCTACATCCGTAGAACCTCAAAAACCTAGATCAGTCGGGTCCAAATCAATTTATTGCCCAAAACCATTGCAAGCTGTTGAAAACCACCCATCTCCAGCATGGATGGTGCCCCTCATATCTTAAAAAAATTTGGTGGCGTGTCAACCGTAGCTACACCCATCAAACATGAGGTCGAGCTACACCCTCATGAGTAACCCAAACAACAACCAGTAGCTATTGAATTCTCTATCACCATCAAACCTCAACCACTTGCTGGCCTTAAACCCTCTTATAAGAAATGCTCGATTCTAATGCTGGATATGGACCTAGCTAAAAATATGGTGATGATTTGGTTGCTTGCCTAAGATGCTTGGATGCTACCTTTATGCACGGGGGATTCACTAGTAGTAATAGGAGACGTCACGTACGTGCAAGAAAAATACCCCTTATCTACCCCCAATTTATGGGACCTTACCTTATAAAATGTACATTCCTTCCCTTAAATAACCCCCTCCCTTACACTCATGTGGTACCATATGGTAAACCCTAGTGGACCCCCCAGGCCTTCATGACACTGGCTAAAAACTATGATAGACTAGACCTAGGTCTCTTGTCTGAGCCTACAGCAATGGAAGTACACATAGTTGAGGAGTTAATTGCAATTGAGATATCCAAAGAATAGGAAACCACATAGTGACTCATCAGATCGTATCAGAGAGCTGCCATCATCAGCACAAACCAAGAAATCGCGTGGTTGCAATAGCTTGCCGACAGCAAATTCTCCTTCTTGCGACAATGATACACTCTTTCATTGCAATGGGAACTAGAAGGATGCCAAGTCATGACAAATGCAATGGGAACTAGAAGGATGGAAATCAAATCATTGGAATATGACCCTACCTATGTCACTCCAACTTCCTATAGGGTGTTGACTACCATTCGTAACCGACCCCTAGAAGAACACATTAAGGGTCATCCTTATTTAGATCACATCCTCACCAAGGAAGAGCTCCACATCACTAGTCACGTGGACTTCAAATACTTCTTACTTGATTTCCTCATTTATATTACGCATGTCGGTATATGCCCTTTGAACATCGATAGCTATGCTACTTTAGAATACAACCCCAATTTCTATTCTTGGCTCATGCGACAGTAAAACACTAAGATTGTGTGCTGCAAACCCTTCATCCGCTAAACATTTAATACTAGGAAGGATTCTTCTCAATTCAAAAAAGGGGGGTTAAAGTGAATCAAACCAAACACATAAGGAGAATAATAAAGAAAAAGCACACATGGGGGACCTCAATGGTAGGATCAAGCAACTTGTGATTGAGGAATTGACAATTAAATTTGAAATCAATAGACTGCTTGGAGGAAAAAATTAATTCTGTACTAAAAACATTTAATCTGCCAAGCATGAATTCTTTTCTTCCACCAAGTGAGTGTTCGAAAAAGCACTAATGGCAAACCATGGCTTATGATAGGGGTTGAAGATATCGCAGCATGAATTCTTTTCTTCCAGCAAGTGACAGTTTGCAAAAGCACTAATGGCAAACCATGGCTTATGACAGGGCCTGAATATGTCGTAGTAAGACCAAATCCATCGTCTACCCTTCATAGAAGAGGAAAGAGTGAAGTACGGCCTCTCCCTTGAGAGCCAGGCGTACAACCTGCTTAGGTTTAGGAGCATCTACAACATTGAAGGGGTAGTGACCAATGAAGAGGTCATCAGGAGGATCATGGACCAGTGCAACCTCACCATGTCCATCAAAAAGTTCAAACAAGAACCTGACCACACTAACTGTGCGGAATTCCTGAAGACATATGACCCCGATAAAGAGAGTGGAACTGTGTCCTTGGCAAGCAGAGAAAAGGCATTGGGATTCGAACCAAAGGTGGAGAAGAGGCATAAAAGAGATGTCTATGCCATGCTAGAGATGAGGAAGGAGAATGTATTGACGAATGATGGCATAAGCATCCAGTACATTCCCAATGTAGAGGTCATAAAGTTGCAAAGCCAAGGTGATCCACTCCCTCTTCTCCAGCCAAAGATACAATTCACTCATGCATAGGATCGATGTACCTGTGTTGGAGAGCATGGCGGCTCATTCACTCCATGAAGTGGATTAGAATGGCTACGTTAGGAAAACCATAGATCAATAAGCCAGGACACTAGCCTTTGGAAGCAAATCAATAGGTGGAGAATCCCCAGCATTGAAGGGAACTGACAAGAAGAAGCCCTCACCAAAGGCCTCATTCATAGGGTATGGAGGAGTCTTGACTGCCCTTATCCAAGAGGCGATAAAAAAGGTGCAAGATGGAGACGAGCGATCAGATGAAACGCCTAAGAGGTCACCTTCTCATCACGACAAAGAACATTCAAGTGAGAGGATGGTTAGTGAAGAAGAGGGAGAGCAAGAAGCTCAATCTAGCAAGAGGAAGGTGAAGATGCCTAAAATGAAGATGACGGAGAAGAAACAAGAGGAAAAGAGGAAGAAGACCTACTAAAAGCCAAGGTTGAGTCAAAAAGAGCTGAGGAAGAGAGGAGGAGAAAAGTTGCCGAATAGGAGGAGTCGAGAAGAAAAGAAAAGGAGTACTTGGCACAAGTTGTGCACATGTCCATAAAGTAGCAATGCAGGCAAAAGGAACTAGCAGCAATGAGTCCCCCAAGGTAGGACAGGTCGAGAACCAGTGGCAAAGCATCAAAAGACTTACCTCCACCCATCCTAGAAGGAAAGGGCAAGGCCACACTCCACCTAACCCACCTACCCTCTTGACAAATACCCTAACCATCACAGCAATGCTAGGCACTCCAATCATAGTGGATGCCAGCAACCTCATGGCATGGGTGCAGTTGTTGGTTGATAAGGCACATACCCCAAGGCCCACCTCTAGTGCAGGAATCCCAATGACAGGAATGAAAATATTGGCAGCTGCGGGATGTCAAATCTCAACAGGGAAGCGACCAAGAATAGGTACTACTACCATGGAGCCGTAGCCCGTTGACCAAGATGAGCATGTCAGGGAGCTTTACACTCAATTGGAAAGGGCAATGGAGGAGAAGAGGATAGTAGTGGCAGAGCTGGAAACAGAAAGGGAAATTTCAAATGCCTTCCAACTAGAAAAGATCCACCAAGTGGCCTTGCAACAAAAAGAAATCCACGCGCTAAAAGTGGAGCTAAGGGCCAAGAAAGATGAAGAAGAATAGTGGCAAAAAATACCAGAAGAAAAGAACCAGGAGTTGGTCGAAATGCAGAGGGAGTACAAAATCCTGGTTCTATAGCAGGCAGAGCTCAAAACATAGATGAGAAAACTCCAAGAGGTCATGGAAGAGCTCGCCACGCTGGAAGCAAAGAGAGCATAGGAACAAGAGGAACAAAAAAAGGCGAGAGAAGAAGCAGAGTGTGGAATGCAATGACAAAGGGAAGAACAAGAAAGACTAGAAAAGGAGGTTGAGCGCCTAGCGGAAGAGAAAGAGGAACTTGTACAAAAATGAAAAAGGTAGGAGTCGGTGATAGTGGCCCTATCACAAAGGCAAGGTGAGAGCTTGGAAAATATGAACAAGAGGGCAGAAGAATGGGCTAACCAAAACGAGGAAATATCAAACCCTTGGCATGCCATCTCGCTCAAGTCAAAAAAGAAAAAATATTTGATGAAAGTAGAGTGGAAGCTGCCTAAGTGAGCTTCCAAACCTAGCAACACGCCTTCCTAGATACCCTATTGGACGCCACCCAAGCAGAGGAGGGAGAGTCCATAGAGGCAATGAAAAAGAAACTGGGAACGGCTCGTAGAGTAGTGAAAGTAGGATTGCAGATGCCGCTACAACCTAGTAGAGTTGACCCAAGCCTAGAAGAGCAATGCCATTATCTCCTATTGGCAAGCCTTGTAGGAAGTGGATGCACTTGGGTTCATCGAAAAAAGAGTAGCACAAGCCAAGATAGGAGAGGGAGGTAGATGTAAAATTTAGAATGGGACCATAGGAAGAAGAGCTTGTCCTATTGCCTCCTTCCCCGCGCAGATCCTGAAGAGCAGCAACACACAGACACCTCTGCAGAAAGAAAGGAGACACTAAAGGAAAGAAGAAAACAAATGGTGGAGGAGACAAGGAAAAAATGGAATGCCAAGGGAGTGAGGGCACCCCAGGCACCTATCCCACCATGCGAAGATGATGGCCCAGCAAGCTTCCATGTTGACCTCATAATCTTGGAGAGGAAAGAAACTCTAAGATCCCCTTCGACTTTAACTTCTAATTCCCCACCACCTTGCGTAGGGTCTTGCCCATCAAGGTAGTGGAGGAGGTGATTAACATCGAAAGCAGGCTCGGACAGAAGTGGCTAGAGAACAAAGAGAAAGAGGGTGTACACACGCATTCCTTCCCTCCCATTGACCGCGGAACCATACCCCATTTTTGCAAGATTATCCTTTGACTGCCAGCTCATCTCACTCCCCAACTGGCCCTTGCTAATTGAGTACAAGATGCAGAAGTCCTGTGTAAAGCACTTCTAAAAGAGAAGAGATCAGGGATGGCACCCAAGCAAATGTTGTCGCACCCAGATGGAAATCCTATAATGAAAGCCTCGAGCGAGGACATCACTGCCCATCCAACCGCAGTACCAGTCAAGTAATGTATTTCCAATTTGATAAATGCTTGCTTTGAGTCCCGCATGAGATGTATTAGATCTGTACGAGGATAGTACATTAAGAAGGATAAATTGCATCGCAAGTATTTGATAGATTGAATTTCCCAAATGCACATATCAAGAGAAGACCATTGTATTGAAATGTTGTACGATGAATTCATAAAACACTCAAGCATTGTTAGTTTTTCCATCCTCACAATAGTAGGTGAAATTTTTGTCATTTCAAAGGTATATGTTGCAACTCACATGTCTAATAGATTGCATGGCAAGCAACTTATTCTAGAAGAGATTCATTTGCGAAGCTCTAGACCTTGGCCAAACTCTCGCTAGTAGTTCATGCCATTAGATTAGGAATCTTGATGTTGTACTTAACTCGTACAAACAATGATCATAAGGATTAGAGGCTAAGTTTCCTATTGGTGCATTCTGATGTTTATGGGCCTATGCCTTGCATGTCTATGTGGGTGGCGCGAAGTACTTTGTTACCTTCATTGATGATTTTTCTAGGAAAGTGTGGGCTTATCCCATAAAGCAAAAGTCCGATGTCTTGGCAGTCTTTCAGCGTTGGCTTGCTCTTGTTGAGAACTAGACTGGGTATATGCTGAAATGCCTTAGGACTGACAATGGGGGAGAATATGTCTCACGTGCTTTTGAGCAGTTCTGTGATGACAGGGGTATTAAGCGTCAATTGACCGCCCCTTACACCCCACCCCAGAATGGTTTTTGGCTGAGCGCATGAACAGGACTATTCAGGAGCGTGTGCGCTCTATGCTTAGCCATGCAGGCCTACCCCAGAGTTTTTGGGCTGAGGTAGTTAGTACGGCACTGCATGTCATAAACCGATCGCCTTCTAGTGGATTGGATTTCCAAGTTGCAGAGGAAGTTTGGGATGGTAAGCCACCCTCTTATGCGCATCTCCGTGTCTTTGGATGTGAGGCATTCTGCCATGTGCCCAAGGACAAGAGGAGTAAATTGGATCCAAAGAGCATTAAATGCATATTCCTTGGCTATGGTGAGTCAGGAGAGATGGGCTATTGCCTATGGGATCCGCAGGCGCGGAAAATAGTACGCAGCCATGATGTCGTCTTCCATGAAGACAAGATGCACAGGTAGCCTAAGAAGGTGGTTGAGATCCACAGAGTGATCTTTCAGGAGGAGCCTAGAGCTCCAGCACAACCAGTAGTACAGCCTGCAGCAGTTCCTCCACAGGGCCAGGGTGTTGGACAGGCAGTTAGACAGGCAGCAGAGCCTGCGGTGAGACGGTCTGCTAGAGACAGACGTCCACCTGACAGATTTCAGCCCTCTATGCATTATGTTTTGGTTACAGATGCATGAGAGCCTTTCACTTATGATGAGGCTATGCGCAGGGGTGACAGTCACTCCTGGGAGAGGGCTATGCAGTCTGAGATAGACTCCCTGCATAAGAATGAGACTTGGGATTTGGTTGCCTTGCCTAAGGGCAAGAAGGCTTTGCCATGCAAGTGGGTGTACAAGCTGAAAAGTACCCTTGGATACCCCAAGCCGGCATACAAGGCTAGATTGGTAGCAAAGGGTTTTAAGCAGGAACATGGTGTGGACTTTGATGAGGTCTTCTCTCCTGTGGTTAAGATGACCACCCCGCGCTTAGTCTTGGCTTTGGTTGCACAGCTTGACTTAGATCTATATCAGATGGATGTCAAGACGGCTTTGCTACATGGGGACTTGCATGATGAGATCTATATGGATCAGCCTAAGGGCTTTGCAGAACCTGGCAGGGAGCACCTAGTGTGCAAGTTGAAGAAGAGCTTGTATGGCTTGAAGCAGGCACCTAGGGAATGGTATCATAAGTTTGATGCCTTTATGCAGTCACAGGGCTACAGCAGGAGTGCTATGGATCCGTGTCTTTACAGAAGAAAGCTCGTGATGGCAGTTTGCTTATCTTGGTACTCTATGTTGATGATATGCTGATAACAGGGAAAGCTCATGATGAGCTAGATGCTCTTAAATCTCAGTTGAAGAAGAGCTTTGAGATGAAGGATTTGGGACAGGCTTCACATATACTTGGGATGCACATTAAGCGCGATAGGCATCAGGGGCTTTTGTATCTCTCACAGCAGGAGTACATTCATAAAGTCCTTGAGCGCTTCCGCATGCAGGACGTAAAGCCTATTGGCTGTCCATTACCTTCTTATGTGAAGGTATCACAGGCCGATTGTCCGCAGACAGATGAGCAGAGGGCTGAGATGGCCAAGATCCCTTATGCTTCAGCCGTGGGCAGTTTGATGTATGCCATGATAGCCACTCGTCCAGATATTGCGCATGCAGTTGGTGTTGTGGCACACTATATGGCTACACCTGGCAGCAGACATTGGGATGCCGTGAAGGGTATCATGAGGTACCTGAAGGGCACATCAGATATGTGTATTTGCTATGGCAGCCAGGATACAGGGGTCGTGGGGTACACTGACTCCGATTATGCAGGACATGCCGATAGTAGGAAGTCCACTTCTGGCTATGTATTCACCTATGCTGGAGGGGCTGTCTCTTGGATGTCCAGGGTTCAGAAGTGTATGGCTTTGTCTACCACTGAGGCCGAGTATGTTGCAACCACACTGAGGCTTGCAAGGAGGCCATATGGTTAGGCCGTCTAGTTGCTAACCTTGGGATTGATGCTACACCTACACTACATTCGGATTCTATGAGTGCCATTCAGTTGGCTAAGAATTCGGTCTTCCATGCGAAGACGAAACACATTGAGGTGAGGTATCACTTCATACGTGGTGTCGTGGAGGACAGGTCTGTTGACCTTGTCAAGATCTCCACTGACGAGAATCCTGCAGATCTGCTCACGAAGAGCCTCACTACTGAGCGCTTTGCCTTCCTCAGGAGGTTGATGGGCGTTGGATGAGATGTCGCCTTTCCTCATCCCTTGTACCTATGTACATTTGTACTGTCTTTTCTTTTTCTTTTCTCTCTCACTAGGGCAGATTCGCCTTTAAGTGGGAGGTTGTTGGGGGTAAAGGCGCCTCCGCCGTGCCGCCCCGTGTATTACTACACTGATAGTACCCGCCACTGCACACTGCAGGTGGTGGGTGCCCGTCACGTCACTTTATTCTTTATTCTTTTAGTGAGAGTTTGAATAAAGGAAGGTCCGGTCACACATTGTGACTGTTGGAGTTCCCATTTCTTGTCTCTCTCTTTCTTGCTCTTGCTCTCCCGCCATAGCTCGTGTGCAAGCTTCGATCCTTCTCACCTTTCAATCAGCCCTATAGCACAATGCTAACAAGCGAGGTACATCATTATAGCCACAAACTATCTCATCAAGTGGGTTGAAGCTTGAGCAACTCAAAAAAATGATACTAGGGCCACTGTCAAATTTCTTTGGGAGCAAGTGATCCCATAGTTCAGATGTACCATAGAGTTAATCAATGATCAAAGCACACATTTTGTCAATGAAGTAATTGCTCACTTATTATCCACCTTCTTGATGATAATCCAAAAAAAAAACATCGTATTACCCTCAAGCCAATGGTCAAGGTGAAACCATAAATAAAATCCTAGTGACTATCCTAACCAAGGTGGCCTTTGTCTCATGTAGTGAGTGGGCCAATAAGCTAATGGTAGCATTAAGGGCTTACAAGGTAGGCTACAAAATGGCAATAGGACATATACCATTCAAGCTAGCCTATGGAGCTGAAGCGATCTTACCAATAGAGTATTTCAATCCAAGCTTGAGAATAGCAATCTAAGAGAGACATGATAGCAAGAAAGCATGGACAAATCACCTAGTAGAACTAGAATGCCTATTTGAAACCCGACTCATTACAACCCATTCCCTAATCTGTGAGAAGGCATGACACAAGAATTGGTTTGACAAGCATGCCAAACAATGCGACTTTGAACAAGGAGACTTAGTGTTGTTGTACTCTGTAAAGGGTCACAAACAAAAGTTGAAGTTCAAGGGGGTTAGGACCTTTCAAAGCTATAACATTAGTAGAATAGGCAATGTGGAGCTTGAAACCTAGGAGGAGAGGATATAGGCTTTTTCTTTCATAGTTGCATCAAGAAGTACTATCCTTCATTACACCCACTACATGAGCCTCCAATGATAATACCACCCAATGAACATTAGAGTGGTAACTATCAGAAGCATGGAGGATGAGGACGAAGAAACAGTAGCACCAGCCTACTTGCATATAAAAAACACCCAAAAGGCACATACATGTGATGCATTAATGAAAAAGGTATCTAACAACAACATCCTTACATATGATCATTGGACCCTCATTGGTCAGAAGCCTAGGTAGTTCACTACATGTATACCCTCTATATCACGTGCGTTTAAGGCCTATTTAAAAATATCTTTATTTGTGAATTTTTCCTTAATAAAACACAACCTTGTAATTAAGTAATCCCTTTATATGGGACCCTTTTGTATGTAAAAAATGTGTAAAATTGTATTTTAAAAATCCCTTATGTTAAACACATGTGATATATACATATATTTATGATTGACCTTACTGGGGCCCCAAGTGTAATCACTTAGCCCATCTGGAGGGCAGTCCTATCCATTACTAAGAAAGTGTAAAGTAATGGTTTCTATCAAGATTGAGAACCTCAGAATTATCTTTTATGTATTTCCTAACAAAAAAAGTGTTGGCAAGGAATCACTTTTGGATCACACTTTCAAGAAACAGACCCATTGCAATGTTGACTATGACTCTTAGCACATCCACCTTTCCATCAGTAGTTTTAGGATAGTCACGGCTTTCAGCAAAGGTACAATGGCTTCACCAAAGTCCATAGCACCATTGGAAGTTAAACCTAGCGTCAACCTTAAGGAGGGGGATAGTGAACCCACACATACATCTAGTATAAAGTACTTGCAACACTTAGAAGCCCTAACCAAAACTACACTCCCAACAACCAAGTGGATTCCCAAATGTAAATCACAACCTACGAGGGGCACATCCAAAAGATCTCATATCTCTCGTGTCCCATACACCAGACCCAAAAGAAAAAGGTGGCAATACGCAAATAGGAAAATGACCAAACGACGATGGGTGCCAAAAGCCCTATTGCATGCCCAAGGTTTTTATGATGGCAACACTCATATCATACATGTGGGCATTCACCCACATGACATGGGCCATCATTCTACATTGGAGTATGACCTAAACTTCTATGATTGTCTCTTGAAACATTAGAGCAGACCAAGAGCGTATCAAATGCCCTTACCCCTTCATTCTCTAATCCTAGGAAGGATTCTCATTGTTCCATGAGGGGAGGAAAGAAGATGAAAGGTGAATATGAATTAAAATATGATTGAACTACAAAAAGAAGAATGAATTGAAATTTCATTTAGTAAAAATTTATTCACTAAGGTCTTGATGGAATGTATGGATTGATTGATATGAAAAAATTTCATTCCTTGGTTTGTACATTTCACTATTTGATAATGTTTCCTTCTAACTACAAATTTTAAAGAAAAAATTTTCCTTCAAAGAGAAATCATTGTGAACTATTGTGTTATGATAGGAATCCAAATGGCACGGCTACCGCATTTTGAGGAATAATGAAACAAATATCACTTAACTACAGAGATGCATATGTTTAACTAGTTATGATACTGAATCATAAACAACCTAGAAAAACTTATGGCAATAATTGAGGACACAACCAGACAGATTATCAAGCGATTCAATCTAGCCAAGTACTTAGAGAAGGTCGATCAGTAAATAGATCACAAAAGGTTCATAGAATTTCTCAGTTCCTTCGATGCCAGGAAGAATACTGGTACAATGACAATCAAACAAGGAGATGTAAGTAGGAGTGTGGAAGTAGTGCTTAGCCCAAAGTTGGTTGAGAATGCTTTAGGATTGGTGGACAAGCTAGAAAAGAGGCCAAAGAGAGATGTGTATGGCATGTTGGGGATGAATAAGCAACAAGTGTATACAAATGATGGAATCAACATAGTTGGCATCCTCGAGCCTATTTTCAGATTGCAAGCCAAGATGGTACATGCTCTCTTTTCGAGCCAAAAATACACTGCACTCATGAACATAATGGTGATACCACTTCTTGAGAGCATTGCAGCCAAGGCATTAGAAAAAAAAACCTAAACTCCTATGTTGGAACAAAAATTGAGGTGTTATCTAAGGTACTCGCATAAACTCTAATAGCCACAAGTGGAGAATCCTGTGCAAGGAGGGGGATTGGAACAAAAAGGAAAAAACCCTCATCTAAGGTATCAAACATAGGATTTGGAGAAGTGATAAGAACCCCAATAGAAGAGGCCATGGGGGAAATGGATAGAGAAGAGGAAGGGGACAAAACACCAGAAAAATTGCCAATCCATGAGCACCACTCACCCATTCCAACGAGCCCTCCCATCTCTTTCTCCATAGGGAACCTTAGGAAAAAAGAAGCTAACAGGGTTCAACGAGAAGAAGTAGAGCAAGTAGCTAAGAAGAGGGATGCTGACCGCCAACCTCAATAGAAAGGAACCTCAAGCAAGAGAACAGTGAGCAAGCACGGGGAGAAAGGCTTAGCCCCATCCGACCCACAGGGGGACAAGTGAAGAATTATGTTGAGGATTCCCATCAGGAAAACTAGATCTACCAATGAAAAAAGTAGATATTTACAAAGGGCTGAAGAAGTGTCAATGAGGCTTGAAGAGAAACATAAAAAGATACAAGAGGAGAAGGAAAAAAGGTTAAGATGGGAGGAGGAGGAGCAAGTGGCCATCACCATCACAAGATCAGTATAAAAACCCTCTAGATCCTAAGAGCTAGCCATGAAAATCCTGACACATGAAGATGTGTCTATTACGAGTGTTTTTGCAGAGGAAACTGAACAAAGACCAGTGGTAGAAGGTAAGGGACCACCCCAACATAAGGAGCCATAGAAGTAGTGATCAATGAGAGTAACATGATGGCATGGATGCAATACCTACTTGGCAAAGTGCATGAGCTAGCATTCACAACATTAGAAGGGGCCCTAATGGTAGGGGCCAAGACACCAATAGCAGGCACCCGATGCAAAATCTTGCCTGCTGCCTTGAGATATCCACCACCTTGGTACCATTAGTGTGCATCACAGAAGATTATGACAAGCTAGTGAAAGAGCTCTAGAGCTAGTGTGAGAGAATGAATGAGGAGAGAGAAGCTGTGCTTTCCAAGTTAGAAGCAAAAAATGATGCTTTTGCAGCCTTTCGACTAGAAAAAATAAGGCAAATGATGATATACACCAGGAAAGTAACAGCACTAAAAGAGGCCTTGAAGGTTGAAGAAAATTTTTGGGACCTATGTTGAGATATCGAGCTCCACTCGTGATATGCCAGGGTGACCGTTGTGCATTTATGTCACCGACGTCTTAGTTGCAGATGCGGTTGGTATACCGCCCATGAATAATAGCTACATGATAGCTATCCTTATCTACTCTAGTTCGTGGCTTGGTTAGTATGCCACCTTAGTTAGTTGAGTTTGGTTTGAGACCCATATATAGGGTTCTTCTATTTCTTTGTATGAGAGTTTTTTTGGCTTACACAACTAAGAAGAGGAAAACTGTTTTCAGCCTCCACCCTTGTGTGTATTCCCCCATTGTGCAAGCAAGAAAGCTACAAGTGAGACTCCTTCCTTCTCTCCCACAATCTTGACATGGCATCAGAGCCTTGTTCGTGGTAAGGAGCTCAAGAAAGCAAGCCAAGCTCGCGGTGTTCTGGTAAGAGGAGCAGTGTTGCTTTCATTTTCTATTTTGGGAGCAGATCTTTGCAGGTAGCACAGCCGGAAAGTGCAGGAGTGCATTGTCTCAGGTTGAGACGCCCTTCGCGGTGAAGCAAGAGGGCAGTATATGCTGCGGGCAAGGGCTTTAGCCCTTGGTGACCTTGTTTTTTTGATTTTAGGCCATTTCGAGGCCTGTTTTGGAGGCGGAAGTTTTCTGCATGCACTCAGGAAAAGGCCCAGTTTTATGCTGTGGAGCCACTATTCTACAGGTCGGTGAATAGTTACTGTAAAAATTGTATTGTATGCTTGTGCGCAGAGACATTGGGAGTTATAGAATCATCCCTGTTGCCTGTTGATGCAAAAATCGTCACAAGGAAGTGACTGTGTGGTCAAATACCACTTTCGCCAGTTTTGCAGATTTTCCCTTGTGAGGGTGAAGCTGTGGTTTTTGCAGTGACAGAAATTTTTGCAGTCTTCTGTAATGGCATCTGATTCTCTTTCACAGATTGTCACTGAAAAGCTTGACAAGAACAACTTCCAAGCATGGAAGTTTAGAATGACGAATTTCCTTATGGGAAAAGGATATTGGGAATTTGTTGCAGGAAATGAAGAAGAACCAGTTCTTCCTAATGTTCCCAATCAATAGCAAATGCAGGCATTTAAAGCATGGCATGAGAGAGCCAGGAAAGTTATGTATTGGCTGTCTATCAGCATTTCAGACTCTATGATTGTGCATATTTAGGATGCAAGTACGCCAAAGGAGGCATGGGACACTTTGTCAAAAATGTATAGCACAAATACGCAAGCTAGGAAAATGCAGCTCAAGCAAGAGTTGCACAATGTGCAAAGAGAAAATATGAGCATCAACGACTACCACATGAAGGTGAAGAAGATTGCAGATGCACTTGCTTCCATTGGGTCACCAGTGGAAGATGATGATTTAGTTTCTGTGACCTTGAATGGTCTAGGAAAGGATTATGCACAGTTTCGGACATCCATTTCAGTTCGTGAAAGATTTCCTAATTTTGAGGAGTTGATTGCTCTTCTAATTTCTGAGGAACAGAGAAATGGTGGTGCATCTTCTTCAGGAGGAACTTCAAAAGAAGCTGTCTTCTACTCAAATGCTGGAAGAGGTAGAGGCAGAGGTAGAGGAGGCCGATTTGGAGGCCGTGGTAGAAATCAGAATATGCAGCAAACTCAAGAAAACCAGTCCTATGGAGGAGGACGTGGTAACTCTAGAGGCAGGGGGAGCCAAAGAGGTCATGGTGGATGGCAAAGAGGTCAAAATGCAAACAGTAATGTTGAATGCTACTACTGTGGTAAAATGGGTCATATGGCTAAAGACTGCTATAAAAAGTAGAATGACATCATGAATGGAAAACTGCAACAAGGGAATTATGCATCTTCTAGCAGACAGGGTGATGATAGAAATGAGCATTTGTTCATGGTGCAGCACATGAACAATTATGTGACAAGTGCAGAAGAAAGCAATGATGTATGGTATGTTGACTCAGGTGCATCAAACCACATGACAGGTCATGCAGAATGGATGGAGGATGCAAGGAAAATGGAAAAACCAGGATTTGTGGAGACTGGTGATGATACTGCACATCCTATTGTGCAGATTGGAAAAATTCCCTTGTCTATGCAGGATGGGAAAAATAAATACCTGTCCGATGTATTTCATGTCCCGAATATCACCAAGAATCTGGTTTCTGTCGATCAAATGGTTGAGTAGGGCTTGCAGGTTAGATTTAATCCTCATGGATGCTTTGTTGAGGATATGAAAAATAAAGGTCACTTGATAGCAAAAGGAAAGAAGAAGGGAAGAATGTTTACGTTGGATGCAGACATGTCTGAATTGAGTGCAACAATGTTTGCACATGGGACCGGTGTAGTTGCAGATATTGATATCTGGCATAAATGCATTGGTCATGTTAATGTACAACGACTTAAATCAATGCAGGCCCAAAATATTGTTGCAGGATTGCCTAGATTCAAGGTTGCAGAAATGCATAAGGTATGTGAAGCCTGTCAGTTTGGAAAACAGGCAAGGAAACCATTTCCTAGACATGTTCAAGAGAGTGAGAAGCCATTGGAATTAATCCACTCTGATGTGTGGACTACTAAAGCTGCATCTCTTGGAGGCTGTCATTATTTTGTCACTTTTATTGATGACTATAGCAGAAAAGTTTGGGTGTATTTTATGAAAAAGAAAAGTGAAGTTTTTGGGCATTTCAAAACCCTTAAAGCTATGGCTGAAAAAGAAACAGGTCTGCAAATAAAATGCCTAAGGTCAGATGGAGGGGGAGAGTACCTCTCAAATGAGTTTGCAAAGTTCTTGCAGGAGCATGGCATAAAGCAACAATATTCATGCAGTTATACCCCACAACAAAATGGAATTGCAGAAAGGAAAAACAGGCATATTGGAGAGGTATCTCGTGCCATGCTCAATGAAAAAGACTTGCCAGATTTTTATTGGGCTGAAGCAGTTGCTACAGCAATCTACATAATGAACAGGACTCCCACTGCAGCAATACATGGAATGACTCCAGAGGAGAGGTATACTGGTAGGAAACCAGATATTTCTCATTTGAAAATTTTTGGTTGCATTGCCTATGTACATGTGCCAGATGAGCTGAGATCCAAGTTGGATCCAAAAGCAGAAGTGCATCTTTATTGGTTACTCTCTGCAGCAAAAAGGGTATAGATACTATAACCCTTCTACTCGTAAGTTTACAGTGAGCAGAGATGTTGTTTTTGATGAGATGAGTAGCTGGTATAAACCAGTAAATGTGATTGATGATGTAGATGCACAAAATGGTAATGCTGCACAGAATTCACAGTAGCAGTCACAAAATATTAGTGGACCTGGAGCGTCCTCTAACAGTGGTTTACATTCTTCGCCATGGACAGGCAGATTGAGATCAGGAGAATCTTCTCAAAGCAATGCAGATAGTGGTATGCAGGTATCACGAAAAGGAAAAGAGAAGGTTGATCAGCCCATGTTTGATGTGAATGCAGGTCACTCTTATGTGGATGGTGAATCCAGTGGCTCAGAACAGAGCATTGATGATGAGTTGGGTATTCCTTCTATTGTTACACCTGGAGTAAGGAAGACCAAGGATGTTTTGAGATCACCTGGGAGTGAACCTACTTTGCGCAGGTCTACGAGAGCTAGGTATCCTGTGGATAGGCTGAAATATGATGGATTTACAGCCATTCACTATGCATATATGGTCAAAGCGATACATGAACCAGAATCCACATCTTTTGAGCAAGCCATGGGAAAAGAAAAATGGGAGAAAGCCATGGATGAAGAAATGGATGCCTTGGAAGCAAATGCTACATGGGAATTGGTACCTTTGCCTAAAGGTAAAAATGCAATTGGTTGTAAGTGGGTTTATAAGGTGAAGCACAATGCAGATGGTTTTGTGAGCAGATACAAGGCAAGATTAGTAGTCAAGGGATATGCACAAACATATGGCATTGACTATGAAGAAACATTCAGTCCGGTTGCAAGGATGGCAACCGTAAGAGCAGTCATTGCTATGGCTGCATCAAAGGGATGGTCTTTACATCAGATGGATGTAAAGAATGCCTTCTTGCATGGTGATTTACAAGAAGAGGTATATATGGAGCAGCCACCAGGTTATGTGCATGCTGTTCATCCTGAGTTTGTTTGCAGGTTGAAGAAAGCCTTGTATGGCTTGAAGCAAGCACCTAGAGCATGGTCTGACAAGATAGGACAGTATCTTGTCACTATTGGCTTTCAGATTTCCAAGGCAGATTTCTCACTTTATGTGAGGAAAATAGAGAAAGGTATTATGCTACTTGTCATTTATGTTGATGATTTGATTATGACAGGTGACAGTGATGAAGATATCCTTCATGTGAAAATGCTATTGAAGCAGAAGTTTGAGATGAAGGATTTGGGAGAGCTACGTTATTTCTTGGGCATTGAGGTGATTAGATCGCCAAGTGGGATACAGCTCTTGCAGAGGCAGTATGGATTGGACATGCTGTCCAAATATGGGATGACAGGCTGTAAGCCTATTTCAGTTCCTTTGGAGCAGAATGTGAAGCTGAGCATAGATGCAGGTGAGCTTCTAGAAGACCCTACTATGTACAGACGCATAGTAGGAAGTTTGATTTATATGACTATTACCAGGCCAGATTTGAGCTATGCTGTTGGATTGGTAAGTCATTTTATGCAGGCTCCAAGGAAACCACATTTGGATGCGGCTAGACGCATACTCAGGTATGTGAAGTCCACATTGCAGTATGGACTATTTTATGAGACTGGGGTTCAGATACAGTTGCATGGATACACTGATGCTGATTGGACTGGTAGTATTTCTAATAGACGATCTACCAGTGGATATGTGTTCTCTTTTGGGAGTGCTGCAGTCACTTGGAGTAGCAAGAAACAGCCTACAGTTGCCTTGTCAAGCACAGAGGCTGAGTACAGGGGTGTAGCAATGGCTGCATGTGAGGTAGCTTGGTTGCATAAACTACTTTATGATATGCATCAGTCTACAGATGGGCCAGTTGTCATTTATTGTGACAACATGAGTAGTATACACTTGGCAAATAACCCAGTCTATCATGCTAGAACAAAGCACATTGAGGTGCATTGTCACTATGTGCGAGAGAGGGTTTTACTAGGTCTTATTGATCTAGTTTATGTCAGCACAAAGGATCAGGTAGCTGACATATTCACGAAGGCATTGGGCGCAGAGAAGCTGCGCAAGTTCAGTGACCTGCTTGGTGTGCAGGAATTGGGATTGAGCTCGAGGGGGAGTGTTGAGATATCGAGCTCCACTCGTGATATGCCAGGGTGACCGTTGTGCATTTATGTCACCAACGTCTTAGTTGCAGATGCGGTTGGTATATCGCCCATGAATAATAGCTACATGATAGCTATCCTTATCTACTCTAGTTCGTGGCTTGGTTAGTATGCCACCTTAGTTAGTTGAGTTTGGTTTGAGACCCATATATAGGGTTCTTCTATTTCTTTGTATGAGAGTTTTTTTGGCTTACACAACTAAGAAGAGGAAAACTGTTTTCAGCCTCCACCCTTGTGTTTATTCCCCCATTGTGCAAGCAAGAAAGCTACAAGTGAGACTCCCTCCTTCTCTCCCACAATCTTGACAACCTATACGAAGAATAAAGGGAAGGGTGCATAGCTTTAGAGCAAATTTGTCCCTTAAACTCCAAAGAAAAAAAATATACGGAGTTAGAAAACAAGTACTTGAAGCAGCAAAGGGATGAATTGAGACAAGAGCTACATGTTACAAAGATGCAAAAAGATGAAGATGCCATGAAGAAGATGGAAGAGCTACATAATCAACTCCACATAGTAGTAGCACTCCATGAGCAGGCATCCTAAAGGAGCAAGTGGAATGCTAGGGCCAAGACAAGGAAAAGATACATGCGATATGGAAAGAGCAAGAGTAACTAGTAACCATCCTCTCATGAGAGAAAAATCAATGTCTCAAATAGATGAGAGGGAAAGTTGAGGGGTGGGTAGAAAGGAATGATGAATAAAAGATTTAGCAGAACGCTATCAAAATGTGAGCACATAATGGTTGAAGGAAAAGGGGAGGTGATAGAGATGAGGATGTAGGCATAGTAGGAGGCTTTCTTTAACATGTCACTCACCTTGAAGGAGGGGAGACAATCAAAGGGTTGAAAAGGAAATTATAACTCACAACGAGAGCAATAAGACACAACCTTCATGAAAAGAAACCTAGAGCCATCACCATCCTAAGGATAGAATAGCAAAGGAAATACCTAATCAAGGCAGGGTTGTCTAGGCAAGAGCTTAACTTGCTAGGATTTGGGAAACAAAAGCAAAAAGCACAACCCCCTACTCAAGAGTTTTTAAAGCCAAATCTTGAAGAAGGGCATGATTTTGAGCAACAAAATGATGAGAAAGAGCAGTCTACTATAACAAGCCCACCTCCGCAACCTAAATCATAAGCAAAAATGCATGATGAAGACCCCACTGCCTTAGAGAGAATTGTGAAAATGAGACACAAAAGGAGAGATTTGGCGAAGCTATTCCAAAGAAAGCTTAATACCAAGCCTCAACCCCACCACCAGTAGTTGAATCCCCTATCCCTCAATGTGAAGAATGCTTACTAGTCAATTGGACATGAGAATTATCCCTATGTGATTAGTATGAGAGTTGCTACAACCATTTGAATTCACCTTCTCCTATCCCCAATCACTTGATTGAGTACTATCATCAAGGGTGATGGAGGAGGTGATCAAGATTTCAATGCGGTTGGGAAAAAGGTGGCTAGAGGAAAAGGCAAAGCAACCAAGGTTGTGGTAGAGGGAACTCGCCAAGTATACTGGGAAGATAAAGTGATGGATGAGTCTAGAGAAATCAAGGGCTATGAATCCCAACCCAACAAGATACGAGGTAGATTTTCATCTGGAGGTGCATGGAAGGAATGTTGTGACCCTTGAGGAGAGCTTGAGGAGTGCATGACCTGCACTGAAAAATATCTTTGCTCATCTATGGAGCACTTTCTTAAGGATTTTTCTTCATGTCCAAATACAGTGTCCTACCACCACTTGTAAATATCTATGTCTCCTAACGATACTTCTTAAAAAAAAGCCCATAGCAGAGGAAGAGCGACTACTATCCGTCTTTTTGTATATAAATGTGGGCATAGATAGTTGTACTATGACTAGGCTCATGATGATAGCTACCTTATTTCCTATTTTTGTATGAACCTCCTAGAGGAGGATATGAGTGGTAGTCGGTTTGCAAAAACCACCCATTTTGTCCAATATACCTCTAAATGTGAGGGTTAAATTAAAAGGCTATATGCTAAGCCGGTCCTTCCTAAAGTAGGTCACTTAAAACCCCAACTAGTTGTGCCCTTGTAGGAGAACATGATGTAACTTAGTATCACTTATAATGTATTTTTTAAAGAAAAAAGAAGAAGATCCATCTCCCAGTTCCACCACCACTTGCACAATGCACTACACGGTAAGCAGACACTGCCCCTAGAGGCAGTGTACCTATTCGTGCTTTACAAGCACATTTTGTAGTTGTGCAGCTAGCCAACAACTTTAGAGACCCTTCTTTATCAGTCAATATATATTTAGCACCAATAGTCTCCAATTATATGTCACAAACTAATCCTACATGACGAATCTCCTAAAAGCCCCAAGTACCATTTTCTAGACCACCCTCAACTCTCCAATCCATACCATCCAATGCCATGGGACTGGCACTTAGCTAGGAGGGGATAATGTTAACCCTTGGAATGACACAATATGTAAGCAAAATTACGCAAGGTGCAAAGAAGGCTTAAGAAGAAGCATAAGAAGATAGCTCGATGGAAAAAGAAAACCAAGAAGTGGGAGAACTTTTTTAAAAATAAAAAATAAGGAACACAAGAAATGAAGCAGCACTAGGCTCCGTCCTGTGTGAGTTATAAATGGAAAGGATTTTGTAAAGGAGCAATGAGAATAGGAATAAAAATAGAAAAAAGAGTGGAAAAGAGGATCAAGGTCAGGGATTGCTGGTCATGGAAATGAGTATGGTGCCCAAGGGGAGATTTGCATGTATAAAAGTCACAAAGTGAATGGATAAGCTTATTCTTGGTGTGTGCACACTAGCTCTTTTCTTGTTCTTACTCTTGCTTTCTTCTTGTGCATGAGGGAGAGAGGGAGTGTGAGAGAGGGAGAGTGTGAGTGTGTGAGATTGAGGAACCATGGATAAGCTCTTCTTCTCCTCCTTCTTCTATTCTCTTTTCCAAAACACACATCTATGGATGTGTAACATGTCCGCTCGTCCACTTGTGGGACACGAGTCATGTCCACCACACTTTCCTCCGTTTGCTTAGTTATCTAACTACCTACCACATTACGTTTGACATGCAAAATCAGCTTTCTTAATTAATCAATTTAATCACTAGTTCCTTCACATAACTTAGACACTAACACAAAAACAATGTTAAGCAAGTTCCTTTTTTTCAAATATCTAATCTTTATTTATCATAATCCTGCAGTACATCAAGTATCATGCTTGGAGGCTATCCCAACAATCTACAGGATTTCTACTCCAAGTTCTGCCCATAGACTAGTACATGGGCCTCGAGATCCCATCTCAAGTCACGTTGGCCTCTTGTGCGGGATCCGGAGGCAAGGAATTTGTAGCTAGAGCCTCCCCTGGCACCCAAGCATCCTCTGCTCCAAGCAGCACCCACGGAGAGACCTCTCGCGGCGGGTCAGGTCCATATACCCGACGCGGCTAACAACCCCCTTGGATAGGGCTAGGTAGACAGTCGGAGGTAACTATTCTTGCCTCTCCCTCTAGGATTTTAACCTGAAGCATTAGGTGTTTTTTCTTAAATTAGTTCATTGAGAAAAGGAGATCAAATAATGTACCTAAGTGTACAATCACGAACATTTCGGAGGCTGTTTGTACGGCCAACTGCTAAGGTGTGACTCCTTTTTCCCGGATGTTCCCAGCATTTGATCTTGGATCGTTCGCAACTTGGTGAGATCCCAATAATCTCAAACAAGATCATGCAAGCAAATGTTCTTGGTAAATTAACTTATTTTGACTTGCTCTTCCCCTTGGTTTTACCTTATGGTATCTTAACCCTAACTCAAATCACTAACTAGTCAACCAAGGCAACGGACATGCCTTATTCGCAACCCAACCAAGGGTCTTTTATTCTTCCAGTTCTTTACACATGTGGGAGCTTTCGCTCAACCGCCAAGACCCACGGACCGCTTATTGTTTCAAGCGTTCCAAGCGAGCTCTCATGGCTATCTCTCACCTAGCCGACGCGCCGTCGATCCTACGAATGCAGTGAACTTACCTTGATGCTTGATCGAGTACCCTCCTCTCTCTCACACTTCGGTAGCTCCACGATTCTTGATGCTAGCTCAAGCATCCTCAAGCCTCCTCCATCTCCAAGCCTCATCCTCCATAGCCGCATGCGCAAGAGAAGAGAAGAAAAGAGAAGAGGAGAAGGGGAGAGGAGAAGGTGGAGAGCTTCACCCTCTTGATTCCTCACTCTCTCACACACTCACTCCCTCACACTCTCACACTCCCTCTCTCAAGAGCATACACAAGCAAGAAGGAGAGAAGAAGAGAGGAAGAAGAAGACTAGTTTTGCCACACCAAAGAATGAGCTCTTCATTCACTTTTCAACTTTATATACAAAACCCTACTTCCCTTTTGGGCGGTCATTCCCTTTTTCCCTTTTTTACATGGCCGCTCATAGCCCAGGCCCTGTTTTCCATTGTCCTTTTATCTTTCTTGCTTCCTTTTCACTACCCTTCTACATTTACAAATCGCACGGGTGAGAGCACGGCACTCTTTTACAATATTTTAGGGTGCGCTTTTTATGCGCCTTTCCCTTTTCGTGGTTGCCTTGGCCTTTAACGGTTGTCCTTGCGCTTTTGGCCTTTTCTCCTTCTTTTCCTTCCGTCGGGTTACCTTTTTTCCGCCTTTGCCCTGCGTCTTTTCCACTTTCTTTCGCTCTCTTCGTGTTGGGGTTAACATTACCCCCCTCCTAGATGAGTGCCAGTACCATGGCACTTATTGGCGTAGGGAGCAAGTGGTAGTATGCACTGAAGACTTCGGGGGGACAGGGGCTTGGGGTCTGCACTGGTGACCGGTTACGTGGGGGTTGGTTGGGGATGCCGCGTAGGATGATTTTTCCGGCTTGTCGGATGCTGGGTGGGCAATTAGCATTGGAGGTTGATGAAGAACGAATGCCACTTGGGCTGTGGTTGTCAACACCTGCAATTGAAAACCTGTCAGGTGGTCTCTCCCTAGGGGTAGTGCTAGTCTCTGTATTGTGCACAAGATGTAGTTTGGGAGAAGGTCGAACTCTAAGCAAGCTGAGAGTGTTGTCCTGCACTTGAGGACCCAAACTGTGAATTAGTTCTGTGTAGGTATTATATGAGTGCCGTGCGTGTGCATACTTAAATATTACGTAGCTAGAAGGCTGGGCGGCGGGGGCCGTGTGGAGCAGAATTGTGGTAATGGGGAGATGAAGTACACCTTTGACTCTTGTTTGGAGGCGTCGTTAGGGGTGTGCCATTGTCGTCGGAGCTTGCTTGCTTTTTTTTTTTTTTTTTTTTTTGGTGCCATGGTTACATGGAGGCAGCAGTACAAAGGATAACGGGAGTTCTACTCCTCATCATCCGAATGGTGGGGAAGGGTGGGCGGAGGGTGGGGGGCCTTGTTAAGGAATTGTCGGCTTAGCAAGTAGCCTTTAGTGTGGAGGCGGGTTTTGAGGGTGGTGGTGGAGAGAAAGGGGTGGTTGCACTATGTGAATTTGCTGTCATTCATGTCTTCCAGCAGTGCACCATAGAAGGATGGCAAAAGAGCAGCACGCATCATGAGGCAAGTCATGGTGGTGCTGTCTATGGCATTGGGGTCAAAATAGAGGGGTGGAAGGTGGCGCTCTTGGGGTGCAGGTTCCTGGTGTACTAGGATTCTAATTAACCTAAGGTAGTTACAAGTGGTGATGAATGCTGGGTCAGGGCAGGAAGTGAATTCGTTAAGGAATTTATTTATAGAGCTGTACAAGTCGGGCAGGGTGAAGAGAAGAGTGATCCTATGGGAAGTGGTATTGGTATTATAAATGACGGGGAAGTCAAACCTGCCGTGGATGGACGGGTTAAAATCCACTCCTACCCTTCGAGGATACGGCATAAAGGTGGGGTCGTTCCTTTCCGAAGGGAGGGTGTTGCAAAACACCATCCACGCCTCCAGGTTGACGTCAAAAATTCGCTGCCTTCAGGTGGGTTGGGAACTATAGCCTTCCACTGTGCGAGGTACTTGGAGGACTTTGTCTTGCCAAAATTCGCGGTCCTCGGCCCCCCAAGTAGTTGGGTGGGCCTCACGCTCTTCTAACCATTTAGCCTTGAGCCGGGCCCCCATGGCGATGACATCCTCCACCAACTGAATGGGCAGCACCCTATTCAAGGTGGTGGGAAACTCGAAGCTTAGGTCGAAGGGGTCTCGTCTATACTCCTGCTACTCCCAGATAATCATTTCAGTGCGGTACTCAGCGGGGGAGTCTTGGGTGCACAGTGGGAAAGGGGCAGGCTGTTTCGGGGCGGGTCTGGCCTTCAGTTTTCTTCTTGCCTTCTCCACCATTTCCTTCCTTCGGGTGGTGTGGGTTGCTCTTCGTTCGGCAGATGCGTCATGGGGTGGCACTTCGGTTTGTTGGGGTTGAGGAGGTTTGCGCGGCATATTCCTCGTCTTGAGGCCCTAGGTCAAGCTCTGGCTCACCCCCTTCTGCTTGCTCCTCCTCCTGTGTTTTCTCCTCAGTGAACCCCAGGTCATCTATCTCCTGTGTTGTCAGTCCTGCTTGTGCCAGATATTTCCTTTGTTCCTCTAGGCTCTGCGGAGGGCCTCCTAGCTGCAGTGGTACGTGCAGACCTGCCGTGAGGGCTTTGCGCGCAATGGTTAGCTTTCTCTGCAACTGATCATTGGCCTCATCTGTTTTTGAGTGGGTGGTGTGGAGCAGCGTGTTGATAAAGGTGCGCTACTGAGCTATCATAGCAAGTTGGGCTGCCTCTGCCTGGTTTTCAGCCATCACTTTTTTGCCCTCAGCCTTGGCCAGCCGGCGTGCTAAGTCCTGCACTCTCTACTCGTTATGATTTGACCATTCCTTTGCCCGCCTCTCCATGTCTTCCAGGCTTTCCCCCTGTCGGAGGGTCATCGCCATAAATTGTTTTTGCTGGGCTTCGAGCTCATGGCGCAAGCGGGACTGCTCTCGGTGCTCCTCTGCGATCTGCTCGTTGAGTTGGTCCCGTGTCACCTGCAACCTGCGCACTTGTTCTGCCCTTAATTGATCCAGCTCTGCAACGTCTTGTCTAATTTTCTCAAGCTGACTCTGCGCCTCCAAGTTGGTTGCAGATAGCTGGTCATTCCTGCGCTGAAGGTGGGCATTTGTCTCCCTCTCCCTGGTGAGACACTCCATTAGGATTTTCCTTCGTCCCTCCCATGTAGCGTCGCGCTCCTTCAGGGTTTTCAGCTCCTCCGCCTCCTTGGTGCTGGCCTCCTCCCTAAGCACAAGGATTTCCTTTTGATATTCTGTTATTTGCCTTACTCTGTCTAGTTGGAGGGCAGCTTGTGATTTGCGCTACGCTGCAACTGCGTGAGCAGCTCCTTTACATAGTCATCATAGTGGCCTGTTGGAGGTGGGGAGTGGGGCATGATCGTAGTGGTGGCAATCTCCTCCACTTTTTGTCTTTTCTCTTCTGGCCCTGGCTCCAGCTCAGCCGTCGCTGCCCTTTTAGCCCCTGAGACTAGGGTGGCCCCGGCTGCTTCCCTTGCCAACTCTCTTTCCACCAAGAATTGTAGCCAGGTGACTACATTGCTTTCATCGATCTTTGGGGTGTGCATTAGGGCGGCTGTGGCAGGGGGCGTCACCTTGAGGGGAGTGGCTTGCATGGTTGGTGCGAGGAGAGGGGAGATGGGTCTGACTGGGTCTTTTCCTTTCCCTTCTGTAGAAGGCGGTGGCATAGGTTCCGGCGTACCAGTGCTGGGGCTGGGTGCTTCAGATTGGTATGTTCTGCCCGCTCCTTCCATGTCTTTCCTCCGTTGTTCCTCGATGGAGCGACGCGTCGCCAGCTCCAATTCTTCTTCTTCTCTCCTCCTCAACTCTTCCTCAGCCCTCTTTCTTCTTTCCTCCTCTTCTCTTACCGACTCTCTTCGGGCCCATTCAAGCTCCTCCTTCTCTTTTCTCCTTCGCTCCTCCTCTCTCTTTCCGTGCAGGGCTTTGGTCCGTTGCTCCGCTTTCCTTTCTGGTGCAACCTGGCATTCTCCCTCCTCGTCGGTGTCCGTCTCTGTTTCATCCGACTGTTCCTCCACCTGGGGCTGGGACTGTGACGGCAATTCGCCACCTTTTCTGCCATCTCCCTGTTTGTCCTCTCCCGCACGTCCCTGCCCTATTGCCTCGTGGAGGATCGCAGTGAGGGCACCTCCAAAACCTACGGTGGAGGCCTTGGAGGATGAGGCCTTGCGGGTTGATCGAGGTGAGGGGGATTCTCTTGCTACAGCCCTTCCTCCTATTGCCAGGGCCTTTGTTGCTGAGGCCTCAATCGTCCTTCTCAGGAACCCGTTGAGGTTCACCTCATCCAGTGCCTGAGCCGCGATGCTTTCGAGTAAAGGCACATTTATCTTGGACATGATGCTATTGTACCGTTGACTCGAAAATAGGGTATGCATCATTTTTGCCTGCAGTTGAATCTCTGGATCAGGGATGTCTGCCAAGTTGACTCCGTCGTCGTTGGTGTGGACTTTCACTTTGTCCATTCCCAACATGGCGTAGACGTCCCTTTTCGGCTTCTTCTCCACCTTGTTCGGAAGCCCCAGTGCTCTTTCTATCAGTTTAGGGGTCAGTTCAACCTGCACCTATTTGGTGGCTTCCGCGTTCCGCACTGTGATGGTGCCCCTGTTTTTGTTGAAGGTGCGTAGGAACTCGACGCACAGGGTATAGTCTATCCTCTGGCCCACTGCTTCCAGATACCGTTGTAAGTGGCATTGCTCCATGATCCGTCGTACCGCTGGTTCCTCAATAACTACATCTTCCAAGTTGAATATGTGGCGGAACTTCAGCTGATTGAATGCTCTGGTTTCCATTGTGAGGCCGTACCGCACCTGTTCCTCCTCCGAGAAAGGGAGTTTGCCAGCTTTGTCTTGACCTGCCATGGTCGCCACCTGTACATTCAGTCAATTCACTTCTTAGTATTTTTGGCAACCAATTCGTAGGATGACCATAGCAGATTTTATCATTTATAACCATGATTTTTTCCTTTCAAACTTCTATCACCTATTTCTGCATGGCATTTTAATTTGGAGCCCTTTCATGATTGGTTCACTTTTTAGTTTTAACTTTCATGCTTGGTTTACTTTTTAGATTTACTGCCCCATCCCCCTTGTGGAAAAGAAAAATCCGTCCCCGGATTGGGGGTGTGGGTCCAAGGCATTCAGGTTGTTTTGTGGAGGAGCCAATCGTAGAAGTTGGGGTTATATTTGAGGTGTGCAGAGTAGTCCAGGTCATAGGGTCGGATGCCTACGTGGGTGATGTATGTGAGGACATCGGTGAGGAAATCTCCGGAGTTGACCCGACTTGCGATGTGGAGCTCTTCTTCTGTCAGGATGCGATCGAGATAGGGGTGTCCTAAGATATGATCGACCTCGAAGAGTGGTTAGCACTCGATACGAGGTGGGCGCGACGTATGTGGGATCATACTCGGCTGTCTTGATGGCTCGGCGTTGTTCAGCGTTGGTCATTATGCAGCATCCTTCCACTGCCCATTTTAATCGAAGAGTGTACCACTGCTTCAAGAAGGGAGATTCGGTGTCTGCCAGATGGGACAACCTTGTTGTTTCTTGGCTAGTGAGGCCAGACGTCATGCGCGGGTCAAACGATGGGATGAGGCATTGCTTAATGGCTTGCTCTTTGGAGACCTCGCGAGCGAGTAGCTCAGCGGCGGCAGAGCATGAAGCTTGTGCAAACGCGAATTCAAAAGTCTCCCAAGAGCAAGGCATGGTGCGCACGTCCGTTGCAAGGGGTTCCGCTAACAGTCCCAAGTCTAGGCGATCATAGCTGAGGGCCAGTGCCACAAAGGTGGCATCGAGCTGTTTGATGCAGTCCAAAACGTCATCCCCCGTGTCCTCGGCGAGGTCAGCGGCCAGCGTTAGGAATGACTTCTGTTCTAGGAAGGCTTAAGGCCGACGGGTGGTTGAGGTTTGCTGGGGCTGGAGGTTCTATCGGTACAGAGCTACAGCTGGGGGCCTGTTTGAGTCAGCAACTCGGGCGTTGGTCAGATGGATGGGTCGGGTTTGATCTTAGGGGCCATGCTAGTGCGGTCGACAGGGTTGCTGAGTTGCGGGCCGGGTTGGTTGGGTGATACCTCCGATGGTGGTGGCCGATGCTTGGGCCGTTGGGCGTGTGTGACGCCCATGGGGTGACTCGCAAAGGAGTCGGATGATTGGGGTGGACTCTGCGATTCGTGGTCTTGAAGTGTCAGAGGACAGGGCCTTGCAATTGACGTAGGAGCAGGGCCCGTGTCAGTTGGGACTTTGGGGATCCACAGCAAGGCATTCCCCTCATAGTAGCCTTGTGCATGCAGCAGGATTTTAGGGACCCATATTTGTTTAATCAGGCGGCGCTTGTGATGATGGCGTTTTGGTCTTCTAGGTTTAGGTTTGTAGGTGTTCCGTGGACCCGCGCGTCTAGTCCTAGGCTGATCTCAAGGCTTCTTCGACACCCATTGCAAGCGAGTCTGTTGGGGTTTTGCCTTAGGTTTGGCGGGTCACAGTCCATGGGGATCTGGGTGTAGTAAATATGCACGGCCCTCCTCCTTAGTCCTAGGTGCGGCTATTTCTATCGGTGGCCCGTTGAGTGATGCTCGGGTTACGAGGCGCTGGCTGAAAGTCATGACAATGGCCACATTCCTGATTGTTAGGTGGATGCGTTGTGACTCATAATCAACATTGCAACGAGTCTGCTTTTTAAAAGTTCACCCGAGCAATGACTCTGTGCCTGCCTCCCTGGCATCGGGCAGGACATAGAATAGTGTGGGAATAGTTTCAGTCTCGATAGAAACGACAACCCTGCATGTGCCGAGGATCGGGTAGGATTGGGCCCCATATGGGTTCAATCTAGCTGTTGTGGGATGAAGCATTGGTGCACCAAGTTGGGTCCAATGCTCATGCGTCAAAATGTTAAAATCCACCCCCTCGTCAATCAGGGCATTGAAGGAGCACGTTTGCTTGGCCGTGACCGTGATGCGGAGGTAGGCGGGTTCTACAGGCTCCTCCTCATTCTCGCTGATTTCCGTAAATGTGGCTACTTGTATTTTAACGTGCGTTTCCACCATTGGTTGTTCATGCAGTGGGTGAGTGGGCGGATAGTACTTTTTGATTCGACTGCCGTTAAAGAAGCCCATTCCCTCACCATCCAGTGTTTCCAGCTCGACATTACCAGTTTGGCTGATTGTGCGGACCTTAAAGGGCCCGAGACCTCTGAATTTCATCTTCTGTTTGTGTCCTTTAACTGAGTAGAGGAGCACTAGGTCTCCCGGCTCAAACTCTCGTTGCTTGACATGTTTGTCAAACCAGCTTTTGCGTCTAGCTTTCTCACTGATAAGCGCATGGGTGGCTAGGAGACGCACCTCTGATAGGCGTTCTAGCTCGACTAAGCGTTGCGTCCATGCCTCCCTCCCCTCCCATCGTTCTTGGAGTGCTATCCGCAGGCTAGGGACGAAGAATTCTAATGGAAGAATAGCTTCGGTCCCATAGGTTAGCCTAAAAGGTGTTTGTCCGACGGCCGTCTTATAAGCTGTTCGGTAGGCCCACAGGGCTGCCATCAACTTGTTATCCCAGTCACTTCGTGAGGCTGAGACTACTTTGGTCAGGACAGTGATGAGAATTTTGTTGGTTGACTCAGCCTAGCCATTAGCCTGAGGGTAGTATGGTGAGGATTTACGATGGATGATGAGGAAGGTGGATAGGAGATGGGCTATCACTTCGTTGATGAAGTGCGTTCCCTGGTCGCTAACCAATTCGATGGGGCAACCAAAACACGAGATTACTTGCTCCCATAAAAACTTGGCAGTTGTCCTAGCGTCGTTTTTCCGTGTGGCCCTCGCCTCCGCCCATTTGGTGAGGTAGTCCGTGGCCACCACGATGTATCTAGCCTGTGAATATTGTGCCGCGGGGCGGATGGGTCCTATGAAGTCAATTCCCCACTTTTCGAAAGGTTGGTGAGCGATGACCGGGGTTAACTCCATCGGATCTTTACGGACCGGGACCCTTGTCCGTTGGCACTCGTCGCAATGTTTGACAAATTGTGAGGCATCACGGAAGAGCGTGGGCCACCATAGCTGGGACTGCAACACCTTTTGTGCTGTAGTATCCCCGCTAAAGTGTCCTCCTGCAATACCGTTGTGCACCTCTGAGAGCACATCGTGCATCTCATGCTCACATACGCATCTACGTAGCAGACCATCTTGCCCTAGCCTATAGAGCTAGCCTGCAATCAACTGATAGGGCTGGATCTTTAGGATTAATCGCCTAAGCCGTGCCCGTTCTATTGGTCATTCGGGCAGCCCATACTCGAGTACTTGGACTATTTGTCTACCCAGTATGGTGTCAGGTCAACCCTGAATAGGTCTTTTTCACCGGATATGCGGAATAAGTGGTTGTCTGGTAATTCGTCCACTATGCCTTGTCTAGCAGCTTCTCCTGTGGGTACTCAGGACAGATGGTTAGCCATGTAGTGTTGTTTTCCCTTCTGTACTACCACTGAGAAGTCGAATTCCAGGAACAGGAGAAGCCGTCGGGCTATACGTCTTGTAACACAAGGTTTGTTGACTAGATAGAGCAGGACTTGATGGTCTACAAAGAAGGTGAAGGGGGTGGCTTGCAGGTAATGCCGGAACTTCTTCATGGCGAATACCATGGCTAATCCCTCCCTTTCCGTTGTCGAATAATTCATCTCTGTTTCAGTGAGCTACCTGCTCGCAAAACTCACTGGGTAATCTAAGTTATGCTCACCAGGTTGGCACAGCACTGCCCCCACGGCGAACTTAGAGGCGTCAATGTGTACGTGAAACAACATAGTCCAATCTGGGGGTCATAGGATAGGTGCCGTTGTTAGGGCTTTTTTCAATTCCTCATAGGCTCGTTGGCAGGCTTCGGTCCACTCGAAGGCAATTAGCAGCTTGTACAATGGCCTAGCGATCAACGCATAGTTCAGTACAAACCGTCGGTAGTATCATGTGTGACCTAAGAAGCATTGAACTCCCCCATAATTACTTGGGGGTGGGAGGTCCACGATAACCTTGACCTTTGAGAAGTCCGTGGCAATGCCGTTCTTGGATACCACGTGTCCCAATATGCAGCCGTGCTTTACCCAAAACTGATATTTCAGGGGGTTGAGAGAGAGACGGTATAAACGACACCATTCAAAGACCGCGCGGAGTTTTTCGAGATGTTGGTTCCAGGCCGAATGGACACACAGGTCATCGACGAAGACCTCTAACTCCTTGCGAAGCATGTCCTTGAATATGGTGCACATGAGGCGTTGAAAGGTGGCGGGGGCATTGGTTAGCCCGAATGGCATGACCACATAGGCAAAGACGCCCCACTCAGTGGCGAAGGCAGTCTTGTGCCTATCCGCGGGGTGCATTTGCACCTGATTGTATCCCGAGAAGCCATCCAAGAAACTGTAGGCTTCCTTACTTGCCACCCTCTCAAGCATGTGCTCGGTGTACAGTAAGGGATAGTTGTCTCTCTTTGTCGCTGCGTTTACTTTCTTGTAATTGACGCACACTCGAATCTTGCCATTTCTCTTGATCACAATGACTATGGGTGATACCCAGTCCGTGTGCTCAATTTCGTAAATGAATCCGGCTCGCATCAACTTGTCAATTTCCTCCTTGACAGCATGGGCGTGCTTTGGATTCATGGGGTATGGTCACATCCCGGTACTCCCGCAAAAGAGTGATGAGGCTGGATTCTTCCTCCATGGTCAGGTCCTCGGCAATGAACACTAGTCGGGGTGTTTCTTATTTAGGGCTAGGTTTATCTCCTTGACCTTGGTTGGCCCTTCGATGGGTTCGCGGGTTTGCCCTTGGCGCTTGGCACTTAGTAGAACCACCACCCTGTCCCCTCTTTTGAATTTCGAAAAGCGCTTAGGGAGGTCTTGTGGCTTCCTTTGCTCCTTCGATCGCACATCGTTGGGACGCTTTGCTTCATTCTGCCGTAACCGTCGGCGCCTCAGGTGGATGGGTAAGTCTCCCCTGGTGCATCTGGTCATGGGTGGCCTAGGGATTTCTGGGTCATCCTCTGAAGTAACTTCAGATTCAGAGTCGAATTTCCCATTTTCACTAGGGGAGGTGGTCTCCCCTGGCGGCCGCACTTCGGATGGCGACTCGGTTCTAAGCATGGCTGCCGTTTTTGGTTGGTCAGGCCGGCCTGCTTAAAATCCACAGCTCCCATCTGTTCCAACCAAGCACGATCGCATTTCGCACACATGACTCCTTGGTCCATTCTAAGGGCCGGCCTTGGCTGCGGTTTTGCATCTGCTCGGATTTGCTCAATCTCTCGCCCTTCGGTGTCATATTCTACGGTGTCCATCTCACCCTCACTTCCTTCATCGAAGGGTTGGCAATCTTCGTATTCGTCTCCGGAATCCGCCTCGCTGGACTGCTCATCGTCCCCCAAGGCCTGCTCTGCCTCATTTTGTTGGTCGGGGACCAATGCCCAGTTGTATCTGAGATTTAGTTCGTGCACTCTAGTCCACTTCCATTCGGGCTCTTCCAAGAGGTCTTGGAGCGGCTTGAGATTGGCGGCTGCGTTGCGTGCCAGTCGGTCCGTTAGGTGCCCCAGTATTCCCTGGAGTTCTCTCCTGTTGGTTGGCACTTGGGAGGCAACAGGCCTAGGCCCACCATGGAGGATTGCTGCCATCATGTAGACAGGTGTAGGCTGTGTTTCTCTTGGCTTGCCAACTGTTTTGATAGCCTGCTCGTACGCTTCATGATCTGAGAACGGCAGATCAAGTGTAGCGAGTACGTGCATCCAATCCCGCTCATCCTCTGGGCAAGGGATATACTTCGTCAAGGACCCATAGGGTTCCTTGTTCTGGGTGGTTCCCTTGAGTAGAGTAGAGATGGCATCCAGGTCGACTGGTGAGGTCTTCCAAGTGTCCATCTCTATTCTCACAGCGTCAGTTCGGTTGCCCAGGAAGATCAGGCTGTTATCCCAGTCTTCGATAACTCTGGCATTGCGCATCCAGGGTCGACCCAATAAGATACCATAGTCCACTCCCTTCATGATGATGAAGTCGACAGAGAACTGGACTCCTGCAATCTTCACTGGCCAATTCTTCAAGACCCTGAATGGTCTCACTCGCATGCCATTTGCTAGTGTGACGTTAAACCGAGCGGCTTTGACAGGTGGGTTTCCCCACTTCTGTAGCATTGCATGGTTAAGCACACTGACCCCAGCTCCTGTGTCTACGATCCCCTTTCTCGTTGCGTCCCCCAGGGCTAGGACTGGCAGGACTGCATGCATTTTCGAGCCCTCCCAGAAGGCGTTGACGTGCAAAGATTTAGGGTTTGAGTGTAGCGTCAAACTTGGTAAGTGTGTTTCCGTATCCTGGTCTTGAGCATTTGCCGGAGCTTGCTCGTGTGGTCTTTCGACCCACTGTTTGAGGTCCTGCCATAGGGTAGAGTTCTGCTTGAGCAGCTCTCCCAGTCCAACCATTACAGGGGTGGTCACTAGTGTGGTTAGGAGATTGCTAAACACTCGTCCTTCCCTTTATTCAGACTGTCCGGGCCAATGGCCACGGCTGTCCTGTGGGTCTGTTGTGTCTAGGCTTGGCCTTGTCGGCACTGCTTGTGGCATAGCAGCCTCGGCAGACTTAGGTTGGGATAGCGATAACGGCGCACTCATGCTGGAGAGGTCCTCAATCTCATCCTCCGTGATGGGTTCAACATCCTTGAGGTGCTGTTGAGCCTCCCTCACCCATTCCTTCACCTTTTCTATGGCTTCCAATTGCCGCCTAGAGTGTGGGTATTCCCCTACCTTAGGGCTTTCTTGTTGGGTAGTTCTAGGGGCTGAAGTCTCTGCCTCTGCATCTGAGACTTTCTTTCCGTGGGGTAAGGTCGTAATGCTGTCAGTTTTTAGTGCAACCTTAGCCTCTGACCTCTTCTTTTTCTGCCTACGGCTTTTCTTTCCTACTGAGGTAGCGTCAAGATTGCTAGGTCCTGGCAGAGAGACGCCGGCCTGCTTTGTTTGTGCTCGGGTCATCACTCGTAGGGGGATAGGTGTGGCCTCCCCATCGGGGTTTTCAACACCAAACAGTCCCAGTGGGACACGGCAAATTAGCTGTACCAGAAGGGGGCTTCCGTTTTTGGCAATCTATGAAAAGATGAGTGATTCCGCACTCTGCACACCTTTGGTCAGCTTTGTCCCTACTTTGCTGCTCTCTTTCTGGGCAGCGCGATGAGACGTGACCGAGATGTCCACATGTCCAACAAGTGACTGGATCCTGTGGCTGCCCTCCCAGGCCTCTACCCCGTCCTCGTCCTAGTGCCATCACCGGTACTGGTCGGTAATCCATGAGGATTGCATTGCCCTCGTCGTCATGCAAGACGTATGGGTATATGTAGGTTTCTTCGTCACTGGGCTCCTCTACGTAGTGCACGGGAGCATCGGTCGGTGGGTGGGTCACATAGGGACCAGGTGGTCTAGGAATACCAGTAGGATTTATGTCCAGCCTAGGGACCGCTAGCTTCGTGTCGTTAGGTGCTGGTAGGGCAAGCGGGGCTCCCCTTCCGTAGAATGGCAGTGGCCTGTTAGCCGGGTAGAGCTGGCCGTAGGGCTGCGTGTATGGTAGTCTTCATGGTAGTCTACAGTGTGCGGCATCATGGCCGAACCTTCCGCAGTTAGCGCAGGGTCTTGACCTAGGGTCTTGACATTCTGCTGGCAGGTGGTTTCCTCCGCAGTACACGCACTGGACGTGCGGGCACGTAGGTCGCCTTAACATGTCCTGTATTTTGGCCAGTTCTGTCTTGACCTCGGCCAAGCCATGGTCCGTCTCGGCGGCCTTCCCCTTATTGTGGGATGATGCGTTGGATCACTCGCTAGAGGTTGGCGTTCGTTCTAAACCCCGTGGGTTGATTTCTTATGGGTTCGAGCTCCTGGAGCTCCGCTCCCTCAGCTGCTCATCGACCCTAATGGCTTCCTCAAAAACCCTAGCCACTACGTTCCTTTGCAAGCTCGAGTTGCCTGCTAGTGCTTTGTACAATTCTTCCTCCCGAATCCCGCTGATGAACACGGTTGACACTGCCCTGTCAGTCGGTCTTTCGCCCAAGGGGATTCTCTTAAGGAGGCTTCTCACGTGGGTCACATAGTCGCAGATGCCCTCCTTCTCCTTCTGATTGACATTCATCAGACGCACTAGCAGGTTGTCAGAGTATCCGGGTTTGGCAAACCTCTTGACAAAAAGGTCCTTGAGGTTATTGAAGTTGGCTCGTTCTATAGCATCTAGGCTAGTATACCACGTCCTACCCTTATCGCTTAAGCAAAGTCCGAATGCTTGCAAATGTTGGGCCTGGTCGTTGAGGCCATTGGCTTTGCAGACCTGCTCGAACTGCTCGACAAAGCTGTACGGGTCTTCCGGTGGCTGGTACTTGTCGAGTTGCTTAGCGACGATAGGTATTTTGGCTTGGCTCTTTGAACCCTGGGTTTCCCCTAGTCCTACAAGTAGCGAGGTTGCTAGCGCAGCGGCATTTTGTTCCACCGCGGTGTTATCAAGCAGCCGCTTCATTAGGAGCTCGCCCAGCGTCAGGTCTTCCTCGCGGGCTCTTTCCTGGTCCGTTCGGTTTTGGCCAGCCAAGTTCAACACTCGCTGCACCTCATGCAGCTCCATGCTTTGCCTTAGGCTCCTGGCTTGTTGGTCCCTATTATAGACTGCTATTCCCTGCAATGCCTTGCGGGCTAGCCTCCTCTCCTCCTCTAGGTCCGCAATGATTGCCTCCGCCGTCCTGCCATGGTGTTCGTACCTGGCATGCGCATCGTAGCTGCTCACCATTTGCTGTATGGCTTCCGGAAATGTGCTAACATCTAGCTCCCCTGCAAACCGATGATCTGAGCCTCCCTCTGTCATGGTGAAATTCTCGCGCCTGGTTATAAGTCAGATCCTTGTCGTTGTCGTTCCTTACTTGATCCTGCCTTGCGCTCTGTGCGTTTGTTACACTTGGGTTTTCTCCTAGTGGTGGGTTTTTTGGCAATTTATCTGAGTGAGTTCTTTTTAATTTTTGAATGCAGTGCTCAACTTAGGGTCACTCGTGAGTGTGTTGCTCTTCGTGCACTCGTGCTCAATCAGGCTTTCGACTTTCCTAAGTGTTCTTCAAGTGCGGAAATTTAATTAGAGTGCTGTGAGTGCTTCCCTTGCGTCTTACTCACTCTTGCTCGTTTTGGGCCTGAAAGGCTTTGCTACTCTAGTCCTGGCCGCCTTATGGGTCACAGGGTCATATGCTGCTTCATGTTGCTCATGTGGGGGTGGGCCACTAGGGGAGTGCTCCAGTGTGTCCCTGGATGGGTCAGGTTTTGTTTTGGTTTGACTCTGGAAATCGGACGTCCGATTTACCAGTGGTCCGATTTACCAGTGGTCCGATTCACCAGTGGTCCGATTGTGGGGATCAGACCAGGTATGTTAGGGCGAAGTGGGGATCTTAGGGCCCGCGTGTCCGATTCTCAAGAATCGGACGGGTGAGTGTGCGAGGAATCGGTCCGATTCTAGGCGGTCCGCGGTTCGATACTAGGCGGTCCGATTGTGGATGGGTCTGATTATGGATGGGTCCGATTCTAGGGATCGGACCGGACATGGTCCGAATGATGACATGTGTTACTTCGTCCGATCGGACCGGGTGGGTCCGAGTTGGAGCGTCCAAGTGGTCCGAGTGGTTGAGTCAGACAAGTTGGTCCGAGTGCCACGTGGCACGTCCGATCGGACCAGTTGGTCCGAGTCTAGTGATTGAACGGGTTGTTCCGATCAGACGGTTGTCCGAGTGTCCGATTCTGGGAATCGGACACTGGGTCGGCCGTCCGATTCCGCCGGTCCGATGAGTTACGCACATTGATTTGCTCGATTTTCACTAGGTGTATTATCCTATCGGTCGTGCGATTACCCCGCGACAGAGCTGAAGTGGGGCGGACAAGATTGGTTACCTGAAGTCGCCGAATGCGATGTCCTCCTAGCTCCGGTCGATCGGACAGCTGCCCAACTCACTCACTCTCTCACTGTCTGTCTCTCTCGCTCTCCGTTGGTTGGAAATGGGGTCCTCTTGCCCTCCCAGAGTTTATACCCTGCTAGTTCTGCCCTACACACTACAGGTTCCTTCCCTGTCATTTCCTATGCCATTACCTTGCATCTACTCCATTTTTTCCCTTTGTTTCCTGTGGTTTTCCCCCTGTTTCACAGCAGCAGCCCTCTGCCTTTTCGTGTGTGATTTCCTACTGCTAATCTATCCTAAACACATCCTGAATCGAAAGCAAATCACTGAACTAATTTCTCCATGTTTTCCAGTCATTAATAACCAGATTGTTCCAAAACACTTACCTGTTCTGAAGATAAAAAACACCAGACTTCCTACCTATCTCAAGCTCCGTTTCAGGGTGAATGCCCTACTTTGATGCTCGATATGGGGCACGCGAGTGCTCAAGCTTGAATCCGTTGGTCCCGGCAATGGAACCAAAATGTGGGAGCTTTCGCTTAACCACCAAGACCCACGGACCGCTTATTGTTTCAAGCGTTCCAAGCGAGCTCTCATGGCTATCTCTCACCTAGCCGACGAGCCGTCGATCCTACAAATGCAGTGAACTTACCTTGATGCTTGATCGAGTACCCTCCTCTCTCTCACACTTTGGTAGCTCCACGATTCTTGATGCTAGCTCAAGCATCCTCAAGCCTCCTCCATCTCCAAGCCTCATCCTCCATAGCCGCGTGCGCAAGAGAAGAGAAGAAAAGAGAAGAGGAGAAGGGGAGAGGAGAAGGTGGAGAGCTTCACCCTCTTGATTCCTCACTCTCTCACACACTCACTCCCTCACACTCTCACACTCCCTCTCTCAAGAGCATACACAAGCAAGAAGGAGAGAAGAAGAGAGGAAGAAGAAGACTAGTTTTGCCACACCAAAGAATGAGCTCTTCATTCACTTTTCAACTTTATATACAAGACCCTACTTCCCTTTTGGGTGGTCATTCCCTTTTTCCCTTTTTTACATGGCCGGTCATAGCCTAGGCCATGTTTTCCATTGTCCTTTTATCTTCCTTGCTTCCTTTTCACTACCCTTCTATATTTACAAATTGCACGGGTGAGAGCCCGGCACTCTTTTACAAGATTTTAGGGTGCGCTTTTTATGCGCCTTTCCCTTTTCGTGGTTGCCTTGGCCTTTAACGGTTGTCCTTGCGCTTTTGGCCTTTTCTCCTTCTTTTTCTTTCGTCGGGTTACCTTTTTTCCGCCTTTGCCTTGCGTCTTTTCCACTTTCTTTCGCTCTCTTCGTGTTGGGGTTAACAACACATCTCCCTCTAACCAAGTTCAGTTAACATACTTGGCAACGCAAGACTTTTCATCTAGCCTTCAGGATACAGCCTAGATGCATGCGTCCCTTCCATCTCTCTCAGTGCGGTACTATGCAGAATTTTCCAATCGAACTTACCCATCATGCACATGGTGTGTTTAACATATTAGTACATCCTAAATGACCTTTAACTCTCTTCATACTTGGCAATGAATACTTATTCCTAATGCACCGGATCTCATGTGACTTGCGTATATGAAAGTCTAGGTTTCTATCCATCGGTGCAATTGGATCCTATGAATAAAAACTAACATTCCATGTGTTTAATTTAATCACGATTGCAAATCAGGAATTCTAGATGACTAATCATGCACTGAACTAGTTTGAAAACTATTATTTTATGTGAAATAATGTAAAAACCTTATCATTCTATGTGTGTAAAAACTATCATTCTATGCATATAAACTTATGTGAACTCCATGTTCTACAATTTCATGCATGCAACCTATCACTTGGAGTAAAAAAATACTAAGGCTCGTTCTTGTTCCATGCATGTAACTACCCCTTTATTTCTTCTTCTTGAAATAATATAGAATATGCTTAACCAAAATTAATTATAAAGCCTAGGATATCAAAAGAACCTGGGTTTGATTGGTGATCATAGGGGCATTTGTTGCGTTGGTCGCTCCGCTTGCCTCTCCCACATTACCGGTACCATTGGTAGCTCTGGCACTTACATTCCCATAACTCTCTTTTTGGGAGCCATTTACCATGTAGAATTTGGATAGTCCTGACCTTAATGGTCCTTCAAGATGGTAGGCTTGGGAGAGGAAAGGTCGTGAGTAAGGTGACCTTCGCTGATGAGGAGGGTGGCTTGAAAAGTGGCTCCTCGAACATGGCTCCTCAAACACGACCCTCGACACCTTCTCCACTCACCAACTCTCTCTGTCTCTGTTTCTCTCTCTGTCTCTCTCTCTTCTTCTTCTCCTCCTCTTTTCCTTCTCTCTCTTCTTCTTCTTCTCCTCTTCTCCTTCTCTCTCTCTCCCTCTTCTTCTTCTTTTCTTCTCTCCTTCTCCTACTCTCTCTCTCCCTCTTCTTCTTCTTCTTCTCTTCTTCTTTTTCTTCTCTCTCTCCCTCTCCTTCTCTTCTTCTCTCTCTCTCTTCTTCCTCTTCTTCTTCTTCTCTTCTTCTTCTCCTTCTCTCTCTCCCTCACCTTCTCTTCTTCTCTCTCTCTCTCTTCTTCCTCCTCCTCCTCCTCTTCTTCTCCTCTCTCTCTCTCTCTCTCTCTCTCTCTCTCTCTCTCTCTCTCTCTCTCTCTCTCTCTCTCTCTCTCTCTCTCTCTCTCTCTCTCTCTCTCTCTCTTTGTGTTCACGGGGGGGGGGGGGGGGAGAGGTTTCTCTGCCTGACGAACGAGGAGGGGGGGACTTTTCTGATAGAGGCCCCAGGGGGGCGCTGCTGCTGCCACAAACGGAGGGGGGAACATGACAATGCACGAGGGGGGGAGGACCTGCTGTTCGACACCAAGGAGGAGGGGAGAGTCTCCCTTATATGGTCGGGGGGGGAGACGGCCGCCACCCCTCCCACCTGGGGGGCTGCATGCCCCCCTAACACTAGTTCACTCCCTCTCTCTTTCCCCAATGTGCTGTCGGCGGGGAGAGAGAGTGGGATAAAAAATTTTGTATTAAATTTTTTAAAAAAATTAAGGGGGAGTATATTACATCCTCCCCCTCTTAGAGGAATCGAGATGTCCTCATCTCGAGAAGACCTGGGGGTATTGTTGATTGAGAGTATTTTCATCCATCCAGGTGGCATCCTCTTCGGGATAATCTTTCCACTAGATGAGGTATTCTCTCAAGGTCCTTGACCTCAAATGCCTCTCCCTAACATCCACGATTCTATCAGGCCACCATAGCTCAAGGACTCCTTGGCTAGGCATTACAATTTGCTGGTCATCAAGTACATGATTTGGATTAGGTAGATACTTTTTCAATAGGCTAACGTGGAATACATTATGAATCTTTAGGGTTGCGGGCAGCTGTAGTCTGTAAGCATTAGGCCCGAGGCACTTAGTGATCTTATAAGGTCCACAATACCTCGGACTTAGCTTCTTGTACTTTCCCAAGGATAGTGAACTCTTTTTAGGGCATACGCGGATGAAGACCATATCACCTTCGACGAAGGATCTGTCTCGCCGTTTCAAGTCAGCGTAAGCCTTCTGTCTATCCTTGGCAGCTTGAATGTCTTGTCTTATTGATTTGATTTGATCATCCATGTCTTCTAGCATTTTCCTTGAAGCTTCTACCCTCAAAGTTGGATCTGAGAAGTTCAAAGGGGTACGAAAATCATGCCCATACAATGCTTGAAAAGGGGTCATTTGAATACTCTGTTGGTAAGAGGAATTGTAGGCAAACTCAACCAGTGGGGCAAATATTGAATCCACTTTTTGGGTTCCCGATAACAGTATGCCCTAAGCATATCTTCAATGAATTGATTGACTCATTCTGTTTGACCATCAGTTTGGCGATGGTAAGCTGTACTAAAACAGAGTTGAGTTCCAATAGCCTCAAAGATAGCCCTCCAGAAGTGTGATGTGAATAGAGAGTCATGATCACTAATGATTCTTCTGGGTAACCCATGCAGTTTGAATATTTCCTTGATGAATAATCTTGCAATGTCTGAAGCTTTATAGTTTGTCTTGACAAGGATGAGATGTGCGACCTTGGTGAGCATATCCTCCCTAAACTTGGGGTAGGCCAACAATGA
This sequence comes from Lygodium microphyllum, assembly GCF_053477565.2. Lineage (NCBI taxonomy): Eukaryota > Viridiplantae > Streptophyta > Polypodiopsida > Schizaeales > Lygodiaceae > Lygodium > Lygodium microphyllum. Next base: position 78,438,236 of record NC_141149.1, read on the forward strand.
AGTCCATATTAATGAACTCTCGTTTCATTTGTGGAATGTCAAGTGGTTGCAATTTCCCAGGAATTTTGACATGTTCTGCCTTAATGCGTTGACAAGACAAACATTCTGTGAAATATTTGAGTACGTCACCCTTGAGCCTTTTCCAATAATAGCTCCTTCTGACTGCATTAAGGGTCTTGGCATAACCAGGATGTCCTGAGAAAGGGGAGTCATGGGCTTCCCATAGTATCTTCTGCTTGAGAGTTTGGCTTGCAGGGATACATAATCTTGTCCTAAAGTAGACAAGTCCACTACTAACAGAGAATTTTTGATACTTTGTCTTTAGCTTCGGGTCTTGATCCTTGATGGGGATTTCCCTTAGCATTTTCTAATAGACAGGGTCATGATATGCCCCTTCTTTTGCTAGCTCAAGAATCAGGTTGTTTGGCATTGATACCTTTGTGGCTAGAGACCTTGCTGTTGATGGATCTTGCAAAATAAGAGAATTTAGAAATGCCTTGCGAGCGACTGAGTGCATCGGCAACTACATTCTCTTTTCCAGGCCTATATTTGATTTTAAAATCATATTCTTCCAGCACTTTGATCCATCGACGTTGCCTCATATTGAGCTCATTCTGGGTGAAGATCCATTTAAGACTCTTGTGGTCCGTCAATAAGGAAAATTTGTTACCTAGCAAGTAGTGCCTCCAAAGTTTGAGGGCATGGATGACAGCCAACAGCTCCAAATCGTGGGTAGCATAATTCCTTTCATGGCTCTTCAATTTTCTTGAAGATATGCTACAGGATGACCTTCTTGCATAAGTACACATCCTAAAGCAAGTGCGCTAGCATTAGTTACCACTAAGATCAGGAAGTTTCAGGATGGGTGCTGATACTAAGCTTTGCTTTAGTTTGTCAAAGCTGGTTTGTTTGGCAGGTGACCATACAATTGTTGCTTGCTTCTTTAGTAGATTAGTCGAGGTGCTGCAATCAAAGCATAATCTTTGATGAAAAGCTTGTACCATCTTGTCAACCCAAGAAAACTACGTATTTCTTTGACAGAAGTTGGTGTTGGCCATTCCAAAACGTCTCTGACCTTAGCTGGATCTATTGAAATTCCTTCTGCTGATACAATGAATCCCATATATTCAATCTGTTGCTTGAAAAATGCGCACTTCTTCCTCTTGGCATAAAGCTTGTGTGTTCTCATTGTTTCAAGAACAATGAGAAGCTGGGGTTCATGATCCTTTTCCTATTTTAAGTAGACTAGGGTATCGTCAAAGAAGACCAGTATGAAGTCATCAAGATAGGGCCTAAAGATATCCTGCATTAACCTGTTGAAGGTAGCAGGAGCATTCGTTAGCCCAAATGACATCACTAGCAATTCGAAGTGTAAATACCTTGTACTGAATGCAGTCTTCGGCATATCTTTTTCTTTGATCCTTATCTGATAATATACAGATCTCAGATCTATCTTAGAGAAGTATAATGTCTCCTCCCTTTCCCCCCCTAGTTTTTTTTGAAATTAAAAAAAAACTCTCCCTCTCTCTTCCCTTGCCGTGTGCATGGCGGGGGAAGAGAGAGAGAGAGAGCAAGTAGCGAGAGTAGGGGGCATGCAGCCCCCTAGGTGGCGGGTGGCACCGCCTTGCCACCTCCACATCCACCTATAAAGCACCCCCCCTCTACGTTGGGAGCAGCAGGGCGTCCCCTCCTTGCGTCACACAGGCACCACCCCCCTACCTGGCCATGACGTCAGCACCCCCTCCTTGGCTCTCGACAGGGCCCAACGACTACTGTAGCATGACCTTCCCCCCCCCTCATACTTCATCATTCTTCCCCCCTAGTCTGGGGTACAATGCTCTCCCCCCCTGGGCCTTTCGAAGAAAGCCACCTCCCCCCTGAGCGCCAGCCAGCTGCGGGCCCGTGAGGAGAGAAGAAGAAGGAGAGAAGAAGAAGGAGTGGGAGAGAGAAGAGAAGAAGAGGGAGAGAAGGAGAAGGAGAGGAGAGAGAGGAGAAGGAGAAGGAGAGAAGAAGAAGAAGAGGAGAAGGAGAGAAGGAGAGAGAGAGAGAGTAGGAGAATAAGAGAAAACAAGGAGAAGAGGGAGAGAAAGCGGAGAGAAAAAGAAGGAAAAGAAGAAGTGAAGAAGAAGTAGGAGGGAAGAGAGAAGTAGAAAAAAGAAGAAGAAGAGGAAGGAGAGAGAGAAAGAAGGAGAAGAGAAGAGAAAGAAGAGAGGGAGAAAGAGAGAGAGAGAGTAGGAGAATAAGAGAAAAGAAGAAGAAGAGGGAGAGAAAGAGGAGAGAGAAAGAAGGAGAAGAAGTGAAGAAGAAGTAGAAGAAGGAGGGAAGAGAGAAGTAGAAAGAAGAAGAAGAAGAGAAAGGAGAGAGAGAAAGAAGGACAAGAGAAGAGGAAGAAGAGAGGGAGAGAGAGAGAAAGTAGGAGAATAAGAGAAAAGAAAAAAGTTGGAGACATATTACCCCCTCATCGACAAAGGATTCCCTTCTCGCGAACTTTCCCTCCCGAACCAGTCATCCTGAAGGCCGCTAAGGCCCGGGACTTCTCAAACCCCGAGTAGAAATGACTCCCAAGAAAAAAATCGTGGGAAATGTAGGTGCCAAAGCTACCGTTGGTACCGATAATGCGGGAGAGCCGAGCAGAGTGACCAACGCAATAAACACCCCTACGAACACGAATCAAACCTAGGTTCTTTAAGCGTTATAACTAATTACATTTTATTTTCCATGAAAGAAATGAAGAGGTTAGCTACGTGCATGGAACACGGAGGAGTCTTAGGCACTAGGTTGCATGTGCGAAATGATAGAGTATGGAATTTGCATAGGTTTATATGCATGAAATGATAGCTTTTACACACATAAAATGATAAGGTTTTTCCATTATTTCACGTAAAATAATATCTTTTAAACCAGTTTAGTGCATGAATAGTCATTTAGAATTCATGCTTCGTGATCATGCCTAAAAGAAACACATGAAATGATACTTTCTGATGGATAGAAACCTAGACCTTCATGAGATCCGGAATAAGTATAAGTGCTTGCGAATGGTTTTATCTATCATGCTCTGGACTATCACAAATGGATATGCTCCTAGCTTAATTGAAGCTGATGACCTAACCCTAAATGGATTGTTGACCCAAGTTATGTTTGGTTGTTTGAAAAGGTTGTAAATCCCTTGAGCAAGTGTTTCGATACATCCAAGTTAAATTTTGATTATACATGTAATGGGATTGAGATGCCTTGAAGTAAGAGGGTGTGCATTCAACTGTTTGTTAATGTGGTTTTGGATGTTAACCCAAGTGGGGTGTGTTTGATGATTGGATGGCCGGGTCTGAGATGAGTGATTGCCATGGAAACAAAAGGGATGTTTTCCCTAGCAATTGTTATTAAGCTGGTTGCTTCAGCTATGGTTGATTTCCTAAAGGGATAATTAAGGAAGGATGGCGCTAGCTACCCCTCGCGAGCCGCCAAACCCTAACCAAGGGGGATATGAATCCGCGCCGGGAATGTGGATCGAACCCGCCGCGAGAGGTCTCTCCATGGAAATCACTTGGCGTAGGAGGATGCTTGGGTGCCAGTGGGGGCTTTGGCCATTAATCCCAATGCCTCCGAGCCCTACACAAGTGTTCTACGTGACTCGAGATGGGATCTCGAGGCCTTAATACTAGTTGCAAGGCGGAATCTTGGTAGGATTAAATACAGAGGCAGAAAGGAACACTTAATTCTCCTGTATGGGTGGGAGACAAACATTAATCTGAAGATAAGTTAAGTGTTTGATCTTGTTTTATCTTGTCTTCGTGTCAGTGCCCTAAATTACGTAAAGGAACCTGTGATTAATAGGTTAATTAAGGAAGCTGCATTTATATGTCAAAACATAATGTGGTAGGTAATTAGATAACTAAAACAACCCCCGAGGGAAGCGTGGTGGATGTGACCAATGGGCTTGTCCTACGGAAGGGTGGTCTCGGTTAGCCGAGAGCTTTCCTCAAAGGAAATGTTAGACCTCAAGTCGATCCTAGTGGGAACGGCCGGATAAGTTCCATTGTGGGGCAAACTTGAGAGACCCTAGTTGGCAAACCCCGTGTCATTCCTTGGAAGTGCCGGGCGCGGCGTCTTCTAGATATATCTCTCGATGGATTGCTAAGACGTGTCCCACGAATTGAAGAGCGGGCACATTACAGTTGGTATCAGAGCAAAAACTTCTTAATGATTCATGGTTGATTAATGTTCGGTTCATAGACATATCCTAAACAGAGATAACCTAAGTGGTATGGCTTGATTGTCAAGCACCTTTTGTACCCACGAAGGCTGATATGCAAGAGAAGAAGTTCCTTCTCAAGAAAATTAAGCCACCCAAGTTTGATGGCAAGGGAAGGACTGTTCAAGCTGACGCCGAGATCTGGATTGAGTCCATGCATGACTATTTTGAGGCAGCAGGAACTGCACCTACTAACCAAGCCATGCTCGCCAAACTTAAGCTTACAGGCGAAGCGAGATTTTTAAATCGTATAAAAATGTGTACTAAATTTTTTAATATTTTTGGGATTATTTAGAACATTGAACTATCACATATTACCATCTAGAAATAGGATACTAGAGGCTCCTATGACACATGAAAAGTGTTTTGGAAACTACACATGGCTTACAGTATCATACGTGCATATGAAAATGATTGCATGCTCTTTCTAGAAGAATATGAGTCCATAGCTACATGTTCAAAGGAGATAGGTATTGAAAATACATGCAAGGTTAAATGGTCCCTCATAGAAGGTTCTCATGCATTTTTTAATCATATTTCATACCCATCACATGTTTTAGGCATAAGCATGGTAGGCTTGCTGACATGGCATTGCAAAATATATCCATGGATGGTATCTAACGTATACCAACAAATTTGTAGGCATGGTATCACATTGATTCAATGTTTTGGGACTTTGCAAGAGAGACGAGGAATCTTTGGTTTGGTCTTGCTATGGATGGCTTGAACCCATTCAAATTGTGTTTTATCTCTTACAAAATGTGGTTAATAGTCCTTGTTAACAACAACATTTTTCCATGGCTTTTTACTAAGAAAGAATATGTGATCCTTGGATGTTAAAAAGTCAAGAATAGGGATGTCTATCTCTGTCCATTGGTTGATGAGCTTAAGATGTCGTGAGAGGAGAGGAAATTATAGTGAAAGACATGAACAAGCATTCTAAGAGGTGGTTAGCTAATGTAAGGACCATTTTTATATGGACCATGCATGACTTTCCAAGTTTAGAAGAGTGCTCAGATGAATGAGTCTTTATTATTGCTACTTTCTCTAATATCGTGCTATTATGATCATTTTAATTAGATATAGTGGTTGTTGTAGGGTTACTCACTTTATATTACCATGATCTCTCTCATTTATGGATCAAAGGTGGACTCTTGAATGTCTCAAAGAATGAAGACAATAGTTTATTAGGGATATGCAGTGTTCTTGCTAGAGAGCCATGATTTGAGAGAAGGATTCTTTGGGTGACCTCCTACAAGGATTGTTAAAATCACAAACACATGATATGTATTTGGGGGATTGCATAAGGAGTCACACTACCTAACTTAATTTGATTTATCTTATGGTTGTATCCATCAATAAAGAGAGAATTTCTCTACATCCACCTTACATTGTGTGAATGCACTTCAACCACTAAACATCTTCTCTTTAAGAAACTCTAATCCATCTTGTTGTATGCCTATAAAAGGGCACCCATCTTTCATGAATAAGAAAGTCATTTGAATTGTACCTTCATTTTGTTTCATTTATGTTGAGATATCGAGCTCCACTCGTGATATGCCAGGGTGATCGTTGTGCATTTATGTCACCGACTTGTTAGCTGCAGATGCGGTTGGTACACCACCCATGAATAATAGCTAGATGACAGCTATCCTTATCTACTCTAGTTCGTGGCTCAGTTAGTATGCCACCTTAGTTAGTTGAGTTTGGTTTGAGACCCATATATAGGGTTCTTCTATTTCTCTGTACAAGAGTTTTTTTCGGCTTACACAACTAAGAAGAGGAAAACTGTTTTCAACCTCCACCTGTGTGTGTATTCCCCCATTGTGCAAGTGAGAAAGCTACAAGTGAGACTCCTTCCTTCTCTTCCACAATCTTGACATGGTATTAGAGCCTGGTTCGTGGTAAGGAGCTCAAGAAAGCAAACCAAGTTCACGGTGTTCTGGTAAGAGGACCAATGTTGCTTTCATTTTTCGAGTTTGGGAGCAAGTCTCTGCAGGTAGCATAGCCGGAAAGTGCAAGAGTGCATTGTCTCAAATTGAGACGTCCTTCGCAGTGTAGCAAGAGGGCAATATATGCTGCGGGCAAGGGCTTTAGCCCTTGGTTGCCCTAGTTTTTTGATTCGAGGTTATTTCGGGGCCTGTTTTGGAGGTGGAAGTTTTCCGCACACACTCAGGAAAAGGCCATGTTTTTGCTGTGCGACCACTGTTCTACAGGTCGGTGAAAAGTTACCGTAGAAATTGCATCGTATGCTTGTGCGCAGAGACGTTGGGAGTTACAGAATCATCCTTGTTGCCTGTTGATGCAAAATCGTCACTAGGAAGTGACTGTGTGGTCAAATACCACTTTCGTCAATTTTGCAGATTTGCCCTTGTGAGGCTGAAGCTGTGTTTTTTGCAGTGATAGAATTTTTTGCAGTGTTCTGTAATGGCGTCTGATTCTCTTTCACAGATTGTCACTCAAAAGCTTGACAAGAATAACTTCCAAGCATGGAAGTTTAGAATGACGAATTTCCTTATGGGAAAAGGATATTGGGAATTTGTTGCAGGAAATGAAGAAGAACCAGTTCTTCCTGATGTTCCCAATCAACAGCAAATGCAAGCATTTAAAGGATGGCATGAGAGAGCCAGAAAAGTTATGTACTGGTTGTCTATCAGTATTTCAGACTCTATGATTGTGCATATTCAGGATGCAAGTACGCCAAAGGAGGCATGGGATACTTTGTCAAAAATGTATAGCACAAATACACAAGCCAGGAAAATGTAGCTCAAGCAAGAGTTGCACAATGTGCAAAGAGAAAGTATGAGCATCAATGACTACTACATGAAGGTGAAGAAGATTCCAGATGCACTTGCTTCCATTGGGTCGCCAGTGGAAGATGATGATTTAGTTTCTGTGACCTTGAATGGTCTAGGAAATGATTATGCACAGTTCTGAACATCCATTTCCGTCCGTGAAAGATTTACTGATTTTGAAGAGTTGATTGCTCTTCTAATTTCTGAGGAGAAGAGAAATGGTGGTGCATCTTCTTCAGGAGGAACTTCAAAAGAAGCTGTCTTCTACTCAAATGCTGGAAGAGATAGAGGCAGAGGTAGAGGAGGCCGATCTGGAGGCCGTGGTAGAAATCAGAATATGCAGCAAACTCAAGAAAACCATTCCTATGGAGGAGGACGTGGTAACTCTAGAGGCAAGGGGAGCCAAAGAGGTCGTGTAGATGGCAAAGAGGCCAAAATGCAAATAGCAATGTTGAATGCTACTACTGTGGTAAAAAAGGTCATATGGCTAAAGACTGTAATAAAAAGCAGAATGACATCATGAATGAAAAATTGCAACAAGGGAATTATGCATCTTCTAGTAGACAGGGTGATGATAGAAATGAGCAGTTGTTTATGGTGCACCATATAACCAATTCTGTGACAAGTACAGAAGAAAGCAACGATGTGTGGTATGTTGACTCAGGTGCATCAAACCACATGACAGGTCATGCAGAATGGATGCAGGATACAAGGAAAATGGAAAAACCAGGATTTGTGGAGACTGGTGATGATACTGCACATCCTATTGTGCAGATTGGAAAAATTCATTTGTCTATACAGGATGGAAAAAAGAAATATCAGTCAGATGTATTTCATGTCCCGAATATCACCAAGAACCTGGTTTCTGTTGGTCAAATGGTTGAGCAGCTTGCAGGTCAAATTTAATCCTCATGGATGCTTTGTTGAGAATATGAAAAATAAAGGTCGCTTGATAGCAAAAGGAAAGAAGAAGGGCAGAATGTTTATGTTGGATGCAGACATGCCTGAATTGAGTGCAACAATGTTTGCACATGGGACCGGTGTAGTTGCAGATATTGATATCTAGCATAAACACATTGGTCATGTTAATATACAACGACTTAAATCAATGCAAGCCCAAAATATTGTTGCAGGATTGCCGAAATTCAAGGTTGCAAAAATGCATAAGGTATGTGAAGCCTGTCAGTTTGGAAAACAGGCAAGGAAACCATTTCCTAGACATGTTCAAGAGAGTAAGAAACCATTGGAATTAATCGACTCTGATGTGTGGACTACTAAAGCTACATCTATTGGAGGCTGTGATTATTTTGTCACTTTTATTGATGACTATAGCAGAAAAGTTTGGGTGTATTTTATGAAAAAGAAAAGTGAAGTTTTTGGGCATTTCAAAACTCTTAAAGCTATGGTTGAAAAAGAAACAGGCCTGCAAATAAAATGCCTAAGGTCAGATGAAGGGGGAGAGTACCTCTCAAATGAGTTTGCAAGGTTCCTGCAGGAGCATGGCATAAAGCAGCAATATTCATGCAATCATACCCCACAACAAAATGGAATTGCAGAAAGGAAAAACAGGCATATTGGAGAGGTATCTCGTGCCATGCTCAATGAAAAAGACTTGCCAGATTTTTATTGGGCTAAGGCAGTTGCTACATCAATCTACATAATGAACAGGACTCCCACTACAGCAATACATGGGATGACTCCAGAGGAGAGGTATACTGGTAGGAAATCGGATATTTTTCATTTGAAATTTTTTTGTTGCATTGCCTATGTTCATGTGCCAGATGAGTTGAGATCCAAGTTGGATCCAAAAGCTGAGAAGTGAATCTTTATTGGTTACTCTTTGCAGCAGAAAGGGTATAGATGCTATAACCCTTCTACTCGTAAGTTTACAGTGAGCAGAGATGCTATTTTTGATGAGATGAGTAGCTGGTATAAACCAGTAAATGTGATTGATAATGTAGATGCACAAAATGGTAATGTTGCACAGAATTCACAGCAGCAGTCACAAGATATTAGTGGACCTGGAGCGTCCTCTAGCAGTGGTTCACATTCTTCGCCATGGACAGGCAGATTGAGATTAGGAGAATCTCCTCAAAACAATGCAGATAGTGGTATGCAGGTTTCAAAAAAAGGAAAAGAGAAGGTAGATCAGCCCATGTTTGATATGAATGCAGGTCACTCTTATGTGGATGGTGAATCCAGTGGCTCAGAACAGAGCATTGATGATGAGTTGGGTATTCCTTCTATTGTTACACCTAGAGTAAGGAAGACTAGGGATGTTTTGAGAGCACCTGGGAGTGAACCTACTTTGCGCAGGTCTACCAGAGCTAGGTATCCTGTGGATAGGCTGAAATATGATGGATTTACAGCCATTCACTATGCCTATATATTCAAAGTGATACAGGAACCAGAACCCACTTCTTTTGAGCAAGCCATGGGAATAGAAAAATGGGAGAAAGCCATGGATGAAGAAATGGATGCCTTGGAAGCAAATGCTACATGGGAATTGGTACCTTTGCCTAAAGATAAGAATGCAATTGGTTGTAAGTGGGTTTATAAGGTGAAGCACAATGCAGATGGTTTTGTGAGCAGATACAAGGCAAGATTAGTAGTCAAGGGGTATGCACAAACATATGGCATTGATTATGAAGAAACATTCAGTCTGGTTGCAAGGATGGCAACCGTAAGAGCAGTCATTGCTATGGTTGCATCAAAGGGATGGTCTTTACATCAGATGGATGTAAAGAATGCCTTCTTGCATAGTGATTTACAAGAAGAGGTCTATATGGAGCAGCCACTAGGTTATGTGCATGCTATTCATCCTGAGTTTGTTTGCAGGTTGAAGAAAGCCTTGTATGGCTTGAAGCAAGCACCTAGAGCATGGTCTGACAAGATAGGATAGTATCTTGTCACTATTGGCTTTCAGATTTCCAAGGCAGATTTCTCACTTTATGTGAGAAAAACAGAGAAAGGTATTATGCTACTTGTCATTTATGTTGATGATTTGATTATGACAGGTGATAGTGATGAAGATATCCTTCATGTGAAAATGCTATTGAAGCAGAAGTTTGAGATGAAGGATTTGGGAGAGCTGCATTATTTCTTGGGCATTGAGGTGATTAGATCACCAAGTGGGATATGGCTCTTACAGAGGTAGTATGGATTGGACATGCTGTCCAAATATGGGATGACATGCTATAAGCCTATTTCAGTTCCTTTGGAGCAAAATGTGAAGCTGAGGGCAGATGCAGGTGAGCTTCTCGAAGATGCTACTATGTACAGACGCATAGTAGGAAGTTTGATTTATATGACTATTACCAGGCCTGATTTGAGCTATGTTGTTGGATTGGTAGGTCAGTTTATGCAGGCTCCAAGGAAACTGCATTTGGATGCGGCTAGATGCATACTCAGGTATGTGAAGTCCACATTGTAGTATGGACTATTTTATGAGACTGGGGTTCAGATACAGTTGCATGGATACACTGATGCTGATTGGGCTGGTAGTATTTCTGATAGACAATCTACCAGTGGATATGTGTTCTCTTTTGGGAGTGCTACAGTCACTTGGAGCAGCAAGAAATGATTGGCATAAGATATGCCAAGTTTATACCAATCAAGATGACCAGCTATTAACAGTACCAAATCCCATGATTGGCAGAAGATATGCCAAGTTTATACCAATCAAGATGACTAGCTATTAACAGTACTCAAATCCCATGATTGGGATAAGATATGCCAATTTTATACCAATCAAGATGACCATCTACTAGAAATACTCAAATCCCATGATTGGCATAAGATATGCCAAGTTTATACAAATCAAGATAGTCATTGGCTTGATTAAGGGTTTCTTGCATCTTTTATTTTCCATGGATATGTAATAGATAATGCATTTGAATTATAATAGTTCATACTACGAACCATGATCATGGGTTATCTCACCCTAAGATACATTTGGCCATTTATAAGTTGTTGAACTTAGTGTAGTAAATCTCAAAGAAGAATGTAAGAACATCCTTAATTCATTGGCAAGGCAATACGTAGTGAATATAGTTTATCTTTTTGATAAGTACTTAGTCACAAGCATTCTTATGATATAGATCCACCACCTACTACATATTATGGATATAGTGGAGGTTGTAGGATTGGTGCATATGCCCAGTGGATGTTCTTTTTGGAGCACTTCATGAAAACCTTGAAAGGCTTTGTGAAACAATGGGCTCCGTCCAGAGGGTAGCATGGCTAAAGGGGTAGCTAGTATCACATGCCTTATTCATATTCTAAGTGGCTTCCAACAATAAGATATTGACAATATATTTCTATGGATCCTTAAAAACAATTACAAACTAACTAGAGACATGGTAGATGAAAATGGGATAGAGAAGAGGATATATGGAATGACAGAAAAGAATGGAAGTCACTTTTGTATATTGCATCATGCATCCATGGAGAAGTGCGAAGATGAGGTTATGGAGTCATAGAATTAATCATATTTATGATAGTGTATTGTTATAGTCATTGACCCCTCACTTATGCTGGTACTTTATTATATGTATTTTAACTTTCATGAAAGTCCATACACATGTTATTATTATACTTTACTTTTCCCTATACATGGAATTAATTAACATTTCTTTTTGGTTGTGCAAGTCACCACGGCCTAGAGAGAATTATGAGCCGATAATACATAGATGAGGACCTAGAGTGGATTTTCATGCATTCTCTCAGTTAGATACCATGCTTTAGTGACTCAGCAAGTGGTGTGTTGCCATGGTTGACATCTTCATGTTTTACCTCAATATGCTTCAACATATCAATCTCTAGCATACATAATGCTCTAGGTTTTGCCATAGAGGGATGGTGAGGTACACCTTGCTTGATTGATGCAGATGGTGACTTTGGTGGATGTTGTAGAGACTCAAAGTATATGTCTCCTTGTCATACTAGCACTAGTTTGTAGAGATGCTACAGAGATATAGATGCTACAATCCATGGTCAATTGTGATACTCCTTGCCCTCATACTAGCACTAGTTTGTAGAGATACTATGGAGATATAGATGCTACAATCCATGGTCGGTTGATACTCCTTGCCCTCATTGAGATGTCAAGTAGCGTGACTTCAATGGTTTCTCTTGTAGAGAGATAGATGCAATGCCCCCCTCTTGTCAATCAACTGGATATGCAAGTTGCACTTCTATAGATAGCGATCCTATTGGTACACCTAATGTATAGGAATCTCCTAGTTATGCCAAGCAATATACTCCTAAGTGGAAGAGGACATATATTAGATCTATCTCACCAAGCTATGGGAACTTGATTGAGATGACCATTAGTGTTGTGCTTATTAATGATGAAGGGAAGGGACTCATGGCATGCATCGACGAGTTGTGTTAGCAAGTCTCTTGGCATAATATATTATATAGATGGAAGAGCATGCTAGATATAATAGTAAGGACTTTGTGATAGCAACCTTGTATAAGAAGTTTCCAATACCTTTTGTCATTGATCATTTCTCCACATGGTGGATGATGGAGTAGATACATTGAAACATTATCCACATATAATTATATGCATAGAAGGAAATAAAGTATGATAGAGGAAAGCTCAAGTGGCTAGATTGGGAGGATGAGAGGAAACTTAGAGAGGAGGCCAATTCCTCTCAATAGTGATGTCAATAGCAGTGGATGCATTAATGGCATGGATAGAGGTGGGAGTCATAAATTAACTTGGGAGTGGTGATCACATGACCTAATTTGAAGATTTTTTAAGTTTTTTATTTGCAGTGAAGGATTTCTTATTTATGTGTTGTGCATCCTACAAATATAAATCGCTCCCCCTCTCTTTTGTATAATATATTTATAGGGTAAAGGAAGAATTAAGATATTCCAAGTTAAAAGGCTATTGTAATCCCATCCACACACACACACCCCTAGTGAAGAAAGAGGGAAAGAGAGAGAGTAAGGGAGAGGTAGAGAGAGAGATCAAGGCAAGACAAGGTGAGTCAAGAAAAAGTGGTTGCACAACAAGGAGACCCTTCTAAGTAGATTAATGTGGAGGGACCCTTGAATGTGATGATATAATTAAGTGACTTTAGCCCTCAACCTTTGTAATGACATTGTAATTAGGATCACTATAAAAAGAAAAAATGTGGCATTTTACCGATCTATTGTTAATATTTTTAGCAATAGGATAAAATCTTGGGATATTGTGATGTTAAGCCAATGGGAAACCAAGATACATGACTCTCGAGCCCCTACACACCCATCTCAAGCTGGAGTGGCTACCCTACCTACTGGCACTAGCATTTGGGTTTGTAAGAAAATCAATTCACTTTTGCTAGTTGATTTTTTCACTTCTTGTCATGTAAATCACCTCCAATGCTAGTCTGACTCTCTCCAACATCCTATGGAGGTGTGTTTCCATGCTACCATGCATGAGGTGTGTTTCATGTAGTCCATTGTAAGCTTATTTTTTGTCTTTGCTATGCCTTCCTTTTTGCCATGAGTAGCACGATGAAAAATAGCTATAGAATTTTAAGTAATATTGTATTTTCTTGGATTTAGTAATAGGTTTCTTTTTAGTTATAAATCCTCCATTTTAGTTGGTTTTTCTTCAATCCTATTTGAGGGCCTTTCAAGTCATTTTCAAGTTATAGACATGGAATATCAAGTACAATCTAGTCACAGATTAGTTAAAAGACATAACCATGACTAGTAGACTCTACAGTAGTTAACTATGCCTAATATTGGACCTATTTGAGGAGATCTAGAATTAAAATATATTTAGTATGTCCTCACCAAGTTTGAAGACATCTCATTAGCGAGGGTTACTTGGCCTAGAGACAACTAGTTTCTCTTCTCTTTTTTGAAAGCAATATTTTTATCTTCCTTCTTTAGGCTCTCTTCCAAGGCTTGTGGTGGATGTTATTCCACATCTCTTCTCATAGTTATTTACTACCTCAATATTTTATGCAGCAAGATATTAATAATCAAATGGAGCATGTCAGATATAGATTTGTGGGAGTTTGAAGCATGCTTGATAGCACAATATTCAGTGTAATTGTGCTAAGTTGAAGGTAGTATTCAATGAGAACAATCATTTCTATTGAGCTTCATGCCTATTTAGACATTCTCATGGCATTTTTCAAGTGATTGTTGACATCCTCTTGCAACTCTTAACTTCCATTCTCCATTAAACCCTAATGGTGAAATAGTACATCACTTCTTCAAAAAATATTCAAGTCTTCAAAAAATCTCTTATTGTGGCCATTATAATTCCATTTTCAAACTATTGGGTAATACTTGAGCTCTTTTGCCCTTATTTGGAGCCGATTTCTCCCTCACACTCCATATTCAAGAAGGGTAGCCATCAAAGCTTGAATGAAGCTTCAAAATTTGTTATAAAGGCTTCAATCCTTGGCCTTAATCTCTTCTTTATCAAGCATTCATAGACACACATTGAAGATTGCAACATTGGAGAATATTGAAGGTTCTTTGAGCAAGGTTGATACATTGATCTATATATTTGGGGGAAATCTCATTTTCAGCCCCAATCTTTTGAATGGAAAATTCTTATTCATCTTGGCACTATTGAATTTCGTATTGGAATCTTCTTTGAAGAGAAATAATCCATTGATCAATGATTGGACATATCATTGATCAATATAACTAGGCTTAAATAATGAGGCACTTCTCTCTAATTTCTTTCTAATCTCTCTATAATGCACTTGCACTTTTGTATTGAAAAAAGAAATTAACATTGTCTAAACATTCATCTCCTCCTTGAAATTAACTAAATTCATTGCAATGGTCAATGCTTAGGCGCGATATCAATGAAATGATTTTCTAATATTTGATATTTGATATTTGATTCTAGCATTGATATTTGATATTTATCTATATTAGGAAGTTTGGAAATTCATGAAGACTATACTTGCCTTAGGATTTGGAATCTCCCAAGTTCCACTCCCAAATTAGAATAAAGATTTGACCATGTGGCTAAATCTTAGTCCCTTTTTTGATGATAGTACCAAGTTCCATCTTCAAAAAAGGGACTAAGATTTAGCCACATGGTCAAATCTTTATTTCTAATTTGGGAGTGGAACTTGGGAGATTCCCAAATCCTTTAATATAGTGTTCATATTTTATTGACTGAAAATAGTCTTAAAAGGATAAGTTCAATAGTACAATCAATAATTCATTTGCAAGCTTATTCCTTTATTTCCATTTTCCTTTCCAAAAATTATAATGCCATTTCAATTCCTTGCACCATTGTTTAATTAGAATACAATACTCTTTCCATGATAATAAATTTGATTGAGAAAAAAGGTTGATGTCAAACAAACTAGCAAGACAAAAGAGAGGTGACCATGCCTTTCTACTCGGGACTTTGACTAGAAAGGGGTGCACAACCAAGCACACCCCCTAGTATTCCTAAGCCTATCTAGGGATTCTTGACTACCATTATACCCCTCAATATAGGTATCAAAGTGGAGCATTGAATTTTAAAGTCATCTTAAAGGTTCAAGGCAATTGAAGGTAGTTGCAAGGTAACTACAGGTTTTAATCAAGGAATTTACAAGTCAATTACAAGTATCACGAGGTCCATACAAGGCATTGATAGGTGCAAGGGGGTCCTTATAAGTTTTCATTTTGTCTTCTTAGGTATTACAAGGTATACACAATGAAACATGGGGTAAAAGGGTTCCCAAAGGTCTAAACAAGTTGGTATTTATATTTTGGGTAGGTTCAAAAAAGTTATTACAAAATTTATTACAATGATCCTACTAGAAACTAGAAAAGTTAGGCATTAAGGTTGAAAGAGGATTCTTACCCTAAGATTTGAATTAAAAATCTTGGCAATAAAAGATAATGAGATAAATATATAGTTGATTTACTAACATTGGGTTTCATGTTGGATAGGACAACAGGGAAGCATTATTTATGATGGGTTCAACCATAAATTTACTAACATGCATTTTCATAGATAGACCAACAAGGAAGCATTGTTTGTGTTGGTTTCAACCATCAATGTATTTTCAACTTTAGATATAAACATATATACTAGTTCACATTATATAAACCTTATTTTAAGCCAAAAATCACTTGGATTGAGTAATAAGAAATATATTGAGAGTTTACTAATAGAGAATCATTCAACACTGCAACAACGAGCTTTGCTTGCCACCTTTCTTCTTCTCCTCCCTTGGCCTTGAGACCCTCCTTTAGCTCATTTATTTCTCTTTGATACATGGCCATGTGGTGAATTCTTTCTAATTGAGAGATTGCCATAGTCTCAATTTCATCCTGGAGCTCAACAATAGCTATTTTCATTTATTCTTTTGCTCTCTCCAACTATGATAGGTGTTCCTTGATGTAGTCATTATTGTTTGTAGATGTGGCAATGCTGAAGGAGTAGTCATTGTGGATGCTTCTTCCTTCTACCTTTTGGGGTATCGTCTAGACTTCGGATATCCAGAGCTGTCAGTCTTTTTGCTCTAGTCACTGGGGTCCCTCCATTTTGTGAGAAATGTAGATCTAGAGCATGGCAAGAGCTTTGGAGGATGGAAGATGAAGACAAGACTCATGTTGACATAGAAAAAGAGAAACCAACTATTACACAAGTGAATTAGGTTCCAAGATGGAATCTTGGACTCATAAAGACAATCTTGTGTAATGGACTGACAATGACAAAGACACTAAGTGAAAGAAAAAAGCATCATGATATTGTATTCATTCCATTATGAAAGTGATAGTCAAGTACAATGCTTTATAAAAGTTGGGTTGTTCCACTCTCCTCAATGTGCATATGGGATTCAAGACATCTCTTCCTAGAGCTTACATCATTTTTCATTTCTCAACACCCCCCCTCAAATGATGAGTTCCTACACTTGTTGGCTTTTACCCCCCTTCATGATGACATGGCCTAGGAGACTAGCTCATAGGTAGCTTAGTCAAGTTAAAGCTTGAAATTTTACATCTTTGGCAAGGGTTTCTATAGAGCAAATCCACCAAGGGAAAAACATATGAAAGATACAATGAAAATTATTTTAGAAAAATCTGTCAGAGTTGTTGATGGTAGTGGAAGCTTCTTCTTCTTCTTCTTCTTCTTCTTCTTCTTCTTCTTCATTCATGAATTGGTTCTGGTGGTGATCATTCTGCATCTGTTGTGCTCTTTTCTTGTGGAAACATTCAAAGGCTATATGGCTAGTCTTACCACAATAATGACATATCATTATATTTTTGTTGTCCATGTTGAATCCTTGACCTCTTCCTTTGGGTCCAATAGCTCCTTTGGTGTATAAGAGATTTTCCCTAGATGATGGGATACCATCTTTTGCATTCTTTTTCTTCTGTTTGTTTTCTTCATCAAGAAGAGAGTGCTCAATATCTTTAAGTGAGAGACTTGAAACATTACTAAGGGTGGACACAAGATTCTCATATGTATCCTTATTTATACTTGCAAGTAGTACAGCTATTGCTTCATCTTCATCAATATTCTTCTTAAGAGTTGCAAGCTAGGTTTTTAGGCTCTTGAACTTGTTAATGTGTATGGTCATGGAAGCACTGTCTTTTATATCTAGATTATAAAATTACATGAGTAATTTTACATTTGAATTCTTTGCTTGGATACCAAAAATCTTGTCAAGTTCCTCCCAAGCAGTTCTAGCATCTCTAATGCAAGAGATGTGATGTAGCACATCATCACTTAGTCCCCATGCAATGATGCCTAGTGCCTTGTTATTCATCTTCTTCCATTCTTTGGTTTTTGATGGAGCTAGTGCAAGGATCTTGCTTTCTAAATCTTCATTCCCATTATCTGCATCACCTTCATCATCTTCATGTCAAGATTGTGGGAGAGAAGGAAGGAGTCTCACTTGTAGCTTTCTTGCTTGCACAATGGGGGAATACACACAAGGGTGGAGGTTGAAAACAGTTTTCCTCTTCTTAGTTGTGTAAGCCAAAAAAACTCTCTTACAAAGAAATAGAAAAACCCTATATATGGGTCTCAAACCAAACTCAAATAACTAAGGTGGCATACTAACTGAGCCACGAACTAGAGTAGATAAGGATAGCTATCATGTAGCTATTATTCATGGGCGGTGTACCAACCGCGTCTGCAACTAACAAGTCGGTGACATAAATACACAACGATCACCCTGGCGTATCACGAGTGGAGCTCGATATCTCAACACTCCCCCTCGAGCTCAATCCCAATTCCTGCACACCAAGCAGGTCTCTGAACGTGCGCAGCTTCTCTGCGCCCAATGCCTTCGTAAATATGTCAGCTACCTGATCCTTTGTGCTGACATAAACTAGATCAATAAGACCTAGTAAAACCCTCTCTCGCACATAGTGATAATGCACCTCAATGTGCTTTGTTCTAGCATGATAGACTGGGCTATTTGCCAAGTGTATACTACTCATGTTATCACAATAAATGACAACTGGCCCATCTGTAGACTGATGCATATCATAAAGTAGCTTATGCAACCAAGCTACCTCACATGCAGCCATTGCTGCACCCCTGTACTCAGCCTCTGTGCTCGACAAGGCAACTGTAGGCTGTTTCTTGCTGCTCCAAGTGACTGCAACACTCCCAAAAGAGAACACATATCCACTGGTAGATCGTCTATCAGAAATGCTACCAGCCCAATCAGCATCAGTGTATCCATGCAACTGTATCTGAACCCCAGTCTCATAAAATAGTCCATACTGCAATGTGGACTTCACATACCTGAGTATGCATCTAGCTGCATCCAAATGTGGTTTCCTTGGAGCCTGCATAAACTGACTTACCAATCCAACAGCATAGCTCAAATCTGGCCTGGTAATAGTCATATAAATCAAACTTCCTACTATGCGTCTGTACATAGTAGGGTCTTCTAGAAGCTCACCTGCATCTGTGCTCAGCTTCACATTCTGCTCCAAAGGAACTGAAATAGGCTTACAGTCTGTCATCCCATATTTGGACAGCATGTCCAATCCATACTGCCTCTGCAAGAGCTATATCCCACTTGGTGATCTAATCACCTCAATGCCCAAGAAATAACGCAGCTCTCCCAAATCCTTCATCTCAAACTTCTGCTTCAATAGCATTTTCACATGAAGGATATCTTCATCACTGTCACCTGTCATAATCAAATCATCAACATAAATGAAAAGTAGCATAATACATTTCTCTGTTTTTCTCACATAAAGTGAGAAATCTGCCTTGGAAATCTGAAAGCCAATAGTGACAAGATACTGTCCTATCTTGTCAGACCATGCTCTAGGTGCTTGCTTCAAGCCATACAAGGCTTTCTTCAACCTGCAAACAAACTCAGGATGAACAGCATGCACATAACCTGGTGGCTGCTCCATATAGACCTCTTCTTGCAAATCACCATGCAAGAAGGCATTCTTTACATCCATCTGATGTAAAGACCATCCCTTTGATGCAGCCATAGCAATGACTGCTCTTACGGTTGCCATCCTTGCGACCGGACTGAATGTTTCTTCATAGTCAATGCCATATGTTTGTGCATACCCCTTGACTACTAATCTTGCCTTGTATCTGTTCACAGAACCATCTGCATTGTGCTTCACCTTATAAACCCACTTACATCCAATTGCATTTTTACCTTTAGGCAAAGGTACCAATTCCCATGTAGCATTTGCTTCCAAGGCATCCATTTCTTCATCCATGGCTTTCTCCCATTTTTCTTTTCCCATGGCTTCCTCAAAAGAAGTGGGTTCTGGTTCCTGTATCACTTTAACCATATATGCATAGTGAATGGCTGTAAATCCATCATATTTCAGCCTATCCACATGATACCTAGCTTTGGTAGACCTGCACAAAGTAGGTTCACTCCCAGGTGCTCTCAAAACATCCTTGGTCTTCCTTACTCCAGGTGTAACAATAGAAGGAATACCCAACTCATCATCAATGCTCTGTTCTGAGCCACTAGATTCACCATCCACATAAGAGTGACTTGCATTCACATCAACCATGGGCTGATCAACCTTCTCTTTTCCTCTTCGTGATACCTGCATACCACTATCTGCATTGCTTTGATAAGATTCTCCTGATCTCAATCTGCCTGTCCATGGTGAAGAGTGTGAACCACTGCTAGAGGACGCTCCAGGTCCACTAATATTTTGTGACTGCTGCTGTGAATTCTGTGCAGCATTACCATTTTGTGCATCTACATCATCAATCACATTTACTGGTTTATACCAGCTACTCATCTCATCAAAAACAACATCTCTGCTCACTGTAAACTTACGAGTAGAAGGGTTATAGCATCTATACCCTTTTTGCTGCAGAGAGTAACCAATAAAGATGCACTTCTCAGCTTTTGGATCCAACTTGGATCTCAACTCATCTGGCACATGTACATAGGCAATGCAACCAAAAATTTTCAAATGAGAAATATCTGGTTTCCTACCAGTATACCTCTCCTCTGGAGTCATTCCATGTATTGCTGCAGTGGGAGTCCTATTCATTATGTAGACTGCTGTAGCAACTACTTCAGCCCAATAAAAATCTGGCAAGTCTTTTTCATTGAGCATGGCACGAGATACCTCTCCAATATGCCTATTTTTCCTTTTTGCAATTCCATTTTGTTGTGGGGTATGACTGCATGAATATTGTTGCTTTATGCCATGCTCCTGCAGGAACCTTGCAAACTCATTTGAGAGGTACTCTCCCCCTCCATCTGACCTTAGGCATTTTATCTGCAGGCCTGTTTCTTTTTCAACCATAGCTTTAAGAGTTTTAAAATGCCCAAAAACTTCACTTTTCTTTTTCATAAAATATACCCAAACTTTTCTGCTATAGTCATCAATAAAAGTGACAAAATAATGACAGCCTCCAAGAGATGCAGCTTTAGTAGTCCACACATCAGAGTGGATTAATTCCAATGGCTTCTCACTCTCTTGAACATGTCTAGGAAATGGTTTCCTTGCCTATTTTCCAAACTGACAGGCTTCACATACCTTATGCATTTCTGCAACCTTGAATTTGGGCAATCCTGCAACAATATTTTGGGCCTGCATTGATTTAAGTCGTTGTACATTAACATGACCAATGCGTTTATGCCAGATATCAATATCTGCAACTACACCGGTCCCATGTGCAAACATTGCTGCACTCAATTCAGACATGTCTGCATCCAAAGTAAACATTCTGCCCTTCTTCTTTCCTTTTGCTATCAAGCGACCTTTATTTTTCATATCCTCAACAAAGCATCCATGAGGATTAAATCTGACCTGCAAGCCCTGTTCAACCATTTGACCAACAGAAACCAGATTCTTGGTGATATTCGGGACATGAAATACATCGGACAGGTATTTCTTTTTCCCATCCTGCATAGACAAAGGAAATTTTCCAATCTGCACAATCGGATGTACAGTATCATCACCAGTCTCCACAAATCTTGGTTTTTCCATTTTCCTTGCATCCTCCATCCATTCTGCATGACCTGTCATGTGGTTTGATGCACCTGAGTCAACATATCACACATCGTTGCTTTCTTCTGCACTTGTCACAGAATTGTTCATGTGCTGCACCATAAACAAATGCTCATTTCTGTCATCACCCTGTCTACTAGAAGATGCATAATTTCCTTGTTGCAGTTTTCCATTCATGATGTCATTCTGCTTTTTATAGCAGTCTTTAGCCATATGACCCATTTTACCACAATAGTAGCATTCAACATTACTGTTTGCATTTTGGCCTCTTTGCCATCCACCACGACCTCTTTGGCTCCCCCTGCCTCTAGAGTTACCACGTCCTCCTCCATAGGACTGGTTTTCTTGAGTTTGCTGCATATTCTGATTTCTACCACGGCCTCCAAATCGGCCTCCTCTACCTCTGCCTCTACCTCTTCCAGCATTTGAGTAGAAGATAGTTTCTTTTGAAGTTCCTCTTGAAGAAGATGCACCACCATTTCTCTGCTCCTCAGAAATTAGAAGAGCAATCAACTCCTCAAAATCAGGAAATCTTTCACGAACTGAAATGGATGTCCGAAACTGTGCATAATCCTTTCCTAGACCATTCAAGGTCACAGAAACTAAATCATCATCTTCCACTGGTGACCCAATGGAAGCAAGTGCATCTGTAATCTTCTTCATCTTCATGTGGTAGTCATTGATGCTCATATTTTCTCTTTGCACATTGTGCAACTCTTGCTTGAGCTGCATTTTCCTGGCTTGCGTATTTGTGCTATACATCTTTGACAGAGTATCCCATGCCTCCTTTGGCGTACTTGCATCCTGAATATGCACAATCATAGAGTCTGAAATACTGATAGACAGCCAGTACATAACTTTCCTGGCTCTCTCATGCCATGCTTTGAATGCCTACATTTGCTGTTGATTGGGAACATCAGGAAGAATTGGTTCTTCTTCATTTCCTGCAACAAATTCCCAATATCCTTTTCCCATAAGGAAATTCATCATTCTAAACTTCCATGCTTGGAAGTTGTTCTTGTCAAGCTTTTCAGTTACAATCTGTGAAAGAGAATCAGATGCCATTACAGAATCCTGCAAAAAATTCTGTCACTGCAAAAACTCAGCTTCACCCTCACAAGGGTAAATCTGCAAGACTGGCGAAAGTGGTATTTGACCACACAGTCACTTCCTAGTGACGATTTTGCATAAACAAGAACTAAGGATGATTCTGAAACTCCCAATGTCTCTGCGCACAAGCATACGATGCAATTTCTACAGTAACTTTTCACCGACCTGTAGAACAGTGGTCGCACAGCATAAAACAGGGCCTTTTCCTGAGTGCGTGCAAAAAACTTCCGCCTTCAAAACAGGCCCCGAAATGGCCTCAAATAAAAAAAACAGGGTCGCCGAGGGCTGAAGCACTCGCCCGCAGCATATACTGCCCTCTTGCTTCACCGCGAAGGGCGTCTCAACCTGAGACAATGCACTCCTGCAATTTTCGGCTGTGCTACCTGCAGAGATCTGCTCCCAAAACAGAAAATGAAAGCAACACTGCTCCTCTTACCAGACCACCGCGAGCTTGACTTGCTTTCTTGAGCTCCTTACCACGAACAAGGCTCTGATACCATGTCAAGATTGTGGGAGAGAAGGAAGGAGTCTCACTTGTAGCTTTCTTGCTTGCACAATGGGGGAATACACACAAGGGTGGAGGCTGAAAACAGTTTTCCTCTTCTTAGTTGTGTAAGCCAAAAAAACTCTCTTACAAAGAAATAGAAAAACCCTATATATGGGTCTCAAACCAAACTCAAATAACTAAGGTGGCATACTAACTGAGCCACGAACTAGAGTAGATAAGGATAACTATCATGTAGCTATTATTCATGGGCGGTGTACCAACCGCGTCTGCAACTGACAAGTCGGTGACATAAATACACAACGGTCACCCTGGCGTATCATGAGTGGAGCTCGATATCTCAACTTCAAAGAGATCCCATAGGTTTTTCCTCATGAGGTGGTACATGGTCTTTTCCTTCCATGCATGGAAACCTTCTCCATTGAACTTTGCTATTTGCTCAAGTTCTATGGTGTTGATAAGCTTCAATTAACCAGCAAAAGAGTTGTATTTCAATGTGTCAAGAGACACAACTGCAAGGTAGTGTGAAGACACACTCTGTAGTATCAAGAGATACTATGTTTGATCTTGAGCTTGAATCTTCTTTTTGCTTGATGATAATTCTTGATGCTTATCTTTTCCTTCAACTTGAGTTTAGCAACAACAGATCTGAGTAACAATACTTAGCTTTGTCTAATGGATTTGAGAATGGAGTGAAGGTAGAAGCTTGAATGTTAATGGTTATGGTGTTTATTAGGGTTTTGAAGCACAGAGGTGACTTATTCAGTGGATGATTCAGTTGTATATTTGATGAAGAGGAAGCCTAGAAGTCACCCTTCAAATGCCCTATGATCAGAGGAGGAATCACAGTGTGCAGGCAGAGATGGAGCTGTACAAATTCAGGCAGGCATAGAAATTCCAACGATCACAAATTTCAGCAATGCCAGTGCATAGATTGGCTAATGTTGATCTATAAGGTGGTACAGAGTTGTGCCCTAAGTTGTTGAACAACTCCTCACAAGAAATCGTAATGAGATATGACCTCTATTGTGAGATCCAGAAGCTCAAATGGCTGCAGGTCCTGTTTGGCTATAGAGGACACATAGAACAAAAGTTGACACAGTTGAGAATCTGACTCTACATCATTAGGTGATGCAAAGGCCAACAAGGCCCCTCTCCTAAAGAAATTTGGAGGCCTATTCCCGAGGTAAGGCTGGTTGTAAGGCTGTGAGTATGGGAGTCTCCTTGGTATTTTTTTGCAGTGCATGGCATTGTGGCCAAACCTACCAAAATTGGCACAAGGTCAGGACTTAGGGTCCTAACACTCAACAGGGAGGTGCTTTCTTCCATAATACATGCATTGGACATTTGGCCACATAGGTCTTCTCATCATCTCTTATAGTTTGCTGGCTAGCTCCATTTTCATCTCTACTAGCTTCAAGCTTGGGCCAGCGCCCTTCTCTTTATCTTGGTTGCTTGGGAGTAACCATTTGCTAGATGTTGTTTCCCTTTCTGTGGTTCTAGAGTCAGCTTTGCCTTGATTTGACTTCTTGAATCTTCTTTCCTTAAGCCGGTCATCCACTCATATGGCCTCTTCAAAGACCCTAGCTAGTGTGTCTCTCTGTAAGCTTGAGTTGGTTGCCAAGGCCTTGTAGAGTTTCTCGCTACGTATTTTGTTGATGAACATGGCGGACACCACTCTCTCAAGGGGTCATTTGTTAATGGAGATTCTCTTATAGAGACTTCACACATGAGAAACATAGTCCCTGATGTCCTCTTCATCCCCATGCAATGACATTCATCAACTGCACTATAAGATTACTTGAGTACTCAATCTCGGAGAATATCTTAATGAAGAGACTCTTAAGGTCATTGAAATTGTTGCACTCCGTAACATCTAAGCTTGTGTACCATATCCTACCCTTATCGCCCAAGCATAGGTCAAAAGCCTGTGAGCGCTGAGCAAGATTTGTCAGGCCGTTAGCCTTGTAAACCTGCTTGAACTGCTCTACGAAATTATGCAGGTCATTTCTCATCTAGTTGTTTCGCAACTACGGGGATCCTCGATTGGCTCTTGGAGTCTTGGGTAACTCCTAATCCTACAAAGCAACGATGTTGCTAGTGCTGCTGTGCTTTGTTCTACTGATGTGTTGCTTATTAGTTGCTTCATGATGAGAAGCTCACTTAGTATTAAATATGTCTCTAGCACTCTTTCCTTCTTTGCATTTGACCTTATTTGATTTTTATATGCTAGGGCTAGCACATGCTAGACATCTCACATTTCTTTGTCTTGCCACAATCTCCTAGTCTGCTACTACTGGTTGTATGCTGATATGTCTCCAAAGCTTTCCACACCAACTTTCTTTCCTCCTCGAGGTCCGTTATGATATCCTCTGACAGTTTTCCATGATGATCCATGTTGGTTTGTGCATCATATTCATCCACCATCCACTGGATTTTGACTCCACTAAGTTGTCGATGAGGTTGATTAAGTCAAGCAGTGTCACATTTCCCAATGGTATTGATCCTCCTATGTGTCTGACTTTTCATATTGCGTCTCTCATTGGGTCCTACCAATTGCGGCTCTTGATCACCCATCTAGGTTTGAGGGTTATCTCCTATTAGTGGGTCCATTTTGTTTATTGATTTTGAGTGTGTTCCTTATTATTTATAGAAAATCCTCAATTTATGTTTACTTAGTGTGTGCATGGTACTCTTTTTCGTGCACTGTACAAAATCAGGCTTTCAGTTTTTCCAAGTGCACTTCAAGTGTTGAAAACAATGTGGGTGCAACACAAGATAATGAATGTATCTTCCACACTCCGGTCTAATTTCTCGGCCAAATAGGGCTTTATACAATGTCACTGGACCGCTCTCTCCGGTCTCTAGGGTTTGTGCTATACTATTCAACTCAATCAAGGTTAAATGGGGATGTGTGGGTAAGTTTACGGATCTAAAAGGGGCTAAAAGTTAATGTGACTATCAACAGTTGTGTATAGCCATCCAGTTGCAATTTCTAAGGTCAATTATGCCTATAAGGCTTTTGGAGCCTTCCCCAATCACGGGAGGTGTTCTGCTTTGCCCAGGATATGCTAAATTTTCCAGTTTCTCCTATCATGTTTTTTTTGGTCCGATTTTGTAGTGTCCAATCCGCTGAATTCGACATCTGATTTTCAACTGACCAATTTCCGTGTGTCCAATTCAAACTAGTCTAATTCTAGCAGGTGTCAAATTGTGATGCGTGCGATCGTCCGAATTGGACAGGGTGAACATCTAATTAGATGAGCAAGGGATAGTCTGACTTTATAGATTAGATGAGTAGCATCCGATCATACAGGTCGAGGAAGTCCAAACGCCCGATTGGATAGAATCAGATATCTAATTGTCTGATTCTGGGAATCGGACCTTGAGAGCCATGTTCAATTTTGGCAGCACGCAAAAAATAAAGACAAAAAATTGACTCATGGAGATGATTTTGGTCACACCAACATGCAAGGAGGTCTAGAATATAAGAATGGATACTCATGAAGGTTTCTATGTACTTGATATGTGCAAAAACCTCCTGTGGAAGTCGATCGATTCACCTAAGTTCATGGTATCTCTTTCTCTCTCACTATATGAAGGTGCAAATGAGCTTTCCCCTTACCCTTTGGGCCTTAACCATTGTTTCTCTCCTCTCCAATTGCTCCCCTTGTGGTATTATTACATCTAAGCGCTCTATTTTCCCATTTTCCCCTTGTTTGTGTCATGTTTGGACATGTTTACAATATCAACCCTGAACCGATTCATTTCAATTTCTTGATCCTATCCTACTCTAAATGCAATAAAAACTAAAATCCAATTATTGAAATGATTTATCCTTTTTGCCTACTCATCAAAAACTCAAAATACTTACTTTTTTTGAAGATTAAAAGTCCTAAATCTCCTACCTACATCAAGTATTGATTTCGGGATCCTCTTAGCAATGGGGACAGAGGGTTGTGCCAACACCAATAGTGGTATCCAATTAAGAGGATTGAGATGGAATGTTGAGTGGAGTAGTAAGTAGTGGAGAAGGAGTAGCCAATGGAGTGGAATGTACTGATAAGCATTTTTCCTTGGTGGGAATATTTCATGAAGGCTCATTGGGTGTGTGGTTAGTAGGTAGACTCTTAGGGGTTATAACATTTACAAATTGAGAGCTTATAACATTTACAAATTGAAGATATCTTTGAGCATTGGCATTAGACAACTATGTCTTGGTTTGAGCATCCATAGTCTTTCCTAATCAATAGCAAGTCTACAAGTACAAATTAGCATTAATCGGAAAAAAATGTGACTATTTTTTAATAGAGTTGATCAGACATTTCTAGCCACTTGACAATGACATACTTAGACATCAAAGGTTATTTGGCAATGAAGTTGGTCTCATAATCATGCATTTGGGATCACATGGAATGGATTGAAAGTGTATGTTGTAGATAGGGTGCTATAATAAATTTGGGATACCTTGCATCTTGACATTTTCAAACTCATTGAAGCTTGTTTGATGCTTATGCATGCTTGGATGATACTACATCATTATGAGATGGTTCTTGAGTTGCTATGAGCATTGAATTCTTAGTTTTGAAGTGATGTACCATCGGTATAATAGTCCCTTGAGTGGTCAATGTGTTTTGGAAAGTTTTTGGCATGTCTATATGAGATCTATGCAATCACTGATGTCTACATGGATATGCTACTACACTTAGTTGCTTTGGTAGATGTTTGGCATGCTATTGAGCTGCAAAATCACTGGTTATTGCACAGATATTAGTGTAGTCATTGTAGGACTAAAACTGTCCTATTTTGGGAGGTATATACCTATGTTAGTTAGCTAAGATATTTGAGATTCTATATAATATACTAATGTCAACTCTATGCATGGAATGAGCTAGATTGAACCAGATGCAGAGTAGCTACCCAATGCATATGTGTTGTGTGATTCTTAGCATAAAACTTGAATATTGGAGTAAACACTTTCAGCTGTAGACATGGCAAATGAAGATAGGTTAGACAATATCACAGATTTTCATGGGCAAAAACAACTATGCAATATGGAAATTTTGTTTGAATAATTTCCTGATTGGAAAATAATATGGGGACATTATTATAGGTGATGGGCTGAACCAAAGCTTCCAGAAAGAAATATGATTGTTGAACAATAGATAGCACATCATGTTTGGCTTGAATGAGCTCACAGAGCTTTGCATTGGCTCTCACTATGTATTTCCAATGCAATGATTATGTAGATCATGATTTGCAAATAACTAAAAGTTTCATGGGATATCTCTTGATGCAATATTATGGTACTACTACCATTGTACAAAAGATTCATCTAAAATAGAAGTTTAATACCATGGATAGAAAAGGATGGTCAATACAGGACTATGTCACAAAGATAAAAACACAAAGAAAAAGACCACTGTTGATTAGGTAGCCTCTATTGGAGCTAAAGTAGATGATGAATATTTGGTTGCAATTACATTGAATGGTCTTGGACTTTAGTATAAGTCATTTGATATGTCTATCTCAATGTGATTGGAGATGCTTGATTTTAATGAGATGGTTTCATTACTTGTTCATGAAGAGGTTAAGCTTGCATTAGCTACTACTAGTTCTAGTGGTTCAAAGGATAGAGATGCCATTTTTTATTTAAATCAAATAGTCCAAGGGAGCCATGGGTTATATTGTGATCGAGGATCTAATCAAGATGCATATTAGAATGTGAATAATCAATAGGTGCAAAATGCTAGAGGTGGTGGATACTTTTGAGCAAGGGGGAGATTGAGCTCTAGAGGTAGAGGTGCATGGCAATCACAAAGTATGCATGAGAATGCAAATAAGGATAAGGACTACCACTACTATGGAAAGTATGGGCATAGTGCTAAGAAATACTAGAAGAAACAAGCGAATCAGAAAGCAAACAACATGGTCAAATTGTTTGCCATGACATATGTTCATAACCAAGCTATTAAAGAAAATAAGCCAAATGATGTATGGTACAATGACTCTAGGGCATCCAATCATATAGCTCTTCATGGAGAATGATTCATGATAAGCATAGTTATGTCTATATAGGTGACAACACACAGCATAACATTGAGCATAAGGGTGTAGTTCCCTAAGTTATTCATGAAGGTCAAAAGAAGAATCTACATGATGTATTACATCTCCCCTTCATTACTAAGAATTTGCTATTAGTTTTTTAGGAGAAAAATCTACAAGTGCGATTCAATAAGCATGGTTCTTTTATTGAGGACTTTGGAAATGGTTGTAATTTCATTGCTAAAGGTAGAATATATAGTTGTATATTCACTTTGGATACTAGTATTCCACAATTAAAATTAGCTATGTTTGCACATGAATAGGGTGTAGTTAGAGATCTTGAGATCTCGCATAAGAGGATTGGTGGGCATGTGAATGTTCAAAGTTGCAAATTATGCAAAGAAATCCACTAGTTACATACTTGCCAAAGTTTTCCTATTTGGATTTGGGTCATGTTTGTGATGCATGTCAGTTTGGCAAGTAGTCTTGGCTTCCATTTATAAAGCATGTTCAAAACAACTCTAGGCCAGTGCAATTGATTCACAAAAATGTTTGGGGACCAATCCATAAAACCATTCTTGGTAGATCCACATATTATGTAACATTCATTGATGTTTTTAGCAGATATACATGGGTGTATAACTTGAAGTATAAAGATGAGGTGCTTGGTATTATTAACGACTTTAAGAAATAGGTTGAGAGAGAATTTGATTGTTTTATCTCTTGTTTGAGATCCAAAAGTGGTAGTGAATATGTATCCAATGCATTTGATATATTCTTGAAAAAGAATGGCATTCACAAGCAAATTACTTGTAGCTACACTCCACAACAGAATGGAGTAGTAGAAAGAAAGAATAGGGTTCTTAGTAGACTACTCATTTGATGCTTAATGAAAAGAATATGCCATTGTATTATTGGATAGGCCATCCATATGATATACGGTCTACTAGTGCCCATGCATTTGGCTTTGGTAGTGGAATGACTAGTTGGAGTAGCAAGAAGCAACCAACTATTTCACTTTGTTCTAGTACTGAGGCTTAGTATAAAGGTGTGGCATTAGTGTGGGATTGCTTAACTTCTGAAGTTATTGATAGATTTGGGTATGTAGGTAGATGCTCCAATTACATTGTATTGTGACAATATGAGCAATGTATTTTTGGCTACAAATCCTATGTATTAGGCTAGAACAAATTTATATGAGAGATGGTACTTGCAAGGAAGATAAATCTCTTGCATGTTAAAATTGAAGACCAAGTAGCTGACATATTTACCAAGTCACTAGGTAAAGATAAGTTCATTTACTTTAGGGAGCTGCTTGGGGTACAATGTCTTTCTTGAGCTTGAGGGGCAATGTTGGGAATCAAGTTCACTCTACTATACCACTCTCTACATGTAGCTTAGCTCTATGCCATGTGTGGTCAATAAGTGAGTTGGTGACTCAATTATGGTTAGACCAATGGTCAATAATTAGACTTATTATTTTACATTACTATAGAGTTAGAGTGGGTGATAGAGATTGATGATGAATAATAAAGAAGATGATTATAGAGAGCACACTGCTTTGCTCTTATTCCACCTTTTTGCCTCCTTGTATCTCCTAAATGTTTCTCAAAGATAGGAAAAATCATGAGATCCTTTTTGAACAATTCATAGGAAGCTTGGATTTTCTCCTCAATGCCTAGTAATAGTAGCTTGTAAAGTAGTCATGAAATGGAAGTGTACTCAGCAAATAGCACTGGTATTACCCTGTCTATCCAAGGAAGTGCTGCGCACCCTTCAAGTTGGTGGGTGGAGAGAGATTCATCATAATTTTTAATTTTAGTTGTATAAATTGTGTTCTCATTTCTACACACAACATGGGCCAAGATTATACCATGCTTTGCCCACACACCTAACACTTGAGGGGATTTAAGGAGAGGTTACATGCCTACATATTTGAAAATAGGGAAAGCTTGTCAAGATGTTCTACCTAGTTAGAGCTAACACACAAGTCATCACAAACATCTTGAGCCACTTTTGTAGCATGTCCTTAAAGATAGTTCACATGAGCCTCTAGAAGGTTGTTTGTACATTAGTCAATCCAAAAGGCATGATAATATAACTAAATACCTCCCATTCTCGATGGCAAAGATAGTTTTAGGTCTATCATTTAGGTGGAGTTGCATATTTGATTATATCCTCAAAAACCATCTAACAAGCTATATACTTCCTTCCATGCTACCCATTCAATCAAGTGATTAGTGTATGGAAGAAAAATTTAGCGATCTATCTTGGTTGTAGCATTCAATTTCTTGTAATTAATACATATGTGAATTTTTACATTCTTCTTGAGGTCCATGATGATCAATGATACCTAGTGTGTGTATTGAATTTCATAGATGAATCTCAATTTTAGTAAATTTTTTATATCCTCCTTGAAATGATGAGAATATCGAGGACTCATTGGACATGAGTTGTTCCTTGATAGGCTGGGCATCATCCTTTAGAGAAATTCTATGGGTGAGAACTTCTGGGAGAATATTGTTATAAGACATGTCACGAACACAAACCATGCAGCCAAAAATAAGGAGAGGAAGACCGAGGAAGCCCAAGCCAAAAAGTGAATGGAGAACCTCATTCTTCCCAAGCAAGAAAAGTGGAGGAGAAGGCAAGCTCAGAAAAAACATGGGAGAGGACTGAAGATTTTAGCAAGGTGCTCTGGAAAATTGAAGGAGAGCACCAAATATTCTAGAAAGGTGCTCAGAAAGAATGTGGGAAAGCACCAAATATTCTAGCAAGGTGCTTTGAAGGCTCTGGCAAGGAAAGCACAGGGCGCAATGTAATTCATTTTATAAGAGCACCATGCTCCCTCCTATGAAAGTTGTAAAGTCTAAATGGACATAGGTGAAGGCATAATGCAACTAGAGGGGAATAGGGAAAGAGAACCTTGGCAAGATGCTCTGTCATGTAAAAAGGGAATGAGTGCCCAAGGGATTTAGGGCTTGTACATAAACCTAAAAAGTGAATGAGGAGCTCATTCTTTGGTGTGTGGCAAAAGTGGTCTCTTCTTCTCTCCTTCTTTCTTACTTGTGTGTGCTTGAGAGAGGGAGTGTGAGGGAGTAAGTGTGTGAGGGTGAGGGATCTTGGAGAAGAAGCTCTCCATCATCTTCTCTCTTCTCTCTTCTTCTCTTCTCTTCTCTTCTCTTCTCTTCTCTTCTCTTCTCTTCTCTTATGCACACCTATGGAGGATGGAACTTGGAGGTGGAGGCTTGAGTTTACTTGAGCTTGCATCTCGAAACGTGGAGCTACCGATTTTCTTGTGGAAGGAGGCTACTCATTTGGGTATCAAGATAAGGCCCACTACACCCCGTAGGATAGAAGGTGTATCAACTAGGTGAGAGATATCCATGTGTGCTCACTTGAAATACTTGAAGAAATAAGTGGTTTATGAGTCTTAGTGGATGAGCATGAGCTCCCACTAAATTTTGGTTCCATTGTTGAGACCAACGGATTCAAGCTTGAGTACTTGCGTGCGACTAAAGATTTATCCACCCAAGTAGGAAAATCCCAGCCTCAATGCTTTTTTGTAGCTTGACTCCACATTTGGCACCTTTGCCAAATTACTCACTATTGTCAACCTTGGGCTAGTTGACACTGATATAATCGTGCTTTCTTCTCAATGGCACCCCACTTGGGAGGAGGAAGAACATCTCTTTCGATAAAAGAATTCTTGTACAAGACCAACTAGCTCAGGAGATTCCCAACAAATAGCAATTGTAAGCTTATCAAATACTTCCTTCCTTCCCTAAGGCCACCCTTCCCCATCATCAAGAGGCTCCACCTTCTCTACAATACAATCACTCCCTTCCTCAAAAGATAGTATGTCATTCATTATGAGGTTTCTATTGTAGGAAACAAGATCATCATCATGATCAAATAAGAAAAACTTATCATTCTCCTTAAATATGTTCCAACGTGTTGTGAGACAACTTCTTTATGAGCCATCATCAAGGCCCCTATGATAATCTTAGCTAAGCAATTACTTTATTATCCATTGATTAACATGCTATGGATGAGGCTAAAGAAGAGCTCCATATTGCTAGTTGGCTCAGTGGGCCATCGCTTCTCTTGAATCATTTCTTTATCTCTGTGAACTAACGATTTGGCCCAATGCCCTAGATGCCTTGGTGAAACTTGAGTATAATCCACGTTTCTATGATTGGTGGATTTACAACCATTCATATCCTATACATAAATAAGGCAATCAATTATCACTCTATATTCTAATAATACTACTAAAAGAATAAAGACACTATATTAGGGAATTTGGCAATTTCCATGTACTTTGGGAATCCCTAATACCTTTATTATTTCACCACATGGTCAAATCATATTGTCTTACCTAAAGGTGGAGTCTACCCTGAATACTATATAAGCTACCTTCCCAAATCCCACTTTCAAATATGGATCAAGATTTAGCTATGTGGTGAAATATTTATCACTTATTTGAAATTGGGACTTAGGAAATTCCCAAGCTCTCTAATATGGTGTTTAAACCAATCCCAGCACACACGACCTACTCTCCCAGACTAGGAAGCTTGATATTATTTTGTAGGAGGCAATAATGCAATCACCAAAAGTACCTGAGACTAGACCAAGAGACTACTTCAATAGGACCCGAAATTCAAGGCCCTCAAAATGCCTTCAAAGGTCACAACCAAGTGACTGTTAATTGTGAAATAAAGATAAATGATGGCTATGCTCAAAAACTTGAATTGTGAACATTCCATTTTTCCATTTTTTTAGGGAAGATAAATTTTCATAATTTAATTTTTTATTAAAAATAGCTTATGATAAACTTCTTTTTGCTTACAGATGGCATCTATAGAAGTATTATTTCTTTTAACAATATAGATGTATTATTTCTTTTAACAACTACATAGCCTACACAAATCAAAGACCCATTCAATAAAGAGAAATTGGTTTTCTTTGCCCAATATATATAGGAGTTGAAATTGGAGATAAGCATGTAGGGAGTAGGCTACCTTAGGTTTTGAGTTCTCACTAACCTAGAGAATCTTATTGAAAAATAGCAGATGACTTGGGAACTCATAGCCAAGTATGGTCTTAAAGGCTATATCAGAGCTATTTCCACTCACATCCACTTTTTAACTTGTTTTGGATTGATCAACAATTATAAACCAGCCATTGGATCCAATAGGTTCAAATACAACATAAAAACCAACGACAAGTACAATAAGTAGGTGGCCACCTTTGAGTTCATCTTAAAGCTAGTGGAAGAGACATTGAACATCATAAGAGAATCAAGAGTACTATGGCAAGACATAGAAGATCCCCAAGTTTTTAAAAGGTGGGATGAAAGTTTAGTAATTAGAACTCATGTAACTATAGTGAAAGTAATGGCCAATGAAGGAGTCCTCTAAAGAACTATACCCTAAAAGAGTTGAGTGTGACATCATAGTTCTTCAATCACCTCTTCATCTACAACGAAACCTTGATTAACCCAATTAAGATACCTAAGTACCTCCTAAAAGACAACACCACTCACCAGACTCATAGGAAATTCAAAGTTTTCATGGATCCCACAAGTGGAGAAGGCCTTCCAGACCTTGAAGATCACTTTCACCATTGCCCCAATCCTAGTCCACCCATATCGTACAGAGCTCTTTTTCTTAGATACCAATACATCAAATTGTGTCTTAGGAGCCATCTTGTCCTAGCATGGAGATGATGGTCATATGCATCTAGTGGCATTCCACTCAAGGAAGTTCCCCCCTCCAGAGATATATTATGAGATCCATGACAAAGAAATCCTTGCCATTGGACATGCCTTTGATACTTGGCATCATCACCTAGAGGGTGTAGTCCATAAAGTTATCATCGATACAGATCACAAATAGCTGGAATACTTTATGACAACCTGCATCCTCAATCAAAGACAATCCCGTTGGAGTAAGTTCTTATCTAGGTTTGATTTTTTCATCACCTATCACCCAAGACACCAATAATGCCAATTAGATGCTTTATTAAGAAGATCCTACCTGGCACCTAAGAAGGGAGAATAATCTTTTGATCAACAACGAGCAATACTACTCAAGCCAAAGCACCTCCAACTAGCAGCCATCTTCAATTTTTGTTACGAAGATGACCCTACCTTGATCTAATTAATCCATGAAGCCCTTTTGAAGTTTGTGAGTTTTAGGAAATTA
The DNA here is from genome assembly GCF_053477565.2 of Lygodium microphyllum. Taxonomy (NCBI): domain Eukaryota; kingdom Viridiplantae; phylum Streptophyta; class Polypodiopsida; order Schizaeales; family Lygodiaceae; genus Lygodium; species Lygodium microphyllum. The sequence continues at coordinate 78,473,603 of NC_141149.1, forward strand.
ATGGAATGTTATACGATAAGGATATACTTTACATTCCTTCAAGAAAGTCGAGACTCCAAGTACTCCAACAACCTCGTGGCACCCCAGCATAGTGCAGAACACTTTAGAGTTAGTAAGACCTTGGAGCTTATTTCAAGAGATTTGTGGTGGACCTAGATGTGAAAAAAAGTTATGCAATATATAAAATCATGTGATACCTGCCAATAGGGCTAAGGTACCTTGTCACCAACCGCATGGCCTTCTGCAACCCTTGCCCATTCCAATGTGACCCTAGTCTTCTCTATCCATATATTTCATAACGAATCTTCCTAAATCAAACAAATATGACTTTATTCTTGTTGTGGTAGATAAATTCAAAAAAATGGCACATTTCATCCACCCTACCACTAAGACCATCATGGGCATAGCTACCACTAGACTCTTCCTTAGATACTCTTTCAAATTACATGGAATCCCAAATGACATCATCAGCGATCTGGGTCTGCAACTCATATCGAGTTTTTGGAAGAGCCCTTGCCACATCCTTGGAGTCACCAAGTTAAGTTATCCACGAATAAATGGTCAAATAGAATGGATAAATCAAGTCTTGTAATAATATATTTGTTGCACCATGAACTACCATTAGAATAATTGGTTTGATCTCGCATGGTAGTCAACACTCTATATGAGGTTGTGGCTACATAAGTTGGGTCATATTCCAAGGTCTTGATTGCGTGTCTCAGAGTTTTCTTATAATAATAGTGTCCATGCATTTATCAAGCAAACTCCTTTCTTTACAAACTATGGCTAGCATCCAAGGATGGATGTACATCTCTCCAATCAAGTAAAGAATCCTGCCGCCCGAGATAAAGCTCAACACCTAGCAGATAGATACCAAGAACTTAAGCAACAAATCCAAAAGGCTCAGAATCAGTACAAGCACTATGCAGACTAGCATCATCTCCAACATCCAACATACAAAGTTGGTGATAAAGTGTTGTTACTCAGGCATAACCTCTAGACAATAAGGCCCTCCAACAAGCTAGACCACCAAACATTTGGGCCCCTCACATAGTAGCCCAAATCAATCCATTTTCTTACCAACTCCAACTCCCCATATCAAGGATTGTCTTCTTAACAAAGGTTGTCTCAAGAGCACACTCAGACCTATGTGTGAGGGATCTATTTCTATTTGGTACCTTATCAATTTTTTTGTATTTACTTATTTAAAAAAACAAGCACACACACATTCACTACACCTAGGCAACAACCCCCATCCCTTTTACCATGTCACAAACCTAGGCACATCAAGAGTAGGATATTAGAAGCTTTCTTGGATGATCCCTCACCCTAAGAAAAGCACCACACCACACTCTTTCACCAATTGGGTTCTCAAGTGTGGGACAACATTCCAAGATTACTTCGAATATGAACCAGCTACCAATTGCACATATATGAGAATGCACCTGCTGCACTAGTGGTTAGATGTCCCCCTAAGGAGGTCATAAATTATAAACGAGTACTATGAAGCTCCTCAAAAACCACCAACATTAGTGATCCATACCCATCACAACACCTTCATCACGGACCATCACTTATTCCTCCTCTTTAAGTTAACTCTAGTACTATCGGTTCCTTTTACCACACCATGCATATCCCTTCTACCACACCATTTTGTCTATCCCTACCATTTTCCTCACTAGATGTCCTAGAGCCTCTCACTAGTAGCCATGCCATCTAGTTGATGAAAGTGCCATGGAATTGGCACTCATGTAGGGGGGAGGAATAAATGCTAACAAAAAGATAGCAAGATAACAATAAGAAAGACAAGAAGATTGGGCAATACAAAGAAAACCAGATCATATAAATTTTGATACAAATTTTGGAACATATCAATTATTTGTCACATATTTTGAATAACATCAATTATTTTTGTAACACTTTGTGCCATTATCTTATGAGAGTTGGGATTCCTCCCATGGAAATGATGCTTAATAGCTATAATTCTGTGTCGAGTTTATAATTCTTTTGACAAGGAAATAGCTTATTTGCATGTAAAAAAGGCCTTGACTAATAGGTAAGGGTCATAAAAGGTGTGGAATGCCTAGGGGGATGAGGAAACCATGACCCTAATATTTTTGTATTTAAATTATGAAAAAGAATAGAAAAGGCTATTCATGTGTGCACCAACTTGGTGTACTTGCCTTCTTGTTTTCATTGAGAGAGTGTGTGTAAGAGATTGAGAGTAAGAGTGAGTGAAACTCTTCATCTCCTCTTCACACTCTCCCTTAACAAACCCATGCTCCTCTCATGCATGTGGAGGTTATAGAGTGTTGAGGATCAAAAAGCACTAGAGTGGATTGTGGAGTTTGCCATCTGCAACCATTGTGACTTGATGGAGTGTCTTGCAAGCTCATTACAACTAAATCATTGTGTTCGTGGAAATGTAAGAGGCTAGGTGAGAGATAGCCATTGTAGGTCAAAGATCAAAAATTTTTAATGAATAAGAGAGTGTTTAATATTCCACCATTGAGCTCATGGGGTACAAAAATAATGGCGGAAATAGATACACACAATATTACATCTTTATCTTTTATACCTAAGCCTTGATTCACATGACTTAAGACTAAGACTAAAAATGCAACATGACAAGCCATTTGACTTGAAAGAGCTTTGTTCTAAAAACTAAGATATAGATAAAATACAATAGAAGTTCATATTGATGTGAATCCATGTCTTTAATGTCTTTATTGATCATATGCCATTAAAGTAACTCCCTGATGAAGAGAACTAGAAGTGAAGATCCAAATCTATTGACAATCTATTTGCAAGAAAAATAAGGCTAACTTAGTAAATTTTCTATAACATTTATTATAAATCTTTGATTTGCACAAAAAATATGAAGTAGATGCCATGAGGCATCTATTCAAACCATAAAAGTCCATCCTTAATGAGGCTATAGTAATTTGATTTGCTACAAAAAATTATTACAACCACCTATCCTACACAAATAATTCATGGAACCACTCTATTTTGTGAGAATTGAAGGTCTCTACAAGGATGGCTAAATATTCTTGCATGTAACCATAAGTAAGGGCATGCTAATGTTCATGGTGTTAGTGATGTCAAAACAAAGAAGCATTTTGAATCAAAAGTAGAACCATCGTAATAGTCATGATAAGCATGAAAATTATCATCCATAAAAGCATCATGCATGTTTTCATTACCATCTTGGTCAAATTGGGACATAGGGTTATTAAACTCCTCATAATGATCTTCTTTAATCTCCTCATCCTAGTGATCTACTTTAGGATTCTCTTTCTCTTTATAAACTTCTTTCATATGCTGATATAAATCTTCCTTGATTGATGTTGTATCATCTTGGAGTATATTATCTTCATAAGGCTCATGCGACTCTTCATTCTAGCCCTCCAATTCATCCTCTTCTACATCTAAATGCTCTATCATCTAGCACCCTTGCACTTGTCTTATGATACGGAGATCATTTTTCATTGCATTATAAGCATAATAATTTAGGATGCATATCCCTCATCATGTCATTAGATAGGTATCTACAGACATTATTGGATGAAGAAATAAGCACAGAGTTAGTCTGATTAAATTCACTATCGTTACACCAATAGTCCAGTAGTACTTAATTTTAAAGCATATGACATAGATAAAATGGGAGTCTTGTTATAGGTATTTGGAATAGTCTCCTCTTATGTTAACCCATTTTTATGGGGATTGAAATAGAACCTTACATCCCCTATTTTGGGTTGGAAACCATCATTATAATGAAAAACATCATTATAAAACCATTGCTCATACGAGTATTATTCCAAAGCACAATGACCACATGGATCATGCTCCCCAAAAGAATACTAATCAAGACCATGCTACCCGAAAGAATTCCAATCAAGAGCATGCTCTCCAAAAGAATAATCATCATCATCATCCTACTTGTATTCATATTGATGCCCATAAAAATATGCATAATATTCAATCCCATCTTGTTGCACATAAGGATTTCCATAGTCATCATATGCATGCTAAACATAAGGCTACCCATACTCAAGCTACCTGATATGATCATTTGCAAGATGCTACTCATATGTATATGCATGCTACTACCCATGATCGTAATCATAATCATAACCATAACCATGTTGCATATAATATGGATGTGCTTCATAATCTTCATGAAGCCGTGGAGCATTTATAGGTTGAGTCTTCCACCCTAATTCTTAAGTCCCTCCATGAATTTTGTTATTTCTTGGTCAAATTTAGAGTCCTTGTCCATCTCATTTGTAGGCTGAGTCTTCCATCCCAATTCTTAAGTGACTCCATCAATTTTGCTATTTCTTGTTCTAATTTAGAGTCTTGTCAATTTCATGCTACCTAGTTATGTCGATATGAGCTAAGTTGGGTTTATATCAGGCTTTGCATTCTATTCACAATGTCCATTCCACTAGGGTGTGATTCATAGGCTTTTTGTTTACTCTAGCACGATCAACTCCCCTAGTATCATTGTCATCCTAATGTTGGTGCTATTCTGCAACAATAACTCCCTTGCTATCACATTGTGTCACTGTTTGGTAGAGATCTTAAATTTGAAGTTCTGGCTAGTAATCATGATGCTATGTTGCATCAAATTGCCTAAAAATTTTGTGGAAATAAATGATTGCATATGGATAAGAGTTTCCAAATGTGTCTTCATGAAGTAAAACATGGGCCTCCACATGATGGACTTCAAGAATAACATGATGTACCTTAGGAAAAACTTCATATTGATATCAATGGAATCATTGAGGAGATAGTCATATCTCAAAAGTCATTAGGATCCCAACTCCATATGCACCAATTATACAAATAGCCACTAACACTATAGACAAGAGTGGGGGCTAGTATCATGTTTTTGTAATCATATCACATAATGAGTTAGGTTGTAGTGAGAAAAATAATACAATGACTCCTCACTCCTCATAGTCTATCATAGTGTGTGAGAATAGCATTGTAATGACTCCTCAGGGTCTCTCACAGTGTGCATTTGATGTTCTTTCTAGCAAAGATTTGAATTATTCACCGATTCAAGACAAAAAAATGGAATTAAATGTTGCAAGGATGGGGACCAACTGTCTGAATACTAACTCATGAAGGAAACAAAGGAGCCATAGTGTAGGCTAGTGTTTTTGTGGGTGAAGTAAATAACATAGCTTGGACTTTTGAATACTCCCCTTGGAACAACTCTACACATTTCCATGAACTTCTGTGTGTGTGTGTGTGTGTGTGTGTGTGTGTGTGTGTGTGTGTGTGTGTGTGTGTGTGTGTGTGTGTGTGTGTGTGTGTGTGTGTGTGTGTGTGTGTGTGTGTGTGTGTGTGTGTGTGTGTGTGTGTGTGTGTGTGTGTGTGTGTGTGTGTGTGTGTGTGTGTGTGTGTGTGTGTGTGTGTGTGTGTGTGTGTGTGTGTGTGTGTGTGTGTGTGTGTGTGTGTGTGTGTGTGTGTGTGTGTGTGTGTGTGTGTGTGTGTGTGTGTGTGTGTGTGTGTGTGTGTGTGTGTGTGTGTGCGTGCGTGCGTGTGTGCGTGCGTGTGTGTGCGCATGTGCGTGTGCACATGCGCATGTGCATGTGTGTGCGTATACATGTGCATGCGTGCGTGCATGCATCCATGTGTGCATGCATGTATGCAAATTTCCACAATGCAACAAAGATCAAGTCAAAGATAGAAAATGTAAAATCATCATCAAGGATACCTATTGCATTCATCACTTTAAAGCTACAGAATACTACATGTTAGCACTTCTTGATTGTGCTTACTTTTAGAGACTGGTTCTGAAGTTAATTCACACATAGTATTGGTAGGATAGGATTTGCTATGGCTTGTTAATCTGAAAAGTTCACTATTAAGTTCAGCTACCATTTGAAGTAATTGCAAACTAGAAAAGGATGAGCTTCTCTTCAAGGTTCCAATCATCTCTAGTCAAGTTTATTCCATCTCTATCTAGTTTGGTGCCCTTTTTAGATTCTCTCCAATTCTTCATAGATATTGGGGATATCATGAGGCTTTTGACTACCAAAAATTACCTAGACTACCCAAAATCCAAGGCCCTCAAGAGGCTTTGGATTGTCCTGAGGAGGCTCTAGATTGCCCAAAATTTCTTACTTACAAAGGGTCCATATGATCTCACTAATGAGCCTCACTAAATAAGGAAAAAAAAGTACTCAGTGAAAAATCAACTACCTACATTGGTATTGACTAGAGAGAATAAGGTACATACTCTACCAAAAACCTTTGGAGAAGAGCTTCCTCTTGATGCACTTCCAATCTAAATGATCTCCCCCAAAAGAGGGGAAACTTGTATGTTTCTCTACCATGTTTTATCTACCCTAAGTAGCCAAGTATTCTCAACTGTGAGCTTCATAAAAAACATTCACATCACATGTAACTCTTGCAATTTTAGCCTCTTCACCATCATCCATCATATCCTCTTCATCTTCATACCTTGCTTTAAACAAGATATCTACTGATGGGTTAGAATTCCAGATTCACACATTATATGTTATAGGCAATTCACCACAATATGTAGCAATGTCATGAGCAAAACATCTCACAATAATCCCAAGAAGGGGTAAACAATCCGTTTCCACAATCATTGGTGCTCGAGTTATTTAAATACTTACTATTGCATTTCAAGGATTTAGCCACTCCTTGTGGGTTTTCTATGAGCCATAGCCTCATATCTATAATCTTTATGTGGATGCATAGATTGTATAGGGATTGAGCTTAAGCTCTTATATGAGAAATATAATCTATAGTTCAGTTTTATTTGTCTCATAGAATTCCATTACTTCTTGTCTTCTTCTTTTAATAAATTTCTTTTCTCTATGCTTTATCTCTTCTTTCTTGAGTCCTGATGGCTTTCAATTATGCACAGCAAATACACTGACATCTTTGGTGAACCGATATGAAATGTTAAAGTAAGATACTTGCAATATGAGGGATGCTACAAGTTTAGGTTCATCATATTAAGTCAAGCAAAATTTGGGGGCCTTTACCATGTATTTGCAACAATAATAACAATAGCAACTACATTAGTCTTTTTTCAAAGCATGACTCCATTATGTCTAAAGCATTAAAAGCTATTGAGAGCTAGGTCAAATTATTTCATGGTCAAAATGTTTCCAATTATTTGAAGTCTCCTAGATGCATTGAAATTAGTTGCTAAAACTATTAACCAATAGTGAGAGTGTGAGGATCCTTGACCTATATGATGGAACGATTTTCTTTGGGGACTCTTATGTGAGAAAACAAAAATATCTCTTGGAACGTGCAATTTGGAAAAAGAGTAGGAAATGTTATGATTGTGTTTTATGTTTGAGATGGTGCATCCTAGGGTCAATCCCTAAGGTGTAGAAGAGCCATAGGAGCCATAGCAATTAACTAGGGGGTGCTCTATATGTATTAAATTGAGGTGTTAGTGATCTGTATTGTGGTATAATCCCTTTGTTAGAATTAGGATGGGAAAAATCATTGGACTAAAAATCAATACAAATGCATGATTTAGCTTGATTAGTATATAGCCTCTACATGCTCCTATGGCCCTAAGGCCATGAGGATGGTATGGTAAGCATAGGAGTAACAAGAGCTCTAAAGCCAATAACGAGCTGCCCATTTTTGGTCTGGATAGGAGAAATGGAATAGAAAGAGAGATAGAGGAAGAAAAACAAAGAGAGAAGAGAGAAAGGAGAGAGAAACAAATAGAGGAATGGAGAGATGTAGAAACAAAGATAGAGAGAGAAAGAAATAGAAGCAAAGAGGGAGGAGAAAAGAGAGATAAAGATGCAAAGGGAGAGAGGGAAGGAGAGATAAAAATAGAGAGTAAGAGAGAGAACGAGAGAGTGCAAGGATATATAAATATATATATATATATATATATATATATATAGAGAGAGAGAGAGAAGGAGAGAAAGAAAGAGAGAAACAATGAAGGAAGGGGGGATGAGAAACAAAGAGAAAGAGATGGGGAGATAGAGAAACAAAGATGTAGAGAGAAAAGGGAAGAGAAATAAATATGTGAAGGGAGAGAAGGAGAGAGAGAAGGAGAGAGAGAGAGAGAGAGAGAGAGAGGGAGAGAGAGAGAGAGAGAGAGAGAGAGAGAGGATTCAAGCAAGTGATGATTTGAGAGACAGAAGTGTATTGTCTACCACGACATAGAGAAAATGGACAATGATGAGGGCTAAATATTTGAGATTGAGAGGCATATCTCAATCAACATGTCCCATGTCTATGCACTCAATACAAGCTTGCAATTTGATGAAAATGTCGCTTGTCTATAGACCACTTGTGATGCTTTGACAAGTTTTGATAAAAAATAATCGATCAAGTAGTCTTGGACTTTGAGTTAACAATGAGAAAAGTGTGTATTATTCTTGCTTTGCAATCTAACTCTATTTGAAATATACTTCAATAATATTAAATGTATCCTAGAAATGTCTACACATGAAGGTGTTGATTTCCATCTCAAGAAATGTACCTATTATGGCCTGTAAGAAGAGTTCATGGCTATACAAAGGAAGGAGCACTCAAGGCGATACATCTATAATAGAGCACTCTGCTAGCTGCACCCTTGACATTAGAAGACATTGGGGACTATTCGAACCTTCCTCAAATGTTGGAGCCTAACATGCATGCTATGATCAATGCATTACTACTTATGGATATAGGGTCATGTGATCCATTAAGAGAGGAAATGTCCATACCATTATGCAATGGTTGCTGGGTATCTTGCTTGAGGATGCTCCTTATGCTCTTGAGTATACACACAAAGTACAAATGAAGCGATGCAAGTGTGATCAAGTTATTCATGTGCATACTACACTTCTTTGTCTTCATATATGAATAAAAATAATTATTTATTTATTTAAATATGTTTGGATTTTTTAGGCTACTAAAATGTCACATAATACCATCTTAAAGTATGATGCCCAAGTCTCGTAATGATATGCAACAAGTGTTGTGGAACCTTGACACAAATTATAACAACATTCATATATGTGTCAATGATTGTGTGCTCTTTGGAGAAAAATATAAGTCCATGGAAACATATCCAAAGTGTGGTAATCATAGATATCGCTAAGATTTGCAGGGAAAAACTATCCCTTAGAAAGTTCTCAAACACTTTTCACTTATACTATACATTTGTCACATGCTTTACACATCAACTATACTGAGTTTGACAATGTAGGATGTGCAAAATAGGTCCACATATGTAATGTTCCCGACCGCTGCATAAAGCACTCCCCCCCCTTTTTCATTTTTTTTAAAAAAATTAAATCTCTTCCCCATGTCATCGCCGACCGGTGGACGGGGGGGGAGGACGAGAGGATGATGGCAAGGGGAAGGAGGAGTCAACAAAGAACAAGACAATGAAGAGGCACATGACGTTGGCGATGATGATGCCACCCCCCCCCCCCCCCCCTTTGGGTATAACAGATAGTCCTAAGGCAGCTCGGAGGCCTAGACTCCTCTGCCACTATGCATCACCCCACGTTTCCCCCCTCCCCCCCGCCAAAAAAAAAACCCTCCTATTATAAACCCCCCCTTAAGCATCGAGGGAGAGGCCACCTTATTCTCCCCCCCCCCGTTTTGCTACCGAGGAAGAGAGAGGGAAAGGAAGGGAGAGGTGAGACGAGGGAGACAGAGAGGAAGAGAGAGGGAGAAGAAGAAGAAGAAGAAGAAGAAGAAGAAGAAGAAGAAGAAGAAGAAGAAGAAGAAGAGGGAGAGAGAGAGAGAGGGAGAAGAAGAGAGAGAGAGAGAGGGGGAGAAGAATAAGAGAAGAAGAAGAAGAAGAATGAGAGAGAGAGAGAGAGAGAGAGAGAAAGAGAGAGAGACTCTGAAGGATCCCATTCCTCTTCCCCTCCTCAGAGGGTGACCACACACATTGCTCTTCTCCCCATCTTCCCAGGAATTTAACCCCCATCGCAATTAAGAAGAGTCACCCCCGGCACACTATCTCTCCAACAAGAGACAGAGGGGGAGAGAGAGATTCATAAGCTGAAGGTATGGCCCCCAAACGGAGGGAGACACGTACCAATGGTAATCTCACATCCAATAGTGGAGAATCCGACCACGATGTTATTGCTAATACAATTACAACATTGGGTATGGATAACTCATATCCGAATATCGAGGTACTATTTGCAATTTTCTCTATTCGTGAGTCATACGTTATAACACTTCAGCATGCACATGAACTCATGTAAAGGGCAACTTGAATTTGTTCCTATTGTTACGATTTTGGCATTTAGGTTGTTCTTTTTAACCTAATCTAGTTGCATACAACTTATTTACTGATAGAGCAACTAGAAGGAAGAGTTAGTCAAGGGTTATGAATGGCATAGTCATAAAAGAACGATATCAAAAGATTGTGCATACAAGTGCTTGGGTAAGGCTTAGTCAAGGGTTACAAACAACATAATTTCCAAAAGAATATAACATTAAGAATCATGAATAGAAAGTCCTAACTTAAATTTTGGATACTTCAAAAGTAATTAGCCCAAAATCCCAAATATTAAGAAAACCCTAGATTCTAGCTCAATGCAAGCCTTGTGGGAGTCTAGTTACTCGGGATCACCTCGCACTTATCTTATCAAGTATTTACATGTTAGGCCTATAACATGTTTGATATATGAGAACAATTTCCTGTTTGCTTCATGGCTTGGCTATCTAAGAGCTAGTACAAGAAATTAATCATAAGGATTAAAGCTAAAATGTTTTGAGATCTGTCTGATAACTACAACTTCCACCAATCCAATTCATGGTTGGATTATCAATCAAGGTAAGTGACCTATGGAACTTATGTCTTGTAAAGTGTTAAAACCCCTAACAAATGCCTTAGCCAAAAGAAGGATGTATTAAGCAAAATTTATATGGAACCGCTCTTGATCCCAAGGAGGAGAGCGAATATGCAATGGAGAGTTTATCATGACTATTCCTGCAATGTTTGGAAAAGGTCACCATTATTTTTTTCGATTGATCGAAGAATGTCCTAAAATGATTTTGCATTAAACTAATTGTGGGATGTGATTTGGATGATTATTCCAAGTGCTTGTGATTGTTGGAAAATTCATGGCAGGGTCTGTAATGACAAGTTGCCATGGGAAAATAAAGGAATGTTTTCTTGGAAGATGATATTAGGCTGATTGCCTTGATTGTGCTTCACTCTTAATTGGATTAATTAAGAAAGGATATTTTGTGCGGGTAGATCATCTCCAAGTTCACACTGCATTTCAACTCGAGAGGGCACTACTCAATTCATGGTCCAAAGGTCGAGTGGTGAAAAGGTCAACCATGGAAGTTGTGTCTCACTCCTAGGTCGCTTGGGGTCAGTTGGAGCTCTGGACACCCCTTGCCTAGAATGGAATGGAGTTGTAGATTTTTGTGAGCCCAACATTTGTGGTATTGGAATGTCTTATTCTAGATAATGGATGGAAATTATGGTGCCATGTGATTTGGACCAAGTACTTCTATTGGGGACAAAAGGGATACATAATTTCTCCTGTATGGGCAGGAGACAAAGATTAACCTGAAGATAATTTAAGGAACTTGTTTGTCGAAAAAAGTGCACGCTCTTTTTTTGTGTTTGTGCCATAAATTACGCAAATGAACCATGTTCCCTAAAAAGGCCTAATTAAGGAAGCTCATTTTGAATGTCACCCATAATGTGAACATTCCGTTGCAAGGCGGACTCGGGAAACCCTAGGTGACAAAACCTAGAGCATTCCATGGGAGTGTCGGGCAGATCATCATTCTTCAAGTGGTCTTCCTATTGGAGTGAGGAACCACTACCAATGCTCACACAACGAGTGACTCACTATTCTATACATCATTCTCATGTTTGGTATATGGATTTCATTTCCCGAGCACATCTCTAATTTCTCTTACTTTGCAATGTTCTTTTGTTATTTTGTCTTGAGTTGAGTAGTTTATTTCAACACTTGTTTATGCTTCCGTTGTTGCATGAATTCTGACATGGTATCAAATTGCAGGATCTTAGTTCTAACTATGATTTTTTTGCTGATTATAAGTGTTTCTTCCCCCTACTAATTAGGCCTTTGTTTTTCAGAGCAGCAACCTGTGCTTTCAACTTACTCTTGGATTTTAGCCTATAATCATCAAATTGCTACATTAAATGCTGAAACAGCTTGCATTTTTCATTTTCTAACCTTAACTGTGGTTGATTGTCCACACCGATTTTGTTGTTTCTAGCAGTTTTTGACTGGTTTTCCTATTTTACAATAGTTGGCCTTTGGTTTTTATCTGATTTTTTGTTATACTGTATGTGAACTCTCATTTTTTGAAGTCTCTGGTATTGGTTTGGCTATATTCCCTCTCTGTATATCCTCTCTCCTCTGACTTCTCTTCCTTTCCTCTACAAATGGCTCCTACATGCACTTCTACAAACAAAAAGTTACATAAACTTAATTATCTTACATGGAGTGTTGTGATGAAAGCTTGGTTTGTGAAGAAGTAAATGTGGTATATTGTATGTGGAGCTACTCCTCAGTCTCAATGTCCTTTTCCTCTTCTCGAAGATTTTGATGAGGAAAACAATGAGGAAGCTGTGCTTACATGGGATTTGCTCGTGCATATTTCGCACTACTTTGGTGTATTTCTTAAGATGTTTTACTGAGAGTTACCTCTTCTAGGACATCACCAGAAATATAGTCGAAGTTTTAGATACCGTAGGACATCGCCAAAAATATGGTCAAAGCTTTAGATATTGTAAGACATCACCAGAAATATGGTCGAAGCTTCAAATATCGTACAAGGCACCTTTCCACATGCATGATGTGACCCTTGATGGATAGATTCAATAGATAAAATTTGAGTCCAATGACACCACACTTTAGTCATTTTTGCTTCATGTTATATGGATACAGGACCAGCTCTCTGACACATGTAGTCCACGCTTCAAGAGGTACATCTAGTGGGCATAGTACTCTACAAGCTCCCCCTGGAGTTTGACGGAGTGGCGAATGCTTTACCGGCGTAGACATCCTCTACACCTCTGAGCTCTACACACATACCCTTTATGCTACTCTAGCATGAGACATCTTTGCATTTATAGGGGAGGCTCTCATCTCATTATGGAGGTTCGAGTGAGGCCTTTAGAGCTTTAGAGAGGGGTGACACAAAAAGAAGAAGTTGAAGGCCCAGTGTTATGACTATGGTAATAAGGGCCACTTGTGGAAGGACTGCAAGGAGTTGAAGGGAGGTGAACCCTGAAGTGAAAGCACGAGTGGGAGCAAGACCTATGGTGAAAGGAGCAAGATTAAGAGAGAGAGACACACACAATGTGCAAACTCCAATAGTCACAATGTGTGATCGGCCTTCCCTTTATTCAAATGTCACTAAAAGAATAAAGAATGAAATGACACTAATGGGCAGCCGCTGCTTGTAGTGTGTAGGCGCGGGTACAGTCAGTGTAGTAATACATGGATGGCTAGGCTGAGGTGCCTTTACCCCCAAAAACCTCCCACTTAAATGCGAATTGGCCTTAGTGAGGAGTGAAAAGAAAAAAGAAAGACAATACAATATATACATAGATACAATAGGATGAGGAAAGATATCATCTCATCCAATGCCCATCAACCTCCTAAGGAAGGCAAAGCGTTCTATAGATCCTAGTCAGTTGAGATCTTGACAATAGACATGTCCTCAATGACCTCACAAATGAAGTGATACCTCACCTCAATGTGTTTCATCTTCGCATGGAAGCCTAGATTATTGGCTAATTGGATAGCATTCATAGAATCTTAATGCATTGTAGGGATACCATCTCCAATACCAAGGTCAGCAACCAAACGACCCAACCAAAATGGCCTCCTTGCAAGCCTCAATCGCTGCACCATAGTCGGCCTCTATGGTAATAGAAAGAGTTGTGCATTTCTACACCTTAGACATCCATGAAATAGCACCTCCAGCAAAAGTGAACACATAGCTAGAAGTGGAGTTTCTACTATTTGCATGTCCTTCATAATTAGAGTCAGTGTATCCCATGACTCCTGTATCCTAGATACCATAACATATGCACATATCAGTAGTTTCCTTCAGGTACATCATGATATCCTTCACAACATCCCAATGCCTCTTATCAGGTGTAGCCATATAACGTGCCACAATACCAACTGCAAATGCAATATCTGGACAGGTGGCTATCATGGCATACATAAGGCTACCCATTGTAGATGCATAGGGAATCTTGGCCATCTCAGCCATCTGCTCATCTGTCTGTGCATACAATTGGCATGTGATACCTTCATATAGGAGGCAATGGATAGCCAATAGGCTTCACATCCTGCATACGGAAGTACTCAAGGACTTTATGGATATACTCCTTCTATGATAGATAGAGTAGTGCTTGAGACCTATCATGCATAATGTGCATACCAAGTATATGAGAGGCATGCCCAAGATCTCTCATCTCAAAGCTCTTCTTGAGCTTTGCTTTAAGAGCATCTAGCTAATCATGAGATTTCCCTGCTAAAAGCATGTCATCTACATAGAGTACTAAAATCAGTAAATGAACTATCATGGGCTTTCTTCATGTACAAGCACCGATCCATAGCACTATGGCTATAGTCCTATGATTGCATGAATGCATCAAATTTGTTGTACCATTCCTTAGGTGCATGCTTTAAGCCATAAAGACTCTTCCTTAATATGCACACTAGGTGTTCCCTACTAGGCCTTGCAAAGCCCTTCGGCTACTCCATGTATATCTCATCATGCAAGTCCCCATGTAAGAAAGTCATCTTGACATCCAACTTATACAAGTCCAAGTCAAGATGTGCATCCAAAGCCAAGACTAAACATAGGGTGGTCGTCTTAACCATAGGAGAGAAGACCTCATCAAAATCAACACCATGCTCCTGCTTAAAACCCTTTGCTACCAATTTGGCCTTGTATGCCAGTCTGGGTATCTAAGGGTACTTTTCAACTTGTATGCCCACTTGTAAGGCAAAGCCCTCTTACCACTAGGCAAGGAAACAAAATCCCACATACCATTCTTATGTAATGAGTCAATCTCAGACTGCATAGACCTCTCCCAGGAGTGACTGTCACCCCTATGCATAGCCTCACACTGGTGAGAGGCTCTCCTATATATGTAACCAAGATATAATTTATGGAGGACTCATAATGGTTAGTAGGTCATCTATCTCTAGTAGAACGCCTGCAAGCTATGCTACTTGTCCAACATCCGATCTAAAATCCTATCTAAGATCTTGGCCATGAGGATCCACTGCTAGTGTAGGCTGTCTAGTTGGTTGTGTGCAGGAGCAGGGGCTCCTCCTAAAAGATAACCTTGCATATCTCAACAACTTTCTCAAGCTACATATGCATTTTGTTCTCATGGAACACAACATCATGGCTGCGGATCACTTTTCACGTCTGTGGATCCCAAAGATGATATCCCATCTCACCTGCATCTCGACCAAGAAAAATGCATTTCACACTTTTAGGATCCAGCTTATTGCATTTGTCCTTGGGCACATGGCATATGGTTTCACATCCAAAGACATTCAAATGAGTATATGAGGGAGGCTTTCCTGTCCATACCTCCTCTGCAATGTGAAAGTCAGTACCACTGCAAGATGAACTATTAATGACATGCTTTTAGCCCAAAAATGCAGTGGTAAGCCTGCTTGGCTAAGCATATTGCAAACACGCTCCTAGATAGTCCTATTCATTAACTCAGTCATACCATTTTGGGGAGGGATGTAAGGGGTGGTCAAGTGACGCTTAATACCTCGCACATCACAAAACTGCTCAAAGACACATGAGATGTACTCACCCACTATTATTGGTCCTTAGGCATTTCAACCTATGCCCAAATTGATTCTCAACAATGAGAGCAAGGCAATGTTGAAAGACAGCCAAGATATCAGATTTTTGCTATATGGGATAAGCCCAAACCTTACATGAATAATTGCTAATAAATGTGACGAAGTACTTTGCACCCCTAATGACTGACATGGCATGGTTCCACATACATCGGAATTCACAAGAGGCAAAGGCTCACCCATGCATGGAATACCAAACTTTTTATTCAAATTCCTAGTCTGTCTACTATATAAACAATGATCACATGACTCAAAATGCAAGTAGTCAAAAGGTGAAAGATGCTTCAAAGCACTAAGCATTTTCATTTCCTTAAGTGACATATGCCCAAGACAAGCATGCCAGAGAGATACATGTGGGATAGAACCCACTGATAACACATGGTCAATAGTACCAGATACAACCAAGGGGTAGAGGCTGCCAGACTTGGCACTTCTTGTAAGAACCAGCCTGCCATGAGTTATCCTCTATGCAAAATCATCAAATCATATATGATAACCTGCATCATCAAGTTGCCTAGTAGACATTTGGCTTGATTTCTCCTGCACTTTTTCTTTTCCCTTTTCTTTGCACTTGTCATCGCGCATCTTATGGTACTGTGGCCGTATGTGTCCTACTTTCCCACAATAATGTCATGTAAGATCAAACTTACATCCACGAGATGGTTACAGCCACATGACTTAGACCGGGACTTGTGAGAGTCCTTCCCATGAAAATCATTATCTTTCCTACACCTTCTGCCACCTCTAGCGGATAAAGCATGTGAACTATGGGAAGCATCATTTTTTTTCTTGTTAATTTCTTCAGTCAAAAGAGTACTCTCTACATCTTGCAATTTTAGCCCATCAAGTTTGTTGGTACATATCGTAATGCAAAATGAGTCCCAAGACTCAAGTAAAGTGCCAAGCAGGAAAAAAGGATGTTGAAACTCAATACCCTATTGAAGCAGATTCTTCATGATAGAATGAAACCAGCTAAAGTGAGTAGACAATGGGGTCCCCTCCTTTGTGCGGAGATTGTGAAGTAGGGCTCCACTTTGCATAAAGTTCCTAAATCTTTTCCCATGGATTCCATGCACTCTGATATTTATCTTCAACAATATTATTATGGACCCCTTTAAAGAGTAATAAAATGATAGTGGACTTGCACAGTGCATCTAAATGAGCCCCCAATCATCATCATCTATATTCTCGGGTTTAATACATTTGTTTCTTAGTGGCTGAATTTTCAATTTCTGTACCAAAACCTACCATATTTGAGACTTCTAGTAGCCATCGTTGGTGCCATCCAAATTGCCAATGTTAAACAAAGCCGTATCTTTGAAATGACCAGCCATAATGAGTCAAACAGAGGTAGACTATGTAGAAAACATCCTACCATAATAATCAGTAAACAAGCCAAAACAAGCTAAAAATAAGAGAAACTACTAAAATGACCAGCTGTCACCAAATAGTGCCAAAAGTACATCAAAATGACATGATTAAGCTTTGTAAATATATCACAAACTGCATAAAACAATTTGCTGTAATAAATCACAGCAATGAGAAAAAGAGAGCAAACAATGAGCTAATAGCAGTGAATTAAAGTCAAATATGATTGCCATGTCAGGTCTTGAATGAAGCGGGTTTGGAAAACCAGAGTAGCAGCACAACAGGAAAAGTGTGCACAAGAGGAAGATAGGAGCTCAAAGTACAAGAACAAAATCTTGTTTACTAAGTTGCTCAAGGTACAACTTGGGTACACTCTATCTCAGCTTTGATAGTGACCCATAGCCTGTTTATATAGCCTCTGCCTAGCTAGGGTCTATCCTTTAGGCTATTCACACCCATTTGCCCTCATACACCCTTGCTTATGGTGGGTTCCTATGCCTATCTTCTAACACCCCCCCTCAATGCTAGGGTGGCATTGGATTACAAAGCATGTAAGATGTCCCCCCCTCAAACTAATGGGATGCCTTTATAGATCGGGCTACAAGAGTCTTTATAGGTAGATGGTTTAAGGACTTAAAAAAGTCGATCATCAGAATGATTGGAGGCACAATTGGCCACCAGTTCTTTGGGTAATTTAGGAATGTTGGGACATTTACTAGTGATATGCCGTGTCTTTTTGCATTTGTTACATTTCATTTTTCCGGATACTTCTTCCAAAGCTGTTTACAATATGTCATTTTTTCTTACAAAAAGAACATTTAGTGAGAACTATATGTACCAAAACTTAATCATGGGAAATTGAAGATGTCTAACTAGTGCTGCCTTCTTTGTGGATCCTCTTTTCTTCATCCAAAGAGGATTGGATGGTACTTGCCAAGGTAGAATTTGGAATGTTGGTAAGAGTGGTTACAAGGGTAGGAAACACCTTTTTTACAGCTTTTAGGAGAATATCAATAGCATCCTCCTCATGGATTGGAGCTTGTACTGAGGCAAACTGTACCATGAGACCCTTCATGTGAGAGATGAATTTTCCCAAGTCTTCTCTTGATTTATATTCCAAACTAAAGAATTCAATTTTAAAGAAGATTTTAGTATTTTTACCAGTGGCTCCATAGAGCTTTTCAAGCTCGTCCCATTTTTCTTTAGCAGTATTTAGTTGATCAACATGATGAATCCAAGATTCATCTAAGTGTAGCATGATGATTGCTTAGGCACGTTGGTCATCCTCTACATCAACTAGATTTGTAGAGTTTACAACTCTAGTGCCTTCAATGAGAGGCCAATACCCTCTCTCCATCATCTTGTACTTGATAAGTACCTACCATGGGTGGAAATCTTTGCCATCAAAGTTACAAATTTGAGGGTAGACATCAGCATAGGTTGTGGGCATTGGGAAGGTCTTACCACTTGCCAAGACAAGGGCAATGTGTAGTCCCTTACAAACTTTCCAATGAATGCAGAAGCAAATCAAGGACACTGTTATAAAACAATTGATATTCAAAATTGCAATGAAGAGAAAGGTTGAAAATCATGCATATGTAGTACTTTAAAATATGACTTTGGTGGTCCTTTCTTATGTGCAATCTTCTTCCAAGGTTTAATGGTCTTTTTAGGCTTCAATGATGTGAACCTAGACTGGACTTCTGACTCCTCCTTGTGGTATGGTTTAGTAGATGAACCTTGTGTTGGACAAGGACGGTCTATGATTTCAATGCTTCTTGCTGATGACTCCGAGGAGAGTCCAATGACACTCATCTTTCTGATTTCATTGACCAAGGTATTTGAAAGAAACCACATATGATATGTAGCAAGAAACGCAAGTTTAGGATAGGATGATCTATGTGTTTATAGTTGTACACATAGCCTTACAAAATGAAGTAGAGCACTTAATGGTTTTAATTTTTTGTTGAAAAAACTTACATTGAGTAAATACCAGTAGCAAAATGATTGAACAATATACTTTAGTGCTTACAAGCACTCATCTCTTAATTTATGCTTTTAGAGATGGTAGATGTTGGTCTTGATGAGCTTGGTGATGTCCTACCAAGTGAAAGAACCTCTCAAATGGAGTTTCAGATTACTAACTAACTTTGGAAGAGATAACTCAATGATTAAAATCACTGTCAGTGATAGCAGAAGATGAAAAAAAACGAGAAGGTTAAGCTTTCAAGCTTGTGGCTATGGCTGACAGGAAACCCACAGCTAGGGTTTTGACTCTATGGGAGCAGCATAAGAACAATTTTAGGGAACCCTCTTGGGTGGAGATAGCCCACTTGGGGGGCTATCAAAGCACCATGGTCGCTGCCATCATTGCACCTGTTATAGCCCGCGCTACTGTACAAACTGCCCACCTATTTAAAACTGAGCCAATCTGATGATTTCCTCAATGTCATCTTCCACGTTGCCCAATGTTGCTCTTTAATGTGCCAGGACTGGTCATCTTATGTTAGGGAAGAAGTTCTTAGTTGAATCCAGGAGCTGAAGTGCTCTCCTTTGGCTTCCCCAAGTCTTGCAAGGTCAGGGGTTCAAGCTGGATATGGAGTTTGAAGGTCCAAGATGAGAGAAATGAAGATTTTCTTATGCACTTAGTGAGGCTAAGGTTTGAAGAAGCTAAATGGATCAAAGAAGGCTCTGATACCATGTGGAAAACTAGAGTTGCAATAGGAAAAGTGTGCACAAGAGGGAGATAGGAGCTCAAAGTACAATAACAAAATCTTGTTTACTAAGTTGCTCAAGGTACAACCTGGGCACACTCTATCTCAGCTTTGATAGTGACCCATAGCCTATTTATATAGCCTCTACCTAGCTAGGGTTAGGGTTTCCCCTGTCCTTCAGGCTATTCACACCCATTTGCCCTCATACACCCTTGCTTACGATGGGTTTCTATACCTATCTTCTTACAACGGGCATGTAACAAACACTATATCAGCCAAGAACCATGAGCCGAACACCCAAATACCTGACAAAGGTGGGTGTATTCTCAAAGAGAAGACAAATCAAATCAGCCCAATGGCATCCAATGTAGACAAGTATCTATGAAGAGATAGATATGTAAGAGACCCGACTCTCATCTACTTAATAAGTGCAACTACATAAACCACAAGCTCTGCAATATCCAAAGATAGCATGAAGCTCCCATTGGCAGAAATATCGATGTCAATCAAGAAACCAAGCTCAAAGATAGCATGTGAATGCATAAGGCATCACGGAGCCAAGACCATATATCAACAGAGCATCCAGAGCAAGGGATTGGTCAAGCATCACCTATAACATCTAATACATTATGTAACAGTCAATGTCAAATCTCTGACTACCCAAATAAGCATCCAAGAACTCCAAAGTATGCAAAGGAACGCCCAACTGAAGCTATAAGTGACAATCAAACATAGACAATGTGAAGAGCATGCATTTCTAACATATGCATCAAAGCATGTATTGAAGGGTCAAGCATAGACCATAGGCATTATGACTATCACAAAGCAATATGCCACTGTAGACCAATGTCAATCAAATGCCAACCAAGATAGAGCTTGATCAAAGCTCAATAGGCATTCTGGAGCAATACAAGACATGTGCCAACCTCCATATACATCCATGTAGTCATATGAGTCACCCGAGAAGCACTCGTGTGACCAATAGATAGAGCATACACTGACCAAATAGGCTTCATCCCTGGTTATTATAGCAATAAATTCACTATCAAAATTAAGCAAATAAACCCTCAAATGAAACTCAAAGCCACCTCAAATCATAGGCATATGATATACCGATGTACTAGTATCAAAAGTACACATCAGGAGTGCATATAGAACACCCGAATCATAGCCAAAAGAAATAGGCACATAAAATCTGTGTTAAAAGTGGTTCAATCCTACTATATATAGTAGTGAATACACTATCAAACCAAGGTATTTTAGTACCAAATTCAGCTCCAAATCCAACCGATAACACATGCATAGCATTCTCATACATGTAGACATCACTTTAGCATAATCGGGCATCATAAGACCAACAAAGATGACCATAGAAGCATCAAATAGAGTGTTGCCCTGTATTTTCAGCTAGCAAACCTCAGCCAAAATAGAGTAAATGAAGTGGTTAATTAAATTATTCCAACATCAACTCCTAGCAATGACATAGCATCCCTGAATATATAAGCATCAACTGTGCACAACCATGCATCATCCAACCAATGGCAATGAGTGCAGACATCAAAGATAAGTGTTTCCTTATTTTATGATAGTCTATGGACTATTATAATAGTTCAAAAATAAAGCTAAGTGCTCAAATGGAATGCCGAGAGTGAAAGGATCAATGTAAGCATCAAAACTAAGTGTATAGGTGCTTACATACCTGCCCAATGAAGAAGATATGCTATAGAGATGAAAAACGTGAGCTGCTACTAAAAAAAGGGTTTGTTCCACCCAACATGAAGCTACAGCAATAGCAAGGTGAGGGCTATGGGGGTTGTCCAACTTACTCGAGAAGGCTCAAAGGGTGCCCAAGAGGAATGCAACTTATAGGAATCTCGAACGGAGTGGCTATGGCTGCCAACAAAGAGATGACTAATATAGGTATTCAAATGAAAGTTGAGAGTGTGCACGCTCACGAAGAAGAAGGATGTGATACCAGTTGAAGGGAGGTGATCCCTAAAGTGGAAGCATGATTGGGAGCAAGAGCTATGGTGGAAGGAGCAAGAGCAAGAGAGAGATAGACACACTATGTGGGAACTCCAATAGTCACAATGTGTGACTGGCTTTCCATTTATTCAAATGTCACTGAAAGAATAATGAATGAAGTGAAAGTAATGGCTGCCCATCATCTGCAGTGTGTAGGCACGGGTACTGTTAGTGTAGTAATATATGGGCAGCTAGGCAGAGGCACCTTTACACCCAACAGGAGTTAGCCACCTCATGGAAGAAGAAAGAGTAGAAGAAGATGTGGGATACAAACTCCTCCAATGTGTCATCCTCTTCCTCAAATTTTGACTCAGATCCTCTAGCCAAGGAGAAGTCTGTGGCATGGAAGGGATCCACTTCTTCAAACCATGGGAAGGGATTGATTGCCCCTTCCTTAGCTACTTTCTAATCTAATTGATGTGGTCATCCCTCACAATTCTCTTGTGCGAGAGAGGGAGTGTGAGAGGATGGTGAGATGGGGTAACCACACCTCATCTATACCACTATTGAGAGTGGATTTTTAGAGCCACAGTTTAAAGCAGAAAAGAACCCGAGAAGCCATAAAAGACCAAATTTTCATGCAAAATTACACGATTGAAGATCGATGACCTGTAGTTTTCCTAGATGGATTTCCATGCTTGGAACCCAATGCAAGTCTTGGTTTGTCGATCAGAGTCCATTTGACCCTCCATTTAATCCATGCAAGGTTTTAGGTTATGAAACAACTATGTGATTCGGGAGAGCCGAAAAGTATAGGATAGAGGCTAGATTTATAGATTTTGATGCCACAAAGCTAGCTGTCTAGACAAATCTCAAATCCGAGCTTGTTTGTCTCTCCAAAATCAAAAAACCCATTTTGCTTAAGTATGAAACCTCCTAGTTGAACCAGTTTTTTGGGGGTTAAGATCTTTAGCTTAATTAACCTAGATATGAAAAGTGATGTATTTTCACAAAATATGGGGAGGGGGCATCATTTTTTTCGGTGCCCATTTGATGATTTAAAAAATCATTTTTACTTATGATCATCATCATAGGAATGCTCAAGGTAGTGAGTTCCTCCAATTCTTTACCATCTATCGCAATAAACAGTGTAGAATTTGACGCATTGATGAAAGAAATCCGATTTTAGTATTTCTCTCTCCTCTCTCCTCTTGTGGTTTGTTCTCATGGATCAATGTAAAAGAGAAGGGGGTGGGCTGAGCTGGACGATTTTGATCATGTGATGATGCGGGAGTGAAAAGGAATGTGAATCAAGGTTGGATGAATCATCAGCCACATCGAAGATTGTTAGTGCACCTCCAATGTCGAAAAACATACATCATAATGTGCAATTTTATGAGTAAGTCATTGATTTCAGCGTTTTATGATCAATTTGGTTGGAAATGGTTAGAAATGCTTGAATTTGATTACCAATACTCAAATTTGTTAGTCATGTTGAAGAAATCACAAAAATTAAGTCGTATAATAATTTTATGCTAAACATACAAAACCCAAGACTATGTGATTTAAGAAAAAATATGCGGTTTTTTGGATTTTGGTGTGTGTATATGTTGTTCCTATCGATTGAAATATGCTAAGAAAATCATTTTCAATAAGATCAATCAATACAAACTAGAAAATAAGTAATTTTTTGTAATTTTCTATAAATAAATAAAAATAAGAGAAAATGGAAAAAATGGGTTTTTCGCATTAAAAAAATAAGATTTATGTTTATGAATATATGGTAGAGATGAAGCATGAGATTTCACCTTGGTTTAGCCATATCTATTTGCTAGATTGAGTTTTCATTGCTTTTGAAAAAAAAAAACATTTAAAGAAACACGCCTTAAACCTATCAACGCATACAAAATCTCAACCGGTAAGGAGTAGGGGGGTTGTTGAGTGGTTAAAATACGCTAAATTTTGATGTCTTATTATACATATGATATAGGGTTTGTTGTTATTTAAAATTAAAAGGGTCTAGTAGCACGAGAAAGCTCAATACTAGCCCTAAGCAACAAAGTACTATCGTACTAGAAAAAAAACATGAAAATAACCATCTTCGCACTTTCGTGATGCTGTTACTAATGAATAAATTTGTTTGAGCATGGTAGTCATACACACTTGCATTTGCACGCACCATATGGTATCATATCCTGGATGCATAGTACTTGTTTGTATGAGCGACAACCTATGTGGAGAGTGCAAGGTACCCTAAGCTGTAAGGCTAGATATTCGGTTCTTTGGGATTTGTTTAGTGAGGTTTGTCTATTATCTCTTGGAATGATCAATCAAAATAGTGGAGTTTGATTCGAATGTGTTCTATGTTCATGGTGCATCTTGGGGCCAATCCTCCAGGTGTAGGAGAGCCGTAGTAGAGCCGCGATGATAAGCCAAGGGGTGCTCCCTTTGTGTGTACTTACGTAGTGTATAACATCGATATGTTTAGGGACTCCCTCTAAGAAGTGTGGGGAAGAATATTTGTTGGACTACAAAATCGTACAAACACAAACATTTTTAGATAGTCCTGGATGCAAGGCCATGTGGAGTGGTTTGAGGTGAGTAGTAGAGGCCCAACAGGTAGTACCTTAGAGCTAGTGTTAGGTCCATTTTAGGTCTCGGACAAGTATACAAGTCAACTGCCTGATTGCCAACATGCTTTGACTGGAAAATCTAAATGTGGCCTCATAGGCTTGCAAAATCTCTCCTAATAAATGAAATTTAAAAAACGCCTTAATATCCTTCTCTTTCTTTCCTATTCATCTCTTCTTCTTTCCTTTTAAATACTGAACATACCACTTTCGCTCAGCAATATAGTAGCCTATGTGATGTGTAGGCCTACAAGCATTAGCTTATATTAGATCATCCAAAAGTATACCCTATTCCAAATCTACATAGTTGTAGGTTTTAGCAAAATTTTCCATCTATTGAATATACTCACTATTAGTTGAAACATACCCCACCTGGCTAATCATTTTCTCCACTTTTTGATATGATCAAGAACATCAAAAATACTACACACATGCCTTGACATTATTCTACACACCTTCTACAATCAATCATTGAGCAAAAACCACAGATGCAATTGTCCCATCACTCACTAGGTCATTTTAGCAATCATATTTCCTACCCCATAATTATTACCACCACTGACCACATCAGGAAGTCCACTATTTTCAACTTCTTTAGATAGAGCCTTCAACTAAAAAACCAAAGACTTGACCTCTTGTTAGTTCTTCTACTTGCCCTCTAGAGCTTATGAAATGCCAAAACAAAACATAAAACTTGGCCTCCCTCTCATGCCCAGGTTAGTTGCTACTAGTACTTATTGCAGCAATGCTTTCCAATTTACAGTGTTGCTACTCTCCTAGCTTCAAACTATAAGATTTCCTCTTGAATTTGAGTTCGAAGAGTTGCTCCTAATCTCATTCTTCCATCTTGACTTGGAAAGTTAAAAGCTACTCATCATTTCTCATTTCATGGCTACTCACCTTAGTGTATTTTTTAGTAGACATGCACATAATCTTTTGACTAAAATTTGTGCATGTGGCTGCCTTTTAGATGTACTTGTTGCCCACAGTTTAACCATGCCACAGTAACTCCCTTCACCTTCCCTACATGAAGATATAGAAAATAATGATAGATTGCACCTACTATCTTATGCAGGACCACCTCCTCATGTAGGCTTCACTATAGTTGTCTTATACTTTTGATTTGTAAGAGTTAACAAATAGCTAAGTAGTGTCATTTCTTATATTCAAGAAAACTTGTAGCCTTTGATGGACCAAGTCTTCTGTGAAGGCTAACATGCATGTCAACTCAAATTGTAATGTAGTGTGACTCAAAAGACCCACGTATAATATTCTATCAGTGCATGAGCTAAAGGAGATAGTTGTTTCAACTCCCTATCCAGAATCTCAAGAGATCTTTTGTGTTATATGGTTGTACTCAAGAGTCAATAGAACCTCCTATTCTCCTCTCTTATGTAGCAAGCCAGCTAATGCTTTAAGTGAAAAAGAAGCTGGAAACTACTACTTGACCACTTCTTATGTGCTTTCTCCCTTACAACTCAAAGCAGACCTTGAAAATTTACTCTCATAAAAATCACATTAAAGTCTCTGAAATCATATGCCCAATTTCTACAGAATTAAAGTAATCTTCATATTCCAATGGCTTTTGAAAACAAAACATTTTATTCAACATTGTGTCATAGATATCAAAACATCACAGAGCACAACTAGAAAACTAGATATATTTTAAAACACAATACCAGCTTTCTTTGCTAATGAAGGAGATCCAGAATCTATCTCCAGAACATTTTTCCATAGTTGTGTTGCATCATGCGCACTGTCCTGGTTTCACCTGAGCAAGGGAATAATTTGAAATTATATATTGCTATATAAAGCATGTCTTTTCAAGAATGTGACAAAAAGTATCAAAAGAAAATCATAGAATAGTAAAGAAAAAAACTTGACAAACCAATAAGATTCGAGGACACTCAAGGTGGTTGACTTGAAAGACACTAATGCAAGACCAAGATTGGAACCAATGCAAGTGAGTGTTTCAGGTACTACCTTCCTTGTTGCCCAATCCTTGTTCTCCAAAGCTTCATGTATCCATGGCATCAACATAGCCAAATGTTTTTGAGTGAGGGCTCTAACGTGTTACATATAGGATATGCATGTTGAGACGAACCAACATCTCAATACACAAATACTAGAAGAGGGGCCCTCTTCTTGACAGCGGCTAAGGGTTTTTTAGTTAAAGACCTAGACCGACTAGGATAGTACATGTTCACTTCCAAGGCCATCTTCTCCTATAGATGATCTTGAAGTTCAGAGCTCTAGATTTTGCATTGATAGAGCCAAATACTGGCCATCTGAGAAAACATTGAGATCAATGATTAGTCAAACTCAACTAACATCATATAGCATGAATAAAATTAAATGTGATAAACATGAGACATCAATAAAATGATAGTAACATACACTAAAAATAATACAATTACTTAGATCAATACGATGAATCAACCTCTTTACAAGTTTAGACGTTGATAGGCAAGTAAGAAGATAGGACCCCTACTTATATCTATTCAAAAAGCTCTTGGTGTTGCTCCAATCTTTGGCCAAAGCCCATATGATATATTCTATAATCCACATATTATAGGAATCATGAATGAAAATAGAGCTGCTATCACTTGAAAGGGGAAGATCTTCAAATTACTTCTAGTCCATATCAAGCCAATAAGCACAATCTTTTTTTGTTTGTGATTGATCAAGTCCCTTTCTCTCATACTCCACTACTATTCATACAAATAGGCATCAACACCTGCAAGAGATTGATTCCACTATAATAAGTTAAGGAGCACGTTTTTTAATCTATCCTCTCACTACTAGTCCTCTTCTTTTGATTCAATCAAAATGAAAAGAGAAAAAAATTATGTTCTCTTATGTACTCCAACAAAGAGGAGAACATTAAAATTTATACTCGCATTCATACAAAAGCACCTCGCATACATGTTTCACTCTAAGTTACGCTCTATTGGGGATCTTTCCACAATGATGTGCATATCAAAACATGTAATTTTCTACTTGGTCTTTTGCAATGCCATATTTTTTTTATTATGTTAAAATATGCAGGTACAGATTCATCCACAATAGAAATTCTACTTTCATGGGAGTAACAATCCAACATCAATCTATAGATAAACAATGAGGCTTGTCATCTCAAGAATTCCATTGCACACAAGCATTTGCATTCCACTGCGTCCCCTCACTTCTTGATTGTATGCAAAATAGAGGCTTACCCACCAATGAAGGAGGCAGCATCTCGACTGGCTTTGTTGGGATATCTTTCCTTGTCTTCTTAGGGGCCTCCGTCAAAGGCATCCTCCAAAGCCAACATGCACATCATCGCTCAATCTAACTGCATTAATATTCTATGCCAAGCTAACTCCCTTCCCATTAATTGAATCTGTTGCATAATAAATTTGTTTGTTTTTGCTAAGCTTTGATAAGTAGTTAGTCCCCCTTTTCTAATTCTTCCCTTCAACTTAGGCTTATGAGACTTCTTCATAGTCCAACATCATCATTGAAACCAGCTCGCCATGTGAAGTAGATAGTGTCCATGTCTTGATAGTTTCTTGCCATGGTGCTAACGATTGAGAAAGAAGAGTCATGAATTTTTGTATTCCATGATTGATGCATAGACATAAGGGGGGATCGAGAAATAAGAGTCATGAATTTTTGTATTCCACAATTGGTGCATAGAGATAAGGGGGGATCGAGAAATAAGAGTCATGAATTTTTGCTACATGCAGAGGCCCTAATTTTGTTGTAAAAGGATTTTGAAAATTAACCTTACAAGTATTGGAACCTTAGTTAGGAAAATGTATCCTAAATCAAAGAGTGATTAATCTAAGTGATAAATTTGTATTTATGGAATTTTAGCTTCTTCTTTCGGTTAAGAGAGATCTTGTACTAGGGTTGGTGGTGGTATACAAAGGTAATGTATTGTATTCACTCTCATGGTGGAAAACTTCAATCCAAAGGAGATATTGCAAATCAAATGGCCTCAATCTCGAATTGGATGGGGGGTTGGGTGTGCTCATTGAAGCATTGGGAAGAACCCTCTAAGTCTCATCAACTATTTATCTAATGGATTGTTGGAGAAAACCAATCCCTAATATGTTGGAACTCTTTGATGCTAACAACATCGAGTCACTTGTGGATTTCAAGTTTTTTGTATTTTTGGATATGTGTTTCATTCACTTGTGGATGTCAAATCACTTGGTATTGCTGGCATTCAAGTTGAAGTGTACCAATCCCTTTGGAAATTTTTCCCAAGGATTTATGCATACTACTCCATAAAATAAGAATTGGAGGGGAGTTTCTAAAGGAGCTTAACAAAGGTCTTATGAAGTTAAACATCAAGTATTTGGATGGAGTTAGCTCACTTGTTGGAGACCTCTTACAATTCTTAATATGGTTTATAAAATCATGGCCAAAGTAATAACAAATAGAATTAAGTTCATCCTTGGTTGTGTAATACATTTGCAATAGCATGGATTCATTGTGCCATCTTAAACTTGATGTTCTCAATGGATCATGCTCCCTCACTCTAGTCAGATTTGTACCTCATATACATAGAAATACACACATTGGCCCCCTCCCCCCCCCCCCACCCAAATACACATGCACACACAATCTACTCACAATGTGTGTGTGTTTGTGTGTTCTTATAAACATATGTATTAGTCTTGATACATCAAACTCGGAGGAAAGTACTACCTTAGTGTCAAGGTTCTCGTCATGCTTTTTAGGCATCCATCTAGGCATTCGCACTATAGCACATCCTTCAACACCTTTAGCATGAATGTCTGGTTTGGGTCAAATTTTGAGGCCTCAATCTCTAGGTGGATGGGGAGTTGGGTGTGCTCATTGAAGAGTAGGAAAGAACCCTCTAAGTCTCATAAACTATTTTGTCTAATGGATCAATTCTTAAAGTTGAGAAGAGGGTTTGTATCTTATGGGGTTGTTGGAGAAAACCAATCCACGAGATGTTGAAACTCTTTGATGATAATAATATCGAGTCACTTGTGGACTTTAATTTTTCTACATTTTGGAAATGTGTTTCATCTACTTGTGGATGTCAAATCCCTTGGCATGGATGGCATTCTAGTTGAATTGTATCAATCCCTTTGGAAAGTTTACTCCAAGGATTTATGCATACTACATAAAATAAGAATTGGAGGGGAGTTTCTAAAGGATCTTAACAAAGGCCTCATGAAGTTAAATATAAAGTCCTTTGATGGAGTTAGCTCACTAGTTGGAGACCTCTTATGATGCTCAATATATCATATAAAATCATGGCCAAAGTAATGGCAAATAGAATTAAGTTCATCCTTGGTTGAGTAATACATTTGCAATAGCATGGATTCATGCATGGGAGATGCATCCACCATGCCATGTTAAACTTGATGTTCTCAATGTATAATGCTCTCTCACTCCAGTTAGAGTTGTACCTCATACACACACACACACACACACACACACTCTCTCTCTCTCTCTCTCTCTCTCTCTCTCTCTCTCTCTCTCTCTCTCTCTCTCTCTCTCTCTCTCTCTCTCTCTCTCTCTCTCTCTCCCCACCCCAAACACATGCACACACAATCTACTCATGTGTGCGTGCGTGCATGTGTGCGTGTGTGCATGCGCGCATGCGTGCATGTGTGTGTGTGTGTGTGTCTGTGTTCTTATAAACATATGTATTTAGGCTTGATGCATCGAATTCGGAGGAAAGTATTACCTTTGCATCAAGGTTCTCTTCATGCTTCTTAGACATCCATCTAGGCATTCATATTATATCACATCCTTCAACACCTTTAGAATGAATCACAAGAGAAACCATAACACCTTCTTGTCCCCCTTATGTAGCTCTGCTTAAAAACTATGCACATTTGCTTTTTACATACTTTTCAACACACACACACAATCAATTGCTTTACTGCTAGAGTTTTGCATCTTTATTACTTACAAAATTGCAAAGTTTGTTTGGGCAAATTTATTACTATAAATACTTCCCATTCTTGATGGTGTAGAAGGTGGTGAATAATGTTAGTGGATCTACTCTTCACATTCTTAGAATGTATTTTGTAATCTATGTAATACTTACCATACATAATCAATACATTTCTTTGAAATTGTGTATCCCTATGAAAATGATGGGGTGTCTCAATGTATATATGTTGATGTATAATTTGTGTATACTCATGCTTTTATAAAATTGAACATATGCATACGTGTGTATGTGGGTGTATGCTCTATTAAATTAGTGTAGATACACAAAAAATCACACATATATACATCATGTATGTGTATATGTGTGTCTCATGTGTACAAACACACATGCATACACATTGTACATACATATATCTACGTCAGTGCCATGCAAATATAGTCATAATTGGTTTGGGGTTGTGTGTGTATGTGTGTTGTGTTTTAGATCTACATGTATTTGCGTGTGAAATGGTATTTGATATAAAGATATATATATGCATATATATATGTGTGTGTGTGTGTGTGTGTGTGTGTGTGTGTGTGTGTGTGTGTGTGTGTGTGTGTGTGTGTGTGTGTAGATTTTGCATTTACCAAGTGTTATATGAAAATAATTTTCTAGCAAAAGGACCTTGATTTACTAATTATTACCAAGTGTTATCTTAATTAACTAGGGAGACTACATATAATTTTATAGCTAGCGAATAGTAAAACACTAGTTATAATATGCAAAACTTGAAATTTTCTAGTTACTCAATATTGTTACTAGTTATATACCAAAGTACTATATGTAATGAATCAAGCTGAGAGGAGAGAGGAGAAGATTTGAGGAGAGAGAAAGAGAACAAGAAGAAGAGAAGAGAAGACTAGAAGAGGAGAGAGAAAGACAGAAAAGAGGAGAGAAAGGAGGAAGCCATGGAAGCTGAAGATAAAGGTGAACAATATGTTCTTGATAATAACTAGTTGCCCTAATCTGGGACTCTTACACATTAGGGGAGTTTTGAGGTCTCAAAAATGCCATGTAAGTTATCCTAGAGAGAGAAAATATTTTAGAAAATAAAATTATTTTTTTGATTTATAAAAACTTTTATATTTTTGTAAGTAAATATATCAAAAATTGTTAATAAGTCATTGTCGCGATATTCTCATGGGCACATCAAACCTAGAAATCTAGGCCACCATAAAGGTGACAAAGATTGTCATAATCAAGATCTTAATCATCCTCATTAAAGTGAAAACTAATATTCAATTTGAACTTTATTCGATGTTTGATTACTTCCCTTTAGCCTACTTGAGATACTAGGCTTTAATGCTCTCTGTATCTCAGAAAATATTTTACTTCTATAGCCCTTACTAGTAGCTAGGCTTGGCAAAGGCCACTCAAAGCTTGAAAAATATGGCAAAGGAAGGGGGGATATTGATCCCCATTGTCTATGCTACATGGGGACAATATAAGGATGGTCATAAAAGAATATTCCATTCTTTGCAAGCTCTGTCTTCTTTCTACCTTTGTACATCTCTTCTCCAATCAAGCCATGCATCATATCAATCACATCAACAATAGACTTGACCAATTTCCATTCCTCAAGATTAGAGGAATAGACATCTACAAGACAAATGAACAAATGTCATAATGGAAAACCTTAACCCAAGTTCAAGAAAAGAAAGAATTTAAGAATTAAATCCTTACAATTTGGTTTATGCATTGGAAGATTTGAACTTCCAGGTTCCAAATATAGCTCTCTATGCATAAACACATGTTGCACCAAAACCTCTTTTTTGCTATTCTTATTTACTCCAAGCTTGAAATCTCAGATTCTACCCTTCCAAGCAGAGATGAACGAGCTCTCATATCTTCGCCTTTTCCCATGTTTTGCATGTTGCATGGTGATCCAATTGCCTTTGCTAATGATTGTAGGAATCCATCTTCCATCTTTTTGGAATGAGTTAAATACTAATATAGATGTGATTTGGGAGCTTGGACGCCTTGTTGAAGGTCAAATTTCTATATCCATAGCACACAAAAGAGAGAGAGAGAGAGAGAGAGAGAGAGAGAGAGAGAGAAAGAGAGAAGACTAGGCTACCACAAGAGGGACAAAAGAAAGGAGGGAAAAACACGAGAGGGACAAAAGAAAGGAGGGAAAAAATATGTGCCAAGATTTTTACTAATTTGAATTTAGAGTAAACATGTCATTATCATTAATTCAGACATATCATTAAATAAAATAAGCAGGGACTGTATATCATTAATGCAAAGAATGTCATAATCACAAATATAAGAGGCTAAAAATAGGTATTGATAATATAAATTTGTAATATTATTATATATGTATTTTTTGTAAAATAATTTTTTGCCTTTTTTAAAATAGAAGTTCCGTTACGAAGGCTTTGCTCCTATTGGTCTAGAGCACTCTCTTTCTATCTCCTAAAAGGCATTTCGAGACTTCAAAACTCCCCTACTGCCTTATATACCCCGATTAGTGTGACTAGGTGTCTAACTCCTAGTTTCTATGTATCCTGCTTCCTACAATCCATCCCCACCTGGAAGGT
The DNA here is from genome assembly GCF_053477565.2 of Lygodium microphyllum. Classification (NCBI taxonomy): domain Eukaryota; kingdom Viridiplantae; phylum Streptophyta; class Polypodiopsida; order Schizaeales; family Lygodiaceae; genus Lygodium; species Lygodium microphyllum. The sequence continues at coordinate 78,506,675 of NC_141149.1, forward strand.
TTTTTCCCTCAAAAACAAAGAGAACTGGAGGGGAGTGATGGATAGGTTTAGGGAGGTGTGCAGAGTACTACTCTAAGCTATATTACAATGCAAATGGGTGGGTAAAGTCTAGGGACATGACTGGCCTGCGTTGAGGTGAAATTGTCATAACTTTTGGTAGGTTGCTCCAAATGGGGCATGTCGCATGTCAAAACGGAGCTTATGATGAGTACTCTAAGGTTAGGTAGGATGCACATGCTTGAGATTTGGGTAAGTACAAAATTGTTCTAAAACAATGTGCAGTTTGTAGGCAGAGGGTGGTCAAATGGGGGCATAACTGGCTAGTCTTCAGTCTGTTGGGCCTCCTGGAGGTGGGAAAAGTCATTGACAATGATGGCTAGATGCCAAGAGGCTTCTTCCAAGGGTAGGCCTTGCCATTTAATGAGGTATTCCTTAACATATTGAGACCTTAAGTGCTTATCGCATTGCCCAATGATTGCCTCATGGATATATTGAATGATGCCTTCTTCATCTATGGGAAAAATTTCTTCAATATAGTCCACTGAGGTACCCATGAAGAGTTTGGGCTAGCTAACATGAAACACATTGTGGATTTTGGTAGTAGGGGGAAGCTCTAATTAGTAGGCCAAGTCAGCAACTCTCTTTAGGATCCGGTATGGGCCATAGAAGTGGTGGGCCAACTTGTTATTGATGCCCTCTTTGAGAGTGGAGTAGCGGATTCCAAATGCCTTCTTTTCTCATCAACATAGAGATTCATGTGCATTTGTGCCTTTCAAAGATTCACTTTGCATTGCTAAAGTAGAGCTTGCATGCAATCCAACTCAGCCTAACTCTAAGGGTTTATCTTATCATTGAATAAGACTATAGGGAGGGGAACCTTATACTCATATAAAACCTTAAAAGGGAAAACTCTAATGCTAGATTGGGTGGAGTTATTATAGGCAAACTTAGCCAAGTGGAGCCATGTATCCCAATTGTGTTGTACATCATGGAAAAAGTGCCTTAAATATGTCTCAAGCCATATGTTCACTCTTTTAGTCTAGCCATCAATCTGAGGGTGGTATGCAATGGATGGGGCAAGCTTGGTAACCATGGATGTGAAAATTGAATTGGGTCTTAGTGGGGATAAAGTGGGCAGCTTTGGTGAGGCGATCAACTACCACATCAATATTGTTCCACCCTTTCTTGGTCACGAGGAGGCTAGTGATAAAGTCCACTCTGATATGAGTCCATTTTCCTTTAGGAATAGGGAGGGGCTACAAGAGGCTAGTGGGTTTGAGTGCATTGTCCTTGTTCTGTTGGCATGGAACACATTTGGTCACAAAGTCCTTGACATCTCTCCATAAGCCTTTCCAATGAAAGCTCTTGGCAATCCTGTCATATGTTTTGAAAACACCCAAGTGACCAGCAATGGGGCAAGAATGCATCTCTTCCATGATCTTCTTTGCATGAAGGGGGAAGTGTGTGGGATGAGAATCTTTCCATGAGACCAAATAAGACCATGCTTGAGTTGATATTGGGAGTTTTCAGCTGATGGACCTAAAAACGGGCCGGCACTGGCTCATGCACTAGCCGGACCTCGTCACTATGCGCAAGACAACCCCTCGGCCTCGCGGCCAGGAGCATCTATCAAAATCTCTGCCTTCCTAAACATTGCGTTTGTAATACGTTGTAGTCCAACTGATCCTAACCCAATATTGCTCCTCAGAGGGAGTCCCTTTCACATAGCCAAAAGGCTCGAATCACATACACATGGGGTTCCTCCTACGGCTGAATGCCGTCAACCCTCTGCGACTCTCCTACACCTTGGGGATTGGCCCCTCGATGCGCCGCTCAACATTTAGACATTTCGCACAAACGTCACTCAAGGTACCAAATAAACGTATCCAGGAATGTACCATTGTCCTTACTTGACTTCCCCTATAACCCTCGACTAGCCTACAGGATAGGAACCTCACGCTCTCAACGGTGGGTCAAGGGCCTACTGAAGACAATTGCTATGCATATCCAGGAGCTAACTCTGATACTTTTAATTTCCTCTAAATGATCATGCAAAGAGGTGGATGCCTAGTGCTCAAACATTTAAAAAACCAGCAGCGTGCAAGTGCAAAACATCTCTTTCATGCTTTTCTTTCTAACCGCTTTGTGCTTCGCTGCAACACCTAGCACCGAAGTGATCTTCGTGCTACTAGGTTTTAATTTTTATCATTATTATTCCATCCTAGATGCAATGCATATAAAATCAGCAAATTATTCCTCATGCTCAGCGGCATTTAACCATTTTTCCACAACTCTACCCTCCCCCGCTGATAGTGCATCATTACATTCATTTCTTTTAGGGTTTCCTTGTCATTTTATGTGGAGAAAGGAAGGAAACACGCACTAAAACATATAAACAAGGCTGAACTGAAGCATAACTTCATGCCCCAGCCTTGCTATACATCAACAAACATAAATCCTATTTTTCTGTATTTTTCGTAGCCCCAAATGTATTTTTCCCCTATTTTTCATGGTGTTTTTATCATTTTTCCCCATTTTCTTCATTTTCTTGTATTTTTTAAATTGCTGAAAATGAAAACCAGTTTATGGGCTGTGGCCCTTAGTTCATTTGCAACAAAATTGAAAGATTAGTTGATATGTATCGACGGTTTTCCCCATTTATACGCCCAAAACCCTTGTTTTTCCCCATTTTTCATGGTTTTCGGGTTTCTTGACATTATTTCGAGCCATGAAATGCATGTTTTTCATAATTTCTAGTTATAAACAGTAAGAACTCAGAAGAATCAGCAACATAATCAAATCTTAGTCCATATGAACGGCATTCCATCAATCAAAAGCATAAAACACTAAATTTTCTTTGTAATTTTTTGGTTTACCGCTTAAACGCGTGTTTCGGGTTTTGTGTCCATGGCTGTAGATTTGGAAAACAGCAACACTTCATGTCCAGCAACATCCCAAATCACCATTCTCAGCCCGTGGAGCAATCCGGTCCATGCCGGACAAGTCTCCATCATTCTTTCTTCATTGCTCCTTCCCACACATGAACTGCCTCTTAGAAGAGAGAGAGGGAGGAGAGAGAAAGACTGAAATCAGAATTCTTCATAGAGACCACCATTTCTCGGGCGAGAGGCGGCGATAGAGTCCACAGACAGAGGGGAATGAAGCCCCATAATCCATTGGGGGGGTTGTTTGCAGCAGCCATGATGCCTCTCATCCATTCATGGCGCATTTTTCGGGCGCCATCTTCTTCCACGTTTTTTCATGCCTCTTCATTCTCTCTCCACGTTTTTTGCTTCATAAGGTGCATAAATTTTTTGGGGGGGGTCCAAACTCAAAAGGCATGCTCAAATTTGGCCTCCCAAGTGTCCACCTTTTCATATCTTGACCGTTTCCTTGGCCATTTCCCTGTCCGGACTCCGAATTGAGCTCTAAAAAATCCTGGGCGTCCGGCTTAGCATCCCGCATTGGCCAGTAGCTTGTGTCAACCCGCATGACTGTCTGAAAAATTATGAAAAATCACCAAGTGTCGCTCGGGCGCCGTTAAAGCACTTTGGCGCTTAAAATCGTCCTAGATCGAGCCGCCGCCTTTGACAGTGAATATTTTTCCCTTGATCTTCATAATTTTTAGCTATTTTTAAGCACTTCCCGTCTCCTAAATTCCGCTCTCATTGGCGACCACGGGATAGGGCGACTCAGCCCGTCGAATCCACGAACATATCTGCACATAAACAACCAAAGAAGCATCAAACTGATACAAAACAATTATCATCATAAAACTCAGCACAATGCTCCCCCTACCCCTGGACAGAACCAAGGCATGACATCCACAAGGAGTAGGCCTAGCATCATCTAATAGAAGATCCGAAGTGAGTCACTAACCAGCTGCTCCAACACAGCCAAACTAAAAAGAACTGCCAAAGAGGTTGCCCTAAGTGGTAGTCTGAACTACTGACCAACTAAAGACAACGCAACTAGGAGCTCCTACAAGGCGAGGACTCCTATAGCCTGAGCAAAGGATATTTTCTTTCAGTCCATTTCTTCTTTTAGGGTTTTTATGAGATGAACATACTTGGGCATGTAAAAAGGAGGGAGCTGAGCGTAGTGACCCAAGGAGAACAGGGCATCGGTCTCAGGACCTGTCTCGGCACCCAAGAACCTACCAGGCCCTCGCAAGGCGACACTTAATCCTTTTCTAACGCTCACTTTTATTTTCGCTCCAACCTTCCTTGTTTTGATATTATTTTTCCAGCAAGAAGCCACCCCGAGGAAGACAAGGTATCGGCCCCGGGTCTGACTCGTCCCCAGGAACCTACCAGGCCTTCGCAAGGCGATGATCAACTGCTTATATATTTTCATTTCTTTTCTCCTCTTCTTTGATAGGGGTTAGAACCCCTTTTTACACACCTTCGCATTTATATTCATCTTTTAGGATATTCAGGATTTCTTGACATCATTATTATTATCTTCTAGCAGGCTTCTCTAACTGCCTCACTACTAACAAGAACTCCTAGAACGGCTGCCTAGCAGGTTAGCAGAATAGAGCCACTAGGACTTCCTTCTAAAACAGATCTTTCAATGTCTAACAATATCTTTACAGGAGGCAATGACTACTCCGACCTCCCTCAAACATACGTAGCCTAAACCTGGGACTTCATGCCTTGGTCGCCGGTCCCCAACAAAAAGTATCCCCTCAACAAGTACAAATACACATATAACAGGAAAGAAAGGTACTCGTAAAGGAGAAATATCACCTGGAGTGGCCACAAGAAGCTTCCATCGCAGCAAAGGCTCCTCCAGGCTCCACCAAATTCCACGCACCACGAAACCTGTCCAGCACAACACTAAACAAAAACCCAATTAAACGCACCCGCACTAGACAGGGAAATGGCCCTCTTGGCCTAATGAAATCAGACATGACTTTGCCACAAAACTGAATCGGCCCTCTTGGCCTAATGAAATCAAACAATACTAGGCAGAACATCCACCTGGAAACAACCATGATAGACATCAAAGCATACTATTCCCAGGGGAACAGGGCTTGTAGCCCTAAACTAGGTGCATTAAATTATGACCTATCCCTCCTGCGTATATCGCAAGAGGTGTTCGCATCACATGTCGTCGAATCAGTCTGTGGGTCTGAGATAATAAAGGTAGATGAGTCTCGCTTACCCTCTGCATCACCCAAATCAACCATCGTCTGCCAAAGAGGGCATGTTCAGAAAGCATACCCCACAAACGACCAGGTCCTGTCTCACCATCAATAGATATATCGGGACAAGGGCCACAATTAAAGAAGAGGTCCTCTTCATACGCAAGATTAGCCAATGAATCGGCAAACTGGTTCCAATTTCGTGGAATCAGCTGAAAAGCCACTCGATCGAATTCGTCTAGCAGGGCTATGGCAGTATGATGGTACATACAAAGGATCGGGTTCCGCACCATGTACGTCCCATTGAGTTGATTTAAAACCAACTGAGAGTCCCCTTTCACCAACAACTGGCAGATACCACCCTTCTTTGCAATATTCAAACCCATGATCAGGGCTTTGTATTCTGTCATATTATTGGTAAAATTTGCCCCGAGATAAGCAGCTAACTTCATGACAATGCGTCGTCGGGGGTCTCGGATGACAACTCCTACACTTCCTTTTTTGCATGCACCCCTGGACGCCCCATCAAAGTACAAGGTGTACGTCCATAAAGGGTTTACATATCCTGCCATCCTGAACTCTACTCGTAATTATGGTAATCGAAATTCAGCATATTCAACGGGTGGACTGTAGGCTCCATCCCTCCATCATCATTGAATTCAACAGGGATGCTCGTCAAAAGTTGTAGGCAATGATGGCAGAAGACCTTGATTTCCCAAATAAATGTCCCGCCTTCTTGCTCAATCACCTTGTATCCTTTGCTCCACCAAATGAGCTTTCCCTGATGATACCTCTGTTCCAAATATGGGTGTTCTAAATAAGGGATCAGACGACCCATCAACCTCTATCACGATTTCCTTGCAGATGTTTGATCAATCTTGCCTAGACCTACAAGGCAGTTATAGCATTAGTACAATCAGAAGTAATAAGGTTTAATCTTATTAAGATTAACCTTATTTTTAAATTCTCTCCCCTCAAGGTCAGCTAACAAAACTGTGGATTTATTCTTTCCTATTCTAACGATCTTATAGGGCCCATCCCATTTGGGTTCTAGCTTGCCTGGGAATAATTCACGTCGTGCGTCATAATACAGAACAAGCTGTCCTTTCTTGAAGGTGTATTTCTTGGCTTTGAGGTCGTGTAGCTTCTTCATTCGGCGCTTCGCCACTTCTTGGTGCAATAAGCTCTGCAACTTAAGCTCATCTAAATGTGCCAGTGTCGTCAAGCGCTCAAAAAGAGCGTCTTCATCGCTCAAAGAATGATTGATGGCAAACCGAATGGTCGGCAGCTCAATTTCTAAAGGCAAGACACACTCCTCCCCATATACTAACTTGAACGGGGTATGGCCAGTGGCTCGTTTGAAAGTCGTATTATAAGCCCACACTGCCACGTATAACTTTTTATCCCAATCCCGTTTCTTTTCCGACACAATTTTGGACAGGATGCCCACAAGCTGCTTGTTGGTACTTTCGACTTGCCCATTGGCTTGCGGATTATATGGGGTTGTCTTGTTATGCTTGATGTTCCACAACTCTGTCAAACCTTTGATCACCTTATTCAGGAAATGAGTTCCGCGGTCCGACACTAATTCTTTCGGTGGACCAAACCGGCATATTATCTGCTCTAAAAGGAAACTAGCAGTTTCTTTAGCATCATCTTTCCTTGTTGCACGTGCTTCTGACCACTTTGTGAAGTAGTCAGTTGCGACAATGATGTACCTCTTTTGCGTAGTCGATGACGGAGTAATAGGACCCACAAAGTCTATTCCCCACTTCTCAAATGGAAGTATCGCCATAATAGGGGTGAGTGGTCGTTTCCTATTCTCTCGACTATCATGTCGTTGGCAAATATCGCATCGCTTAACATACGCAAACGCATCCTGGAAGATGGCAGGCCACCAATAACCTGCTCTTAAAGCCTTTTGTGCTGTAAGCCGTCCAGCAAAATGGCCACCGCAAGCAGAATCATGGCACTCTTCCAAAATGAATGGCACCTCCTCAGGCGTCACACATCGGCGATAGATATCATCAACCCCTTGCCGATATAATGTACCTGCGATCAAGGCAAACTTTAACGCTTGCTGCTTAATTTTCCTTTTCTCAGCCTTAGATAGTTCGGATCCCGCCTCTCCCATTGATAAATAATGCGTTATTGCAGCATACCAGGAGGGAATAGATGCCGTATCTATTTTAAATATCATCTCCATGTCACTACCTTCAGCCACAGATTCTTTCGGCTCCCCAAAGTCCACTAGACATTCCACGATGCCTTGCAACCTTGGTGGCTTACTCTTGATTTCATAATCAAATTCCTGCAAAGTGATCAACCACTTCGCTAAACGATCAGGCGGCTGTAACTTATTCATCAATAGTCGAAGTCCCTCCGCCTTCGTATAAAGCACGACTTTTTCATAGAGAATGTAATGCCTGAACTTCTTGGTCCCAAAGACCATCGCTAGACACAGCTTCTCCATGTAGGTGTAATTGATTTCGGATACCCCTAGCTTCCGACTAGCAAAAGCAATCGGGTGGTACCACTTCTCTTCCCAAATTTGGGCTAAACAGCAGCTGATACTATACATGGTGGCTGCTGAAAATATATAGAACACCTCACCTCTTTTAGGTGCTTTTAAAACGGGCGCTCTTGCTAGCTCTTGTTTCACATCCTCGAATGCTACCTTACAAGGGTCACCCCATACAAACGAACAGCTAAAGGACAATAAATTTGTAAGTGGCAACGTTCTTTCTGCTAAGGTGTTAATGAATCTACGGTAGTAACCAACCGAAGACAGAAAGCTATGAACTTCTTTCGGAGTGCGTGGTGGACCCATGGCAATTATAACTTTGACCTTTTCGGGGTCTGTCGCAATTCCTACCGAACTAACCACATGACCCAGCAACAGCCCATAAGGTACTCCAAAAGCACACTTCCGTGGGTTTAGGGCGATGCAAAATTGTCTACAGCGCTCAAAGCATTTTCTCAGAATGATCAACTGCCTTTCTCTCACGGTGGCGGCCCCTAAGTCATCAATAAACACCCTCAACTCGTCAGGGGATATGTCACCGAATGTCTTATCGGCTGTTCGTTGCCACGAACCAGGCGCATTGCATAAACCAAAGGCCATCACGTGGTAAGCAAAAGTGCCAAATACAGTGATAAAAGTTGTTTTCAACTTGTCCTCTTCTGCAATTGCCATTTGGTTGTATCCTGCAAAGCAATCCATAAACGAATATATCTCCCTACCCGCTAATTGATCCAAAATCTGGTCAATAAATGGTAATGGGTAGTAGTCCTTAACTGTCTGCTTATTCAGCTCCCTAAAGTCTACACATAAACGGATCTGATTATTCTTCTTCTTTCTAATCACAACTGGCGAACACCATTCCGTGTGTTGCACAGGAAAAATCAAACCCGCTTTTCGAAGCTTCTGTAACTCTTCAAACAGCCCGTCCCTCAATTTGAAAGGCATACGCCTTACTTTCTGTCGTACAGGACGACTGCCCTCTTTCAACGGAATTGTATGAACAGCAAGACTGGGAGGGATGCCTCTCAACTCATCATAACTCCAGGCAAAGATATCACGGAATTCCTGGATCAAGGCCACATAGTCCTCCCTTTCTGCTGTGCTGAGCATGGACCCTAATTTGATTGGCCGCGAATCATCAAGCGTACCAAGGTCTAGCTCGATAACATCTGCATCTCTTATACAATCTTGGGCCTCTATCGGCTCGTTCAAAGTGATCTGATAGATGTCCTCCGTGGTGGATCCCTCTTTGGACTCATCACTCGATGATGCCTCACTAACAGATGAATCTTCTAATGTCTCCAATTCTGTAGAAGATAGAGGAGCCCTCTCACTCTGCGGGGACTCAGGATAAGCATCAACCACCACACGCTGGGCACCTCTGCCGAATATTAATCGACCGGCAGGTATATCCACTTGGCAATCCGCTTGCAAGATCCAAGGTCGTCCAAGTAATACTTGGTAACTTGGCCGCCCTGCAAAACGAATCACCCTAAAGTCCAACAGGCATTCTACATTTGCAACAGTGACATGGACCTTAGTAATGCAGCCTTCCGGCTGTCTCAAACTGTCATTTGCCATTCTGAGAATTGTGGAGGTATCTTTTTGGATCGCAAGGCCCAACCTTTCCATCAGTTCAGAACTCATAATGTTAACAGATGATCCTGTGTCGACAATGGCATAATCTACTAATATCCCATCGACATAGGCTGCAACCCTTGGGCAATGCTTCTCAGCATGCTCGAACCAGTCATCACCAACTCGCGCAATACCCAAAGGTTCTACAATATACCCGGTACGTAGGATCTTTCTAAATTCCTTACGTACTCCTGGGGAAAGCTTAATAAGCTGCAAAAGGTTCACATCCGGCTTGACTTCGCAAAGAGAGCCCGCCAAATCGAATTCATGATAGTTCGAAAGAGCTCGCTTTTCACGCCAAATCATCCGCTCTTTAGGTCGCTGAGCTGGCTTTATTGCCTCTTTCTTAACTTTCACCTTCTTCTTTGGTGCTTCCTTATCGGCTTTACTCTCTACGGGCTTCAAAGGTCCCCCTTCTAGGGCAGGATCCAAAACTTGCGTTCCTTTGTTGCCTTGTTTAGGGTTTCCGTCGACAGGCTTATCCATGTCGGCTTCTCTACCCTTTTTACCTCTTGTAAGGACAGCTCGTAGATTAGAGGTTTCAGCATCATTAACGCGTACAGCCTCAATCAAACTGACCCCACTACCACTTGGTAGCTCTTCCACTGTAGTCTTTGGTCGTTGAAGTATTTGTTTAGGCCCATTTTCTGGCTGGGAATCATTTCCTTGAGCACGATGATTGACAGGCCCTGGTTGCCGACTTCCTCGCTGGAGGGAACTGATCTTACTCCAGCAAGTAGCTGCTAAATGGCCAGATTTTCCGCAAATGTCGCACTTAACATTTGGGCAATTTCTTGGATAGTGCTGCCCGCCACACCATTTGCAACTAAACCTCGACGGTGCACCCTCCTCTGGGTATCTACTTCCTATTAAATTTTGTTGTTTTTTAAGGAAGTTGACATCAACAGCTATTTGTCGATACTGCTCCGTAATCATGTCGGTATAATGCTTCATCATGTCCTTAACCTCGCCAAGAACATTGGAAGAACTCGACTCATAGCCTTGGTCATTTCCATGTTGTTCAATCGGCCTAACAATTCGATTAGGCACAGGCTGTTGAGCTGCAGGCATGGTGTTAGAATTGACCGCCTGGCCTCCACCATTTGGAGCCATTTGACTGCCCGTAGGCATCGACATGCTAGGGGGAGCTGGTAATAAAGGCACATTCTGCATCATGTTCCCTCTCCCATTAGGGTTAGCCATCGCTATCCCTTGGCCACTACTGCCATTGGCTATTGCCATATTGTTTCCCAATACTAGACCCATGTTCGAATTGCCTCTAGAAGCATAGGCTACTTGTAGTCGGGATTCCACCTCTTGTGCTCGTGTAATGGCAGTATCTATATCCCCCAAGGGGACACTACTCAACTGCAATTGGATATTAAAGTCCAACCCATGTAGGAAATATTGCAATTGGGCAGCTGCGGGGATAGGAATAGAGGTGTCCAACTTACGGAAAACCTCTTTTATCTTCTTCGCATAAGCACGAATATCCTCGTGTGGATCTTGGCGGGTCACGTTGAGTACACGCAACCAATATTGCCCACCCCTTTCAGGGGCAAACTCCCTTCGAAAAGCTCCATAAAATGCATCAATGTTCAATATGGTTCCGGCTTCTAAACCATGATACCATATAGCGGCTCTTCCTTTGAGAGTCATGTTGAAGAACATCATTAAATGTCCTTCTTCTTGAATGCGACAGTTAAACATCAACTTTTGAAACTCCCTAATGTGGAGTTCCGCATCTTCCTCAACTAGCCCATTAAAAATGGGTAGCGGGTAACCTAGAGCCGGCAAATCCGTCGTTCCTGCTGGAATTGCAATAGGCTGCGCCATGACGTGGATTGGATTTGCACTAGGAATAGAGAACGGTGGGGTTACACCTCCCGCAATTGACGTGGATTGGCTTATGGCAGGAAGGGGAGCACTAGAGCTTCCACCTTCTCCTAACTTACTGCTTGGGGTCCTAAGACCACTAGATCCACTCCCTCGTAAGGGTTCAGCACCGCTACGCTTAGGGGAATATCTCCTAAAGATTTCAGCACGTCGCCTAGCTCTCTCGTCTCTTTCCTGCTTTTGGATTTCTCCTAGACGATGCTTATCAATAAATAACGGATCGATCTCAGTATCCTTTGGCATAAACTGCTAGTTGGTCCCTAGAAAACCAGGATTCGAGAACCGCCACTTTTAAGCAGCTCCCGGCAGACGCACCACTGATGGACCTAAAAACGGGCCGGCACTGGCTCATGCACTAGCCGGACCTCGTCACTATGCGCAAGACAACCCCTCGGCCTCGCGGCCAGGAGCGTCTATCAAAATCTCTGCCTTCCTAAACATTGCGTTTGTAATACGTTGTAGTCCAACTGATCCTAACCCAATATTGCTCCTCAGAGGGAGTCCCTTTCACATAGCCAAAAGGCTCGAATCACATACACATGGGGTTCCTCCTACGGCTGAATGCCGTCAACCCTCTGCGACTCTCCTACACCTTGGGGATTGGCCCCTCGATGTGCCGCTCAACATTTAGACATTTCGCACAAACGTCACTCAAGGTACCAAATAAACGTATCCAGGAATGTACCATTGTCCTTACTTGACTTCCCCTATAACCCTCGACTAGCCTACAGGATAGGAACCTCACGCTCTCAACGGTGGGTCAAGGGCCTACTGAAGACAATTGCTATGCATATCCAGGAGCTAACTCTGATACTTTTAATTTCCTCTAAATGATCATGCAAAGAGGTGGATGCCTAGTGCTCAAACATTTAAAAAACCAGCAGCGTGCAAGTGCAAAACATCTCTTTCATGCTTTTCTTTCTAACCGCTTTGTGCTTCGCTGCAACACCTAGCACCGAAGTGATCTTCGTGCTACTAGGTTTTAATTTTTATCATTATTATTCCGTCCTAGATGCAATGCATATAAAATCAGAAAATTATTCCTCATGCTCAGCGGCATTTAACCATTTTTCCACAACTCTACCCTCCCCCGCTGATAGTGCATCATTACATTCATTTCTTTTAGGGTTTCCTTGTCATTTTATGTGGAGAAAGGAAGGAAACACGCACTAAAACATATAAACAAGGCTGAAATGAAGCATAACTTCATGCCCCAGCCTTGCTATACATCAACAAACATAAATCCTATTTTTCTGTATTTTTCGTAGCCCCAAATGTATTTTTCCCCTATTTTTCATGGTGTTTTTATCATTTTTCCCCATTTTCTTCATTTTCTTGTATTTTTTAAATTGCTGAAAATGAAAACCAGTTTATGGGCTGTGGCCCTTAGTTCATTTGCAACAAAATTGAAAGATTAGTTGATGTGTATCAACGGTTTTCCCCATTTATACGCCCAAAACCCTTGTTTTTCCCCATTTTTCATGGTTTTCGGGTTTCTTGACATTATTTCGAGCCATGAAATGCATGTTTTTCATAATTTCTAGTTATAAACAGTAAGAACTCAGAAGAATCAGCAACATAATCAAATCTTAGTCCATATGAACGGCATTCCATCAATCAAAAGCATAAAACACTAAATTTTCTTTGTAATTTTTTGGTTTACCGCTTAAACGCGTGTTTCGGGTTTTGTGTCCATGGCTGTAGATTTGGAAAACAGCAACACTTCATGTCCAGCAACATCCCAAATCACCATTCTCAGCCCGTGGAGCAATCCGGTCCATGCCGGACAAGTCTCCATCATTCTTTCTTCATTGCTTCTTCCCACACATGAACTGCCTCTTAGAAGAGAGAGAGGGAGGAGAGAGAAAGACTGAAATCAGAATTCTTCATAGAGACCACCATTTCTCGGGCGAGAGGCGGCGATAGAGTCCACAGACAGAGGGGAATGAAGCCCCATAATCCATTGGGGGGGTTGTTTGCAGCAGCCATGATGCCTCTCATCCATTCATGGCGCATTTTTCGGGCGCCATCTTCTTCCACGTTTTTTCATGCCTCTTCATTCTCTCTCCACGTTTTTTGCTTCATAAGGTGCATAAATTTTTTGGGGGGGGTCCAAACTCAAAAGGCATGCTCAAATTTGGCCTCCCAAGTGTCCACCTTTTCATATCTTGACCGTTTCCTTGGCCATTTCCCTGTCCGGACTCCGAATTGAGCTCTAAAAAATCCTGGGCGTCCGGCTTAGCATCCCGCATTGGCCAGTAGCTTGTGTCAACCCGCATGACTGTCTGAAAAATTATGAAAAATCACCAAGTGTCGCTCGGGCGCCGTTAAAGCACTTTGGCGCTTAAAATCGTCCTAGATCGAGCCGCCGCCTTTGACAGTGAATATTTTTCCCTTGATCTTCATAATTTTTAGCTATTTTTAAGCACTTCCCGTCTCCTAAATTCCGCTCTCATCAGCCATGACCCCATGTTCTAATTTCTGGAAGATGTGGCTGAAGTGATCATCTAGCAAATAAGTTTCTTGAAGCTCTCTAATCCAATCAGTATGCAACTTTGAAATAGAGGAAACTCTACATGCCCACATCTGAGAGAGTGAATTGTTGAGACTTCATGCTTGTGTGTGTGACCATCGATAGAGTCTTAGCTGTGTCCAGCTGTATCAACAAGTGTGGGACATTAAATAAGTTCGTGGATTAAGGCTATGTGTGAATGGTCTTACAGACCTTAGAGTTTTGTAATCATTTTAGTTATATGGGTAACTGAATATGAAGAAGATGAGTGAGAGAATATGGCTACTCATAGTTGCTCCAACCCTTCTCTCTCTCTCTCTCTCTTCTAACATGGTATCACAGCCATGAATGGGCTCTATGGAGTAGGAGGCTGTGAAGAAGACTGGAAGAACTTGAAGGCTAGGGTATTTTGAAGAGAAGCAACCTGCCATTGTTCCTGTTGAAGGTATGCACTGAATCATTTGGTTTATCACTACTCAAGAGGATGTCTATGACTCGTCTGAAGCATTGTTTGGGAGGCTTCATTGGCCACATTAGAGAGAGTATTAATCATCAATGGGCTGAAGAATTATTGAAGATGCCCCCAAGCTCCATCATGTGAATTGCAACTGCTGCCCTAACTGCTCCCATGTCTGCAAATTAGTAAAGTAGTCACTGCTCAAGTGATCTACAGCTTGTATACCCATTCTAGAAGGTACTTGAAGATTCTAACATGAAAATGCTTGGTTTGGAGATGATATATGAGCTGGAAAAATTGGTTACAAATCTAAAATTTAGTCTTAAATTACTGGTAACAGAGAATATACACCATATGCTTTACATTGGAAAGGTTTTGGAGCTCTTAGACATGTCTAGAAGACCTCATTAGAGCATAGGTATGCTTAAGGAGACATGTACATTGGTTGTCATGCTTATGGGCTGAAGTTTGTTGGAAAAAATACTCAAATCTATAATTATTTGATAGGCCGAAATCTATCCTGAAATTTCCAACACTACTAAGGGCGCCGTTTGTTCCATACATGCCTTGGAATGATGACTTTGACTATCTAAAATGCTGGATAAATGTTTGGGCAATACCTGTATACACTTGGGCAAGATTAAAACTATTTAAAAATTTAGTTTTGGAATGCATTTACATATTTGAAAATTACAAGTAGAAAACTATCATAAAACTGTGGTCAACAAACATGATCTTTGCCTGAAGCACTACATGAATGGTCATGTATTGACCCCGACACACTGAAGCAATTGTATGAACTAATTTGAAGAAATTTTGGAGCTAGATAAACCTTACTTTGCTGAATATTTGCTAACTGAAACTTGTAGGCAAGATATTTGACACTTGTACTTGATGTCTATGCACTAATATGTGCACGAATGATCATCTATGGAACCAAACATGTACTAGCAAATGTCTATGAGCTTTTGGGACATGTATGACATGCATACACCTTATTTTTGGCTATAAACTAGCTACTGGTCATTTTCAGCCTGCAAATTTTAGATTGTATGTAAGTACCCTGGCAGTAAGGTTGCATGATACAGACTTAAAGCAACTACATGGTCTATGTACTGACTGATGTACCTACAGGTTATGCCACATGTTTGTGGCTGGTTTTGAGATAGTAATGGGCGTACATTGGTTTTAACAATGAATTTGTTGCAAAAAACTATCATAAATAGTCAAAGTATGCAATTAGTCAGTTAGACTTCTTGGCTTGCAAGTAATCAAGCATTTTTTGCAACATGGCAAATGCAAATAGAACCAACAATATAACCCAGATAGTGGGGGAAAAGCTTGATAGCAATAATTATGCCATATGGAAGTTCCGCATGGAGAATTTCCTAATAGGAAAAGGATATTAGGACTTGGTGATAGGTGTTGAAGCTAAACCAGAAATCCCAGAGAGGAATCCTACAGCTGATTAGAGACGAGCGCACCAAGCTTGGTTGAAAAGAGATCGTAGGGTGCTACACTGGTTATCTCTATGTATCTCAGATGCCATGGTAATGCAGATCATGAACAATAAATCCCCATCCGATGCATAGAACATCTTGATCGGGTATTATGGCACAACTACAAGTACGAGGAAGATATAGCTAAAGCAGAAATTCAACAACATGGAAAGAAAAGGCAGATCTATACATGATTACATCACGGAGATTAAGACTATTGTAGATCAGCTAGCATCCATTGGCACATAGGTTGAGGATGAAGACATGATTGCATTGACATTAAATGGTCTAGGATCTGAATATAAGTCATTTGATACTTCCATCTCTGTGCGGGCTAAAATACCGGATTTCAATGAGCTGATTGCATTGCTTATTCATGAAGAGGTTGAATTGGGATTGGCTAAAGGTTCTAGTAGCTCCAAAAATAAGGATGTTGTCTTTTATTCGAATCAATGTGGCCACCACAGCCGTGGTAGAGGTTATGGTTCTAGCAGAGGAGGCCAAAAAAATGTATCCTATGGTCATAATAACCAGGAGGGTTCAAATGTAAGAGGAGGTGGAAATTTCAAAGGCAGGGGGAGATCTAGCCCTAGAGGCAGAGGCTCTTGGCAATAGCAATGTCCATCTAAAAATCATTAGGGGAGTTTTGAGGTCTCGAAAATGCCTTTTAGGATGTGGAGAGAGAGTGCTCTAGACCAATAAGAGCAAAGCCTCCGTAACGGAACTTCTATTTTAAAAAAATTAAAAAATAATTTTACAAAAATATATAAATATAATAATATTACGAATTTTTATTTTTATTATGTATTTTTAGTCTCTTATATTCGTGATTATGACATCTTTTGCATTAATGGCATAGAGTCTCGGCTACTTTTATTTAATGATGTTTTTAGATTAATGATAATGACTGATGTAATCGAAATTCAAATTGGTGAAAAGCATGGCGCTCAGTTTTTTCCCTCCTTTCTTTTATTCCTCTATTGTTTTTCCCTCCGTTATGGTAGCCTAGTCCTCTCTCTCTCTCTCTCTCTCTCTCTCTCTCTCTCTCTCTCTCTCTCTCTCTCTCTCTCTCTCTCTCTCTCTCTCTCTCTCTCTCTCTCTCTCTGTGAATGTCTCTCTCTCTTCTACCATGGATACAGAAATTCGACCTCAACAAGGCGTCCAAGCTCCCAAATCACATCCATATCAGTGTTTAACTCATTCCAAACTGATGGAAGATGGATTCCTACTATCATTAGCAAAGGTAGTTGGATCACCATGCAACAAGCAAAACGTGGAAAAAGGCAAAGACATGAGAGCTCGTTTATCTCTGCTTGGAAGGGAAAAATCTGATATTTTAAGCTTGGAGCAAATAAGAATAGCATCAAAGAGGTACTAGTGCAACATGTGTTCATGCATAGAGAGTTGTGTTTGAAACCTGGATCTTCAAAGCTTCCAATGCATAGACCAAATTGTAAGAATTTGATTCTTAAATTTTTTCCTTTCTTAAACATGGTTTAGGTTTTTCCATTATAATATTTGTTTTTCTTGTAGATGTCTATCCCTCTAATCTTGAGGAATAGCAACTAGTGGAATCTATTATTGATGTTATTGATGTTATACATGGTTCAATTGGAGAAGAAATGTATAGAGGCAGAAAGAAGACAAAGCTTGTAGAGAATGGAATATTCTTTTATGACCATTCTTATGTTATTTCTATGCGACGTTGCCAATGGGGATCAATAAAACTCCTTTCTTTGCCAGATTTTTCAAGCTTTGAGTGGCCTTTGCCAAGTCCAGCTACTAGTGAGGGCTATATATGTAAGATATTTTCTGAGATCCAGAAAGCACTAAAATCTAATATCTCAAGTAGGCTAAGCAAAGTTACTTTATTTATGCCTATTAATATATTTATTGATTTCTTCTCTAATATGGAGATAAGAATAACAAAAACCATGCTTTTAGTGAAGAGACTAACATATGATCATATCATACAATTTGTTGATGAAGGATGGGATACAAGGACAGAAGGAAAAATTATATGTAAGATAGATCAAGACTTTATAGCTTGCAAATATATGATTGCTACTCAAAATTTTATCCTTAGCTTTTACTATAGTCGATGGCATTTTGTTGGTAGTAGTCTAGTTGCTTTAGACCAGAATCTTAATGATTTCAGCAAAGATCCTATAGTGGATCTTGATATTTGGTTCAACGAGGATATTATTGCAATCTTAAATATCAGAAAATCATGTACGCTACATCAAGTGAGGATGGATTTACAAAATGAAGACATTGAACTACCATGCTCCTTTGTATTCCAACTTGACAAGAAACGAGTAAGTTTTCACATCATATTATATCTACTTAGATGTATATCAAGATCTCACTTTCTAACTAACAAACATTTGTAATTTATTTTTTGCAGATATCGAAAAGGATAGAAAATAATATACAATGCAAGGACATTCAAGAAAAGATATCTTTACTATCAATATAAAATATATGTACAAATTTTGTAGCAGATGTCTATCTGCCATCTCTATGAGATATACAAGGGCTGAAGGGCAAATTTCTATATATGAAGGCTTACAAGGCGATATGACAAAGCTATTTCTTTTTTGGAGAACTATCCTTTCTAGGAGTCCTTTTGCCTTTCTTTGATGTCTTGGGTATAGAAGGTGTTGAAGCTGTGGCTTCGCCTTCCGTGGTTATAGGCACCGCATCTCCTTCATGATGCAAATCCCCACCAATCTCTGTTGTTGGTTGTATACAATTGACCATTATATACTTCAAGAGCTTTGCTCTGACGTACCAAACATGCTCAAATGTATAGCAATCCTTCGAAAATTGTCACACATTTATAGAAAAAAGAGTTTTAGTTCATTATTGTTCTTACAATAGACTATATTTTATCATCAATGGACTATTTGCAATTAATATCTATCTTAAAGTTTAGCATCTTTCATATTACCTTTACACGTTTATCATCATTAAGATAAACAAAGTTAACCATTCTTCTAGCATTTGCAATCACCCTCCAGCCACAAGAATGGCTATCATCCTGATGGGGACACTACAACCACCAACAGAAAGTAAAACTATAAAGAGGACGGATGGTAGTTCATAGAATAAACTCATGTTTCAATTATTTTAATGAATAACTTACCGCAACTTGTCTATATTGCATTGTTGCAAGCAAATCAGACGGCATAGGGGGTCTTTTCTCTAGCTCTTCAATTAATCTTTTGGCACCTCTATATATAAAATATGTTAAAATTTAGAGTACTTACAAAAATATATATATATATATATCAAGGAGCCCTTGGATAATATAACTTACAATTTAGCATTTCCATGGCTTCCTTTCATAGAGTTGATTAAAAAACATTGCTTATCCACAAGGTCTATTGCAGTCAAGCTCCAATGAGAACTAAAAGCAATCATATCTCAACAAATTAGTAGGATAAAATCTCAAAAACTCTAATAGAATATTGAATCACTTACTTTTCATTATATGGAATTATAAGGAGCTCCAAAGTATCGAAGTCAATCAGATTGAGCTAGTGCTCAATAAAACTTGTATCAAGCTCGTTCCTCATAAAGAATGAGATAGATGGATCAAGAACCTCAATTTTTTGTTGTATATCCAAAGGAAACTCATGCATTATACACCTAGAAAAGGCATAGAAATAGTGAGTATAAACAAGAAAAATCTTATTGTTAAAAAAATATCAAAAAGTATAAGTAATTATGGATGGATATACCTTAGGCCAACAAGAATAATACTGTCAATTACTTCTCTTCTGTTATCCTTAAGAATCTGAACACATACAGCATCAAAGGAGATAACCTCAGTTCTTTTGCCTAAGTCACCAGGTAAGAAACAAAACACACTGAATCCTTTTGGATTAGCTGCTTCAAGAAGGGTGGCTAGCTCATTTTCAAAGGACTCTAGTTGCTCTGTTTCCCTTTCTTCAACCCTTTGCCTCCTATACTCTCTCCATTTATTTGCCTGTTCCTCTTTAGCTTTCTCCTCTTTTTCATATTGCCTTGTATCCCTCTCGTGGGTGACATCCTCAACCCTGAGACCAGAATCATCTTTCTTTCTCCTAGCTGGGGGCACATTAAGGATATTAAATGTCTTCACATCAGTGAGGGGAATTGGCTCAAGGACCTTTGAAAATCTATATCTTAGCCTCCTAAGAATTACCATGTCCTTGTCCATGAGTGTGAGCCTATGAGTATGAGCAGCACAAATATAGGCATCTTGAAAAAACTCAACTAAAAAATCCTCTGTGGCTTCTTGTATACAATTAAGAGCTGTTCTTGTCCATCTAAAACTATCCAAACTATATTTGTCACAAATTTCCCTGACAAGCCTCTGAAAAGACAACTTTGGAATTGCATTGTCAAGAGCCTTTACTGCCTTCGTAATCTCCCTTAGGCACTTGACATTTTGAGAAAACTTTCTCTTTGGCTTTGATTTTCTAGAGAGCTTCTGAGACTTTGAAGACTGATGAATCTTTGATGTTAAATCCCTAGGATCAATCTTCTCCTTTCTTGCTATTGCCTTAGTCCTAGCCATTTGCCAAAAAAAGACATGTTACTTCTTCTCCAGCATGTCGAGTGAAACGCGAGTTTCAGACAAGAGGTATCCATGCTGCATGTCATTTTCGCGTTTCAGCTGAATTTTTCTCGAGCGTGTCTAGTGAAACGTGAGTGTCAAGCAAGGCGCCTCCTTGCAGCTGCTTCTTTTTGCGTTTCACTGAACTTGTTGTCCATTGTGTCCAGTGAAACGCGAATTTAAGACATGAGGCCTCCTTGAAGCACGTTATTTTCGTGTTTCATCGGACAACTCATGAATAGCAAAAAAATCGACAAAACTAAGAAAAAAGAGCTTTGATCTAAGGAAAGCTTTTAAAATTACATAAAATATCCACATAATTAGGGAAGAAGTTTGAAGATTTCCTTAAATCTCCAAAACATTAAGGAATGCTCCCACTGTGAAAAATTTCTTTTGTAGTGCTGATAAGCTCATTATAACATAAAGGATTAAGGAAAAGTATCAAAAGAATGCATTGAATGGAGCCTGTTATTGAAAAGCAAGATGCAGAAGACCATACCTTCTTTTTAGCTTGTTCGTCACAATCTCAGCCTAATGGCGAATATGCTCGAAGGTTTCCTTTGTTGGGGAAGCAGTGAAATGCTTGGAGATTGGAAGGAACACCAAAGGTAAAGGCAGAGTAGAAATGTTTTTTGCTTGCTGGAAATGCGTTGAAAGGCGAAGGCGGTGAATTTGCATGGACTCAACGTTCTTGGCAAAGTGTTAATAACACACATGTGACGTATTCTCGCTTACTGGAATTTTTTAATCTATGGTACAAGCATTACTTGGAAAAGTGTTATGTAACACACGTGTGGCGTATTTTCGAAAAAAGAGAGTGCGCACGTCTTCTGAGGAGTTTGATACGGTGTGTTAAGTGAGACACGTGTGCACGTATTCTGAGGCATTTCGTGCATGCAAAATATTGGAAATTTCATCCAAATTTGTGGTCCCGTTTATTTTTCCATCATTACACTAACTTTTTCGTTGGAACTATCACCACATGCTTAACGGTCAATATAAAAGCATTTTGAAGCCATTTCTCCGACATTGTCTTCTTTTTTGCCGAAATTTCGTCTCGACTTCCCTTCAAGGTCCTTGCTTCCTGTGTGGAGAGCAGTTCAATAATCTTTGATAGGTAACAAATTTTTTTTATTACAAGTATTTTAACAAAATAAATTTGATTAATATAGAAAGAATTTTTAATAACACTTGAATAATTACAGATGTTATGTGCTTTGTATCTTTTAAAAGCAGCATAGCTTTTCCAGAAAGGATTTTATCATAAATTTTTGTGTTTCCATAGAATTAATTTATAGTTCATGTTTCTCTTCTTGATTTGCATCTTTTGACCAGTGAAACGCGAAATAATGTTCCTTGTTAGTGATATTTTGCTAAGTATCACGTTTCACCGGTGAGATATTGAAATAATTTTCATCTTCAAGGTACTGTCCGGTGAAACGCGATTTCTTCATAGGCATTTGCCTTGGACACTATAATTTTCGTGTTTCACCGATCAACTAAAAAAAATTTCCTTTTTTATTTTTTTGTCTTGAAAAATGCAATTTTGGGGCCTCTTTCCATGGTTTCATCTTGTTTATTTGGATATTGTTTCTATTCTGCTTTGTTTTCAGGGATAAATCTTTTCCTGGTCAAGATGACAAAGAGGAAGCTATCTCTGGAAGGAATGGATGAGGAGGAGATAATTGAGACATCTGATGATAGGCTCTTTGATTTCTTACACACCACTGGAAATTCTTCCAAGTTTGGCTATATCAGGGAAATTTTCAATGTTCCTTTTGATTTGAAGAAGTTATTGGAGGATCTTGAAGATAAACTTAAGGAGTACAGATATTTTTATGATAGACATGTGCAAGGTTTGGAAGTCAATGGATTTGTTCATTATAGTGATGTCATGGGAGCCACCAGTACATCCAGGTCAACTTTGCTAGGCAGGTTCAACCTCATTGATGAGGAATTCAGAAAGAAAGAAACATATTGCCCTTTCCATAGGTATCAACACCAGTGCCTTCTGATCCACAAGGACATTGGATTTATTGTGTATCTTCACAATGGTGGAAGAAAAGGAGATCGAGCCAAGTGCACAGGTTGATGAAGAAGGTCCTCTTGCATGTGTTCCAACATTTCTCACTTATCTTATCAACAAGAAGAGATATGTGTTGCTAAATGATATTCAACATCTTTTTGATCTTAGAGAAGATTATTGCTTAGCAATCCTTGCAGGTTGGGGCAAAAATGACATGAATTTTATAGGTTATAAACAAGAACCACTAGCAAGTCTTGATGTTGAGGGAGAGAATTTCCAAGATAGCTCTAAAGCCTTACATACATGTACTAATCAGATCATAGAATACGAAAAGAGGGGGCTACCTACAGAAGAAGAGTTCTTGCAGGTCCAGAAGAAACTTCATATTGATGATGTAGGGTATGAAGAGAGATTGAAGTCTCCATCAGATGAGAAGCCCAAGAGTTCAATAAATCTTTATGATGATAGTCTTCTTGAAGAAGACAAACACCCTAAGGTATGAAATATAATTCGAAGTTACCCATTGAGTTTATGTTAGACTTTATTATGCATTATAGATAAACATCTTATATCTTGTACTGTTGTGGTTTGTTATGTAGATTGAGATTGAAGATCTGGACAACTTTCTTGGAAGGGCCAAGGGCTCTAGGCCAATGAAGCTTGGAAAAAATCAAAGCCTTGGCCATTATATTGGAAACTTAAACAATCAAACAGTTGTAATATATCATAGTAGATTGTCAAGCTCTCCAAGTCTACCAATGATGGCTTTGAGAGCTATCTCAAAGGTAATTGGATCTCAAGTTTTCAGTAGAGGTTTGGACAAGATCATTTTAGTGGAGAAGGAAGAAGCCATAAGAGTTTTTGGCTTCATGCCTGGATACAGTGAATCTAGAGCTGGATATTTTGGAGTTCTTGGCTCCTATTTGCTCTCTTATGTAGGAGATAGTAAGAATTTGAAGCTTCTTCCAGGCTATCGGAAACAAGAGTTTTTGAAATACAGAGGTCTTATTGAGTAGGATGAAACAAAAGATTCCTCTAGAGGCCTTGTCGAGCTACCTGAAACCAAGGACTCCTCTGAAGGCCCTGTTGAGGTGCCTGAAACTAAGGACTCTTTTGCAACACAATCAGGCTAGAAGATGCCAAAGACTAAGGGTTTCTTGAAACCCATCTTTTCCCAACTCTTTGTTTGGTTTGTAACCATTCTGTAAATCTTTGCTTTGCGCAAGAATTTAAATATCTATCTTTCCTTCTTTGGGTAACAATTTGTATAGTCCTTGCTAAAGATGATGTATTGCTTGATGTGGTTGTATCTTTAAGCTTGAATTTATGCCAAATTTGTCGATAGAACCATTGAAAGACCTCTAATAAACCGTTGGCTTTGTGTCTTCCACCTCCATGTCTTGTGTGTCTGAAATATTTTGTTCTTACTTGATAATGTGATTTTTCCATACCTTGGGTTGACCACATAGATAGAGATCCATATTGTTTAATAAAGTATGGAGCATGGTTGTATAGAGTCAACAAATAAAGAAAGTTATTAAAAAACATTATATGAGTTCAACAATGAAGAAACAAACATATACAAACTTCTTACCATATAGTGAGTAAAGTGTTGATCACCCCAAGCTTCTGTCATCGCCTTTTTGAAAAGGTTCAATTGGTTTTTAAAGTCTTTGAGATCATCATCATTCCATTCAGTCTTATCACAATTAAAAACCACTTTGTCTAGTGTTTCCCAAACTTTAGCTTTTCTATTTCGAGCTTGTCCATTATCAATGTGATCCTTAACTGCATTATGTAGGGATTTCCACTGATTAAATTTAATAGTTGAGCCACCATTTCTCGAGTTTATCTTGCCAAGTCTCCCATGAAAGCCTAGAAACCTTCTAGCCTTCACTCCACCAATAGATGGTTTTTTTGGGACACAATTACCATCCTTAGACTTTTGAAGATCTGGTTCAATAACAACATTGTCACCATGCAAACCAATTGCAGAGAGAACTTTTTCAACCTTTGTTATAGCATCTATTCTAGTTGATAATGGCTTCAGCTTCCATGCAAATCCTATATAGAGATGAACAAGCTTTTCAATTATCCTGCAAAGTGCATGAAGTGTACAAATATGGGCATTCGCTAAAGGAATGTCCAAGTCTGGTTTAAACTGTGGATCCTTATTATGCCTAGAGGGAGCTCTATTCCAATTGCTTGAGTTTAACTCTACAGCTAGTGATATGCAATATAAGCAAGGAGATCTCGAGTTAGCTCCCTTTGATACATTATACATACATTTGAGTGTCTTTAGGTCACCAGCTATGTGCCACTCAATCCTGTAGTTCCCAAATCCTTCAACAAATAGCTCTTCTCCCGCTTGTTGCCTTTGAATAACGTTAGGTATTGATGTTTGATGAAAAACCCAATATAGTATATCAAAATTCTCAGTATCTACCTCAAATGCTCCTAGCCACCAGATGTTATATTCAGATTGAACACTAAATGATGTTGAGTGATTGCAATGACCTGACGAAAGTGCTCTATTCATCAAGGTGATAGAGATTCTCTCCAATTTTTTACATTTCAGAATCTCACTTTCATCAAGTTTAATCACAAATCTAGCCACTCCTTGTGCCTCTGCTACTAACAAGTCATAAAATTTGATCATTAAGCATTGTAGGGTGGGCAAGTCAAGGAAAATATTGTTAAATTCATTGAATGTAACCTCCTTTTTCTTGCCCTTGAAGCTAGCCTTGATATGAAAAGGCTCACCTAGAATCTCCATCACTTTGTTATTAACTCTCTGTCTGATAGTCCTAACCACAAATGGCTTCGGAATTATGCAATTGCGTATCTGTCCTTGCTTCATATTTGATTGTAAAAGCTGAAAAAGTTGCATATAAGCATCTTGACTGATACCAATACTATCTAGTGTCTTCTGTACTAACCCAAAATCCAAAGAATGATCCTTTACAAATGACTCCAAGCATTGTTTCTTTGCCTTTTTAAATTTCTTCTTCTCCAAAATATCCTTTGAAACTACTGAAGGAAGAAGATGATAATAAAACTGAGCTGCTTTTAAAGAATCTCTTTCACTTGCATTTGG
This sequence comes from Lygodium microphyllum, assembly GCF_053477565.2. NCBI lineage: Eukaryota > Viridiplantae > Streptophyta > Polypodiopsida > Schizaeales > Lygodiaceae > Lygodium > Lygodium microphyllum. The sequence continues at coordinate 78,532,079 of NC_141149.1, forward strand.
TTGTAGAAGAGATCTAAGCAAAATTAACATCACAAATCAATGTAAGTAGTTTAAATAAAACCATATTTAAGATTTTTCAAGTGAAAAAAATATACCTTGCTGCTTGGATTCTTTTACCACAGCCTCCTCCTCCTCATTTGAGATTCTCAATATTTTTAAGAGCTCTTTGTCGATTTCGAAGGCCTAATAAAGTTTTCTTTCGTTGATAAGCTTTTATACGCTTTTCCAATGAATGAACTTTTTGTTGACAATCCTCTAGCTTCTGCAACAACTCTATATTGTGTTTCATCAAAAGATGATTCTCTAGTCCAAGGATATCCTTTTCTGCAACAAGATTAAGTGTATAACCTAAAAATCCATTGTAGCCACCCATCACCAATAAACCTCATTAATGATGAGCTATTATAGAAAGGAGAAGTGCTATTTCTGCTAGGATCTTTGGGATATAGCTTTCCATCTAACCAAAGATCAATATTCTTCTTTCCTTAAAACCTCAGTATATGTTTCATAGACTCTGTAACCGTGATAGATTTTGTTCTCTTTCTTATTGGTTCATACTCACTGTCCAACTCAATATGAAGATGATAGAGAGGTCTTTTATGAGAGCTACAGAGATCATTAGATGATTGATCCATAGCTGAGTTACAAAGATCATTGGGTGATTGATCCATAGCTAAGGATATGATTAGAAGCAAGAACGAAAACAAAGAAGAGACTACTAAGGAGGAGAAAAAAAGAAGAGAGAAACGATGGAGGGAGGCAATCGAGTATCCACCAAAATTCAAATTGAATATTACTTTTCACTTTAATGAGGAGAGGTAAGATCTTCATTATGACAACCTTGCCAACTTTATGGCGACCTAGATTTCTAGGTTCGATGTAACCACGAGAATATCACGACAATGACTTATTAACGAATTTTGATATTTTAACTTACCAAAATATAAACCTTTTAAAAATTCTATAAAATAATTTTATTTTTTAAATTATTTTCTCTCTCTAGGATCTCTTACAGGGCATTTTCGAGACCTCAAAACTCCCCTAATGCCTAATAAGGATAAGGATTGTCACTATTGTGGAAAGTATGGTCACATTACCAAGGATTTCTAGAAGAAGCAAGGCAATCAAAGAGGCAAACAACATGGACATTATGCAACGTCCAATCAAGTAAAACATGCATCTGGGGATAGATTGTTTTCCATGACATATGTGAAAGATAGAGTGGCTGAGAAGTCTCATGAGAATGCAGTTTGGTACACTGATTCGAAGGCATCGAATCATATGACATCTCATGGTGACTGGTTTACAAATATGGTGCCTGAGAAGAATGGCTATGTATGCACAGGGGATGACACGCAATATAGCATAGAACATAAAGGCAAAGTACCTTTGGTAATCCATGATGGCAAGAAGAAGAACTTCCATGATGTATTGCATGTCCCGTCAATTACTAAAAATATATTTTTTGTGGGTCAGATAACTGAGTAGAATTTGCAGGTCCAATTTAACAAGCATGGATACTTCATTGAGGAGTTTGGTAATGGCTGCAAATTGATTGCTCACGGTCATAGGAATGGCAGGATGTTTACTCTTGATGCTACTTTGCCACAGCTGAAATCAGCAATGTTTACCCATGGCTCTGTCATAGTTAGAGACTTGGAGATATGGCATAAGAGAGTGGGACATGCTAATCTTTAGTTGCTGCAAATGATGCAAAAGAAACAGCTTGTGACAGGTTTACCCAAGTTTCAATATACAGATATTGGCCAAGTCTATGGTGCTTGTCAGTTTGGTAAACAATCGAGATTGCCATTTTTCAAGCATGTAAGAAATAGTACACGACCATTGCAATTAGTTCACTTTTATGTGTGGGGGCCAGCCCATAATGCATCTATGGGAGGCTCTAGGTACTATGTGACATTCAATTATGACTTCAATCTCGCTGTACTTGGGTTCATATACTGAAAACAAAGGATGAGGTGTTTGTTGTTTTTCAATAGTTTAAAAAGTAGGTTAAAAAGGATTTTGATTGTCACATCTCTTGCTTGAGATCTGACAACGGTGGGGAGTATGTGTCAAATGAGTTTTTTTGGCTAAAAATGGCATATGTAGGCAACTTACATGCAGCTACACTCCACAGCAGAATGGGGTAGTTGAACAAAAGAACACGGTATTGATGGAAGCTGCTTGGGCAATGATGAATGAGAAGAGTATGCCGCTCTATTATTAGGCTGAGTCTATTATGATAGCCATGTATATCTTGAACATGACTCCCACTGCAGGTATTCATGAGATGACACCATTTGAGAAACTGTATGGCAACAAGCCTGATGTTAGTCACATGAAAGTATTTGGCTATCTTGCTTATGTGCATATCCCTAGTGAGAATAGGAAAAAGTTGGATCCAAAAGCACATAAGTGTGTTTTTATTGGATACTCATAGGAAAAGAAGATATGTAAATCCTATGATCCCTCTACTTGGGATACATTAGTGAGCAAAGATGTAATATTTGATGAGATGGCCTCTTGGTATGCATCACCGGCTACAGTGCCATCCGATATGCCTTCTACACATGTTTCTACAATTGATTCACAAGAGACTACTGTAGTTACAGGCCCTAGTGGTATGATGGTATCTCCATGGAGGACAGGGCGATTGCGGAGCTTTAGCTTACTGTCCCCACAGACACCACTATGTCAGTGAGGGGAAGATATGATGTGGTGGATAGCAAAGGAAAAGAAAAATTAATTAATGATACATCTAGTATGATGACACCTAGCAGGATGACTTCAAGTTATGACTCAGCTAACAGTCTAGACATTGAGCTTGGTATTCCAACAATGTATACCCCTGGTACTAGATAGAATAAGTACATTCCGTCTCATGAGAGAGGGAAATCGAGTAGTGTACCATAGCTTAAACGATTGTAGAGAGTCAAGTACCCTATGGATAGGCTGACTTATAGTGGTTTTTCTGTGAAGCATTTTTCTTATATGACAAAGGTGACAAAGTCCAAAGAGCCTGCTACTTTTGCTGAAGCAGTGATGGATAAGAATTGGTCCACAACCATGGATGAGGAGATAGATGCTTTGGTTGAAAATAGTACTTGGGATCTTGTACCACTACCAGAAGGAAAGAAGACATTGGATGCAAATGGGTCTACAAGATTAAATGCAAGTTAGATGGTAGTGTAGAGAGGTACAAAGCCAGGCTAATTGCTAAAGGATATGCTCAGCATTATGCGTTAGATTGTGAGAAAACATTTAGCCATGTTGCCAAGATGGCAACCATAAGAATAGTGATCGCATTGGCTGCTATTAAAGGCTAGAAATTGCAGTAGATGGATGTTAAGAATGTGTTTCTCAATGTTGATTTAGCAAAGGATGTTTATATGGATCTGCCTGAAGGGTATGTACACCCTGATTTTCAGCATTATGTATGCAAGCTAAAAAAGGCATTGTATGGGCTAAAGAAGGCTCCAAGAGCATGGCATGCAAGGATCAAAGCTACTGCAGAGTTTGGGATTTACTGTTGGCAGGGTTGATCACAATATGTTTACAAAAAAGATGGACAAAGGCTTTGTAGTGCCGGTCATCTATGTTGATGACTTGATAATCACAGATGGTGATGAATTGGGGATTCAACATGCTTATGCAGATGCTGAAATCTGAATTTGACATGAAAGACTTAGGTGAACTGATGTATTTCTTCGGTATTGAGGTGATCAAGACTAAAAATGGTTTATGGTTGATGCAGAAACACTATGCCATGGAAATGCTGAAGAAATATGGCATGGTTGAATGTAAACCACTGGATACACCTCTTGATTAGAGTTTGACATTAGCACTGGAGCTAAAATTGATTATGTGACTTTGTACAGGCAGATGGTTGGTAGTCTGATCTACTTGACTATCACTAGGCTGGCGCAGACTTGAGTTATGCAGTTGGGCTCATAAGTTAGTTCATGTAGAAGCCCAAGAAGCCACATTTGGATGTTGTTAGACGGATTATGTGGTATGTAAAGTCCACTGTAGATTATAGGTTGTTCTATGTGAAAGATAAGCCCTTGACACTGGTTGGATACACAGATGTGGATTGGGCAAGATGCTCATATGATCGTAGATCTACAAGTGGTTATACCTTTGGATTTGGAAGTGGAATGATCAACTGGAGAAAAAAGAAGAAACCTACATTTGCATTGTCTAGTACTGAGGCAGAGTATAGGGGTGCTGCATTGGTAGCATGTGAGATTGCATGGTTGTTCAAGCATATGGCTAATTTGGACATACATGTGGATGCTCCAGTGACCTTGTTATGGGACAATCTTAGTAGTGTACTACTATCAACAAATCTACTGTATCATGCCAGGACTAAACACATTGAGGTACACTACCATTTTATCAAAGAGATGGTTCTTATATGGAGAGTAGATCTCATGCATGTGAAGACAGTTGAGCAGGTAGTAGATATCTTTACCAAGTCTTTGGGTAAAGATAAGTTTAGTGCTTTTCGTTAGCTACTTGGTGTACAGAGGTTGTCCTAAGCTTGAGGGGGAGTGTTGAGACTTCAAGCTCATGTATGTGACTACCGATAGAGTCTTAGTTGTGTCCAGCTATATCAGCAAGTGTGGGACATTAAATAAGTCGATGGATTAAGGTTATGTGTGAATGGTCTTACAGACCTTAGAGTGTTGCAACCATTTTAGTTATATGGTTAATTGAATATGAAGAAAATGAGTGAGAGCATGTGGCTACTCATAGTTGCTCCAACCCTTCTCTCTCTATCTCTCTCTCTTCTAACATGAATCAACCACGATATTATCTTTGCCTTGAGTGTGAGAAATGTCAAATTCATAGTTTTGTAATGTTGCCACCCATTGCTTTTGCTTAGGAGTCAAAGTGGACTAAGTTAAGAAGTACTGGAGGATGCAGTGGTTACTTTTTACTTGGAAGTAGCTGCCATACAAATAGTGGTGTCATTTCTTGATAGCATGGAGGATGGCCAACATCTCCTGGTCATATACATTCATTTGCATCTCCTTCTCATCAAGCTTGCAGCTCTCAAATGCAATCAGACCATGCTCTTGCAACAATACTGCACCAATACCCCTGTCACTCGCATCACAATGAATGGTAAACAGCTTAGAGAAGTTGGGGCAGACAAGGATGGGGGCAAAAGTAAGCATGTCCTTTAACTGCTTGAAACTATGATCAATTGTGGTGTGCCAAAAGAATGACTCCTTTTTTAATCGATTAGTCAAAGGTGCTACAATGGTGGCATAGTGCTTAATGAAGCATCTATAGAATGAAGAAAGACCAAGGAAGCCATGCAATGAAGTGGTGGTGGATGGAGTGGGCCAGTCCCTAACACATTGCACCTTCTTCAAGTTAGCTTGTATGCCATTTTTGCTCACAATGTGTCCTAAGTACAACATGTACAAAGTGCTCCTTTGGTGACTTGTTGTAAATAAGGATATTGTCAAAGAAAACAAGCACAAACTTGAACAAAAAGGGTTGAAGGATTCTTTTTCATGAGCCTCTAAATTTTGGTGGGGGTGTTAGTCAACCCAAAAGTCATCATAGAAAATGATAAATCCCATGATCAGTCCTAAAGGCCCTTTTGATCTCATCTCCCTTCGTCATACAAATCATATGGTAGCTAGAATGTAAGTCAATCTTAGTGAAAAAGCATGCCCTTTTCAACTCATCCAGCAAGTCATCAATCTGTGGGATGGGGTATCAATTCTTCACTGTGATTTTGTTCAAGTCTCTATAGTCGATGCACATGTAGAAAGAGCCATCTTTCTTCTTGACTAACATGATAGGGGATGCATAGGAGGATAACTTGGTTCAATGAACCCATCTCCAATAGCTCCTTGACTTTCTTTGCAACCTCTTCACGTTCACACTTGGAGAGTATGTAAGGTAGCTTGTTTGTTGGCCTGGAATGGGGCTCTAAATCAAGTGGGTGGTCCACTTCTCTCTTAGGGGAAAGGGCTGTAGGCATCTGAAATACATCACTATACTCCCCAAGTAGGGCTTGCAAGGCTGAATCACTAGATACTTCAGGCAGCTGATCTGAATTTTCCTTATTCAATTGCAAGAAAAAGATTTCTGAGCATTTCTTAAACTCCCGTTTGAGTTGCTTTGTTGTAATGAGCTAAAAATCAGCATGATCTTGAACTCCCTCTAGGCAAATAGGGTGTCCTTGCATCATAAATCCATGTAGAGCTGAGAGAAGCCCATAGCAATTTTTCCCAATTGTTTCAGTCAATCAAAACCTAAGACAACATCAATGGGGCCCTTATTTAGGGCAATTAGATCAACCAATGCCACATAATTTTCAGCCAAGCACTTATAGTACTTCCTTGCATATCTCTCCCAGGGGGTCCACTAGGGTTTACCATATGGTACCGCATGAGTATAAGGGAGGGGGGTTATTTAAGGGAAGGAAGGTGCATTTTATAAGGTAAGGTCCCATAAATAGGGGGTAGATAAGGGGTATTTTCATATATTTCTTGCACGCAGGTGACGTCTTCTTATTACTACTAGTGAATCCCCCGTGATATCTCTCAACTAGTTCAACTGCATCAAATAGTGTGGTAGGATTTTGGGCCATGACATTTATCGATAGGCTTGGTTCCAACCCATAGATATACTTGTGCAATTTAGCATCATTGCTAATGCTCTCCACATACATGGTCAAGTTCATGAATTGATTTGTGTACTCACATACAGTAAGGTTACGTTGGTCAAGAGTGTACTATCATCTTGTCAATCGCTCTTTTTCCACAAGGGAAACAAATACTTGGACCATATGCATTTTTAAGTCTTATCAACGAACTGCTGATTCTCTTGATTGATATAGTGCCTCCATGTATGGGCAAAGCCTTTCAAGGGGAGAGAAGCAAAGATTATTTTCTAATCATCAGTGCAATGGTAGATATTGAAGTAGGACTCCAACTTGGACATCCATTCCTCCAAGTCTAATGGTGAGGGAGATTGCTCATTGTACCTAGTGAGGATGATCTTGTCACGTAGATCATGAAGGCCTTGTAGCCCATAAAACCCTTGCTTCCCATACATCCCATGATATCCATACATACCTTGCTGCCCATACATACCATGCGGTGCATTTATCCCATGCTATCCATTATAGCCATGCTACCCATGATTGCCATGCTGGTCATTGGTACCATATTGTCCGTGATGGGGCTGATTCATATAGGTCGCATCGGGGCTCCTAAGGAGAGTGAGGTAATTTCTACCAAGGGTGGAAGAGGGGCTCAATGGGATGTTGGCTACATTGTTGATGGGGGAGCTCAAAGAGGCTCATAATGCACGTGAGAGGGTTCACCAATGTCATAGGTAGAAGAGGGAATTCCCTTAGTACTAAGTATGCCTTTTGGACCATTCACTAGCTCCTGAGTTAGTGGGCATCTAGGTTCATACCTAGAGTCATTTGCCTTCTCTTGGGATGAGGGTGTAGCTAGCTAAGCAGCAAGAGTAGTGAGCTGTTCTAAGGTTTGTTGAGTTCTTGAGTTTGAGAGGGCCATTTTCTCAATCGCTTCATCAAACTTGGACATCATTTGGTGGTGGTTGGTGACCATATCATTATGCCATTCCATGTGATGAAACGCATGCTGACATAGAGTGTGGTTGATCAAGTTGTAGGGATCCGTATTGAGTATTTTCTCATGCGTATCACCATGGTAATATTGTGCCGAGATTGATTCATCATTCATGGAGGTCCTAGAGTCTCTAATCTCCCTCTGGAGTTCCTCATGGGCCTTACTTTTGCCTTTCTGGCCAGCCATCTAGATGTAGTCCGCATGACCTGCAGCTGTCAATAAATGGGGTGTAACTTTTGGTAGGAAACTCTGATTAGAGAGATTTTTTATTCAAATCAAAGGGGATAAAGTACTCTTTGAGATAAGCTATTAATATTTGTGACAAAAAATGATGATAATATTATACAATGGAACTATTGTGTTAGTCCTGGAGTGGTCTGCACCCTATCCACAATGACCCTAGTGCACAAAAATGGGCATAACTTTTGGACCGTAGCTCCAATTGGAGAGATTTTTTATTCATATAAGAGGGGGAAAAGCCCTCTTCAAGATGAGATATAGGTTTTTACTCCCATATACAATATAGAATTTTTTGGAATAGGATCTTTATGACTACCCTAATTAACTATGACCATAAACATTGCCCATCTCTTAGTGCAAAAGCATTATATGGATGAGTCATATGCTAAGAGGCCTGATCAACAACACGAATAGCATCCTGATCATATTGAGTACCATCCCAAGCATCATTGCATATCCATCTTCTTTTTCATCACTGCATAAATGAAGTTTACTACCATACATCTCTTGTGATTACATGCTCTTCAAGTGACATACATGGGTGCCATTAGCATTGAAAGGGTTTGAATCACCTACACCTACATACAAGTATTGGGCTTTGAATCACCGGGAGGTGGGCAAAGTTCCCCCGGGTTGGGTTGTGCACCCCTTCAAGGTCTTAAGTGGTAAGGGAGTGTCACCTCTCTTTTGTCTAACTAGCTCACCTAGCATCATCCTTTTTCGTCAACTAGAGTATATATGGAAGACATTTTTATTAATAAATCATCATGAGATCCATTGGAAAGAAAACATTAGGTCATTTCATGAGATGCAAGGAATGAATAATGGTGGATAGGGGTTACCTTGGCAGTCCAATGACTCACTCGCTACTACTTACCCAATTACAAATGCTATTACTCACTTTGAGGCTTATCCAAGGCACATAAGACAAAGATGGGGGTTAATGTCAGTCAATACAATTGATTCAGGATTAGTTATGATGCATTCATACAAGAGGGATTGCACTACTAAAGCATATGCAATCTTAATCTCTCCAACAAATGGATTAAGCTCAGTAAGTGGATAAATTTGAGAGATTCAGATCAGGTTGACATACCTCTTCAATGCTTTGGGAGACGTTTGAAGCGTAGCCCCTCATGATGCCCATTTGCTCCATGAAGCATAGCCCCTCATGATGCCCATTTGCTCCATCAAGCAAGCCAGTTGGTTATTGCATTCCTATAGAAAAAGACTTCAGCATCATTCAAATGCTCCCACTGATGATGAGAGCTCATGTGCTTGTTCCCAAGCTTGAACTTCAAAGATGAAAAGCTTCAAATTAATCTTTCATGGTTGCCCACAAGAAGCCCATGCATAATGATCTCCATATCTTCAATCCAGGTAAGAAAGAGGAAAAAAGGGTGAGGGGTCTCCTGAGGGGTCTCTTGAGGGCTATGGATCAAGAGCTTGAGCTAAGTTGTAATGGTTACCCATACTATCTGTTGTCCACATGGGCTATTGGCTAGCCACCAGGGTACTTGCCAAGTGGAGAATCACCAAACAAAGCTTGTGAGGTAGCTAGATGTTGAGGCTGAGAACTGGTTACAATAGGAGGAAGGGATTTGGGAGCAATCCACCATGGAAGCTTGAGGAAAAAGCTTGATGGGGAAGAAAAAGAAGTCTGGAGCAAAAAGTAACTGTGGTTTTTCCCTCCTCTAAACTGTTGAACCTCTAAATTACCCTACAACCCCTAAGATTCGTATAAAAAGAAGTGACAACCTGCTAGTTTAGTCATTTTACCTCCATATATACTTGAGTCTCCAGCCATAGCTCCTACTTGCTTCAAAAAGTTGAGGTTTAATTGAAGTCCTTCTTGCAATACATGTACCTATAAGCTAAGTAACTAGGGTTTTTGGGATTTTAAAATGAATAAATGGAAAAGAAAAAAAGGACCAAAGCTTGAAGCTCTGATACCACTTGTAATGAATGAAGCTGAGAGGAGAGGAGAAGAGCTGAGGATAGAGAAAGAGAACAGGGAGAAGAGAAGAGAAGACTAGAAGAGGAGAGAGAAAGATAGAAAAGAGGAGAGAAAGAAGGAGGAAGCCATGGAAGTTGAAGATGAAGGTGGAGTATGTTCTTGATAATAACTACTTGCCCTAATCTAGGACTCTTACACCTTATATACCCCGATTAGTGTGACTGGGTGTCTAACCCCTAGTTTCTATGTATCTCGCTTGTTACACTATATAATGTTACTAGATAAGGCTTTGATTTTCTAGATAATAACTAGAAAAAGGGCCTAACTAGTTGAGAGCTAGTTGAACAACCTCATATAGCCAAAATTCTCTAGTTATAACTAGGAAATGTTGCATTCTTACTAGTTTGATTGATGTTCTTACTAGTTTTCATATGAATATGCTATAAAGGAAGTTGGTTAGAGTTCCTTGTGTAGACCTTTAACTAGGAGTGAAGAGGGTGTGTGTGTGTGTGTGTCTATGTGTGCATGTGCATGCATGCACGTGCATGTGGATGTAACATATTCGTATATATGTGTGTATGTGTGTGTTTGGTGGTGGATGGGTTCTTAAATGATCTAAGTTCACCTCCATATGGTTACTTCTAGTTTTCCTACTTTTGAGATTGTGTTTACAAGCTAGATCCTAAATAGCTAGATCAAAGCTTGAATTTCTTATAATTTTATATCACAGAAATTGTGAGAGGTAGGAAATTCTCTATGTACTTATAATTCCCTACTATTACCATTGGGGGATGACATTCTTACAAAATTATTCTATATACAAAATTTTGAGAGGACAAACGAAATCTTTATAGTGACCTATGATTCTCTACAAGTAGAAGTAGGGAAGTGCATTCTTGTAATCTCTTATATAGGGAATTTTAAAAGAAGGTAGGAAATAGTGTATATTGACCTTTAATTCCCTACTATAAGATGTGTGGAATGTGATCCCCCAATTATACAAAGGGAGTACATGTGTACACACATAGGAAATATTGCAAAATTTCGTACATTTCACAAGATTTCCTATATAGGGATTGATTAAAAGTCCCTTGTGATGGATGAAGTGGAGATTGTAGGAGGGTTCATACCACATCAATGTTCTTCTTGAAGCATCATGAAAAGCCTAAAAGGCTTTATGTGACAATGGGCTCATCTAGAGGGTAGCATGGCTGAAGGTTGGCTAGTGTTGGAGGCATTTGTATATATTTTAGAGTGGGTACAAACAATGGATTTAGATTACAGGATGTTGTGGATGCTAAAGGATAATGATAGACTAACAAGAGATATGGTGGTCATAAATGAAATACAGAAGAGGATCGATAGCTCCATGGGAAAGAAAGTGAATTGTTTTTGTATGTTGCACCATGGATCCATGGAGAAGTGGCTCAGTAGGTAGAGAACGCAAGATAGTGTGATCAAAATACTAGCATCATACACACCTGTTCGATATCCCAAGACAATGGAGAAAATGTTGCAGTTCATGCCTATGAGATGGTTACATGATACCTTAACCATAGCTTTCCAAGGGGTGTAAGTCTCTAGGGAGGAGTTGGACTTTCAAGGGGATGGAGTCCAAAGGTAACCATGTGTTATCTTTGTTGTTATATCTAGCAATTGTACATATCACCTAACCTAGGCATTTCAATGTACAATATAAAATCTACAATGCAGCATGGTCACCTCAATGATATTTCTAAGTTGAGCACATTGACAAAATCCACTCTATGACCAAGTATACAATCATGGTGAAGTTTGAGTAAGAAAGTCGATCGTGGGCCACAGATCCAAATATGATAGTGGATGAGATAGAGTTTTTAGCAACCTGCAAAGTGTTCTTTTAGTATATTACCATAGCTTCTCCAAGATCATATTCAATGTACAATGGTTTAAAGTGATATTGGAAGGAGCAAGGGTAACTATTCGATGAGGACCCTCTGGATCCTTGGAGGTAGACTCTAAGAAAAGATGGAATGATCTACGTGACACATTTTTCTTGCCTAGTCACTCTAAATAGCTACATCATCTATTTCATTAATTTTTTCACAACACAAAACAACCACAAATACTTTTTTGTTCTTTGTGACATACTCTCATTTGATATTATTGAGCAAGTAATATTCTACCCAAACCCATGATAACGTGGTATATTGTGTTATCAATACCTTGAAGTACTCAAGTGTATGATGAAAGAAATGTTTCTAGCATACACAAGGAGAGTATGCAGGTAGAGGAGTCGCTATCACAAGGGATGCAGGACGAGGAGGGCTTGTAGTGTGTGGATGAGACAATCAGGGGAAATCTAGACTAAGAGTCTAGAGTAAAAGAATACTTCAAGATAGAAGTAGACTCCTCTTTCTGGGGACCTATGCATAGATCTTCTAGTGTGTGTATGCCAAGCTATACCAAAAGCTTGTCATGATGCCATAAGATCGGTTGTATTTACATCCTCTTGTGAAATTATTTGACTATGTGTTTATATTGGTATTTTATCACATGTTTTTAACTAATATTCTTCTTTGAAAATATATATTATCATGCTTCAACTTCATCCTTATATTGATTGCACTAATGTCCTTAAATTGGATGTGCAGGCTACGATAGACGATCTAGAGAGCAGGATGAGCTGAGGGATGATAGATGACGAGCTACAGGAGGTATATATGCATATGTTTCTGAATCAAATGGCACGCATTAGAGATATGGTAGATGAGGAGTTGTCTTAATTGTCATCAAGGTGTTTAGTGTGTTCTACCTAAGCACGCTCCGATGTGTTGATCTCCAGCAAACAAAGTCAATGCTCTAGGCTAATTGCAAAGCGAGGCTTAGGGATGCCTCACTCGACTAGTGGAGGTATTTGTTGTGGTGAATGTCTTGGAGAGCCACAAACATCCTCTCCTCATCATTCTAGGGATGGTTTTAGGGGGTGTTGTGGAGATACATATGGTATGACCTTGTGGCCAGTTTCTACTCCTTGCTCCCATATTGAACCTCAAATAAGTAATAAATGATGGACTCCATATAGAAATGCTAAGTAACCACGTGTGCCTACTTTGTTTCCCTCTCCTTATACAATAGCATTTTGAGGGATTAAGATAGTTATGGATGAATTATGAGATAGGCCATTGATAGCAAGCTAATCAGTACTCAACCTCTGATAGCAAGCTAATCAATTGGATTATTTAGTATTCCAAACTCAATAGAAAATAGTTAGACTAGTTAGAAATGATTTTACAAGCCACTAAAAGAATATTTCATATGTTTTCCCACAATGATGAAGGTGCATTTTTTCTTTCTCTAAATTAAGTACTTGGAAAAAGAGGTTCGTATATATTTTGAAAACTATTTTTTTCTTCTTTTAAATATATTTGGTGGCACAAACCATAAATCTTAGCAATTTTTAAGTATGTATCTACCTCGTATTCGCTATGTCTTTATCAACTCATTAGACAAAGCATTGAAATAGGCATTAAACAAAGCATTTATAAACACTCATTCTGTTGTATTAAAATACATATTTAACCAACCATTAAGAAACCCTATCACATAGTTAACACTTAGTTTCTATTGTGTTTATGCAACTGTGAAATAACTCATTTATAGGCCCACCCGTTTACAAAAGCATTAGATCTATTGTCCAAAAAGCATAAGAAAATGCATATCTTTAGTCATTCAAGCAAAAACTTAAGATTTCTCATGAGTAAATAGTAAAGAACAAAAATAGCAAAGAAACTCTACATAAGAAAAATAAATTTATGAAATGTATAGCTTCTTAAGATATTCAAAGTGAGTCAAATCTTGGATCCTTCAACAAGAGAAAGCTCTCTATCTTAACATAAACTCCCATGCCCTAAGTATGAGCTACAATACCTCATAGCACATTGGATAAGCTCTCTCTCTCTCTCTCTCTCTCCTACTTGTTTATTTTTTGTTTGCCCCAAATGTTACTCCTTTTTCTTTTAGTCTTTTTGAAATATGTAAATTTAACACCATGATGGTTTTAACTGGAGGGAGGGCATGAAAAAACATATTAAAAACCACATATAAATTTTCACTTCTGATTGCATTTGTGCATGTGATTAAAATTGTCTCTCTTAATGTCCTCTACATCTCTACTTTCATTATGTTGTACTGCAAGATAAATGGTGGCATTTTCTTTGCATTAATAATAATTAAGGACTCAATTGGAAGGTCTTTAGAAATACACTTACATTTTGATTGATTTTTGTAAAGAGTATGATCATTTTGTACCAGGTAGAGCCTTAGATCATCAACAAATAAGTCATTAGAAAACGAACCAATTGTGTGCATCCTTCATTTTGAGTATTCAAGGGTTCACTTGGATTATAATTGCATGTATAAAAACATTAATGTCATCATGACTATAACTACCATCACCAAGTTTTGATCCTTGAGATAGGAGTTACCAAGCTCTCTTTAGTGGAGGTTCCTTGTCAAACCATTGGAGTGCATTCTATATAACTTCTCATGGTTCATACTACAATGTGTTTCCCATCGCTACATTTTTCTAAATCCCAAATTGGCACCCAACATGAGCATACCTTCATATCTTCAAAGAGGTGACTATAGTACCCAATTCATACGCGTGGTAATTGTCCCATTATAAAGCCCCATCTTGATTTATGCATAGGTTGGTATTCTTTATGTAAAGAAAAAAATTAATTAGAGTTAGCATTTTTGGTGCATGAGGTAACTTTAAATCCTAATTTAAGGATTGCAATATAGATTATAAAAGGCTAAATCTTGATGAGACTCTTGTCCATGCAATTCACATCCCATAATTTGAAGGATTACATCATGGAGTGTACAAAGTTCTCGAAGAGCTACATCCCAAGGCCATAGTTCTAATTTGGTTCTTAACTGTAGTTCTTAAATACGAAACTTATTTCTTCTAGTATTCTATTATATTTTTCTTATTGCTAATATATAGGATATGTCATTTATATAAAAGAACGCATTGAAACGGGAGACTCAAAAGCAAGAACAAGTCTATCAAATGGTTTTGGTAAGGGTAGTAGATGATATACATTATCATAGACTAAAAAACATATACTCTTTGGCTTCCAAAGGTTTGCATAATTCTTGTCATGCATAAAAACAATACTATTTCATTATTCTTATTTTTTCTTTATATTTTTCTTTAACATTGAATTGTATCAAGCTATATTATCATATATAAGTTTTTATACCATATGGATTCTATTCATATAAACAATGCCTTATAAACACGTAAGAAATGGCCAAAAAAACCCAAGGAGCTGCTCCTCGCAAGACTTGGTTGGAACCACAAGTTTGCAACCAACAACTACTTTTTTTTGGGTTTGTAATGGGCGACACATTTATTTTAGAATATGAACGTTACAAACAGATTGCATTTATGTGATCATTTACATCATCATAAATTTGCAGTCATGGTATATTTAAAAATATGTTAAAATTTGTGTTATTTCTTCATAGAATAAATGTAACTCTGGACATAAGCCTTCTAATGTGTTGCCAATCACAACTGTAGATGCTCTCTTTCTTTTTTCCAAAGTTCAAGAAATACATCAATGTGATTGTCTATGGGCCTAATGGCTTTGTAATGCCTCTCTATTATATTCTCTTATCACCAATTAATGGTCTAAAATTGTATCGTCTTTATTATGAGGCCTAACCCTTTGCAATCATAAAGTAATATTCTATGCTTGCATGTTCAATAATGGGCTCGAGGGGTTCACTACATATAGATTCTCTATATCATGTATGTTCAATGCCTATTTATAAATATCCTTATCTATGAATGCTTTCCAAATAAAACACAACCCTTTTTTATTCAATCTCTAAGTAACCCCTTTATATGACACCCTTTTGTATGTAATATATATATATATATATATATATATATATATATATATAGTGTTTTTTAAATCCCTTATTTTGAACTCATGTGATATATACATATATGTTCATGAGTGAATTCCCCCCTCCCCTTACCTCAAGATAACATGTTGGTCTACTATCACGTTTATAGGTTTGTGATTACCAAAGTATGAAAATGAACTTTAAGATTTTGAACTTGGCTAAAGATTGAAGACTGCCAAAACTATATTTCTTATGTGTCATTGTAGTATTGAACAAACTAACATAGTATATATATTATCTTCAAAATGCTTTTAGAGATTAGTAGTTTCCCTTTCTTACAAAAAAATGTAAAGACTCATGCCAACTCTTTGCCATGCTATGGAGATATTATGGATGGTGTGTCCTAGAAAGTTGTAATGTGCTGGTTATCTAAAAATGTTAAAATGCCAAATCCATTGCATTAAAGATTTTGAGCAACTTCCTTGTTTTATAATTTTACATTCTACAAGGTATTATCACTAAGAGGGCAACATAGGCTATGAGAGAGAAATATAACTGAAATTTGCTAGCTTCACTTGATTGTAAGTGATTTTCATCTCATAAACATATATGTTTTATGTGTGTCAATTGTCTTCAAGCATTGAGACAATACGCATGTGCTTTAATCCATCGATTTTACTTTTTTTTCCTTCTTCTTCTACATGAAATTAAGATTAAATCGTTAAACAAAGCCAACATGAATATCATCCGCAGAAAAGGCATATGAATATCTTATTGTACAAAGAAATTGAAGCCACCTTAAACATGAATGCCATCACCACAAAAGACATACAAACATCTTGTTTATATAATAGAATTAAAACCACCTTGAGCTTGGCAAATCGCATTCATTAAGGCAACTTCACTAGATGTCTTACTAGTTATCTTGCTAGAGAAGGGTTAAGAATATGTCACCCTTCATTAAACGAACGAATGGTAACGAATTTGTTTTAGAAAAATAGTGAGTCCGCCCGTTCCAATGACGTCTTACTCAAAAGAAAAAAGAAAGGGGGAGTCGCTAATAGGCCTTGGAAATGAAAGGTTGAGAGCTGCAATCCTTCAAAGTTGGGGCGTGGATCCATCCGTCCATGGCTACCAAGGTAGAGAGATTATGTTGAGGATGCGTAGGCAGGGGTCGAGGGGGCATGGCCCCGGCCCCGGCGCAGCGTCGTTTGCGTGAGGAAAACGATGATGGGAGGGAGAGCAAAATTTCCATACGAATGAAAAGGAAAGAGAGGCAGTGGTGGCCGGGCGGGGGCGGGGGACGGGGAGGGGGATTGAAACGTAATTATCGTGGAGATTTCGGATTTCGCCTTCAAATTTTGCGTGGTTGATATACAAATATTGCGTCTTCCCGATTAGAATAGTGGGTGACGATCTGCCGGTACATTATGAAGAAAGCATGGAGAGATGCTATTGGTTGATTACTCGAGGATGGCGGACAAATACACGCCTACAGTGCTATTATATATATATATGTATATATATATCCTCGTCCTAATCGAGTTTCCCTATCAATCATATCGACCTTTCGACGTTCAACCTCTTTGATCTCTTCTGTCATCTCATTGTTTCGTGTCGCATCCGTTTCGGAAAATTTTTAAGCTTGTATGCCCCGGAGTAGCAATATAGCATAATAGTATTAGCCTTGCCCGCACGGGAGACGCTGACAGTTGAGCTGTCAGAATTGCACGTGTGCGCACTACGTGTAGTCAATCCCAACCTCCACTCGTATATAAAATTCCAACCTTTTAAAATAAAGATTTTGTCATTTTGCTATTGTTGCTTCTCTAACCACCACTACCACTCCAGGGTCCACACTCATCCTTCACTTGCTTTCCGTTGCTATTCCCTACCCCGAGTTACAACCACAAAAAGGAAGTGGTTGGACTCACAGCAGGGTATAAGTTCAAACCTTCAATCTTGGGTACACCGTTTAGGCACAAGAACAACATGAATCTTGGCTCGTAGACGGTATCCGAGTGGCAACTTTTAAGCCCTATAATGGGAAACACGAGTAAAATAAGCTCAATGATCTCTCAGTATTGGGCTAGCAAGCACATGGATTGAAAGTAGAAGGCCCATCCACAATGTGCCTGCAAAGCTTTCTTGCCAAAGATGCTTGAACACCTATTAGCCTAACCCCTTGAAGAAAAGCTAGAATCCCTAAACTTTAGAAGCCTTCAAAGGGAATCTTGTAGGAGTTTTCAATTTTTGAGCCTTTGCCAAAGGGGGAAATAAATGAATTACAACGAAAAACCCCTAGCCTCCTAAGACACAGAGGATCTAGGGCACCACTACTATGACAACTCCCTCCTTTCCTTCCCCTCATAAATGATCTAGCTATAAGAGGGCATAACCCAAAAGTAGAGAAAAAGTAAAAGATGTCACTCCACTCAATTAGCCCTCTAGTTGCAATCTATCACATCCTCCACCTTGTTACTAGCCTCAATACACAACTATTCTACCAAGTATTTTAACGATCTAAAGCAACTTTGCATGCTTTGAAAGACGAAGGAGATCAAAACCTCATGAAAGTCTAGTTGTGAGGAATCCCTTCTAGTGGATTATCAAGACACATGACATGATAGCTTTCAAAGTACCAACCCTCTTATGGGCCGGAGGGTAGATAGGCCTCCTTAATTCTAAGGGCTTCCTAGTTGCAACACCACAATTGCTACACACATGGTGTGGATCTCTATTTT
The DNA here is from genome assembly GCF_053477565.2 of Lygodium microphyllum. Lineage (NCBI taxonomy): Eukaryota > Viridiplantae > Streptophyta > Polypodiopsida > Schizaeales > Lygodiaceae > Lygodium > Lygodium microphyllum. The sequence goes on from NC_141149.1 coordinate 78,550,555, forward strand.
TGCATGCCCCTATGCAAACAAAAGGCCAATGTTTATGCACCAAGAACACATTCAAAACTTTACATCTCAATAAAGTTCACCAACATTGTGCGGGGGTGTGTGTGTGGGCACATGCACATAAGCTTATGTGTACACGTATAGTCTTGCATGTGTATGCAAACATGTATGCATCCATGCATGTACATAAAACATCCGTGTGTGCATGTGCGTGCACGTATCTATGTGTGTATGTCTGAAACTACATCACATGGCCTAGTTTCTAACAAAAAGACCAACATGTGTGTCTGCATGTGTGTGCACATATCTATGTGTGTATGTCTGAAACTACAACACATGGCCTAGTTTCTAACAAAAAGACCAACATGTTAAGGCAAGTACCAAACCAATGCAACTTATATCACCCATTTTTCTTTTAATGAGCATTGTAATACGAACCATCACATCTTCATTTCCTCCATCTCTATCATGGTATGTGTGTTACTAGAGCCACTCCTCAACACATGCACTGCTATAGAAAATATGGTATTGCCATTTAATTAATCACAAACACACGCTTCATCTTTTATGTCCTACCAAATTATGGATGTCGTCACCTTTCTTCAAACTTTTCAAGTTGTCAAAAGGATGAGGCACATCAAATACTAGTTATCTCTATTCTGCAAGTTCAAACTCTATGTAGAGATTAACCACCTTAATACATATTCCCTTTGATTTCCACACCTAGTCAAAGTATTCTTTTATCAATCACATCATATTGCTCATATAATAATATTGAATTGAATTAATGAAGTTTACCATGCCTAAGACAGACCAACATATATGTTGTAAGCTACGGAACTTCAAAAGATAACCACATTCATAAAAGTGGAAAGATCTCATAAAGTTTCAATGATTGAGGTATGTGTGGCCATTGTCACTTATGTTGTTTGTATGGTTGAGATTTTTGTCATGTGTCAAACATTTTTCTATGAAAACGCACTCATAATCCATCCATCTTGGATTGAAACAACTTCTCTACTCGGGTTAATTTGCATCATAACATTGTACAAATCATGTGTAAAAGTTTACTTCCTACACTAAAGTAGAAAAAGGATGTGTACATCATTTTTAATTTAAAATGAGAGTTTTTCAAGATCTAAAAGTCTAATTGTGATGAGCAGAAGTGCTTCCATGCTCATATATCCAAGGATGTGCCCAACATTTTTAATGTGAAATGAGACTTAGTTTTTTCAATATCTAAAAGTCTAATTGTGATGTTGAGAAGTGCTTTTATATTCAAATGTCAAATTTAGAAAATATTAGGCCTTAAATAAAGAAGCATCACGAGTTAAGGATGCTTTAAAATCTTGGCATGAGTTTGTCATGACTTTAAAAGTTTGTCATGTTCTTATTCATGAGTTTGAAGGTAACTTCTTGAATACTTGAAACAATATCCAATATAACTTGTAGAAATAAATGCAAATATCTCAAACATTGTGAATCTAGAGAATAGCTAGAACATCTAGTGAATCCAAATTAATTTTGTCTAATTTAATCTATGTACCAACTTTTCTTCAACAATTTTTATCCCCCTAAAACTCGGCCACAAAACGTTATTTCTAAGGAGTTGCCAATCGGCCACTATTAGGCACTAAAGTTGTCCTTAGGAGTCTCACTCTTAATCTTTGCCACAAGCTAAACTCATGAATAACTTTTAGTTATTGTCGACAAATCTTATGAACTTTCCCACCAGTTCATGTGAAGAGGTTATCCTATCTAAAAAAGAGGTCAGAAACCTTTGGGTTGTGGACATGTGGCCACCCTTAGGATCAAAGTTATGGATTGTGCTTTTCTAAGTTAAGTGTCACAGTGGAAAAATGGGGACAACCACCATAAGTTGCACCATGAGCTCAATGACATGAGAAAAGCTTAGTTGGTGTCATATTCTTTCATCATTTTGTAATGGAGATTGTAAAATGAAGGCCCTTAATTTCAAGCTTAATCCTGGGCTTAAGTTACTAAGCCAAGGCACTCAATATAAAGCTTAATCCTAGGCTTAAAGTTATAGTAAACCGGAGCACTTACTTTCAAGCTGGCGTTACAAAAAAGCCTAGAAGTGAATGTATGCGAACAATGGCGATTGGCATGGCATCGTGAGGGCACGGACGCATTCTGTCTTGAAAGGACCTCCTTGAGAATGCAACATGTTACTGATCATCGACGGGCGTAGTCAAATTACTTCAAATCAAATCAAGTGAGCGTTCTCTTCGGGACTTAACACGTCCCTCTCTCGCTCATGTGTGAATATCTCCACCACCCCTGTCGTTGATGCGTGAGAGATTAACACTGCGATGGACGCCTCCCATCCGATTAAGATTCGCATCATACCCCCTCCTCTAGAGAAGGGTGACCGACGGTACATGCCTCTTTGGGTCTAGTAAATCTTTCTCCCAACTGACACCTGTCATGATTTCGGATCTCTCACCGGCCAGCTAATTCACTACAGTCGTGTCCACCAATTTACACGCACTTTTCTTGCACGATAGCCTGGTTAGACAAGAGATAACAAGTCGGTTCACGCCCCTTATACCTACAGCCATCGTTACGTTAATTCTAGCTGGAACCCCCGGCCTAGAGAACTGCAGGACAGTCTCTTTCTTCTTATGGATATCTATATGTTACATTCGGTCTTATCTTCTATACAATAATCTCTTTGCACTTCAAGACTCGCATGGGCATGGCCTCGATTATGTGAGATTCAACCACACATTCACTCTCCTATTCAGGTCAAAGCACGTATAGCTGGTGGCATGCTTTCTTGAGTTTCTCGTGGTATCCTTCTTTTTAAGGGTTTTCTCATATACTATCATAGTGGTATGATATGCGATATTTAGCTCAAAAACAAAATATAAAGATTTCGTTAGTATCCAATTAAGAACTTTTAAGTAGCATCGTTGACATACAAAGTGGGCCACCTATTTATATTTTCCCCATGACATTGTCTATTCACTAGTTGATGATTCAATTTGGTGAAAGTTGAAAGTTTATCGTTTTTCCGGTGTTGTTCACCACATCGCATGCTCTCTAACGGATTTCGAAAATTTCACAATTTTCCAAAAAAAGACACAAATAGTGCTCATAAACTGTGATTAGTGTGTATATCCTCATGAAAAGATGTGGATATTATTCTCACACTAGAATTACTATGGAATATAGGCTCAATGATTCATTTGAGGAAACTAAAACCGATTATACTATAGCATCTTTTAGAGTCAACTAATAACTATGTTAAGTAGATTGCTACAATTTGCCAAGTTAGTTGCTTCAGTATTTAAGGTACAACCAGACCTTGAAGGATGACAATTGTTAGTAATGATGATAATGAGCTCAACATGGCATTGTTTGTGAACACAACTAGAAGGACTATAAATAAGATTGCCTCAAAATGCCCCTCGCTTACATCCATATATATTTGTAGCTCATAGATAAGACTAATATCCTTGACTTACTCACATGAAAGCCTTCATCAAAATTCGTGTGCTTGCTGGCTCTACCATTATTGGAGACACAACATGCTAATTTTGAAGTTGCCTATTTTGGCTCATAGGACAAGGGGGCTCATAGACATTGCTTACCTCATGTCTTTCATTTGATCAATGTGGAAATGGATGAAAAACTAGTGGCTGGTATGGCAATTGGAAGGATGGAGAATCCCACATGGAAAGACATGGTGGAGTTACCTTATTATTGTGGATTTTAAGCCATACACATCCTCATCATACAAAACTCATGGTATTGAGAGACCTTCCTCTTACACCTTATTGAGTTCATGAAAATAAAGTCTAGCAAATTAGAATATAAGCCTTGAGCCTTGACTACTTTTGTTGATCTAGTGCCTAGATTGTGATTGTATAGTAGAATAAAAACCAAAATCAATGTCAAATAAGAGAAATGACTAAAGCCCATTTCTTGACTTACATTTTAGGACAACTCAATTATATGAAAGAGACTCAGGGGGTGCACCTAAAAGAAATCATCTATATAACATGTATTCAAAGGACATAAAGAAATGCCCTCTTTTTACATACTATAAAGCCATAAAATGACCCCTTTTACTTTGGTAAACTTATGGATTTTTTTCAACTTGTAATTAGAAAACCCCTCTTGTAAATATAATCTTGTAAATCTTAATAAATATAATACCCTTTCTTTTGAACTCACATGGTATCTTACATGTTCTATAAGATGCACTGCTCTAGGAACGAGTGAACAATATGTATATAGATAGGGAATGTAAAGATTCAATTTAAAGAAGGAAAATTGCACTTCAATTATGCTTAGGATTTTCGTATGTTGAATCATGAGAACATCATCATAATCACGTGTAAATATTTGAAGCATATGTCAAGATGATGAACATAGCTCTCCAAAGAATCTTTGAAGGACATGCTATTAAGAAAACCTCCAATTGGGCTTTTCACTTCAATCGAATAAGTCAAATATTGTAAGCAATGAGGTCATTCAACCCTCACTTTCGAGATATTGTCTTCCTTCATACATGTACTTTCAAGTATAATCTCTAAATAAGAGAGCAAGCATAAGAGGTGGAGAGTAAGATTGAGTGTCAACTTGTTTTTTGAGAGAAATTGGATCTTAGAGTCTAAGCTTCTCAAATCCAAAGCATTAAGGTTGATATCCTCGAACTGAAGGAGAAAATTTGTCCCTAATTAAGTCAAGGGTCCATTCCACATTTCCCCTCTCCTTTTATTTTGTTAAAACATGTAAACTTGCTTGTTTGGCATGACAATCATTTGTGACGCTAAACACAGCCATAAGTAGTAAACATAGAAGACCCTTTAGAAGTTCTTAGGGTAATGAAGGTCTAAATTACCTACGGAGTTTTCGGACACAGCCTCTACAAGTATTTGAACCTTGAACCCCATAGTTTGTGCTAATAATTTCAGATAATTGTGTGTTAACCCCACTTGAGTTAGGCCTTAGTCATGTTTGTGTGGTCAATTGCGAAGTATTTATGGAGGTGAGATTGGCATGTATTGACTTTTATATGCGCTTATTAAAATCTTAGTGGAATAGGACTGTTGCATCGTGTCATCGATGGCGGGGGCCTAGCTTGCTTGTAAGATTTCTCGTCCGATTCTAGTTGATCTTCGTCGTGGGGAGTTTCTAGGCATAGGATCCTGTATATATATGTGTTGCGCGAGACCTGTAGGAGGGTAGTATATCCGCAATAGCATGTAAAATATGCTTCCCATTGTGAACAAGTAAATTAGAGTTGTATATGTTGAGGGGTCTGAGATTATCTCTGGAATAAGTCCATCCCTGGAGTGGAATATACAGTCGAAGAGATCGAGATGATGGTGCAGCAGCAGCACAAGCAGCAGCTGCTGCATAAGCCTTCGTGTACGATAACCATTGTCCACACGGCGCCTCCTCTGTTTGTGGAGACGACCCAGGCGGAGTTCCCGGCTGTCGTGCAGCGCCTCACCGGCAGCGGCAGCGGCAGCAGCAGCCGCGCCAACGTCCTTAGCAGTAGCAAATCAGATCGCTGCAGTTTCCACTTATCCCAATCACATTCCAACGTTAGCTGCATCGACAAGCCGCCGATCGCAGTGGCCCCGTCCAATCGCAGGCGTCCACTTGCCTCGGCCGCACTTCCCGACGGCCTCCCGAGCTCAGGGAGCAGCGAATCCTTGTGTGACACCTCGGATGGGGCAGCTGCTCGGAACTCCGCCGCTCATCGCCGCGATGATGGCGGCCAGCGTGATAATTACAAGCGTACTGCGCAAACGCCTGCCAGCTGCTACAACAAAAAGAAGGCTCGGATGTGCCACATTTATGATGACCAATTATATGGTGCACTCAAACATATAACCCTTGCGGAGCAGCAGCTGGGCATCTGCAATGCTACTTATTGTGTCCAGGAAAGTCCCAGCAATACTGTATCAACTCCTCCTCCTGCTTCTTCTTCTCCTTCTTCGTCTTCCTCTTCCTTTTCTTCTGCTGCTTCTTCTTCTTCTTTGCATGCTCCACACCCGCCACTAATCGCCCCTCGCACGCCTAATCCTTCACACCATCCCCTCTCCCCTGCATCCCGTAGCTCTGCCTTCCCCACCACCGACCTACTGCCAGCTGTCAGCCACAGTACCGCGCCCCAACTGACAACTGGCACGCATGATAATGGAGATGATGCGTATGACGATCATGACGGTTTCCCTGCGGGATTTTACTGTGATCCCGCAAACCTTCCCCCGCTCGTGAATGTTATGATTGCAGACGAGCAGCAGCAGCTGGAGTTGTTCGCTACCTTATTTTACTCTTCTTCAACTACAGCTACAGTTACTACTCCTTCGCCCCTAGTAGATCATTATACCGATCATCAATGGGATACCTTGAACAGCTCCTTTACTTGGAAAGACGATGACTTTCTGTGTGTCTGAGCACAGTGTACATACATATATTGTACCTGTATTTAAGTAATGGTGGACGTTAACGTCGGAAGTGATGCTCTTACAGTATGACCGCCAACTACTTGATTAACCCATGCATTAACGTCATATTCATGTGTGCATGTGCGTGTATATATGTGTGTGTGTGTGTGTGTGTGTGTGTGTGTGTGTAGAGAGAGAGAGTGTGTGTGCGTGTGTCTGTCCTCCTAGACTCATCGTAGTAAGCCGAAAATGAACGTTTAGATTGAAAAGAAAGTGACCTAATAGTGCGCACTGCGACCCCTGTATCTCTACGGGGCATGAACTTTCTTATGTCAGTTGCTGCCGTGTTGGATTTTAGAGTGGGCAACACGTTCACGAAAAAAATCTCTAGGACCCATAATAATGCTTCGCTTTAACGTTAGTAGGTTCTTTCGAAGACATTGAAGATTCAACGATATTTCTCAAAATCGTGACTCAGCGTGATTTGTCATTCTATTTTGAAACCTTAAGACTTCGTGACTCAACGTGATTTATCTTATTCTGTTTTGAAACCTTAAGACTTCGTGACTAGACGTAAATTATCTTAAGCTCTAAGGGTAGATTGGCTTGAGATGCGGGCAGCGGTACTTGCCTCCCAATTTTTGTGTCACCATAGAAATGTCTCAATTGCTGCACATGAAAGACATCATCGTGAATGCATACTTCCTATAACACAATATTAGTGAATTTGAGAATCTCCTAATTTTCATTTTTTGAATACTAAAAAGGTGATACTCGGATAACATGCCCATAAGTTTTTCAAAACCATATGGTGTGACCTATCATTGAAAAACGCTTGAAAAATGGAATCTATTGAGACATAGAGCGCTTAATTTGGAGTTATAGTGTTCAAGTTATGACAAATCCAAAGATTTCACCACGTATCCCAAACTTATGGAAAATTCCCATATTCCCCAATATGGTGTTCTGTGGTAGTTGAAGCTTATAAGTGACGTCGTTGAGCTGCTCCACCAGCTTGTAAGGGCCATAATACCTATGATTGAACTTGGGTGTTAGATTCTTTGGGAGTGTCATGTTCTGAGAGTTCATGAGAACCAAGTTGCTTGGGAAGAACTCGACTCGTTGATGTCATCTCTTAAACTACTAGGCCATGACTACCTTACTGTCTTTGAGGCTCTTAGCTGCCTTCATGTGGTCACGCCACTTGTTTCTCAAGAACTCTTCTACATTAGGGTCCTCGATGTGTGGGATATGTTCGGCGGCTAGCGCGAGAGGTGTGATTACTTCCTTACCGATAGCCAACTCGAACATGGTCAAATCTTGTTGTCTTACTTAAAGGTGGAGTCTACTCTAAATGCTATATAAGCTATCTTCTCAAATCCCACTTTCAAATATGGAACAAGTTTTGGCCACATGGTTAAATAGTTATCACTTATTTGAAATTGGGACTTGTAAAATTTTCAAATTCTCTCATATGGTGTTTCTGTATTGTCATCACCATAGCATGGAGTTGTGAGAAAATACATATGCTAGTATAATATTTACATCATCATCAAAAGTTATAAGTAGATCATAAGAATCAAAAGAATAAAAACAAAATTGTAAAGGTCATACCATGGTTATTTGGCCTCTGAGGGCATGGTTACACAATGGGTAGTGCGCTAACTATTGAACAACATAACTTGACTCTTGTGATTACGACACATTGTTGTTACTGTTGTTGTTGTTGTTGTTGTTGTTGTTGTTGTTGTTGTTGTTGTTGTTGTTTTGTGTGTGTGTGTGTGTGTGTGTGTGTGTGGACTATGCATCCTCTTATTTCAGAACTTGATACTTCTTTTAAATTATTGGGGCATAAGATTCATATAATTTTGTAGACAATTATGTCCTTTGAATAAAGAGAAAATGGGATGTTAGTGATTGAAGATGAAGAATGCTAGTTTCAACATTTGATTATAAATTAATTTTCTTTTGAAAAATTTGGGTTCATTTCAAACTTAATGGAAATTTATTTGTCGGTAAAAATAACCAATTTGTGAGTAAAGTTATACCAAGACTCTAGTGTCCAAGTTTATAGTACTATTGAATACCGTGAAGGGTATCATTGAATCAAGACTTTCATCACAAATTGGTGAACATCACCAATTTGTGATGAAAGTTGAGCCAAGACTATAGCAAAACTTTGAAGTGTCCAAGTATAGAGAACTAATGTTCAATACCATGAAGGGTATCACTAAATCAAGGCTACTATTTGTCAGCAATATCTCAAACTTGCATTTATAGTACTTAGGTACTAAAGACTTTAGTCATGGGAGCTCACTCTAAGAGATGACAAAGTAGAGATACTTATAATGATGAATATAGGCTAAGCTAAGCACAATCTATCTTGAGTTTCTCTTCCCCCTATAATGATTATTTACTACATGTGCTCCAATTACGTAAAAAGTAATGATCATAATGAGTTTAAAAACCTTGCATTTATGGTCCATTAATGTCAATATAAACACGTGTATATCTTGATTGCTACCAGTCCTACTTTGCAAAACGTTATTATGCAGCATGAGTTTGAGTATCAATAGACTAATACATACACATCATTGCAATACGTATTTGTAATAAATGTGTCTATAGTATGATTTCATTAGAAGAAGGTGATATATATTATTATTGTAATGAAAGAAGCTAAGAGGAGAGAGGAGAAAGAGCTTAAAGAGAGAAAGAGAGAAGGAAGAAGAAGAAGAAGAAGAAGAAATACTAGAAGAGGAGAGAGAAAAACAAGAAAGACAAGAGAAAGAAGGAGGAAGGCATGGAAGCTGGAGATGAAGGTGAAGAGTATGTTCTTGATAATAAATGGATGCCCTAGAGTGGGTCTCTTACACCTTATATACCCCAATCAGTGCGACTAGGTGTCTAACCCCTAGTTTCCATATATCCTCCTCATTACAATCATTCCCAACCCTAAAAGTTTTTACCCTTTTTTAAAAAAAGACAATTGGAGGGTCCTGATATAGAGGGGTTAAGTAGTGGGGTGCAAAGTACTACTCTGGTCCACATTACAATGAAAATGGGTGGGTGAAGACTATGGACAGTATGTTGTCCACTACATGCTTGCTAAGGTAAATCTGCCATAACATTTGATATGCTACTCTAAATGGGGCATATCACATATCGAAATAGAGATTATGATGTGTATTTTCAATCGATGTATGAAGCACATGGCTGTGATTTGGGCAAGTACAACATTGTTCTAAAACAATGTTCAATCTACAGGCAAGGTGTGGTTAAAAGGAGACGTAACTTGCTAGTCTTTAGCCCATTGGGCATATTGGAGGTGAGAAAATTCATTAACAATAGTAGCTGGGTGCCATGAGGCTTCTTCCAAGGGTAGGCCTTGCCATTTGATGAGGTATTCCTTGATGGATCAAGATCTTAAGTGTTTGTCTCCTTGTCCAATGATTGCCTCAAGGATGTACCGAATGATACCTTCTTCGTCTATGGGAGGAAGCTTTTCCACATAGTCCATTGAGTTACCAATGAAGGGCTTTAGCTAGCTGACATGAAACACATTGTGAATCTTGATGGTGGAGGGAAGCTCTAATCGATAGGCCAAGTCACCAACCTTCTTGAGGATCCTATATGGACCATAGAAACGGTGGGCCAGCTTGTTATTGATGCCTTCTTTAAGAGTGGCATAATGGGACTTATATACTTTTAAGAGGACCAGATTCCCCTCTTGGAATTCCAAATGCCTTCTTTTCTCATCACCATAGAGCTTCATGTGTACCTTTTGAAGATTCACTTTGCATTGTTGAAGTAGGGCCGACATGCGATTCAACTTAGCTTTACTCTCAGGGTTGATCTTGTCATTGAATTAGATGGTAGGAAGGGGGATCTTATACCCATGTAATGCCTCGAAAGGGGAAACCCCAATGCTAGAGTGGGTGGAGTTGTTACATGCAAATTCAACCAAGTAGAGATACATATCCCAATCGTATTATACATTATGGAAAAAGTGTCATAGATATGTCTCAAGTTATTTATTTACCCTTTTGGTCTAGCCATTTGAAATAACACCAATACCTTTACCACTAGCATCACACTAAATGGTAAACTCCTTGGAAAAATCAGGGCATACAAGGATGGGGGATGAAGTAAAAATTTCCTTCAACTACTTAAAGTTGTGATTGGTAGTAGCTTCCCAAAAGAATGGTTTCTTTTTTTCGATCAGTCAAGGGCACTACAATGGTGGCATAATGCTTAATGAAGCGCCTATAAAATAAAGAGAGGCCAAGAAAACCACATAATGAAGTAGTGGTGGATGGAATGGGCCAATCCTTAACACATTGCACCTTCTTTGGGACCAATTTGTATGCTACTTTTGCTAGCAATATGTCTCAAGTACTCCACTAAGTTCTACATGAAGATACACTTACTTGCCTTATCAAAGAGTTTATGCTCTCTCAAGATATCAAACACCCTTCTAATATGTGCTAAGTGCTCTTCGTGTGACTTGTTGTAAATGAGAATGTCATCAAGGAAAATGAGCACAAACTTGAACAAGAAGGGGTGGAGAATTTTATTCATGAGGCTCTAAAATATGGCGAGGGCATTAATCAACCCAAAGGCATCACTAGAAAATGAAAAGGCCCACGATTAGACTTGAAATTTGATCTCATCATTCTCGGTCATATGGATTTGATGGTAGCCAGAGCGTAGATCAATCTTAGTGAAGAAGCATGTCCCTTTCAACTCATCCAACAAGTCGTCAATCCATGGGATGTAATACTAGTTCTTCACGATGATTTTGTTTAAGTCTTTGTAGTCGATGCACATGCGAAAAGAGCCATCTTTCTTCTTGACTAACAAGACAAGGGATGCATAAGGAAAAGAACTTGGTTCGATGAAACCCATCTCAAGTAACTCCTGGACTTTCTTTGCAACCTCTTTATGTTCACACTTGGAGGGTTTATAAGGTGGCTTATTCATATAGGCTTGGAATAGAACTCTAAATCAAGTGGATAGTCCACTTATCTCTTAAGGCAAAGGACTATAGACATCTGAAATAAATCACTATACTCCTCAAGTAAAGCCTGCAAGGTTGAATCCTTAGATACTTTGGACGGAAGATCTAAATTTTCCTTACTTAAGTGCAAGACAAAGATTTGTGAGCATTTCTTAAACTCTCGTTTGAGTTGCTTTGTTGTAATTAGCTAAAAATTAGTATTATCATGAACTCCCTCTAAGTAGATGAGCTATCCATGAATCATAAACTTCTTATAGATCTAAGACAAATCCATAGCAAATTTTCCCAATTGTTTCAACCAATCACAACCCAAGATAATATCAATTGGGCCATTTCTAAGGCAATTAGGTCAACCAATGCCACATAATACTCAACCAAGCATAGGGGGGACTATGAAACATACATGTGTGTTGATTTCTTCCTCACCATTTACTACTTGAAATTTCTAGGGGTGTTGTAATTCCATAGGGGTGCATTTCATTCAGTCACGTCAATGGCTAGTTTATTGACAAAACCGTGAGTACTACCACTATCCATAAGGATAAATACATGATTCCCATTAATAATGCCTTGAATACATAGGGTGCTGGGACTCTTAAAACCAATCCAATCATCTAGGGAGATGGAGCAAAGGGAGGTGGTAGTCGGGTGGGATGTCAGATCAAGAGCATGGGATGTGCAATAGCCTCGGTGGAAGGGAAACCCATCCTACAAGTCATAGAACTACTCGTAGTCCACATCTCAGCATACTCTTCATGTTCAACAGGCAAGTCTTCCTTGTCATTGTGCCAATCTTCCATTATATACATGCTATGAACTTTAACCTTGACTATATTGTAAGGGCACTTGGAGGCATGGTTGGCAATGTACTAGTCCCCACATTTAAAACATAGGCCTTTTTCTTTCCATTCCTTCACAATATCTACGAAAATGAACCTGGTGCACAGATCCGATGCCGTAAGCGCGCGTAGTGAGCGTCAGAAGGTTCCCAAGAACAAAAGAACTCTACTTTTTGCACACAAATCAATGTAGAAGACTTGCACGACATGATTAAGAGACCAATTGGATGCAATCTCCCCCCATGCCTTGTGTGAGCGCTCCACAAAGCATGTATTTTATGTATTAATCATCTTCAAGCTCAAATAATAGCCCAAATTACAAAATAGCACGCTTTTGGCTTTTGAGTTTACTTTTGTGCCAAATAGAAATAAAGCTGATGGGCGCCCAAGAAGTCAGGCATACCCAATACAATGTCCAAATACAAATATCTAAATCGTGTACCCATGCATATACAAAAATAATAAATAAATATCAAACGCCTTGATGAATAGGCACGACAAAATATAGGCGCCATGCCTAAGGTATGCGCCTATCAAAATATTGATGATAATTGGAATACACGCTATCCTCCAATTCTTTCCACTGCCACTGCTGTTATCTCTACACATTAACTGAAGCATTCACAATTGTTAGTAAAATAATACAATTAAATCGACAAAAGTGAATACCTAGCAGTCTTCAGCTACATAAATAAATCAATTGGTTAGATATCAATCCTAACCTTAATTTATCATGAGTGCGCACTCTAAACTCATAAACGTTTATTAATTTAAATATATATTTTGCGAAATCACCCGCTATGGAATCACCCATGTACACACTAAATTAACAAAACGCCCGAAAATGATAGGCGTCCCCATCGACTTCTTGCACAAAGAATCCACTTTGTGTATGAGCCAAGGTAATAAAAGTTTACGGAATCCACCGTAAAACCTCACGGAATCCACCGTGGCACGGAATCCACTGTGAAATATGCCTCCTGGCATCATACCCCGGGGTGGGATAGCAATTGTCGGACAATTGCTATTAGCTCAATGTGGAGCTAACAGAGTGGGGAAAGCATTTAAGTCTCTAGCGTGCATCCATTGGGCCTCTTCAACAGGATGGTTTTTAAACTTGATCAAATATCTAGAATATCTACAACAGTTCTAGTGGTCATGAAGTCAGTATCTATAATAGATTCAGGCTCAAGGATTTCAGTCTCTTCATCTAATAAGGGTGGGTTTTCATAGACAGGGTGTACAGGTAATTGGCCTCTAAAGGGTCGTAATAAACTAATATGAAAGGTATTGTGAATTTTCCAATGTGGTGGTAGTTCTAGTTTAAATGCATTGTCATTGATTTTGTGAATGATCTTGAATGGTCCATAGAATCTAGGTGCTAATTTCACAACTGGGTGTTTATCTACACTTTGTAATCTACGTTTTTCTATTCGTAACCAAACATAATCATCAACTTTGAAATTCATGGACTGTCTTTTCTTATTGGCTTGTTTTGTATATGATTGCTGGCCTTTGGAAATCATATCTTTAACTTCATCAAAGATAGTAGCGTCCATGTTAGCAATATCATCAGCACTGTGAATTTTATTTGATAATGAGGCAATAGGTGTAGACAATCTATATCCATAAATCAGTTCAAATGGTCCTTTCTTTGTAGCTGTGTGTGGAGTATTGTTATATGCAAACTGAAGTAAATGTAGATGTGCATCCCATGTGTGTGGTTTTGAAATAGTGTAAGCACGTAAAAGATCTAAAGTAGTACTATTAGTAGCTTCTGTTTAACCATTAGTTTCAGAATGAAATACAGATGAAAAATCAATCTTTGTTCCTAAGTTAGCAAACAAAGTAATCCAAAAATTATTACAGAATCTAGAATCACGATCAGAAATAATAACTTTTGGAAAACCATGATTAGTAAACACAGTTTTCAAAAACAACTGAGCTGCTTGAGATGCTGTTAAAGTTTTCTTGCATGGAATGAAATATGCTTGTTTTCTAAACCTGTCTACAACAATCCAAATCATATCATGGTTAGGTTTAGTGTTAGGTAAACCAGTAATAAAATCCATAGAAATCTATTCCCATGGTCGTGTTGGAATAGATAAAGGCATTAGTAAACCATACTGTTTACCATGGTGTCTCTTAGCTCATTGACAAACTAAATATTCAGAAACAAAGTTAGATACATCAGTGTCCATATGTGGCCAATAAAAATCGTCAGACAATGTACGCAAAGTAGATATAATACCTCTATGACCTTGATATGGAGAACAATGAATCTCATTCAAAACAAAAGATCTAAATGGAACTGTCACACATCATCTCTTTTCATAAAACATGAATCCATTATTGTAAGACAGTGAATCAATAGGAATCCAATTATTTGCAACTAATTTATTCCAATCAGATTGAAAAGTAATATCCTGATGATAAGTATCTTTCATAGGGATAAGGGAATCAAATGATATGACAGAAATATTATGAATTGTCGGTCTTCTACTTAAAGCGTCGGCTACTACATTCTCTTTTCTTGGTTGATATTGTATAAGGGGATGAAAACTCTGAATGAAAGCTGCCCATTTAATATGTATATCAGATATTTGGGATTGACTAAGGAGATGTCTAATGCTTTGTTGGTAGTCTTGATCATAAACTCAGAACCCATTAAATAATGTTTCCATTGTCGTAAGGCTTGTATTACAGCTAGCAATTCTTTATCATATGTAGAATATTTAAGTTCAGATGGTTTTAATTTATAGCTAGAGTAGGCAATGGGATGGTTATCTTACATAAGTACGGCTCCTATTCCAGATCCGCTAGCATCAGTAACTACTAAAAAGAATGGTCTATTGAAATCAAGTAGTTGTAATACAGGAGCATGGGTTAAAGCATATTTCAATAAATAGAAAGATTTTTGTTGATTATCAGTCCAATTATACACAATACCCTTCTTTAAAAGTTTAGTCAAAGGCAAAGCAAGTAATGAGAAATTTCGCACAAACTTTCTGTAAAAACTAGCAAGATCTAGAAAAGAACGTAACTCATGCACATTTTTTTGTATGGGCCAATTTAAAATTGCTTCTATCTTTTTAGGGTCAATATTCAATTTCTGTTTGAAAGAATTCACTCTTTTCTGGATTAGCATACAATTGATTATCTTTTAACAACTTAAAAACTAAAGATAGATGTTCATAATGCTCATTCTCATTTTTACTGAATACCAATATATCATCAAAGAATACTATAACACAATGCTAATATTTCAGAAATATGTGATTCATCATTCGACTAAATGTAGCAGGTGCATTAGTTAGACCGAAAGACATCACTAGAAATTCATAATGTCCAAATTGTGTTCTAAATGCAGTTTTGAATATATCAGATTTATCCAATCTCACTTGATGATAACCAGATTTAAGATCTATCTTATTGAATATGGCAGAACCTTGTAGTTTATCCATAAGATCATCTACCCTAGGAATCGGATATCTATTCTTAACAGTAATTTTATTCAGGGCATGATAATCAATGCACATGCAATAAGTATTATTATTATTCTTTACCAGTAAAACATGTGCGCCAAATGGAGAACTACTAGGTCTACTTAATCCTCTGTTTAGCAATTCCTCTATTTGATTTTGAATTTCTTTTTGTTCAATTTGGTTATGCCTATATGGTGCTTTACAGGGTGGTTGTGTACCAGGAATTAAATCTATTTTGTGATCTTCAGGACGTGAAGGTGGTAGTCCGGGTGGTAAATCATCAGCAAATTGAGCAAGAAATTGTGTCTGCCTAGGATGCATATGTTCTTCTTTAGCTTGAAGTTCATTCACCCAAATTAAATAAGATTTGCTACTTTTCTGTAATGCACGTTTAGCTTGAGTATGAGTAAGCACTGGAAAATTATTAGAAGCGTGCATACCATGCAATGTAATTTGTTTTCCTTGAAAATAAATTTTAATTGAATGCGTAGAATAATCTATGTCAGGATTATAGTGATGACGCCAAGGCATACCTAGGATAATATCACTAGATTGCAAAGGTACAACTAGGAAATTCCTTCATTCAGTGTATTCACCAATTTTAATTTCTAAGTTATGCACCTCTTGTGTTCCATTATATCTTGTGCCTAAGAATGCTGCTTTAATGTGATAATGTATAGAAACAGTTTGTAAATTCAATTCTTTCACTAACTTTGCAGAAATAAAATCATGTGTGCTACCATCATCATGCAAAATAATCTTTTCTTTACCATGCACTAAACATTTCATTGTCAACAAAGAATGTGGAGTTGGAATACCTGGCAAAGTATCCGAAGTAGTGGTAATGTCATCTTCATCTTCCGTAAAGTCAAGCATTTCCTCATGTTCTTCATCTTCCATTGCTCCAAGATAATTGATATGGACAGGTGGTTTCTTCGATTGACAATTGGCTGCTAGATGTCCAGGTTGATGACATTTGTAACAAACTATTGGTTTGGCTTTAGATACATTGTTGGCAATGGCATGAAGTCTAGGAATATTGGGATTTGGCTGTGAGGATGGCTTAGGGTTTGGATTGGTATTTGATGGCAAAGCAGGTGGTCGTGTCCAAGACTTACGGAATGTAGATGAAAGAAAGCGACTTTGATTGAATCTTCTAAAATTTGAATTGAATTGCTTGGAACCATAGTTACCATTTTCTTGAAATTATTGTGGACACTCGTCTCTTCCTCGAATCTTGTCTTCAGTTTCATGAGCCAAGGAAATTGCATGTTCAAGAATTGTTGGCTTGAACATATTGACTTTAGCATAGTAATGTCCAAGTAGGCCAGACATAAACTTGCGTTTGTGAGTCGCTTCAGGTACATCTTCGAGCATGCGTAGTTGCAGTAGGGCATTCCAAAAACATTCAGTGTATTGGGAAATAGGTTCGCGATCTCTTTGCTATAGAAGATCCCATTGCTTTATGGATTTTTCATGGAATTGAGGAGGAAGGAAATTCTGCAAAAACTTCTATTTGAAACTCTCCCAGGTAATGAGACAATCAATGCTCTTACGAACCAGAATCCACCATAGAGATGCTCGATCGACTAAATGATTAGTGACACATTTAATTTTGTCTTTTTCAGCATATGTCTCTTCATGAAAGTAATCATCAAACTGACTGATAAATGCAAGTACAGTCTTTCCATCTCGAGATCCATTGAAAGTACGGAATTTGAAATTTCTTTTACTTATCTTTGTTTCTTTGCGGATGGATTGAGCTTCAAGCGTCGCATCGATGGTACGTCGGATAAGATCTTTGGGTTGCAGTCCATCTTTGTCGGTGGTAGATCATTGCAAATTGGCCAATTGAACTTGCAAAGCTTGTCGGGCTCTTCGTTCTTCATCAAGCTGCATCATAATTAAATCCAATTTTTATTCCATCGTAGGCTCGGGAAAATCACCTTCAGCCATTAAATCATCCATATTTTGTTCCATCATCCTGTAAAAATCCAAAAGACCTCACACTCTCGAAATTTGATTAGCGGGATGAGCGTAGCTCAAAATCGGTATACAAGGCTTATAGATTTTTGTTTGGCTTTTACGGTCTTTGTCTTTTGCGGTTGTGATGTTCGTAGTCTTCGTAGAAACTGCGTATGAACTTCTGCGTTTGCTGAAACTAGTTCAGCAAGTCTGCATATGTGAACAGAGTCTTCCAGGGAGCAATTCCGTAATTCTGTGCTTCTGCGCAGGAACAGCCTTTATGGGAGTAATTAAGATAAGTCTGTGCTGACTTCTGTGGACTTGCAGGACTTGCAAAGTAATAGAACTTGATGAACTTGGGTAATTAAGCTTAATGGACTTTGAAAAATAAGAAGCTTTAAGCTTCTGGAGCCGTTGTGGAAATTTAGGACATGAATATGTCCTCGACTGATTCGACGCCGCCCAGTACGTCTTCTTGCCACTTGATGATGATTTTATGTTTAAAGCTTCTCAAGCTTAATACTAAGCTTTCTAACCTTTGAATTTAAGCTTTTGAACTTGTTGAAGATATGGAGCTTACTGTTGACTGTGGAAAAAATGACTTGGAGAGGGAGATGTAGGAGTGGTCCTCCGTCTCCTCCGGCCAGTCCTTCGCGATCAGAGGCTGCAGACAGAGGTTCTTGACCACCAGGAATCCACCCCTATCGACCGTTCGCGATGAAACTCACTGTAGAGCTCGATCGTTCCAGGAGCTCCGCCTTCGCGCAAGATGGGTAGCAATTGGAAGCTCTCGATCTCAACTTCGCTCTGATACCACTGGTACACAGATCGGATGCCGTAAGCGTGCGTAGTGAGCGTCAGAAGGTCCCCAAGAACAAAATAACTCTACTTTTTGCACACAAATCAATGTAGAAGACTTGCACAACATGAACAAGAGACCAATTGGGTGCAATCTCCCCCCATGCCTTGTGTGAGCGCTCCACAAAGCATGTATTTTATGTATTAATCATCTTCAAGCTTAAATAATAGCCCAAATTACAAAATAGCATGCTTTTGGCTTTTGAGTTTGCTTTTGTGCCAAACAGAAATAAAGCTGATGGGCGCCCAAGAAGTCAGGCATACCCAATACAATGTCCAAATACAAATATCTAAATCGTGCGCCCATGCGCATACAAAAATAATAAATAAATATCAAATGCCTTGATAAATAGGTGCGATAAAATATAGGCGCCATGCCTAATGTATGCGCCTATCAAAATATTGATGATAACTGGAATACACGCTATCCTCCAATGCTTTCCACCGCCACTGCTGTTATCTCTACACATCAACTGAAGCATTCACAATCGTTAGTAAAATAATACAATTAAACCGACAAAAGTGAATACCTAGTAGTCTTCAACTACATAAATAAATCAATTGGTTAGAAATCAATCCTAACCTTAATTTATCATGAGTGCGCACTCTAAACTCATAAACGTTTATTAATTTAAACCCGCTATGGAATCACCCATGTACACACTAAATTAACAAAATGCCTGAAAAGGATAGGCGTCCCATCGACTTCTCGCACAAAGAATCCACTTTGTGTATGAGCCCCGGTAATAAAAGTTTACGGAATCCACCGTGTAATATGCCTCCTAGCATCATTGAACCTTTGATCACTTGAACCATTGGAGGGTGATGCAATGTAGTGTCTATTTTTAGCACATTTACGCTCAATATGAGAGCCAATTATTGTCCCTATTTTCCTGCAGCATAGAAGGGGGATTAAGTTGATATTTTGGGGCTGCTATATTAGGCATGCAACTGCCTCTAAAACTACCCCCATATGGGGCTGACCTCAATGGGGTATGGGGTTGTCTATAACCTTACTAAAAACTCTCTTTCTTATGATACTTTCTTGTATATCTTTTAGCCAACTGAATTGCATCAATTAGTATAGTAGTCTTTTGATCCATCACATCCACTGATAGGCTTGGTTCCAACCCATAGATGTACTTGTGCAATTTGGCATCATCACTAATGCTCTCCACATACATAGTCAAGTTCATAAATTGATTTGTGTACTCTCGTATAGTGAGATTACGTTGGTCAAGAGTGTACCATCATCTTACTAACCGCTTTTTTTCCATGAGGGATAGAAATACTTGAACCATATGCATTTTAAAGTCTTCCCAATCAATGAACTAATTATTCTCTTGAGTAATATAGCACACCATGTGTGGGAAAATCCTTCCAAGCGAAGAGAAGCAAAGATACTTTTTTGATCATCTGTGTGTGAGGGTAAATATTGAAGTAGGACTCTAATTTGGAGGTCTATTCTTTAAAGTCTGACGATGATGGAGATTGCCCATTGTAATTAGTGAGAAGGATATTGTCATGGAGATTATGAGGGCCTTGCTACCCATAGAAACCTTGTTGTCCATACATACCATCATGGCCATACATACCTTGTTGTCCATACATACCATGTTGTGCATTTATCCCATACTTCCCATTATAGCCATAATGTCCCTTATTGCCATGCTATCCATTATTACCATGATGGCCATTTATACCAAGCTGTCCATGATAGGGCTAAGCTATATAAGTCTCATTAGGGCTCCGAGGGAGAGTAGGGGAGCTTCTACCAATTATGGATGAGGGTCTCACTAGAGGGTTGGCTACATGGATGACAATGGGGGACATCAATAAAGACTCGTCTCATGAGCATGAGAGGATTCACCAACTTCATAGGTAGAAGGGAAATACCATTGGATCCAAGAATGCCCTGTGGACCATGTAGTGACTTCAGTGCTGGAGGTTATCGAGACTCGCACTTGGATTCATTCACCTTTTCTTGGGGGTGGAGTGGTAGCTAACTGAGCTACAAGAGTAGGATGAGCTGCTCTAGGGTTTGTTGAGTCCTAGAGTTTGAGAGGACCATTTTCTCTATTGCTACATCAATTTTTGACATCATTTGGTGATGGTTGGTAACCATGTCATTATACCTCTCTATGTGACAAAGCTCATGCTAGCATAGAGTGTGATTGAGTAGGTTGTAGGGATCCATATTGAGCACTTCCTCATACATATCACCATGATAATCTTGTGCCTAGCTAGGTTCATCATTTATTGAGGTCTTGGAGTTCCTAATCTCCCTCTGAACCTCTTCATGGGCCTTTCCTTTTCCTTTCTAGTTGCCCATTTAGATGCAATTGACATGACCCACTATCAGTAAATGGGGTGTAACTTTTGGTGGTAAACTCTAACTAGTGATATTTTTATTCAAATAAAAGGGGAGGTCATCTTTGAGATGAGCTATTATGATTCGTGATAAAAAATGATCAAAGAATTTTGCAGTTGGATTTCTGCATTTGGAGTGGTCTATACCCCATCCATAGTGACCTCAGTGCACAAAAATGGCCATAATGTTTAGACCATAGCACCGATTGGAAGAGATTTTTAATTTAAACCATAAGGGGAAATCCCTCTTTGGGAAAAGCTTAGATTTTACTCCCAAGTGTAATACAAAAAAATTTGTAATTGGATCTTTGTGACTATCCCTGAGTAACTGTGCCTAAAACACTCTTTGTCCCTTTTTCTAAATGCACTTTATGGTTGGCTCATAGATTGACGAGCCTGAGCATCATCATAAAACATTTTGGGCATACTGAGCATAATTTTGAGTACATTTGCGTGTCCAGATTCTATGTCATCTTAATTGCCATACATCTCCTTTGCTTGCATACATGTCAAGTGTCATTCACAGGTGCCATCCCTTTATAAACATCCCTTTATAAAGTGTGGTGACCATGGGATGCACATACACCTGCATACAAGTATTGGTCTCTAGATCACCAGAGGTGGGCAAAGTTTCCCTTGGGCTGGGTTGTGCATCCCTTTAGGGTCATAAGTGGTAAAGGAGGGTCAACTCTCTTTTGGCTTACCACCTTGCCTAGCATCGTCCTTTTTCTTAGCCTGAGTATATATGGAAGACATTTTTACTTAGGTCATCAACATGAGATGCATTCAAAAGGAAGGATTGGACCTTTTCATTAGATGCAAGGATGAAATAAGAGCTTGGGTAGGTCTTACCTTGGCAATCTCGTGACTCACTAACTGCTACTTACCCTTTTTACAATGGCTTACTACCCACTTGGGATTAATACAAAGCATACAAGATGAAGGAAGAGTTAACGTAAGAAAAAGCTATAATTTCGAGTTAATCATGATGCCATGGGAAGCAAATGGATCATCGATTTCAAGTGGATACATGCATACAATGAAAGATTGAACTAATAGAGCATATGCAACTATAATCTCTCTAATAAAAGAAACTAAGCTCAGTAAAAAGTGGATTAAGATGAGAGATTAAGATTGGATTGATGACACATTTTCAATCTTTGGAAAAGATAGATAAAACATGATCCATCATGATGTCGCTTTCTCCATCAAGCAAGTCCAGTTGATTAGAGCACTCCAATGGATGGAACCTTTTGCATTGGATTCTTCCTCTGATGGTGAGGGCTCATGTGCTTATACCCAAGCTTTATCTCCAGTAGTGAAAAGCTTCAAAGGGGGCTTTCATTGCTGCCCACAAGAAATCCCTACATGCCAAGCTCCATGTCTTCAATTGGGGTAAGAGGGGCAAAAGAGGCTAAAGGATATCTTGAAGGCTGAACTTCCAAGGGTTGTGGCCTACTTTGAGAGATTGGGCTGAGCTTCAATGGCTTTTTAGGGTAGGGTACAACAATGAACTGAAGTTTGCAGGAGGTGGAAGCTCAAATATGGAGGAATAAAGGCCAACGCCTGGTCAAGAGGTGAAAAAGGACTTCCAATGCCATGGGGAAGCACCAAGGAGGTTGAGCAAAGCTAGGAATGGGGCAATCAAAGCAAGTCACATCAATGCAAAATGTGCTACAAAATGTGGGTTGTTCCTTGGGGTGAATGCCTGGAAACAACCCTTCACAAGGGTGCTCCACTTAGTCTTGGGAGGTAGGGAGGACTTTTGTAGTCTCAGTTGGGCACATTTAGGGCTGCTCTGATGAGGAGGAAGAAAAGAGGTTTTCTCTGCTGAGTAGCCATGGCAGCTTGCTTGGGAAGAGAGAGAAGGGGGTTGAAGTAAAAAGTAACTAAGATTTTTACCCTCTTCTAAATTCTATGTCCCCAACTTTGGTCTTGGAACACCTAAAACTTGCATGAAAAGGAGTAAAAACCTGCTAAGTTAGCCATTTTACCTCCCAATGTGTCTAATTATCTAGCCATAGCTCATGCTTACCCCAAAAAACTATAACTAATTATAGTCATTTCTACTGTACTTGCACCTATGACCTAGGTTACTAGGGTTTCATATTTGAAAAGGAAACTAGATGGAGAAAGAGGAAAGAAGAAAATGGCCAAAGCTTGATGCTCTGATACCACTTGTAAACGAATGAAGCTAAGAGTAGAGAGAATAATGAGTTAAAGAGAGAGAAAGAGAGAAGAAAGAAGAAGAAGAAGAAGAAAGACTAGAAGAGGAGAGAGAAAGACAAGAAATAAGGGAGAAAGAAGGAGGAATCCATAGAAGTTAGACATAAATGTGAAGAGTATGTTCTTGATGATAGCTGGATGCCCTAGACTGGGTGTCTTACACCTTATATACCTCAATCAATGTGACTAGGTGTCTAGCCCCTAGTTCCCATGTATCCCACTCATTACAATTATTAAATCTTGATTGAGATCTAATGGGTTTGCCAAACTATCTACTTGAATTTTGATTGCAACCTTCAAACTCACAAATAGAATGACCCATGCACACATAGCAAATGGTGATGATATTATTCATATATGCATGTATGAACAATGTTAGTTGAAAGGAGGCTAGTTTTCACTACAAAATAATCAGAGCAAAGATGTAGATCCATGGCAACTTTTACAAGTGCATCAATATATTTGTTAAAAAAACGCATTTATGACTATGGGGTACCTACATGGGACTTACACATCTTAGTTAAATATGCATATAACAAGGTCCACGATTTATGCGATTTAAATTGCATAGAAAAGAGTTTTTATACACACAAGTACGTACATACTTATGTGCAAATAGATG
Organism: Lygodium microphyllum; assembly: GCF_053477565.2. Taxonomy (NCBI): domain Eukaryota; kingdom Viridiplantae; phylum Streptophyta; class Polypodiopsida; order Schizaeales; family Lygodiaceae; genus Lygodium; species Lygodium microphyllum. The sequence goes on from NC_141149.1 coordinate 78,574,368, forward strand.
CACTGGACACAATAAATGCTTAACAGAGCACCAAGTTTTTCTTGTTGCATTGCTTAAATTGAGAAAAAGAATATCTATAAAAAAAATTCAAAAAATTACATCCATAAATAAAAATGCACATTAAACTTGCAAGCACTTCTAGAGCAACATCACCAAGATCTATATAAGCTTTTTGTGTATCTCCAATAATACTTTCTAATGTTTTTTTGCATTGTTATGTAGTCACAAAGTAAACATCATACTTGGTAATGGGATTACCTAACATATGTATATCATCATTAAAAATTTGGATAAGAGATATGCAAGATATGTAAAAGTCATGGAATCACAAAATAATTATAGAATAACAATGTTTATGGGGATTGATTTTTAGTCTCATCCCCAATGAGATCAATCCTTACTAAACTATCTACTTCAATGTTTATGAGGATGGATCTTCAGTCTCATCCCCAATGACATCAATCCTTAATAAACTACCTACTTCAATGGCCATCTCAACATCTAAAACATACAAATAAATTAATCCACTACTAGTATTGTTGTTATACTTATCGTCATTATCATCTTCAATAATGGCTACATGATCATCTTCATGCATGATGGCATTTTCATGTCTATGTATCCTACACTATGATTATCACCTACCTCTCTTAGTTCATGATCATCATCATCTCTAGTATGAGAAGCATCATCAATATGCTCAATAGATGGAGCTATGGATGTTATGGATGGATGATATATAACATCCATACGCTAAATAGATGTAAAAGTATGGATTATTAGGCCATTTTTCAACCACATCCTTAAACCACTTAATATCAATAGATTCTCAAAGCTAGCAATGACTTCAACTGTCTTGGATGTTTTTCTTTCATCAAACTTTTGAGTTCGAAAATGCTTTTCCTCATACCATAGCATAAAACATTCTCCGCTAAATTTTCGAAACCAGAGTGATAAATTAGATAAATATCATAATATTTCCAAATCAACAATTTTTCTGCACACAAGAGACATTACACATACTTAGCTTTGGCAAGCATCCTTAAGACAAAGATTATTTGAATGAGACATTACATATACTCACTTTTGGAAAGCATATTGTAGTGTACTCTCATTCGATCATTGTGATAAAGGCACCATGATCTCTTTCATTTTTCTTGATCTCCCCATGAAACCAATCCACCTCAAGGTCCTTTGGCAATGCTTTTAAATCCAAAGGATATGGCACACTATTCCCATTGCATGTGTGAAAGATCCTCATCTCCCTTTCTCTTTTTATCTTCACATCATCATGCATTGCTACCCATCGACTCCCTACATCACTATTGAGCACACGAAATGTGTTGATCATTTTTTACTGCAACTCTCTATTCATTGTCTAACTACACCTCTTCCTTGAGGCATGATGGATGCTATCCTTGAGTCTTTTGCATTGCTCTGTAATCGTGGGAGGAAGAAATCTACTTGGATAAGAAATTTAGATATGTACACAAGCAATTCTTGCACCAACCAACCTTTAGCCATGCTACCTTCATGCCTTAACATTTTTCCTCATAGGATCCTTCAAGGTCTTGATAAAAAGCTAAAGAAGGAATATCCATCGAGCATGAAATGTGCCACATATAGCCATCTCATCCACCAAATGTCCTAGGAGATGTAGTTGGCTTTTAAGTATGGTACATAGAAAACTCTTGTCCACCAAACACATTGCCTCAATTAGCATCACTTGAGGGTTATAAATGTTGTGAGATCAATTTCTTTGAGCTAATATATCTCCAAAGAAAGAAATAGAAACAATTAATTAAAAACACAAGTAATTGAAACATGGTTTCATTTTATGTGCATGAAAATTTTTAATTGGTATATAGTCATAGTATCTCACAAGCTCCCCCATTTTTTATCTCGTATCTCACAAGCTCCCCCATTTTTTATCTCGTATCTTGTACTTTATTTGAAGTGCAATGCAAGATGGTGATAGGAAGTATCAACTACTAAAATCATATGCATGTGATCACTTTGCTACAAGGAATAATAGTTCTAACTTATGTGTGTAATTGCAAACATTCACTTACATGTAGCAACTTGTGCCAATTATAAGACTTTAAGTAAAATAACTACACACCTTTTCTTTTGGTCCTTCGTCAAGGCCCCTTTTAAAGAATCGTGCAAGCCCTTGGTGTGTGAGACTTTGTTATGGGTTGTTTCACAACCTTTTTCTCCTTCTTTGTAAACATCCACAATACATCTAATAGCACGGTCTTTCCACTTGCTACCTCTTATGATGACCAAGCACCCTTTTGCCTATGATCAATACTATGTAGATCCCCTCTTACATGCTCAAAATCTTACATCCCAATCAAGTGATCCCATATGCCAAACCCCAAATTCTTGAAAATATGCATACGATCTAGAAGGTGGTTGATCTTTAGGTTGGATTCAATAAGGTAGTTGAAAGAATATAGAGTATTTGATCTATGATGTACACAATGCACATTTTGCATGCCTTACACAAAACTTTAGCATTGTATTAATGGTTTTAGGTCTTACTGACTCGTTGTCGTGATGCTAATGCGGATATAGTGTGAAAAAGCATGGAATGCATGATCATTTGACTTCTTTATTGATCTAGAGAGTCAATGTGATCTGAGTATTAGTACTAGTGTGAGTTGCATGGATTATCCAAAAATACTAGATTTTGGGATAATTTTATCTTTTTTTTATATTATTTATTGTAAAATTTTTGAAAAAGTTAAAAAATTTTCTAGATTAGGATTGCATGCAAAAAGCAAGTTGCTTTTTCAGCAAGTTATGGGCTTTTTCAGCGATGTGATCGTTGTTGACAGGCTAAAAACTGCAGTTTGAACTGGAACAGGAAAAAGGAGTGATCTGGGAGATCCATGACTAGGTGTCTTGGGGTTTTACCCCCCTTCTAGAGCCAATGAAGCCATCAGACTTGGATTTCAAGTAGTAGGGAAGGAGTTGTTATTTTTGGTCCACATTTTTATTCTACGAGGGAGCTCCAAGAGATCTAATGCCTGGAGAGTGCTTTTGAGTAGTGCCAGACAAAGGATTTTGGGTTTTGTCAATACATTTACCTCTTGTGTATTCTTTATCTTCTCTTCCATCTCCTATCTCTACTTCCTTCTACCTCTGATCCCCAATGGATTCGACCTTTCGACAAAAACCCCTCCGACATTGGTGAACCCAATGTGAAAGGTCGTCAGAAGAAGAAGGAAAGACAAGATGGGAGAACCTTCGAACACAATCTCCAATGATGTTTTGCAACCGTTGGTGTAAAATATGAATACGCTTATGCAGGTACAACAGCAACAACATGTGATGCAACCTTCTACTCAAAGAGAAAGTGTTGTGATGAATGCTTTGCAAGCAATTGAGCGTGAGGTGAAGTTATTCAATGGAAATAACGTATTTGCATATGTACATACCTATGCTCAGAAGATGGAATTCTTTAGGGTGGCTCAACCTGCATGGAGTCAGTATTTTGAACGTATTATTGTACATGAATTGAAAGCATGGATTACTAAATTATACTTGTAGGATGCTGGTTGGGTAGCTTTCAAGAAGACACACATAGAAGAATTTTACATTGAAGATACTAGTTTTGATTACATGCAAGACTTTTCAGGAGTGGGTTTTACAACCCAATAAGGGTCTTGCGGCTACAAAATTGTTAAGAGAATTTGAAAGTCAATTTGAGTAGTTGGATCTTGCAGAACAGCAAGCTCTTGCAAGTCAAAAAATTGAATTGTTTCTACAAGCAGTTGATCTTGAGCTTCAAGAGAAGCTTGATGATTTGCTAGAGGATCGGACTACAGAGACAGGTCTGAAAACAAAGTGGAGACATGTCAAGAAAGTTGTTACTTCACTTGTGAAGAAGCATAGAAGAAGAGAAAGATTGTATGTCTCTAGCTTGCCTACTATTACGAGCAAGACAGTTGATGTATCCAGTAAGCCACCTACTTCTATGGAAAACCCTATGGTTGTACCTGCTATTCTTCCCTCTGTTAGGGAAGATGTCTTAGATGAATTGGTCAAAGGCATGTGGGATCTTCAATTGAAGGTTGCAAAATTGGATGAAAAAGGACAAGAGGAAAGGCGATGGGCAATAGTTCCTAAGCCAGGAAAAAGATGTATGTGGTGTGATAGTTTGTAGCATGAGAGAAAGGATTGTGCTGCCTATCAGGAGGCCTTGGCACGACAGCTCATCTTTTGGAAAGATGGAAAGATCCATGCACAAGAAACAGGATTGCCTCTTGCTTTGAATTTCGGAAAGGGAGGTATGCAGAAGTTGTTAGAAGACTTGGCAGTTTGAAATGCTTATGCGGTGGTACATGCTTCTACTTTTGGTCTGCAGTTGGATAGAATGCATGACCAAGTGATGGTTGGTCCAAAGGCTGAAATATGGACACATGATTTACATGCAGCTGAAAAGAGAAAGGTCACCGATAGTGAAATATCTCATGCAGAGTAAGACATTCGTGGCATAACTGGTTGGGAATCACCGATAGATGCATATTCAGTGTATGCATATTTAGCAAAGGTACAAAACACGGATGCACTTGTGGAAGAAAAACAAAAAAGAGATGAAGATAATGCAGGGACATCTAAAAGAATGACGAGAAGAAGTGTGAATCAGCCTAAAGCTACAAATTAGCCACCTCCCGAGCATGTTATGGAAGAGGTCAACCAGGAGCAAAAACAGGATAGCAAACAAGGGGGCAAAAAGAAGGGCAAGCAGCCACGATATAAGTTGCAATCTGACATTGAGACAGCCACAGATCTTAAGAAGTTTCTTGAAGAACGGATCTTAAATAGTTGAGTGGAATTCACCTTGGGAGAGGTGCTTGGCATTGCCAAGCGAGAATTTCATGATGAGATCATTGACATAATTAAGAGGAAGCGTCAATTTCTTGGCGATACCACTAGTGCATTGCTACAATTTGAAGAGAAAACTGGCTTGTTGGGTATTCAGGCTAAATATGAGCATGAAGTAAGTACTGGATTATCTATGCAGGATGCTACTAATCAGTGGACAGCATGTGGAAAATAGAAGAAAGTGGCTAAAAATTGCATTTTCTTGTAGCAATATGCATGGTGGAGTAAGGAAAATGCAACAATATGGGAAAGAGTCTCTAGGATTTATTCCTGGAAGTCACTACACAAGAAATCATTGGGCTAGAGCTACCACTAAAACGGTAGTGAAAATAGGGGAATGTGAAACTCCTTGTGTTGCTTTACTTGACCATGGGTCTGAGATAAATGTCATTGAGCATGGATTGTATGAAAATGGTGCATAGCCTGTAGAATTTGATCATGGTTGGCGTATGAGGGCTATAAATAATTCTTCGAGAGAGCTCTATGCTGCATGTCCTAATGTAAAAGTGGCGATTGGTGATGTACAAGAAGAGCAACACTTCTTTGTGCAAGATAATTCCTCATATGCAGTGATTTTGGGATAGCCATATATTACACGAGTGTGTATGGAAACAAAGGTGCTTGATGATGGTTCTGCTTATGCAAGAGTCAAAAGCAAAGATGGGAGGAAAGCAGTCCAATTTCTTACTATTTGTGTTAATCATCCTAGAAATCGGGATACGCTTTGAGAGTCTCCTTTGGCTCCAAATGTAAGGGAATTCAAAGACCTGGATTTTCATTAAGCACTGTTGTAATGCAGGGCTACAGTAGTGATGTTCAAAGGATGTACTCACCTTTACTAAGGAACTAAAAGCATTGGTACTGTTAGCTAAAAATGAAGGAATTTTAGGTATCTTTTATGAGCTGAATAATAATGACACTATGGCTAAAATTTCAACAAATATACATGCAGAAAATGAGACTGAAAACAGTGTTGTCAGTATGTTCTTTGGACATGTATGATGGTATAGCATTATTTGCTCAGCAAGAAGGATTACAATGGGTTGAAGCACTTGTGGAGACAAAGTATAAGATAGTTGACAAAAAGGTGAAACCAATTGCTTTGCCACTTCCACCAGAGAGTGAGGGTTTGTATGAAAAAGTGTCAAGGTAGCAAAGCTTATGGGATCCTAAAGATATAGGTCATCAGTTTACATCTGAAACATTACAGGAATTGAAAGTTGGTGCAAAAGGGTTTCTTGTGCTGGTTGAGAGAGACTATTTTATGCGGATGTTGGCTAGGCATGGAAAGGCATTTGTATTTCAGCCAAGTGAAATAGGTTGTGTGGATCCAAATGTTGTCTTCCCTATGGTTATATTTACTGTGCCACATGTGCCATGGAACTTGAGGCCTATTCCAATGCCTAAAGCTTACTTACCAAAGCTGATGGATTTGCTAAATGAAAAGATTTGCATGAAGATCATGGAGCACTCTTCAGTCCCATACTCAAATTGTTGGTTTACTATGCCCAAAAAGAATTGGGCTTTGAGATTTATTCAAGACATGTAACTAGTCAATAAAGTGACCATAAGAAATGTGGGTGTAGGTCCTATGGTTGATGAATTTGTAGAGGTTTTTGCAGACAGAGCGATCTATTCTTTGGCTGATCTTTACTTGGGGTATGATCAATTTCAGCTTGCAATTGAAAGCAAGATATCACAACCATGAAGACTCCTGAGAGCGGAATTTAGGAGACGGCAAGTGCTTAAAAATAGCTAAAAATTATGAATATCAAGGGAAAAATATTCACTGTCAAAGGCGGCGCCTCGATCTAGGACGATTTTAAGCGCCAAAGTGCTTTAAAGGCGCCCAAGCGACACTTGGTGATTTTTCATAATTTTTCAGACAGTCGTGCGGGTTGACACAAGCTACTGGCCAATGCGGGATGCTAAGTCAGACGCCCAGGATTTTTCAGAGCTCGATTCGGAGTCCGGACGGGGGAAAGGCCACAAACCGGTCAAGATTTGAAAAGGTGGACATGAGTTTGGCCAAGTGGGCATGACCCTTGGGAGCCCAACTTAAAATGTCACATGAAACTTTGGGGGAGGGAGATGAAAAAAAATCGTGATGAAGATGGAGAAGTCGTGATCAGAGATGGCACCGAAATTTGCGCCCCATGTTGATCATGGCTCCTCCCTGCCTGCAAACAACCCCCCTATCTGACATTGGCCCTTGCCTACACTCCGTATGCTGATCATATCGCCGCCCTTCGCCCGTGGAATGGTGGCCTGGTTTGGAATTTCTGATTCTAGTCTTTCTCTCTCCTCCCTCTCTCTCTTCTAAAGGCAAGATCATGTGGGGAGAAGAAGGAAGAAGAAAGAATGATGGAGACTTGTCCGGCATGGACCGGATTGCTACACGGGCTGAGAATGGTGATTTGTGATGTTGCTGGACATGAAGGGTTGCTGTTTTCCAAATCTACAGCCATGGACACAAAACCCGAAACACGCGTTTAAGCGGTAAACTAAAAAATTACAAAGAAAATTTAGTGTTTTATGCTTTTGATTGATGGAATGCCGTTCATATGGACTAAGATTTGAGTATGCTGCTGATTCTTCTGAGTTATTACTGTTTATAACCAGAAATTATGAAAAACATGCATTTCATGGCTCGAAATAATGTCAAGAAACCCGAAAACCATGAAAAATGGGGAAAAACAAGGGTTTTGGGCGTATAAATGGGGAAAACCGTCGATACACATCAACTAATCTTTCAATTTTGTTGCAAATGAACTAAGGGCCACAGCCCACAAACTGGTTTCAATTTTCAGCAATTTAAAAAATACAAGAAAATGGAAAAATGGCGGGAAAATGATAAAAACACCATGGAAAATAGGGGAAAAATACATTTGGGGCTACGAAAAATACAGAAAAATAGGATTTATGTTTGTTGATGTATAGCAAGGCTGGGGCATGAAGTTATGCTTCAGTTCAGCCTTGTTTATATGTTTTAGTGCGTGTTTCCTTCCTTTCTCCACATAAAATGACAAGGAAACCCTAAAAGAAATGAATATAATGATGCACTATCAACGGGGAAGGGTAGAGTTGTGGAAGAAATGGTTAAATGTCATTGAGCATGAGGAATAATTTGCTGATTTTATATGCATTGCATCTAGGACGGAATAATAATGATAAAAATTAAAACCTAGTAGCACGAAGATCGCTTCGGTGCTAGGTGTTGCAGCGAAGCACAAAGCGGTTAGAAAGAAAAGCATGAAAGAGATGTTTTGCACTTACACGCTGCTGGTTTTTTTTCAAATGTTTGAGCACTAGGCATCCACCTCTTTGCATGATCATTTAGAGGAAATTAAAAGTATCAGAGTTAGCTCCTGGATATGCATAGCAATTGTCTTCAGTAGGCCCTTGACCCACCGTTGAGAGCGTGAGGTTCCTATGCTGTAGGATAGACGAGGGTTATAGGGGACAGCAAGTGAGGAAATGGTACATTCCTGGATACGTTTATTTGGTACCTTGAGCGACGTTTGTGCAAAATGTTTAAATGTCGAGCGACGCATCGAGGGGCCAATCCCCAAGGTGTAGGAGAGTCGCAGAGGGTTGACGGCATTCAGCCGTAGGAGGAACCCCATGTGTATGTGATTCGAGCCTTTTGGCTATGTGAAAGGGACTCCCTCTGAGGAGCAATATTGGGTTAGGATTAGTTGGACTACAACGTATCACAAATGCAATGTTTAGGAAGGCAGAGATTTTGATAGACGCTCCTGGCCGCGAGGCCGAGGGGTTGTCTTGTGCGTAGTGACGAGGTCCGGCTAGTGCATGAGCCAGTGCCGGCCCGTTTTTAGGTCCATCAGTGGTGCGTCTGCCGGGAGCTGCTTAAAAGTGGCGGTTCTCGAATCCTGGTTGTTTAAGGACCAACTAGCAGTTTATGCCAGAGGATACTGAGCTTGATCCGTTGTTGATTGATAAGCATCGTCTAGCAGAAATCCAAAAGCAAGAAAGAGACGAAAGAGCTAGGCGACGTGCTGAAATTTTTAGGAGATATTCCCCTAAGCGTAGCGGTGCTGAACCCTTACGAGGGAGTGGATCTAGTGGTCTTAGGACCACAAGAAGTAAGTTAGGAGAAGGTGGAAGCTCTAGTGCTCCCCTTCCTTCCATAAGCCAGTCCACGTCAATTACGGGAGGTGTAACCCCACCGTTCCCTATTCCTAGTGCAAATCCAATCCTCGTCATGGCACAGCCTATTGCAATTCCAGCAGGAACAACGGATTTGCCGGCTCTAGGTTACCCGCTACCCATTTTTAATGGGCTAGTTGAGGAAGATGCGGAACTCCACATTAGGGAGTTTCAAAAGCTGATGTTTAACTGTCGCATTCAAGAAGAAGGGCATTTAATGATGTTCTTCAACATGACTCTCAAAGGAAGAGCTGCTATATGGTATCATGGTTTAGAAGCCGAAACCATATTGAACATTGATGCATTTTATGGAGCTTTTCGAAGGGAGTTTGCCCCTGAAAGGGGTGGGCAATATTGGTTGCGTGTACTCAACGTGACCCGCCAAGATCCACACGAGGATATTCGTGCTTATGCGAAGAAGATAAAAGAGGTCTTCCGTAAGTTGGACACCTCTATTCCTATCCCCGCAGCTGCCCAATTGCAATATTTCCTACTTGGTTTGGACTTTAATATCCAATTGCAGTTGAGTAGTGTCCCCTTGGGGGATATAGATACTGCCATTACACGAGCACAAGAGGTGGAATCCCGACTACAAGCAGCCTATGCTTCTAGAGGCAATTCGAACATGGGTTTAGTATTGGGAAACAATATGGCAATAGCCAATGGCAGTAGTGGCCAAGGGATAGCGATGGCTAACCCTAATGGGAGAGGGAACATGATACAGAATGTCCCTTTATTACCAGCTCCCCCTAGCATGTCGATGCCTACGGGCAGTCAAATGGCTCCAAATGGTGGAGGCCAGGCGGTCAATTCCAATACCATGCCTGTGACTCAACAGCCTGTGCCTAATCGAATTGTTAGGCCGATTGAAAGACACGGTAATGACCAAGGCTATGAGTCGAGTTCTTCCAATGTTCTTGGCGAGGTTAAGGACATGATGAAGCATTATACCGACATGATTACGGAGCAGTATCGACAAATAGCCGTTGATGTCAACTTCCTTAAAAAACAACAAAATTTGATAGGAAGTAGATACCCAGAAGAGGGTGCGCCGTCGAGGTTTAGTTGCAAATGGTGTGGCGGGCAGCACTATCCAAGAAATTGCCCCAATGTTAAGTGCGACATTTGTGGAAAATCTGGCCATTTAGCGACTACTTGCTGGAGTAAGATCAGTTCTCTCCAGCGTGGTAGTCGGCAACCAGGGCCTGTTAATCATCGTGCCCAAGGAAATGACTCCCAGCCAGAAAACGGGCCTAAACAAATACTTCAACGACCAAAGACTACGGTGGAAGAACTACCAAGTGGTAGTGGGGTTAGTTTGATTGAGGCTGTACGCGTTAATGATGTTGAAACCTCTAATCTACGAGCTGTCCTTACAAGAGGTAAAAAGGGTAGAGAAGCCGACATGGATAAGCCTGTCGACGGAAACCCTAAACAAGGCGACAAAGGAACGCAAGTTTTGGATCCTGCCCTAGAAGGGGGACCTTTGAAGCCCGTAGAGAGTAAAGCCGATAAGGAAGCACCAAAGAAGAAGGTGAAAGTTAAGAAAGAGGCAATAAAGCCAGCTCAGCGACCTAAAGAGCGGATGATTTGGCGTGAAAAGCGAGCTCTTTCGAACTATCATGAATTCGATTTGGTGGGCTCTCTTTGCGAAGTCAAGCCGGATGTGAACCTTTTGCAGCTTATTAAGCTTTCCCCAGGAGTACGTAAGGAATTTAGAAAGATTCTACGTACCGGGTATATTGTAGAACCTTTGGGTATTGCGCGAGTTGGTGATGACTGGTTCGAGCATGCTGAGAAGCATTGCCCAAGGGTTGCAGCCTATGTCGATGGGATATTAGTAGATTATGCCATTGTCGACACGGGATCATCTGTTAACATTATGAGTTCTGAACTGATGGAAAGGTTGGGTCTTGCGATTCAGAAAGATACTTCCACAATTCTCAGAATGGCGGATGACAGTTTGAGACAGCCGGAAGGTTGCATTACTAAGGTCCATGTCACTGTTGCAAATGTAGAATGCATGTTGGACTTTAGGGTGATTCGTTTTGCAGGGCGGCCAAGTTACCAAGTATTACTTGGACGACCTTGGATCTTGCAAGCGGATTGCCAAGTGGATATACCCACCGATCGATTGATATTCGGCAGAGGTGCCCAGCGTGTGGTGGTTGATGCTTATCCTGAGTCCCCGCAGAGTGAAAGAGCTCCTCTATCTTCTACAGAATTGGAGACATTAGAAGATTTATCTGGCAGTGAGACATCATCGAGTGATGAGTCCAAAGAGGGATCCACCACGGAGGACATCTATCAGATCACTTTGAACGAGCCGATAGAGGCCCAAGATCGTATAAGAGATGCAGATGTTATCGAGCTAGACCTTGGTACGCTTGATGATTCGCGGCCAATCAAATTAGGCTCTATGCTCAGCTCAGCAGAAAGGGAGGACTATGTGGCCTTGATCCAGGAATTCCGTGATATCTTTGCCTGGAGTTATGATGAGTTGAGAGGCATCCCTCCCAGTCTTGCTGTTCATACAATTCCGTTGAAAGAGGGCAGTCGTCCTGTACGGCAGAAAGTAAGGCGTATGCCTTTCGAATTGAGGGACGGGCTGTTTGAGGAGTTAGAGAAGCTTCGAAAAGCGGGTTTGATTTTTCCTGTGCAACACACGGAATGGTGTTCGCCAGTTGCGATTAGAAAGAAGAAGAATAATCAAATCCGTTTATGTGTAGATTTTAGGGAGCTGAATAAGCAGACAGTTAAGGACTACTACCCGTTGCCATTTATTGACCAGATTTTGGATCAATTAGCGGGTAGGGAGATATATTCGTTTATGGATTGCTTTGCAGGATACAACCAAATGGCAATTGCAGAAGAGGACAAGTTGAAAACAACTTTTATCACTGTATTTGGCACTTTTGCTTACCACGTGATGGCTTTTGGTTTATGCAATGCGCCTGGTTCGTGGCAACGAACAGCTGATAAGACATTCGGTGACATATCCCCTGAAGAGTTGAGGGTGTTTATTGATGACTTAGGGGCTGCCACCGTGAGAGAAAGGCAGTTGATCATTCTGAGAAAATGCTTTGAGCGCTGTAGACAATTTTGCATCACCCTAAACCCACGGAAGTGTGCTTTTGGAGTACCTTATGGGCTGTTGCTGGGTCATGTGGTTAGTTCGGTAGGAATTGCGACAGACCCCGAAAAGGTCAAAGTTATAATTGCCATGGGTCCACCACGCACTCCGAAAGAAGTTCATAGCTTTCTGTCTTCGGTTGGTTACTACCGTAGATTCATTAACGCCTTAGCAGAAAGAACGTTGCCACTTACAAATTTATTGTCCTTTAGCTGTTCGTTTGTATGGGGTGACCCTTGTAAGGTAGCATTCGAGGATGTGAAACAAGAGCTAGCAAGAGCGCCCGTTTTAAAAGCACCTAAAAGAGGTGAGGTGTTCTATATATTTTCAGCAGCCACCATGTATAGTATCAGCTGCTGTTTAGCCCAAATTTGGGAAGAGAAGTGGTACCACCCGATTGCTTTTGCTAGTCGGAAGCTGGGGGTATCCGAAATCAATTACACCTACATGGAGAAGCTGTGTCTAGCGATGGTCTTTGGGACCAAGAAGTTCAGGCATTACATTCTCTATGAAAAAGTCGTGCTTTATACAAAGGCGGAGGGACTTCGACTATTGATGAATAAGTTACAGCCGCCTGATCATTTAGCGAAGTGGTTGATCACTTTGCAGGAATTTGATTATGAAATCAAGAGTAAGCCACCAAGGTTGCAAGGCATCGTGGAATGTCTAGTGGACTTTGGGGAGCCGAAAGAATCTGTGGCTGAAGATAGTGACATGGAGATGATATTTAAAATAGATACGGCATCTATTCCCTCCTGGTATGCTGCAATAACGCATTATTTATCAACGGGAGAGGCGGGATCCGAACTATCTAAGGCTGAGAAAAGGAAAATTAAGCAGCAAGCGTTAAAGTTTGCCTTGATCGCAGGTACATTATATCGGCAAGGGGTTGATGACATCTATCGCCGATGTGTGATGCCTGACGAGGTGCCATTCATTTTGGAAGAGTGCCATGATTCTGCTTGCGGTGGCCATTTTGCTGGACGGCTTACAGCACAAAAGGCTTTAAGAGCAGGTTATTGGTGGCCTGCCATCTTCCAGGATGCGTTTGCGTATGTTAAGCGATGCGATATTTGCCAACGACATGATAGTCGAGAGAATAGGAAACGACCACTCACCCCTATTATGGCGATACTTCCATTTGAGAAGTGGGGAATAGATTTTGTGGGTCCTATTACTCCGTCATCGACTACGCAAAAGAGGTACATCGTTGTAGCAACTGACTACTTCACAAAGTGGTCAGAAGCACGTGCAACAAGGAAAGATGATGCTAAAGAAACTGCTAGTTTCCTTTTAGAGCAGATAATATGCCGGTTTGGTCCACCGAAAGAATTAGTGTCGGACCGCGGAACTCATTTCCTGAATAAGGTGATCAAAGGTTTGACAGAGTTGTGGAACATCAAGCATAACAAGACAACCCCATATAATCCGCAAGCCAATGGGCAAGTCGAAAGCACCAACAAGCAGCTTGTAGGCATCCTGTCCAAAATTGTGTCGGAAAAGAAACGGGATTGGGATAAAAAGTTATACGTGGCAGTGTGGGCCTATAATACGACCTTCAAACGAGCCACTGGCCATACCCCGTTCAAGTTAGTATATGGGGAGGAGTGTGTCTTGCCTTTAGAAATTGAGCTGCCGACTATTCGGTTTGCCATCAATCATTCTTTGAGCGATGAAGACGCTCTTTTTGAGCGCTTGACGACACTGGCACATTTAGATGAGCTTAAGTTGCAGAGCTTATTGCACCAAGAAGTGGCGAAGCGCCGAATGAAGAAGCTACACGACCTCAAAGCCAAGAAGTACACCTTCAAGAAAGGACAGCTTGTTCTGTATTATGACGCACGACGTGAATTATTCCCAGGTAAGCTAGAACCCAAATGGGATGGGCCCTATAAGATCGTTAGGATAGGAAAGAATAAATCTACAGTGTTGTTAGCTGACCTTGAGGGGATAGAATTTAAAAATAAGGTTAATCTTAATAAGATTAAACCTTATTACTTCTGATTGTACTAATGCTATAACTGCCTTGCAGGTCTAGGCAAGATTGATCAAACATCTGCAAGGAAATCGTGATAGAGGTTGATGGGTCGTCTGATCCCTTATTTAGAACACCCATATTTAGAACAGAGATATCATCAAGGAAAGCTCATTTGGTGGAGCAAAGGATACAAGGTGATTGAGCAAGAAGGCGGGACATTTATTTGGGAAATCAAGGTCTTCTGCCATCATTGCCTACAACTTTTGACGAGCATCCCTGTTGAATTCAATGATGATGGAGGGATGGAGCCTACAGTCCACCCGTTGAATATGCTGAATTTCGATTACCATAATTACAAGTAGAGTTCAGGATGGCAGGATATGTAAACCCTTTATGGACGTACACCTTGTACTTTGATGGGGCGTCCAGGGGTGCATGCAAAAAAGGAAGTGTAGGAGTTGTCATCCAAGACCCCCGACGACGCATTGTCATGAAGTTAGCTGCTTATCTCGGGGCGAATTTTACCAATAATATGGCAGAATACAAAGCCCTGATTATGGGTTTGAATATTGCAAAGAAGGGTGGTATCTGCCAGTTGTTGGTGAAAGGGGACTCTCAGTTGGTTTTAAATCAACTCAATGGGACGTACATGGTACGGAACCCGATCCTTTGTATGTACCATCATACTGCCATAGCCCTGCTAGACGAATTCGATAGAGTGTCTTTTCAGCTGATTCCACGAAATTGGAACCAGTTTGCCGATTCATTGGCTAATCTTGCGTATGAAGAGGACCTCTTCTTTAATTGTGGCCCTTGTCCCGATATATCTATTGATGGTGAGACAGGACCTGGTCGTTTGTGGGGTATGCTTTCTGAACATGCCCTCTTTGGCAGACGATGGTTGATTTGGGTGATACAGAGGGTAAGCGAGACTCATCTACCTTTATTATCTCAGACTCATAGACTGATTAGACGACATGTGATGCGAACACCTCTTGCGATATACGCAGGAGGGATAGGTCATAATTTAATGCACCTAGTATAGGGCTACAAGCCCTGTTCCCCTGGGAATGGTATGCTTTGATGTCTATCATGGTTGTTCCCAGGTGGATGTTATGCGAAGTATGGTTGGATTTCATTAGGCCAAGAGGGCCGATTTAGTTTTGTAGCAAAGTCATGTCTGATTTCATTAGGCCAAGAGGGCCATTTCCCTGTCTAGTGCGGGTGCGTTTAATTGGGTTTTGGTTTAGTGTTGTGCTGGACAGGTTTCGCGGGTTGTGGAATTTTGTGGAGCCTGGAGGAGCCTTTGCTGCGATGGAAGCTTCTTGTGGTCATTCCAGGTGATATTTCTCCTTTACGAGTACCTTTCTTTCCTATTATATGTGTATTTGTACTTGTCGAGGGGATCTATTTTGGGGACCGGCAACCAAGGCATGAAGTCCCAGGTTTAGGCTAAGTATGTTTGAGGGAGGTCGGAGTAGTCATTGCTCCTGTAAAGACATTGTTAGACATTGAAAGACCTGTTTTAGAAGGAAGCCCTAGTGGCTCTGTTCTGCTAGCCTGCTACGCAGCCGTTCTAGGAGTTCCTGTTAGTAGTGAGGCAGTTAGAGAAGCCTGCTAGAAGATAATAATAATGATGCCAAGAAATCCTGAATATCCCAAAAGATGAATATAAATACGAAGGTGTGTAAAAAGGGGTTCTAACCCCTTTCTAAGAAATGAAAAGAAAAGAAATGAAAAGATATAAGCAGTTGATCATTGCCTTGCGAAGGCCTGGTAGGTTCCTGGGGACGAGTCAGACCCGGGGCCGATACCTTGTCTTCCTAGGGGTGGCTTCTTGCTGGAAAAAATAATATCAAAACCAGGAAGGTTGGAGCGAAAATAAAAGTGAGCGTTAGAAAAGGATTAAGTGTCGCCTTGCGAGGGCTTGGTAGGTTCTTGGGTGCCGAGACAGGTCCTGAGACCGATGCCCTGTTCTCCTTGGGTCACTACGCTCAGCTCCCTCCTTTTTACATGCCCAAGTATGTTCATCCAATCAAAATCCTAAAAGAAGACATGTACTGACAGAAAATATCCTTTGCTCAGGCTATAGGAGTCCTCGCCTTGTAGGAGCTCCTAGTTGTGTTGTCTTTCGTTGGTCAGTAGTTCAGACTACCACTTAGGGCAACTTCTTTGATAGGTTTTTTTAGTTTGGCTGTGTTGGAGCAGTTGGTTAGTGACTCACTTCGGATCTTCTATTAGATGATGCTAGGCCTACTCCTTGTGGATGTCATGCCTTGGTTCTGTCTAGGGATAGGGGAAGCATTGTGCTGAGTTTTATGATGATAATTGTTTTGTATCAGTTTGATGCTTCTTTGGTTGTTTATGTGCAGATATGTTCGTGGATTCGACGGGCTGAGTCGCCCTATCCCGTGGTCGCCAATGAGAGCGGAATTTAGGAGACGGCAAGTGCTTAAAAATAGCTAAAAATTATGAATATCAAGGGAAAAATATTCACTGTCAAAGGCGGCGCCTCGATCTAGGACGATTTTAAGCGCCAAAGTGCTTTAAAGGCGCCCAAGCGACACTTGGTGATTTTTCATAATTTTTCAGACAGTCGTGCGGGTTGACACAAGCTACTGGCCAATGCGGGATGCTAAGTCGGACGCCCAGGATTTTTCAGAGCTCGATTCGGAGTCCGGACGGGGGAAAGGCCACAAACCGGTCAAGATTTGAAAAGGTGGACATGAGTTTGGCCAAGTGGGCATGACCCTTGGGAGCCCAACTTAAAATGTCACATGAAACTTTGGGGGAGGGAGATGAAAAAAAATCGTGATGAAGATGGAGAAGTCGTGATCAGAGATGGCACCGAAATTTGCGCCCCATGTTGATCATGGCTCCTCCCTGCCTGCAAACAACCCCCCTATCTGACATTGGCCCTTGCCTACACTCCGTATGCTGATCATATCGCCGCCCTTCGCCCGTGGAATGGTGGCCTGGTTTGGAATTTCTGATTCTAGTCTTTCTCTCTCCTCCCTCTCTCTCTTCTAAAGGCAAGATCATGTGGGGAGAAGAAGGAAGAAGAAAGAATGATGGAGACTTGTCCGGCATGGACCGGATTGCTACACGGGCTGAGAATGGTGATTTGTGATGTTGCTGGACATGAAGGGTTGCTGTTTTCCAAATCTACAGCCATGGACACAAAACCCGAAACACGCGTTTAAGCGGTAAACTAAAAAATTACAAAGAAAATTTAGTGTTTTATGCTTTTGATTGATGGAATGCCGTTCATATGGACTAAGATTTGAGTATGCTGCTGATTCTTCTGAGTTCTTACTGTTTATAACCAGAAATTATGAAAAACATGCATTTCATGGCTCGAAATAATGTCAAGAAACCCGAAAACCATGAAAAATGGGGAAAAACAAGGGTTTTGGGCGTATAAATGGGGAAAACCGTCGATACACATCAACTAATCTTTCAATTTTGTTGCAAATGAACTAAGGGCCACAGCCCACAAACTGGTTTCAATTTTCAGCAATTTAAAAAATACAAGAAAATGGAAAAATGGCGGGAAAATGATAAAAACACCATGGAAAATAGGGGAAAAATACATTTGGGGCTACGAAAAATACAGAAAAATAGGATTTATGTTTGTTGATGTATAGCAAGGCTGGGGCATGAAGTTATGCTTCAGTTCAGCCTTGTTTATATGTTTTAGTGCGTGTTTCCTTCCTTTCTCCACATAAAATGACAAGGAAACCCTAAAAGAAATGAATATAATGATGCACTATCAACGGGGAAGGGTAGAGTTGTGGAAGAAATGGTTAAATGTCATTGAGCATGAGGAATAATTTGCTGATTTTATATGCATTGCATCTAGGACGGAATAATAATGATAAAAATTAAAACCTAGTAGCACGAAGATCGCTTCGGTGCTAGGTGTTGCAGCGAAGCACAAAGCGGTTAGAAAGAAAAGCATGAAAGAGATGTTTTGCACTTGCACGCTGCTGGTTTTTTTTCAAATGTTTGAGCACTAGGCATCCACCTCTTTGCATGATCATTTAGAGGAAATTAAAAGTATCAGAGTTAGCTCCTGGATATGCATAGCAATTGTCTTCAGTAGGCCCTTGACCCACAGTTGAGAGCGTGAGGTTCCTATGCTGTAGGATAGACGAGGGTTATAGGGGACAGCAAGTGAGGAAATGGTACATTCCTGGATACGTTTATTTGGTACCTTGAGCGACGTTTGTGCAAAATGTTTAAATGTCGAGCGACGCATCGAGGGGCCAATCCCCAAGGTGTAGGAGAGTCGCAGAGGGTTGACGGCATTCAGCCGTAGGAGGAACCCCATGTGTATGTGATTCGAGCCTTTTGGCTATGTGAAAGGGACTCCCTCTGAGGAGCAATATTGGGTTAGGATTAGTTGGACTACAACGTATCACAAATGCAATGTTTAGGAAGGCAGAGATTTTGATAGACGCTCCTGGCCGCGAGGCCGAGGGGTTGTCTTGTGCGTAGTGACGAGGTCCGGCTAGTGCATGAGCCAGTGCCGGCCCGTTTTTAGGTCCATCAACTCCCTTGGGGTTAGTATAGATGTGTACTCTCCGACAGGGTGCAACAAACTCAGTGGCACACATGAGAAATGCTATGAATAGATTACTCAGGGATTTTATACCACAATTGACAATGCCCTTCTTGGATGATATTCCAATAAAAGTGCGTGCAGTGGTGGATGAAAAGAATGAAGAGATGGATGCTCATGGGTGCAGATAGTTTGTTGCAGACCATATCGTGGATTGTGAGAGGATTTTGAAATGTCTAAAAGAGGTGCATTTAACTGTTTTTGGACAAAAGTCTGTCTTTGGAGTTGAAGAGGTTTTGATTGTTGGTCATATGTGTGGGCCTTATGGGCGAAGACCATCACCAACAAAAATAGATGGGATTGATAAAATGGAAGATGTATGCACCAATGTATCAGAGGTGCGTAGATTCTTGGGTGCATGTGTGTTCTATTTGATATGGATTACTCACTTTGCACATGTAGCCAATGTCTATATCAGCTTTTTCTGAGGAAAGGTCAGAGATTTCATTGGGAAAGGAAGCATTAGAAAGCAATGAAGAAATTGAAGCAACTCTTAAAATCTGCTCCTACATTGAGAAAGGCTGACTATTCACATGGAAATCCTATCATTATTACTGCTGATACAAGCCCAATCAAGATTGGATGGGAAATTGGGCAAGATTATGAGAAAGGGAAAAGATATGCAATATGCTTTGGTGCTAAAGTATTGAGGACTGAACGACAGAGAAGATATCCACAAGTTAAAAGAGAATTATGGGGAATTGTGGCAGCCCTTAAATGTGATAAGGAGTACTTTATGGGTGCTCATGTAGTCATTGAGACCAATTGTTTGCCAGTATTGGGTATGATTACTAGATGTGCTACTCAGAACATTGCTATACTCCTATGGATTGCATACATCAAATCTTTGAACCCTGAATTTCAGCATATTGCAGGAAGAGATAACCCAGTGGTGGCAGACATGTTATCTCGAGCACGCTATAAGAATGAAGATGGGATGATGGATAAGGAGGAAGAAGATGACTTTCTTGCGACTGAAAATGATGTTGTAAGAGTGAATTTAGCAATGCAAGGTGTTGCTACAATATTAAAAAAATCTTGGACAACAAAGAGAAGACACTTTAGATGTTTTGAATCTTGTGTAGAAGTGTTTCTGGAAGACAAATATGTAGGAGAGTGGCTGAGAATAGGTCAATACCTCAGTACATTAACAAAGAGAGATGAATGGTCAAATGAGGAGTTTAAGAAGATCAAGAGGAAAGCCTATGGGTTTTTCTTAAAAGATGGATACTTATGGAAACATGCTAAAAAGAAACAGGGTATGCCATTGCGAGTTTTGGGTGACAAAGCTTCACAAGTAAATATTATGTAAGAATTTCGTGAAAGCTTGTGGGCTGGTCATAGAGGTGTTTGGGGTACTTTTGCAAAGATCAAAGAAAGATATTGGTGGCAGGGTATGTATAAGGATCTTGCTCACTTTGTGGAAATATGCGCAACATGTCAAATGTATTCATCTATGAAACATCGGGATGGATTGCAGCCCACATATCCATTGTCTCTTCATTTTAAGTGGGTGGTGGATTTAGTCACGATGCCTACAGGTCTTTGGCAAATGAGGTATCTTGTGCTTGCCCGTGAAGACTTGACTAATCAAGTAGAAGGGAGAGCTCTACGTACTAAGACAACAAATGCCGTGTGTACTTTTCTCTTAGAAGAGATCTTTTGTCGATATGGCTATGCGGGAAAAATTACTGCAGATAGGGGTGAGCTGGATGCAAATGAAGCTCATGATTTCTTTGCACATTTGGGGATAAAGCTTGCTTTAACTTTAGCCTATAACCCTGAAGGAAATGGCAAAAGTGAAAAAGGTCATCCACCTATTGTGAAGGCATTGGCAAAAGCATGTGGAGAGAAGGTAAAAGAGTGGCCACGATTGCTCCCTTATGCTTTGTGGGCTGACAAAACAACTAGTAGTGCTATTACAGGATATATGCTTATAGAATTGATGTATGGTCAAAAACCTATCATACCGATAGAAGAGATGACAGTCACATGGAGTGAATCGAGAGGAGTTGTTGGCCTTGCGCATTAGACAGTTGGAAAGAAAGTCAAAAGACATAAAGGCAGCAATTGCAAAGTTAAGGATAGTAAGAATACATAACAAGAAATTGACAAAAGACATAGACTAAGACCAAGAACCATACAAGATGGGGATTGCGTATTGGTTTATGATAGCATTTTAGACAACCAGCATAGTGCCATGCATAAAGTTTTCAAAAGATGGTTTGGACCCTATGTGGTAAGATAGGTATTTGATAATGCCACTTATGCATTAAATGACTAGATGGGACAGCCATAAAACTTCCGCTAGTAGGGAAAAGAATCAAATTATTGAAGAGGCGAGAATCTACTGCCTATGATTGCCAGAATTGGTAGAAAAGGGTGGCCATGATACAGGGGATAGCCAGGAAGATATGGAAGATGAAGAAGAAAAGGATATGGTTACAGAGGATGAGGAGGACTCAGAATCCAGTGACAACTAGGATTTTGGCACATACCAAAGGATGTGCAAGTTCACAGGGGGTGGATGTCGTGATGCTATGCGGACACAGTGTGAAAAATCATGGAATGCATGATCATCCGACTTCTTTATTGATCTAGAGAGTCAATGTGATCTGAGTGTTAGTACTAATGTGACTTGCATGGATTATCCAAAAATACTAGATTTTTGGATAATTTTTGCCTATTTTTTATATTATTTATTGTAAAAATTTGAAAAAGTTAAAACAGCTTCTAGATTAGGATGGCATGCAAAAAGCAAGTTGCTTTTTTAGCCAGGGTTATGGGATGTTCATAAAAAAGACAGATTGACAAAATCGTGCGCGTCGCGATTGTTGTTGACAGGTTAAAAACTGTAGTTTGAACTGGAAGAGGAAGGAGTGATCTGGGAGATCCGTGATCATGTGTCCTTGGATTTTACCCCCCTTTCGGAGACAATGGAGCCATCAGATTTAGGTTCCGAGCAGTAGAGAAGGAGTTGTTATTTTTGATCCACGTTTTTGTTCTATGACGGAGCTCCAGGAGATCTAATTCCTGGAGAGTGCTTCTGAGTAGTGCCAGACAAAGGATTTCAGGTTCTGTTAATACATATTGATTTGATTCATTGTTCTTTGTCATTATTGTGTTTACCTCTTGTGTATTCTTTATCTTCTCTTCTATCTCCTATCTCTACTTCCTTCTACCTCTGATCCCCACCGGTGGATTCGACCTTTTGACAAAAACCCTCCAACATCGTGCCATGGGGAGGTGGATGTTTTGTGCGATTCCATAAATTAGAATTTCTTATGAATCATGATTGTGCGTGGAAACCCATTCAAAGGTGCTTCATACTCAAGATGATAAATATGAAGAAATATATGGTGATTCTCATAAATGACCTTCATTGGACTAGTTGATCATGAAGAAACCTATGATAGACCACAAATGGGATAAGTATGGTAGCCAAAGGTAGAGAAACCTAAATCAAATGCTCATAGAAATTAACCCTAAACCTAAAATATCACATTCATATACACATATGAAAACTAGTTTTTCAATTTCATACTTGAATATTCATATCCAAAAAAATCGTATAATGTCCACATGAAGATTACGCTGAGTGTGAAGTCCTATGATGCTAGAGGTCAATATATATCATGTATCTCAATAAATCTCCAAAGTATATGGAACTCTTCAATCAAAGGCTCTAGATACACATCCATAATCTTGCCTTTATGTCTATAAACTAGACACTCTTGAGCATCCTAGTGCAACCTATGAAAGAGAATATAATCCTTGATGCATGCATGAATGCAAGTGTAGTCTAACCCTCCAAAAGAAGTCACATATCTCCTTGCTTCATTCTATGAGGTTGGCAATTTATTTCATGATGGAAAAATCTTTGAAAAAAGCATACAAATCAAATTCAAAAATATATATCCAATGTCTAATAAATAATTGTTCCCACATTTTTACCCTAGAACATTTACTTTTGAATACTAGAAGCAAAGTACTTACTTGAGCAATGTATTCAAAGTTGAATTGCTCCATCCATAAATTTTTCAAAGATTTAGCAACTCAAGTGATGCACACAAAATTGAATACATACACTTTTTGTATAATAGAGTTCATGCCGAAGGGTATGTATGATCATGCTTCATGGCACCATCTTTCTTAATTCTGAGAAAAGACATTATAAACCATATTGTCCAAAACATCCTCCTCTATAATTTGAGGAGGCCATCGTAGAGGCTCATCATCCTCAAAGTCGTAAATATCTACTACTTGTGACACCTCCATCTCCTCTTGTTTTGGCACTTGGTCTCCATGTGCCATGCATATGGTAGCATGTGTGGGTGCAAGTTAGCATCCTACATTCAATAAGCAAAACATCTAAGTCACTACAAACATATCTCTTCAATTCAAGTGGGAGTTCATTTAACCCTTCAATGACCAATATATTATCAACAATGATTTTTGGGGATCCCATTCTCCATACATGTTAATATGGTTTATTGTGATTCTACGTGCCCGATGCATATACCCTCAACAATGGTAAGAGATACATTTTATCTTTTTCTCCAAACATGACAACTAATGATATAAATGTAAAATTTCATCATCCTTATCACTAGATGGTGAGGAAGCTTGAGGATTTTGAGGTGACCTTCCTCTTAAGAATGTAGACATGTTCCCTAATCAATCAATGTGCCCTACAAAACCCATTTAGCGTTTATAGACATGTCTAACTATGCAAGCACAATCTCTATTTATCAATTTAAACATACATAAGAAATTGTGTTTATGTCTCCTAAAAATGTGAAACTAAATGCGACAAAGTCTTTAAATCTTTCCACCCCACAAATGGCATCCAAACTTATTTCTAATACACTATTTCAAAAAGCAAAACAAAAGAGAAAACAAACACCAATATCCAATGGAAGGGAGAAGACTTGCTTTTCTCAATCCACATGTGTGAGAAGCCCTTGCTCTTCTTCTTGCCCTCATCTTCTTTTATAGATAGACAAGGTATACTCTCTATTGATTTTCTTCTCTTCACCAATGATTCATGAAGCTTTGTCATATTAGAAGTATTTTGAGTTTTGATTTTTCTTATATAGAATATTAATGGTATTCTAATTGAAACGAAATTAGAGAATCTCTTTTTTTAAATGTCTGAGCCACCTTTTCTTTTGCATTTATCTATAGTTATGGAAGAAGCCTTATGTTAAGTGTAACTTACCTTGAGTATATTTTGCATTCATGAAGCTTTGTCCTTAGAAGTATTTTGAGCTTTGAGTTTTCTTATATAGAATATTAATGGTATTCTAATTGATAAGTAATTAGAGAATCTCTTTTTTTTTTTAAATCTCTGAGCCACCTTTGTTTTGCATTTATATGTAGTTATGGAAGAAGCCTTATGTTAAGCATAACTTACCTTGAGCTATAAGAGGCAATGTTTTGTCTTTTAAAATTCTCATATCTCATCAAGAATTTGTGTTGGCACTTAGGCAATGAATTTGTTCTTTAGTATGAGCTATTAATTCAACCAATGATCCTTTGTCTTTGTTCATTGGGTTGTGAGTTGAGTTTTTCCTTCACTAATGCAACATAAATTTTCATGTCCCCCTAGCAATGAAGTGATAACTAACAAACTATGACCTTGGTTTGGGTTGGTCACCCAAACCAATGGCTTTTCTTCTATTTTTAAATTTCACAAAACTAGAGTGGAACACCCACAAAAGTTTATCAAGCAATTAGAACTAGGTTGCATCACTCAGGGGATCCTAAATATAGCCTACAAACTTCAAATCCTTAGGTATCAACTATAAATGGATTGAGCTTTGTGAATGACATTTGAGTCGATAATAATCTCCACTACCATTGGATTATGAAACCACAAAAAAATACTTTCTTAAGTGATATAAGGTGAAAATGTATAGGATTTGTGGAAAAATATCAACTTCGAAGAAGGTCAACCTATCAAAACATTTTCCCTAGAATATAAAAGGCTATGGGATCACTAGAACAGCTCATTTAGGAAAGGTGAGAAAGTTTCAAACATATTGAAAGTCAAGTATTTACTACAATATATGGAGCCTATATATTGACATTTCTAGCAATTTTTTTAGTCTATGCATAATTTCCCCCTATTGTTGCTAAAAATGTCGATGAGTGATGCTAATAGCAATGCTTAGAGCTACTATAATCATGAGGATTACACTAAATCATGATGTTAATGGTAACTATTGCAATAAAACTACACTCATTTGGGCATCAAGGTAAACTCACTACACTCATAGAATCAGAAGCACATTGGCTAGGTGAGAGATAGCCATTAGAGCTCACTTGAAACACTTGAAATAATAAGCATTCCATGGGTCTTGGAAGTTGAGTGTGAGCTTCCACTTCATTTTGGTTATGCTATTACGGGGACCAACACATTCAAGCTTGAATACTTGTGCACTTCAAATCGAGTGTCGAAGTATGGTTTCATCCTTGAACCAGTGCTTGATATAGGTAGGAGGTTTGGGATTTTAATCGTTGAAGCAAGTAAGTATTTTGAGTTTTTAATGATTAGGCAAGTATGATAAATCATATCACTACTTGAGCTTGGATTTTGGTTGCATCTAGAGTAGGATAGGACCAAGAAATAGAAGCAAATATCTTTAGGGTTGCTGATATAAACAGGCCCGAAACAGGGAAAAAACAAGGAAAAAAAGGGGTTGACATCCATTGACAAGGCAAGAGCAGAAATACGGCAACACTCGGGTACTAGAAGGAGGGGTTAAAACCCAAGGAAGAGGGGGTAAAGGCTCAGTTTCAGTTTCAGTAGTAAGAGTGAGGGAGAGAGAGAGAAGAGAGAGAAGAGAGAGTTCCAAGTCAAAGCACGGATTGATCATCGCGTACAGGTGTTTTTCAACTGCGTCAGGTATACACAACCTTGCTCCTTGACTATTCTTGCATTCTAGAAGTTTGTGGCTTGGCATGCTCAGAATCATTGCCATCGAATTGATTTTCACCTCATCTAGAACCATGGCTATCGGAATCAAACTCCTAGAATTGTTGGACTCGCATGTTTGATTCCAAATAATGGAATGTCCCAATTTTGAAAATCGGACCACTCAGACACCACCCAACCCATCTGATCAAACACATGGCTTGTCCGATTTGGACAATTGAACAATCAGATACTCATACCATTGACAATTAGAAGATAAGGAATCAGACACTCGGACCTCTCAAAATCGAACTTGTGAGAATCGAACAATCGGACCAACCAAAATCAGACAGTTTGATTCTAATAATCTGACGCCTAAAAATCAGACACTCTAAATCGAGACCAAAAGCTGATAGGCAAAATTTCTAGATTCAGCACATCCCGGGCTTGGTGGAGCACCTCTCGCAGTAGGGAAACCTTTCAATAGCCTTCCAAATGCATTTGATGGCTCATAGAGCCTCTTGACTACAGAAAGTGTGACTTGATGACCTACAAGTGACAGCTATCAAACCCATTAGTTTTTCGCCCATTTAGACCCCCAAATTGACCCTCAGACCCCATTTACTCCTTGATCAAGCTAAGAGACACACTAGAGGCCCTAGAGAACACATAAGAGTGGCTAGAAATTGCACTTAGAGGCATATTTAGCCAAAAATGGAATAGGGGAAGAGCAAGAACTACATTCATCATCCTAGATTCACACCCCATATTATTTGTCAGTGGAAGTACATTTGAAAGCTGAAAGTCAGATTTTGCACTGTGCATGAAAATATTGCCACATACACATCGAGTGGATGTAAGTTGATGGATGTTTGTAATAAGAAGGAAGACACTCAAACATAACAAGCTGAACAAACCTACTAATAGGAGATGACCCTCAGACTTAGATAAACGATCGAGAACCCCAATCAGTAGGACTAAGAGAGAGACAACACAGAACGTTAGAGGCATTGACGGATGACACCATTGGAGGCACAACACTACCTGACTTAATCAACCTCATCGAGAGCCTCTGGAGCAAGAAGCCGCAGACATGTCACGATCTAACTCCAACTGCGAGAATGACCGAGCTCAATTTGAGAAACTTCCTAGTCGACATCCAACGGATGGTGAAAAAATACGACTTACAAACTAGGATGGACCACCACAGTAGGCCATCGAAAGACATCATAGAAGGCCTCAAGGAGAAGAGGAGATTAGCATGGCTAGTGCTACAAAAGATAGTAGCTTACAACCACAAGTAGCAAACTAGGATGTTGCAACAAGACATTGAGATGCGAAAAGTCCAACGTGTTTTAGCTCTAGCCATGTATGGGACCTAATGCGGAAAGGGAGAGAGCACTAGAGGCAAATTTTATGTTGAGCGAGCTTCTCATGAAGAAAATACATCTGCAAAGCAAAGTGCAGCAGCCTTAGCAACCTCATTGCTCATAGTTAGGAATCACCCAAGGCTCCAAGAGCCAGTCAAAAATCCCCGTAGTCTTGAAGTAGCTAGACAAATACTAGACGGAGCAACAACCCAAACAGTTTCATAGAGTAGTTTGAGAAAGTCTACGAAGCTAACGGCCTCACGGATCTTTCCCAACACTTGCAAGCTTTCAACCTTTGCCTAGGAGATAAGGGTAGGACATGGTACACCAACTTAGATGTGGCAGAGCAAAACAACTTAAACAACCTCAAGAATCTCTTCATCAAGAGGTTCTCTGAGGTTGGGTATTCTAATAATCCCATAGTTAGGTTGATGAATGTCAAGTAGAAGGACAAGGAGGACATCAGGGATTACATTACCCATGTGCAAAGTCTCTTTAAGACAATCCTGACCAATGAGTGACCCACTAAAAGAGCAATCTCCATAGTCTTCCTAAACAAAATTCCTAGCAAGGAACTCTACAAGGCCTTTGGAGGAAACTCAAGCTTACCGAGAGATATACTAGCTAGGGTCTTTGAAGAGGCCATACGAGTGGATGAACAACTCAAAGAGAGAAGCTCTAGGAACTCAAACCGAGACAATACTAACTCTAGATCCTCAGAGAGAACCACAACATCTGGTAAATGGTCAGTGTCCTGATCATCCAAGATAAGGGAAAAGCATTAACCTAAGCCAAGAGCTAGCAAAGATGAAGATGGAGCTAGCAAGGCTCTAGGAGATAGTGAGGGGACCTACGCTCCTGCATGTCCAATGTGTGTGCATTGTGGTGGAAATCACCTTTCAATTGAATATCACAATGCTAGGTCTCAACCTTGCACCAATTGTGGTAGGTTTGGCCATGACACCATGTATTGCAGGCTACCAAGGAGGGATCTATACTCATAGCCATACAACCAACCATACCTAGGGAATAGGCCACCAAACTTCCTTGAAAGGGGAGCCCTGTTGTCTCTTCCAACACCTAACAACATGAAACCAACCATCCCTAGAATGGAGATTAATCCCACAGGCATCCCTAGGCCACCTGGACCTTTTGTAACCCACCCCTGAGAAATGCTCCAGTCCATTACATTGAGGAACCAAATGATGAGGAGGCATACGTGAACCCTTACATCTCATACGACAAAGAAGGAAACCCCATCCTCATGGACTATCGGCCAGTGATGTTGATGGTGTTGGGTAGAGGTAGAGGTAGAGGCCTGGGAGGGCAGAGCCAAGAACCAAGGACTTGCAGTCACCTAGTACACATCTCTTTGCATTACCTCAAGAGGGAGCAAGCCAATAAAGAGAAGACTGACCTTAGATGCCTAGAGTGCGGAATCACCCATCTATTTACCAATTTCCCTAGAAGGAAACCATCCTCTACTTTAGTAATTGTGCCATCAGTGCCATTGGGGTTTTTCGGAGTTGAAACACTTGATGGAGAGGCTACGCCGGCTACGCCCATCCTATTGCATGTTATGACCTGAGCACAAAGATGAAGCAAGCTGACATACCATTGTTAGGGCCTAGTAACCTAGACGTAGCCTCAATAGGAAAAAAGAGTCATAGTAGGTAAAAGAAGAAGAGAACTGAGGCAAAGATCACGCTTAAGACGGAGAGTGCCATGACACTTCCCATAGGAAAAAGAGTCACAAATGTAGAGGCAAAAACATCTGCTCCGAAGACTGCAAAAAACAAAAGTGCTAAGATTGGGGAGTAGCCTAACCCAAAGCGCTAGCTTGAATCCATAAATAAGGTCAAGGAGTGGGTGGGAGAAGCCAAAGATCACTTAAAGGATGTAGAGTCCATATTAGAATATGAAACAAATGTGATTTCTAGTGTGAACACACCAGTCTAAAGTCAAGAGATGCATCTACACCACGAGCAACACAACATAGGCAAAGCTTAGGCACCACACAGGCCAGCAAACTAGCTAAGACCATTTTCCAAGAAGCATGAGGAAAGCAGGCAATTGATAACCTTCTTACAATGCTAGTGTCAACCCCTTTGACTTTGCACCTAGGAGACTTTCTTAGGCAGCACCCAACGCTATGGCACGAGTTGAAGTAGTGGGTGGAAGGACCAATCAAGCAAGGGGCAGCTAACCTACACGACCTCGATGCAATGACTCAGATACCAAGCTTGATTCTACACTCAGTACCCCAGTACTTACATGTTAATGCTTTCTAGAAAGGCACTAAGATGCATGTAGTCTTGCCTATCCTCACATTAAGGAACGCAATGAGGAAAGGAATCGTAGACACTAGGGCAGGAGTCAATGTGCTTAGCCACGTAATGCTCCAAGCTTGGGGTAACCCGCTTGTTAATAATGCTAGGTTCAATGTCACACTGGCCAATGGGATGAAAGTTAAGCCATTCGAGGTGTTGAAGAATTGGCCATTGAAGATCGCAGGAATCCAATTTTCAGTGGATTTCATCATCATGAAGGGGGTAGACTATGACATCCTACTAGGCCAACCCTGGATCCAGAACATGCAAGTCATAGAAGATTGAGGCAATGGTCTGATCTTCTTGGGCAATCGAACAAAGGAAGTAAGGGTAGAGATGGATACTCGAAAGACCACTCCAATCAACCTGAATACCATCTCCACCATGCTAAAGGATGACGCTCAAGTTAGGAAATCTTACGGGCTGCTAACAAAGTATATCCCTTGCCCTGAGGACTGTTAAGACTTCAAACTCTTTTATCTTTAGTATCTGTGTAACTGACACTCTGTCACCTGTCATGTCTAGCTGTATCAGCAAGTGTGGGATATTAAATAAGACATGGTATCAAAGAAAATAATGGGCTCTGTGTGGTGGATAGCATTTTGGAAGAAGACTTGAAGACTGAAGGCCAAGGGTTCCTATGAAAAGCAAGTTGCCTGCCATTGTTGTTTTACAAGGTATGTGTTGAATGTATTTTACCTTGCTTAAAGGAGAGGTTGTCTGAGTCTGTCTGGAGCATTATGGAGGCTTGTTTGAGCGCTTTGAAGAAGGCATTGGCCATCATTGGTGTGAAGGACTAATGCTGATCCCCCCATGCTACATCATGTGATTGTGCATCTTTCTTGTTTGATCTCGTCTACTGCAACTGAATATATTGAGCACTAACCTAGCTACTCAATGCTTGGAGATACATTGTGGAAGGTACTTCAAGGTCTCTTAACATGGCAATGCATTGATGGAAGCTCATTTTGAAGGTTATGTACAAGTACAAAGATGTGGAACAAAGCATA
Organism: Lygodium microphyllum; assembly: GCF_053477565.2. Classification (NCBI taxonomy): domain Eukaryota; kingdom Viridiplantae; phylum Streptophyta; class Polypodiopsida; order Schizaeales; family Lygodiaceae; genus Lygodium; species Lygodium microphyllum. Next base: position 78,604,798 of record NC_141149.1, read on the forward strand.
AGCAATGAATATACAGCATACACTAGATCTTGGTTGAAGCATTGAAGCTATCTAACATGCGTTCTTGGCTCCATTGAAGTGTAGATACATCTTAGAAAACATAAATATTATGTCTTATGCATTTGAGTTGCAATTTCTTGGACAAAACACTCAGATTTGAGAGTGTATGACAGGATGAAAACTCTCATAAAATGGTGGACAGCAAGCACTCATTGGTCCTGAAGCATTACATAACATCGGTTAACTTCTGTCAAATCTATGACATGGCATATGTCTGCTGAATGTTTGGAGGACTGAGATGAGCATTGAATGCTCATAAAAGCTAAAGTTTGGAGCAAAAAATAAATGCATTAACATTGTTTTGGCTAGTTACAAACAGGGAATGCATTCTATGGCATTGTCTATTGAAGATAGAGTGTCTATGGTTGTCTGTATGGTAATGTATTGACCCCTACATTTGACAGCACATGTATGAAGTACTTTGAGGACATTTTCCAGCTAGATAAACCTGGTTTGACTAAGTATTGGCTAATTGCAACCTAAAAGCAAGGTATTTAACACTTGTAGTTGATGTATATTCACTGAACTGTGCCCACATGATCATGTATGGACTCCTACATGTATTAGTAGATGTCTGAGAGTTTTTGGAGCATGTATGACATGTATACATCTCAATTTTAGCCTTAAAAGAGCTAGTGGTCATTGACAGCCTGCAAATTTTAGACTGCGTGTTTGGTTGACTGCAGTGAGGTTGCATGACACAAAATTACAACTACATGGCCTATGTGCTAATTGATGTAGCTACAGGTTATGCCACACGTTTGTGGATGGTCTTGAGAAGTTAATGGGATGAAATACCTTGATTACATCAAACATTTTTTTGTAGAAAACTATCATAAAAAATCAAATACTGGAGTTGGTCAGTTAGACTTGTTGGCTTGCAAGAAGTCGAGCATTGACTAGCCATTTTCTGTTACAATATGGCAAATGCAAACATGGCCGACAACATAACCCAGATAGTGGGGGAAAAGCTTGACAAAAATAATTATGCCATATGGAAGTTTTGCATGGAGAAATGATATTGGGACTTGGTGACAAGTATTGAAGCTAAACCTGAAATCCCAGAGAGGAATCCTACAGTAGCTGATCAAAGACAAGCACACCAAGCTTGGTTGAAAAGAGCTTGCAGGGTGCTACACTGGTTATCTTTGTGTATCTTGGATGTTATGGTAATGCAGATCATGAACTTTTAGTCACCAGGAGATGCATGGAACATATTGATCAAGTATTATGGCACAACTACCAGTGCCAAGAAGATACAATTAAAGCATAAATTCAACAACATGGAGAGAAAAGGCATATCTATACAGAATTATGTCACAGAGATTAAGACTATTGTGGATCAGCTGGCATCCATTGGCACATAGGTTGAGGATGAATACATGGTTGCAGTGACATTAAGTGTCTTGGGATCTGAATATAAACCATTTGATACTTCCATATCTATACGGGCTGAAATGCCAGATTTCAATGAGCTAGTTGCATTGTGTATTCATGAGGAAGTTAAACTTGGCTTGTTGGCTACAAGCTCTAGCAGGTCCAAGAGCAAGGATGGTGTCTTTTATTTGCATCAATGCAGCCATGGCAGTCATCATTGAGGTTATGTTTCTGGCGGCAGAGGAGGCCAGAAAAATGTATCTTATGGTAATAATAACCAGGAGGGTTCAAATGCAAGAGGAGCTAGAAATTTCAGAGACAGAGGGAGATCTAGCCCTATAGGCAGAGGCTCCTGGCAACAACAACATCCATCTGACAATCCTAATAAGGATAAGGATTGTCACTACTATGGAAAGTATGGTCATATTGCCAAGGGTACTACTGGAAGAAGGAGGGCAATCAAAAGGGCAAGTAGCATGGACATTATGCATCATCCAGTCAGACAGATGATGCTTTTGGGGATATACTATTTGCCATGACATATGTGAAAGATAGGGCTGCGAAGAAGTCTATTGAGGATGTTGTTTGGTATATTTATTTGGGGGCATCAAATCATATGACCCCTCATGGTGACTGGTTTATTAACATGGTGCCTAAGATGAATGGCTATGTATGCATAAGGGATGACACGCAGCATAGCATTGAACATAAAGGCAAAGTGCCTTTGGTAATCCATGATGGCAAGAAGAAAAACTTACATGATGTATTTCATGTCCCATCAATTACTAAAAATATGTTGTCTATGGGCTAGATGACTAAGCAAAATTTGCAGGTTAGGTTTAATAAGCACGGTTGCTTCATTGAGGAGTTTGGTAATGGCTACAAATCGATTGCTCTGGTCATAGGAATGGCAAGATGTTTACTCTTGATGCCACTTTGCCACAGTTGAAATCAACCATGTTTGCCCATGGCTCTAGCATAGTTAGAGATTTAGAAATATGGCATAAGAGAGTGGGGCATGTTAATCTTCAACAGCTGCAAATGATGCAAAAGAAACAGCTTGTTACAGGTCTACCTAAGTTTGTTTAAATAGATATTGATCATGTTTGTGATGCTTATTAGTTTGGTAAACAGTCAAGGTTTCCATTTGTCAAGCATGTAAGAAATAGTAAGTGATTGTTGCAATTGGTTCATCTTATGTGTGGGGGCCAGTCCATAATGCATCTATGGGAGGCCCTAAGTATTATGTGAGATTCATTGATGACTTTACTCTCTATACTTGGGTTTATATACTGAAAACAAAGGATAAGGTGTTTGTTATTTTTTAGCAATTTAAGCATTAGATTGAAAAGGAATTTGATTGTTACATCTCTTTTTTGAGATTTGATAGTGCTGGGGAGTATGTGTCAAATGAATTTGATAGTTTTTTAGCTGAAAATGGCATACGTAGGCAGCTTACATGCAGCTACACTCCACAACAGAATGGGGTCGTTGAATGAAAGAACATGGTCTTAATGGAAGCTGCTCATGCAATGATGAATGAGAAGAAGATGCCGCTCTATTATTGGGTTGATGTTGTTATAGCAGCCATGTATATCTTGAATAGGATTCCCACTGCAGGTACTCATGATATGACATCATTTGAGAAGTTGTATGGCTACAAGCCTAGTATCAGTCATATGAAAGTATTTGGCTATGTTGCCTATATGCACAGCCCTTATGAGAAGAGAAAGAAGTTGGATCCAAAAGTGCATAAGTGTGTCTTTATCGGTTATTCATAGGAGAAGAAGACATATAAATGCTATGATCCCTCTACTCAAGAGCCACTAGTGACCAAAGATGTTATCTTTGATGAGATGGCATATTGGTATGCATCACCTACTACAGTGCCATCGGCTATGCCTTTTATACATGTTTCTACAGTTGATTCATAGCAACAAAGCAAAGTATTGCTTTGATAGGCCCTAGTGGTACGATAGTATCTCCATGGACAACAGAGCTCTGGCTCACCGTCCGCTAACACCACTATGTGAGTGAGGGGGAGATATGGTGGACAGAAAAAGGAAAGAGCAAGCTTCTAATGATACATCTAGTGTGATGACACCTGGTAGGATGACTTCAGGCTATGACTCAGTTGAGAGTCTAGACAGTGAGCTTAGTATTTTGACTGTGTATACATTTGACACTAGGCAAAACAAGTATATTCCACCTCATGAGAGAGGGGAATTGAGTAGTGCACCATAGCTTAGATGCTCACATAGAGTCAGGTACCTTGTGGATAGGCTGACTTATAATGGTTACTCTACGAAGCATTATGCTTACATGACAAAAGTGACAAAGATCAAAGAACCGACTACACAGCTATGGATGAGGAAATATATACCTTGATTGAAAATAGAACATGGGATCTTGTACCACTACCAGAAGGAAACAAGACCATTGGCTGCAAATGGGTCTACAAGATTAAATGCAAGTTGGATGGCAGTGTAGAGAGGTACAAAGCTAGGTTGGTCGCTAAAGGATATGCTCAGCAGTATGGGTTATAGACTATGAGGAAAGATTCAACCATATTGCCAAGATGGCAACCATATGAACAGTGATCACATTGGTTGGTGCTAAAGGCTGGAAATTGTAGTAGATGGATGTTAAGAATGTGTTTCTCCAATAGTGATTTAGCAGAGGATGTTTATATGGATCAGCTTGAAGGGTATGTACACCCTAATTTTTAGCATTATGTATGCAAGCTTAAAAAAGCATTGTATGGGCTGAAGTAGGCTCCGAGAGCCTAGCATGCAAGGATCGGTAATTACTTGCGGAGTTTGGGATTCACTGTTGGTAGGGCTGATCATAGTTTGTTTACTAAAAAGACAGACAAAGGTTGATAGTGTTGGTTATCTATGTTGATGATTTGATAATCATAGGTGTGATGATGACTTGGGGATACAACATTTTATGCGGATGTTGAAATTTGAATTTGATATGAAAGACTTAGGTGAACTGAAGTATTTCTTGGGTATTGAGGTGATCAAGGCTGAAAATGGTTTATGGCTAATGCAGAAACATTATGCCATAGAAATGCTAAAGAAATATGGCATGGCTGAATGTAAACCACTAGATACACCTCTTGATCAGAATGTCAAGTTGGACATTAGCACTGGATCTGAAATTGATGATGTGACTATGTACAGGCAAATGGTTTGGAAGTCTAATCTACTTGACCATCACCAAGCCTTGACTTGAGTTATGCTATTGGGCTCATAAGTCAATTCATGTAGAAGCCCAGAAAGCCACATTTGGATGTTGTTAGGTGGATTATGAGATATGTAAAGTCCACCATAGATTATTGGTTGTTTTATATGAAATCTAAGCCCTTCACACACTGATTGGATACATGGGTGCAGATTGGGCAGGATGCTCATATGACCGTAGATCTACAAGTGGTTATGCCTTTGGATTTGGAAGTGGAATGATCAGCTCAAGCAGCAAGAAGCAACCTACAGTTGCATTGTCTAGCACTGAGGCAAAGTACAAGGGTGCTGCATTGGCAGCATGTGTGATTGCATGGCTGCTCAAGCTTATGCCTGATTTGGACATACAGGTGGATGCTCTAGTGACCTTGTTATGTGAAAATCTCACTAGTGTACTACTTGCAACAAATCTAGTTTATCATGCCAGGTCTAAACACATTGAGGTATACTACCATTTTATCATAGAAATGGCTCTTACAAGGAAAGTAGATCTTATGCATGTGAAGACTGATGAAAAGGCTGCATATATCTTTACCAAGTCTTTGGGTAAATATAAGTTTAGTGTTTTCTGATAGCTACTTGGTGTGCAGAGGCTATCTTGAGTTTGAGGGGGGGTGTTAAGACTTCAAGCTCTTTTATCTTTAGTATGTGTGTAACCAACACTCTATCACCTATCATATGTTGAGTTGTATCAGCAAGTGTGGGACATTAAATAAGACGGTGACTTTAGGCTGTGTGTGAATGGTCTATAAGACCTTTAGTGTGTTGTATTCACTTCAGTTATGTATTATGGAATAATGAAGGAAATGAGATGAGAGCACATTTCTCCTCTCTATTGCTCCAACCCTTCTCTCTGTCTCACAACAAGGATGAGAGGGATTGGATGCTTATGCTAGCCACAATCAATCTGTCATTCTCAAACAACGAGGAGGAATATGAACACGCCACTAAGGTAGTCGATAAGCCCATGAATGAGCCCTCAGTACCTTTATGCATGATGGCAAGAATCTTTTGTAGCTCACCCAACCCTATCACATTCCAGGTCCCGAGTGACAAGCGAGAGCTCCACAAGATCTTAGAGTACTTGATGGATAAGCTAGCTGGCAACCTAGCCGCTAATTTGAAACCCCTCAAGGATCTGATGGACAAACCCAAGTGGCAATGGGCCAAGTTACATGATATAAACCTAATGTACAATTGAGCCTTGGTCACAGATGAGAACAAAGAGTGTAGAAATCTAGGAGATGACGAGCAATCAGACGAGGATAGTTCGAATGATAGGTACGAGGACTGGTGTTCTTTTAGTGAAGAGAGTGAGGAAGCGATTGACATGATAGAGTATGACACTGATGGACATGAGATTGAGTAAAAAAGTAGATTCCAATCCACAAAAAGAGATATTTTTTAGAATCGAGAGAGGAATCATGCAAACAAAGTGTGATTGCACATGGTTGGAGCACACAGGAGCGATTGACTACAAATGAACAAGGCTCACCCAACCCAATGCCACATCGCTACGTAGGATGGAATCACCTTCGGAGCTACAACCACCAAGGGAAACTCCCTCTTCCAGCAAAGACAGAGAGTTTCACTCTGAGTTAGAAGTAAGCTCAAATAGCGTCCATAAGTTCAGCCGACTACCTGAGATTAGACGCATCAAGGGGGACCTACCAATCCACCTAAGGTGCAAAAAAAGCCACAAGATCTACCAAAGAAATTCAAAAAATTTAAGAAAGGTGATAGAGTAGAGATATTGCAGGGTGCTAAGAGACAAGGACAAGCAAACGAACTTGTAGAAGGGCCCGCCAAGATCAAGAAGGTCAACTTGGCTGAAGAAGGGGAGAAGCCTCGACCTATCTTCATAGGTGACGACCTAACCGGGCAGGGACAAGAAAATCTCATTATGCTACTACGAGAGTACATAGACATATTCAATTGTTCCCTCGATGAGCTGAAAGGAGTAGATTCGAGTATAGTGTCTCATAACATCCCCATGACACCAAACACAATGCCGATCAGGCATGTAGTGACCATACCCTATGAATTCCAAGCATGCTAATGCAATCAAGGAGGAGATAGAAAATTTGTTAAAAGCAGGATTCATCTATGAAATTGAGCACACATACTAGGTTTCGTCCATTGTAATCATCCTAAAGAAGAACGAAAAAATCAAAGTATGCATTAACTATAAGAAAGTCAATGCTGCTATGAAGAGAGACAAATATCCGCTACTGTACACTGAGCACATACTCAAGAGAGTGGCTGGCAAAGAAGCCTATAGTTTCTTGGATGTCTTTTCAGGCTACAATCAGTGCATGTCCACCCTAATGATAGACATAAGATCACATTCACTACCGAATGGAGTATCTTTACCTACATAGTCATGCCTTTTGGGCTAACAAACACACATGCCATGTTCCAACAACTCATGTGTGCCATCTTCAAGGACATGCTTAGACGAGAGTTAGAAGTATTTTTTGGCGATCTATGTGTTCACTCAAGTTGGCGCAAACACCTACACAAACTCCGCGCAATCTTTGAATGATGTAGATTGTATCCTCACTCAGTGAACCCCCTTAAATGCCAATTCAAGGTGAAACATGGATGCATCCTAGGACATGTGGTGTCCAAGAATGGCATTGCCACAAACTTCTCAAAATTCAAGGTTATTTTTTATCTTCCACCACCAACCAGCAACAAGGGAGTTTAGTGCTTCCTAGGACATACGGGATACTATCGGTGATTCGTGTTGAACTATGTACTAGACTCTACAAATTGCTGATAATATTCGAATGGATCAAGGAATGACAATGTACATACAAAGAGTTGAAAAAGGCTTTGATAAATACATCCATTCTATGAGTCTTAGACTAGAACATCACCTTCCATGTACATATTGATGCCTTGAAGTTTATTGTGGAAGCTATTTTGTGTCAATCTAGAGAACACAACTTAGACTATCCTATGAGTTTTTCTAGCAAAAAACTCACAAATATTGAGACGAACTATTTCACAATGGAGAGAGAGGGTTTGGCCATGGTCTTTTTCGTAAAGAAATTCCAACATTATCTTTTGGAAATGCCTTTCACCTTATTTGTTGAAGATCAAGCCTTGCTTTATCTTGTAAATGAACCTTGTGCTACAGGACACATCACTCAATGGTTACTTCTTCTTTTAGAGTTCAACTTCTCCATGGTGGTATGCAAGGGAAAGCAGCACTTCATGGTTGATCACATGTCCCGCATAACCATGGGAGAAGCCGCTAGACAAAGTATAGTACATGACTTACCAAATGCGCATCTTTTCAACCTGTCTAGCGAAAAGGACCTATTTAGAGCCGACTTGACACATACTAAGTAGATGACTTAGTCCAAGTACTAGAGCATGAACCTGCCTCTCTTATAAGCTTGTTAAAAAATCCACTCCCTTCAGTCAAGGATATCCTTCCCAAAATCTATGATCTGCCAACTACCATGGGGGACCAATGACCATGTCAACAAATGGTCAACAAGCAACTTATTGACTCGAAACAACCAAGGTTGCCCCTTGGTTTTGTAAATCTCAAAAGTCCTGATTGCCCTTCTTAAAGCTGGCTGCTCCTGTGTGTGTGAGTCAGCAGCCTGTTTTTCTGCATTCAGATTGCTTGACAGCTCTATGCAGCATAGTGTTGTATCATTCCTCACAATTTTTTCAAAGCCTTGTTATTTTGTCAGCATGATGCTGAGGAAGGTCTTTGGGTCTATTTCGATCTTTTAATATATTCTGTGGGTCAATCTCTATGCACTGGAGTGTTTCTACATTTAATGAAAAGCTTAAAGGCAGAAATTCTTTCCCGGCTGTCAAAATATGCTTTTAAGAACACAATGTCAGAATTCAAGAACACAAGATGATTGTCTATTGGGATTCTAGAGTTTTACTATTTTACATTTCAATCTAAATTTTTGGTTTGACAGTGGAGTTATTTTTCATGACATGTTAGCCATAAACTTTGGATTTTGGATATAATATGTATGTGATTCAAGCTTGAACTTTGACTGTTTGTGTACATGTGGAATGACGACATCTATATATGGCTAATTGGTTCTTATAGGTGATTTGAACTTTGACTGTCTTTGTGAACATGTCGAATGACAGCATATATATGAGTAATTGATTCTTACAGGTGATTTTATAGATTCTTGCATCAAATTTGGACTGGTGTTGGTGGATTTTCTGAGACAAGTCAGCATGCGTGTATTTGTTTAATATATATGTGCTTATTGCTCTTTCCCTATTTTGCTGGGTAGGGGCAAAACAAATAGCAGGCAAGACAAAACACTGCATACATGAGAAAAATTGTAAGGTTTGAAACACGATACACCTATAGGAAATGGTCCCTATGCTTCCATCATTGAGCTGCTGTTCCTAGCATCTATCTGGTTGCTCCAGCTTGATATCGCCTATAACACCTGTAGTTGATCTAGAAACAAGTACCATTTCAGACTAAATTCTGAGCTATCCATAAATTCACAGAGACATTGGCTTGGCGGTTTGTTGTCTTCCAGTTTCAGTGATGCATGCCAGACTTTATGCATCATGGGTGCTGCTGCTCTGTCAATGTCCTTCCTGCCATATCCTTGTGGTGTTAGGTTGCCCCTAATTAAAACTGCTGTGTCCATCAGCTTTATAGTCTCTTTGTAGGCAGGCAACAAATTGGGACAATCCTGTGGTAATCTGTGAGCCTATTTGACAAGGATTCTGTTGATTGACACTGTTAAAGGCTGTTGAATTGATTGCGGGATATGCATGTGTATACCATGTCCACTCCACACATGTATGTTACATGCATACATACACACCCTTAATGTGCACCATGTAAGTGTGTACTGCTTGCAATATTAGGCAGGTTGAAGTGCTTGAATATTTTGCTAAATCTCTTGACTCCTGAGACATCTACTCAGCATAGGCTTTTAAACTTTCAATTCCTGAGTACCATAAAGTTGCCTGCAAAAGTAATTGTTTGGCATGAGATGATTCCTGTTATTGAAGATCATGATTTTACAAACAAAACTTTTTCTGAAAGGTTTGCCTCTGGCCATGCGAGAGCTAGGATATCCATTTATTAAGCATGATGTCTATTTTGGTGCCCTGAACAGTTTTATATTTCCTATATGCCAAACACGTTTCATACTTGTTGCCATTTTGGTAGACTCTTAGTTAAAAGATTGGATCATGTTTACAACGTGTTGTTTTAACCTATTAACATACGTATGCTAGCACCTTTTTCTCAGTGAGACCACTTTTGCAATCAATAGTAGTCTATTTTCAAATGGTGTTGATAGGTGTAGTGGGTCTCACTGCAGGTCCTCCTATAGCATGATATTCTACATCTCTGCCAATGTTAAGGTTGAGGTGTGGCTAAGAATGGAACTGGCTGTTAGACTTTGGACAACTGGTGTTCTCGGCTTGAGGATAAACTTATGGTTATCATAGGAAAAAGGTTAAACTGCCATTTCTGAGACAAAGTTAGTGAGACAACTTAAATAAATCAACCGAGCCCCCTCCCTAGCAATACAATTGCGATTCGCCAATGAATCACCTATATGTAGCTCTGTCCATTGTGATGCCACCTGATGATGTCCCTCGATGACACTTTCAACTCTGAGTGTTTCACTTGTCTTATTAGCAAGCATTTGATATTTCTCTTTTGTGGCAGTCCCGGGTAAAGTTACCTAGTGCCACCTGAATATAGCTGCTAGCATATTGCCGATGCGCCAGATTAAATGCCGTAATGGACACTGATTTGACATTTATGTTTGGTAAGCAGGTCTTACTTTGTTATGGACACTGTTTCAGTGCGTTATATTTGGAAAGTAGGTTTTCTGCAGGGTAAGGGTGAACTACTAGAATGGTCTGATCACAAAAAAGTTTGGTAGGTCTTCGAATTCCATAGGTGAGAGCAAAAGGTGCACTTGTGAAGACCAGCACCCTGATATGCTGGATGACAGTGTGCTATGTTGCAGCTGATTGCACTGTACAGGCATGCATTGCATGCCTCGTCCGTCAACGTACATGTCCAGTGCCCGTGCTGCAAGGGGGGCAACTGTAGAGTGGCATTAATGCAACTATAGAAACAGTTCGTACGCAGCCTGCACATATCGCAAATGTGGCACGTCAACGCGTGTGCTCAAGCAAACCCACTTTCCAACCCCGTCACCCGCAATTGCTGCAACTGGTCTACATGAAAACGAGCATGCATTCCTACTATCGACTATCGACCAGCGAGAGGTTGCCAAGCCCACACAAACGAAACCAAAGTTAAAGTCGAAATGGAACCAGAGTAAAAACTACGTAATACCCCTCGTTTACATAGACGTGTCACAGCCCCAAATGGCGTAGTCAAAATTTACCATGACTTGCAAAATTAACTCAGGGCAGACATCAAAGCTGCAAATAGAAATATGTAATCTTCTTAATGAGTGTCGATAGTTTACAAGCCACATGAAAGTGTCAATGGAAGCTGACAGTTTACAAAGCCAAAATTGATCCGCCTTAAGAGAAAGCGGATGCACAGTCAACTGCTGTTGATGCAAACATGAAGTCTTTACAAGAGCCTCGCCAGAATGGCCTAACATGTACAATGCATTCTACCCATCCCCAGGTCCACATCTCAAAAACATCCCATGAAACTATGGCTGAAGATCAATACCCACTCAGACGCTGCTGGCCACGCGAGAAACCCACTGACTCAAGGTCCTCCTCAGTTGCACAACATCATCGTGCTCGAACCATCGCTTTGTTAGCTGCATGAAGATAAGGATTCAGATTAGAATGAGCCAACCTAAATCAATCCATATTAGTGCATGTACTAAATATACTCACAAAAGATGCCGTAACCACTCCCTGCAAGCAAGCCTCCACTAGCAGGCACATGCAATGCATCACATAATACCTGCAGTCAACGGCATTCGGTTGACACGGTATCACCGCCTGCATAGGAGGGTTGCTTAGTATGGTTTCATGGCGACACTCCGCATCCAATATCTACTCCACGACCAGCTTAGCCATCTCACACATCAATGGAGTGGGTGGCTTGTTCATAGGATCCAAGAATAGCAGCCCGGCTTCTGATGCAACTGAGTCACCCCATGCCCCGAACAGTTGAAGCGCACAAACAATGTCCAATGACCGCTCATGACCAGGGGTAAAGACACAATGTCCAATGACTGCTCATGACCAGGGGTAAAAACACAATGTCACATAGCTCATCAATCGGAGACATAAAGTTGGCCAAGCTCGACTTTGTAGATACAATGCCTGCCAAGCCAACCCACAGGGGATCAACAATCCAGAATTTGCAGCTTATTTCCTCCTGCAGACTGAACTCCATCCACAGCGCAAAGAAGTTCATGTCCAAGGTGCTGGCCTGCTGTGCGGGATCTTTCAATTATTCAAAGAAGTCCCCCTGTACTGGCAACTCCAGTCGGAGGCGTGTTGACTTGAATCGATATCTGCACAACATAATCAAAGTGTTAAATCAAAGAAGCAGACAAATAGGTATCCACAAGCGGAATCAATAGTATACGAACATGATCCTACGTGTGTCCCTGTCGCCATCAGAAAATGCATATAGCACATGACCAGGCAAAATAGTAATGTCGTAAGATGCGATCGACAATGAAGGCCCCTCTGGCGATAAGAGCTCTATGGGTGTGTCCGCAACAATGTATTCTGCAGCAGCATCCTCCTGATCTGCCGCGTCTATTGACTGTGCATGGTGCGATGACTACATCCGAGCTGGGCCCCCAACATCTGTGCTTGCAGTCCTCTGCTGTTGGCAGCACAAAAAAGTAAGTCAACTGCAGAAAAACCAACGGAAACCAGCAAAGTCAACTGCAAAAAAACTGAAGAACAGAGATACACTTACATATCTATCAAATCCTACGGCAATGCGAGCACGGATCCTCTTTATGTGATCATCCTTCTTTGCATCGTATCTTTTCATCTATTCTGCCACGTACGTGGCCACCCATTGCTCCGGACCTCCCATCCTCTGAGAATCTGGCAACTCACTGTATATCCTCCATCCTTTGACCACTGAATCAGTCTCATGCTTTTTTCTATTTTTCTACCACTTGAATTCCACATCCTCGAATCTCTGGCGGCTATGATGCTCCTCGTACTCCGTGTGGGTGCCATATACACGTGCATCAGTAGGCCCTCTTCTACCTCCAGCAGGGACTGCAATGTTCAGGCTATGCGTAGCTTTTAAATGTTCCTCCATGGCTGAGCGTCGATAGTAGGTGTGTGTGCTTGCTGCAGAACTGGTCACAAGTGCATCGGCGAGCCAATCGACCATTCTTGTCAAAGACAATCTCGAAGGCTCGGACGATACCATCATCCATGGGGTGCACAGGCCCAGGGCGTGCTCTAGGACCACCTCGGTCAATGCCATGTGTGTCTGCACTTGTCGTCGTTTCGCCTGGCAAAGCATCAAATGGCACAACAACAATGTTCAGAATTCAATCTGACTTGATGACAACATTCATACGCATATTTTCTGACGCCAGTTTCTGATCTACAGACAAGAAGAATGAGAAATCCATAGTGTACGTTTTTAAAATCATCCCAAATGGGCATGCAATGTACTCACTTGGTGCCAACCCCGAACCGGCCAACGAGTCAGCAGCAGGGACTTGATGTTCTTCATGACGAATATCATCGGCAGACCTGGCAGCGACTTGATCTTCCTCATCGGCAAGATCAGCCAAAGGCCTGTCAAGGACAGGATCCTCTTCTTGGGCAAGATCGTCTGCAGGCTCTTCCGTACCTGCATCGTGGTTAACTGTTGTTTAGGCAATGCAAAACCTCGGTGCTAAAATAAATTGAAACCACTTACATGCGAAAAATAAAAACTTACAAGTGAACTCCCTTGAAAGCATCCGATCGATGTGAACAAATGGCAGTCGTTTCTTGGTTGGAGATTGTTGCACCTTTGCTTGCTTTCTAGGAGCCGGTGGCACCACAAATTTGCACACAGGAACAAACTTGCTAGAGCGGAGCTTCCTTGGTGAGGGCACGTAGGGTGTCTCAGGAGATGGCGATGCCACATGCATGGCTGGCTGAGGGGAGAGTGGTGATGGCACATGCATGGCTTGTTCCCCTTGCGATCGGAGCTTCCTTGGCAATAGCACTTGGGGTGTCTCGGGGGATGGTGATGCTGCATGCATGGCTGGCTGAGGAGATGGTGATGCCACGTGCATGGCTTCTTGCCCTTGCAATCGGAGCTTCCTTGGCGAGGGGACTTGGGGTACGTCGGGAGATGGTGAGGCCACATGCATGGCTTGCTTAGGAGATGGTGATTGCTGCCCTTGTGATTGGAGCTTCATTGGTGAGCGTGCTTGGGGTGCCTCGGGGGATGCTGACGCCACATGCATGGCTTGCTCAGGAGATGGTGATTGCTGCCCTTGTGATCAGAGCTTCATTGGTGAGTGTGCTTGGGGTGTCTGGGGGGGTGCTGATGCCACGTGCATGGCTTGCTGCCCTTGAGATCTGGGTCTTTTGCCCGGCTTCATTCTATTGGAGCCAGCAAACACACGTTTAATTTGAAACATGCACTTGGACGAACTCCACAACACACTTGGACACAAAAGCCCTAAACCATGCTATGCGGCTACGCTATCGACTACGGGCATGGATGACATACCCTGCAATTACTGCATTCAGGTTCTTTGATCTACGTGGAATTCTTTATTCTATGCCAGGAAGCTAGCTTTCACATCCATGATGCATGATATTTGATTAGCTACGGTGCAACACAGATCGCAGAGCTATAGAGGAACTCACCTGAGCAAATTCTCATCTCGCAGGCTGTTGATACTGAGGGTCGACACTCCTTGCTCCAGAGTTTCTGCGCACCACCCTTCTGCTACTGCTCCATCGTCAATGTCCATGATATAGGAGTTCATGGCTTGCACCACCTCTAATCCCAGGACTGGCACCTCGATGATGCTTTCTCCCTTTCACAATGTCCTTCCGATTCCCTGCAAAATCCCCTCGATCTTCCACACGCGCGACGCTCTCCAAACCATGAGAACGGCTGGATTTTTTGCCACATGCAAAGCTCGCGGCAGCGGCACGCCCGGGGTCGGGCACCCCAGGATCTGGGCACATTCGGAACGGGGCACTTTCGAGGCTGGGCACATTTTGGGCCGGGCACTTCCAAAGCCGGGCACATTCAGAGGAGGCCACGCGTGAGTCCGGACATTTTCGGGGCCGAGCAGATTCGAAGCAGGGCACGTGCGGAGCCGGGCACTTGGGCAACGAGACATTCTCACGATTGAATTTCGCAGTCAACGGTGATCGACGGCCCAGATGATCGAATGTGATGGGGGCAAAAAGGGGGCCGTCGATCACCACTCTCCCCTCCTTAAAGACCCCCCCTTACCATAGACACGAGGCAGCCAAACTTTCTTTGCTCGTATGTCCACATTCGAGGCAAGACTTCTAGGAAGGAAAAGGCTCAAATCATGGGATGCTTATTGATCTTCATACTCTTGTTGTTTTCGGCATTGTCGCGCGAAAGGAAGACGGTAAAGCTCAACTTGTAGCACAGCCCAATGAACAAGCAAGAGGGAGCATTGGTTAGATTAAAACTTAGATCAAAGTAAATGAGCACTGACACAAATTCTCGATGAGATACCGGAATTTTTAAAGAAAAAACATTGCCTCTTGTAAGTCAAGGTAAGGTGTGCTTAATAAAGGCTTTCTCCACAACTTAAAACTCAAGCCAAGCAAAGTATGGTGGCTTGGAGATCAAACAAATAAGATTCTTTAATTTGAACACCACCAATTACTTACTATACCAGAGATAGGGGGGCTAAATTGCATTTACAAACAGGTCAACACGTTTAAAAACATCTCAATTATATGTGCAAACCGTCTAGAACACGTAAATAACCGGATCTATCACTCAACATAGTTAAATTTGTGTAGAGGAGAGTTAGTGTACGCGCGCGCGCACGCACACACACACACACACACACACACACACACACACACACACACACACACACACACACACACACACACACACACACACACACACACACACACACACACACACACACACACACACACACACACACACACACACACACACACACACACACACACACACACACACACACACACACACACACACACACACACACACACACACACACACACACACACACACACACACACACACACACACACACACACACACACACACACACACACACACACACACACACACACACACACACACACACACACACACACACACACACAGAGGGGATCAAAGGCCTTCAAGTTGCTAATCTATGGATCACTTACAGAACAAGAAGCTTCACATGGTTTTGAATGGTCTAGGTTTCATGGTTAAGGTGATGTTTGATGTGAGTGTAAACATGGTTGTTCCAAATGGATATATGCATAAGCTTGTAGGCTATTTAGATTATACTCTGCATATTTTGTAGTGAAGAAGAGGAGAGGTGAATGAAGAGGCAAAGTCAAGAAAACATCAAAGGTATGAATGTCTATATTTCTTTTAATGTTTGGTAATTAGATTTTTGATATTCATTGTTGTTAATTTGTGATTGTATTGATTGATGGATAAGGTTATCCATCTGAGTCATTGCTTGGTATCATTGGGATATTTTAGGAACTATTGTGAGGATGTGTTGATTGTATTCATTGATTATACATTAGGCTATGCATGGGCCATGCATAGCCTATGCATTGACTAGGATATAGTGTACGTGTTGCCCATGTGTGCACATGTGTGTATACACTATGTTTGTAACATATCCCTATGTGCTTATATAATATCATATCACTAATTTTTATGTGATGTAATTTTCTAAATGTGTTTTATCATCCTACTGCAAATGTTGATGTGGATGGGATAGTCATCTCAAAATCTTAGCTCTGATGTCATTGAGAGAGAGAAAATAAATTCATGACATTTATAGTTGCATTTTTAGGGCATCCCCTTCCACAACTAGGCTATATGAGTTTATGACTAGTCCTCGAGCTAGTCCTTCACCTTATCAATGCCAAATAGCACAACAATCCCTAGCTAGAGTTGTGTCCACGTCTCCATCAAGTGAGCAGCCCCAATGGAGTAGTAGTAACCATGGGTGCAAGTATAGAGGGAAAGTTCGTAGTAGGATATGTCTAGCAATGTGTTTTGGTGGGAGTGATCATAACCCTCTCCATCACAAGCCCAATAGCATGAAGAAACATTGAGTATGAAGAAGAACATAGACCACATGCATATGACACTAGCATGGGCAGAGTCTTCCAAGATTACATGGGAAATAACATAGACCACATGCATATGACACTAGCACGGGTATAGTCTTCCAAGAACATAGGGGAAAGAATATACACCAGATGCATACTTCATATTGACTTAGCATGCATAGAGTCTTCCAAGACCATAGGGGAAATAAATCCATGAGGTTCATGGGAAGTGTAGTACATGCTAACTATAGAAAGTGATTGACCAAGACCTTGCTAAGCTCCAAGTTGTGATTTCTCTATTACATAAGAAGTTTCCTAATCCCATGTATTTAAGGTTTACAGACCACATGGGCATGAGAAAAGTTTTGAACAATAATTGTTAATAAGAGGCCCTTAGTTAAATCTAGAGTAGTGAAAAACAAGAGGAGTGTAAAAAAAGGGTGGGTCCTATACCTATGCTAATTTCTACACATGGTCAAGCATGGGTAAAAAAACAAAGCAAAGTGGAGTGTGGGATGTTTAGCTCATAACATATGTAAGTGTGATGAATCCAAATGGAGTGATTTGGATTATTGCATTGTAGATCAAGAGGTTTCGATACATGGGAGGCAGAGTTTGTAAGCACTTACCTTTCATCTTAAGTGTTTTAATGCTTAAAATTGTGATTTGTTTTTCTATTACTGATGGTATTTTTTTTTGTAGTTTACAATTGTGGGCTAAAATATAACTTGCCACACATATTGGGCTATATGCGCTCAACGTCTTTGGGACATTTGCATGCACTCCTATTATTTTAGGAGCCTTGATCACCTAATCAGTGACTAGCTCTTATATATCCTCTTGCACTTGAATACAAGATCTATTTATAGTGAATGCGCAAAGCATACCTTCAATGATGAAGGACGTTGGATGCACACTGGATGATCCAAGATGCACCTCCTAGATTCTCAAACCCTCTACAACCTTCATCATGCTAGAAGAGAGCATCATAAGACATGGTAGAGCATGAGAAAAGATGGAGGCTTCACCATCCTAACCCCTCACCCTCACCCTCAATCACTTGCTCTCAACTCACCTCTCTCTCTCTCTCTCTCTCTCTCTCTCTCTCTCTCTCTCTCCAGGAGCCCCGCACCAAGGGGTGGCTCTTTGATACTCTAGTCACTCCAGCACTGATGTATGGAGCAGCTATATGGGGGCCAGGCCTTGCCGATTATGTATGGACATTGATGGAGAGACCTCAGGTGATCATGATATCTAGATTGATTCGCAGCAAGGCCTCAGTCCCACATGACATTGTACGAGCAGAGCTTGCCACACCGCCCATGCTAGTCGAGGCATTATTTCAGACAGTCTACTTCCTACACAGATTTCAGGATATGGACAGAGATCGCATTGCATACAGAGCATATATGGCATCTCAGGAGATGGCTCGAGCGGGGGATACCACATCATGGTATGCACAGACTAGAGCTTGGTTTGACAGACATGGGCTAGACATTGATAGACTCCCACCTCTTCTATATGATACTCAGGCTCCCACTTACACCCTCTCTCTCTCTGAGAGGAACAGAGTCATCAGACAGGAGATATGGCATATTTATATATAGAAAACATGGGTCAGCCCTGCACAGCCACTGCCATCGAAGATGGCACATTATTATACACAGTTCTTGAGCATATCAGAGCAGGGATTCATAGAGATTCCGAGATATATGCAGATCTATATGCCACATCGATTGAGAGTTCTTATTGGACAGCTCAGGGTATCATCACATCAGCTTATGATTGAGAGTGGAAAAGCCAGTGGCATCCCACGGGAGGAGAGGATATGCCCCCTTTGCAGATCAGAGGTGGAGAGTGAGGAGCATTTTGTTCTCAGATGCCCGGCATACTCAGAGTTGAGATCTAGATACACATTGAGCAGCTTACTTCAGGGATGTATGACTGATATGGATCAGAGATCATTTGGCCGTTTTCTGGGAGAGGCATGGCACATCAGAGAGCAGAGCACACAGTGGGTCCCAGTTAGAGAGGGGCCCACCCAGACGACTATTACATAGTTCTTTCAGACAGACAGAGTGAGAGCTACTGTACCAGCCTCCAGCCAGACCTCTGGGCTCACACTATAGCAGGCTGAGGACCAGCGTACCCGATGCTGCACGAGGATCCGTGGGTTTTGGACCCCACAGCCACACTGACAGGAGATCCGGAGGATTCTTGATCTACATCGATAGTAGACTGAGATCCGACGACACTCGACACATTGGATCTCAGATCTCCAGTTTGCTCTTTCTCCACCGCCGATGTACCACATCCTGCATCTAGGAGAGATCACCTGCTATTAGCGACTTCGACGACTGCTACTACATCCTAGGATAGTATATCTCCCTGCATCTGTTACATATACACATCGCACCACTTTATCACAGCCGACAGTTGTTCCCCTATCACAACCGACATTTGTTCCCCTTTTGTAGCCATTATCTGGAGTACCAGAGCTACATATGCACATACACATACACGATACTTATCACACTCACAACACCGTATTTTCAGTTTCCAGTTTTTAGCTTTTCATTCAGCACATTGACTTTTCCCTCTGTTCGACAATTTTTGCATTAGTTTCAAGGCTTTTATTAAGCCTAAGGTTTAAAACATTAAAATAACTGGTTCATCTTTTTGTGTTCACACTGCCCCGCAAGTGGATTTTTCAATTTTGAAGGCCCAAACAAACTCCTATTTGCAATCCGATTGGACAGGCGGCTTCGTGGCGTCGAACTCTATTAATGTAGCCTCTCCCACGCACTTTACAGCTTCTCGATCCAGTAGCTACTTTATAATGCCGAACCTTGCGGGGATTAAATGGAGGGTCAAACGACCTCCGATTGACGAACCAAGACTTGTGTTGGATTCCTGATGTCGAAATGCATCTAGGAGAACTCTAGCTCGGCCATCCACCACCGTTTGATTTTTCATGAAAATTGTCTCTTTAACATCTCTCGAGCACTTTTCGGCTCCAAAACGAGCTTCAACGCTTCAAAAATGGGTCCAAATCGGATCCTAAAATCCAACTCTCATTGGCGACCACGAGATAGGGCGACTCAGCCCGTCAGATCCCACGAACAAATCTGCACATAAATACAACCACAAAGAGCATCAAGCTAATACAAAATAGATACACAAAAAAACACATCACAGCTCTCACTCTACCCCCTTGTCAAAACCAAGGCATGAAATCCATGAGGAGTAGGCCTAGCATAATCTGATAGAAAGTTGAAAGCTAGTCACTAACCAACTGTGCCAACATAACCAAGCTAAAAAGATCTATCAAAGAGGTCATCCTTCATCAGTTGTATCACAGTTTGTCTCATAGGCCAGTTTTGGTCTTTAGAAGACGTTAATATAACTTTCTTTCTTTCTTTCTTTTCTCTCTCTCTCTCATTGCAAAAGTAAGACTGTAAGAGTCAAAAGTTGGCATGCACAAGCATATTCATTTCCATTATTTTTCAACCTTTTTATACACAAATTCTAGGGTTAAGATTTCCCCTATATCCTTAGACATATTGCTCATCCTTTGGGCCAAAGATTGGTCTTCTCCCTTGCATAAACTTAGATATACATTCCCATGATGAGTGCTATCTATTTGAATTACAATTTGCATGGGAAGGAGCCCAAGTCTCATTTATAACAAATAATTTCCTTTCTCAAATGCATAAAATTCCCAAAATTTTGAGGCTTTTGTTTCCTTCTTTTCCTCAGGTGATCAGGTCTTCATGTCTTCAAATTGGTTAACATTTTCCCCCTCCTAGTGGAGTGCTAGTCCCATGGAACTTATGCCAAAGAAGCATGATGTGACTGGTGAGAAGTGCTAGATCAATCGATGAAGAGGTTCTAGAGAGCCAAGTTTCTATGAGATAGCATGAGGAAAAGATGTAGAGTGAGAGGAAGATAATGGTTTCTAGAGGTGGAGGAAGTTGTAGGAAGTAGGAAGCATGGGATGCTGATGTTGATGGTTCTTCAAGTGCTTTGTATACCTATCATTGCACTCTCCTTGAGGGTGTGTCTACCTGTCTTGTTGATGTGAGTTGCTAGTGCAGTGGAACAGGAAGATGGGTTGAGTTCTAAGAAATGTTGCACCATAATTGAGGATCCAATATGTAAAGGGTTAGTGTGCTATCTCTTTCCTAGGGTGATATTTGCTAAGCAAGCTTGGGATGTCATGCCCTAGATGGGCCTTGAGGTTGTGATGTGGGGGGACTGGACTAGGGTGGCCTCTAGGTGCTTTGAAAATGTGATGTGCTTCTCTCTTTTTCATTTTTCTCTTTTTCTCTCTCTCTCTCTCTCTCTCTCTTTTTGATAGGTGTTTCCATACTTTGGGACTAGCCTAAGTGTATCTTGGAGGCATCTTTTATTGAGCATGTATTCTTTTAGTGAGTCACACAATTATAGGCAAGATACTGGATAGAGTGGATGCGTGCATAGAGTAAATCTATTGTATACCATATTAGTCAAAAGCTCAATACAATAAGTAGGTAGTAATAGGGCCCAAAGACAAAGCTATATCATAGTCACCCCATCAATGCTAGCATTTATGTCAAAGAAGAGTGATGGCAATAGGATGATGGGAAGATGAAGATAGTCACACATTGTGATGGAGGAAGGGTCTAGCCAATTGGTGAATTACTTTACAAAGTGTATGAAAGAAGGGATAAGGTGGATGGGCTAGAACATGCATATTATCTTCTCAATGGCCTTAATATTTAGAGTCTTTAGAAATTTATACATCTTGTGCTCTCTTTTGTCATAATCCTTGCCAATTTGATGGGAATAAGGACATAGCAGCAGGTTTTCTTGATCAATCTCACTGAAGTAAATAAATGCATTCCACGTTGCTGTGTCTTGCTCCAAGATTAGGTACTTCCATTCTAGTTGTCCTAGCCAAGCTTCCCAAGGATTCATGGTCAGATACCTACTTGCCCCTTGCATGATTTGAGATGATGCTCTAAAGGCATCATGGTCCAATTTGTGTGCCCATTTTTTTGCTATGCTATGCATCGCTTAGATAAGGACTCTAACTATTTGTGGGGGTAGGGGCTCCTTAAACTTATTGATCTCCTTGATCTTGAAATGAAAGACTACCTCATTGGATTCTTCCTATGCTCTATACCTATGTAGTTTCTCTTTTGGCTTTCTTTTGTGTCACTCTCCTCTTCATTCCTCATGAGCTTAGGCAGAATAGGGTGATTTGATACCTTTTGGGGTTGTGCCTTAAGCTCTTCTACCATAGTCTCGTAGGTCTCTTTTTGTGTGTCAATCTATTCTTCAATGGACCCTGCCATGAAATCATCAAATGGTGGCAGATGAGGAAGATATCTTGATAGTGTCATGGTATTCAGGAAATAGGGACCTAGGAGGAGAAGACTCATCTTCTAGAAGCCCCATTGCTTCTAAGTTATGATCCTTGTATCCTTTCTATTGTAGATCTTGTATGAGGTCTTGCTTGGTTGATTTAGCTATCATTAAATAGACTTCCATGATCTATTCCATGCTATTCAGAATGCTTCCTACAATCCCAAGCTATGAGTTGAGTTCACTGGGATCATTTTTTTGAGGTGTGCATGCTCCAATGGCTTTCCTATATATTTCTTGCAACTTGGTGAGGATATACTTGTAAGTGTCTAGCTAGATCTTATACTAGGATTCCCCATACAAGGCAATGCCTAGATCGTTGGATAACTTTAAGAGCATCTCCCCATGCAATCACTATGCTTTCCCTTCTACAAAGTTTATAGCTTGGAACAATTGGTTGGTCACTATCTCCTATAGGGTATGAAATATAATCTTCCATGTTCTCTCTCCTGTAGATGTTGCTCACGTTCTCTTTTCTTATGTTCCACTTTAGTCTTTTCCTAGGAAAGCTCAAGGTTACTCTATGTCAACAAGTGGTTTAATTCAATTTTTTCTTTGCTCAATTTATCATTTTTTGGTTTGTATTCCTTTAGATATATCTTTTTTTCTTAAACATCAATGACAATATATAGTAGGGAATACTCCTTCTCATCCAGTTCCTCCTACAACTTTTTTACCTATGCTGGGTCTCTTCTTCTAATCTCTTGGATCTCCTCCCCTAAAAGCTTCTCCATTTCCTATAGTTCTTTTTGAAGTCCCTCCCTTAAGTCACTCTTCTTCTCTTGTAAAACCTTTTGAAATTCTACCTATAGAAAGTTCTTATTATTTACTAGTGTCTTCTGGAACTCTTCTCATAACATTGCTTCCTTCTTGTTGAGTTTCTAAGCCTTTGCTTGAAGTGCAATCTCGTTTTTTTCTATCTTTTTATGGAACTCTAGTGCTTGCTTCTCTACCTAGATGATGAAATTTTTATACTCCTCATGAGGGTCATTTAGCTTTTCTTAGCACTCATGCTTTTCTTTGAGTGCCTCAACTTTCCTTTTAGTTTCTCATACATCATCTTCAAGGCCTTCTAGTCCACCTACTTTTCCATGCCACTCTGAATGGTCATATGTTCTCTTGGTGAAATCAACTTGCTATTATATTTATTTTTGTAGGCCAGTGGTAGTGTCCTATAAAGATTGGCACTTTGCAAGCTCAAAAACTTGATTTTGCCAACATCTGCTCCATTTGCTTCATTTGGGATTACTTTTGTTGATTTTTCTTTTGTATGTCAAGGAGGAGAGTTGGAGAAATAGGAGCTTCTTTTATTTTTTCTTGATCTTTCCCTAAGCTTCTTTCCCCTCTCTTATCCAAGTTAGCACCCATCTGTTGATACATCAAGGATTCTATGGACTTCCTAAGTCCCTTCATAGTTTTCATCTTGAGACTTATTCCTTTTCATTTTTCCATTTGTCAAATTTAATCTTAGATAGCGTGGAGATTTTCTCCACTAGTCTCCTTTCTTCATCTTTCTCCTCATCCCCTTGTCTATGACATTTCTATTTTTCTCATTGATCTTGTGACTCCTTGTCTTGTTCTTCCAAGATGGGCGGTGGGTGAGGTACTATGTGTGCTCTTGTCTAATTGACCGTGTAGTCATTATACTGATAATACCAACACACATGTGGGCACCCATCACTTTACTTCATTCTTTATTATTTTAGTGACATTTGAATGACGGAAGGTCGGTCACACATTGTGACTATTGGAGTTTCCAAATCCTATGTTTCTCTCTCTTGATCTCTTACTCCATCTGCCACAACTCACTCCTCCATTGCTTCCACTAGCTCTTGTTCTCACTCAAGATTTTCCCTTCAATTGGTATCATAGCATTGGTTTGAGGAGCTTCTTCTTTAGTTCACTTTAGCCTAGAATTGAAAGTTTTAGCTCTTCATCAATGGCAGCCATGCCTTTAGCTTGAAGAGGTAAAGTTTGCCACTTTGGCTCCTTTCCAATTGTATGGACTTCTTTCAAGCATTGCAGTGGCTCTCTTAAGTGTTTGTAAGTGCCCCCCCAAATCCATTTCAATTAGTTAGGCCAATAATAGGGCCAACAATAGTAGTATGATTTGTGCTTTCTTGTATTGCCTACTCCTTGACTATATTTGTCATCTCTTCTAGCTCCTCTGAGTTCTAGGTTACTTTGACACTCTTCTTTCAACTCCCTGGCATTGGTATTGCAGGTCTTGGACATCATTTGAAGCTCCCAACCTTTGTGTTTGTTGTAATACACGGGAGACCTAATATTCACAGGCCTGGGACATCATACTCTTAGTTTAATACTCATTCATTTGGTGTTGGGATTTTTCAAGGATGTTATGTTGATGTCTTGGAATTATTTTGGGATTGATTTGAGCTCAAAATAGCTTAGATTTTAGTGTCATTTAAGTGTTGTAATATAGTGGACAACAAGCTTTTACATAGGGAAGTTTTATGCCTATTTCCCTTGGATGTCATTCAGATGCTTCATATAAATATATGGATGTTAGCATTGGTCTATGCACTCAAATATGCTATGGAATGCTCTTAAGAGTTGATTTTCAGCTTGGTGACATTTATCTTGATTGTTGTTATATGCTTTGGTTGCTTCAATGGCTTATGCAGTTACAAGCTTGAAAACTTTATTGGATCTTATGCTCTTGACTTATGCTTCATGTATCTTGGATGCTTGTATGGCCACTTGATATTTTGAACTTGCATTGCTCATTTGGCATTTAGTTTTGTTCTAGTGGGAGTTACTTGTACTACTTGGATACTTTGCATTTGATTAGAGCTTTGGGTTTATGTAGTTGAGCTTACTTTAGTGAGATGTGGGACTCTATTGAGTTATGTCTATGCTCCGTGGATGCTATTTGGATGCAATTGTTTCCTAGTGGGCTGATTTGATTCATGCTTTGAGCTGACACCTATCTTTGTTAGGTTGTTTGATATATCCATCTTGCTTGGCTATGTATTGAGCTTTTTTACACTTGCTCAGTCATTATATATTTGGCCATTATCTTTGTTGCGAAGCAGAACACATGGCAAATATGCTGCAGTTGCTGCAAAAAATTCTATGCTTTGAATCTTGACGTTTTGACATCACATCGCATCTGAAGCATGCTAAAAATCCCAAAACGACTCTTGAAGCTTTGAATTCTGACTCAGATGAGGGAGAAACGAAAAAACTAAGTTTTCACCCTGTTCTCCTGTTTTGCGTGCGATCTTGTTGCTTTTATAAAGAAAGCTAGAAAAGCCTTCTAAACTTAACCACATTAAGAAAATAACAATTATTCCATAAATAAAGCTTATTTCAATAAAAACATATCTTAAATCTCATATTTTAAAATAATATATATTAAAAAAATAAATAAATTAATAGTACTAAGGACAATGATTTAATTATTACTAAAGAAGTTTAAACTTATAACTTACAAATAGAGTAATGATTTTAATAATGAAATTCACTCTTGGACTTACATTAATGCCCAATGCTACCCAAAGCTACCACTGCCTGTTCTACACATCAACTAGAGCATTCACAATTGTTTATAAATAAAATAAACAAACAATAGTGAATACCTAGCAGCCTTCAACTACAAAATAAATAAATAGGTTGGAACTCTGTCCTAACCTTAATTTAATACGAGTACACTCTAAACTCATAAACACCCATTAGTCTAAATATGTATTTTGTGGAATCACCTGCTGTGGAGTCACCCACGTGCACAATAAATTAACATGACACCCGAAAAGGACAGGCGTCCTCGTCAACTTCTCGCACAAGGAATCCACCTTGTGTACGAGCCCCGGTAAATAAATATAGTTTTACAGAATCCACCGCAAAACCTCATGGAATCCATAGTGGAATAAAAAACTCACGGAATCCACTGTGGAATATGCCTCCTGGCATCAATCTTTTGCTATCTTTGAGACCTACTATATATATGACAATTATGCATATTGGATGTATCTCTCTTTGACACATAAAGTTTGACAGTTCTCGATATTGGTTGCATGCTCAGTGTGACTATTAGTGGTTTGTACACATCCCACTTCTTGTAGGATATACTCGATAGTTGTAGATTGGATTTAATAAGTTGATTGCTCACACTTGGCTTTCGGTTTTATTGCTATCATTGTTTTTTAGCTTTTTGTAATTGCAAGTTTATGCATCATTTATGAGGGCAAATGCTTTGACTTGTCCATCACTCTTTGGTAGTTAGTAGACGGCCCTACTCATTGCACTTTTTTCCTATGTTAGATACTCTCTTACATGTGATTTTGACCTATTTTGCTCTCATTTACAACAGTCTCTTTGTCTTGGACTATGCTTTCATTTCTTCCATTATGGTTGATAGCTCAAATGATAGTGCTATCTTCAACATTGACAAGATTGATGGCATCAACTACAACTATTAGAAGGCACAAATGTAGCAACTTCTAGTGTAGAAACTGCAAATTAAACCATTAAGACATGAGGGTGTCAAGCCCAAATACATTGATGCAAAGGATTGGGCTGAAGTGGATGAGTTATGTAAATCCATGATCATTTTATCACTCTTTGAGAAGGTTTTCTATAGTGTTATCTTTGATGGAAAGATTGCATGGGAGTTATGGGATAATATTTATAATGCCTACTATGACAAGCAGAGCCCTACCTCCTAGATGTATTGCTGAAGCAAATCATGGAACTTCGTATGAAAGAGGGGACTTCCATGTCTGCCCCCTTAAATGAGTTTCATTTTATTTTTACCCATTTCTCTTTGTAGGGAATTGAATTTAAGGATAATCTTCCTCCCTTGTTCTTGCTAGTTACATTGCCTAAGTCATCGAACACATTTCGTACTGTCAGGTATGCAAATATACCTCTATTGATGGGCTAGAATTGTAGGATATAGAGGGTATAGTCTTGAATGAAAAGGTTAACCAAAATAATGTAGATGCTTCTTGCACCTCTCATGCTTTGAGAGTTAGAGATAATGACGATAGGAGTGGTAATGAGCACCATGGGAGAGACTCCCTAGGGAGTCCACATTACATAATATGTAAGATACCATGTGAGTTCAAAAGAAATGGTATTATATTTAGTAAAATTTATAGGATTATATTTAAAAAGTGGATCTTTAATTACAATTTGAAAAAAATCCATAAGTTTGGTAAAATAAAAGGGATCATTTGAGGCCTTATAATATGTAAAGAAAGGGTATTTCTTAATAGCCTTTGAATGCACGTTATATAGATGATTTCTTATAGGTGGATCCTTCCAAAAAGACTCTAAAAAATCTCACTCTCAATCATGTGGATAGTCTAGTAGTAAGTCTCATGGCCATAAGTCCACGTTGACTTGTCAATATTGTCAGAAGTAGAGTTATATTTGGCTACACTTCCATAAAAAGGCATGATGATAAGGAAAAAGGGAAAGGGTAAAGTATAGGAAAAGAATGATGATCACAGTATTATTCCTAGTAAGTCTAGTGTTAAGATTAAAGAGATTAATGCCATGTATACCTATTTTGATGATGATTAAGCAAGTTTAGCTTCTTCTCTTGTTGTTTCATAGTTGAGTGATGCCTTGTCCACCTATGCTCAATATTGGCTATTTGATTTAGGGGTCTCATTTCATGTCACCTCTCATTGAGAGTGGTTAGACTCCTATCACAACATGATAGGATCTATTCGGTTGGGTAATGACTTGGCTTTAGATATTGTTAGTATTGGAGATGTCTAGCTATAGTTTGCTTTAGGCAATATGTTCACTTTGTATGATGTACACCATGTTTTAGCTTTGACTAAAAGCCTAATTTCAGCTGGACAATTGGATGATGCAGGCTATGTTGTATCCTTTGGTGATTCCTCATGGAAGCTTACCCATGTGAATCTTGTCTTGGCACGAAGAGGTGATAAGTCTGGCACTCTTTATCCCTTGTATTTGGATCTATCAACCATGTTTTAGTAATGGTTCTAGTACAATATGTATCATTATGGCATCATCACTTTGGCCACATATCATTAAGGAGATTGAAAATGCTTACCCATTTGCAATATCTTCTGCCCCTTGATAGTGTTTTGATTCTTGTGATCATTGTCTTTATGATATGCAAACCCATAGTTTACATAAGAAGTCTAGTTTTACCCACATGGGTGAGCCTTTGGCTCTTGTTCATTTTAATGTTTGTGGACATATATCTTGTAAGTCGTTAGATGGTGTAAATTATTTTTTTACCTTCACTGATGATTAATTATATAAGGTTTGGGCATATTTCATAAAACAGAAGTTAGAAGTCTTGGCTACACTTCACCATTGGTGTGCTTTTTTTGAGCACCAGTCTGGGTATAGAGTAAAATGCTTATGATTTGACAATGGAGGTGAGTATGTATCTAAAATCTTTGAGTCATTTTGTGACAAAAGGGGTATTTAGCATCAATTGATTACCCCATACACCCTACCCTAGAATACTATGGGTGAGCACATGAAGAGGATGATTTAAGAGTAATTCTATAGTATGCTTAGCCAATCAAGCTTACTGTAGTACTTTTGGGCTAAGGCAATTACCATTGTTGTAAATTTGATTAATCCATTCACATGGTTTATTCTTGACTATTAGGTTGTAGAGGAGGTACGGTCTAGAAAACTTCCATCATATACTCATTTAAGTGTCTTTGATTGTGAGGATTTCTTCCACGTTTCCAACGACAAGCACAATAAGCTAGATCTTAAGTCCCTAAAATGCATATTTCTTGGTTATGGAGATGGAGGTAAGATGAGCTATCATCTTTGGGGTTAGATCATAAGGTTTCCCGTAGCCATGATGCCATTTTCCATGAGTAGAAAATGCATAAAGAACCTGAGCATGTCATTGAGATACATAGAGTGATATTTCAAGAGGAGCCTCTTGCTATTGTATAGCTAGCTAAACAACTTGTAGCATCTAATGATCCATTGGCCCAAGACCATAATGTTAGATAGGAGGTATATACCCCATAGCTGGTTTACTAGAGATAGGCATCAGCCTGATCAATTTGCATCCTCTAAGGATAATGTTATGGTGATAGATATAGTGAGTCTTTTACCTATGTCGAGGCCATGTATAGAGGTGATAGTCACTCTTGGGAGAGGACCATGCAATCAAAGTATGACTCACTATAGAAAAATTATATGTGGGATTTGGTTCCTTTTCCTAGTGAAAAACATCCTTTACTATGCAAGTAGCTGTATAAATTGAAAAGTACCATTGGATATTGCAAGCTAGTCTATAAGGCCAGATTGGTTACTAAGGAATTTAACCACGAGTATGATGTTGACTTCGATGAAGTCTTCTATCGTCTTGTAGTCAAGATGACTATCCTATTTTTGGTATTGGCTTTGATTGCATAGCTAGATCTAGACCTCTATCAAATTGATGTCATGATAGCTTTCTTACATGGAGACTTGCATGATGAGATTTATATGCAACATCCTAAGGGATTTCAGAAAAAGGGCAAAGAACATCTAGTGTGAAAGTCACGAAAGAGCCTTTATGGCCTTAAATAGATACCTAGAAAATTATACCACAAGTTTGATGCTTTCATGCATTCATAAGGATATATCCATAGTGATATGGATCCATGTTTACATGCAAAGAAGGCCCGTGATGGCAACCTTATGATTTTGGTATTCTATGTGGATGATATGTTGATTGCTAGGAGTGCTCATGATGAGCTGAATGCCTTGAAAGGTCAGCTCAAGAAGAGCTTTGATATGAAGGACATGGGATACATCTCACATATTCTTGGGATGCATATCACATGCAATCGATCTAAGGGTCTCCTTTACTTGTTATTACAAAAAAAGTATATCTAGAAGATTCTTGAGTGGTTTCATATGCAGGGTGCTAAGCCTATTAGATGTCCTTTACCTTCTCATGTGCATGTTAGTCGGCCCGATTGTACATAGTCTGATGAGCAAAAGGCCGAGATAGCCAAGATCCCTTATGCATTTTTAGTGGGTGGTTTGATGTATTGCACGATAGCTAATAGTCTTGACATAGTATTTGCAATGGGAGAAGTGGCACTCTATATGGTTACACCAACAACAGGCGGCATTGGCATGCCATGAAGGGTATCATGAGGTACCTTAAGGGCACTGTAGATATATGCATATGTTATGGGGCTAGGATATAGAGTTGTGGGATACACTGACTTTAATTATGTAGGACATGCAGATAGTAGGAAGTCCACCTTTGGCTATGCACTTATCTTTGTTGGAGATGTTGTTTCATGGATGTCTAGAGTGCAGAAATGCATGGCCCTATCCACTATAAAGGTAACACATGTTGCAACCACCACTGAGGCATGCAAGGAGGCTCTCTTGGTTAGGCCATCTAGTCGCCAACCTTGGTATTAGTGATGTGGTTCCTACCCTCGCTTTAGATTCAATGAGTGTTATTTAGTTGGCCAAGAATTTGACCTAGTCTTCCATGCCAAGACAAAGTACATTGAGGTGTGTTACCACTTTATGAGAGAGATAATTGAGGAAAAGTTTTTCCATCTTGTTAAGATCTCAATTGACTAAAATCCTACAAATCTACTTAGTAAAAGTCTCTTAGTAGAGTATTTTTCCTTCCCTAAGAAGTCGATGGGCATTGGATGAGATGACACATTTATTCATCCTATTGTACTTTATATACATTTGTACATTGTCACTTTTTTCTTGTTCGATACATGCACCTTTAAATGGGAGGTTGTTGGGGGTAAAGGCACATGTGTCTAACCACCAGTGTATTCATTATACTGACAATATTAACACAAGTGACTAGTGATGTGCCATTAGATTATCTAAATTGCTTGTACTTCAGAATTGGATATATCCTACTTTGTACATGCTCATTTTGATGCCAAAATTGCTATAATGCAAGATTGAGAATATGTTTCTATCTTCATTGAGAGGGTCTTTTACAAGAATGGGCTTGTTTGTGACTTTGGCATGTTGGAGTTCCTACAAGGTCATAGAAGCATTAATGAGTGATTTCATTAAAACCCAAATTTCAATTATATGACAATAAATGTTTCATCAATACTTTATACTTGCAGATCATTGCATAATTAAAAGTCACATCTTACCCACCTCTTGCCACCTTATTACAACAATAACCGTTACTTGTTGGCACCAGAAACAGAAGGAATCTTAAAAGTAATTTTGGAGTTACTGTATACCAAGTCCAGCAATATAATCATAGCAACCACCTCAGCATTGCCGAATGGTTTATCTCAGCTTCCACTAAAACCATGCATAGGAGTGGACTCGAAGGAGTCTTAAGGACCCTCCCAGAAGTTCATGAGGCAGTTGAGGTCCTTCAAATTGATCAAAATCACTTACAATAAAATAGAGAGCTCTCTAAAGGTGCAGTACTCTTGAAGTTCAAAAACAATCAGCAGAAAATGACCTAACCATAAACATTACACTCATACTTTGATAATATTAGGCTAAGATTAAATGGAGTTTTGCAGGGTAAACCACCAGGTTGGACTAAGCAATCACCAAAGATGTGATAGATTGACATGCATTTGTGAATTCCAACATATTTGATGATCATGTGTACATTCTGTTGTGTGTCAACCCACAAACTTCACCACTTGTCTCTAGCTTGGACTGCTAAACTTTTTTGCAGTACATGCACATATCCCAAAAGAACCTAATGTTTTAATCTTAAAATATATTTTTACTCCTGTAGGCCTTGCCTAGGTCTGAAAAGGATGCATACAAATCCAAGA
Source organism: Lygodium microphyllum (assembly GCF_053477565.2). Taxonomy (NCBI): domain Eukaryota; kingdom Viridiplantae; phylum Streptophyta; class Polypodiopsida; order Schizaeales; family Lygodiaceae; genus Lygodium; species Lygodium microphyllum. The sequence goes on from NC_141149.1 coordinate 78,636,935, forward strand.
GAAGCCACAAACATAGCAGTGCCACTAAAAGCATCCACAAACAGCCTCTCTGCCATAAGCATTGAGAATATATAAGCTTCTGGCAAGAGTCCCAGTAAACACTATACCGCTATCATGCATAAGACATAGACCAAGCAACAGGTACCATCAAAAGTAACTTGGCATCCAACTTTGGCGATGCTAAACAGAAGCTAGATTTTTCTTTATTAATGAGACATAAAGCACATGCAAATACATCACCAAAGACTGATGCAAGTCTGACCTTTCCAATGCCTTTGACAACTGAGAGACATCATTGGCACATGTGACAGAACCCCTATTAGGTGTACATTTTAAGAATATAAATAGGACATACATGATGTAATGTGTTTCTTTCTTTGAGCTCATTTTTGCTACGTGTTTAACTGAACCCACGTCAAACAAATCATCCACACAACAACGCATTACATTCTCGTGCATGGGCAGATTGTATCTATCACTACGAGTACCCGGCTGATGCCCTTTGTGATCTACGTATAGAAATATTGTAGCCCTGTCAAATGTTGTTTTGTAAACCACATTCACACTAAAGGGACAGCCACATCGCTTGGATTGTTTAGGTCTTCGCACAGTTGTGCCTCTTCTGTTGGGCTTACCGCTACGATGGCAATCGTACCGTTCATACCTGACATCTGGGCAGCTTCTCTTCCATGGCCTGCCCTTTCTTAGCCGACTATTGTGCTTGATCTGAATTTCTGCCAACACTTCTTGCACCTCGTCTATCCGACACTGAAATGTCTCAGTCGCATTCTCTTGGGCCAGCAAAGTATGTTTAAACTCTTCAGCAGATACATGGTGCACTTTTTGACAACCACAAGCATCAACCAGGGCAGTCACATAGCTTGTTGGAATCCCATGATGAAGATATATGTACATCAATGCCTTTTTAGAAAGCTGAGAGTTTCAGCCAAGCTCCTGTGACATCCGTGATCTCTATCGAAGTGAGCATCCCAAATGATATCAGACCATTCTTCGACCCATGCAATGTAAAGCTTGTCTTTTGACTTCAAGCACAAACGGCCGTTCGCAGCAATGCATACATTCTCTTTTATTTTTCGCCATCTTCGTATATCAATGCTCTTGTACGGACATGCATGCCTCAAGCTCTCGATGGTTGCATGATTTGTGCCAGTAATATCCTGAGTCATTGTCTCATACAGCGGCCTTGTAAAGGCTAAATATTTGGATGACAGGAAATCTTGTGCGTTAGGCACATTTGTGTGTGGCCATTTGCGGTTATCACTTGAAGCATCATGGTCATTTGTGAAGGAGTTGCTCCCTGCATTGGATTCCTCACTGCTTTCAGAAACAGAATCAGCATCTGAGGAGTATACATCTAAAGACATGCAATCTTCTCCACTGCTGTCAATGATGTCTGCTGGAATTTGATCCTCTCCAGAAGCATATGCCATGGAGCCTGCCATTTGCAAGGATTACAATGTGTTTACTTAGCAGGGGGGTTGCCTTCTTTGCAGAACGCTTGATTCTATGCATCGCCAATCAGACCTTATCCATTCTATGCATCCAGATCAAGCACAAATTCCATTGCACGAATCCATTGCCATGCAAACATTCAAAAGTACCTTATCCAGTCAGTGCATCCAGATCAAGCACGAATTCAGTTGCATTTTGCATTCAAATGTACCTTATCCCTTCAGTGCATCCAGAACAAGCACGATTTCAGTTGCATTCTCCATCCAGATCACACACGAATCCAGATCAAGGCATGAATTCTCCGTGCATGTCGCATATTGGGTGCTTCGAAGGTGGTGCATGCATTCAAATGTACCTTATCTATTCAATGCATCCAGATCAAGGCACGAATTCTCCATGCATGTTGGGTGCTTTGAAGGTGGTGCAAGCATTCAAATGTACCTTATCCCTTCACTGCATCCAGACCAAGCGCGATTTCAGTTGCATTCTCCATCCAGATCAAGCACGAATTCTCCATACATTTCGCATATTGGGTGCTTCAAAGGTGGTGCAAGCATTCAAATGTACCTTATCCCTTCAGTGCATCCAGACCAAGCACGAATTCAGTTGCATTTTGCATTCAAATATACCTTGTCCATTCATCAGCGCATCCGGATCAAGCAACAGTTGCATTCTCCATCCAGATCAATGCACGAATTCTCCATGCATGTTGGGTGCTTCGAAGGTGGTGCAAGCATTCAAATGTACCTTATCCATTCATTCAGTGCATCGAGCTGGATCAAGCACGGATTCAGTTAATTGCATTCTCCATCTCTACAGATCAAGCACGAATCCAGCTGGATCAAGCTTGGCACGAATACTCCATGCATATCGCGCGCGTACTGGGTTGCTTCAAAGGTAGTGCAAGCCCTGTTTTTTCATTCGAATTTAAACTCTATTCCCTTTTTTTAAAATAAAAAAGCAGGGCCGGGCAACCGAGGATCTGAGCATTTCCGAGATCGGGCACGCCCGGGACCGGACACCCCAGGATCCGGGCACTTTCGAGACCGGGCACGCTTGAGACCGGGCACATTTGGAACCGGGCACTTTCGAGGCTGGGCACATTCGGAATCGGGCACTTTTGAGGCCGGGCACATTTTGGGCCGGGCACTTCCAAAGCCGGGCACATTCAGAGGAGGCCATGCTCGAGTCCGGACATTTTTGGGGCCGGGCAAATTCGAAGCAGGACACGCACGGAGCCGGGCACTTGGGCGACAAGACATTCTCACAATTGAGTTTCGCAGTCAGCGGTGATCGACGGCCCAGATGATCGGATGTGATGGGGGCAAAAAGGGGGCTGTCGATCACCACTCTCCCCTCCTTAAAGACCCCCCCTTACCATAGACACGAGGGTCGGGGTGGGGCAACAAAAGAACAAGTGATGCCCACACTCCGGGCAGTAGTTGTCACCCTGCACGCGCAATTCCAACAGCTCAGCGGTCTGTGTCTCCCGTGCGCGCAAGATTAGCACTCCTGCTCTACAGCTGAGCTGGATTGAAGGGGGAATCAGCCTCCTCGGACACCTTCATTCATCCACTCTCTCTCTCTCTCTCTCTCTCCCTCGTCTTTAATACAGCTTTCAGACCACATCAAAAAGGGCGACCGTCAGCTCTGATCTGATGTGACGCTTTGTAGTAGGAAAGTCGAGACAAAAAGCAGGTCGATCATCGATTGAAACTTGAAAGGGAAGACGACGGACGTGGTCGAGTTGAGTAATGGGCAGCTCCATATGATGCTGATCTGGGCTGATCCTTCTTCTAACCTAATCATAATTATTAGGATCACGATTAAGGATGCTTACTTGAATGCGAAAATCCTCATTCCCCACGATAATAATTACATTTGAATGGCTACCCCGCCCTCTACAGGATGCCCCCCCGCCCCCCATCTCCCTCTCCATATTGCCAACAAAGACTTCCTGGTTCCTAAAAAGCGGAAGAGTTTGCAATTGGATCTTTACTATTTTTAAAAAAAATTTGAAGGTTTGAGATTACAAAAATTTTGTTCCAAGTCTCTCTCTACTAGGAAAATTTTATTTTAGTTCATCTTGATCCAAAAATCATGCAATTATGTTTGCTCCACATATTCCCCCCCTTATAAAATGAGCCTTTTAATACATGCCAAAGGCAAGCCAAAGAAGAAATACATGTGTGCCAATGAGAAAATACTTCATCTTCATCCAAAACTTATGCAATCATGTTTGCTCCATAGCTTCCCCTATGTTTCTTGGAAAAGCAACTACTTTCCCAAGTTCACACTCTTGTCATAAATGTTTTATAATTAACCCCCACTAGGGTCAAGAAACTTTGTTATCACTAACCCCATTCAACTACAAGCCCCTTTACCGCAAGTTATGAAAAAGGAGTGTGCTTTGCACCTTAAGCCATGCATCTCACAATAAGAGTATTATCTAGTGTACAAAATTTGATGCAAATAGATTTGTAATATGCCATGGGGGGTGTAGGATGTAGGGATCAAACTCACATGCATCTGGAACTCAACTTACACTCAATCCATTATGCCATATGAAGAACTATGTATGTAGCATCTATTTGTTTTTTTGGACTCATACAATAAAACATGCTTTATAGAAAAAGTAAATGTACAGTTTTTGAGAAATTGCATAGATATTTGTATGTATGTGAGAAAATGTGCAATTTCTAAGACATAAACACACCCAAACTATTTTGATGGATAAATGCCTCTATGTTATGCCTTTTTTTAATATTCTACGATCCAATGTTTAAATATATTTATCAATCTCTAACATGTTTATGACAATTACCTTGTTTTGCATTCACATCGTTTACTATAAATTTAATACCACATATAAATGGGTACGTATACAAAACACTTACTTTTGTTTCTATTTACCATATAATCAATTCAAATATCTCTACGAGTAAGTATGTTTAGCATGTTAGCAATGGGTGTAAATAAAGATTATATGTTTAATTACTCGACTTTGTGAGTATTTGCATATCTCTATTTACACGTGTGCTAGTAAGAGAAACTCTTTACTACCAATCTTCAATTCTTTAAGAGATTCCTTTGTAAATTTATGGTCAATCTTCCTTGGATCTCTTAGGTTTGATTGTTTGGAAGCCAAGTTAATTAGCTCTTCACACTCTGGAGGCAAACGTTCTATAACTAGCTTCACTTTTTTATCCATTGTTTTCTACTTTGTCTCAACTCTAGCTTCAACCCTATTTTCCCTATATGACTCTTCATACATCATAAGTTCAGCAATGACTTGAATCATATCCAAAGAATTTACATGTATGGTGGTGCGTTCAATACTGTGTTCTGTATTCAACATAGCTAAAATCTCTATAATTGTGTCTACAAAAGATACCCCATCATATAATCCTATAATTATTTCATCATCTTGTAATAAACCCTGATTTTTAATATTCATTTCTACCATGCAAACATACTATCTAGAAGCTCTATTCATATCTTCAATCCTCTAGAATTTCAAGGAATATACTACTAAGAATCCTATAAAGCCCAAAATAAAAGCATCTAAGGAGGTCACACTCGCCTATGGTTAGACTTGTCTCCCTAAGCTACACTCACTGCACCTCCCCTATGCATGAACTGGGTCCTCAAGTGTGGGACAATACCCCAACCTAGAGCCTTGAGCTTCTTGAGCAACACCTCCTTCCTTGTTTTAAATCCTTAAACTTATGCAGCTCTCTAAGGATGCCTTTTTACCTCACAGCCTCAAGGAAAGAGGCTCTAATACCATTTTAAAAACATGATATGGGCTAGAAGATGAAGATCATCTATGGTGAAAAGAAGAAGAACAAGTGGATAAGCATGATGCCACCAAATAGACTTGATTGATTTGATAGTGAAGCTAATACATTGTTTTTCAGCTTTTCAGCTATGCAACTGTTCAATTGGACTTGGACCATTCGACTCGCAGAGTCGAACCAGTCGGACCAACTAACTTGGACAATTCGGGTCAGACCATCAAAGTTGGACTAACTGCAGTTGGTGGACCAACTACAGTTCGTGTCAGACCAATTGTAGTCGCCAACTGCAGCCCAGACCATTAGAGTTGGACTATCCAACTCTGGGAATCGGACCAATAGGGAATAACAAAAATATGGAAAAATTACCATCCTTTGACCAAGACCAGCCAAAATCGACCCCGAAACCCCCCGAGATAAATAACCCGGCTTATAGAAGCTAAGAACATGGAAAATCATGACCCATAGCCTAAGGGCAGCCCCTAGCACCCTAAATGAGGGCCCAATCCCACTTGGACTCAAAACCAACTCATAGACCATAAAATTATCCTAACCAAGTAGAGGGGAGCAATAGAGACCCTAGACAATTACTAAGGGTAGCCAGGGAATGCACCTAGAGCCATATTAGGCTACGAATGAAAAGGGGAGATAGCATGAGTTGCATTCTTTGTTTTGCATTCACACCCCAACCCCACATCAATTTTATCACTTAACATGCATTGAAAAGTCGAGAGTCTAATTTCACACAATGCACGGGAGAGAGCATGCACACACATCCACATAGTGAGTTAAGTTGAGAAGTGTCTGTAAATAACAAGGAACTCACTCAAACATTATAACTCGAAGGAACCCACCAGTAGGAGAAGACCTAGATACATAGCTGGTAATTCAAACCCCAAGCGTAGGACCCGGTTGAAAATGCGATAGGGAAGCCAGGCGCAGCAAGGATAGACTCCATCGGAGAAGTGGATCAACCCGACCTAATTAATGTCATCAACAACTTGGTGGAGCACGAGACCGCAAACATGGCAGAGTCAAGCACTAATCATGGACAAGATGAAGGGCTTGACCTAGGCGGCTTCCCGACAAAAATCCAACAGCTAGTCGCCAACAATTACAATTTACAGACCCGGGGAGACCACCACGGTAGGATGTCCGAGGATATCATAGCGAACCTAAAAGAGGAGAGAAGACTAGAGCAGGAAGTTTTGCACAATATAATGAACTACAATCGAGAGCAACAAGCCAGGAACTTGCAGCAGAGCATAGAAATGTGAGAGATCCGGTGAGTGTTAGCCCTGATGAGTAGAAATAGGATAGGTCCTGATGCTGAGAGGGAAAGAGCACTAGAGGGAGATCTTATACTGAGTGAGCTTCTCATGAAGTGACTACTAGACAACGCTTATGCCGAGTGAAGTGCCACTGCGATGGTGACCTTGTTCCATGCAGGATTAGGGGTTACTTAGGCTCCAAGAGCCAGTCTAAAATCCCGATAGTCATGAAGCAGCTAGACAAGTACCAGTCAAAGGATGACTCATATAGCTTCGTAGAGTAGTTTGAGCAAGTTTGCGAGGCCAAAGGCCTCACTGATCTTACTTTGCACTCGCAAGCTTTCGGTTTGTGCATAGGAGATAAGGGTAGGACTTGGTACACGAGTCTAGACACTGTCGAGAAAACTAACTTTAATAACCTCAAGAGTCTCTTCATTAAGGGATTCTCGGAGGTTGTGTACTCCGACAACTTGCTAGTGTGGTTTGATGAACGTCAAGCATAGGAATGAGAAAGATATTTGAGATTATGTGACCCACATGAGGAGCCTCTTCAAGAGAATCCCAACTAGTGAGCGACCAATCGAGAGAGTAGTGTCCACAGTATTCATTAATGGAATACAAAGTAAAGAGCTCTATAAGGCCTTGGCCCGTAACTCGAGCTTACAGTGAGACTCACTGATGAGGGTCTTTGAAGAGGCCATTAGAGTGGATGACCAGCTCAAAGAGAGACACTCTAGGAGCTCAAATTGAGAAGAGACTGCCTCTAGGAATTTTGAGAGAGCTTTGACATCAAGCCCAAAAGTACTCAGGATAGATGGAAGGGCACTGACTCAAGCCATGAGCTAGTAGAGATCAAGATGGAGCTAGCTAGACTACAAGAGATGATGAGACGACCAATGCACCCTCCCGTCCAATGCGTGTATTGTGGTAGGAACCACCTGCCAGAGCTGAGTGTCAGGACCCTCGATCCTGACCTTGTGCCAATTGTGGTAGGTTTGGCCACGATGCCATGCATTGCAGACTACCGAGGAGACTCCTGTACTCGCAACCACATAATCAACCATACCTAGCGAATAGGCTGCCAAACTTCTTCAAAAGGGGAGCCCCATTGGCTCTCCCGGCACCCAATGATGCCAAGCTAGCCATTCCTAGCATGGAGATAAACCCGACAGGCATGCCTAGACCACCTAGACCCTATGTGACCCATCCACCAAGTGACGCTCCAGTCCACTACGTAGACAAGCCAAACAACGAAGAACCTTATGTGCACCCTTACGTCTCATATGACAAAGAGGGCAACACAGTCCTTATGGACTACTAACCAATACTAGTGATGGCGTTAAGTAGAGGCTTAGAAGGGTAGACCCAAGAGCGAATCACATGTTGGACATGCGATCATGTAGGAGATATCCCTTCGCGGCATTGCCATGAATGGGAGCAAGAAAATCAAGACAAGACTGATCAGAGATGCACTGAATACGGAATCACACACCTCTTTGTTGATTGTCCTAGACGAAATCCCTCCTCTAACTCGGCAAACAAGCCATCAACCCCATTGGGGTTGTTCGGTGTCGAGACACTCAATGGGGAGGCCACGCCTATCCCATTGCATGTCATGACCCGTGCATAGACAAAGCAGGCTGGCATATTACTACCAAGGCCTAGCAACTTAGAAGTAGCCTCAATCGAAAAGAGGAGCCATAGGAGAAGGAGGAAGAAATTGAACACAAAGGTTACGTTGAAAACAGAGAGTGCCACAATGTTTGCCTATGGGAAAAAAAGTGAAGGGACACAGAAGCAGAAACATCAGCCCCAAGGACGACTGAGAAGGGAAGTACGAAAGTCGGGGAGTACCCTAACCCAAAGCACCAACTTGAAGCCATCGAAAAGGTGAAGGAGTGGGTAAAAGAAGCCCGAGAATAGCTAAAAGACGTTGAGCCCATATTGGAAGATGAGATCAATGATCTCTCAAGCATAAGCATGCCGATGTTGCCTCCACAACCAAAATCTAGAGATATGACTACATCACAAGCAATGTTACATAAACAAAGCCTAAATGCTACGAGCTAGCAAACTAGCCAAGGCCATTGGCCAGGAAGTGTAGGGATAGGAGAGTGGCAAGTAGCTAGCAATCTCCTCACCTCATTGATAACCACCCCTGACACTAAGCCTAGGAGATCAGCTTAGGTAACATCTGCCGCTATGGCAAGAGCTGAAACTGTGGGTTGAAGGATCAATGCGGCAAGATGCCACCGACTTGCACGAACACAATGCAAAAACGTAGATACCAAGTCTGATGTTGTACTCAGTGCCAAAACCCTTACACATCAATGCTTTCTAGGAGGGCACTAAAATGCATGCTATCTTATCGCTCTAGGCGATACCACAAGAAAATGAATTGTAGATATGGGAGCAGGAGTTAGTATGCTAAGCCATGTAGTGCTCTTGACCCGGGGTAACCCACCAGTTGAGATAGCCAGGTTTAATGTCACACTAGCTAACAGAATGAAAGTGAAGCCATTTGGTGTATTAAAGAATTGGTCAGTAAAATTTTATAGTCATGAAGGGAGTGGACTGTGATATCTTGCTAGGCCGACCTTGGATGTGCAATGTGAGAGTCATAGAAGACTGGGGCAACAGATTGATCTTCCTAGGTAATGAAATGGAAGTAGTAAGAGTAGACATGGACACTTGGAAGACCACACTGGTCGACCTAGATGCCATCTCCACTATGTTGAAGGGTGACGATCAAAATAGAAAATCTTACCGGCCACTAACTAAGTATATCCCTTGCCTTGAGGACGAGTGAGACTAGATGCATATCCTTACTACAATCGACCTGCCATTCTTAGACAACGAGGAATACGAGCAAGTTGTTGAAGTAGTTGGTAAGACTCGAGAAGAGCCCTCAATGGTAATCCACATGATGGCTAGGAGCGCGTAGAGAGGATCCAACCCGATGTCATTCCAAGTATCGAACGAAATGCAAGAGCTCCATGAGAACTTAGAATACCTGACCAACAAGTTAGTTGGCAAACGGTCAGCAAACCTTAAACCACTAGAAGATCTCTTAAACAAACCTAAGTGGCAATGGACAAAAGTGTACGACTTAAACTTCATGCACAATTGGGCTTTAGCCACCGACGAGAGGGATGTGACATGTCAAGACCTAGGAGATGATGACCAATCGAACAAAGATAGCTCTAACAACAAATATAAGGACTACTATTCCTTCAGTGAGAGAGTGAAGGGAAAATTGACACGATAGAATATGACATTGAAGGACGGATGATAGAGCAAATATGAGTAGAATCCAAACCACACAAGGAAAATGCCTTTAGAATCGAAAGAAGAGTCATGTGCATGGATTGCGATTGCACCTAGTTGGAGCATGTAGGTGCAATAGACTTTGAGCAAGCAGGCCTAGCCCAACCAAGTGCCGCGCCATTGCTTAGGATGGATTCACCATCGGAGCTATGACCACCACTGGGAGAGACTCCCTCTTCTAGCGAAGACGGAGAGTTTGATTTTGAATCAAAAGTAAGCTCACATATAGTGATCCTGAATTACCTTGAGCTCCTAACACTAGACACACCAAAGGGGACTTACCCGTCCACCTCAGGTACCAAAGGTTAAAGGAGGAAAGAAGGAAACAACCTAAGGATGTGCAGGCAGAGGAGCAAAGAACACCAAAAGACCTACTAAGGAGATTCACTAAGTTCAAGAAAGGCGATAGGGTAGTGATCTTGCTGGGAGCCAAAAGCCTAGGGCAAGCAAGCGAGCCAATAGAAGGGACCCACCAAGGTCAACGAGGTCAATTTGGCCAATGAAAGGGAGACACCCCGACCTGTCTTTACGATCAATGACTTGGCTGAGGAAGAGGAAGCAAGTCTCATTGCTCTCTTGTGAGAGTATGTAGACGTGTTTACTTGGTCACTCGATGAAAGGGATAGATCCGAGTGTAGTTACTCACAACATACCCATGACACCTGATGCAACACCGGTCAAACAACGATAGTATCCAATGAATCCCAAGCATGCTTACATAGTAAAAGAAGAGATTGATAAGCTATTAAGAGCGGGATTCATTTACGAGATTGAGCACATGGAATGGGTCTCACCCATAGTGATTGTGTTGAAGAAGAATGGAAAGATCAGAGTGTGTGTCAACTACAAAAAGGTAAACGATGCTACGAAGAGAGATAATTATCCATTGCCGTATATTGAGTATATGCTTGAGAGACTGGCTGGTAAAGAGGCCTACAATTTCTTGGATGGCTTCTTGTGGTACAATCAAGTGCAAGTGCAAACCTGACGACACCTTTACCACTGAATGGGGAGTCTTTGCCTATATATTCATGCCCTTTGGGTTGACTAATGCGGTAGCTACCTTCCAGAGGCTCATGTATACTATATTCAAGGATATGCTCAGGAAGCAGTTAGAGGTTTTCATCGATGATCTGTGTGTTCACTCCACTTGGAAGGAGCACATAGACAAACTCTGAGATGTCTTTGAACGGTGTTGATTATATTGTCTCTCGTTGAACCCCTTAAAGTGCTAGTTTTGGGTGAAGTACAAATGCATACTCAAGCAATGGTGTCAAAGAATGGCATTGCCATCGACTTCTCGAAAGTCAAGGTTATCATTGATCTTCTAATACCAACTGATTATAAGGAAGTTCAGTGCTTTCTAGGCCATATAGGGTATTATCGGCTGTTTGTGTTGAACTATGCATTGATTGCTTGACCTCTATACAAGCTGATGATCATATTCGAGTGGACCAAGGAATGCCAATGCGAGTATGAGTAGTTGAAAAAGGCTCTAACCATTGTGCCAATTCTACGAGCCCTAGACTAAACAATCACTTTTCCTGGTCACATTGACGCTTCTAAGTTCGTTGTGGGAGCAGTGTTGTGCCAGCTTGGTGAACAGAACTTAGATTATCCTGTGAGCTTTGCTAGCAGACAACTCACAAATACAGAAATGAATTATTTGACAACAAAGAGAGAAGGTTTGACCATGGTGTTTGCTATAAAGAAGTTTTGACATTATACACCCTTTACTTTCTTTGTTGACCATCAAGCCCTGCTTTACCTTGTTAATAAATTGTGCGCTATAGGATGCATAGCTTGATGGTTACTTCTGCTTTTAGAATTCGACTTCTCTGTGGTTGTATGTAAAGAAAAGCAGCATTATATGGTTGACTATATGTCTCGTATCCCCACGGGAGAACTCATTGGACAAGGCATTGTTGCAGACGTATTACCTGATGCCCACCTATTCAGCCTATCTAGTGCAAAAGATTTATTTAGAGCCAATTTAATACCTTATTGGGAAGATGATATAGTCTAAGTGCTTGAGCACGGACTCCCTGAATGACCAATAGAAAAAGCCCAACTTAGGCATCTCATTCTCAAAATCCAACCATATCAATTGATAGCACGCCAACTCTATCGGCTAGGGCGAGATGGATTGCTATACAGATGTGTGTGCGAGCATGAAATGCATGCTGTGCTGGTAGAGGCACACGGCGGTAGGAGGGCATTTTAGGGGAGACACAACATCCCGTAAGGTGCTGGAGCCTCACTTATGGTGGCCTACTCTTTTCCAAGATGCAGCACGATTCGTAAAGCACGATGATGAGTGCCAAAGGACCAAGGTACCAGTTTGCAAGGACAAAATGGAGTTGAGTTTAATCATTACAAGGCCACCATTTGAGAAATGGGGAATCGACTTCATTGGGCCAATCAGTCTAGCAACACAATACTCACAAGCAAAATACATCATTGTTGCCACACAGACTACCTCACGAAGTGGGCAAAATCATGAGATACAAGAAAGAATGACGCTAGGGCCACTGCCAAGTTCCTTTGGGAATAGGTAATCTCAAGATTTGGGTGCCCCATCAAACTCATCAGTGACCAAGGCACACACTTCATCAATGAAGTGATTGCTCATCTCCTATCCACCTTTCTAATCATCCATCGGAAATCCTCACCATACTATCCCCAGACTAATAGACAGGCTGAGTCTACGAATAAGATACTAGTAAATGTCTTGACCAAGGTAGTCTTTGCTTCGAGTAGCGACTAGGATAAAAAACTCATGGCAACCTTGTGGGCCTACTGCACAGCCTATAAAACATCTATGGGATAGACTCCCTTCAACTTAACCTATGGGACTAAAGAAATTCTACCTGTAGAGTTCTTTGTTCATAGCCTGAGAATCTCTCATCGAGAGAGATGGGATGGAAAGGAGCCATGGACAGAGCACCTAGTTGAGCTAGAATGCCTATCAGAAACTCGACTTCTAGCCACCCACACGCTAATATATGAGAAGGAAAGACACAAAAGCTAGTTTGACAAGCATATCAAGCAGCGAGATTTTGAACAAGGAGACTTAGTGCTCTTGTACTTTGTCAAGGGTCATAAACAGAAGATGAAGTTTAGAGGGCTAGGGCCTTTCAGGGTGGTCTGTGCCATCAATAGAACTAGTAATGTGGAATTCGAAACCCTGGAAGGAGAGGGCATAGGCTTCTTCAATGGCTATCACATCAAGAAGTATTACCCTCCCACACGCAGCCATTACATGAGCCTCCAATGCTAGAGTCCCCTGTCAACATACAAGTGGCCACAATTACAGAGATTGAAGATGAGGACAAGGAAACAATAGAACCAACTTACCTAAGCATTACTGTCACTACCAAGCATACGACCACCCTCAATGCACTGATCAATGAGAGAGCTGACTTTAATGTCCTATCTCACAAGCATTGAACCCAAATTGGCAAACTGCAGTTACAGTCCACTAATGCCAAACTCACCCCACTTGGGGGCTGATCATATGCACTCTTGGAAAAGTGCAAAATAGCAATCTCTATCGAGTCTGAGGGCATACCAATGATCTTTTATTTGTTTCCAAACACTAAATATGCAGGTACAGACTCTCTGTTAGGACGCATGTTTAAAAAGCAAGCTCATTGCAATGTCAACTCTATGAGTCCCAACGCATTCACCTCACCATAGGCAATGCGCGTATAGTCACCACTTTTAGCAAGGGTTGTGCGACTCCTTCAAAGTCTACAAAGCCACTGATAGATAAACCCACTATAAGGAGGGGGGTTGTGACCTGTCACCATTGCCGCCAAACCCCAAGATGAGCAAATCACTAGAGCCAAAGCTGAGGCCTACAAACCAAGGATTCAATGGATGCCTAAACATCAAAACCCGCCACCTACTAGGAACACACATCCCCAACCCTGCAAGGCTAAGAACCCACACTCGAAACCTAGGAGGCCAAGACAAAACCATAGACATCGATGTACGGTCAATCCACGATGGGTCCCCAAGTCCGTATTGCAAGTGCAAGGCTACTATGAGGGTAACACCTAGATCTGGGTACCTAAAACCAAAATGGCCAAAGGTCCTACTCAAATGCCACCCTCAAGCTTAACCACATAAAACATCAAGATAGATCAGGCACCCACGCTACAAGAGACCCAGACTACTGCATCCATAGAGCCCCCAAAGTCTAGACCCATAGAATCTAAAACAATCTATGGGCCACAACCGCAAGTCGTTACTCACATACTACCTCAACTTGGGCCTACTAGTGCCCCTCAAACCTCGGAAGCACCATTAGCAGTTGTAGCTCAGCCTATCAAATAAGAGGCCAATCCAGAACCTCAAAAGCAGTCCAAGCTGTAACGGCATGGTGTAACATGAAATGAAGCACCAGAATCCAAAAGCCAGCACTACGCATACATAGAGTGAACATCTGTCAACGACGTAGCATCATAAGAATTGGCTGCAAGTATGTACTCCCCATCGGAGTCATCAGTCTCTGCATGGCATTTATCTCCTCGATTTTCACACTAGATTTCACAGGCATAATGCTGCAATAAGAGGACTTTTCATGTTCTTTGCCTTTCCCCTTCTCTTTGCGCTTCTCATTGCGCAACTCATGACACTATGGGCGTAAATGACCCTTTTTGCTGCAATGATGACATGTCACATTAGCATTTCTCCCACGAGACTTGCTGTGTGACTTACCATGCGACTTAGACCTAGACTTCTGCGAGTCTCTACCACGGTCATTCTTGCCATTATCATCTCTGCCTCTAACAATCAAAGCATGTGACACATGAGAGGCATCCAAGTTCTTATGGTTGATCTCTTCCTGCAGAAGAGCACTCTCTACATCAGGCAATGGTTCCACTCCTACCGCACTGTCTCTGGTTCAGTTCGCTTGGGTGATGACATGTCACTTGCTATTGTTGGCATTGGGGATGTACGGCTGTAGTTCTCCACTAGCCGTACTTTTCTGTTATAGGATGTACGTCATGTACCTGTGCTTACATGTGGTCTTATGTCTGTAGGGCAGCTTGATGATGCTGGGTTTCATGTTTCATTTGGGGATTCTGCCTGGAAGATCACCCATGGCAAACTTGTGCTTGCTAGAGGTGCCAAAGCTGGCAGCCTCTATCTTCTTGTAGTTAATGGGTCCTCTGTTGACCATGTTTTGTCAGTGGGTTCCATCCCACATGTATCTCTTTGGCATGCCCGTTTGGGCCATATGTCCTTGAAAGGAATGAAAATGCTTTCTGGTTTTTGATGCCATGTTTACCATGATTGCTAAGAGTTACAATCAGCTAGACTTAGGCCTTTTAGATGAGCCTCTAGCAACGGAAGTGCATGCGCTACCCTGTTCATGGGAGAAATCTAAATTCGTATTCGTTAAAACTCCCTAGGCAACCAAGGAACTCATTGCCATCGAGCTCTCCATTGAGCAATCCTACAAACAATGCCTAATCACCTCTTATGCCAAAAGTAAAGTCCTTACTACACGGACCAAGAAATTACGCAGTTGCAATAGCTCACAGCCAATGACTCCTCCTTCTTGTGCAAATGGTATACTCTTCGACTTCAGTGGGAACAACAAGGTTGCCAAATCATGACCAATACGGAGCAACGACGTGCCATTAAAATATCTGAATATGATCCCACCTACGTAGCTCCTACCTCTTTTAGGGTATTGGCCACCACTCGCAATCAATCATTGGAAGACCATGTCATGAGCCACCCTTACCAAGATTGCATCCTTACTAGAAGAAGAGCTACATATTGCTAGCACTTGAATGACGGATATTTATGGAAGCATGCAAAGAAAAAGAGAGGATCTCTAGTACATGTATTGGGAGATAGGGCTTATCAAAAATAGGTGATGTAGGAGTTTCATGAAAGTTTATGGGCTAGACATAGAGGAGTTTGGGGCACATTTACCAAGATCAAAGAGAAGTATTGGTGGTAGAACATGTATAAAGTATTGGTGGTAGAACATGTATAAAGATGTGGAGCATTATGTGGAATCATGTAGTGACTATCAGATGTATTCCATGGTAAAACATAGAGATGGGTTGCAACTAACCTATCCATTGTCTATGCATTACAAAATGGATAGTTGATTTGGTTACCATGCCTATAGGTTTATGGGATATGAGATATCTTGTGCTTGCACGAGAAGACTTGAAAAATCAAGTGGAAGGTCGAGCTCTTAGTACAAGGACTACTCAAGCAGTTTGCAGGTTCTTATTGGAAAAAGTATTTTGCAGGTATAGTTGTGTTGGTGAAGTGGTTGCTAATAGAGGAGAATTGGATGCAAATCAGGCTCTTGACTTCTTTTCATGATTGGGTATATCAAGTTGGCTTTAACTTCAGCCTATAATTCTAAAGCAAATGGCAAAAGTGAAAGGGGCCATCAGTCTATCATTAAGGCATTAGCAAAGTCATGCAAGGACATGATAAAAGAGTGGCCAAGAATGCTACCCTTTACTTTATGGGGTGATAGGACCACTCATAGTGCAGTTAGAGGGTATATGCCTACTAAATTAATGTATGTCAATCATGCCTATTGAGGAGACTATTGCTACTTGGAGTGTTCTACCACGGGAAGAGGGTTTGAATAGAGAACAGTTACACGTCCTACACATTAGATAGTTAGAAATAAGGCATGAAGACATTGAGAAAACCATGAAAAAGTTGAAGACTACAAGGATCAAGAACAAGAAGAGGTTTGACAAGCGACACAGACTTCGACCATGAGCTATACAAGAAGGGGAAAGGGTGTTGCTTTACAACAACAGCTTGGAAAATCAGCATAGTGCCAGTTGAAAGATGGCAAAGCGGTGGTTTAGTCCATACGTGGTAAGGTTTATTTTTGATAATGCTACCGATGCATTAAATGAGATGGATGGGACAACTCTAAGGATGTGTCAAGCTCTTTAAACGTAGGGTCTTTAGCATATGAGTTGAAGGAGTTGGATACTGAGAAACATGAAATATTGAAGAAGAAGAGGTAGAAGATGAAGACACTGACATGGTAGAGGATACTTCTTCTGACACTGCAAATCCATAAGACTTTGGCAAATGTCGGAGGATGTGCAGGTTAAGAGGGGATGGATGTCGTGCTGCTACGCGGACATAGTGTGAAAAACTCTAGAGTGCATCATCCTTCGACTTTCTTATTGATCTAGAGAGTCAATGCCATATTAGTCATTAGTGTCAATGTCCGTAGTGTGGATGGTTCAAAAATACTAGATTTTTGGATAAGTTTAGCCTATTTTTGATATTTTGGATATTATTTCTTGTAAATATCCAAAAGTTGTAGACAACTTCTAGAATAGGATGACATGTAAAAAAAAAGCAAGTGACTTTTAGTCATTTTTGGGGGATTTTATGCAAAAAGAAGGATGGCAAAATTGCATGACGCGCGATCATAGTTTACATGCAACAAACATCACTTTGAACTAGGAGAAGAAGAAGGAGTGATCTGGGAGAATTTTGACTAGATATCATTGTATTTTACCCCCCCTTTCACAGACAACGGAAGCATCAAATCGCTGGTTTGAGCAACAAAGAAGAAGCTACTGTTTGATGCACATTTTTGGTCTACAAGGGATTTATCTTCTGAGGATGTAGAAACAAATTGATAGGCTTCACCTCTATGAGTATTCTTCTACATCTTCTATTTCTTCTAACCCCTTCTCTTTCATCAATTTCTCTCCCTAAATATCCCTTCACCCTACTGTCTCTTACCCCCGTGGTAGATTTTTAACCCCAAACGCTCCGACAATGGGGACTATTTCTTGAACAGAGACAAAGATATTATTTTTCTATATTTATTTTGATGGTCTTGAAAGGGAAGTAGAACCCAGGAGGAAGAAGCTTGGCGGTGAGAGCTATGGCGGATGGAGAGCAAGAGCCAAGAGAGAGAGAGACTCAAAAAGTGGGAACTCCAACAACCACAATGTGTGGCTGGGCCTTCCTTTATTCAAACTATCATTGAAAGAATAAAGAATACATGATTTGATAGAAATGCGGGATCTAGAGCATGACATAACCGGAAGCTATGGAGGATGGAAGGAGAAGTGTAGACTCATGATGGAATGGACACTGTTTGTTACACAAGTGAATTAGGTTCCAAGATTGAGACTTGGACTCATAAACACAATCTTGTGTATGTGGACAATGACATTGACACTTTACTGAAATGAAAAGAGTACTATCATTGCATTAAGAAAGGAAGCAAGTACAATGCTTTATAGGAAAGTAGGAAACTGCAGTAGGCACCATTGTGCATATGGGATAAGTTAGCCTGCATGTCCTTGACCCTGAGACTCCATACAAAGAGGCTGTTTGAGTGTGATTGCTGATTCTCAACACCCCTCCTCAATCACAACTAGTAAAGGCACAAAATGTGTAGAGGCTGTAATGAGAACCACCTGCAAAGTGTGGGCATACCACAGACATGGCAAAACACCAGAGGCTGTCGCAGAAAAAGCTAAGTGTGGGTACCATAAACATGGTGGACATCCAGAGGCTGTAACAGGGGCCTCACAAAGTGTACAGGGACTGTAATGCCAAGTTACATAAGGAGTTTACATAGCTTATGGCAGGAAGCATTAGGGCAAGGAAAAATACAAGGTTATTAAAATAGTCTATCAGAATTATGAGAGTACAAGGACTGATGAGTCTTGTCCTTCCGATCCTGGTGATCTTCATCTTCTTATTCCTTTGCTTCATTTTCTTCTTCTTCTTTGACTGCGACTAGATAGGCATTTTGGGATCTCTTTCTTGCGTGGCAGAACTTCTCGGTGTGTCCGGTCCTTTTGCAGAAGTCTCAAAAGAGCTGATCTTTCTTGCCTTTGTACCTGTTGCCAACATATAATGCATGCTCATCTCTAGAGGTACTTGGTTCTTCTTTAGTTTTTAGCTTCTTTTCTTCTTCTAACAGTGATGCCTGGATATCAACAAGTTCAGGATTTGGCATGTTGATTAAAGTTGTTGATACGTTATTATATTCAAGAGGCAAGCTCTTAAGTAGAACACCGATGCAAACATCTTCATCCATTTTAATGTTTATTCCTGCAAGTTGGGTT
The DNA here is from genome assembly GCF_053477565.2 of Lygodium microphyllum. Classification (NCBI taxonomy): domain Eukaryota; kingdom Viridiplantae; phylum Streptophyta; class Polypodiopsida; order Schizaeales; family Lygodiaceae; genus Lygodium; species Lygodium microphyllum. Next base: position 78,655,913 of record NC_141149.1, read on the forward strand.
AGGAGTCCTTCCATGTAATTGAGATGTGTGGCAAGTGATGTGCTGGACTTCATTTCAAGCCTGAAGAATTCAATCAGGAGACCATACTTTGATGATTTAGATTGTGCACCGAACAGGGTGTCAAGTCTTTTCCATGTATCCTGTGAGGTCTCACAGTTATCCACATGATGGATATAACTGTCGTCTAGCTCCAATTTGATAATGGCCTGGGCTCTGTCATCGTTCTTTTGCCAAGTAGTTGCAAGGTCCGCGTCCCGCGGTTTCTTCTCTTTGCCATTTGTGATGGCCCAGAGACCCTTCTTCATCAGGATGAGCTTGATGCGGGTTTGCCAAGTGTGGAATCCGACTCCTTTGAATCGAGCATTTGGCGAGTCTTTGCCCATGTTAGATTTACGGAACAGTAGCAAATCAACTTCAGACTTTATTAGATTTGAGCAACAGAAGAATTGATTGAGAGACACAAGTGCTAAAAAGCACTAACTTAGTGTCAATGAATACCAAATCTGCAAAAGTCTTTTACTCCAAGTGATCTTCCCCTTCTTGATTTGATGCTGATGCCTTCAGATCTGAGTGACAGTACTTTAACGAACTTCAGAGAGTATTGCTCAGTGATTAAAATCACTATTGATAACTTCAGTGAGAGAAACAGTGAAAAATGTCAAGATTTTGAAGCTTTTGGCTATGGTGGAATTAGGGTTTCTGAGACAGGGGCCTGGTTTTTTGCTGATTGCAGGAGCTACAGTGGATCATTTTCAAATTTTTACATATCTAGGAAGCTTATGTCATGGGCTACCAAAGCCCCATCATGATCATCAACATCGTGGTCAGTATGCAGCGCGCAGGTGCCGCGAACAGAATCGGCGCAGATCTGGACAGCGAGGTCGAATTTGAGCAATGCTGGAGCTGTAGATCATCAATGTTGGTGTTTAAAGTGACAGGAAGCTGCGCCCTGAGCCAAGGAACATTTCTCCAGAAGAAATCGTGTTGAAATTCTGCCTGGTTGAAGAGTTATGGAAGCTCCAAGCAAGGTAGGTCATGTCTAGCTATGGCAAACACAGAACAGAGATTGGGGATTTTCACAATGCTGAGCTCCAGATGGTCCAATGTCCTGGATTGATGTGATACAGGGAAGCTTTATGAGTTGGGGAATACTTTTCCAGAAGGAAGCTCCAAGAGATTTGACCTGTGGAGTGAGATATAAGTAGTTCAATCTGACAGGGTGCTGCTGGCTATGGCTGCCATGGAAGCTTCAGTGAGAGTAGAGTTGAGAAAAGAAGTCATACACTGACACTGAGCTGGATGGAGGTTCAAAAGAATCAAGAGAGGCTGGAGAAGCAATGCCATGCCCAACTGGGCTCTGATACCATGATAGAAATGTGGGATCTAGAGCATGACATAACCGGAAGCTATGGAGGATGGAAGGAGAAGTGTAGACTCATGATGGAATGGACACTGTTTGTTACACAAGTGAATTAGGTTCCAAGATTGAGACTTGGACTCATAAACACAATCTTGTGTATGTGGACAATGACTGACACTTTACTGAAATGAAAAGAGTACTATCATTGCATTAAGAAAGGAAGCAAGTACAATGCTTTATAGGAAAGTAGGAAACTGCAGTAGGCACCATTGTGCATATGGGATAAGTTAGCCTGCATGTCCTTGACCCTGAGACTCCATACAAAGAGGCTGTTTGAGTGTGATTGCTGATTCTCAACATGATTGTGACGGGCGCCCGCCACCTACAGTGTGCAGTGGCGGTTAATGTCAGTGTAGTAATACACGGGCGGCTAGGCGGAGACGCCTTTATCCCCAACAACCTCCCACTTAAAGGCGAATCAGCCCCAGTGAGAGAGAAAAAGAAAAGAAAATACAACATGTACACATGTATAACATGATGAGGAAAAAGATGTCATCTCATCCAATGCCGCCCATCAATCTCCTAAGAAAGGCAAAGCACTTTGTAGTGAGGCTTTTCGTGAGCAAGTCTGTAGGATTCTGAGAGCTAGACTTTAGGACTCGTTCTTGAAGCGTTGAATTCGTTTTGGATCCGGAAAGTGCCAGAGAGGTATTAAAGAGCCAATTTTCATGAAAAATTAAATAGTGGCAGATGGCTGAGCTAGAGTTTTCTTAGATGCATTTCGACATCAGGAATCCAACACAAGTCTTGGTTCGTCAATCGGAGGTCGTTTGACCCTCCATTTAATCCCTGCAAGGTTTGGCGTTATAAAGCAGCTCTGTTAGTGCACTCTCCACTATATATGTGTATCCCTATAGGAGTATTGGTGGTTGTAGGTGGCTCGGGGCACTTTTTACTCCCCCTAAGGGAGGTTTTTTTTCCCCAGGCTAATAATAGCCCATGTGACCTCATCAGGAGGCTAGGGGCAGTATTATTAGGCTAGTTCTAGGCTTTTTATGCTTAGCAAGCACAGTGCTTAGCACTAGTGCCTATTATGCACAAATCCCTAATCTAGGGTTGAGTGCTTATGATTGAGGTGTATCTTTTTGATGATGTACTTTTTTCCCGTCACGTAACTTTAGCTCACCCTTGCTTCCCTCACTCTGTGTGTACTTTCTTGCTTCTTCATTTGGTATCAGAGCCATCCCATCACTCCCGTGAGCATCCCATCGCGTACCCTTAGCTCGTGAGCTTCATATCGACTCAAGACATTCTGGAATTGACAGGAACTGCTGCAAAACAGGCCGCCGCCACTCTTTTCAGCATATGGGAGGTTGTACCTTCGATTTGGTCGCGGGAATCAGCACCAGACTCTCACACGTGTGGTCGCGCTCAGTTCTAGACCTGCAGTCGCCCCCTGTCGAGGGTCTTTGAAAGCTTCTACAGCCTCATACACATGCTCAAGATAGCCTACAAGCTGATAAGCTCAGGCGCGCACAGTTTTAGAACAGTTTCGAGGTCATTCTCAGCCTGTTCAGGTCAAATCGACAGGGAAAATAGCTCCAGGAGCTGTTTCGCCACATCGCGCCTCATTAACAGGGCTGTACAGACCTGTACATGCTGTGTCGACACTTGATTCAGTCATTAAATCAACCCAGTATCACTTCCGATTGAGCGCACTGCTGAAAACAGCTTCCAGAAGCAATAAACAGTTCAATTTTGATCTGTTCCAGCTTGTATTTGCAGCGCAGCAGTGATTAACAACCTGTGGGTTTGTGAAAACGACTGTATTTGCTGTTACCAGCTCTCCCGTGACTTGTGGGTTCTCTCGAGGACCGATACAAGTGTGAAAAATTGGGGCTTTTGCCACCAGGGTGTTGCTGTAGCTGATTTTATGCATTGGGCAGCATGTACGCAACAATTGTGATCAGATTTACCCTTCCAATCAAGGGGCTTTTCGACATTTCTTGTGTGTATGCCTTGTTTACACTTGGTACAACAAGATTGTGCCTATCCACTCAGGAATTGAGTGAGAAATTGGGGGATTTTATGCTTTATTGTGGTGCAGTAGAACAGGAACACTGTGTGATAGTGTGTGTGGATGCTATGCTCTCAATTTGAACACTGAGAAGGGATTACAGTTTTGGGACAGATTTGTATGCATTGACATTGCCCTTATGCAGTGGGACAGAGTAAAGCAAGTGATTGTGTCTAAATCTCGGAAGAGATATTTTGTTTTGGGATTTTCCTTTTATTTTTCTTTCAGGTGATTCTTGTGCAATACACCCTACGCAATGGGCAAGGATGGTGTGTTGGATTTGCTCTCTGTTGAGAACAAGCTTGATGGGAGCTCCAACTACCCACTGTGGTCATATATGATGAACCACATACTAGTGGCACACGGGTTTAGCAAGATTGTGGAGGGTTCAGAACCTCGTCCTGGCTCTCGTGTGACCTCAGACATGGATGAGGACTCCACTAGTACCACTGGCAGAAGAGGTATTCCAGCTCCACCCCCAGCTCCCACCACAGATGCACAGCAGAAGTGGGATGAGAGGGATGCTAAAGCACATGCTATGATAGCATTGTCGGTCAAAGTTGCGCTTATACCTCACATACGATCTTGTAAGTCCGCTAAGGAGGCATGGGACACCCTGGCTAACCTTTATCAGGTACGCAATGAAGCCAGGGTAGCCTATCTTAAAAGGCAGCTTGATCATTTAGTGATGCATGAAGGAGAGACTATGGATAGCTTCATTACCAAGCTTAAGGACTTGCGTGAGCAGTTGATTTCCTTAGGGGAAGACATGACAGATGGGTCTATGGTCACTGTAATGTTGAATGGTATTCCTGAGTCTTATCAGGCTCTTGCTTCTACATTGAGGTTAATCATGCAAGGGAATCCTGATTCCTTTTGCTTTGACAACCTAGTGCAGATACTATTGCAGGAGGAACAGTCAAGAGAAAACAGGAGCATACTTCAGCAGGGTGATCAGGCCTTCATGGCAAGTCAAAAGGGCAAGGGTAAAGCTGTGTCTGGGGCTGCATATAAACCAAAAACAGCAGCCAACCAGCCAACTGTCAGTGGGGAAAAAGATGAAAATCAGCCCAAGAAAAAGGGGAAATGTCATTATTGCAGGAAACCGGGTCACTATATTGGTGAATGCCGGAAAAGAATTGCAAAAGAGAAGGAAAAGGGCACAAAGAAGGAAGCAAATGTAGCACAGGCAGATGCATCTAGTGCAGAGAAGAAGGATACAGCCAATCTGTCCATTGTCTCGCATGGAGACGAGGACTTTGATGATGAGTGGGCTTGTACAGTATCATGCTCGTACAACCCTTCTATGCACACTACAGATGAATCATGCCTCTCTGTGACCTCTCAGGAGGATTGGTATTTTGACTCAGGTGCTAGTAAGCACATTACCTCACAGAGGAATTTATTTTCAGTTTTTGATGCTACCTCCGAGAGAGGTACAGTTACATGTGCCAATAACTCCGCTTATGCTATACAAGGAGTTGGCAAGATTGTACTTACAGCCACACAAGGTGGATCTTTTACACTCACAGATGTACTTTATGTTCCAGGAATCCAGAAGAATCTCCTTTCCGTCCCTGCTATTGCCATGGGAGGACTTGAGGTGACATTTTCTGGAAGGAAATGCACAGTGCATGACCTTTCTGATGAGGGTTGCATTGTTGCAACAGGTACTTTATGTCGTGGGTTGTATAGATTGGATCACTACAGGGCTGGAGTACATGATGCTTGTGCTGTGATTACTAGTGATCAGTTGGCCATTGCTGAGCTGTGGCATGCCAGGATGGGCCATCTACACTTCAGGGGTTTACAGAGATTGCAGGCACATTCTATGGTGGAGGACATGCCACCCATACAGTTACCCTCTCGTCATGTGTGCGAGGGATGCATATTGGGCAAAATGCACAGGACCCCAGTGCCTAAGTTGTCCACATATGGGGCTGCCAGGAAATTGCAGCTCGTTCATTCAGATGTTTGCGGTCCTATGAGGACCAAGTCCATAGGTGGCTGTGCATACTTCGTTACATTCATTGATGATTTTACATGCTACTCTTGGGTTTATGGACTGAGGCATAAATCGGAGGTGGAAGCACGATTCAAAGACTTTATTTTGTTGCAGGAGAATCAGACACAGGAAAAGGTTGCCACCCTTCGTACCGATCGAGGGGGGGAATACATGTCTCATACTTTTCATGCTTTCTTGGCAAGCAAGGGTATTGCCCATCAGTGCACTGTGCCATACACACCCCAGCAGAATGGTAAAGCTGAAAGGTTCAACCGTACTGTGATGGAAATGGCCAAATGCATGCTTAAGGGGAAGGGCCTCCCTAACAAATTTTGGATGGAAGCACTGCAGTGCAGCAATTATGTGCTGAATAGGTGCCCAAAGAAAGCTTTGCAGAAGTATGAGAGGTGGACCGGCAGGAAGCCTTCTGTCAAAGGCTTCAAGGTTTTTGGATGCTTGAGTTATGCCTTAGTGCCACAGCATCAGAGGGGTAAGTTGGATGACAAGGTTGTAAGATGCATTTTTGTTGGTTATAGCAGTGAAAGCAAGGGCTATCGGCTGTACCATCCTGGTACACAGAAGATTCTAACCAGCAGAGATGTTACATTTGCAGAGGAGCAGAATTTTGATTGGTCTACGCTTCGTAGGCAACCAGAAATTTACAGTCATGATGTCTTCGAATTGCTCCTGCCCCAGGAGGGAAGAAGTGCAGCCACAAATTTACCACGGGTTGTTGACATTGTGGGGCCTGTAGCAGATGCAATTTAGCCCCAAAATCAGCTCGGTACAGCTGGTATACAGCCAGCAACAAATGTTATTGATCCTACTGGTGCAGCTCATGATTTAGTACAGTCACAGGCTGATTTGCCACAGCCATCATCCGAGCACATGGCAGTCCCTGAAGTGTCCAGACGGGTGCCTAGGTGGTTGCTAGATACATTGCGGGACAGCCACATTGATGTTCCTTTGCCTACCAGGACAAGATCCCGCCGTGCTCATGGGATGAGTATTGATTATCATGCATGTGAGGGCACATACAGTGAGGATGAACCCACTCAGGTGGATGAGCCTGTCTCTTTTGAGGAGGCAGCAGAAGACCCAAATTGGATGCAGGCCATGCAATCAGAATATGATAGCATCATGAAGAATGAGACATGGTATCTGACAGACTTGCCTCTAGGTAAGAAGGCCATAGGGGTTAAGTGGGTGTATAAAATCAAACGGAATGCAGATGGCACAGTGTCACGCTACAAAGCCCGTTTGGTTGCAAAAGGGTATGCTCAGGAGAAGGGCATAGATTATGATGAGACATTTGCACCCACGTCTCGCATGACCACAGTCAGATGCATGATTGCCTTGGCTGGTCAGTTTGGATGGACTATCCATCAGTTGGACATTACTACAGCTTTCCTGAATGGTGATATCCATGAGGAAGTTTATGTACAGCAGCCCACTGGCTTTAGAGTTAGGGGGCAGGAAGCCAAAGTTTGCAGATTGCAGAAGGCTCTATATGGGTTGAAACAGTCCCCTAGAGCATGGTATGAGAAGATTGATTCTTACTTGGCTTCCCAAGGCTTTCTGAAGAGTTCAGCTGAGAGCACTCTATATGTCAAGAGTGCAGAGGATATGTTTCTGATTTTAGTTCTATATGTTGATGACATGCTGCTCACGGGGCCACAGAAAGTGCATATTGCAGCTTTTAAAGCTGAATTACAGCACCGCTTTGAAATGTCAGATCTTGGTCCGTTGTATTACTATTTGGGTATACAGTTTATGCAGACATCAGGGGGCATATATTTGCAGCAATCTATGTATATTCAGAAATTGCTACAGAAGTTTTCCTTTCAGGATTGCAAACCGGTTGCCACTCCCGTGGAATCAGGTGTAAAGTTGAGTCTTGAGGATGCAGGAGAACTTTTTGATGCCACTGTTTATAAGCAGGCTGTTGGATCATTACTGTATTTATGCAACACTCGGCCAGACATACAGTATGGGGTATCCGTATTGAGCAGATTTATGCACTGTCCAGGCACAAAACATTGGCAGGCTGTGAAGAGAATATTTAGATATCTCCAGGGTACTATGCATCTTGGATTGTTTTACCCCAGGGGGGATGCTTCATGCTTGCAGGGCTACAGTGATTCAGACTGGGCAGGAGATTATGACACAAGGGTGTCCACTTCCGGTTATTGTTTCTTTTTGGGTGATGCATGCATTTCATGGCTCAGTAAGAAGCAACCTACGGTGGCCACTAGCAGTTGTGAGGCAGAGTACAGGGCTGCTTTCACAGCCACAGTTGAGTGTGTTTGGCTCAGGAGGCTTTATGCAGATCTTGGATTGGAGCAGCATGCTTCTACATCCATTCTCACTGACAGTATGAGTGCTTTGGCTGTAGCCAAGAACCCTGTGTTTCATGCTCGCACGAAGCACATAGAGGTACATTACCATTATGTCAGAGAGAGACTCGCAGCAGGAGAGATATGCTTGTCTCACGTGTCTACACACGATAATGTAGCTGATATTTTCACCAAGGCACTACCACGTGATAAGTTTGAGGCTTTTCGACAGCTCTTAAACTTAATCCCATTACCTGGTGATTAAGCTACATACCCTGTAACATGTGTACATACACCACACATCACTCCAGGGGGGTTTGTTAGTGCACTCTCCACTATATATGTGTATCCCTATAGGAGTATTGGTGGTTGTAGGTGGCTCGGGGCACTTTTTACTCCCCCTAAGGGAGGTTTTTTTCCCCAGGCTAATAATAGCCCATGTGACCTCATCAAGAGGCTAGGGGCAGTATTATTAGGCTAGTTCTAGGCTTTTTATGCTTAGCAAGCACAGTGCTTAGCACTAGTGCCTATTATGCACAAATCCCTAATCTAGGGTTGAGTGCTTATGATTGAGGTGTATCTTTTTGATGATGTACTTTTTTCCCGTCACATAACTTTAGCTCACCCTTGCTTCCCTCACTCTGTGTGTACTTTATTGCTTCTTCAAGCTCTACCAGATTGGGAAGTCATAAAGTGCATGGGAGAGGCCAAGTTGATGGAGTTCGACGCCACGAAGCCACTTGTCCAATTGGATTGCAAATCGGAGTTCGTTTGGGCCTTCAAAAGTGAAAATCCACTTGCGGGACAGTGTGAACACAAAAAGATGAACCGGTTATTTTAATGTTTCAAACCTTAAGCTTAATAAAAGCCTTGAAACTAATGCAAAAACTATCAACAGAGGGAAGCATCAATGCGCCTCCTCATTTTTGCTCGTTGCCTCTCCGATTCAAACCTGTTTGGAGAGAGAGAGGGAGATTCTTGATTAAGGCAGAGAGAGGAACAAGATGGTTGCAAGCTTGCCCGTTTTAATGGAGGATTTAAAAATCTCATTTTTTAATGCTTTTCCAAAACACCAATAAAATCTAGATGGTTGCTGTTTAAGGACTCAAGAGCCACAACTCTAAAATAATGCTAATTTTCTTTCATTTTTATTGATAATAAATAGGAAAAAATGAGAAAAAATGTTATTTAAAAGGAAAAAAAATGGAAAACAGATGAGGAAAATTATGGATATGTTTGTGAGTGTATAATGAGGATAAAGCATGAGGGTTTGCCTCAAGTTATCCCCATTTATATGTTTTTGTGAGTATTTACTGCTTATTTCGTGTGAAATATACATGAAATCACTCTACCTATGCAACACGGCAAAACCTTAAACTGTAGGGGAAGAGGGAAGTTTGAGTGCTGAAATATAATATAAAATCTGATGTATTTGCTGCATTATTCATATAGGATGACATTAAGTTAAATAAAGGGAAGAACAGCACGAGTGTAAGGTTGGGTGTCTTCTCTCATTGTCTCCCTCTAAGGAGATGGGAAAGATAACATTCCTTGGACTACAGACTATAAACGCGCAGTGATTAGTGTTTAGGATAGTGTATCCCTTGACAAACGCTCCTGGTCTGCGAGGCCGTCTGGTGGGGTTGTCTGTTGAGAGCATGAGGTCTGGCTAGTGCCTTAGCCAGTGCCGGCCCATTTTAGGTCCCATCAATGGTGCATCTGTCGGGAGCTGCCTATAAGTGGCGGTCTCCGAGTCTAGGTTGTGAAAGGACCAAAGTTTATAATTTCCATTAGGAGTATGCTAAGCTAACCATAAAATGGGGTTTGTTCAAGGATGGAAACCCTTGGCTTTCCCTATATAAAACTTACTGATGGACTTAGTTAGTTATGTAGAGCATGAGTCCTCTACAGAAGATAATTTAGGTGATGAGAAGAGTAACCAGTTAGTGGTTACCCCATCCTCTAATGCGATGGTATGGGCCAAGGTTTGCCTTGGTGTGGTCTCTATACAAGAGAAATCATGTATAACCATTCATCAACCTAGAGGGCATGGAATAAGTATGTTGGAAGCTATGGCAGTCATGACATCAACAAGTGATTATGCTAAAGCCATAGTGCCATGGGAAAAAATTGACACACAGTGGAGTGTAGTTATGGCTGAAACATCCCATGTGGTGGGGCATCATGCCAAAATTTTAAGTATCACAAGGATGTTAGAAGCCCTAGTTGTAAGGGGAAAACCATTTCTTAAAAGGGACAGTCCCGAGGACCTAAATGCTAAGGATAAGTTTGCTTTTGACGAGGGGTAGAAGCTCCTAGATAAAGCCATCATGGAACTGCCTAGGAAGGGGCAAGATATGGAAGATCCTCTAAGAAAGGATCGGAATGACATGCTAAGAGCTATAGGTCTCCCTAGACCACTTTATGAGTTGGCAGAAAGGGACATTAAGGATAATATTAACCTCCCTACACCAGTAAAGGTGGAAATGGAAGAGGTTGGAGACCCTAAGACACTAGGGTTAGGCCATGATTACGAGGATTTTAATGGCCAGTGTTGATCCTGAAGGAAAGGACTAAATGTCCTCCTCCTTATAGGGATCTCCCAGTGTTTCATGGACTAGTTAACGAGGATCTGATGGTGCATTTACGAGAATACGGCCTAACTTGCCTTGCAAGTGGGTTCAATGATATTCATCGGATGCTCGTATTCTCAAGTACCCTAAAGGAAGAGGCTAGAAAATGGTATTGGAGCCTCCCAAGGGGGTCTATTAAATCCTTTGAGGAGTTGAGTGATCGATTTTTAGATGAATATGAGAAGAAGGTGCCTATGACCCAAGTTTTAGGGCAGCTGATGTAGATTAGGCAAGAGTCCTATCCTTCTATTAAAGAATACGCTAGAGCCTTTGATGATATTCTGAGGCTTTGGCCAAGAAAAGATACTGCATTGCCAGGTGATGTGCTGTATGAGCTCTCTTTGAGTGGCTTAGAGATTAACATGCAAATCCAAGTGGGACTGCAGAATCCTAAGTCATTAAGGGAAGCAAAGAAACATGCCATTGATTATGAGGGACATATTCAGAGATGTTGGGAAAGCTTTTGGAGTTTTCCCCACTCAGTATAAGTGCATCCTAGCTTCCAACCATTTCTACAAGGAGACAGCTCACTTGTTGATACCAAGGCAGCCTACGAGAGGAACCTTGGTAGCCAAAATCTTCAAGTAGAAAATGGCAATAGTAGGGATAATATACCCCTTGGGGATAAAAAGATTCCAAGCCTAGTAAGTCCCATCAAGGCTTGCAACACTTCCATGAGAGGTAGTTGTGATGGTGGAATTGATAGAACCATTAGGTCTACAAGCTTAGACGAGCGTTCTATGAGTGGTTCTAGTTGTGCTCCTAGTAAGGCTCTTGAGAGACCTTTCCAATTTATAGATGAATCATGTTTTCGAGTAGAAGCTATTCCTTTTAGTAAAAGCATGGTTCCTATGGCTAAGCAGTTGTTGCAGAGTGGACAAAGGCAAGTAAAGACATCTCGTGTAGAGAAGATGCGGCATGCCAAAGGTCCACTTGTACTAAATAGAAGCCATAAGGCTATGAGGCCATTTGGTAATGGTGATAAATCCATAGTGAGTCCATTGGACCAATGTGAGCAGATGAGGCATTTTGAGAATATGAAAAGGAATATGAGATGGGTTTGGAGGCCCAAAACCCCTAAAAATACTGTTGGTGTGTCAGATGAAGGGCAAGGAATTGCATGTGGACATGCTTTGATGGATTCCCAAGAAGATGCAACTAAAGGCCATAATGCGACATCTGACAATAGGGTTCGCCGACCTGAGATGCATCTATGTAATGGGTCTAGGCTTGAAGCTTTGTCTAGTTTGGATCGTATCATTGACATATGTAATGGTCCAATTAGAGAAGAGTTGAATGATCATAAATCCATGATTCTCCTTGTAGGAAGAGTTACTGGAAAGTTGGGACAATCGATTCGTTTGAATGACGACCAAGGGGATGAGAGATATCAGCCTAATAATGTCATTCATTTAGCTCATAGTACCCAAGAAGAGATGGCCATTATTATTGAGATATTAGTAGAAAGGCTTGGGCTAGTGGATCTACAAAGAGCGTAGATCAAGCTTTTAGCTGACTTGCATGAGTAGCATGAGGCTAGTCCTCCTATTTTATGCTATCCTTGGTATCCTGATTGGTTTGATAGAATGTGCTGTATATGCCAAGGAGATCATATATTGCATGGATTAGAATGAAATATTCATTTTAGGCCAAGAGGGCCAGCTAGTTTGCAGTGAAATTTGCTATTTCTTTAGGCCAAGAGGGCCATTCGTCTGTTTGGTGCAGGTACAGTTAATGGGTTTTTGTTGTAGTGATTGCATCATACATGTTAACAAATTTGCTGGAGGGAGCCTTGCTGCGAAGGAGCTTCTTGTGGCCATTCCAGGTGGTTTCGTCCCCTTTCCGAGTCTTTTTTCTTAAGCAATTAATGATATATGTACGTGTAAGGGTTACTTTATTTTATTTGGTGGGGATCGGCAATTGAGGCATGAAGTCCCAGGATTAGGATCTATATGTCTGGGGGATGTCTAAGTAGCCTCACAGCCTCCTGCAAGGCATTGTCAGGCATTGTAAGACCTATTTTAGATGGGAATTCTAGTGACCCTGTTCTGCTGACCTGCTAGGTGGCCGTTCTGGGAGTTCTTGTTAGTTGTGAGGCAGTCAAAGAAGCCTTCTAAAATAATGATGGAAAGAGACAAAACCCTAAATATCTGAAAGACAATATATGAATATACATAGGTGTGTAAAAAGGGGTTCTAACCCCTATAAAAATAGAAATGGAAAGAAAGAAAAATCTTTGAGTTGTTGTTTATCACCTTGTGAAGGCCTAGTAGGTGCTTGGGGACGAGACAAGACCCAGGGCCGATGCCTTGTCTTCCTAGGGGTCTTCTAGCTGGAAAACAAATAATAAAAGAAGGTTGGAGCGAAAACAAAAGTGAGTGTTAGAAAAGGATTAAGTGTCGCCTTGCGTGGGCTTGGTAGGTTCTTGGGTACCGAGGCAGGACCTAAGACCGATGCCTTATTCTCCTTGGGTCATTACTCTCAGCTCCCTTCTTTTTACACGCCCAAGTATAAAAAATAAGAGGCTAAAGACCTAATGTGCTAAAAGATAATATTTGTTGATCAGGCTATAGGAGTCCTCGCCTAGTAGGAGCTCCTAGTTGAGTTATTCTTAGTTAGGTAGGTAGTTCAGACCACCACTGAGGATGACCTCTTTGATAGATCTTTTTAGCTTGGTTGTGTTGGCGCAGTTGGTTAGTGACTAGCTTTCAATTTTCTATCAGATTATGCTAGGCCTACTCCTCATGGATTTCATGCCTTGGTTTTGACAAGGGGGTAGAGTGAGAGCTGTGATGTGTTTTTTTGTATATCTATTTTGTATTAGCTTGATGCTCTTTGTGGTTGTATTTATGTGTAGATTTGTTCGTGGGATCTGACGGGCTGAGTCGCCCTATCTCGTGGTCGCCAATGAGAGTTGGATTTTAGGATCCGATTTGGACCCATTTTTGAAGCGTTGAAGCTCGTTTTGGAGCCGGAAAGTGCTCGAGAGATGTTAAAGAGACAATTTTCATGAAAAATCAAACGGTGGTGGATGGCCGAGCTAGAGTTCTCCTAGATGCATTTCGACATCAGGAATCCAACACAAGTCTCGGTTCGTTAATCGAAGGTCGTTTGACCCTCCATTTAATCCCCGCAAGGTTCGGCATTATAAAGTAGCTACTGGATCGAGAAGCTGTAAAGTGCGTGGGAGAGGCTACATTGATAGAGTTCGATGCCACGAAGCCGCCTGTCCAATCGGATTGCAAATAGGAGTTTGTTTGGGCCTTCAAAATTGAAAAATCCACTTGCGGGGCAGTGTGAACACAAAAAGATGAACCAGTTATTTTAATGTTTTAAACCTTAGGCTTAATAAAAGCCTTGAAACTAATGCAAAAATTGTCGAACAGAGGGAAAAGTCAATGTGGCTCCTCATTTTTGCTCGTTGCCTCTCCGATTCAAACCCGTTTGGAGAGAGAGAGGGAGATTCTTGATCAAGGCAGAGAGAGGAACAAGATGGCTGCAAGCTTACTCGTTTTAATGGAGGATTTAAAAATCTCAGTTTTTAGTCTTTCTCTCTTCTCCCTCTCTCTCCTACAAGGGGCATGTCCTACGTGTGAAGAAGAATGAAGCCTGGTTGGTGAATGCTCGTCCAGCATGGTACCGGATTGCTTCTAAACAGAAGGTGGGCTGAAGATGGCAGTGTGGAGGTGGGCTGAGCATCAAACGGGGCCTGGTTTGCAGACCCACAACAAGTTTCAAAACCCGAAATAATGAAAAATACACGATAATGACATTTTTACAAAGAAAATGGCTCTTTTTTCGCATTTGATGAGATTAGCAATGTTCATATGGGCTGAAAATTGATGGACATGTTTTTTGCTATTGGTTTTAGTCTTTCATAATAAAAACACTCAAAAAATATACACTTAAAGTGTGGAAAATAAATGGGAAAACCCCAAAAAGCATGGTTTTTAGAGTAAAAATTGGATTTTTGGGCTTAAAATCCGAAAAGTATGAAACAAAACACCAATAAAATCTACATGGTTGCTATTTAAGGACTCGAGAGCCACATCTCTGAAATAATGCTAATTTTCTTCCATTTTATTGATAATAAATAGGAAAAAATAATGAAAAATGAGAAAAAATGCTATTTAAAAGGGAAAAAATAGGAAACAAATGAGGAAAATTATGAAAAATTATGGATGTGTCTGTGAGTGTATAATGAGGATAAAGCATGAGGGCTTGCCTCAGGTTATCCCCATTTATATGTTTTTGTGAGTATTTATTGCTTATTTTGTGCGAAATACACATGAAATTACCCCTTTACCTATGCAACGCGGCAAAACCTTAAACGGTAGGGGAGGAGGGAAGTTTGAGTGTTGAAATATAATATAAAATCTGATGCATTTGCTACATTATTCATATAGGATGATGTTAAGTTAAATAAAGGGAAGAACATCACGAGTGTAAGGCTCGGTGTCTTCTCTCATTCTTAGTGTATGGAAATATGAGAAGAATGGATTTGCACAATACATGATGTTGTTTTTCGATTGTTTGAGCACTTAATCATATACACATTTACATCAAGCATCGTTAAATGGTATCAATTACAAGCTCCTGGATGCATGGCACTTGGTTTCTTTAGGACATAACCCACGTAGAGAGAGTGAGCAACCTGGTTGTATATCTAGATGGTAGTTAAAAGGGGATGGATAAGGGAGGATAAGTGCATTCCTAGAACGTTAAATATATTGGCACTAAGAGGGGAGTTTTTTTCGAATGTGTCTATATGTGGAAGCATTGCATCGAGGGGCCAATCCCCAAGATGTAGGAGAGCTGCAGTAGGGCCATGGCGGTACCCTTGTGTGTGTAATACGTGGCATTTATTACAGATATATGTATAATCTCCCTCTGAAGAGACGGAAAAGAGAGCCTTCATTAGACTACAGAATATAAACGCGCAGTGATTAGTGTTTAGGGTAGTGTATCCCTCGACAAATGCTCCTGGTTCGTGAGGCCGTGTGGTGGGATTGTCTGTTGAGAGCATGAGGTCTAGCTAGTTCCTTAGCCAGTGCTGGCCCACTTTAGGTCCCATCAAATTCTGCTCAGTCAAAATCTTGACAAGGTCAATTGGCCTGTCCTCAATGACCTCACAAATGAAGTGATACCTCACCTCAATATGTTTTTTTTTCGCATGGAAGACCAAATTCTTGGCCAACTGAATGGCATTCATAGAATCTGAATGCAATGTAGGTATAGCATCTGTCATACCAAGGCCTGCAATCAAACGGACTAACCAGATAGCCTCCTTGCAAGCCTTTGTGGCTGCAATATACTCGGCCTCTGTAGTAGAAAGAGCCATACACTTTTGTGCCCTGGACATCCAAGAGATAGTCCCTCCAGCATAAGTGAACACATAGCTAGAAGTGGACTTCCTACTATCTGCATGTCTTGCATAATCAGAGTCAGTGTACCCCACAACTCCTATATCCTAGCTGCCATAACAAAGACACATATATGCGTTGTGCCTTTCAGGTATCTCATGATACCCTTCACAACATCCCAATGTTTCTTGCCAGGTGTAGCCATATAACGTTCCACAACCTCAACTGCAGTGGCTATCATGGCATACATAAAATTTTCCACAGCTGATACATAGCGAATCTTGGCCATCTCGGCCTTCTGCTCATCTGTCTGTGGACAATCGACATGTAAAACCTTCACATGAGAAGGTAATGGACAGCCAATAGGCTTAACATCATGCATGCGGAAGCGCTCAAGGACTTTATGAATGTACTCCCTCTGTGACAGATAGAGTAGTCCCTGAGATCGATTGAGTGTAATGCACATACCAAGTATATGAGTGGCTTGTCCCAGATCTTTCATCTCAAAGCTCTTCTTGAGTTGAGCCTTAAGAGCATCTAGCTCCTCATGAGCTGTCCCTGCTAAAAGCATGTCATCCACATAGAGTACCAAAATCAGTAAAGAATCGTCAGGGGCTTTCTTTGTGTACAAGCACGGATCCATAGCACTGCAGCTGTAGCCTTGTGATTGCACGAATGAATCAAACTTATGGTACCATTCCCTAGGTGCCTGCTTCAAGCCATATAGACTCTTCTTTAGCCTGGACACTAAGTGTTCCCTGCTAGGGTCTGCAAAGCCCTTAGGCTTCTCCATGTAAATCTCATCATGCAAGTCCCCATGTAAAAAAGCCATCTTGACATCCATCTGGTACAAGTCCAGGTCAAGTTGTGCAACCAAGGCCAAGACTAAGCGTAGGGTGGTCATCTTGACCATAGGAGAAAAGAATTCATCAAAGTCAACACCATGCTCCTTCTTAAAACCCTTAGCAACCAATCGAGCCTTGTATGCTAGCTTGGGGTGGCCAGGGGTACTTTTCAGCTTGTACACCCACTTGCATGGCAAAGCCTTCTTACCCTAAGGCAAGGAAGCCAAATCCCAAGTATGATTCTTATGCAATGAGTCAAGCTCAGACTGCATAGCCCTCTCCCAAGAGTGACAATCACCCTCTCCCAATGAGTCAAGCTCAGACTACATAGCCCTCTCCCAAGAGCGACAATCACCCTTGCGCATAGCCTTATCATAAGTGAGAGGTTCTCCTACATATGTAACCAATACATAGTCCATAGAGGGCGCAAAACAGTCAGAAGGTCGTCTATCTCTAGTGAAATGCCTCAATCCAGGCTCTGTTGCCTGACCAACATCTTGTCTAACATCAGCATGTCTAGCATCTAGGCCATGAGCATCAGGTGATGCTGCACGCTGTCTACCTATCCATGGAGTGGGCTGAATGGGAGCAGGTTGCTCCTCCTGAAAGGTAATTCTGTGTACCTCAACCACTTTCTCAGGCTGCATATGCATTTTGTCCTCATGAAAGATGACATCATGTAATTTTGTTCTCAAAACGGATCCCATAGATGGTAACCCATCTCTCCTGCATCACCGTAGCCAATGAAAATGCATTTGACACTTTTAGGATCCAGCTTATTGCATTTGTCCTTGGGCACATGGCAGAATGATTCACATCCAAAGACACGCAAATGATCATAAGAGGGGGGCTTGCCTGCCCATACCTCCTCTGCAAAACCTAAAAGTCAATGCCATTGCTAGGCGACCTGTGTTAATGAGATGAACTACAGTAGTAGCTGCCTCAGTCCAAAAGTGATGCAGTAAGCTAGTCTGGCTAAGCATGCTACGGACCCTTTCCTGAATGGTCCTCTCATGTGTTCAACCATACCATTCTGGGGTGGGGTGTAAGGAGCGGTCAAGTGAATACCCCGCTTATCACAAAACTGCTCAAAAGCACGTGATACATACTCAGCCCCATTATCTAGCCTTAGGCATTTGAGCCTTTTCCAAGACTGGTTCTCTGCCAATGCAAGCCAATGCTAAAATGTATCTAAGACATTGGATTTTCTCTTTATGGGATAAGCCCAAACCTTATATGAGTAACCATCTATGAAAGTAACAAAGTACTTTGCCCCACCAAGTGGCTGACAGGGCATGGGCCACATATATCTGAGTGCACAAGAGCCAAGGGCTCACCCATGCATTTCTTACCAGACTTTTTATGCATATTTCTAGTCTGCATGCCATACAAACAATGATCACAAGAATCAAAATGCGAAGAGTCAAAAGGTGGAAGATACTGCAAAGCACTGAGTATTTTCATTCCTTTAAGAGACGTATGCCCCAAACGAGCATGCCAAAGGGATACATGAGGAATAGAACCCACAGCCAAAACATGATCTAATGTAGCTATAGATACAAGTAATGGATAGAGGCTGCCAGACTTGGCACCTCTTGCAAGTACAAGTCTGCCACGAGAAATCTTCCATGCAGAGTCTCCAAAAGACACAAAATACCTTGCATCATCAAGCTATCCAGTTGACATAAGGCTGCGAGTCAATGTAGGTACATGGAGTACATCATGCAAAACAAAAGAACTGCTAGAAGGAAACTGTAGCCTAACATCTCCAATGCCCACAATGTCAAGAGACCTGTCATCACTAAGACACACAGAACCAGACATGGTGCGATAGGTATGAAACCAATCTCTAAGGGTGTCACATGAAAGGACACACCCGAATCTAAGAGCCAGCACTGCGCATACATATAATGTATCTCAGAAGCCTATAAGGCATTGCATGAAGAAGCTGCAAGTATGTAATCATCATCTAAATCAGTGGCTTGCATGACATTAACCTCTTCTATTTTCACACTAGACTTTGCAAGTACAATACTGCACTTAGAAGACTTTTCCTGCACTTTTTCTTTTCCCTTTTCCTTGCGCTTATCATTACACATTTTATGGCATTGTGGCCTAATATCTCCTTCTTTCCCACAATAATGGCAGGTAAGATTAGACTTCCATCCACGGGACTTACTGCGACCACATGATTTGGACCTAGACTTCTGAGAGTCCCTGCCCTTATATTCATTATCATGCCTGCCATGTCTACCACCTCTAATGGTCAATGCATGTGAAGAGCGGGAGGTATCATTGTTTCTCTTGTTAATTTCCTCAGTCAATAAAGCACTCTCAACATCTTTGATTTTCAACCCATCAAGCTTGTTTGTGCATATGGCAGTACGGAAGACATCTCATGATTCAGGCAAGGTGCCAAGCAGAAACAACAGGTTCAAGTTGTCTTTGAACTCAATACCCTGTGACAACAGACTCTTCATGATAGCATCAAACTAACTGAAATGAGATGAAAGGGAGGTTCCCTCCTTCATGCGAAGGTCCATTAACTGCTTTAGCCAATACATGTGTGATGCAAGACTCTACTGTGTATAGAACTCTTGAATCTTCTCCCATAAATCCCATGCACTCTGATTTTCATCTTCAACAACATTATGATGGACCTCTTTTGAGAGTCACAAAATAATGGTAGACTTGCATAGCTCATCAACTTCCATCCAAACATCATCATCCATGTCTTCAGGTTTAACACCCTTGAAACTCAAGGGTTTAATCTGCAACTTTTGCACCAAAATCTGCCATATTTGGGACTTCTAATACCCATAGTTGGTACCATGCAACTTGGCAATGTTAAAGAGAGCTGTATCTTTCAAATGACTAGCCATATTGTCCCAAATCAAAGTAAAAAATTAAAATTACAGGTTGTCGTAGTTAGCAAAAAATGCACTAAAACCACTGCTAAAATTTGCTGAAAGGGTGGATTTCACCAAGAGAAGCACCTGTCCACACACCAAATATGACCAAGATAACATCAAATGGTAAGCATTATCCTCATAGAAGTGCTCAAAATCTGTAGATTTTAGCTTGCTGTAATAAAGGACAATAGTATGTAAAATTTTCCCAAAATGAAGCAATCATTGATACATATATCATTGCAACTGCCAGGTAGCAAGATACAACCAACAGTGAGTTTCCAGGGGAAAGAAGGTACCAAGAACTGTCAAACCAATAACCAGGCAGGCAAGAGACATCTCATAGGTCTAGAAGTCATGCATATAATGGGTCTCGGGGTAAGAGAAGAGACCAAGCACAAACATAACTGATAGAGCAAGAAGCTCAATACATAACCATCCAAGATACATACAAAACTGACAAACCTGTGAGACAGAGATAGGTGCCTGCCCCAATAGGTGTATCAAATCAGCCCACTACAGACAAACTGCAGACATAAAGCTCTCAAGAGAGCAAATGCATGTAACTGTCCCACAAGCTCAAGCTCATCTATAAATAAGACTCTGTGTACATCCGAATATACCAAGAGGCTCCCACTCGAAGTAAAGTCAGATGCAAAGAGAGAAAGCAATACTCTAATACATCAAAGACATAGCATCAGACATGCCAAATCGCAGTAGGGTACATCTAGAGCATAAATCCCAAGATATCTCAAACCCGTAAAGCATAAGCATGAAAGTCAAAGAGCATGTAACTGACAACCAAATGTAATGCCCAATAGATTTGAAATATTCAAATACATTGAAAGATGAAGCTCCAAGTAACTGTCAAGCATGGGCAAACCAAGTGGCATCCATATCTGACCAAAACATAAATGCAAGAAGCCTAAATGTCAAGCAATTACAATAGGCATAAACCAGTCCAAAGCATGCCAACTGAAGCCAAATGCCAGTGAAGAACAACCAAGTCAGAGCTTAATCCAAGCTCAAAATCATTCCGAAACCAAGAAGAAGCATTTGACAACCTCCAAATACATCGGTATGATCATTCAAACCTCTAGGAAGCACCCCGTATCCATGAACCAATGCATACACCAAGTAAATGAGCTTCAGTCCACTGTATTATAGCAAGAAATGAACTATTATATAAAGCTTAAACGATGCTCAAATCTACTCCAAATCAGTCCCAAAGCATAGACATAGCATCCCATAACATCTGGGCATCACTAGGCATCAATAGGCATCAAACGGGCAATGCCAAGAAGCATTAAATAGTAAATGTCAAGTGCTGCTCTAAAGTCCTCGGATTGTGTATACAGCAAAGAGCTGAAGACGTAAGCACTCAAATTGATCACCGTGAGTCAAGCACCAATGCCGGGGAGTGAAGGAATGCTCGAGAAGGTTGCCAAGAGTGATGGGAAGCTGAGGAGGAGCAGGGAAATGCCGGGGAGCAGATCAGCCCAGCCCCCTAAAAATGCGCCAAAAATTGTGCTAGCTATTCCTGGGGGTTGGGGGATCTTCAACAGCCATCGGGGGCATTTGGCAAGGTCAAGGGGGCTCCAATGCAGCCCGGGAAGAAGCCGATGAAGGTTAGGAAGCTCGAGGAGGAGGCAGGAGATCAAAACATACCTGCAAATGAAGGTGCCATGGCTGCCATTGAAGCTCAGATTGAAGTTCTTCAAATCCGGACTGAAGAGAATGCCGAAAAAGCTCCAATGCCTTTGCTCTGATACCAGTTGAAAGGGAAGTAGAACCCAGGAGGAAGAAGCTTGGCGGTGAGAGCTATGGCAGATGGAGAGCAAGAGCCAAGAGAGAGAGAGACTCAAAAAGTGGAAACTCCAATAACCACAATGCATGGTTGGGCCTTCCTTTATTCAAATTTTCACTAAAAGAATAAAGAATAAGTGACTGTGACATGCTCCCCGCCACCTGCAGTGTGCAGTGGGCGGGTACTGTCTTGGTACTGTCAGTGTAGTAATACATGGGCGGCTAGGCAGAGGCGCCTTTACCCCCAATAGGTCCGAGTGTATGGTTTAGTCCTAATTTCTATATTGTATATGGGATAAGATATGCATGGCATTTTCTTTTCTTTTGAGTGTTTGATTACGGGGTTTTTAGATGTCTATATGTATGCATAGCATGAAGGTTTTAGTCACATATGTGCATAGGTTATGTCAAATTTTTTGTATGATGTGGAATTCTTGGGGAGATATGGTCTAGTCCAGATAGACTTTTGTTATTATTTTTGTTTCCTTGTTATCTATCTCAGTGGTGATATGTGTGGATTTTGCAAGAATACTTTCTTATTTTCTTGGTTTTGTGTGTGTGTGTGGGTAATCCAGTGTGGTCTAAATGGCATCTTCTTCCACACCCCCGCTTGTGATTCAAAATGTATCGTTACAAGTCCATGATTATTCTCTTCTTTTGGATGTTGATTGTATTCAAAAGGCTGGTCTTTATCTATTTGTGGTGTTGAATTTCCCTCTAGTGGATGCGAAGCTATGTCACCTTTTCTAGAGACTTACAAGAAGGTTTTGGGCTTGGTTTATGGCCGTCAATTTTGTTTATCCCCTGCTAATGTTAATGAGGTCTTATTCCTTCCTTTTGCAAAATTCCATTGGGCCTAGTGGTAATCATTTACTATCCACTATAGAAATCCTTGCCTAGTCATAGAAGGAGACCTCTACTCCTTCGGTAGCGAATAAGGTTATCACTAGTTCAAGAGTATCAATGGCACATATTTCCTCTCCCTTGTGGAAGAAATTATGCCAATTCCTTAAGGGGAAAGCTTGAGAACTCTTGATAGCTTCTATTAGGATTCTAGAAGGGTTTAAGCTTAATTGGACAACCTTTTTGTTGGCTAAAATGGATTAACATTTTCAGCATGTCACAAAAGGTCAACTCAGTATTGTTTCCTATGGGGTTTTTCTATAGGAGATCATTCAGTTGGCACCTCCCCTAGGTGGCATTCTTGTGCCCGATCCTATTCTAATTCCACATTAGTCTCCTCTTGTTCCTTCTCCTCCTGTGGAAGTCAATTCAGATCTAGTAGATGTACCCCTGTCAGAACCATTCAAAAGAAGTGCCACACACGCATGGTCCTTCTAATCCTCTCCCCATTCCAACTCTTGTGGTATAGATTCTGATACTTGAGGTATCTGGTAGCTCCCTTCCCTCATTCTTGTCTTGTACCAACCTCTTTGCAGTGCAAAGGGAAGGACAACTGGATCCACAAATTCCTCCTTCCTTGTAAACAGTACTTTCTGGATCTATGCTTTCACAACTAGTTTCTAGTGTTCAGTCTGCTTTGGAGACTTCCATGACTTCCTATCTTTAGACAATATATACAGGAGTGCATACCTCATTGCAAGACAAGGTGGATTCTTTGATCAGTAATCTTAGTAAATATCTAGAGGATTTAGCTTTTGAAAAGGCTGGGTTTGAGTGATGGATTCCCAAAAGCCCATGATTAAGGAGTTAGAAGCTAAGGTTGCCCGTTTAGAGGAAGAGAATGTGTCCTTAACCAAGGAAATTTTTTTTCTCTTGAGGAAATGATAGAATTAGCTCGTAAGATTGGTATGTGTGAGGGTTAGTTGCAGCATTTCCAAGAAACTGCAGAGTCACAAAAGAAGTTTATTGAAGAACTTAACCAAAAAGTTGCTACTCTTTTTGTTCCTCCTCGAGCCCCTGTGATGTCTTCTTTATTGTCTTCTAAGGAAGAGCTAGATCATTTGCAATAGAAGGCTAAACTATTTGATGGATTTTTTGCCAAGCTAGAGCGCCTTCAATAGCGTATGAATTGTATTTAGGAGGAAGTTTTTTTCCACTATGCTAAATTGATGTCACCTCCATCATCCTTCTAAAATCAGTATCAATAGCAACACTTTGCATTGTACATTTCCTTGAGCAATGTGGAGTTAGAACCTCCAGAGAGGATAGGTGGCAGAACATGTGGTCTATAGATTTACTCAAAGTAGTGTTTGATAGATTTGTTGATGATTTGATCTCTCGTGAGACTTAGTTATTATCTTTTATGTATCTTCAAGGAGATTTGTGCATCCTTGGATGAGGAGGATATGAATCTTTATGTAGGAGATGTGATTTTGTAGGTAGTCATGTATGTACATTCTATTGAAATGAATTTGGTTGATGTCTTGAAGAATTATCATTAGCAGACATTGTGGTGTAAAGGCTATGATTGGCATCCTCCTTTGGAGAATGATGTTCTGGATCCTCGCTGTCGACGGAGTGTCTTTCATAAGTCAGATATTTAACCATTGAGATCCCAAGTGTTGAATCATATTGCTAACAATCCCTTATTCACTGAGGATTCCTTTTCAAATTTTGATATTTGATGTTCCATCTATCTATATGATCCTCATGATATCCTATCTTATTCCTTAATTTCTTATTGATTACCCTTGTATATTGCTATCCTCCAATCTAATCCAGATAGTATATCTCTCTTATCTTTTACCCTTGTAGTTTCCCCTCAAATTCCAATTTTTATTACATGCCCATTTATTGCCAAATCCTATGTCCTCACCTACTCCTATTGAACTTACTCCTATTGTTTCACCTATTCCTTTTGTTTTTCTAGTAGAATCCCTTCAAAAATTTCTACTTTCTTTCCCTTCTTTCCCATCATCATTATCCCTTCAAATATCTTCATTTTATGATTTATATTACCCATCTCTTCACAGTTCCTCTCTTATGTCCTTACTATCTTCATCTAACTGTATTAACCTTCCTCCACAATTAATGATGGATACTCCTGGGTATAATAGTGGTATTAACCTTCCTCCACAATCAATGATGGATACTCCTGGGTATAATAGTAGTATCCTTCATCAATGACAGTGGACATTGAATTATTATTTGATAAGATCAGTGTTTAATTGGCCTATCATTCCTAATTCCTGAGACAGTGGACATTGAATTATTCTTTGATAGGACCAATGTTTAATTGGCCTATCATTCCTAATTCCTGAGACACTTTTGTGTGATGTTCTACTTCTTATCTTCAGTTTGCTAGAGCACATGATTGTTTTGAGGATACTTTGGTACGTTGGAGTCTCATTTTTGTTGGTATCTTGCTTTTATGCATCACTAGTCTCACTTGAATACTCGGAAGAGTATTCCAAACTTGATGATTAATCCTGATGAGGATGTGACTATTGCTTAGATGGATGTCCTATATTATTTTGCACAAGATTTTCCTACTAGGTTTATTATCCTATCGGAAAGGATGTGTTGTTTACAGTTTCTTAGAATGTGCCTCTACATTTTCTGGATAAGAAAACAATAGTCTAGAACATCTCAAGCTGAGTATGAAGTTCAAGAAAAAATATATTCATCCTACATAGCCTATGGACACTATCTTGGATGTATTGATCCTTTTAATGAAAATATTTCTCTTTGCTCTTCATTTTTTAGGAGCATCTGCCATTTAGACTACATTGTCTTGTGTTTGTGTGAGTTTTGTATCTGTTCTATGGTGTAAATGTGGTGTTTTATCCTTCTTGCATGGAGTTGAAGATGAAGATGGAGCTACTTGAGAAGTTGATTGATGGTGGTTAGTGATTCTATCTGATGGATGGATGCTTATGGCGAAAACAAACCTCTTATATCCTTTAGAAGTTTGTTATGCTTTTCTGTTTCCAAGTTGAATTACTGGATGAAGGTGTTTTCCTTTCATTGAAATTATTTATTAGGATACATGTTATGAGTTGGGGTTGTGCTTGGATAGTGTTTCTTGAAGATGCTATGGAAGATCAAGCTGAGCTATATTTTGAGCTTCCATTCTCTTTTTCCAAGGTCGGGAGGATGCTCCTTGATTAAGTGTGGGGATATGTTGGGGGTTGAAATGACTTGATTTTTTGGGCTCATTTTTGTTATTTTTATAGATTGAATGGTTGATTTTTGATAGATTTTATATGTTGATTAGTTGGTTTGAAGTGTTTGAGAGTGTTTTTAATAAGTTCAAAGATGTTTGAGAAGCTCATGATGTTTTTGAATGGAGATATGGTGTTTTGTTAATGCCTTGATTGGTTGTTTTGATTGGTTCTGTTTAGCTTCTATTTTGTTTCGTTTTTCTTTTGTGTATGAGAGGATAGAATTATGATTGATGGAGTTTAAGAGTGTTTGGAAGATTATTGAATGATTATTGATGGTTTTAAATGGTTTTAGTTGAGCTAAATGCTTTTTGATGTCCTTGTATATGGTTTTGTAGACCCTTTGTTGATAGTTTGTAAAGCATCTGTCTCTGTTTTGTTTTTGTTCTATATGCCTCTATAAGTGTTATGTTGGATGAATGTAGATTGGGAAAGTTTTCAAACCTTTGGAAGAGATGAATAAAATTTCAAAATAGCTCAAAAAAGTGGAAGAAGTAGCTATTGAAGACTCAAGTAAAGACTGAAGTGACAGTGACATTGTTGAATTGTGAAAGGACACTATAGTGGCTTTGGTGACCTTTCATAGTAGACATACCTCTTGGGGGGGGGTATTCATGACCAAAGAGGGGTTATGGATGATTATTCTTGATGATTCAATTGTACTATTGAGAGAGATCATGTGAGAGAGATAGAGAGTGAGAGATAGCCAATTTTTTATGCAAAACGAGTGAGAGATTATGAGAGAGACTATGATGATTATGAAGATATGGAAGATAAAGGCTATGTGATGATTTCTATTCAAAGAGGAGCATTACTTTGTGTTTTCTTGTTCTTTTGATGAAGAATGTGTTGAATTTTTGTTGTGATAAATTCGTGGGAGAATTGTTATATGAAGCTGCGTGAAGATTTGTATTCTTTTCCTTGTTGTGGTCACATAAAATATGAAAAACATGCTTGTTGATGATACAAGATAGATATTCTTGCAGTAGATTCCCCGTTTTCTTGGTGTTCCTCTTGGGGCTCCATATGTATCTATTGGTGCTCATATGGACATGTTTTGATGCTTGGATGTTATGATGATGTCTTGAGATGTTTTTAAATTGATTTGGGCTTGAGTTAAGCTTAATGAAATTTTGATTTTGCTATTTTAATACAATTTACAACCAGTACTCATCTGGCAGGTCATCAATAAAGTGATTTGATACCGATCGAGTACTTTTAGTGGATATATTGAATCTTTGGGTGTCATGTACATGCATGAAGATTTTTATGGGAGTTTTTAAACTACGGCAGATCTAAATTGCATTTGTTATCTTGAAGCCTGGTTACACTACCACTAATTGTGATGAATACACTTGGTTTATGTCTTAAGCAGTTAATGATATTTGCATCTACAACTAGTAAATTGTAACAAGGATGTGGAGACTATTTGAGGGCATTGTTATTTCCTAGCTAAAAAGACATAGCATTGTCTTGTTTTGGTAACATTATGGCTAATGCAGCAAGAATTAATAATATCACTTGGGTTGTGGGGAAGAAACTAGACAATAAGAACTTTGCTCTATGGAAGTTCAGAATGCAAAACTTCGTGATTGGAAGAGGGTATTGGGATTTATGCACTAGAGATGAAGCTAAAATGAGATTTCCTGATAGAAATCATACTCTTGAGCAACAACACAAAGAGCTCATAAGCAATGGATGGAAAATGTGCTTGAGGTATCATGTCAAATGCCTTGCAAAAATCCACAAAGCAATAATAAATCCTCTTGTCTTGAGCTTGGTCCTCCTCGATGATTTCCTTGAGTGAGAGACTATGATCTAGTGTGGTGTATCCATGCCTAAAACTAGCTTGCCCATGTGCTCTTCTACCTTGCATCTCAGCCCATGCATTAAGATCATGATCTAGTATCAATCCATATATCTTAGCCATTGTGTGGCTAATCATGATGGTCCTATAGTTATTTGGAATTAGAGGGTTTCCACTCTTAAAGAGTTGGAGTATAGTATGGTTTGTTGACCATGTCTCTAGGAATCCCTCACATATTGTTTTGTTGAACATACTTGCCAATATGGGTGCTACTGTGCCATGCATGTGAGAAGTAATCTGCTACTAGACCATCCTAATATTGTTCCCTCCCATTCTATAGTTTGTAGATCACCTATCTAACCATCTTACTAGTGAAGGACCAGGTTGTATGAGTGTATGCCTATGTACATCATATAATTTTGTGGGCCTATTGTTAACCCCAAGTCAAGATGGCAGAGAAATGAAGGAAAAAGCAGAAAAAAAATGGAAAAAGAGCAAGGGCATGCATGCGGCCTCTAAAGCTAAGCTAGGGCAAAAAGCACAATTTTAAATGAAAGGCGCCTCAAAAAGCTCTAAAAACTCTTGTAAAAGAGCGCTAGGCTCCCTCCTGTGCCAATTGTAAAATATTAGACAGGTGTAGGCTAGAGGCATAATGATAGAAGAGGAAAATAGAGAAAGGACCTTGCCACAACGGCCGGTCATGTAAAAAAGGGATGGTTATCCATGGGATTTTAGGGCTTGTATATAAAGTTCAAAAAGTGAATGGAAGCTCATTCTTTTGGTGTGTGGCTAACAAGAGTTCTCTTCTTCTTCTCTTCCTCTCTTCTCCTTGCTTGTGTGTGCTCTTGAGAGAGGGAGTGTGAGAGTGTGAGGGAGTGAGTGTGTGGGAGTGAGGGATTAAGAGGGTGAAGCTCTTCACCATCTCCTCTTCTCTTCTCTTCTCTTCTCTTCTCTTCTCTTCTCTTTTCTTGCGTGTGTGGCTATGGTGGATGGAGCTTGGAGATGGAGGAGGCTTAAGGATGCTTGAGCTAGCATCTAGGATCGTGGAGCTACCGGCGTGTGCGAGAGAGGAGGCAACTCATTTCAGCATCAAGGTAAGCTCACTACACTCGTAGGATCGACGGCTTGTCGGCTAGGTGAGAGATAGCCATTAGAGCTCGCTTAAAATGCTTGAAACAATAAGCGGTCTGTGGGTCGGCGGTTGAGCGTGAGCTCCCTCTACATTTTGGTTCCATTGCTGAGACCAAAAAATTCAAGCTTGAGCACTTTCACGACATATATCGATCATCAAAGTAAGGGATTCATCCCCGAACCGGAGCTTGAGATAGGTAGGAAGTTGGGTTTTTTTATCTTCGAAGCAAGTAAGTATTTTGGGTTATTTTGTTTGTTTGATGATTGGAAAACATGGAGAAATCATTTCAGTTTTTTGCTTTTAATTATTGTTGCATTTAGCGTAGGTAAGGATTAGAAAATTGAATCGAAAAAGGGTAGGGTTTACAGTTGCAAAACATGGCACAAATCATGCAAAAAATGGCAAAAAGATTGCTTGGGATGCTTAACGTCGGCAAGTGAGTGATTGGGAGCGTCCAAACCTTACCTGGGAAGGGATTTAAGAGCCAAGAGGCCAAGGGAGAGCTCATTTGCAACCCTTGCAAAGAGAGGGAGGGAGGGAGGGAGGGAGGGAGGGAGGGAGAGAGAGAGAGAGAGAGAGAGAGAGAGAGAGAGAGAGAGAGAGAGAGGATAATTGATTCGATCTTGTCACCGGAGAGCCTACCGATCACTTCAGGTATATCAATCACTTTCCCTTGCACCCTAGTTGTGATATAGAAGGTTGTGTGTGAAATGATTATCTAAATCATCAGTTTTGATCAAAATAGCCTCGGCGTTGCCTCGTCGCGCACAACTTGGCCCGTTCGAGTGGCTAATTTTTGGGCCGAGTCCCAGAATCGGCCCTCGGCCCTTTGTCTTTCAGTTGACTCAGCCCAAAACCCTACTCGACCCGTCTGACTAACATCACTTGGTCCCACTTACAAACTCGGCTCTCAGCCAACCATCTCACTCGGCCCTCGGCTTCGGCCCTCGACCCGTCCAAGCGACCCAATTCAGCCCTCGGCCAATGCACAACTTGACCCTCAGACAAACCTGATTCGGCCCTCGGCCCATGTGCCTCGGCCTGTCCGAAGTAGACTCCCTTGGCCCGTCTGAGTGACCTCATCCGAGTGGACCTTTTCAGCCCATCCGAATCAGCACCTCAGCCCGTCCGAGTCACCCACTTGGCCCCTGGAATTTGGACAAGTTGGGATGAGTATGGACTTTTCCAAATTTTCTAGAAATTTGACCAGACCCAGCTAGAGCTCAGCTGCACAACCTGTCGCGAGTCCTCCTGATGCTCAGAACTCGATTCTGGCACAAAGAATAGGAAAAATCGTAAGGCGCAGCTGCTTAGCAGCTTGTGTAGGTTGTGGCGAAACCTAGAGTCCTAGAGACAACCCGCTGAGCCATAAACCTTGACCGGACCAAGAACGAGCAAGGAAACATAGCAGAAAAACCCGAAACCATGTCAAGATGGCCAGAGAATTGTTGATCGACAAGCCTATTAGGCCCAAAACGAAGCGAGAGTGCGTATGACACTTAAATATTATTTGCCGCACTCACCTTGAATTTTCGCACTTGAAGTACACTTAAGGAAAACTGAAAGCCTGATTGAGCACAAGTGCACGGGAAGGAACAAACACACTGAGAGAAGATAAATTGAGGATTGTATTTAATAAGTCAAGGAACTCACTCAGATAAACAACTCAAGGAACCCACCAATAGGAGAAGAATCAAAGACATAGACAGACTATTGACACACGAAGTAGGACCAAGCAAGTGACGCCAAAGAGGTGGATTTGACAAACTTACTCAACCTGATCGATAGCTTGGTGGAGCATGAGAACACGATGATGGCAGAAGAAAACCTAGACTATAGGCCGAATGAGGAACTTGACTTAGGAGTCTTCCCAGAGGTGATTCAATAGCGGGTTAGTAGCTACGATGCGCAAGCCCGATATGAGCACCGCGACAGGACAACAAATGCCATCATCGCACACTTAGAAGAGGAGAGGAAGCTAGCCCACAAGGCACTGCAAAGCATAGTAGAGTACAACAGAGACCAGCAGGCTAGAAGCCAAAGGCAAAGCACAGAATTGTGTGAGGTACAGCGGGTGCTGAACCTAGCTAGTAGAAACCGAACTGATCACGAGAGAGCCCTGGAAGGAGACTTAACACTGAGCGAGCTTCTCATGAAGTGTTTGCTAGACAACACAACAGCAGAGCAAAGTACCGCAGCACTAGCGACATCATTGCTAGTAGGATTAGGAGCAAACTAAGGTTCCAAGAGCCAGTCCAAAATCCCAATCGTTGCAAAGCAGCTCGACAAGTACCAGCCCCACGCGATGATCCATAGAGTTTTGTAGAGCAATTCGAGCAAGTTTGCGAAGCCAACAGCCTCACCAACCTGACTCAATGCTCTCAAGCATTCAGGCTCTGCTTAGGTGACAAGGGTAGGACTTGGTATACGATTTTAGATGCCGCAGAGTGAACTAACTTCAACAGCCTCAGGAATCTCTTCATCAAGAGATTTGTTGAGCCTGGATACTCCGACAATCTGCTAGTGCAATTGATGAATGTCAACAAATAGAAGGAGAAGGAGGACATTCGCGATTACGTGACCCACGTGAGGAGTCTCTTCAAGAGAATCCCTACGGGTGAACGACCAATTGAAAGAGCAGTGTGTCAATTGTATTCATCAGCAGAATTCAAAATGAGGAACTATATAAGGCTTTGGCAAGCAACTTAAGCTTGTAGCAAGATGCGCTAGCTAGGGTTTTTGAGGAAGCCATCAGAGTTGATGACTAGCTGAAAGAGAGAAGCTCCAGGAGCTTAAACTCAGAAGAAACCAACTCGTGGAGCTCAGAGAGAGCTTCAACCTCTAGCGAACGATTAGGCCCAACCACCCAAGATAAGGGGAAAGCCACTAGACAACAAACTAGGACTTGGCTGATGTAAAGATGGAGATAGCCAAGCTGCAAGACATGTTGAGACGACCAATGCCTCACACGTCCAATGTGTGTACTGTGGCAGAAACCACTTGCCAACCGAGTGTCAAGACCCTAGGTCAAGACCTTGCGCTAACTGGGGTAGGTTTGGTCACGATGTCATGCATTGTAGATTGCCAAGAAGATTTCTGTACTCGCAACCATACGGCCAGCCCTACCTAGCGAACATGTTGCAGCCATTCTTCGGAAGGGGAGCCCCATTGGCCCTTCCTACGCCTAATGACATTAAGCTGGTTGTTCCTAGGATGGACATAAACCCTACAAGCATGCCTAGATCACCTGGTCCCTAGTGACCCATCCACCGAGTGACGCTCCAGTCGACTATGTGGAAGAGCCGAATAAGGAAGAGACTTACATATACCCTTACGTCTCGCACGACAACGAGGGCACTGTAGTCCTTATGGACTATCGACCAGTACCGGTGATGGCATTAGGAAGAGGACGAGGTAGAGGCCTAGGAGGGTAGACGCAAGATCCAATCATTTGTTGGAATTGTGGTCACCCAGGTCATGTCTCATCATGCTGCCTTGAGAGGGAGCAGCAGAACAGAGACAAAGCTGACCTAAGGTGCGTTGAGTGCAAGATCGCTCATCTCTTCGTCGACTACCCAAAGCGAAAACCATCTTCGAGTTCAACCAATGTGCCATCTGTCCCATTGGGGCTATTTGGTGTCGAGAACCTCGATGGGGAGGCCACTCCTATCCCATTGCAGGTCATGACTCATGCCTAGACGAAGCACACCGGCATATCACTGCTAGGGCCTAGCAACCTTGATGCAGCATCGATAGGAAAGAAGAGCCGTATAGGCGGAGAAAGAAGAGGCCTGAAGCTAAGGTTGCACTGAAAACTGAGAGTGCTACTACTCTGCCTGCTGGAAAGAAGGTCACTGATGTAGAGGTAGAAACTTTAGCCCTTAAGACAGCCGAAAAGGGAAGTGCTAAGGTAGGGGAATACCCGCATCAGAAGCGCCAACTAGAGGCCATAGAGAAAGTGAAGGAATGGGTGAAAGAGGCCCAAGAGCACCTAAAGGACATTGACCCCATCCTAGAGGACGCGATTGAAGATCTCTCTAGCATAAGCATGCCAGTCTCACCCCTTCGACCAAAGTCGGGGTATGCGACTGCACCAAAAGCAGTACTGCTTAGGCTAAGTCTTGATGCTACAAGCCCGTAAATCAGCCACGGCCATTGGCCATGACAATCTGGATTAGGAGAGAGATGAGCAGCCAACAACCGCCTAACCATGCCGGTGACCACCCCTGTGACGCTAAGTCTGGGAGACCTGCTTAAGCAGCATCCCACCCTATGGCAAGACCTGAAACAGTGGGTTGAAGGATCACGAGAGCAAGATGCTGATCTGCAAGACCATGATGTAAAGACACAAATAATGACTCTGACACTGCACTCTGGGCCAAAGTCCTTGCATGTTAATGCCTTCTGGGAGGGCACTGAGATGCATGCAGTCTTATCGGTCCTAGCCCTAGGTGACACAACGAGAAAGGGGATTATAGATACAGGAGCTAAGGTTAGTGTGCTTAGCCACGCAATGCTTCAGACTTGGGGAAACCCACCTGTTGAGACTGCTAAGTTCAATGCCACACTAGCAAATGGTATGAGAGTGAAACCATTCGGGGTGCTAAAAAACTGGCTAGTGAAAATCGCAGGTGCGTGTCCAGTTCTCGATTGACTTTATAATCATGAAGGGTGTGGACTACGATATCCTATTAGGCCAACCTTGGATGCGCAATGCCATAGTCATCGAAGATTGGGGTAATAGATTAATCTTTCTTGGCAATAGAATGGACACCGTGAGGGTAGAGATGGACACCTCGAAGATCTCACCAGTCAACTTGTATGCCATCTCCGCGATGCTTAAAGGGAACGCTCAAGTCAATAAGTCCTATGGACCCTTGACCAAGTATATTCCATGCCCAGAGGACGAGCAAGATTGGATGCATGTCCTTGCTACAATCAACCTGCCATCCTCGGATCATGAGGCATACAAATAAGCCATCAAGACAATTGCTAAGCCTAAAGATGCACCCTCCGTACCACTTTGCATGATGGCAGGAACCCTTCAGGGGAGACCTAAACCTGTCACCTTCCAAGTGCCAAATAACAAGAGGGAACCCTAGGGATTCTGGAATATTTAACGAGCAAGCTAGCTGGCAATCTAGCACAGCAAACTTCAAACCACTTCAGGATCTCTTAGATGAATCCAAGTGGCAATGGACTAGGGTGCATGACTTGAACCTCATGTACAACTGGGCCCTAATCCCCGATCAAAAACAAGAGATATACCAAGACCTAGGAGACGACGAGCAGTCTGATGAAGAGGACTCCAATGACGAATATGAAGACTGTCGATCTTTTAGTGACAAAAGTGAGGGTGAGATGGATACCATAGAATACGACACTGAGGGAAGGGAAATAGAACAAATACAGGTAGACTCCAAGCAGCAAAAAAAGAGTGTGTTCGGGATAGAGTGAGGGGTCATGCGCATTGATTGTGATCGCGCCTGGTTGGAGCATGTATGAGCCATAGATTTCAATCAAGTAGGCCTAGCCCAATCCAGTACGACACAAGTGCTTAGGACAGAGTCACCATCTGAGTTGCGACCACCAGGGGAGACCACCTCTTCTAGAGAAGACGGGGAGTTCGACTCTGAGTCAGAGGTAAGTTTAGATAGCAACCTAGAGATACCTAGGCCGGCATGCACCAAGAGGGACCTACCCGTCCACTTGAGGCACAGACGGTTGAAAGAGGAAAGGATAAAACAACCCAGGGACACATGAATGGAAGAACAGAGAAAATCACAGGACCTCCATAAAAGATTTACAAAATTCAAGAAAGGGGATAGGGTAGTGATCTTGTTGGGTGCCAAACGTCAAGGGAAAATGAGTGAACCGATCGAGGGACCAACCAAGGTCAAGGAGGTGAACCTAGCCCAAGAAGGGGAGACACCCTGACCAGTCTTCATTGTCGATGACTTGACTGAGGAAGAGGAAACGAGTCTTGTCACTCTCTTGGAAGAGTACATAGACGTATTTGCTTGGTCCTTAGAAGAGATCAAGGGGGTAGATCTGAGTGTAGTGACTCATAACATACCCATGACGCTAGATGCTGTGCTGATTAAGCAGCGACCATACCCTATGAATCCAAAACACTCTCACACGGTCAAGGAAGAGATTGAGAAGCTGATTAGAGCACGATTCATTTACAAAATTGAGCACATATACTGTGTATTGCCCATAGTCATTGTCATGAAGAAGAATGAAAAAATCAGAGTGTGTATCAATTACAAGAAGGTGAACACTGCTACTAAGAGGGACAACTATCCATTGCCGTACACCGAGCACATGCTTGAAAGAGTGGATGGCAAGGAAGCCTATAGTTTTTTGGATGGCTTCTCGGGATACAATCAGGTGCAAGTGCATCCTGTCGACAGGCATAAGACTGCCTTCGCCACTGAGTGAGGCGTCTTTGCTCACATAGTCATGTCCTTCGGGTTGAATAATGCCCCCACCACCTTCCAATGCCTCATGTGCGCCATATTTAAAGACATGCTTCACAAAGAGTTGGAAGTCTTCGTAGATGACTTGTGTATTCACTCGACCTGGAGAGAATACTTAGACAAACTCCAAGCAGTCTTTGAGCGGTGTCGCCTATATCGTCTCTTCCTAAACCCCTTAAAGTGCCAATTTTGGATGAAGCATGGATGCATCCTAGGGCATGTGGTGTCA
Source organism: Lygodium microphyllum (assembly GCF_053477565.2). Taxonomy (NCBI): domain Eukaryota; kingdom Viridiplantae; phylum Streptophyta; class Polypodiopsida; order Schizaeales; family Lygodiaceae; genus Lygodium; species Lygodium microphyllum. The sequence goes on from NC_141149.1 coordinate 78,691,024, forward strand.
AAGAATGGCATTGCCACTGACTTCTCAAAATTCAGGGTTATTGTTGATCTTCCACTCCCAATCAAATATAAAGGAATTCAATGCTTCTTAGGCCATACTACGGGATACTATTGGCGATTTGTGTTGAATTACGCGTTGATTGCTAGACCTTTATACAAGCTGTTGATTGTCTTTGAATGGACTAAAGCATGCCAACGAGCATATGAAGAGTTGAAGAAGGCTCTAACCACAGCACCAATTCTATGAGCCCCAGATTGGACCATTACCTTCCACGTGCATATCGATGCCTCGAAATTTGTAGTGGGGGAAATATTGTGCCAACCTAGTGAACATAACCTGGACTACCCAGTGAGCTTTGCTAGCAGACAACTCACTAAGATGGAAATGAATTACTTGACAAGAGAGAGAGAGGGCTTGGCCATGGTGTTTGTTGTGAAGAAATTCTGGCATTATCTATTGGCTACACCCTTTACCTTCTTTGTGGACCATCAAGCCTTGCTATATCTAGTGAATAAACCTTGCGCTACAGGATGCATAGCTCGGTGGCTCCTTCTGATTTTGGAGATTGACTTCTCCGTGGTTATACGGAAAGGAAAACAGCACTACATGGGTGACCATATGTCACGCATCCCCACGGGAGAGGCCGCTGATTGACCGATAGAAAAGAAAAGACTTATGCGACTCATCCTCAAGATCCAACCCTACCAGTTGATAGGAGGCCAGCTATATCACCTAGGGCAAGATGGACTACTGAGTAGATGCGTGTGCGAGCATGAGATGCACAATGTGCTCTCAGAGGCACACAATGGAATCAATGGTGGGTACTTTAGCAGAGACATGATAGCCCGCAAGGTGCTGTAGTCTCAATTATGGTGGCCAATGCTGTTTCGTGATGCAGCACGATTCGTTAAGCATTGTGACGAGTGTCAGCGGACAAAGGTCCCAATTCGCAAAGATCAAATGGAGTTGATCCCAATCATTGCATGAAAACCCTTCAAAAAATGGAAAATTGACTTCATAGGACCCATCAGCCCAACTGCACAGTATTCATAGGCCAAATACATCATTGTGGCCACAGACTACCTAACGAAATGGGAAGAAGCAAGAGTGACACGAAAGAACAATGCTAGAACGTTTGTCAAGTTCTTGTGGGAGCACTTGATTTCACGATTCGACTGCCCCATTGAACTAGTCAGTGACTAGGGCACATACTTCATCAATGAAGTGATAGCGCATCTTCTATCCACCTTTCTAATTATCCATCGAAAATCCTCTCCATACTACCCTCAAGCAAATGGCCAAGCGGAATCCACGAATAAGATTCTTGTAAATGTCCTGACCAAAGTAGTCTCTGCTTCGCGCAGCAACTGGGATAACAAGCTGATGGCAGCCTTGTGGGCTTATCGTACAGCTTATAAAATGGCTGTGCCAGACTCCCTTTAGGTTGACCTATAGAACTGAAGCAATTCTCCCTGTAGAGTTCTTCATTCCTAGCATGAGAATAGCACTTCAGGAACGATGGGAAGGAAAGGAGGCATGGATCCAATGCCTGATTGAGCTCGAATGCCTCTCAAAAACTCATCTTCTAGCCACTCACGCACTCATATGTGAGAAGGCACGATGCAAGAGCTGGTTTGACAAGCATGTCAAGTAGTGCGATTTTGAACAGGGAGACTTAGTACTCCTGTACTCAGTTAAGGGGCATAAGCAGAAAATGAAGTTAGAGGTCTTGGACCTTTCAAAGTTTGTGCAATCAGCTGAACAAGCAACGTTGAGTTCGAGACTCTAGACGGTGAGGGCATAGGCTTCTTCAATGGCAATCGTCTCAAGAAGTACTACCCTCCCACGCATCCTCTGCATGAGCCACCAATGTAGAACCCCCTGTCAAAGTAGAGTAGCCATGATCACTGAAATGGATGATGAGGATGAGGAAACCATAGAACCTGCATATCTACACATCACGGTCACTACCAAGTGAACATGTGCTTTCAATGCCTTGATCGATGAGGGAGCAAACTTCAATGTCTTAACTCACGATCATTGGACCCAACTTGGCAAACCACCACTATAGCCCATCAATGCCAAATTAAGCCCATATGGGGGCCACTCATATGCACTTCTCGGCAAGTGTAGGGCTGCCATTTCTATCGAGTCTGAGACTGTACCAATGATCTTCTACATGTTGCCAAATGCTGAAGACGCAGGCACAGAATCGCTGCTAGGGCAAACCTTTAAGAAGCAAACTCACTGCAATGTTGATTATGAATCGCAGTGTATCCACCTTGCCATAGGCAACATTTGCATTGTTACAGCCTTCAACAAGGGCTGCGCGACCTTGTCAAAGTCCGCAAGACCATCGGTAGAAATGTTAGTAGCCAAGTCTAAGGAGGGGGTAGCGCTCGGCCACCACCCACCGAATCTCTAGAATTGTTGTTCACAGCAGCAAAGGCTAAGGTCCAACAGCCTAGGCTTCAATGGAGGCCCAAGCAACTGCAACTGCTGCCTAGGAGTCGATGCTGATGTCCTCATAACACCAAAAACTCTAAACCTTGGCCGCAGTTACAGAAATCAATGCATGATCAAGCCAAGATGGGTCCCTAAAGCCCTCTTGCATGCGCAAGGCTACTATGAGGGAAATGCCTAGATATGGATCCCTAAGTCCCGCACGACCGGAGGCACTACTTGCACGTCACCCTCAATTTTGATCACACCAAGCCCCATAAAACCTCAAAGCCAGAAGCCGCAGCGCTTTCAAGACCCATATCCATCAAGCTCATCTGCACATATGCCCAAGAAAGTCAAACAAGCCTATCAGTCCAAACGACAAACACTGTCACATGAATCAACACTCGATAGAGCCACTCAGACTTCCCTGATCCATACTGAAGGTAGTAGTCCATCAGATGTCACTGTTACTAACCCAACCCTAATTCAAGAGGTCCAACTGCAATCTCAAGAACACCTGCAACCACAACTATTTGTTGTCAAAGGCTCTAGTTCTATCAAACCCTAACCGCCAACAGGCCTTCGACCCCCTTATGAGCAAAAATCATTCTTAACACTGGCCACAGATCTGGCTGAGGACACAAAGGAGGATGTGGTTGATTGCATTAGACGATTCGATGCCACTTTCATGTCGTTAGCTTTGAGCTATGATCTCTTGGATTTAGGCCTATCGTAAGAACCCTTTGTAAATGAAGTTCAAACGATGCCTTGTTCTTGGAAGACGTTTGAATTTGCATTCGCAAAAGCCTCTAACTCCGCTGTTGAATTGCTCACCAGCAAGATATCCAAAGAGTAGGCCATCAAACAGTGCCTCATCACGTCCTATGATAAATGAACCACCTCTACCATTGCTGACCAAGAAATTGCAGAATTATCAAAACTTGTTGATACTGAATTCCCGTTCTTAAGGCACTGGTACACTCTTCGATTGCAATGGGAAGTTGAAGGATGCCAAATAATAACTAACACTGAGCAGCATCGCGCAATCAAAACAGCGGAGTACGACCCCACTTACGTTGCGCCAACCTTGTATAGAGTGTTAACCACTCTTCGTGGCCGACCCATGGAAGAGCACATCAAAGGACATCCCTACCTCGATCGCCTACTGACTGAGGAAGAGTTACATATTGCTAGCCGTGTCGATTCTGGTGACTTCCTAACAGATATTCTCACATATATCACACACATAGGCATTCGACCCTTTGATCTAGACCGTGAAGCTCAGTTAGAGTACAATGCCAATTTCTATACTTGGCTCCTATGCAGGTAAATCCTAGACCACATTGCAGAATGCCCTTGACCTCCTAACTTTCAATCCTAGGAAGGATTTTTCTCAAGCTGAAAGGGGAGGGGGGTAAGGTGAATCAAACCAAAACCAAGGAAAATCAAGCAAACACATAAAAAATGAGTGAGATAGGGAAAATGGCACGAGAACTTTGAAATAAAGGGAAAAAAAGTCAGATTTGAAGGGAAGAATCTACATTGGATTTTAATGCTTTCATTCAATAAACACATAAAGTATTTCTTTTCCAGTAAATTATTATTTTGAAAGCACTAATGAAAACTTTGGTTCATGACAGGAACGAAAGATGTCACAGCAAGTCCGTGCTCACTCCCATTCACAGAGGAGGAAAGGATGCAATAACGCATCACCCTAGAAAACTGCGCCTACAACAAACTCAAAATTTGAACCATCCATAACATAGAGGGTGGTGGCCAAGGAGGAAACAACCAAGAGAGTTGTCGAGTAGTGCAACCTCACAAAGTACCTTGAGAAGTTTGCACAAGAGCCTGACCACACGAAGTGTGCGGAGTTCCTCAGGATGTACAACCCAGACCAGGAGTGTGGCATTGTGATGATGGGAAGGGGAGAAAAGGCCAAGCAGGTGTAGGTACACTTAAACCCAGCCTTGGTGGAGAAGGCGTTGGGGTTGGAGCCGAAGGTAGAGAAAAAGCATAAGGGAGATGTTTATGCCATGCTTAAGATGAAGAGGGAAGAAGTGCTGACTAATGACAGCATCAGCATCCATGACATTCTTGATGCAGAAGCCCGTCTACAAGCAAAGCTAGTGCATGCGCTCTTTTCTAGCCAGCGCTACAACTCCTTGATTCATCGAATCAACGTGCCTATGCTGGAGAATGTGGTAGCTCGCACCTTGGACGAAGTCGATTGGAATGGCTACGTACGTAAGACCATTGACCAGGCGGCAAAAGCGCTAGCTTTGGGCAGTAAACCAGTAGGTGGGGATTCCGCAGCATCCAAGACCATAGAAAGAAAGAAGGCTTTATCCAAAGTCTCATTCATTGGCTATGGAAGCATTTTGACTGCCCTCATTCAGGAGGCAGTAAAACATGCTTAGGATGTAGATGAAGGAGAAGGAGAAACACCCGAGAGATCGTCCCCTCACCAGGATAAAGAGGTATCCAGTGAGACAGAACTAAGAGTGAAGAAGAAGGTGAAGAATAGAAGGAACAGATGAGCAAGAAGACGTCAAAGAAACCTATTAAAAAGATGACACAAAAGAAGAAGCAGGACGAAGGCTGGAAAAAAGAGAACGAGGATTTAGAGAGGGCAAAGAGGGAATCCCTCAAGGAGACCAAAGAGAGGGAGAAGAAGATGAAAACAGGAAGCAAATAGATTGGAAGAAGAGTCTAGGAAAATAGAGAAAGAGAGGGAGAGAAGAGCTGCTGAAGAAGAGGAGGAGCTAAGAAGGAAGGAGGAGGAAGACTTGGCCGAAGCTACACGTTGGTCAATCGAACAGCAAAGCAGGGCAGATGACCTAGGGGCTATGAGCCCTCCTAGAGAGGAGGGGCCCAGTTCTAGCACGCAGGTGCCAAATATCGTACCGTCAGGGCTGTCACTGAGGGCAAAGGCGAGGATCCCATCCACCCTATTTCGACTCTCCTAGTGCCTCCCACCAAAGCAACAACCCTCACCCCGAGCATCCCCACTAGCGCAAATGTCTCAAACTTCATGGCTTGGATGTAGTACTTTATTAACAAATAACTGGCCCAAGGGAAGAGCACTGAGACCATAGACATAGGGCAGAAAAGGCCGGCCATGGACACCTAGTCAAGACAGGATCTGAAGCGCCAGAAAGTGGAGGCCTCGACCACTCCCATCCACACAACAGTGACGCTACCAGCTAATTATGACGAGTATGTCGTTGAGCTGCTCTCTCAATTGGAGAAGGCTAAGGAGGAAAGGAAGATAGTTGTGGTTGAGTTGGTGGTAGGAAAAGAGTCGGTGGTTGCATTTCAGCTTGAAAAGACCCGAGTAATAGCCATGCAGCAAAGGGAGATCTCTGATCTCAAATAGGAACTGAAGGCTAAGGATGACATGGAAGAGGGCTGGAGGCAGCAGCTGGAGGATGAAACACAGGAACTTGTGAAGATGCAAAGAGAATACAAGCTCCTGATCGTGCAACATGAAGAGTTGACTGCAAAAACCGATCAAATCGAAAAGCTTATGGTTGAGTTTACCGCCAGGGATAAGGAAAGAAAGCAGGAGTTAGAGCAGAAAGAGATCGAAACCATGACCGACAAGCTGGACCAAGGAAAGAAATAACATGAAACCATGAGCAAAGAGCTAAAGGACCAAGAGTAGAAACTCGTGTCCTTGGTCCAAAGGCAGGGTGAGAGCATGGAAGAGATGAAGAAGAGAGCCGAGGAATGGGCAGGGAAAAATGAAAGAAGGGTAAAGACACTGGCACGATGCCTGACTCTGGTAGAGAAAGAGAAGATCCTTGTAGAGAGCAAAGCAGAAGTCGCCCAGGTAGCCTTTAATACCCAATAAAAGACCTTCCTAGATACATTGATGGACACCACCCACCCAGAAGAAGGAGAGTCATTGGAGGAGGTTAAGAAGAAACTCAGTATCTCATGCAGAGCTCTGTACGTAGGGCTGCAGATGCCACCCCAACCTGTGGAGGTTAAGCTGAGCTTGGATGATCAACAAAAGTACCTGTACTGGCCAGCCTAACCTCCCAGTAAATTGATGCGATAGGGTTTGAAGAGGGAACACAACAAGGAGACTGGAAGGGGGATGAAGCTAAACTTCAATTCGATATGGGAAGGTTCAGAGAAGAGGTGATCTCACAGCCCCCCTCACCGCATTCCCAAGAGCAACAACCGGTTGACACATTTGCGGAAAGACAAGTCGTGCTTAGGGAAAGAAGGAAAAAATTAGTAGAAGAAACCAAAAAGCAGCTAAGGGCCAAGCCAGTCGTGCAGCCGTCTGCGCCCCTCCTACCATACCCTGATGACATTCCTGCAGGATTCCACGCAGAACTGGTAGTTTGGGAGCGACAGGAAAGAGAAAAAGAGCCATTCACTTTTATCTTTCTCATGCCCAACAGCCTGTAGAGGGTCTTACCACTCAAGGTGATGGAGGAGGTGATTGGGATTGGTAGCTGACTAGGACAAGAGAGAATAACCCCACTCTTTGGGGAACTAAAGAAGCCAAATTTTGGAAAAATAAAGTGTTTGAAGTGCCACATTCCGTGCAAGGTTATAACTGCCAGCCCCTATGGAGGAGGCGGGTGTGCGACATCATCTTGCTCTCCTAGATGGCTTTTTGCAACACCCTGCCCTATGAGAGGAACAACCCCATATTTATGGCGTACTCTCGTGGGGTAGGAGTGGATTTTGATGCCACCCTCCATGGGCAATATGATTTTCCCATTATCTACAACTCTAATGTTGTCTCTTTTGAACACACCCTCATCTTCAACTCGGAAATCTTAGATGACTCCATGACTCGCTTCCTCACCGATTTTCCCTCTAACATCATACCGGGGAATATGGGAATTTCCCATAAGTTTGGGATACATGGTCAAATCTTTGGATTTGTTATAACTTGAACACTATAACTCCAAATTGAGTGCTCTATAGCTCAATAGATTCCATTTTTCAAGCGTTTTCCAATGATAGGTCACATCATATGGTTTTGAGAAACTTATGGGCATGTTATCCGGGTGCCACCTTTTTAGTATTCAAAAAATGGGAATTGGGAGATTCCCAAACTCACTAATATTGTGTTCTCTTGCCTTGATCTAGCTTTCATAACTACATGTAATTACCTTAGGCTTCTTTAATTATTACTTAAGCAGGACCTGACTCCGCAAGAATGTGGCCTGCCTCCCCTCTTCTTTGATCCTAATGCCATTGACAGCTGTGCCATGGTGTGCATGATGATGAGGGCTAGCCTCCTCCCTTAATTTTGCCTAGCTCTCTTGGAAGACATGAACGACAGCCAATTCACTAGATGTAATCATCCCTTCCTCTCCACCACTTCACTCCACGTTCTCATGAATCTTAAAGGATACATGGAGAGCTGGCAATTTTTTAGCAAATCCATCCGACCCCCTTCTCCACCTAATTTAGACGATGAGAATTAGGCACTGGCTGTCATCCTACTAGTGTAATACTTTTTCTTTTCTTTTTTTAAAGAAGAAGCAAAAGAAGAAAAAGAAAAGCATGAAAGGAAAATCAAGAACAACATCACACAAGGACATGGAAAAAACGACTCACTTGAAGAAGCACTTAGCACCACATAAAACACGATCACTACACCTAGGGGTCCTCAAGTTAGGCATGCCTGGTGGCTTCGGTTGGCCGGCTCCGCTCCTAACCCCCTAGCCCTTTTGATTTCACACTTTAGGCTTAGGGCCCATCAAGGGCAAGACATACCTAGGGAGGTAACACTCGCCTATGGTTAGACATGTCACCCTAAGCTACTTGCACCGCACCTCCCTTTGCACGAATGGGGTCCTCAAGTGTGGTTAGATCCACCTCCCCATTCCATTAGCACGAGCATGATGCACCATACAATAAGGTAGACACTCCCCTTTGGTAGCGCACCGCACCTTCTCCTTTCAAGCATTACAAAAGGTGACAAACCACCAACTTTGGAGAGCCCCATCATCCACTTGGCATCCAATTAGCTTCTCCAAAAAACATCATTACCAAGCTTTCACAAGCACCCGAGTCTATATGTGGCCCTACCCTCACCCGAACAATTTGCCAACTGCCTACCATTCCCCAACAACAGCCAGAAGTGCCATGGGACTCGCACCGGTCTCTCGGAGGGGGGTAATGTTAACCCCAAGTCGAGATGGCGGAGAAATAAAGGAAAAGGCAGAAAAAAGATGGAAAAAGAGCAAAGACATGCAGGCGGCCTCTAAAGCTAAGCTAGGGCAAAAAGCACAATTTTAAATGGAAGGCACCTCAAAAAGCTCTAAAAACTCTTGTAAAAGAGCGCCAGGCTCCCTCCTGTGCCAATTGTAAAATATTAGACGGGTGTAGGCTAGAGGCATAAGGCTAGAAGAGGGAAATAGAGAAAGGACCTTGCCACAACAGCCGGTCATGTAAAAAAGGGATGGGTGCCCGTGGGATTTTAGGGCTTGTATATAAAGTTCAAAAAGTGAATGGAAGCTCATTCTTTTGGTGTAAATGGGTGCCTAACTAGGCCTTATTTAAAGATAAAGTTTCAAAAAAAAAAAGAGGAAGAGAAAAGTATGTCAGGCTCTTTCCCATAGCATCTGTATAGACCTCATATTAGGCAAGAAACCATGGATTCTCTTCTTTGAATTGGGCCAAAACCCTTGGAGTTATTTATTCTACCTCTCACAAGGATGCTAAGCATCCTATGAATTTAAAGCTTTGCAATTGATGCTATGCGCAATCTTTTGTAGCACCTTTCCCTATTAGCACCCTATTTCTTGACATATTTTTGTAATATTAGCAAATATCAATTGTAAGACTCTTGTAAAGTCTATTCATACTACCTCCTATCCCCAAACTCATTTACTGTAAGCCTTGTTTTTGTGTAACAAGCTCAAAGGCCAATAGAAGGTCCAGATAACTTTCAAACACATCATAAAAACTCATGGGAGTTGCTATAGCTCTAGTCTACCCTTGAGCAATAGTAAACTTGAGTTTATAGATTGCTCATACATATTTGTGAGGATCACACCTATTAGACTATTTTTGTGGCCCTAAACAGATGCATAGAGACCGAATGTACATGCTCCCATCAACAACAAAGTGGTCATTGAAGATGAGGCTCAATCAAAAGTTGAGATGCAACATGAAGAGATTCCAAAGCTAGCACAACTTAAAGATGCATGCTCTATGATCTGAGAGGGAGTACTTGGGTTAGTTGCATGCTTTTGTGAATGTCAAGTATCTAGGTTTACGATCTAGAAGGACACTTTGTTATTTGTAACTTATGCAAAGTGACCATTTGGATATCTTATTGTGGAGCTAACAGTATGTTGATATGTACAATTTTTGTGAGATAAGTATTTGGTCTTTTGACCCTGATGGGCTACATAGTGTGGCACATGTCAAAGGATATGCAAGTTTGGCACAGATGGATGTGGCATGGCTACATGTTTGAAGGAAAATCAAGGGGATAAGATCTATACAAGTATTTCATATATATGCTTATGGGATGGTTACTCATAATCCTAACACATTTTTCTAACCTCAAAATTGGTCCATTAAAATAGTTTAAGTCTCCATAATTAAGTTCGAATAACATAATGAGAACTTTGGGTGGATCTAAAAACATACAAAGAATTATCTTAAGAGCCACAAGTTGTCCAAGCCTACAAATATAAAAAAAACCAATGCACTTTTCAAAAAGTGTTATCTATAGATATTCTAAGAGGATGTTTACATCATTTTGCCTATATTGCCTTGTAGACTAGTCTATTAATTTTTTTGAGTACTTGGATACCTTTATTTGGAGTTTTATGAGGAATTTATGGACGAAACAAATTGTGACCATGCTCAAAACCTACACAAAAAATGAACTCAAGAAAATGACTGAAGTAAACAAGGAGAAGAGTGGTTGATGCTTTTGGGGTGCATGAAGAGGATTGATCAGACGTGAATTGAACAAGCTTTGGGCATCACATATATGGCTCGAGTTGCATAATGAAATATGTAACTTGAATCAATGAAAATATAAGGAATTTGACTATTGTTTTTTTCATTCTAAATGTGTTTATCTTTAGCTTCTCTTCTTGTTTTTCTTCTTCTCGAACTCCTAAAATTAGAGACCAATCAAAGCTGCAATAACTCCATGTAACAATATATGGCCGAGCAAAGATGATTAGGTTAGAGTAGCAATTATGGGTTAATTTTAATATTAAAAAATTATTCTCAAAATTTCTTAGTTTATATAATTATTTTTTAAATTTGGTCACATTCACCTAATGATAAAATCAAGATAGTGAAAGAAGCACATAACATTGTTCTTCTCTACTTTATAAAATTATAAGTGACCACAACTACTTGAAATAATTTGGAAAATACTAAAACTAACTTCAAATTCTTATTTGATTTTAGGAATGGATATAATATTTAAAAGGGGTTAGTTTCAATGTACAACATAAATACATGTGTAAACATGTATTTAACACATTATTTTATGACTACGGTTGCTTTTGAAATTGGATATTTGATGAAATATATTATCTTATGGCCCTATGCTTGTAATAGCAAGATGAGTTACAGATTATGACGGTTTAAGACATTGGGATTCGCAACACAATGTTCCTTAGCATTCTATGGAATGTTGAAGACTCGTCTACCTATAGGGGATCCTACACTTTTGAGAGAGGTAAGTGTTTTTAATTTATGGATATTGGAGTGCTTGAGAGGGAAAAGACATGAGTGGTAAGTACCCCTACTATGTAAGGTGGCTCTAGAGCCTCAAGGAATCTTTGCGGGTCTTTAAGCCAATAAATTCCCTATTGTCCCTAGAAGGAGTGTGATCACATACAACCCAACCTTGCAATATCGAAAGATCCTCAGATAATTGAATTCTTTACATAAAGAGGATTTTGTTATGCTCTATTGACTAATGGTTCTATACATATTTTGTATGAAATAAAATATTATTTTTTGAAGTATTCGTCATATGCTAAAGGTTATATGAATGAACCTTGTTTAATGAGATATAAGAGTAAGCTATTTTTATATGTTTCAATAGTATGGTAGTAAGATTTGATAATTAGATATCTAAAATAAATATCGTCAAGAAAAATGGAAGCTATTTTTATATGTTTCAATAGTGTAGTAGTATGCTTTGCCAATTAGACAACTAAAATAAATACTATCAAGAAAGGTGGAAGGCCTTAGTTTTGACGACCGATCACCTATAGTTTTATACATGCTTCCCTTGTAAAATATATTTGGGATTCCTCTTCTCAACTAATTCAGATGTTTTCCAAGAGGAGACTAAGTGGTAATGTGGATAAGCACGAGTTTTTCTTGACTATTAGAGAACTCCTGTGAGTTATTAGAGGAGGCACCTCACACATGATATAATAGCCATTATTTTTTAAAAGAAAGATGATCAATGAATTAAAGAAATTAATTGAATAATAATATTTATTTGAATACACATTGGTTACCTTTTTTCAATTGATTATACTAAGTATACTATGGTGCATAGAAAATTGTAGAAGAAGATGCTGCACTATTGAGGGAGGTTTTCCCATTACTGTATTAGGTGGCCTTAGATTTAGATGACTTCTCATATAAAAAAACCATATTCAAGATAAAGGAGAAAACATTCATTCCTTTAAGTTCATTGCAATCTCACCAAGGCAATTGGTACATGAGTAACTTTTGGCCATGAAATGTCACAAATTGCATGGTGGGGAGACTTTCTTGAGTTGCTATGCCAAAAACACACTATACACATAAGAGGAAGCTCAGTCAAGAACACAAGAAGGGAGATGGAGGCCAAAACGTTTTCTTGATGGTTTCTTCTTCTTCTTTTACACACAGTACAATGTACATAAAGTATAGATAAGATGCAATATAAAGGAAAGTGGCCTACTAAGTCAAACTATGCATAACCAAGTATACTAATGGCTAGCACTATAACTATGCTAGCTGTTGTAGGTAGGTGCAACAAACCAAATATAATAAGGGATGAGTCAATGACCATGTGAGGATCATAATAACCACCGACATGCCAATGTATACATGTGGATCCATCTAACCAAGTGGTTCATCATCAATGTCTACACATGTTAAGCTTGCCATCTTAACACCCCCCCCCCCCCCTTAAGCTCAATTATATGTCTGCAACTCCAAGTAACCTTCAAAATTTTCGAAGCTTCTCTGCACCCAATGCCTTTGTAAAAATTTCAGCTATCCAATCCTATGTGTTGACATATACAAAGTCAATCTCTCTTGCAATTATATTCTCTCTCACAAACTAGTAATGCATCTTAATGTGTTTTGTCCTAGTATGGAACACTAGGTTCCATAGCTAATTGTATGCTCCTCATGATATCACTATGAATGACAATTGAACTATCTCCCTACACATCTGAATCACCCAATAACTTTTCAAGCCACACCACCTTATATGTTTCCATAGCAATACCTCTATACTCAGCCTCTGTACTCAATAAAGTAACTCTAGGTTGCTTTTTACTATTCCATGTAACGACTACAATACCAAGGAAAAACATTAATCTGCCTCGTAGATCTTCTGGTAGACATGGTACCAGTCCAATCTACATCTGTATATCTAAAGGAAACCCTCCCATGTCATAACAAAGCAAAAAACCAGGGACAAAGCACACAAAATCTATGTGTATGGCTCTACCATTAATCTCAAAATAAGAAAGAATCACAAATTTCACACTTAACAATGAACAAAATCATCATCTTCATCTTCATCCTCCATGACTTTAGTTGCACAAGAGAAAAGAGAAAAGAGAAAGAGAGGAGAACTTTTGCACAGAGGAGAGAGGAGAGATAAATTTTGGCACCACACAAAAGAAGAATGTGTGTGTCTTGGAAGAAAAGGAAGAAAGAGACGCATAATCAGCCATGCACTCCATCCCACCTTTTTCCCAAAAGACACAACCCTTCATTTTTTTAATTATTTCTTTAAAATTTTGATACATTTGCATTCATAAAGCTTTAAAATTCACATTTCAATTCTTCTAGGTCTTTACAAATGCATGCACGTACACTTTTGTGTATACCATTTATTTATCATGGATGTGGATATGGCCCCCTCATGTGTAAGGGGTGTACTTTAGTGATTTTGCAAAAAAATTAATATTATTTCCTTTACAAAAACTATATATTCATAGACGTCTTTGTGCCTTGTTTTTATGCTTCTTTTGGTGTCATCATTTTCTCCCACACTGAAATGTGAAGTGTCCTTGCAAACCTTGTCAAAGAAGAACCGCTGTCTAACACAAAACCCTTTCAAAATTTTTAGCAAATCAACATCAATGATGAGGAAAAGGCCTAGCCATGGTAGGGTATAGGGACTCCAAATCCATGACCACTAGAGTAAGGGAACTCCTGCTTCCATCATACCCCCACACTGAAAAACTTGTATAGTCTCTGGAAGATAGGGTTCAATGTTCCACAAGGATGACAAGCACAACTCCTCCATCCCAATAGAAGAAAAAAGATGACTCCATCTTTATGTAGCTCAAAGGGTAGTTCAGCAAGGTGAACATGTCACTTATATAAGGGAAAGAAGGGAGCATACAAATATGCCCTCTGGAATGAGTTTTGTTTTAATAGATAGGATTTTAATATCATCATTGTCTTTTTCCAAGGGATTGTTAAAAATAAAATAAAATCTTTTGATTGCATATGTTATCGTGCTTAGAGGACAATTGGGAAAGATATTTTATCCACTAGGGGGACTCAAAAGATATCTCAACTAGTACCTTGTTAAAGGTGGACAAGAAGAGCAATGATGTAACTTAAAGGATAATCTTGTAATGGTTTTGTCTTAAACTAGATAATTTCCTTTTAGTGTTTGATCCTCCTTACTTTTTTTTTTTGAAAGAGGGTGTGGCTTGAGGGGATAGAATGGATGGAGTACTGACAAAAATATTGAAGGGTGAAAGATAGAAGGGTAATGGAGGGAGGGAGTAGGCATGAGATCATTGAGAGCATGGCAATTGAAATAGGAATTTTGTCACTTAAAAAAGATTTTATAAGCTTGGCTCTTATCTTATTTTTAGGGTTTGTTTGAATCCAATATATGAAAAATGGAAATACTAATTTAAAATTTATTTGGTGATTATATTAGGTTAGGTTCAATCTCTCAAAAAAATCATCATCCTCATCGCCCTCAAAGCTAGGAACCTTAAGTCAATTTCAATGTCTATATGTGCAAAAGGTTTTGTAAATAGTCCATGGCCTGGCTCATAGGAATGCTCAATTTTTGGGTTCTCATAGCACTGGGCCTTGTCATAAAAGAATTGAAGACACTGCTCAAGATCAATTTGTATATTACATGATAGTAGCCAAAGTATAGGAGTCAAATACCAATTTGGCATGATGACCATATGCCTACCCAAAATCCCTTTTAAAAAAATTCTACTATAAACTGTTGAAGTCCTATTCGCAATATAACATAGTGTCCCGCAATAAAACACAATAGTAGACATGTATTTCAAAAAGGGCTTCGCCTTCTTCACAAGAACAACCCAATGACATCTAATATTATCAATCTCTGTACCCAAAACAAGAAAGCTTGTCACCAATTCAAACATCCAAGATACTTAATGGAGAATGTTAGATGACCAAGACCACTCAAACACAAAAAAAACATTAATACTCAAAACTCAAATTGGAAATCCTACCAAACAGTTTGTTTACATGAATGGATACTGAGAAACAAAGTCTGGTACATTCAAGTAAGCCTACTCGAGTTACATGAATGGTCATATAGAAGACTAATTCATAGAGCACAACAGGAGATTGTAAAGAATTTTGCAATTACAAGAAAATTAAAAATGATATCCAAGGAAAGGTGTCGAAATGCTTGGAATCAATCCAGTGCGAGGGAATTTCATGAGCTATGGCATCAATCAAGAGTCAAAGTTGCGAGAAGGTGGACTTGATGACAACATCATCCTCTTTGGGGAGCGCTCTCGATCATTCCCATCTTCTACCTCTGGCATTAGCACCACCGTGGAGGGGCCTTCATCAGGTTGTGGCAGTGCACCCTTGCATAGCCTTGTTTTCTTTTCCCTCACGAATCTTCTCTTCCCATATGGATGTAGGTCCTCAACTTGTGTCATCCCCGCTGCAATAGCTTGACCTGCATATGACAAATAATATGGCATTCGAAGCACTTGGCTTCCATATCCTATACCAAAAACTTGCAAAGCAAATTGCTTTGCTACCAATATCACCTTCTCGGCATTGGTAGCCACAAGATGGCCATCCAAATACCTTGAAACTGCCTTTAGTGTAAAAAGAGGTAGCACGCAATTTTCTAGAGATAAATCCTTGTGAAATATTATGATCTCTCAAGAAAGAAGAAAATAAAAGAGGCTTCTAAGGACACATTACCAAATAATATGCATATAGATATTTGTCTCTCAGTTGTGTATATGTACATGTGTACATACGACTTGTTACCTTTTTATGATTGAAACATCCCACATACTGGGCCAACTTGGAATCATTTCTTGTCTCTTTTAAATTGGAAGAAGATGAGGGTGCATTGCCTACCGACCTGCTTCCTCCAACTCTTTTAATGAACTCATCTTTGCAAACGAGAAGCTGGAAATCAAACATATCAAAATTGAAAAATGCCATAGCAATAACAACCACTTAACACTGAGAATAAAAGGAACACACACTACCAGATGATTCTCATCGTTTTCTAGCATTCTTCTTGACCATAGCGAGACTGTCCCCCCAATGTCTGGCATTGCTTCTCTCTCTTGGATCCTGCCCATGTTCAACACTCCTAAATGCTTTGTAGCTTGAGCAGTCTCTATCTCAAGGGGAAACTGGATCTCTTGTGACTTGGCCTCCTCAAAAAACTATGTGAGCAGTTGTTTTCCGATCATGTAATACCCCTCCTTAGCTTTCGAGTCAGCCAAGAAATATTTATCTTTTTCATTCACAACAAAACCAATATCAGTCTCACTAAATTCAACTAATGCTGTAAGATAGTAGTCCTCACACATATTTAGTTGCTGCATAATGTTCACTAAACGAATAAAAGCTTCATTTCTCGGGCCCATCTTGAAGCTCGGCATGCATGATAAAGGAAGGCCTTGAGGCTTGCCGTCCATCTCTTTACACTTCCTTGGGGGCATCCACATCGAATCACTGCACCATAGGGTCGCTACCTGCCAAGGCTCACTCTTCCTCTAAGTCGATGGGCATGTCTTCATCATAATCCTCATCCTTTGCCAGCTAAGCACCCTCAGAGGTGGACGGAGCCTGTGCTTCCACATCATCTCAAAGCTGAAGGTGCAAAAAACACAAAACCCATACTTGTACTAAACAAGTCAACATTTCTTTGAATGCAAGGGACAACTCTCCAGACACACTATGCCACATGAGGGGATCTTCTCCAAATCCCTTCTAACCTTTCTTGCACTTGCTCTATCTGATGACCAAAGCCCTGGATGGACATAAGTCACTCCATCTAGGACAACAACACTCGCTATGGCTAGACTTTTGAACTCATGTTCATAGTCCTCAAAGGCATCGAATGCTAGTACTGCTCTAATGGAAAATCTACCATAAACATACAAGAGAGATCGTGTGCTCTAAGCATAGCACTTGCTTTGTAAAAAAGTTAAAAAAGCTTGTCCTCTGGAAGCTCCTGGGCAATCTCATAATCCGCAAGAAGAATGATGTTGAACAACGAACTTCGGGCCATCACTTGATCACAACTCCTAAAAAAGGGGCTCAAGAAAATAGGAACCAAAGATTAGTAAAAGAATCAGGAAATTGGAACCAAAGAAAAGAAAATCAAGAAAATAGAAAAAAAGAAACTTCAGGCCAATGGGCTAGAACGACGCGAGTGAGGCCCAAGGACCTTCATAGGGGGGCCTCTATCGCACCGTTGTGACCCATCCTGATCATGCTGGGCGTGTTGAAGGCCAATGGGCCAGAATAGTGAGAGTGAGGCCCAAGGACCTTCCTAGGGAGCCTCTATCACACCCTTGTGACCCATGCTATAATCGCACTACTGTGGGTGTGTTGATGGCCAATGGTCCAAAATGACGCAAGTTAGGCCCAAGGACCTTCCTAGGGGGCCTCTATGACATTGTTGTGACCCATGGTAATCACGATGGGTGTGTTGAAGGCCAATGGGCTAGAACGACATGAGTGAGGCCCAGGGACCTTCCTAGGGGGGCCTCTATCATACGATTGTGACCCATAATAATCATGCTGGGTGTGTTGAAGGCCAATGGGATAGAATGACACGAGTGACACCTAAGGACTACCAATTGGTCCCCTTATTGCACGGGAGAGTTCTCCTGGTCTAGTGGTATAAATGTTTTTACCTAAAGGTGAAGATCCCCGAAATGACCTAAAGACAAATAGAGGAAAGCAAGGAGAAGACAAGAGGTGCAAAAGGGATTTCTTTTGGTTTGTGACAAGAGGATGAGAGGCGGCAAGAGGGGCCATCATTGTACACCGTTGTGACCAGTAAGGGAAGATTAAGCATACCTTGCATGAGATGAAAAGGAAAGTAGGCAGAAGATAAGAGGTGCAAGAGGAAAGAAAGCAAGGAGAAGATGCGAGGTTCATCAAAGCCAACTGTAGGAAGAAGATTGCAGGTTCCTTAGAGCGAGCCAACCGCAAATGATAGCATGGAGAGGACAGAGGAACACGACTCATGAGATTGATTTTCTAGGAAGTGTGTTTGTATTGTTCACATTTAACGCCACTTGAAGTGACATGCATCAAGTTTGTTACGTGCCATGACCCCGGTGGAAGCTCATTCCTTATTATTATTATTATTATTTTTGAGAGAAACGGAATTTGATTAAAAAGAAAAAAAAGAAATTACAAAGTGCCATGAGGAAGGTCCATGGAGAGACTCTTAGTAGCAACACATACTAACCACGCATGCACACTCAGAACCAAGCACATAATAGGAATCAGACCCAATATGGAATGTACATAATAGGCTCAGAACCAAGCACATAATAGGACAAGAAAACATAAGAAATAGACATAGAATTTGCTAATCAGGTTGAAGCTGAGGATGTGGTCATGATGAACTAACTTTCTCTTTTCCCTTCTAAAGAGAATCAAGGAACCCTAACGTCACAGATGTTCAACCTAGCGTTGGTAGAGTCTATCCCAAGATTGGTGCAGAAGACATTTTTTTTTGTTGAAGTAGCAGTTCATTCCTTATTATTATTATTTTTCATTGCAGGTACAAGAAATTTAGAAAGACTAGTTTTGGGGACCTTGTCATTTGATGAGTGGTTTTGGATTTTTTTATTTTTATTTTTTTAAAACAGTAGGAACAAGGTAAGTTACTTCTTTGTATTGCAGCCTGCTCCTTGCCTCTTTGTGTTCGTGTTAGTCACCTCATTCCCCTGCCTCTTTGTGTTCTTGTTGCTCGCCTGGTCCCCTACCGCTTCATCCCCTTCCTAGGCCATCACGGTGCCCCCCTCACTCTGTGATGACCTCCCCTCCTGGGCCATCATAGTGCAAGAGAGGCCCCTCAATTCGTCGATTGCGCCCCCCTCACCCCATAATGACCTCCCCTTCCTAGGCCTACATGGTCTGATGAAAGGCCCAGGACCTTCTTGGTCTGATGCAAGGCCCAAGGACTTACTGTCATATGCTTGCAGATGCCATGATGAAAAGGTCAACCACAACAAAGCCTCGTGTCAGACCAAGGTGATGCTACATTACAGGTTTAGTCTAGGAGACGAAGATACAATGCGCACAGGGGAGTTCTTGATGAGGCTAGGCACATTTCGCGCCACATGTAGCCTGCAATCTTGAGCTCCATTTCCAGAGGGTTGTTAGAGAGATCAGTGAGTGTCATAGAATAGGGATGCGGTGGACTGCCTCTATCCTCCTTTCCCTCCAAGAGATTTGTGAAGATTTCTTGATTGAATTCATGGAGGATTCCTACACGCTTATTGCACATGCACATAGGGTTACTGTGATGGCCAGAGAATTAGACACTAACAGGAGGCTTTGCTACAGATATGATTAGCTGCTTCAACCTCCTCCCATCCATGACCCTCACATGCATGACATCCTTGCAATCCCTCCTGTGCATCCAGGGTGCCATAATGCAAAACCATATCAAGCGTCCCACCCTCTTAGTACAAGGTCGCAGAGAGGGCATGAATCGTAGATTTTAATTGAGGAAGTTTTGCAAGAGTAGCCCCAACCCTAGGAGTCCCAGCCCTAGGAGCCCTAGCCCATGGCAGTCGGAGCCCCAGCCCTAGCCCTAGGAGGCCCAACCCTAGTAGCTAGAGTCCCAGCCCTAGCCCTAGCCACAATTGAAGTCCCAAAAGATTGAGCCCTAAGCCCACCCCATGGCTAAGAGCTAGAGCCTATGACCCAACCACAAGACTTAGGAGTCGGCCCCTCTAAAGAGTGCCAAGATATTAATGATGAGTGCATCATTAGCATGCTCAAGGCAAAGGTGGAGGCCAACTTCCATGATTACAAGAATACGCTAACATCCACTTCTTCTTCTTCTATAAATTGTGGCTTTACCATTCTGGGGACCAGAGAGGTTTTATCGATGGACGTACATGATGTGTAGTGCATGCGACAGTTTGAAAGCCGGATGACCACAGACACAATAGTGCATGCAACAATGCTAGGAGTATTCTATTCAATTGTCTTCTATTTAATAATTATTTCATCAAATGCTTGAGTCTTACTTGCCCAATTATTATTACGTATAGGTTCAATTCGGCGTCTCTAGCAAAGGAACATCAAAGACAAGGTTTTGTTCTTGACCCTCTGTTCTCCATTGCATTACTCGACCATGCACAAACGTTCATCCAGCAACTTGATTGGTTTAGGTCTGTCTGATTGGATGATGCTAAAATCATTTGTATGGTCTAAATCAAAGATATGTTGTGACTATTAAAGAATATCTTTAAGAGGCCTTAAGCGAGCATGCTGCTAATAATTATTTTCCCCTGTTAACTTAGTGAGAATTGGAGCTTATTGTTGTATTCAATCAAGATGAATACAATATTTTTAGCAAATTCGAGGAGATCCAGTGGATTCCACGGCCGAGTTAGACAATGAATAACCTCAACACTATAATCAGTTATATGATTCTATGCAAGTTCAATGCATTTGTTGTAACATCAAGGTGTCTTTGTAGTTGTGCAAAAAAAATTGTGATGATGTATGAGCATCTAGTGTTGGAGGGGGGGACTGGTGGATGCAATGCAAATATAGTGGGTCGTGGTGCCAGTCCAGCCAGACACGTTCTCTTATAGATGGAGAACCGATTTGAATGCCTCACTTTTATGCATGCAAATTCTTGATATTCCTAATGTAAGTAGAGTGAATTATTCATGTTTATTCATATGTATGCAATGTGCATTGATAGGTAAGGTGCATGTGTTGCTTTGTTTCCAGGATGTTCCATTGCACTGTTAGAGTGACCCGACTGTCACTAGTATACCTTGGTTGCTCAACAGGGTATACTAGCTGCATTGAAAGAGGGAGTTTGTGCCTTCATGCCTCCAAGAGAAACTTTTCTTGGTATGTCTATTTCGTTCTTTGACTTTTTTTGATCATGTACGATTTGTGTCTCTCCTCCATGAAGCTTCATGTCTAGTAAGAGTGGCAATTCCCTTCTTTCATTTTGTGTGGTTCTTGATCTTCCAAGAAAATCTAATGTATAGGTTGACAAGCTTCTCATTAACCCGACAAAGTGCATGCATTGTATATATATGTACATCCAATAGAGGTGTATCAAATATTGGTTTGAAATCTTTGTTGAACTGGTGAGGTTTAGGCGCCTTCTTCCACCACTTTTGATCAACTATTTTTGCATCCTCCATGCAATACAAGCAAGGAAGGGGGACAGGGCATCTATTACAATTATATAAGCACGTTAAAGTCTTCAAGTCTGATGCAAGATGCCAAGAAACTTGAAAGTTTCCCCTGTTTGGAACCAGTAGTGTCGTCTGTCTTTTTATTTGAGCATTAATAACATTTGGTAGTGGAGTCTTTTGAAAGATCCATTCCAATGCTTTATAATTCTCTGACACAACTAGAATTGTCCCAACTTGTCACCATAAATTCATTTCGGGCTGTACATTGAAGTAACGGGGATCATCCCTTGGCATGTTTGCCATTGCCCTATCCATCAATGTAATGGCTACCCTCTCCATCTTAATGCCTTTCAGAATTTGACACTCATCCATCTTTAATGTAAAGTTCAATATGCCATTTTTCTCTACATGTGAGATGTTGTAAAACTCAACCATTCCAACTTGTAGTATCTCCAAATCCATGAAGATATTGTTGTATTCATCATAGACAACCAAACCCTGTTTTACCTGAAACTCTCCATTGATGTGATAGGGATTTCTAACATACTCCTCCTGCTTTAAGTTAAGATATTTCTGAAGTCTCCATATTGTTGTAGTTGTGGGCATGAGCTTTGGCTTAATACCTTGTGATTTAAATGAACTTGTAACCTCTTTTTGTAAGAAACCATAGCCATTGCGACTTATACCAGTCTCATCCATGGCACTCTGTATACCCTCCATAGAAATCATGTTCTGGATCACAAATCGCTCAACAACTGCCTTTGGACTACCTTAAAATTATTCTCCTGTATGAGTTTTTCTACAATCTTTGAGGTAACAAGTGGCTTAAGTTTCTTTGCAAGGTTAACATTGGGGTTACAATTTTCCTTGTTTGGCTATAGCACATCCCTAAACAAGAGGGACAATGTAAATCAAGGAGACATAATAACAAAAACGCACAGAGTAGTAAGACAAGAGATTCCTAACCTGATAGCCCTTATTCGTTTCTTCATACCTCCAGAGCCCACCTTCAAATCATCTATGTTCTTTAGTTCTGATTTTCTTTGTCGAGGGCCAAGCAATGTTTGGTTCTATCTCAAAATTTGCAATTGCTTGTTTAGCCTTTCTATCTCCTATTGTTGTTCTTTGATCTTTTCTTCTTGGAGGTTGCATTTTGTCTTTAAGTTATTGATGGTTCTGCTCTTGATGTGCATCATTGCACTCTCCATTGAAGGTGCTGTAGAGATAGCTCTGCAATAGCCAAGAAGGCCATTCTTGCCATCTCCAACAAACCTAATAAGGGTAGTCGGGTTTGAGGGGTGCTAATAGTGTGAGGATCTTTGGGATAAAGATAACCATCACAACAAAGGTCAACATGCCTTGCTCCTCTCTCACGTACTTGCGTCTTCACTATTTCTGAGATGTAATTTCCTCCCCTCCTTTTTTGTAATGGGGCATAAATATTCTCTACGTTTATGTGGAGGTGGTACTTGTCATTGGTGTTGAGAGGAGGTTGTTGCATGTTTGTGTTCACCATTGCATCTATGTGTGGTGGATTTTGTGAGTTTGTATCTACCATTGCACCTACGTGTGGTGGATTTTGCACCATTGCTACAGAAGTAGAAAAGGCTTTAAAAACTCTCACTTTTTGAAAGTTTTGAATGTGGGGCATTTAATGATGTTGTTTTCACCTTAGGGAAGAAGTTGATTCAATATCTTGACCATTTGCTACATATAGGGACACTTTTTGGTCCAAAAATGAGAAAATGTGCTATTTTTCTAGAGAAAGAAAGTTCAAGGCTGCATTTTCTTGGAAGCCCCGTTTTTAAATACTAAAATTCTCTAATGGGAAGAGGTAGAAGCCTAGGAGGAGCTTAGAGCCAGTAACTCATAGCATGTTGGATATGTGGTCATCTAAATACTGTATATGAGAATTTGGAGATTTTCCAAATCCGAATTTCAAATAAGTGATAAATATTTGACCATGTGGCTAAATCTTGATCCATATTTGAAAGTGGAATTCAGGAAGGTAGCTTATATAACATTTAAGGTAGACTTCACCTTTAAGTAAGACAACAAGATTTGACCATGTGATCAAATAATAAAGGTATTGGGGGTTCCCAAAGGGCATGAAAATTCCCAAATTTCCTAATGCAATGTTTCTAGGGAATATCTCGTATCGCTGCCTTGAAAAGGAGCAATTGAATAGAGAGAAGGACGGCTTGAGATGCCCCAAATGCGGAGTCACACATCTGTTCACTGATTACCTTAGGCAAAAACCCTCCAATACTCAGTAATCATAGCATCTGTGCCACTCAAACTCTTTTGTGTTGAGTCACCTGACAATGATGCCACACCTATTCCACTAAATGTCATGACACGAGCTCAAATGAAGCAAGTCGATATCTCATTACCTGGACCTAGCAACTTGGATGCATCCTCTATAGGGAAGAGGAGTCGACGACGACAGAGGAAAAAGAGAATTGAGGAAAAAATAACACTCAAGACCAAGAGTGAGACCATAGTAATAAAGAAAAAATAGGTTACTGATGCCGAAGCAGAAACATCTGCTCCTAAGACGAGAGAGAAGGGAAGCGCCAAGGTTGGAGAGTACCCTAACCCAACCAACAACAGTTGAGGTTTGCAAACAAGGTCAAGGAGTTGATAAAAGAAGTGCAAGCTCACCTTCAAGATGCTAAACCTATCATTGTTGATGAGATTAACAAACTCTCAACCTTGAGACCACCGGTCTCTCCCACATATTTGAGGGTAGGAGAGGTAACACCACCACATGGATAGTTGCATGGGCAGGATGAGGGGGTTGTGACTGTGCAATTGGCTCAGAGAATTGGCAGTGAGCCCATGAAGCTGAGGAGGGAAAGACAAATGGAAAATTGCGAGCCACACTAATAACAACTCTAGTGACGTTGTTGTTGTAAGAATTGCTTAGGCAAGACTTTGCACTTTGGCAAGAATTAAAGCGATGGATAGAATGTAGTAATGAACATGATCACAAGACTTTCCAGACCACAACATAGTGGCATACATACCAAGATTGACACTAAATAAAATGTCTAAGTCCCCATAAGTGAATGCCTTTTGGGAGGGCACTGAGATGCATGTAGTCTCACCTGTGATTACCTTAGGAGATACTACACAAAAGGGGATAGGCAACAAGGGAGCACAGGCTAGTGTGCTTAGTCACACAATCTTCCTGCAAGCTTGGGGCAACCCACTGGGGGAAACCACAAGGTTCAATGTCACTCTAGAAAATGGGATGTAGGTTAGACCCTTCAGAGTCCTAAAGAACTGGCCACTAAAGATAGCGAGAATCCAATTCTCAACGAATTTCATAGTTATGAAGGGAGTGGATTATGATATCCTACTTAGCAGAACTTGGATGAGGAATGCTAGAGTAATAGAGGGCTGGGGTGATGCCTTGATATTCTTGGGTAATAGATTAAAAGCAGTCTGAGTAGAGATAAAAACGTGAAAAACCTCACTAGTGGACTTAGATGCCATCTCTACCTGCACTAAAGGGAAACTCGAGGCCTAGAAGTGATTATGAACCTCTAGCAAGATATGTTCCTTTCCCTAAGGATGAGGGAGATTAGATGAACATATTGGCAACCATTCATCTCAGGTTCTTGGAGGATAAGGGTGGATCTAGGTAAGTTGTAGACTCTACTCTAGCAAACCTAAGATTGCCATCACTTCTAACTTTCCTGCAGTACCCTTGTACACGATGGCTAGGAGTTCCTTTGGTCAACCAATACCAATCATCTATCATGTCCCAGAAAAAAATTAGAACTTCACAAAATCCTCAAGTACTTGTCAAGTCAGCTTGTAGGTAACCCAGTTGCCAATTTAAAGCCTCTCAAGGATCTTATGGAAAGTAGAGAGTAGCAATGAACTAAGGTGCATAGCCTAAATTTGTCATATAATTGGACTCTCATGACAAGTACAGTAGAGCTCAAAAGTAGGAACCTTCCAAGAAACATACAGTTTTAGTATGAGGATTTTGACAACAAGGGTGAAGACTACTATTCCATCAGTAATAAGGAGACTAGAGAGGAAGTAGAGACCATGGATTATGATACGAAGGGAAGAGTAATTGATCCAATCAAAGTAGACACTAAACCTCAAGAGGTCAACATGTTTCAAGTGAGAAAAGATAGATTGTGATTGAGCTTGACTAGAATGCCTCAAGGTAGTGGATTATGAGCAAGCAAGACTAGTTTGTCCTTGCACCACACCACTATTTGGAGTAAAGTCAGCTTTGGAGTTGTGAGCACCAAGGGAGATAGCCTCTTCTAGTGAGGATGTTGAGTACAATTTTGAGTCATAGGCGAGCTCTTATAGTGACCTCGAGATACCTTGACCACCTGGGACTCGACGCACTAAGGGGGACCTCCTAGTCCACCTAAGGCACAAGAGATACCTTGATAGTGACCCCGAGATACCTTGACCACTTGGGACTCGACGCACTAAGGGGGACCTCCTAGTCCACCTAAGGCACAGGAGATACCTCTGATAGTGACCTCGAGATACCTTGACCCCCTAGGACTCGACGCACTAAGGGGGACCTCCTAGTCCACCTAAGGCATAGGAGATTAAGGGAGGGAAAAAGGAAACAGTCAAAGTCTTTAGAAGATGAACAACAAAAGATACGGACCTGCCCCAAGCACTTCATGAAGCACAAAAATGGTGATCGAATAGTGGCATTAGTAGGAGCCAAAGGGAAAGGGCAAGCAAGTGAAGCCATCGAAGGACTACCCAAGGTTAAGGAGGTCAACTTGGCATGACCGGAAAGCAAACCTCGACCTGTGTACATAACAGACAACCTAATCTAGGGGGAAGAGCATGATCTCATAAATCTTCTAAGTGAGTTCACTGATGTGTTTGCATGGTCTTTAGAAAACGTGAAGGGAATAGATCTAAGAATTGTGACTCACAATATTCCCATGACCCCCCAAGAAGTACTAGTCAAGCAACGACCATATGCAATGAATCCTAAGCATACACATGCTGTAAAGGAGGAGATGGATAAGCTATTGAAGTCATGATTCATTTACAAGATAGAGCATACGGATTGGGTATCACCCATATTAATAGTCATGAAAAAAATGGGAATATTCAAGTGTGTGTAAACTATAAGAAGGTCAATGCAATCACCAAGAGAGACAATTACCTGCTACCATACACGGAGCATATGCTAGAGAGAGTGGTAGGAAAGGAAGCCTATAGCTTTCTAGATGCTTCTCAGGTTATAGCCAATTGTAAGTCCATCTAGATGACAGAGACAACATGGAATTCCCTACCAAATGGGAGGTGTTTGCATACATAGTCATGCCATTTGGACTGACTAATACTCTTGCTACCGTGTAGTGTCTCATGTGTGCCATTTTCAAGAACATGCTTAGGAAATGGTTGGAAGTCTTTGTCTCGATGACCTATGTGTCCATGCCAGCTAGAAAGAGTACTTGGAAAAGCTGTGAATAGTCTTTGAATGATACTAGAAATACATTCTCTCAATGAACCCCTTGAAGTGCCAATTCTAGGTAAAACATGGATGTATCCTAGGGCATGTGCTATCTAAGAACTACATTGCCACCAATTTCTCCAAAGTCAGGTTCATAATTACCACCACCTATGAACCATAAGGGAGTTCACTGTTTCTTGGGACACACAAGGTACTATCGACGATTTGTTCTAAACTATACATTGATTGTTAGACCTCTTTACAAATTGCTGATCATATTTGAGTGGACTGAAGAATGCCAATGTGCTTATGAGGAACTAAAGAAGGATCTTACAACTGGACCAATCCTACGAGTCCCATATAGGAGCATAACATTCCACGTGCACATTGGTGTACCAAAGTTTGATGTGGGAGCTACTTTGTGCCAACCTGGTGAGTATAATCTCAACTATCTGGTAAGCTTTGCTAGTAGACAACTCACTAAGATAGAAATAAACTAATCCACAATAGAGAGAAAAGGGTTAGCCATGGTGCTTGCCATAAAGAATTTCAGACTCTATCTTCTCACGACACCCTTCACCTTCTTTGTGGATCATCAAGCATTGCTTTATCTTGTGAATAAACCCTATGCAACGAGCTGCATTGCTTGATGGTTCCTTTTGCTCTTGGAATTTGACTTGTTTGTGATTGTATGCAAGGGAAAATAACATTATATAGTAGATCATATATCCAGCATACCATAGGAGAAGCTATTTGATAGGAAATCATGATAACCTATCGGATAGGACATGATGGACTCTTAAGGAGATGTGTCTGTGAATATGAAATGTATGATGCGCTCAAGGAAGCACACGGTGGAATAGCTAGAGAATACTTCAGCGGAGACACTACAACACACAAGGTGCTCTAGTCCTAATTGTGGTGGCCAATGCTATTTTGTGATGTAGCTAAGTTTGTGAAGCATTGTGACAAGTACCAATGGACCAAAGTCCTTACTTGTAAGGACAAAATGGAGGTGATCCCGGTGATCACATGCCAACCATTCGAGAAGTGGAGAATTGAATTTATTGGTCCAATCAACCCTACAGCCCAATACTCCCAAGCCAAGTATATCATTGTTGCCACATATCACCTCACTAAGTGGGCACAAGCTCTCGAACTCACAAGAATGATGCGAGGACCATGGAAAAGTTCTTTTGGGAGTAAGTGATCTCACAATTTGGTTGCCCCATAGAGTTGGTTAGTGAGCACGGACAAGTTCTTTTGGGAGTAAGTGATCTCACAATTTGGTTGCCCCATAGAGTTGGTTAGTGACCAAGGCACACACTTTCATCAATGAAGTGATCGCTCACTTGTTATCCACCTTCTTAATAATACACACATATTCCTCTCCATATTATCCTTAAGACAATGGTCAAGCTAAGTCCACAAACAAGATCTTGGTGGGTATTCTAACAAAAGTGGTCTCTGCCTTGCGTAGTAACTGGGACAAAAATCTCATGCAGCTTTATGGGCATATGTGATAGCCTACAAAATAGTCATAGGGACAGACTCCATTCAGATAAACCTATGAAACTAAAGCTATTTTGCGAATGGAATTCCTTGTTTCAAGCTTGAGAATAGCAACCCAAGAGGATGGGAGGGCCAAGAGGCATGGACAAATTGGTTAGTAGAGTTGGAATGCCTATTTGAGACTCGTCTCATTGCAACCCATGACCATATACCCTTGATATGCTAATTGATGAGGGAGCCGACAAAAATATATTAATGCACAAACATTGGACCACCATGGGACAACCCTAATTGTAACCAACCAATGCAAAAATCAGCCCATTTTGGGGGGTAGTCCTGTCCACTCTTGGGAAAATGCAAACTCATGGTTTCTATCAAGATTGAGAGCCTACTCATAGTTTTCTATGTGCTACCTAACAAGAAAAGTGTTGGTAAGGAGTCAGTGCTAGGGTGCATGTTCAAAAAACAAGTTCATTGTAATGTTGACTACAACTCACATCACATCCACGTTGCCATCGATAATGTTAGAATAGTAATGGCTTTTAGCAACAAGAACACCAAAGTTTTCCCAACACCTGTAATGACATCCATAGTTAAGCCTAGTGTTAGCCCTAAGGAGGGGGGTAATGCACCACAATGTACTCCCATAGTACCTTCACAGTTGCATCTAGGAACCACATCCAAAACTATGGTCCACCAAACACTCAAGTGGGTCCCTAAGCATAGAGCACAATTTCACAAATGTCAATCATTGGGAATGCATAGTTTCCATGCCTCAAAATCTAGGCCTAAATGATGGAGTTAGTGCTCCTATAGTTCATAATTGATTGAGCAGCACTGGGTTCCAAAAGCCCTGTTGTGAGCCCAAGGATACTATGAGGGTAACACCTAGTTGTGGTTACCTAAACTCTTGAGTGCTATGTATGATCCTCAATCTCCTGTCTCAAAAACCAAGCTTCAACAACGTCAATTGAAACAGGCAAGGAGAAGAACTAAAAGGAAGAGTGCTCAATCCTTGAGTGCTCAAATGGCCCAAAGCTCAACCAAAAGTCCACAAGCAAGTGCTCATGAGTGAGCTCCCACCTAATGGCTCTAAGATGATCATCAATGCAAAACTCAATGACAAAGCATCAATTGAACTTCAAACCTTGCAAACCAAGCCTGCCACACCCACTAAGAATCTTCAAATGAAAGTACCACATATCAACTTATCTTGTTCAACTAAACCCAAAACGCCAGTAGACCTTAGACCACCACAGCCACAATAATCCATTCTTGAAGTGGTTTTGGACATGGCCATGGACATAAATGATGAGTTGGCAATGTGCATTTGACGACTGGATTCAAATTTCACACTATTTGTTAGAAGTTAGGAATGTTTGGACCTAGGCCTACTTGAAAAACCCATACCAAACGAGATATGTTCCTTTTCGTGTTCTTGGGAAGAATACTAATTCATTTTTGCTAAGTCTTCCACTATTGCATAGGATATGGTTGGCAATGAAATTTCACGAGAAAAGACTGTAAGACAATGCTTAATTACCTTCTAAAAGAAAAGTAAAATTTCCATGCCACCATAGGAACTTTCAGAGTTCCAATGACTAATTGAGTCTGAGTATAATTTCTTACGCAAGTGGTATAATTTCTGTCTTTCATAGGCTCAAGAGGATTACCAAATCATGAACAATGTGGAGTAACAACGTGCCATCAAGACTTCCAAATACAACCAGACTTATGTGTGGATCCAACCTCATTTAGAGTGTTGGCCATAACTAGGAATCAACCACCATTAGAAGACAATATCATGGGTCACCCATACTTGGATAAGATTCTAAAAAATGAGGAACTCCAAATTGCAAGTTGACTCAACTCAAGTGAACTCTTGACTGATGTATTAACTTATATCACACAAGTAGGCATTCACCCATAGGATATGGACCGTTATGTGACGACTCGAGTATAACCCCAAGTTTTAGGACTGGCTCTTGAGAATATAAGGCACACCATGGATGCATTGAATGCCCATACACCTTGATTTCCACAATCTTAGAAAGGATTTTCATCTTCTCCAAGGGGACAGGGATAAAAGTGGAAAAATGGATGAAAACTCAAAATGGAAATTCAATTTTAAAAGGGAAGAATGAATGTATAAAAATGTGTGGGTTGATTGGTATGAGAATTATCATTTTGTGGGTTATATCCCTCATTGTTAGATATTAAGCATTTCAAGGAGCACTAATGGATACCTCTCATAGAGCTAACATGCTATCTCTCTCTATGAGTGTAGTCAACTTACCTGGATGCCCGATGGTAGGTCAATAGGTTAAAGCCAACATGCTCTCCTTCTCAAAGGAGGAGCATAGAAGATATGGATTAGCCATGGAGATCTGATAGTTTAATAAATTAAAATACCACAGTATCCACAATTTGGAAGTAGTGGTGACATCCGAAGAGGCAGTGGCACAGATGATAGAATGATGTAATCTCATCAAGTACTTGAAAACGTTGGGACAAGACATCAACCATAGCAAATGTAAAAAAATCTTGAGGACTTTTGATGTCCAAAGGAACAATGGCACAGTGACCATTAGGCAAGTTGAAACCTCTAGAAGGGTGGAAGTTTCCCTTAATCTAGAGATTATGGAGAAGGCATTGGGATTAGTAGAGGAGCTGGAAAAGAGGCCAAAGAGGGACGTGTACATGATGCTGGGGATGGACAAAAAGAAGGTCTACACTAATGTAGAGGTGAGCAACTGCCAAGACCCACAGACTGCTTATTGGTCAAGCATTTCAAGGAGCACTAATGGCTACCTCTCACATAGCTGACATGCTATCTCTCTCTATGAGTGTAGTTAGCTTACCTGGATGCCTGATGGTAGGTCAATAGGTTAAAGCCAACATGCTCTCCTTCTCAAAGGAGGAGCATAGAAGATATGGATTTGCCATGTAGATTTGATAGTTTAATCAATTAAAATACCACAGTATCCACAATTTAGAAGTAGTGGTGACATCTGAAGAGGCACTCGCACAGGTGATATAATGATGTATTCTCATCAAGTACTTGAAAAAGTTGGGGCAAGACATCAACCATAGCAAATGTACAAAACTCTTGAGGAATTTTGATGTCCAAAGGAACAAAGGCACGGTTACCATTAGGCAAGTTGAAACCTCTAGAAGGGTGGAAGTTTCCCTTAATCTAGAGATTATGGAGAAGGCATTGGGATTAGTAGAGGAGCTAGAGAAGAGGACAAAGACGGATGTGTACATGATGTTGGGGATGGACAAAAAGAAGGTCTACACTAATGTAGAGGTGAGAAACTGCCAAGATCCAGAGACCGCTTATTGGTCAAGCATTTCAAGGAGCACTAATGGCTATCTCTCACATAGCTGACATGCTATCTCTCTCTAGGAGTGTAGGCAGCTTAGCTGGATGCCCGATGGTAGGTCAATAGGTTAAATCCAACATGATATCCTTCTCAAAGGAGGAGCATAGAAGATATGGATTAGCCATGGAGATCTGATAGTTTAATCAATTAAAATACCACAGTAGTATCCACAATCTGGAAGTAGTGGTGACATCCAAAGAGGCAGTGGCACAGATGATAGAATGATGTAATCTCGTCAAGTACTTGAAAAAGTTGGGACAAGAAATCAACCATAGCAAATGTAAAAAACTCTTGAGGGCTTTTTATGTCCAAAGGAACAATGGCACGGTGACCATTAGGCAAGTTGAAACCTCTAGAAGGGTGGAAGTTTCTCTTAATCTAGAGATTGTGGAGAAGGCATTGGGATTAGTAGAGGAGCTAGAGAAGAGGACAAAGACGGATGTGTACATGACGTTGGGGATGGACAAAAAGAAGGTCTACATTAATGTAGAGGTGAGCAACTGCCAAGACCCAGAGACCGCTTATTGGTCAAGAATTTCAAGGAGCACTAATGGCTATCTCTCACATAGCTGACATGCTATCTCTCTCTACGAGTGTAGTCAGCTTACCTGGATGCCCATGGTAGGTCAATAGGTTAAAGCAAACATACTCTCCTTCTCAAAGGAGGAGCACAGAAGATATGGATTAGCCATGGAGATCTGATAGTTTAATCAATTAAATAACCATAGTAGTATCCACAATCTGGAAGTAGTGGTGACATCCAAAGAGGCAGTGGCACAGATGATAGAATGATGTAATCTCGTCAAGTACTTGAAAATTTTGGGACAAGACATCAACCATAGCAAATGTACAAAAATATTGAGGACTTTTGATGTCCAAAGGAACAATGGCACGGTGACCATTAGGCAAGCTGAAACCTCTAGAAGGGTGGAAGTTTCCCTTAATCTAGAGATTGTGGAGAAGGTATTGGGATTAGTAGAGGAGATGGAGAAGAGGACAAAGAGGGATGTGTACATGATGCTGGGGATGGGCAAAAAGAAGGTCTACACGAATGTAGAGGTGAGAAACTGCCAAGACCGACAGACCGCTTATTGGTCAAGCATTTCAAGGAGCACTAATGGCTACCTCTCACATAGGTGACACGCTATCTCTCTCTACGAGTATAGTTAGCTTACCTAGATGCCTGATGGTAGGTCAATAGGTTAAAGCCAACATGCTCTCCTTCTCAAAGGAGGAGCATAGAAGATATGGATTAGCCATGGAGATTTGATAGTTTAATCAATTAAAATACCACAGTAATCCACAATCTAGAAGTAGTGGTGACATCTGAAGAGGCAGTGGCACAAATGATAGAATGATGTAGTCTCATCAAGTACTTGAAAAAGTTGGGACATGACATCAACCTTAGCAAATGTACAAAACTCTTGAGGACTTTTGATATCCAAAGGAACAATGGCATGGTGACCATTAGGCAAGTTGAAACCTCTAGAAGGGTGGAAGTTTCCCTTAATCTAGAGATTGTGGAGAAGGCATTGGGACTAGTAGAGGAGCTGGAGAAGCGGCCAAAGAGGGATGTATACATGATGCTGGGGATGGACAGAAAGGTCTACACTAATGTAGAGGTGAGCAACTGCCAAGACCCACAGTCTGCTTATCGGTCAAGCATTTCAAGGAGCACTAATGGCTACCTCTCATATAGCTGCCATGCTCTCTCTCTACAAGTGTAGTCAGCTTATGTGGATGCCCGATTGAGTTGCTTCCCCTCTCAAGCACTCCAATAGCTCCACGATTCATGATGCAAGCTCAAGCATCCTCAAGCCTCTTCCTTCAAGCTCCATCCTCCATGATCACGTGTGAGATGAGAGAAGAGAAGAGAATAAGAAGAGAGGAGATAGAGGAGGGCTTCACCTCCAAGATCCCTCACCCTCACACACACACTTCCTCACTCACTCACACTTCCTTCCTCAAGCACTCACAAGCAAGAAAGCAAGAGAAGAGAAGAAGAAGAGTCTACTTTGCCACACACCAAAGAATGATTTCTCATTCACTTTTTGAACTTTATATACAAAACCCTAAATACCTTTTGGGCGGTCATCCCCTTACCCCCTTTTTCCTACATGGCCACCCATGGCCTAGGCCCTTTTTTCCCATTGTCCTCCTCTCTTCCTAGCTTAGTCCTACCACCCATTCATGATTAAAATTGCAGAGGATGGAGCCTGTCGCTCTTTTATAGAGGTTTTGGTTACACCTTTATATTTAAAGGTGTGCCTTCTTACTGTTGGCTTCTTGCGGCTTCCATGGTTGCGTCTTGTACTCATGGTGGTTGTTCCTATGCTGTTAGATTTATTTTGGGCCCACTCTCTTGTAGGGTGCCTTTTCCTTTTTTACACCTTACGATTTTCCTCTTGATGCCTCGTTTTCCACTTCCTTCACTTTGCAACAGTAAACATTACCTCCCTCCTAGTTGAGTGCGAGTCCCGTGGCGCTGCTAGGTGATGAGTTGGACGATGTTTCTAGGGTAGCGAGGTGGCTTTTTGAGTTTGTATACGAGCCTTATTGGAGGGATTTATGGAACTGGAAAGGCTCTTGTGTTGGATATAAGCCCTGGTGTTAGAGGGATTTATGGAACTGGAAGGCCCTTGAGTTTTGGAATGAGCCTTGGTGTTGGAGTGATTTATGGAACTGAAAGGCCCTTGAGTTTGGAATGAGCCTTGGTGTTGGGGGGTGGTGGATGGGATGATCCATATTTAAAATTGAATATGATGTTGGATGGAGTCCTACTTGGTGGATGGCGATTGGATAGATCTGTCTTTGAAATTGAAGATATAGTTAGACGGATCCATCTTTGGGCCCTCCATGATTGCCTTTTTGTGCAGTGTTCCAAATGAACTTCTTCATTCATTTTTCGACTGGGGCTGTCACGTCCACCCTTTGCTTTTTTGTGCCTGCATGGTTGCATGTCGCATAAAGATGGGAAGTGCATTGCATGGATGTGGATGGTGGTCGGGGCCTCTGTTTATACTTGAAAAGAAAAGAAGGTGCACTACTTAGGGGCGTGTCCACCTTATCGTGGAGTCTGTGGTGCACATGCTTGTGGAATTGGGAGATGGGTCAAGCCCTCGGTGGTGTCCCACACTTAAGGACCCACTTCGTGCATAGGGGAGGTGCGGTGCATGGGGCTTAGGATAGGTGTAGTGATCATGATCGATGTGCAGCTTGTGGTGTCTACATGTGATATATATATATATATTCAAGTTACATAGTCATGATAGAAGTTAATCTTCATCATCAAAGTGAGTTGGAGAAGGGGGATTAATAGATTTGTTAAGAAACTAGTGGCTTTGGAGATACCCCTTGAGATTTAGGCGGGATGACCTGAAGGGTGGTGGTGTGGAGAGGAATGGATGATTGTAGTAGGTGAAGTGGCTATCATTCATATCCTCCAGAGGGGATAAGAAAAATAAAGGTAATAGAGCAGCTCGTATCATCAGTCAAGCCATTGCGTAACTATTTATAGTGATAGGATCAAAATGGAGTATTGGAAGGCCATCGCGCTCCTACAGGGTGGGGTCTTGCCTAAGGAGTATCCTAAGCAGTCTAAGGTAATTACAAGTATTAATAAAGGTGGGGTCAAGGGATGAAGAGAATTTTTTAGTGAATTGGATTAGAGTATCATACAAGTTCTTTGATGTGAAGACGAGGGCCTCTTCATATGTAGTACAATGAGGATTATAGATTATAGGGAAGTCATGGCGGTCGTGGACACTGGAGTCAAAATCCACTCCCATCCTTCAAGGGTAAGGCATAAAGGTTGGGTCATTCCACTCGAAGGGTTGAGTGTTGCAAAAGGCCATCCAAGTGTCCAGGTTGGAGTCACAGACCCTTCTTCTCCATTTAGGTTGACATTTGTAGCCGATCACTAACCTTGGCACTTCAAAAACCTTATTCTGCCAAAATTCAGCATCTTCAGTGGCCCATAAGGTGGGATTCTGCTCTCTCTCCTCCACCCATTTCTATCCGAGACTTCTTCCAATGTTAATCACTTCCTCCACCACTTTGATTGGCAAAACTCTATGCAAGGTGGTAGAGAACTAGAATTTAAAGCCGAAGGGACTCCTCGATGTTTCTTGCCTCTCCCAGATTACAAGGTTGGTGTGGAAGCTCGCTGGGGGATCATCCTCACATGGTGGGATAGGTGCTTGGGGTGCCCTCACTCCCTTGGCATTCCATTTTTTCCTCGTGTCCTCCACCATTTGTTTCCTTTTTTTCCTTAGTGCCGCCTTTCTTTCTGCAGAGGTGTTTGCGTGTTGCTGCTCTTCAAGCTACGAGGAAGGAGGTGGTGGGACAAGCTCTTCTTCATGTGATTCCATTCCAAAGTTCACATCTCTCTCTCCTAGCTTTGGCTCTTGCTACTCTTCTTTGATGAACTTGAGTGCGTCCACTTCCTACGAGGTTAGGCCTGCCAATAGGAGATAATGGCATTGCTCTTCGAGGCTTGGGCCAACTCCACTAGGTTGTGGTGGCATCTACAATCCCACTTTCTATTCTCTACGAGCCATTCCCAGTTTGTTTTTTATTGTTTCTATGGAATCTCACTCCTCTGCCTGGGTGATGTCCAATAGGGTATCTAAGAAGGCGCATTGCTAGATTTTGAAGCTCACCTGGGCAGCTGCCTCTTTGCTTTCAGCAAGTATCTTTTCTTTTTTGACGTGAGCAAGACAACGTACCAAGGTTTTGACTCTTTTCTCATTCTGGTTAGCCCATTCTTTTGCCCTCTTATTTATCTCTTCCAAGCCCTCACCTTGCCTTTGTAATAGGGCCACTATCATCGGCTCTTGCCTTTTCCATTTTTGTACAAGTTTCTCTTTTTATTCTGTTAGGTGCTCAATCTCCTTTTCTAGTGTCACTTGTTTTTCTCTGTCTTTGCATTCCACACTTTGCTTCTTCTCTCTCTTTTTTCCGTTCTTCTTGCTCATGTGCTCTCTCAGTTTCCTACACGATGAGCTCTTCCATTCTCTCTTGGAGTTTTCTCATCTGTGTTTCAAGGTCCACTTGCTATAGAACCAGGACTTCGTACTCCCTTTGTATTTCGACTAGCTCTTGGCTCTCTTCTTCTAGTCTTTTTCGCCACTATTCTTCTTCATCTTCCTTAGCTCTCAGTTCCGCTTTTAGAGCATGGATTTGTTTTTGTTGAAAGGTCACTTGGCGGGTTTTTTCTAGCTGGAAGGCATTTGACATTTCCCTTTCCGTTTCCAGCTTCACCACTATTGCTCTCTTCCCCTCATTTTCCCTTTCCAATTGAGCATAAAGCTCCTTGACATGCTCGTCCTGGTTAGTGGGCTACGGCTCCGTGGTAGTAGTACCTATTCTTGGTCGCTTGGGCCCTTATTGAGATTTGGTGTCCATAGCCTGTCGGTCTTTTGATTCTTGTCATTGGGGTTCTTGCACTGGAGGTGGGCATTGGGGTATGTGTCTTATCGACCAAGAACTGCACCCATGCCATGAGGTTGCTAGTGTCCATTGTGGTTGGGGTGTCGGGCATTGCTACAATGGTCGGGGTATTTAGTAAGAGGGTAGGCGGGTTCAAGTGGAGTGCAGCCTTGAAATTTCCCTCTGGGGTGGATGGAGGTAATTCTTTTGATGCTTGGCCATTGGTTTCCGGCCGGGTCTTACCTTGGCGGGCTCATTGCTGCTAGTTTCTCCTACCCTGCACTGCTGCTCTATGGACATGTGCACAGCTTGTGCCAACTCCTCCTCTTCTTTTCTTCTCAACTTCTCCTCCTATTATTTAGCAACTTTTCTCCTCCTCTCTTCGTCAACTCTTTTTGACTAATCCTTGGCTTTTAGTAGATCCGCTTCCTCTTTTTTCTTCTTCTCTTCCTCCTGCTTCTTCTGTGTCGAATTCTTTTTAGGCATCTTTACCTTCCTCTTGCTGGATTGAGATTCTTGCAATCCCTCTTCTTCACTAACCATCCTCTCACTTGATTGTTCTTTATCATGATGAGAAGGTGACCTCTCACAAGTTTCATCCGATCCCTCTTCTCTGTCTTGCACCTCTTTTATCACCTCTCGGTTAAGGGCGGTGTCGAAGCTTTGCGGTCGAAAGTTTACTGTGAGGGTAAGAGACAATAGGGTGAAGAGAGATTCAAGGAGTGGAGTAGAAGGAAGAGAAGGGGCTGAAAGAAAGAGAAGATATGAAAGAATACTCGTAGAAAGAAATAGAAGACATAGAATAATACTCACAGAATTGAAGCCTGTCGGTTTATTTCTCCATTATAAGAAGACAAATCTCTTGTACACAAAAACGTACACAAAAAAATATTTTCCTCTATGTTTCTCAGACGGCCAATCTGATGCTTTCATTGGCTCCAAAAGGGGGGTAAAATACCAGTACACCTGGCCAAAATTCTACCAGATCACTCCTTCTTCATCTCCCATTTCGGAGTGTTGTTCACTGCTTGAAAACAGCGATCGCGATGCGCGCGATTTTGTCCATCTCTCTTTTTACATAAAATCCTCACAGATGGCAAAAATCTACATGCTTTCTTTTGCATGTCATCCTAATCTAGAAGTTGTCTATAATTTTTGGATTTTTTTTACAAGAGATAATATCTAAAATATAATAAATTGGCTACACTTGTCCAAAAAACTAATATGTTTGAACCATGGACACTAACACTAATGGCATTGGCTCTCTAGATCAACAAGAAAGTCGCACTTTAGAGTTTTTCACATGGTGTGCGCATAGCGGCATGACATCCACCCCCTCCACTGTCGAAGCATTTGCGATCAAAAATCTACCGCGAGGGTAAGAGACGGCAGGGTGAAGGCAGATTCAAGTAGTGGAGTAGACGGAAGAGAAGGGGTTGAAAGGAAGAGAAGATATGAAAGAATACTCGCAGAAAGAAATAGAAGACGTAGAATAATACTCATAGAATTGCAGCCTATCGGTTTATTTCTCCATTATGCGAAGATAGATCTCTTTTCACAAAAATATACACAAAATAATACCTTTCTCTATGCTGCTCAGACTTCCAAACTGATGCTTTCATTGGCTCCAAAATGGGGGTAAAATACCTACACATCTGGCTAGAATTCGGCTAGATCACTCCTTCATCTCCCACCTCGAAGTACTGTTCACTACCTGAAAACAGTGATCGCGATGCGCGCGATGTCGAAGGGTTTTCAAAAGCAAAGTCACGACCACAGAGGACCTTGAATAATTTCAAGATAGAAGATCCAGCATGTGAATAAGCAAGACGTGAAAATGATGTCAAAATAGTATTTATATTACTGCCATGAAGTTTGCAAAATACAAGATGTCTTCAAATCTGATCAGTCCACTGATTTTAGGCCTCTCAATTTAATTCTGCTGCATTTGTAGATCCTTGACCTCGAACAGTATGTGTAGAAATTTAGAATTCAAATATACAACACTATTGTGATCTTCTTGGAATCTGATGTCAATGATGTGAAGGAAATTGCCATCAGTGAGTTTACAAACAAGAGGTATGAACTGTAATAAGATCTCTTAACTAATATCTTGAACTGTGGACCATCTTGTGTGGAAACTGTATTTATTCACCAAGAGCTCTTCAACCAGTTTGTAGAGGACATACATACGGTTGTTGAAAAGCTATTGATGATGATCAAAGTTCTCTGGCAATCTAACACCCTGTGGCTCCAGTAAATGCAGATCTTTGTAATACTACCAGTATCCTGGAGCTCTTTGGAACGTCTATTCCCTTGGTCTCCTTCTTCTCGCTCTCCTTCCAATGCTTTGTCATGGTCGGAATAAATTCTGTGTACTGGGGCAGAGGATTGCATGTAACGTAGCATTTAACATCTTTGACCAAGTGGTCTAGTACAGGCAATGGATTGCTGTAATCTCCTCCTTCAGATCCTGTGGCCACCTGCAACGTTCCCTTACACAAATGCACACATCCGTGCGATTCTTTCCCCAGCAGTCATATCATGTCATAAACATCCTCGTACAGCCAATCAACACAAATTAAAGAAGAAGATTTGTGAGTAGATGTAGATGCTAATGTAGCTATACAACATGTCCACGAGGCTTACAGATCCAGGCCAAGGAGCAATAGCCAATTCTCTGATTTGATAATCTATCCATGTAGTCATGTTGGCACGGTGGCGCATCGACCATGATAGCTGAACCACCCATTGGCTGTCTCTTCTGCTTCTGCATTTAGTAAGATGGTAGCAAGCAAGGCCAAATCTTTGTCAGCGAGCTGGAGGAGCAGGTCTTGTTGTAGTAGTCAAGCTTCTTTTTCCTTTGTTAGCAGGCCTGGAAGAAGGCTCCGATACAGCCACCCAAGGTGGTCTCCATTATCATGTTCCAGGCAACGGTGCATTCGGCATCGGAGGAAGAACAGGCACTGAGACGGTGGGTAGACAGCTTACAAGCTCTCACTACCTCAGAGGGAACTCCAACTCATAATCAAGAAGAATAGATTTTGCTATTCTCTGTGCTTCATCTTCAATCCGTCATCTAGCTCACTTCTCTAATTTTGTCTCATTGTCTTTTCATCTTCTGCAGCTGCTAATTTCCTCTCCTTCTTCATCTTCTGCTCCACTGTCATCGCTTTAGCAGCTTCATTAAACTCCCTTGTTGGCTTCATCTTCAACTTCATTGTTCCCTTCTTTGTTGCAGTAGACTGGTTCCTCCCGATGACAAGACCATAGCAAAAACTCCCTAACAACGCTTGGAGCACGCCTGGCAGCTTCTATGGCTACAAGGATTGCCTTGGAATGCTCTCACCTCTGTCTCTGGAATGCGTGTCCTTCCTTCAATACGAAGGTCTCTCCACTCTCTCTCGATCTCCCTAAAAAAAACTTTGCCTGTCCCCCTTTTCTTCTTCCCTCGTCCAGCGCAGAGTACCATCTATCACTACCCCTCCTTTCGATGTTGGATCAAAAGCTTACATTAGCCACCATTTAGAAATTCCCTGCGCCCCCCATGCCATCCTATTTTCCTCCCGATTCCTCTGCGTTCCTTTCCTCCTTCACCCAATTCGATCTCTCATCCGATTCCATTTTCCCTCTCTCACGATTCAAAAAAAAAACTCCTTCTTTTCTTTTTCGGATAAAAGCAGGTTTCCTCAAAAAGCTTTGTCAGGAAATAGCCCTCTACGCCTGTGCTCAGAAAAGCGACCCCTTTTTCTTTTTTCCAGAAAAGCGGCCCTAGTCATGGCCTCCTTGACTTTGAAATTCCAAGCATAAGGTCTCTTCATCTTCCTCACCACTTATATCCATGTCACTATCACTATTCTCAAGATTCAAGAAATCAAGAGAGTCTGAATTCATCTCCTTCTGTGAAGCCTCATAAACCCCTTGCACTTACCAATTATGGTTGAACTTGAGCTGGTTGTAATCGATTTCCCAATCATCTTTTCTCAGGAGCCATCCATCTTTAGGTGCCAATCTCAGCTGTCATGACTCCAGTTTGGACTTGAACACGAGCAACACAAAAAGTCGGCAGCAACCAAGACTCTATAGATTGAGTAAAATGCTTCAAGCACAGGTGTCAAACCAGTGATAGAGGTAGACCTATTTGTGGGTAAAAGTAATCTACCATTTTGACTCCCCAACCTTTAGCTCCATGTGTGTCACTTCCTAACACCATGATTTTGAAATAATAAAAAAAACCTGTCTCGTTCAAGTGGGTTTCATCACAAGGACCTTAAGCTCTTGCCATTCTTCACAAACATATCCACCACTATGCTTCCAATCTTCTCCCCACTATACTCATACGCAGAAAATAAATGTAAACATAACAACTAAGTATGTACAAAGTATCAAATCACACACACAACTGTTGAATGGTTTTCACACCTCGAACGCGCAGCAATACGACATCCACCCCCTCTAATCTTGCGCATCCTCCGGATGGGCCAACTACCCATGATCGTTGTCATCAAGATCCACAAATAGATCAATCTCTTCATTATGCATTTCTGGTAGATCAACAAGATTATCTGTCATATCATCTGTCTCTTCCATTGGAATTTCTTCTCGTTGCTCTTTTCTTGAAAATTCTTCCAATGCATAATCCTCATCATCTCTTTTCTTGAAAATCTTGATTCTTTTTCCAGCAATAGGCACTCTAAGCACTGTCCCATCCAATTCTGTCACCTCATATGTTGCATTATCAAAGACATGTCTGACTATGTACGGCCCAAACCATCTTTTCACCATCTTCCGAAGTGTAGTATGCTGATTTTCAAGGCTGCTATCAAAGACCAATACCCAATCTCCCTCTTCTATTGCTCTAGGCTGCAAGCGATGCCTGCTGTCAAACCTGTCCTTATTCCTTAGTCTAGCAACCTTCAACCTATCAATAGCTAGCTGAATATCCTCAGGCCTCCTCTCCAACTGTCGAATCCGAAGAGCTAAGAGCTCCTCTCTCGTCAAATCCTCCTGCCAAGGTAAAACTGACCAAGTCAAAGCACAAGTCTCAATCGGCATAACCGGTTTCTGACCATACATCAACTCTGCAGGCATATATCCTGTGGTAACACTATGAGTCGTACGATCAGCCCACAAAGCAAATGGTAGAAGTCTCAGCCATTCTCCAATCCGTCCTCTGTATGCTTTGGCTAATGCTTTCACTATCGGCGGATGCCCTCTTTCACTCTTTCCATTTCCCTCTGGATTATATGCTGTAGTTAGAGCCAACTTGATTCCTAGCTGAGAGAAAAACTCCCTAGCTTCATCTGCATCCAATTCACCACGATCCGCAGTGATCTTACCCACACAACCATACCTGCAGAAAATTTCCTCCAATAAGAACTTACACACTGCACTAGTGGTCTTCGTTCTCAAAGATCTGCCCTCAACATGATTGGTAAGATCCTCTCTAGCCAAAACAATGTACCTCATCTGCCATAGACCCATAGGCATGGTAACCAAATCAACTACCCACTTATAATGAATGCATAGCGGATAGGTCGGATGAAGCTCATCTCGATGACGCACTACTGAATACATCTGGCAGTCTCTGCAAGTCTCAACAAAGTGAGAAACATCTCTATACATGCCTTTCCACCAATATTTCTCCTTGATTTTCTCATAAGTATCCCACACTCCTCTATGACCAGCCCAAGGACTCTCATGAAACTCCCTCATCACCTGTAACTGTGTCTCTCTATCGCAGACAACCCGCAAAGGTAATCCGCCTCTTTTCTTCGGATGCTTCCAAAGAAATCCGTCCTTGAGAAAATAACCATAGGTTTTCCTTCTGATCTTCTTGAACTCTTCATCTGTCCATTCATCTCTTTTGCTTAGTGTACTAAGGTACCTGCCAATCTGCAACCAATCTCCAACATAGAGTTCTTCTATGAAAGCCACAATATCATTGACATGATCAACCATAGTGGCTGAAATTTCTGCATCATCCTCTTCTGCAAGTAGAGTCTCC
This sequence comes from Lygodium microphyllum, assembly GCF_053477565.2. NCBI lineage: Eukaryota > Viridiplantae > Streptophyta > Polypodiopsida > Schizaeales > Lygodiaceae > Lygodium > Lygodium microphyllum. The sequence goes on from NC_141149.1 coordinate 78,734,152, forward strand.
TCATCATCATATCTGGCTCTAGACAACATATATGCCAATGGATTATCTTTCCCTGCTATGTGTTTAAATTCCGGATTTAATGACTTGATGTATGCAATCCATCTCAACATGGCTATATCCGGAGTAGAGCAACTCGTAATCATACCAATCAATGGCAAGCAATCTGTCTCTACCACAACTGAAGCTCCAATAAAATACTCCTTGTCACATTTGAGAGCCGTGACAATCCCCAATAACTCCCTCTTGATTTGCGGATATCTCCTCTGTCTCTCGTTTAGGACTTTCGCCCCAAACCGAATAGTATACATATTTCCATCTGCATCATCTTGACCCACAGCCCAACCTATGCCAATTAGACTAGTGTCAACTGTCAATACAATAGGCCTTTCACAATTATAATCCGCTTTCCTGAGAGTAGGAGCATTCTGCAATAACTTCTTCAATTTCCGCATGGCTCTAGTGTGACTCTCATCCCAATAAAATTTTTGCCCCTTTCGAAGCAGCTGATACAAACAATCTGCTATGTGTGCAAAATGAGGTATCCAAATCATATAAAACACACAAGCACCAATGAATCTCCGTACCTCTGAAGTAGTAGAACAATACTCTGCAATCTTGCCTATAGCATTCACCTTATCAGGTGAGGGTTTTCTGCCATAATATCCACACATATGCCCAACAATGACAACCTCATTCACTCCAAAAACAGATTTTTGCCCTGAAAGTGTCAAGTTTACTTCTTCTAACCTGGCCAAAATCTTCTCACATGCTGAAATATGATCAGCCACAAAGGATCTACATCCCTGCTCATTTAGACTCTCATTCTTCTCTTCTTCTGCACACCCCTTAATGGGCACATCATCCAAGAAAGGCATAGTAAGCTGAGGTATGTAATCACGAAGGACCTTATGCATGGCATTCATCATATGTGCAACAGAATTAGTGGCACCTTGAGGCAAGGTACACATCCTGACAAGCCCAATAGGAGTTCTCATGGTGGTTATGTCCCTGCTTTCCAAAGCTAGTTGAAACTGATCATATCCTAAATACAAATCACCCAAAGAATAGATGGCACGTCCAGCAAATGCCTCTGCAAACTCATCCACAACTGGACCTATACCAACATTCCTGATAGTAACTCTGTTCACTGGCTGCATGTCCTGAATAAATCGGAGAGTACCATTCTTCTTTGGAACTGTAAACCACCTGTTTGAGTATGGTACAGATGAAGGCTCAAGGATTCCCATCCTGATTTTCTCATTCAATAAATCAATCAGCTTTGGCAAGTGTGCTTTAGGCACTGGAATAGGTCGGAGATTCCATGGGATATGAGGAATAGTAAAAATGACCATAGGAGCAACAATATCAGGATTCATGCATCCAATCTCATGTGGGAAAAAAGCAAATCCCCTTCCATGACGCTCAAGCATATCCTGAAAGCATTGCTTCTCTATGGGTAACAAGAAATCACCATTTCCAATTTTCAATTCAGCAAGAGTCTCTGCTGAAAATTTATGACCAATATGCTCCGGATTCCTCAAAATTTGCTATTTAGCAGCCCTCTCTATTTGCTGATCACTGTCAGGTGGAAGTGGTACAGCAACCGGCTTCACCTTCTTATCCACAGTTTTGTATTTCGTGTCAACCCTGGCTTCATTATCCTCTTCTGCATTACATAAACCTTGCTATAAATCAGCAATTCTGCACTCCAATGGCTAAATATTCTCAGCCCTCTGCTCTATGGACTGCATAGAAACAGCCCCAAACTCTGAATGCTGAAATATTTCAGCAGTAAACTCTGTTGGCTGAAAATTTTCAGCCCTCTGTCTCTCTGAAATCTGATCATAACCAGCTGGAAACTCTGTTTGCTGAATTTCTTCAGCACTCAACACTCTTTGCTGAGTTACCTCAGCCTCTGACTCAATCTGTGACATAAAATCTGCAATTTCATGAAACATGTCCAGGGACTGCACTAATACATTACCGTGACAATTCAACATATCAGTTTTCAGCATATCTCCCATCTCTGTCAGCGTATCTGCACAAATCACACTGTCATACATCCCATCTATGTGCTCATCATCCTCCAAAATTCCTGCATTTTTCAAATTTTTCTCCTTCCTGCATATATACTGCCTGGCAGCTCTAGGCAACCTAGAAGTCTTCTGATAGCTCATCGAACTGTTTGCTGAAATCCCAACAAAACTGGAGGAGAAAACACTGCTACCAGGAGGTGAGAACTCCAATCTCCTCTCCTCTGTACCACCATCGTCTCGCGAAACGGCGGTACCTAATGAAAACCCGAATCCCTCACAGTGGGCAAAGGTGCATCTTTGAGAGTATCTCTGTTTCTAACATGGTTCACACATACAGTCATAAACTGAACTGCTCTCATACCATCTTTACTGCGAATCCGTGCAAAAGCAGATCCATCATCCATGACCTTTGTTTCCATGCGCATCTCTGTAATGAATGGCTGACCAATAATTATGGGATAAGAGCATGAATCCTGCACAAAGAAATGAAAATCCTCCTCTACATCACCAATAGAAACCCTGACACTAGGACAGGCAGCATACAAATCACCTGCAGTGTTATTGGCGGCTCTCATATGCCACCCATGCTCTACATCCATAGGCCATCTGTTACTCTCATAAACTCCACGAACTATGAGATTAATCTCTGAACCATGATCAACCAATGCAACATAAGGCACCTGTTTCTCTCCAATCTTTACCATCGTCTCTGTAGTTGCCCTAGCCCAATGGCTCCGCGAAAAGTGACTACGCGGTATCATGACAGGCTCATCAATTTCAGCATAATGCATAGGCTGAACCCTCTTCTCAACCTGCGGAAAAACAGAAGCATTATCAACCATAACCTCATCCTCATCCTCATCCAACTCCCCAATCAAAACTCCCTGTGTATCAGTGGTAGACAATGCATGCCTTTTCCTCTTCAGGACCTCCTGAAACTGATCTTGAAACTCTCTTTTTGAGATGCCCAAAATCTCAGAAATAGTGAAAGTCACCTCACTGCCAAATATCTTATCATTAAAGATTTTCTTCATGTCTGTAGATGTCTCAATATCGGACATCAATCTGAATCCTGGCTGCTTTCTCTCTCTAGGCTCTTGCCTCTTTTCTCTCTTTTGAGCATTCTCCATCTGTCGATCTGGCCCTGGTCTTGAAGACGGTCCTGCAGTAGGTGGAGTAACAAACTCACCCCCTCTAGTCTTCTTAGCTGCACTTGGATTTTCTTCATCCCTCTTACGCTTCTCCTCAACAAATACATCTGCACCATGAGATTTAGCCAAATAAGCATAAATAGAATACCTGTCAACAGGTGAGTCCCAACCTGTCTCTGATCTGATGCTTGAGCCTGCACTAGTCAAAACAGTTTGCTGAATTTTCCCCTTGTTTGCAGTCTCCATAGCATAAGTCCATAGTGTGGACTGAGTCTCTGATCCCTTCTCAATCTGTACTCCATATGCAGAAGCATCACCTCTAGCTGTCACATAAGAAGTACGCGCAGTCATGTCATCTACTAACTTCTTCATTCCACCTTTACCAAAGTTGGTAGCAAGTGGAGCTCCTGTCTCAGTCAACCAAATCTTACCATCTTGCCCCCAATATACCAAATTCTTCCTCCTTGCATCCTGAAAAGACTCACAATCCCTGCAATGCTGATGGTCCGTACTATCACACCAAATACATCTCCGATCTCTCCTAGGTGCACTAGGAGCACTCCTAGGTGCAGTAGGAGCGCTAGAAGAAGTAGTAGGCGCAGTCGAAGCAAACTGCTCCTTCAACTTACCCACCAACTCCGCTTTGACTGACTCCAGTGTCAAATCTGTGATGCCTTTAATTATGTCATCAAGAGAGGTAGGCACCGATGGAGCGGATGGTTTTGGAGCAGAAGGTGTAGGCATCGGTCATGGAACAGGAGGAACAGGTGGATTGGAAACAGTAGGCACTGGCATAGGCCAAGAAACTGGCTGAGGAGGAGAAGAAATAACAGGGATAGAAGCAGGCATAGGAGCTGATGATGGTGTAGGTGTCATGGAACCATTCTGTAGGCGAGTCTTCCATATCCTCCTCTTGGTCAAAGTCGAGACTGCATCCTGAGCATCCTGCCAATCAGTTTTAAGACCCATAGGCTTCGTGCGATCTTCAAGAAGCTCACCCAATTCTTCTTGAAGAGTAGGATCTGCAACTTGCAAGAAAAGCTCAACTTTTTCAACATCCAATGCTCTTTGTTCAATGGCATCAAGCTGACTATACCTCTCTTCGAATTCTCGAATCAACTCCGAAGCAGCTAGACCTTTGTTTGGCATGTAGACCCACTCTCGGAATGACCGCCGAGTAGCCATACCAAAGTCCTCAAGGAAGTATTCTTCTTTCAAGGCCTTCTTAAAATCTTACCAATGTGTATTTTGAATAAAAAGATCAGTCACTTTTGTCCTCAAAGCAGGTGTGACAAGATGAAGGAAGTACTTACTCATAAGTCCAGCAGGAACTCCAAAAAACCCCATCTTGATCTCATATGTCTTCAAATATGCTAAAACATTACGCCCGTCAAATAGCTTATTCTCATTCTCAACTGCTTCAATAGCCTTAGTCACGATGTTTGCATTCTCCTGCTCCGAATAGAGTTGCCTTTGCTGAGACAACTGCTGTTGATGCAATTGTTGTTGCTGCTGCATATACAATTGTGTTTGCTGATTTTGGAGCTGCATATACATGGACATATTCTGCAAAATCTGCTTTAGATCCTCCGTTGAAGTACTTGACGCAGCAGTCATTGATGGAGCTGAAGTAGAGGCAGTTGGAATTGTAGAAGAAGCTGAAATAGAGGCTGAAGTATCTCCCATCCTGAAATTTCTGCGACGCTTTCACGTCGGGTTCACCAAAGATGTCGAAGGGTTTTCGAAAGCAAAGTCGCGACCACAGAGGACCTTGAATAATTTCAAGATAGAAGATCCAGCATGTGAATAAGCAAGACGTGAAAATGATGTCAAAATAGTATTTATATTACTGCCATGAAGTTTGCAAAATACAAGATGTCTTCAAATCTGATCAGTCCACTGATTTTAGGCCTCTCAATTTAATTCTGCTGCATTTGTAGATCCTTGACCTCGAACAGTATGTGCACAAATTTAGAATTCAAATATACAACACTATTGTGATCTTCTTGGATTCTGATGTCAATGATGTGAAGGAAATTGCCATCAGTGAGTTTACAAACAAGAGGTATGAACTGTAATAAGGTCTCTTAACTAATATCTCGAACTGTGGACCATCTTGTGTGGAAACTGTATTTATTCACCAAGAGCTCTTCAACCAGTTTGTAGAGGACATACATACGGTTGTTGAAAAGCTATTGATGATGATCAAAGTTCTCTGGCAATCTAACACCCTGTGGCTCCAGTAAATGCAGATCTTTGTAATACTACCAGTATCCTGGAGCTCTTTGGAACGTCTATTCCCTTGGTCTCCTTCTTCTCGCTCTCCTTCTAATGCTTTGTCATGGTCGGAATAAATTCTGTGTACTGGGGCAGAGGATTGCATGTAACGTAGCATTTAACATCTTTGACCAAGTGGTCTAGTACAGGCAATGGATTGCTGTAATCTCCTCCTTCAGATCCTGTGGCCACCTGCAACGTTCCCTTACAAAAATGCACACATCCGTGCGATTCTTTCCCCAGCAGTCATATCATGTCATAAACATCCTCGTACAGCCAATCAACACAAATTAAAGAAGAAGATTTGTGAGTAGATGTAGATGCTGATGTAGCTATACAACATGTCCACGAGGCTTACAGATCCAGGCCAAGGAGCAATAGCCAATTCTCTGATTTGATAATCTATCCATGTAGTCATGTTGGCACGGTGGCGCGTCGACCACGGTGGCGCGTCGACCACGATAGCTGAACCACCCATCGGCCGTCTGTTCTGCTTCTGCATTTAGTAAGATGGTAGCAAGCAAGGCCAAATCTTCATCAGCGAGTTGGAGGAGCAGGTCTTGTTGTAGTAGTCAAGCTTCTTTTTCCTTTGTTAGCAGGCCTGGAAGAAGGCTCCGATACAGCCACCCAAGGTGGTCTCCATTATCATGTTCCAGGCAACGGTGCATTCGGCATCGGAGGAAGAACAGGCACTGAGACGGTGGGTAGACAGCTTACAAGCTCTCACTACCTCAGAGGGAACTCCAACTCATAATCAAGAAGAATAGATTTTGCTATTCTCTGTGCTTCATCTTCAATCCATCATCTAGCTCACTTCTCTGATTTTGGCTCATTGTCTTTTCGTCTTCTGCAGCTGCTAATTTCCTCTCCTTCTTCATCTTCTGCTCCACTGTCATCGCTTTAGCAGCTTCATTAAACTCCCTTGTTGGCTTCATCTTCAACTTCATCGTTCCCTTCTTTGTTGCAGTAGACTGGTTCCTCCCAATGACAAGACCATAGCAAAAACTCCCTGACAACGCTTGGAGCACGCCTAGCAGCTTCTATGGCTACAAGGATTGCCTTGGAACGCTCTCACCTCTGTCTCTGGAATGCGTGTCCTTCCTTCAATACGAAGGTCTCTCCACTCTCTCTCGATCTCCCTAAAAAAAACTTTGCCTGTCCCCCTTTTCTTCTTCCCTCGTCCAGCGCAGAGTACCATCTATCACTACCCCTCCTTTCGATGTTGGATCAAAAGCTTACATTAGCCACCATTTAGAAATTCCCTGCGCCCCCCATGCCATCCTATTTTCCTCCCGATTCCTCTGCGTTCCTTTCCTCCTTCCCCCAATTCGATCTCTCATCCGATTCCATTTTCCCTCTCTCACGATTCAAAAAAAAAACTCCTTCTTTTCTTTTTCGGATAAAAGCAGGTTTCCTCAAAAAGCTTTGTCAGGAAATAGCCCTCTACGCCTGTGCTCAGAAAAGCGACCCCTTTTTCTTTTTTCTAGAAAAGCGGCCCCAGTCATGGCCTCCTTGACTTTGAAATTCCAAGCATAAGGTCTCTTCATCTTCCTCACCACTTATATCCATGTCACTATCACTATTCTCAAGATTCAAGAAATCAAGAGAGTCTGAATTCATCTCCTTCTATGAAGCCTCATAAACCCCTTGCACTTACCAATTATGGTTGAACTTGAGCTGGCTGTAATCGATTTCCCAATCATCTTTTCTCAGGAGCTATCCATCTTTAGGTGCCAATCTCAGCTGTCATGACTCCAGTTTGGACTTGAACACGAGCAACACAAAAAGTCGGCAGCAACCAAGACTCTATAGATTGAGTAAAATGCTTCAAGCACAGGTGTCAAACCAGTGATAGAGGTAGACCTATTTGTGGGTAAAAGTAATCTACCATTTTGACTCCCCAACCTTTAGCTCCATGTGTGTCACTTCCTAATGCCATGATTTTGAAATAATTAAAAAAACATGTCTCGTTCAAGTGGGTTTCATCACAAGGACCTTAAGCTCTTGCCATTCTTCACAAACATATCCACCACTATGCTTCCAATCTTCTCCCCACTATACTCATACGCAGAAAATAAATGTAAACACAACAACTAAGTATGTACAAAGTATCAAATCACACACACAACTGTTGGATGGTTTTCACACCTCGAATGCGCAGCAATACGACAGCGATTTCGTCCATCTCTTTTTACATAAAATCCTCACAGATGGCTAAAAGCTACATGCTTTCTTTTGCATGTCATCCTAATATAGAAGTTGTCTATAGTTTTTGGATTTTTTACAAGAGATAATATCTAAAATATCATAAATTGGCTATACTTCTCCAAAAAAATAATATGTTTGAACCACGGACACTAACACTAATGGCATTGGCTCTCTACATCAATAAGAAATCCACACTTTAGAGTTTTTCACATGGTGTGCGTGTAGCAGCATGACATCCATCCCCTCCACTATTGGAGCATTTGTGGTCGAAAGTCTACCGCAGGGGTAAGAGATAGCAGGGTGAAGGGTGGAAGCTTAATCTAGATGTTTTGTTGACCAATTTTGTACTTAATCAAGTTCCATCATAGGTGAGTTGTCTCCATTCTCCCCCCCATAGCTTGAGTCCAAGAGCTCTCCTATAAAAAAATATAGAGAATCTTCATAAAATAAGATCATATCTAGCAATAATGGAGAGAGAGAGTAGTGAGAATTCATACATTACTACTACAATAAAGGATGATTTGAGGTGATTTAGGAGGGGAATTCTAATGGTTTATTAGCTTGAGAGAGAGGAGAAGAGAGAGGAAAGGGTTTGGAGTCTAATGAATGATGTTTTATGGAAGTGTTAAGTGTGGGGAAGAAAGTGCGGGTGTGCATGAAATTGGGAGGTGGTCTCCACCGTAGTTGAAAAAAGTTAGCATCCACCATTTTGGCCATATGTCCCGAATCATAGCTCCAAATTTTTTTAAAAAATACTAGCAAAAACTTCAGCTCATGCGCTACAACTTTCATGTTGAAAAGTTTTTTTGATCGGAGTGAAAGTATTTTAAACAAATCTTACAAAATCATATACCTAATTTTTCTTCCACTAATGCTTCCAAGAAGGGTCCCATTTGTTTGAATTATCATAAGGCTCCAAAGCCATGACATTATGAGCCTCACATGCCATTTGGATGGTTCCAAATCCATTTCCTGTCTTTTCTTTTCACATTACACATTTTCCCTTCACCTTCCTCCATTGATCTTTACTCTTTACCCCCCCCTTGGTAAACCGATCCATGAAATATTTCCATCTAGTGATTTCTTGGATTTCCCAAGAGGTTGTTCCCACCCTCTTCTTTATTTCAAATCTCCAAATGTACAAAAAATCAACAAAGTGTTAGACAAGTATTTTTTGGTGATTTTCTCTGATCATTTTGCAACCCATATTGTAGCCCATAGCATTCATGCTTAGCAAACTCTTGAATGACTTCATATATTTCTAAAGTGTCAACATAAATAACCTCTTTTTCTGCCATGCTTTCAGCATTGATTGCTACAGAAATTTCAGCCACTGTATCGACATCAATTAGCCCTGAAAACCCTAAAATACCTTCATTTGCAGCCATCAAACCATATCTCTTCAGCTATTTTTCAACCCATCTTACATATTTCTTTTCAACCCTGCACATGGCTGAAATATTCTTAAAACTACCAAGATTGCATTCTATCCATTCCTGCAATCCAGACACAAACACAGTTTCCCCCTTTCTTGGAGGCATAATTATCTTCCTAGAGGCACTACCATAGCCTCCCCTTATAGCAGTGCTATCTAAAAACCCTTAAACTCTCGTGCATTAGGTGGCATGGGATTATCCCGCAGCTTATCCCGATTGCGGGAATGATTCACACAAACAGTGAGAAACTGTACTACCCTTGTATTGTCTTTACTCCGAACTCGAGCAATCTTGCATAAGGATTGCTCCTATTTCAGATTCACTTGCATCAGTAACTACTAAGAAGAATGGTCTATTGAAGTCAGGTAATTGTAATACAGGAGCATGAGTTAAAGCATGTTTCAGCAAATCAAAGGACTTTTGTTGATTGTCAGACCAGTTATACACAATACCCTTCTTTAAAAGTTTTCTCAAAGGTAATGCAAGTAATGAGAAATTCCTCACAAATTTTCTATAAAAGCTAGTAAGACCTAGAAAAGAACGTAATTCATGGACATTTTTGGGTATGGGCCAATTTAAATTGCTTCTATCTTTTTAGGGTTGACTTTAATACCTTCTGATGAAATAATATGTCCTAGATATTCAATTTCTGTTTGGAAGAATTCACTCTTATCAGGGTTAGCATATAATTGATTGTCTTTTAACAACTTAAAAACTAAAGAAAAATGTTCATAATGCTCATTCTCATTTTTACTGAATACTAATATGTCATCAAAGAAAACTACGACACAATGCTGATGTTTCAAAACTATGCAATTCATCATGCGACTGAATGTGGCTGGTGTATTAGTTAGACCGAAAGGCATAACTAGAAATTCATAGTGTCCAAATTGTGCTCTAAATGCAGTTTTGAATATATCAGATTTGTCCAATCTTACTTGATGATATCCAGATTTAAGATCTATCTTACTGAATATGGCAGATCCTCATCTACCCTAGGAATCGGATATCTATTCTTAACAGTAATTTTATTTAGGGCATGATAATCAATGCACATGCGATAAGTATTATTTTTCTTCTTCACTAATAAAACAGGTGCACCAAATGGAGAAGTACTAGGTCTAATTAATCCTCTGTTAAGCAATTCTTCTATTTGATTTTGAATTTCTTTCTATTCAATTTGGTTATGTCTATATGGTGCTTTGCATGGTGGTTGTGTTCTTGGGGACCTTCTGACGCTCGCTACGCGCACATACGGCGACCGATCTATGCACCACTTATGATCTTCAGGATGTGAAGGTGGTAATCTAGGTGGTAGATCAGCAGCAAAACAATCTTGAAATTGGAAAAGAAATTGTGTATATCTAGGATGCATCTGTTTTTCTTTAGCCTGAATTTAATTCACCCATATTAAATAGGATTTGCTACTTTTACATAATGCACATTTAGCCTGAGTATGAGTAAGCAGTGAAAATTATTGGAAGTGTGCATACCATGCAGTGTGATTTGTTTTTCTTGAAAATAAATTTTAATTGAATGCGTAGAATAATCTATATCAGGATTGTATTGATGATGCGAAGGCATTCCTAAGATAATATCACTAGACTGCAAAGGTATAACTAGGAAATTTCTTTGTTCAGTATATTCACCAATTTTAATTTCTAAATTATGCACCTCTTGTGTTCCATTATATCGCATACCTAGGAATGCAACCTTGATGCGATAATGTGTAGAAATAGTTTGTAAATTCAATTCTTTGACTAATTTTGCAGAAATAAAGTCATGTGTGCTCCCATCATCATGTAAAATAGTCTTTTCTTTACCATGCACAAAACATTTCATTGTCAATAAAGAATGGGGAGTTGGCATACCTGGCAAAGTATCAGAAGTAGTACCAATGTCGTCATCATCTTCCGTAAAGTCCGACATTTCTTCACATTCTTCATCTTCTATTGCTCCCAGATAATTGATATAGACAGATGGCTTTTTGGTTTGACAATTGGCTGCTAGATGTCCAGGTTGATGGCATTTGTAACAAACTATGGGTTTTGCTTTGGATACATTATTGGTAATGGCAGGAAACTTAGGAATGTTGAGATTTGACTGTGGAGATGGCTTAGGGTTTGGATTGGTGTTTGATGGCAAGGCAGGTGGTCGTGTCCAAGATTTATAGAATGAAGATGGAAGAAAATGATTTTGATTGAATCTTCGAAAAATTTGAATTGAATTGTTTGGAACCAAAGTTACCATTAGTTGGGAATTGTTGTGGTCACTTGTCTCGTCCGCGGATTTTTTCTTTAGCGTCATGGGCCAAGGAAATTGCATCTTCAAGGGTTGTTGGCTTGAACATATTGACTTCCGCATAGAAATGTCCAAGTAGGCTAGACATAAACTTGGGTTTATGAGTCGCTTTAGGTACATCTTCGAGCATTCGTAGTTGCAATAGGGCATTCCAGAAACGTTCAGTGTATTGGGAAATAGGTTCGCGATCTCTTTGTTGTAGAAGATCCCATTGCTTGATAGCTTTTTCATGGAATTGAGGAGGAAGGAAATTCTGCAAAAATTTCTTTTGGAAAGTCTCCCAGGTAGTGGGACAATCAACACTCTTGCGGACCACAGTCCACCATAAAGATCTTCAAGTTGCGATCCATCTTGGTCGGTGGTAGATCATTGTGGATTGGCCAATTGAGCTTGTAAAGCTTGTCGGGCTCTTTGTTCTTCTTCAAGCTGCATCATAATCAAATCCAACTTTTGCTCCATTGTTGGTTCGAGTAGATCACCTTCAGCCATAAGATCGTCCATGTTTTGTTTAGTCATCTTGCAAAATTCCAAAAGACCTCACACTCTCGAAATCTTATTAGTGGGATGATCGTAGCTCAAAGGCGGGTTTACAAGGCTTTGTATATTTTGTTTGGCTTTTGTAGTCTTTCTCCTTTATGATTGCGGAATTCGTTATCACAACCGTCTTCCAAGAGAATAGTGTTGCGTATAAACTACGTATAGTCTGCGTGTGAACTTCTGTTTTTGCTGAAACTGGTTTAGCAAGATTGCAAGTGTGAACAGGGACTTCTCAAAGCTCCAAAACCAGTTCAGCTTACACACAGTGTGAACGGCCGCTATAATAGTTGTTGTAGAAGACTTAAGTGACTTTGGGGACTTGAGAAGCTTAGAGAACTAAGAGTTTTAAGTCTTAGTGACTAAGATGTAATTTTTGAGGACCTCAAGAGCTGTTCGGTGGAATCAAGGGCAGCTAGTACATACTCCTGCCGCAAGCGGAATAATTCGATTGAAGAAGCTTTTTATAAGCTTCTTATAAAGCTTAATAAGATTTTTACTTAAGCTTGAAAGATTATGAGTAAAATTTCTTATTTGAACCATCATGCAAGGCTTTTGTTTCCAGCCTTGATTCTAAAATATAGGGCTGCCCCAAAATCACTGGATAACTACATAAATCTTGCACAAAAAAATAATATTCATCCCTAACATCTCCAATAGTCATGGGTACATTTGGACAAGTTGCATAAAGATCCCCTGATGAATTGTTTGATACCCGCATGCGCTATCCTAGATCTACATCAATTGGCCAACCTCCATTCTCATACAAACTAGATGCCATAACATTGATTTCAAAACCATGATCCAAGAGAGCTATTGAAGGTGTCTCTCTTTCTCCCACTTTAACAATTGTCTCTGTTGTAGCACGAGCCCAATGCGTTCATGAATAATGACTGCTTGGAATAAAATGAGCATCTTCTTCTTCATGTGCTTGTTGATGGACATCCCTATTATACATAGCCTTTTCTCTATGCTTAGTGCTGCCCATAATACCATTTTCGGCCACAAGCTTGCTGTCTATACTTCCATCTAACCCATTATCAGCATCAGCCTGTTCCAAAATAGCATTACATACATCATCATATTCCCTTTGAAGATGTTTCTCTATGTCTTTGTTAACCTACATCAATGCTTGCAAAACTTCACCATCAAACTATCTTTTTCGTTTTAGCATATCAATGATTGCATCATGAAATTCACGCTTTGCAATTTCAAGAACTTTGCCAAGTGTGAATTCCACTCTACTACCAAGTATGCGATCTTCCAAGAATTTTTTAAGATTTGTGGTAGTCTCAAGATCTGATTGTAACCTGTAACTGGGTTACTTGCCCCTTTTCTTCCCTTCTTGTTTCTTCTCTTGAGATGCATCATCCATAACATGCTCAGGTATGGATTTTTCAGTCTCTTTTTGTTGCTCCATTTTACTTCGTGTCATGCGTTTAGATGGGCCTGAAAAGAAGGACCAGCAGTGTCCTCATCTCTTCTTCTCTTTCTTCCATAGGAGCTTCTTGATTATGAACCTCAGCCAAATAAGCATAGGCTGAAAATGAGTCCACTGGTGCACTCCATCCTGTTCTCCCTCGTATACTTTGACTTGCATCAACCAATTTATACTTTGCTATTTTTCCCTTTTCCATGCAATTTAATGCTTGCATCCAAACATGAGATTTTGCTTTAGCCATGCTTCCTTTACGAGCTTCATCAGTCCTTTCAATTCTCAATCCATATGTGGTTGCATCTATGGCAGCAAATGTTGTCCTTGCAGCCATATCTTCCAACTTCTTCTGCATGCCACCGTTTCCAAAATTCAGCTCTATTGAAAGATCAGTTTCTGTTGCATGTATTTTTCCATCTTTCCAAAAGATTAACCTTTTTGCTTCCGCTTTTCACGGTAAGTTGTACAATCTCGCTTTTCATGTTGTAAACTGTCACACCAAATGCATCTCCTCTTGTATCCTTCTTTGTACGGTCTTTGGGCTATTGTTCGAGCCTTCTCTTCTACCTTAACATTCAATTTTTTGACCTTTGCATAGATCTCTGTCAAATTTAGCCTCAAATCACGTATGCGTTTAATTAATTCATCCAAATCATCAACTTTAAGAGCTAGACCAACAGGTATAGTCGGTTGTTCCGCCATAGCTACAGGCGCCTTGGCTGCAATTTCAACCCCCTTCTGAGCACTTGCAGTTGTGGTGCCTGTATCCCATCTTAATTTCATCCGCTCTCTCTTTACCAACATATGCACTGCTTCAATTACATTAGCCCAATCTGATTTCAAGCCCTGTTTCAGAAGAGGCATCTTCTAAACGATCAGTCAGCTTCTCCCGCAAGACAGGATCTGCAACCTTTAAAAACAAATCAATTTTTTGACTCTCCAATGATTACCGCTCATCGGCATCCAATTGCGCATACCGACTTTCAAATTCACGGAGAAAAGCTGTAGCAACCAACCTTTATTGGGCTTTTCAATCCAATCTATAAATGTCTTTTTAGTTACCAATCCTGCATCTTCCAAGAAAAACTCTTCTCTCAAAGCTTTCTTAAAAGCTGCCCAATCAGCATCTCTTCTATGTAACTCATCAATTCGATCATGCAAAGCATGCATGGTCAAATGGGAGAAATACCGACTCCATGCATACTATAGTACCCCATGAAACAACATCTTTTCTTCATACAGTCGGATGAAGGCTGAAACATTTTGACCTTTAAACTGCTTCAATTCTTGTCCCACTATCAACAATGCATTCACGGCTAAGGAATCAATTCTTTTTGCTTCTTGCCAAGTTTGCATCTGTTGTTGTAACAATAACTACAACTATTGTTGTTACAACAAAGCAATCATTTGTTGTAAAGCATCACCACCACTTGAAGCTGTAGAATCTCCCATCTTTACACACCTTTGCTATTGACTTTCATGTTGGGTTCACCATTGTCAGAACCTTTGCGGTTGAAAGTCTACCGCGGGGGTAAGAGACAACAGGGTGAAGGGAGATTCAAGGAGAGGACTAGACGGAAGAGAAGGGGTTGAAAGAAAGAGAAGATATGAAAGAATACTCGCAGAAAGAAATAGAAGACGTAGAATAATACGCACAAAATTGAAGCCTGTCGGTTTATTTCTCCATTATGAGAAGACAAATCTCTTGTACATAAAAATGTACACAAAATAATACCTTCCTCTATGCTGCTCAGACCACCAATCTGATGCTTTCATTGACTCCAAAAGGGGAGTAAAATACCAGCACACCTGACTAGAATTTTGCCAGATCACTCCTTCTTCATCTCCCACTTTGGAGTGATGTTCACTTCCTGAAAACAGCAATCGCAACGCACGCGATTTTGTCCATCTCTCTTTTTTACATAAAATCCTCACGGATGGCTAAAAGCTACATGCTTTCTTTTGCATGTCATCCTAATCTAGAAGTTGTCTACAGTTTGTGGATTTTTTTACAAGAGATAATATCTAAAATATCATAAATTGGCTATAGTTGTCCAAAAAACTATTATGTTTGAACCATGGACACTAACAATAATGGCATTGGCTCTCTAGAAGATCAATAAGAAAGCCACACTTTAGATTTTTTCACATAGTGTGCGCGTAGTGGCATGACAGGGGTCACTCCTCTATACCCTATGAATAAGGCCTTGGCTGAGGGCTTTTTCCTGTCGGTTCCCTTCAATGCTGGGGATTCTCCACCCAATGGGTTTGCTTCCAAGGGCTAGTGTCCTTGTTGATTGATCTATGGTTTTCCTGACGTAGCTGTTCGAATCCACTTCATATAGCGAATGAGCCGTCATTGTTGAGATATCGAGCTCCACTCGTGATATGCCAGGGTGACCGTTGTGCATTTATGTCTCCGACGTGTCAGTTGCAGATGCGGTTGGTACACCGCCCATGAATAATAGCTACATGACAGCGATCCTTATCTACTCTAGTTCGTGGCTCAGTTTGTATGCCACCTTAGTTAGTTGAGTTTGATTTTAGACCCATATATAGGATTCTTCTATTTCTTTGTACTAGAGTTCTTTTGGCTTACACAACTAAGAAGAGGAAAACTGTTTTTAACCTCCACCTCTGTGTGTATTCCCCCATTGTGCAAGCAAGAAAGCTACAAGTGAGACTCCTTCCTTCTCTCCCACAATCTTGACATGGTATCAGAGTCTTGTTCGTGGTAAGGAGCTCAAGAAAGCAAGCCAAGCTCGCGGTGTTCTGGTAAGAGGAGCAGTGTTGCTTTCATTTTCTGTTTTGGGAGCAGATCTCTGCAGGTAGCACATCCAGAAATTGCAAGAGTGCATTGTCTCAGGTTGAGACGCCCTTCGCGGTGAAGCAAGAGGGCAGTATATGCTGCGGGCAAGGGCTTCAGCCCTTGGTGACCCTGTTTTTTTTATTTGAGGCCATTTCGAGGCCTGTTTTGGAGGCGGAAGTTTTCTGCACGCACTCAGGAAAAGGCCCAGTTTTATGCTGTGCGACCACTGTTCTACAGGTCGGTGAAAAGTTACCACAGAAATTGCATCATATGCTTATGTGCAGAGACATTGGGAGTTACAGAATCATCCTTGGTTCTTGTTTATGCAAAATCGTCACTAGGAAGTGACTGTGTGGTCAAATACCACTTTCGCCAGTTTTGCAGATTTTCCCTTGTGAGGGTGAAGCTGTGTTTTTTGCAGTGACAGAATTTTTTGCAGTGTTCTGTAATGGCGTCTGATTCTCTTTCATAGATTGTAACTGAAAAGCTTGACAAGAACAACTTCCAAGCATGGAAGTTTAGAATGACGAATTTCCTTATGGGAAAAGGATATTGGGAATTTGTTGCAGGAAATGAAGAAGAACCAGTTCTTCCTGATGTTCCCAATCAACAGCAAATGCAGGCATTCAAAGCATGGCATGAGAGAGCCAGGAAAGTTATGTACTGGCTGTCTATCAGTATTTCAGACTCTATGATTGTGCATATTCAGGATGCAAGTACGCCAAAGGAGGCATGTGATACTTTGTCAAAAATGTATAGCACAAATACGCAAGCCAGGAAAATGCATCTCAAGCAAGAGTTGCATAATGTGCAAAGAGAAAGTATGAGCATCAATGACTACCACATGAAGGTGAAGAAGATTGCAGATGCACTTGCTTCCATTGGGTCGCCAGTGGAAGATGATGATTTAGTTTTTGTGACCTTGAATGGTCTAGGAAAGGATTATGCACAGTTTCGGACATCCATTTCAGTTCGTGAAAGATTTCCTGATTTTGAGGAGTTGATTGCTCTTCTAATTTCTGAGGAGCAGAGAAATGGTGGTGCATCTTCTTCAAGAGGAACTTCAAAAGAAACTGTCTTCTACTCAAATGCTGGAAGAGGTAGAGGCAGAGGTAAAGGAGGCTGATTTGGAGGCCATGGTAGAAATCAGAATATGCAGCAAACTCAAGAAAACCAGTCCTATGGAGGAGGACGTGGTAACTCTAGAGGCAGGGGGAGCCAAAGAGGTCGTGGTGGATGACAAAGAGGCCAAAATGCAAACAGCAATGTTGAATGCTACTACTGTGGTAAAATGGGTCATATGGCTAAAGACTGCTATAAAAAGCAGAATGACATCATGAATGGAAAATTGCAACAAGGAAATTATGCATCTTCTAGTAGACAGGGTGATGACAGAAATGAGCATTTGTTTATGGTGCAGCACTTGAACAATTCAGTGACAAGTGCAGAAGAAAGCAACGATGTGTGGTATGTTGACTCAGGTGCATCAAACCACATGACAGGTCATGCAGAATGGATGGAGGATGCAAGGAAAATGGAAAAACCAGGATTTGTGGAGACTGGTGATGATACTGCACATCCTATTGTGCAGATTGGAAAAATTCCTTTGTCTATGCAGGATGGGAAAAAGAAATACCTGTCCGATGTATTTCATGTCCCGAATATCACCAAGAATCTGGTTTCTGTTGGTCAAATGGTTGAGTAGGGCTTGCAGGTCAGATTTAATCCTCATGGATGCTTTGTTGAGGATATGAAAAATAAAGGTCGCTTGATAGCAAAAGGGAAGAAGAAGGGCAGAATGTTTACATTGGATGCAGACATGCCTGAATTGAGTGCAGCAATGTTTGCACATGGGACCGGTGTAGTTGCAGATATTGATATCTGGCATAAACGCATTGGTCATGTTAATGTACAGCGACTTAAATCAATGCAAGCCCAAAACATTGTTGCAGGATTGCCTAAATTCAAGGTTGCAGAAATGCATAAGGTATGTGAAGCCTATCAGTTTGGAAAACAGGCAAGGAAACCATTTCCTAGACATGTTCAAGAGAGTAAGAAGCCATTGGAATTAATCCACTCTGATGCATGGACTATTAAAGCTGCATCTCTTGGAGGCTATCATTATTTTGTCACTTTTATTGATGACTATAGCAGAAAAGTTTGGGTGTATTTTATGAAAAAGAAAAGTGAAGTTTTTGGGCATTTCAAAACTCTTAAAGCTATGGTTGAAAAAGAAACAGGCCTGTAAATAAAATGCCTAAGGTCAGATGGAGGGGGAGAGTACCTCTCAAATGAGTTTGCAAGGTTCCTGCAGGAGCATGGCATAAAGCAGCAATATTCATGCAGTCATACCCCACAACAAAATGGAATTGCAGAAAGGAAAAACAGGCATATTGGAGAGGTATCTCGTGCCATGCTCAACGAAAAAGACTTGCCAGATTTTTACTGGGCTGAAGCAGTTGCTACAGCAGTCTATATAATGAATAGGACTCCCACTGCAGCAATACATGGGATGACTCCAGAGGAGAGGTATACTGGTAGGAAACGAGATATTTCTCATTTGAAAATTTTTGGTTGCATTGCCTATGTACATGTGCCAGATGAGTTGAGATCCAAGTTGGATCCAAAAGCTGAGAAGTGCATCTTTATTGGTTACTCTCTGCAACAAAAAGGGTATAGATGCTATAACCCTTCTACTCGTAAGTTTACAGTGAGCAGAGATGTTGTTTTTGATGAGATGAGTAGCTGGTATAAACCAGTAAATGTGATTGATGATGTAGATGCACAAAATGGTAATGCTACACAGAATTCACAGCAGCAGTCACAAAATATTAGTGGACCTGGAGCGTCCTCTAGCAGTGGTTCACATTCTTCGCCATGGACAGGCAGATTGAGATCAGGAGAATCTTCTCAAAGCAATGCAGATAATGGTATGCAGGTATCATGAAAAGGAAAAGAGAAGGTTGATCAGCCCATGTTTGATGTGAATGCAGGTCACTCTTATGTGGATGGTGAATCCAGTGGCTCAGAACAGAGCATTGATGACGAGTTGGGTATTCCTTCTATTGTTACACCTAGAGTAAGGAAGACCAGGGATGTTTTGAGAGCACCTGGGAGTGAACCTATTTTGCACAGGTCTAGAGAGCTAGGTATCCTGTGGATAGGTTGAAATATGATGGATTTACAGCCATTCACTATGCATATATGGTCAAAGTGATACAGGAACCAGAACCCACTTCTTTTGAGCAAGCCATGGGAAAAGAAAAATGGGAGAAAGCCATGGATGAAGAAATGGATGCCTTGGAAGCAAATGCTATGGGAATTGGTACCTTTGCCTAAAGATAAGAATGCAATTGGCTGTAAGTGGGTTTATAAGGTGAAGCACAATGCAGATGGTTCTGTGAACAGATACAAGGCAAGATTAGTAGTCAAGGGGTATGCACAAACATATGGCATTGACTATGAAGAAACATTCAGTCCGGTTGCAAGGATGGCAACCGTAAGAGCAGTCATTGCTATGGCTGCATCAAAGGGATGGTCTTTACATCAGATGGATGTAAAGAATGCCTTCTTGCATGGTGATTTGCAAGAAGAGGTCTATATGGAGCAGCCACCAGGTTATGTGCATGCTGTTCATCCTGAGTTTGTTTGCAGGTTGAAGAAAGCCTTGTATGGCTTGAAGCAAGCACCTAGAGCATGGTCTGACAAGATAGGACAGTATCTTGTCACTATTGGCTTTCAGATTTCCAAGGCAGATTTCTCACTTTATGTGAGAAAAACAGAGAAAGGTATTATGCTACTTGTCATTTATGTTGATGATTTGATTATAACAGGTGACAGTGATGAAGATATCCTTCATGTGAAAATGCTATTGAAGCAGAAGTTTGAGATGAAGGATTTGGGAGAGCTGCGTTATTTATTGGGCATTGAGGTGATTAGATCACCAAGTGGGATACAGCTCTTGCAGAGGCAGTATGGATTGGACATGCTGTCCAAATATGGGATGACAGGCTGTAAGCCTATTTCAGTTCCTTTGGAGCAGAATGTGAAGCTGAGCGCAGATGCAGGTGAGCTTCTGGAAGACCCTACTATGTACAGACGCATAGTAGGAAGCTTGATTTATATGCCTATTACCAGGCCAGATTTGAGCTATGATGTTGGATTGGTAAGTCAGTTTATGCAGGCTCCAAGGAAACCGCATTTGGATGCGGCTAGACGCATACTCAAGTATGTGAAATCCACATTGCAGTATAGACTATTTTATGAGACTGGGGTTCAGATACAGTTGCATGGATACACTGATGCTGATTGGGCTGGCAGTATTTCTGATAGACGATCTACCAGTGGATATGTGTTCTCTTTTGGAAGTGCTGTAGTCACTTGGAGCAGCAAGAAACAGCCTACAGTTGCCTTGTTGAGCACAGAGGCCGAGTACAGGGGTGCAGCAATGGCTGCATGTGAGGTAGCTTGGTTGCATAAGCTACTTTATGATATGGATCAGCCTACAGATGGGCCAGTTGTCATTTATTGTGACAACATGAGTAGTATACACTTGGCAAATAACCCAATCTATCATGCTAGAACAAAGCACATTGAGGTGCATTATCACTATGTGCGGGAGAGGGTTTTACTAGGTCTTATTGATCTAGTTTATGTCAGCACAGAGGATCAGGTAGCTGACATATTCACGAAGGCATTGGGTGCAGAGAAGTTGCGCAAGTTCAGAGACCTGCTTGGTGTGCAGGAATTGGGATTGAGCTCGAGGGGGAGTGTTGAGATATCGAGCTCCACTCGTGATATGCCAGGGTGACCGTTGTGCATTTATGTAACCGACGTGTCAGTTGCAGATGCGGTTGGTACACCGCCCATGAATAATAGCTACATGACAACTATCCTTATCTACTCTAGTTCATGGCTCAGTTTGTATGCTACCTTAGTTAGTTGAGTCTGATTTGAGACCCATATATAGGGTTCTTCTATTTCTTTGTACTAGAGTTCTTTTGGCTTACACAACTAAGACGAGGAAAACTATTTTTAGCCTCCACCTCTGTGTGTATTCCCCCATTGTGCAAGCAAGAAAGCTACAAGTGAGACTCCTTCCTTCTCTCCCACAATCTTGACAATCATGTCCTCCAGCACAGGCATGTTGATCCTATGTATGAGCAAATTGTATCTTAGGATGGAGAAGAGAGAGTGGATCACCTTGGCTTGCAGCGTGACCTTTGCGTTGGAAATGTCTTGGATGCTTATACCATCATTCGTCAAGAACTTTCCTTCCTCATCCCTAGCATGGCATAGAAATCTCTTTTTTGCCTCTTCTCCACCTTTGGTTCCAATCCCAACGCCTTTTTCACTAAGGCCTTGCTAAGCGGACCTGTACCTACTTGATTCCTTCTCTACTTGCCAAGGACACTGACCCACTCTCCTTATCGGGGTCATACGTCCTCAAGAATTCCACACACTTAGTGTGGTCAACTTGATTGTGGGTCTTTTTTTATAGGTTCTTATTAGCCTCCTAGGTTTCGAGTGTGGGTCATTAGCCTTAAGAGATTGTGGGTTTGTGTTTCTCGGTGAGGTGGTCCTTGCTACTTAGGTACCCATTTGAACTGGGGTTCATGGGCTTCAGCATTGGGTTTAGTAGGTTTCTGGAATTGAGGCTTGGCAGGTTGTTGTGATGAGGAGTCATGATCCCCCTTCTTAGTCTTGACAGTGGGGTTCTCTACCGATGGCTTTGCAGACTTGGAAGGAGTCTAACCGCCCTTGCTAAAAGCTGTAACTATGTAGACATTACCCATGACTAGGTGGATGCGCTGCGACTCGTAGTCCATATTACAACGAGCTTGCTTCTTAAAGGTTCATCCTAACAATGACTTTGTGCCTGCATCTTTAGTGTTGGACATCACATAGAAGATTATCGACATGCTTTCACACTTGATAGAAACTACAACCTTGCACATTTCAAAAAGTGTGTAGGGTTGGCCTCCATAAGGGGTGAGCTTAGCATTAGTGGGCTGCAATTGCACTTTTTCCATTTGGGTCCAATGGTCGTGGATTAAGACATTAAAATCAGCTCCCTCATTAATCAAAGCATTGATGATGCATGTGTGCTTAGCAGTGATCATAATGCTTAAGTAAGCTGGTTCTACTGGTTCCTCATCCTCATCGTCCATCTCAGTGATAGTGGCCACTCGTATGTGGACAGGAGGTGCTAGCATTGGGGGCTCATGCGATGGGTGTGTGGGAGGGAAGTACTTCTTTATGCAGCTACCATTGAAAAATCCTATGCCTTTACCTTCCAGGGTTTTGAGCTCTACATTGCCAGTTCGGTTGATGGTTTGAACTTTAAAGGGGCCTAGCCCTCAAAACTCTAGTTTCTTGTTATGTCCTTTGATTGAGTATAGCAGCACTAAGTCTCCCTGTTCAAAGTTGTGTTGCTTGACATGCTTGTCAAACCAACTTTTACGTCTTTCCTTTTTGCATATTAGCGCATGGGTGGCTAGAAGTCGGGCGTTCGAGTTCAATCAAGCGTTCCGTCCATGCTTCCTTCCCATCCTATCTCTCTTGAAGGGCTATCCTGAGGCTTGATATGAAGAATTTCAAGGGAAGGATTGCCTCTGTATCATATGTCAATCTAAAAGGGGTCTGTCCTATAGCTGCCTTGTAAGTTGTGCGGTAGGCCCACAAGCCCGCCATCAGCTTGTTATCCCAATCACCATGTGAAGCAGAGATGACTTTGGTTAGGATGTTTACTAAGGTTTTATTTGTGGATTCAGCTTGACCATTTTCTTGAGGGTAATAAGGCAAAGATTTTTGATGGATGATTAGAAAGGAGGACAGGAGGTGAGCTATGACTTCGTTGATGAAGTGTGTGCCTTGGTTGCTAACTAGTTCGATGGGGAAGACCGTGAGATCACTTGCTCCCATAGGAACTTAGTAGTGGTCCTATTGTCATTATTTCTCATAGCTCATGCTTCTGCCCATTTTGTTAGATAGTCAATGGCCACAATGATGTATTTGACATGAATACTGTGTCGAAGGATTAATGGGTCCGATGAAGTTAATCCCCCATTTCTTGAAGGGTTGTCATGCAATAATTGGGGTTAGCTCCATGTGATCCTTATGAATCGGGAATTTAGTCCATTGGCATTCATCACAATGCTTCACAAATTGTGCCGCATCTCAGAAAAGAGTAGGCCCCATAGCTGGGACTGCAACAACTTGTGGACTGTTGCATCTTCGCTAAAATGTCCTCCTACAATTCTAGCGTGTGCCTCTATTAGTGCGTCATGCATCTCATGCTCACATGTATCTACGCAATAATCCGTCTTCCCCCAGCCTATAAAGTTGGCCTGCTAAGTCGAGCCTTTTCTATTGGTCATTTCGATAGTTCGTGCTCAAGCACTTGAACTATGTCATCTACCCAATATGCCATCATGTCAGCTTTAAACAAATATTTTTCACTAGGTAAGTAGAATAGATACACCTCTGGCAGTTCATCCACAATGCCTTGTCCATTTTATTCTCTCATGGTGATATGAGATAGATGGTGAGCCATGTAATGCTGCTTCCCTTTATGCACCACCACAGAGAAGTCAAACTCCAAAAGCAAAAGAAGCCATCTAGCAATGAGTCCGGTAGCTTGTGGTTTGTTAACAAGATACAACAAGGCTTGATGGTCAACAAATAAAGTAAAAGGTGTAGCCAAAAGATAATGTCAAAATTTCTTTACGAAAAACACCATGGCCAAGCCCTCTCTCTCCATTGTCGAATAATTTACTTCGGTCTCAATGAGTTGTTTGCTAGCAAAGCTCACTAGGTAATCCAAGTTGTGTTCACCAGGTTGGCACAACTCCTACAGAAAATTTCGAAGCGTTGATGTGCACATGAAACGTAAGTGTCCAATCTGAGGCTCATAGAATTGGTGCTATGGTCAAAGCCTTTTTCAATTCCTCATACGCATGTTGGCATTTGTCGATCCATTCAAATATGATGAACAATTTGTATAGAGGTCTAGCAATCAATGCATAGTTCAACACGAACCGTCAATAATACCTTGTGGGTCCTAAGAAGCACTGAAATCCCTTGAAATCAGTTGGGGGTAGAAGATCAACAATGAACTTGATCTTCAAGAATCTGTGGCAATGCCATTCTTTGACACCATGTGTCCTAGGATACATTCATGCTTCACCCAAAACTAGCACTTTAAGGGGTTCAAGGAGAGACGGTATAGTCGACACCATTCAAAGACCACTCGGAGTCTATCTAAGTGTTCTCACCAAGTAGAATAAACACACAAGTCATCCACGAAGACCTCTAACTCCTTCCTTAGCATGTCTTTGAATATTGATCATTGGAAGGTGGCTGTGGCGCGTTAGTCAACCCAAAAGGCATGACTACGTAGGCAAAGATGCCCCATTTAGTGTGGCGAATGCGGTTTTATGCCTATTGTTAGGATTTACTTGCACTTGATTGTATCTAGAGAAGCCGTCCCCAGGAAACTATAGGCCTCTTTGCCAGCCACTCTCTCGAGAATGTGCTCAGTGTATGACAGTGGGTAATTATCCTTCTTTGTAGCTATGTTTATCTTCTTGTAATTGACACACACTCTAATCTTTCCATTTTTCTTTAATACGATGACTATGTAGGAAAGCCAATCCGTGTGTTCAATTTCATAGATGAATCTTGCTCTCATTAGCTTGTTGATTTCTTCCTTGATAGCATGAGCGTGCCTTAGATTCATGGGATATGGTTGCTACCTTGACCGGTGTTGCATCAAGTGTCATGGGTATGCTGTGAGTCACCACACTCGAGTCTACCCCTTTGAGCTCTTCTAGGGACCAAGCAAAGATGTCTATATACTCCCACAAGAGAGAAATGAGACATGCGTCCTCTTCATTAGTCAAGTCATCAGCTATAAAGACAGGTTGTGGGATCTCCCCTTCCTTGGCTAAATTGACCTCCTTGACCTTGGCGGGTCCCTCGATTGGTTTTCTTACTTGCCCTTGTCGTTTGGCTCCCAGCAAGATCACCACCCTATCTCCCTTTTTGAACTTCGTGAATCATTTTGGTAGGTCTTGTGGTTTTCACTATTCTTCTGTCGACCCTTCTTTAGGTAGCTTTTGTCATTCCTCCCTTAACCGTTGGCGTCGTAGGTGGACGAGTAGGTCCTCCTCCTTAGTGCGTCTAGTCTTGGTAGGCTGAGGTATTTCAGGGTTAGTATCTAAGCTAACTTTCAATTTAGAATCAAACTCTCTGTCTTTTCTAGAAGAGGGGCTCCCTCCTAGTGGTCGTAGCTCAAATGGTGAGTCCGTTCGCAGTAGTGGTGCGCCACTCAGTTGTAGGCCTGCCTCCTCGTAGTTGATTGCACCTGTGTGATCCAATCAGAGTCCTTGTGTTTGACTCCCTTCTCCACTCTAAGGGCACTCTATTTGCATGGTCTAGGATCTACTCATATTTTTTTGATTATACGTCCCCGAGTGTCGTATTCTAGGGTATCGATTTTCCTATTGCTCTCATCACTGAAGGAACAAGAGTCCTCATATTCGTCGTCAGAGTTGTCTTTGTCTAGTTGCTCATCATTCTCAAGTCTCTAACATATATCTTCTTGTTGGTCAAGGATTAAGGCCCATTTGTACCTCAAGTTTAAATTGTGCACTTTGGACCATCACCAATTAGGCTCGTCTAAGAGATCTTCGAGTGGCTTGAGATTCATTGCTAGATTTCCCATGCCAACTTGTTGGTCAAGTACCCTAGAATTTCCAAGAGCTCTCGTCTATTATTCGGGACTCGGAATGTAACATGGTTGGTTCTTCCATGTAGGCTTCCAGTCATCATGTAGACTGGCACTAAGGGTGTCTCCTTGGGCTCGCCAGTTGCATTGATGGCTTGTTTGTACTCCTCCATGTCCGAGAACAGCAAGTCGATGCTAGCAAGAACATGCATCCAATCTCGTTCGTCCTTAGGGCATGGGATATACTTAGTAAGAGCCCCATAGGATCTCCTAATTTGGCTGTCACCCTTTAGCATGATGGAGATGGCATCTAGTTTAACTGGCATAGTGTTCCAAGTGTCCATCTCTACTCTCATAGCCTCTGTTTGATTGCCTAAGAAGATGAGACCATTTTTTCAATCTTCTACGACTCTCACATTGTGCATTTAGGGGCAAACTAGCAGGGTGTCGTAGTCCACTCCCTTCATGACTATAAAGTCAATAGAGAATCGGATTCCTGCGATCTTTACAGGCCAATTTTTCAATACTCCGAATGGTTTCACCTTCATTCCATTAGCCATTGTGATGTTGAACCTATTAGTCTTGAATGATGGGTTACCTTAAGTTTAGAGTACTACATGGCTTAGCACACTCACCCCTGCCCCCATGTCTACGATTCTCTTTCTTGTGACATCCCCTAGAGTTAGGACTAGCAAGATTATATGCATCTCGATGCCTTCCCAAAAAGCATTGATGTGTAAGGATTTAGGCATGGAGTGCAATGAACTCCGTATTTGTATTTTTGTGTCATGATTGGGCAAGTCAACGGTGACTAGCTCATCTGATTCCTTGACCCACTGTTTTAGCTCCTACAATAGCATTAGATGTTGCCTAAGCAGGTCGCCTGATTGGACCTAAAACGGGCCGGCACTGGCTCATGCACTAGCCGGATCTCTATCATGCGCTCAACAACCCCACGGCCTCACGGCCAGGAGCGTGGATGACACATATATCATCTTCCTAAATATATTGCATTTGTATCACGTCTCGTACTCCAACTCTAACCCAATTAACACTCCTCAGAGGGAGTCCCTAGCACATTGCCAAATAGCACGAAGTACAAACATAGGAGGTCCTCCCACGGCTGACTGCCGCTACCTCACTGCGACTCTCCTACATCTTGGGGATTGGCCCCTCGATGCGTCGCTAAACATATATAACACAATATCGCACACATTTCCACTCAAGGTACCGATTGATCGTATCCAGGATTGTATCTTACCTCACTTTCTTTCCCCTTAGACCCAACGCCTAGCCTACAGCTTGGACAACCTTACTCACTCAACGTTGGTCATATTCCTCTAGAAAGCAATTGCCATGCATCCAGGAGGTATTGTCTGACACCTTTTATCATTTTATGCTTCATGCAAATTGTGAATGTGCACGTGCTCAAACAATTAAGAAAATTAGCATTTGTGTTTAGTGTAAAAGCATTCTTTCAATGATTTTAACTATCGCTCGTATGCAGCGTTGCATGAACCTAGCACCGAGAAACCCTCGTGCTACTAGGTTCTTAATTTAAATTAACGATGATCTAAATGGTATGCATAAAAACCAGCAAGCTTTTCATCATTTCATTCAGCATTTAAACACCTTTTATACACTCTACCCCCTCACCCGTTTAGGTTGTGCATCATGCATAGGTTTAGGGTTCATTTCCATGTTTTTATCGTATAAAAAGCCATAAAAACTCACTAAAACATAAAGGTAGGGCTGCACTGAGGCTAAACCTCATACTTCAGACCCCCCATACATCCACAAACATGAGTCTTATTTTTCCTTAATTTTCGACACTCAAAATCCATTTTTCCCCTATTTTCCCCCTATTTCTCCTATTTTTCTTGTATTTTTGCAATATTAAATGATTGAAAATACAAAATGAGTTTTGGGCTCTGGCCCTTAGGTTCGTTTGCAGAAAAAACACAAGTTTAGTTGGTGTGTCTTATTATATTTTCCATTTATATCTCAAAAACACCCACTTTTCCCATATTTCACGTATTTTACGAGTTTTACACTATTAATTTCATCCACAACACTTATGATTTTCTAATGTTCTAAGCATAAACAATTGAAAGACATTGCAAACAATATTATAATGCATAATCATCCCATGGAAACAAGTATTCATGAAGCACATTGCATAAAACATCAATTTCCTTTGTAAAAATGGGATTACCATTCTTTGCGGGTTGCGGGTTTTTATTTGCCATATCTCGGGACTGATTTCCAGCCACCACTAATGCTCATGACAGTCCACAATCAGCAATCTTCCTTCCTCTTGAACCACGGAGCAATCCGGTTTTCATTGGACAAGCATCCGTCATCCATCCTTCTTATTCTTCTTCACCACATGAATCTGCCTTTAGGGGAGAGAGAGAGGAGAGAGAAAGACTGAAATCAGAATTCTTCATAGAGACCACCATTTGACGGGCGAGAGGCGGCGATATGATCAGCAGGGAGAAGGTAGACAAGGCCAATGATCATTTGCATTGGTTGTGTGCAGCAGGCAAGTTGCCTCCTCCCATCCCGTGGCGTGATTTTCGGCACCATCTTTTCCTCACGTTTCTTCATCTCTCTCATCCCATGATTCCTCATTTGCATGCCTTTTGGTTGGGGGGGTTAAAATTCCCCCAAAGGGCACCCCCCCTTTGGTCCATGTTGTGGCCACCCTTTCAAATCTTGACCATCTCTTGGCCATTTCCCCGTCCGGACTCGTAATTGAGCTCTGAAAAATCCTGGGCGTTCGGCTTGGCATCCCGCATTGGCCGGTAACTCTTGTCAACCCGCACGACTCTCTGAGAAATTATGAAAAATCAACAAGTGTCGCTCGGGCGCCTTTAAAGCCCTTTGGCGCTTAAAATCGTCCTAGATCGAGCCGTCGCCTTCGACGTTGAATAATTTTCCCTTGATATTCATAATTTTTAGCTATTTTTAAGCACTTGTCGGCACCAAAATTCTGCTCTAGAATTCCGCATTGTGTATGTCCCATCTAGCTGATTCAGGATCAACTGGGAATCCCCTTTTACTAACAATCAACGAATACCACCTTGTTTGGCAATATACAGTCCCATAATCAAGGCTTTATACTCCACCATATTGTTAGTGAATCCTACCCCGAGATAAGTAGCTAACTTCATCGTAACTCTACGTCGGGGATCTCGGATTACTACTCCAACACTTCCTTTTTTATTAGGGCCCCTGGACGCTCCGTCAAAATATAATGTATACGTCCATAATGGGTTTACACAGCCGGCCATCGCGAACTCCTCTATTCGTAGTGATGATAGTCAAAGTTTAGCATATTGAGAGGATGAACTGACAGCTCCATCCCACCTTCTTCATTGAAGTTAACAGGGATACTCATCAACAGTCGTAAACAGTGATGGCAGAAGACTTTAATCTCCCACACAAAGGTTCCATCTTCTTGCTCAATCACTTTATATCCTTTGTTCCACCAGATGAGTTTCCCCTGATGATGTCTTTGCTCCAGATATGGGTGCTCCAAATAAGGGATTAACTGACCCATCCACCAGCTTTAAGCTCTTCTGCAGGTCTCAAATCATTCCTAGCATGGACCTGCATTGCATTTTCTTTGTATTAGCAGACTTAGAAATAATAAGGTTTAATCTTATTAAGATTAGCCTTATTCTTAAACTCTACTCCCTGTAGATCAGCTAATAGGGCTGTAGACCTATTCTTCCCTAACCTAACAATCTTGTAGGGTCCATCCCATTTAGGTTCCAACTTTCCTGAGAAAAGCTCCCTACGCGCATCATAATACAAAACCAGTTGTCCTTTCTTAAAGGTATACTTCTTCGCTTTTAGGTCATGCAACTGTTTCATGCGACATTTAGCCACCTCTTGATATAATAGACTTTGCAACTTAAGTTCATCTAGGTGTGCTAAGGTCGTAAATCGCTCTAATAGGGCATCCTCATTACCCAAAGAATGGTTTATTGCGAATCTAATGGTCGGCAACTCAATTTCTAAGGGTAAAACGCACTCTTTACCATAAACTAGTTTGAACGGTGTATGGCCAGTGGCTCACTTGAATGTAGTATTATATGCCCATACTGCCACATATAGCTTCTTATCCCAGTCGCGTTTCTTTTTCAGATACGACTTTTGATAGGATACCCACAAGCTGCTTGTTGGTACTTTCAACCTACCCATTTACCTGCGGATTATAAGGAGTCGTTTTATTGTGCTTGATTTGCCAAGCCTCTGTCAAGCTTTTGATCACCTTATTCAGGAAATGGGTTCTGCGGTCCGACACTAATTTTGTCAGTGGACCAAAACGGCATATTACCTACTCTAAAAGGAAACTAGCAGTTTCTTTAGCATCATCTTTCCTTGTTGCACGTGCTTCTGACCACTTTGTGAAGTAGTCAGTTGCTATAATAATATACCTCTTTTGCGCAGTCGATGATGGAGTAATAGGACCCACAAAGTCTATTCCCCACTTCTCAAATGGAAGTATTGCCATAATAGGGGTGAGTGGTCTTTTCCTATTCTCTCGACTATCATGTCATTGACAAATATCGCATCTCTTAACATACGCGAACACATCCTGGAAGATGGCAGGCCACCAGTAACCTGCTCTTAAAGCCTTTTGTGCAGTAAGCCGTCCAGCAAAATGGCCTCCGCAAGCGGAATCATGGCACTCTTCCAAAATGAATGGCACCTCGTCAGGCATCACACATCGGCGATAGATGTCATCAACCCCTTGCCGATATAGTGTACCTGCGATCAAAGCAAACTTTAATGCCTGCTGCTTAATTGTCCTTCTCTTAGCTTTAGATAGTTTGGATCCAGCCTCTCCTGTCGATAAATAATGCGTTATTGCAGCATACCAAGAGGGAATAGACGCCGTATCTATTTTAAATAACGACTCCATGTCACTACCTTCAGCCCACAGATTCTTTCGGCTCCCCAAAGTCCACAAGACATTCCACGATGCCTTGCAACCTTGGTGGCTTACTCCTGATCTCATAATCAAACTCCTGCAAAGTGATTAACCACTTCGCTAGACGATCAGTGGCTGCAGCTTATTCATCAATAATCGAAGCCCCTCCGCCTTCGTATAAAGCACAACTTTCTCATAGAGAATATAATGCCTGAATTTCTTGGTCCCAAAGACCATCGCCAGACACAACTTCTCCATGTAGTTATAATTGATCACTGAAATGCCCAATTTTCGACTAGCAAAAGCAATCGAGTGATACTACTTTTCTTCCCAAATTTTGGCTAAACAGTAGCTAATACTATGCATGGTGGCTGCTAAAAATATATAAAATACCTCACCTCTTTTAGGTGCTTTTAAAACGGGAGCTTTTACTAGCTCCTGCTTCACATCCTCGAAAGCTACCTTACAGGGGTCACCCCATACAAACAAACAGCTAAAGGACAATAAATTCGTAAGCGGCAACGTTCTTTCTGCCAAGGCATTTATGAATCTACGATAATAACCAACCGAAGACAGAAAGCTATGCACCTCTTTCGGAGTGCGTGGTGGACCCATGGCAACTACGACTTTGACCTTTTCAGGATCTGTCACAATCCCTACCGAACTGACCACATGGCCCAGCAAGAGCCCATAAGGTACACCAAAAACACACTTCCATGGGTTAGAGCGATGCAAAATTACCTACAGCGCTCAAAGCATTTTCTTAAAATGATCAATTGCCTTTCTTTCATGGTGGCAGCTGCTAGGTCATCAATAAACACCTTCAACTCTTCAGGGGATATGTCACCGAATGTCTTATCTGCTGTTCGTTGCCACAAACCAGGCACATTGCATAAACCAAAGGCCATCACATGGTACGCAAAAGTACCAAAGTCAGTAATAAAAGTTATTTTCAACTTGTCCTCTTCTGCAATTGCCATCTGGTTATATCTTGCAAAGCAATCCATAAACGAATATATCTCCCTACCCGCCCGCTAATTGATCCAAAATCTGGTCAATGAATGGCAACGGGTAGTAATCCTTAACCGTCTGCTTATTCAGCTCTCTAAAATCTACACATAATCGGATTTGATTATTTTTCTTCTTTCTGATCACAACTGGTGAACACCATTCCATGTGTTGCACAGGGAAGATTAAACCCGCTTTCTGAAGCTTTTGTAACTCTTCAAACAGCCCGTCCCTCAGTTCGAAAGGCATACGCCTTACTTTCTGACGCGCAAGACGACTGCCCTCTTTTACACGAATAGTATGAATAGCCAGGCTGGGAGGAATGCCTCTCAGCTCATCATAACTCCAGGCAAAGATATCACGGAATTCTTGAATCAAGGACACATAGTCCTCCCTTTCTTGGACACTGAGCATGGACCCTAATTTGATTGGTCGCGACTTATCAAGCGTACCAAGGTCTACCTCGATAACATCTGCATCTCTTATACGATCTTGGGCCTCTATCGGCTCGTTCAAAGTGATCTGATAGATGTCTTCCGTGGTGGATCCCTCTTTGGACTCATCACTTGATGATGTCTCACTGGCGGATAAATCCTCTAATGTCTCCAATTCTGTAGAAGATAGAGGAGCTCTCTCACTCTGCGGGGACTCAGGATAGACATCAATCACCAAGCGCTTAGCACCTCTGTCGAATATCAGCCGACCGGCGGGTATATCCACTTGGCACTCTGCTTGCAAGATCCAAGGTCGTCCAAGTAATACTTGGTAACTTGGACGCCCTGCAAAACGAATTACCCTAAAGTCCAACAGGCATTCTACATTTGCAACAGTGACATGGACCTTAGTAATGCAGCCTTTCGGCTGTCTCAAACTATCATCCGCCATTCTGAGAATTGTGGAGGTATCTTTCTGGACCCCAAGACCCAACCTTTCCATCAGTTCAGAACTCATAATGTTAACAAATGATCCCGTGTCGACAATGGGATAATCTACTAATATCCCATCGACATAGGCTGCAACCCTTGGGCAATGCTTCTCAGCATGCTTGAACCAGTCATCACCAACTCGCGCAATACCCAAAGGTTCTACGATATACCCGGTACGCAGGATCTTTCTAAATTCCTTGCATACTCCTGGGGAAAGCTTAATAAGCTGTAAAAGGTTCACATCCGGCTTGAGTTCGCAAAGAGAGCTCGCCAAATCGAATTCATGATATTCGGTAGAGTTCGCTTTTCACGCCAAACCATCCGCTCTTTAGGTCGTCGTCGCTGAACCGGCTTTATTGCCTCTTTTTTAACATTCACCTTCTTCCTTGGTGGGTCTTTATCCATCTTAACATCGGCTTTACTCTCCACGGGCTTCAGAGGTCCCCCTTCCATGGCAGGATCCAGGACTTGTGTTCCTTTGTCGCCCTGTTTAGGGTTTCTGTCGATAGGCTTATCCTTGTCAGCCTCTCTACCCTTTTGACCTCTTGTAAGGACAGCTCGCAGATTACAGGTTTCAGCGTCATAAATGCGCACAGCCTCAATCAAACTAACCCCACTACCACTAGGCAGCTCCTCCACTATAGTCTTTCGTCATTGGAGTATCTGCTTAGGCCCGTCTTCTCGCTGGGAATCATTTCCTTGCGCACGATGATTAACAGGCCCTGGTTGCCGGTTCCCTCGCTGGAGGGAACTAATCTTACTCCAGCAAGTGGCTGCTAAATGGCTGGATTTTCCACAAATGTCGCACTTGACATTTGGACAATTTCGTGGATAATGTTGCCCACCACACCATTTGCAGCTAAACCTCAAAGCTGCACCCTCATCCGGGTATCTACTTCCTATCAAATTTTGTTGTTTTTTAAGGAAGTTGACATCAACGGCTATTTGTCGATACTGCTCCGTAATCATGTCGGTATAATGCTTCATCATGTCCTTAACCTCGCCAAGAACATTGGAAGCACTCGACTCGTAGCCTTGATCATTACCCTGTCGTTCCATCGGCCTAACAATTCGATTAGGCACTGGTTGTTGAACCACAGGCATGGTATTAGGATTAACTGGCTGGCCTCCACCATTTGGAGCCATTTGACTGCTCGTAGGCATCGACATGCTAGGGGGAGCTGGTAATAAAGGCACATTCTGCATCATGTTCCCTCTCCCGTTAGGATTAGCCATCTCTATCCCTTGGCTACTACTGCCATTGGCCGTCGCCATATTATTTCCCAATGCTAGACCCATATTCGAATTGCCTCGAGAAGCATAGGCTGCTTGTAGTTGGGATTCCACTTCTTGTGCTCGTGTAATGGCAGTATCTATATCCCCCAAAGGGACACTACTCAACTGCAACTGGATATTAAAGTCCAAACCATGCAGAAAATATTGCAATTGGGCAGTTGCAAGGATAGGAATAGAGGTGTCCAATTTACGGAAAACCTCTTTTAGTTTATTCGCATAAGCACGAATATCCTCGTGTGGTGCTTGGCGGGTCACGTTGAGTACATGCAACCAATATTGCCCACCCCTTTCAGGGGCAAAATCCCTTCGAAAAGCTCC
Source organism: Lygodium microphyllum (assembly GCF_053477565.2). NCBI lineage: Eukaryota > Viridiplantae > Streptophyta > Polypodiopsida > Schizaeales > Lygodiaceae > Lygodium > Lygodium microphyllum. Next base: position 78,768,562 of record NC_141149.1, read on the forward strand.
ATAAAATGCATCAATATTCAATATAGTTCCAGCTTCTAAACCATGATACCATATGGCAGCTCTTCCTTTGAGAGTCATATTGAAGAACATCATTAAATGTCCTTCTTCTTGGATGCGACAGTTAAACATCAGCTTTTGAAACTCCCTGATGTGGAGTTCCGCATCTTCCTCAACTAGCCCATTAAAAATGGGTAGCGGCTAACCTAGAGCCGGCAAATCCGTAGTTCCCGTAGGAATTGCAATAGGCTACGCCATGACAGAAATTGGATTTGCACTAGGAATAGGGGACGATGGGGTTACACCTCCCGCCCTTGATGTAGGCTGGCTTATGGAAGGAAGGGGAGCACTAGAGCTTCCACCTTCTCCTAACTTACTGCTTGTGGCACCAAGACCACTAGATCCACTCCCTCGTAAGGGTTCAGCACCACTACGCTTAGGGGAATACCTCCTAAAAATTTCAGCATGTCGCCTAGCTCTTTCGTCTCTCTCTTGTTTTTGGATTTCTGCTAGACGATGCTTATCGATGAATAACGGGTCAATCTGAGTATCCTTTGGCATAAACTGCTAACTGGTCCCTAGACAACCAGGATTCGAGGACCACCACTTCTAAGTGGCTCCCGGCAGACGCACCACTGATGGGGCCTAAAACGGGCTGGCACTGGCTCATGCACTAGCCGGACCTCTATCATGCGCTCAACAACCCCACGGCCTCGCGGCCAGGAGCATGGATGACACATACATCATCTTCCTAAACATATTGCGTTTGTATCATGTCTCGTAGTCCAACTCTAACCCAATTAACACTCCTTAGAGGGAGTCCCTAGCACATTGCCAAATAGCACGAAGTACAAAAATAGGAGGTCCTCCCACGGCTGACTGCCGCTACCTCACTGCGACTCTCCTACATCTTGGGGATTGGCCCCTCGATGCGTCGCTAAACATATATAACACAATATCGCACACATTTCCACTCAAGGTACCGATTGATCGTATCCAGGATTGTATCTTACCTCACTTTCTTTCCCCTTAGACCCAATGCCTAGCCTACAGCTTGGACAACCTTACTCACTCAACGTTGGTCATATTCCTCTAGAAAGCAATTGCCATGTATCCAGGAGGTATTGTCTGACACCTTTTATCATTTTATGCTTCATGCAAATTGTGAATGTGCACGTGCTCAAACGATTAAGAAAATTAGCATTTGTGTTTAGTGTAAAAGTATTATTTCAATGATTTTAACTATCGCTCGTATGCAGCGTTGCATGAACCTAGCACCGAGAAACCCTCGTGCTACTAGGTTCTTAATTTAAATTAACGATGATCTAAATGGTATGCATAAAAACCAGCAAGCTTTTCATCATTTCATTCAGCATTTAAACACATTTTATACACTCTACCCCCTCACCCGTTTAGGTTGTGCATCGTGCATAGGTTTAGGGTTCATTTCCATGTTTTTATTGTATAAAAAGCCATAAAAACTCACTAAAACATAAAGGTAGGGCTGTACTGAGGCTAAACCTCATATTTCAGACCCCCCATACATCCACAAACATGAATCTTATTTTTCCTTAATTTTTGGCACTCAAAATCCATTTTTTTCCTATTTTTTCCCTATTTTACCTATTTTTCTTGTATTTTTATGCAATATTAAATGACTGAAAATAAAAAATGAGTTGTGGGCTGTGGCCCTTAGGTTCATTTGCAGAAAAAACACAAGTTTAGTTTGTGTGTCTTATTATATTTTCCATTTAAATTTAAAAAACACCCACTTTTCCCATATTTCACGTATTTTACGAGTTTTACACTATTAAAATTCATCCACAACACTTATGATTTTTTGATTTTTTGAGTATAAACAATTGAAAGACATTGCAGACAACATTATAATGCATAATCATCCCATGGGAACAAGTATTCATGAAGCACATTGCATAAAACATCAATTTCCTTTGTAAAAATGGGATTACCGTTCTTTGCGGGTTGCGGGTTTTTATTTGCCATATCTCGGGACTGATTTCCAGCCACCATTAATGCTCATGACAGTCCACAATCAGCAATCTTCCTTCCTCTTGAACCACGAAGCAATCCGGTCTTCATTGGACAAGCATCCGTCATTCATCCTTCTTCTTCTTCTTCACGACATGAATCTGCCTTTAGGGGAGAGAGAGAGGAGAGAGAAAGACTGAAATCAGAATTCTTCATAGAGACCACCATTTGACGAGCGAGAGGCGGCGATATGATCAGTAGGGAGAAGGTAGACAAGGCCAATAATCATTTGCATTGGTTGTGTGCCGTAGGCAAGTTGCCTCCTCCCATCCCATGGCGTGATTTTTGGTGCCATCTGTTCCTCACGTTTTTTCATCTCTCTCATCCCACGATTCCTCATTTGCATGTCTTTTGGTTGGGGGGGTTAAATTTCCCCCAAAGGGCACCCCCTTTTGGTCCATGTTGTGGCCACCCTTTTAAATCTTGACCATTTCTTGGCCATTTCCCCGTCCGGACTCGAAATTGAGGTCCGAAAAATCCTGGGCGTCCGGTTTGGCATCCCGCATTGGCCGGTAACTCTTGTCGACCCACACGACTATCTGAAAAATTATGAAAAATCAACAAGTGTCGCTCGGGCGCCTTTAAAGCACTTTGGCGCTTAAAATCGTCCTAGATCGAGCCGCTGCCTTCGATGTTGAATAATTTTCCCTTGATATTCATAATTTTTAGCTATTTTTAAGCACTTGGAGATATTGTCTGACACATTTTATCATTTTATGCTTCATGCAAATTGTGAATGTCCATGTGCTCAAACAATTAAGAAAATCATCATTTGTGTTTAGTGCAAAAGCATTCTTTCAATGATTTTAAGTATCGCTTGTATGCGGCGTTGCATGAACCTAGCACCGAGAAACCCTCGTGCTACTAGGTTCTTAATTTAAATTAACGATCGATCTAAATGGTATGCATAAAAACTAGCAAGCTTTTCATCATTTCATTCAGCATTTAAACACCTTTTATACACTCTACCCCCTCACCCGTTTAGGTTGTGCATCGTGCATAGGTTTAGGGTTCATTTCCATGTTTTTATCGCATAAAAAGCCAAAAAAACTCACTAAAACATAAAGGTAGGGCTGAACTTAGGCTAAACCTCATACTTCAGACCCCCCATACATCCACAAACATGAATCTTATTTTTCCTTAATTTTCGGCACTCAAAATCTATTTTTTCCCTATTTTCCCTATTTTTCTTGTATTTTTTTGCAATATTAAATGACTGAAAATACAAAATGAGTTGTGGGCTGTGGCCCTTAGGTTCATTTGCAGAAAAATTACAAGTTTAGTTGGTGTGTCTTATTATATTTTCCATTTATATCTCAAAAACATCCACTTTTCCCATATTTCACGTATTTTATTGGTTTTACACTATTAATTTCATCCACAACACTTATGATTTTCTGATTTTCTGAGCATAAACAGTTGAAAGACATTGCAAACAACATTATAATGCATAATCATCCCATGGGAACAAGTATTCATGAAGCACATTGCATAAAACATCAATTTCCTTTGTAAAAATGGAATTACTGTTCTTTGCGGGTTGCAGGTTTTTATTTGCCATATCTCGGGACTGATTTACAGCCACCATTAATCCTCATGACAGTCCACAATCAGCAATCTTCCTTCCTCTTGAACCACGAAGCAATCCGGTCTTCATTGGACAAGCATCCGTCATCCATCCTTCTTCTTCTTCTTCACCACATGAATCTGCCTTTAGGGGAGAGAGAGAGGAGAGAGAAAGACTGAAATCAGAATTCTTCATAGAGACCACCATTTGATGGGTGAGAGGTGGCGATATGATTAGCAGGGAGAAGGTAGACAAGGCCAATGATCATTTGCATAGGTTGTGTGCAGCAGGCAAGTTGCCTCCTCCCATCCCATGGCGTGATTTTCGACGCCATTTGTTCCTCACATTTCTTCATCTCTCTCATCCCATGATTCCTCATTTGCATACCTTTTGGTTGGGGGGGTTAAAATTCCCCCAAAGGGCACCCCCCCTTTGGTCCATGTTGTGGCCACCCTTTCAAATCTTGACCATTTCTTGGCCATTTCCCCGTCCGGACTTGAAATTGAGCTCTGAAAAATCCTGGACGTCCAGCTTGGCATCCCGCATTGCCCGGTAACTCTTATCAACCCGCACGACTGTCTAAAAAATTATGAAAAATCAACAAGTGTCGCTCGGGCGCCTTTAAAGCACTTTGGCACTTAAAATCGTCCTAGATCGAGCCGCCGCCTTCGATGTTGATTAATTTTCCCTTGATATTCATAATTTTTAGCTATTTTTAAGCACTTCTCGGCACCAAAATTCCGCTCTCATTGCCTAAGCTTAGAGTCACATGGGTGGTCACCAGTGTATTCAGGAGGTTGCTGGTTGCTTGCCTTTCTCCTAATTTTGCGGTTCTTGCCTAATAGCCTTGATTGGTTTGCTAGCTTGGAGCATTTAGACTTTGTCTAGATGGCCCTGTTTGTGGTGCCATTGGTTCCCTTGATTTTGGGCGTGGGAGAGAGATTAGCGTGCTTATGCTTGAGAGATCATCGATCTTGTCCTCTAGTATGGTTTCAATGCCTTTTAGGTGCTCCTGGGTCTCCTTCACCCACTCTTTCACCTTCTTGATGGCTTTGAGTTGGCGCTTCGGGTTGGGGTACTTCCCAACCTTAACACTTTCCTTTTCAGCCGTCCATGGAGCCGACGTTTCTTTGTCTGCATCAACAACTTTCCTCCCCCCACAGCCAATGTTGTGGCACTTTCGATTTTGAGGGTGACTTTAGCATCTAGCCTTTTCTTCTTTTGTCTCCGACTCTTCTTTCCAAATGAGATTGCATCAAGGTTGCTAGGCCCGGGCAATGATATGCCAGCGTGCTTTGTTTGCACATGGGTCATGACATGCAACGGGATAGGCATGGCCTCCCCATCGAGTGTCTCGACACGAAACAACCCCAATGGAACTGATGGCTTGTTTCCTAAACTAGAGGATGGCCTCTGCCTAGGGCAATTAACAAAGAGACGAGTGATTCCATACTCAACGCATCATAGGTCAGCTTTATCTCTATTTTCTTGCTCCCTCTCGGGGTAGCATAAAGAAATGTGTCTTGGGTACACACGATTGGCTCTTGGGTCTATGCTCCTAGGTCTCTACCTCTCCCTCTTCCTAATGCCCACTGGTATTGGTTGGTAATCCATAAGGATTGCATTGCCTTCCTCATTGTACGACACATATGGGTTTACATAAGGCTCGCCGTTGCTAGGCTCGTCCACATAGTGGATTGGAGTATCACTCGGTGGGTGGGTCATGTAGAGTCCAGGTGGTCTAGGGATATATGTATGATTTATTTCCATCCTAGGGATGGAAGGCTTTGTAGAGCTCTTCACTTTGTATTCTGCTGATGAATACTGTGGATACTGCTCTTTTGGTTGGGCTCTCGCCCATTGGGATTCTCCTGAAGAGGCTCCTCACATGGGTCACATAATCCCGAATATCCTCCTTCTTTCTTCACTTGACATTCATGAGTTGCACTAGCAAGTTATCGCGGAGTACCCAGGTTTGAAAAATCTCTTAATGAATAGATTTTTTAGGCCATTGAAATTGGCACGCTCTACAGCATCCAAACTTGTGTACCAAGGGCCCTTGTCACCTAAGCATAGTCCAAAAGCTTGTGAGCATTGCATGGGGTCAGTGAGGCCATTGGCCTTGTGGACCTACTCAAACTGCTCCACGAAGCTGTAGAGTCATTGTTTTCTTGGTATTTGTTCCAATTGCTTCACCACCACAAGAATTCTCAATTGGCTCTTAGAGCCTTAGTTGACTCCTAACCTTGCTAGTAATGATGTTGCTAATGTTGCAGTGCTTTACCCTACTGTCATATTATCTAGTAGTCGCTTCTCGTCATAAGCTTGCTCAGTGTGAGGTCTCTCTCTAGTGCTCTCTCTCCGATCGATTTTTTCTTGCTAGGGCTAGCACTCTCTGGATCTCTCCTATTTACATGCTCTGGCGCAAGCCCCTCGTTTGCTGATCCTACGGGATGGATTGCTAGATGGTTGACTAGTGTCACCTCTATGCCTGTGTCTTGCTGATTCCTTTCTTCCTTGTGCTAGAAAGGTGTCTCAAGCATCTGTATGGTCTTCAATGTTCATACGGCCGATGTCTAGGTGGTCTGGTCTAAGTTTCAAACATTCTGGGGAAAATAAGATTCAGTCCAATAGGTTCAAATTGCAGGGGTTGAGTGACTGATTCAGACGGGGCTGAGCCACAGAAGGCTTAGTTCGTAATGTCCGAATGTGTCAGGGCCAAATTGGGCTAGGCCGAGTGCAAGTTGGTTGTTTGAGTGGATGATTCAAATAAGCCAAGTGCAAGTTGGTTTGAGTGGATGATTTGGATGGGCTGAGCGGTGGGCGTTTGAGTCGAGTGGGCCAAGGGCCGAATTTCCAAGGATCCAAGTCAAGTGACCGAATGGCTGAATACCTGAAGACTCAGGGCTGATTCTAGGACTCTGCCCAGAGTTGCAGATGGGCTAAGCACGATGCGTTTTTCTCGAAGCAACAAAAAATTTGTCACACTGAGCGATTGTGGGCTTCACACTAGCTGAGCACTTGCAGATCCTACCTATGTATGAAGGAGAAGGTGTGGGTATACCTGGAGTGGGCAAGAAACTTGTCAATGACGAGATTGAAGCGGATCCACGCAATGGAGCTCACTCACTCACTCTCTTTCTCTCTCAACCAGGGTTTCAAATGAGCTCCCCCTTGGTCTCCTGGCTATTAAACCCCTCCTTTGCAAGATTCTTGCAACTCGTAACCCCTTGCTTGTCGACCTCAACCCCCTTTTAGCACTCCTTCTTGTTTTTCCTAGATTTATGCCTTGCTTGGCCTATTTTATAGCAACAAACACTACGCTTTTCCAACCAATATCTTAACCTTAACCTCCTCTAAATGCAACAAGAATCAAACGCAAAGTACTGAATTGATTTCTCCTACCCAACTAACCATTAAAAACCAAAAATACTTACTTGTAGCATGGATTAAAGGCCCAAAACCTCCTATCTATCTCAAGCTCTGGTTGGGAATGAAACCCTACTTCGATGCTCGATTTGAAGCACGCAAGCGCTCAAGCTTGAATCTGTTGGTCCCGGAAATGGAACCAAAATGTAGAGGCGACAACTACCAAGACCCATTGATTGCTTATTGGTCAATAATTTCAAGCAAGCACTAATGGCTACCTCTCACATAGCCGACACTCTATCCCTCTCTACGAGTGTAGTGAGCTTACCTTGATGCCCAATTGAGTTGCTTCCTCTCTCAAGCACTCCGATAGCTCCACAATTTGTGATGCAAGCTCAAGCATCCTCAAGCCTCTTCCTTCAAGCTCCATCCTCCATTTCCATGTGCGAGACGAGAGAATAGAAGAGAAGAAGAAGAGAGGAAGGCTTCACCTTCAAGATCCCTCACCCTCACACACTCACTCCCTCACTCACTCACACTCCCTTCCTCAAGCACTCTCAAGCAAGCACGCAAGAGAAGAGAAGAAGAAGAGTCCACTTTGCCTTTGCCACACACCAAAGAATGAGCTCTCATTCACTTTTTGAACTTTATATACAAAACCATAAATCCCTTTTGAGTGGTCATCCCCTTATCCCCTTTTTCTTACATGGCTGCTCGTGGCCTAGGCCCTTTTTTCCCATTGTCCTCCTCTCTTTCTAGCTTAGTCCTACCGCCCGTTCAGGATTACACATTGCACAGAGGGAGCTTGGCACTCTTTTAGAGAGGTTTTGGCTACACCTTTATATTTAAAGGTGTGCCTTCTTGCTTTTGGCTTCTTGCGATTTCCATGGTTGCGTGTTGTACTCCTGGTGGTTGTTCCCATGCTGTTAGATTTCTTCCGAGCCCACTCTCTTGTAGGGCACCTTTTTTTTTTTGCCTTGTGGTTTTCCTCTTGATGCCTTGTTTTCTACTTCCTTCACTTTTGCAGTAAACAACTAATCATGGAATCAGCCTAGTTGATATTCTTGACCCCATTATCGGACTACAATAAAAAATGGTCCACACTCTTTTCTCAAGCCAGAGATATAATACTCTCATGAATAGAATAGGCGTACCATTGCTGGAGAGCATTGTGCCAAACGCCGTAGACGAGATGAATTGGAATGCCTATGTCTAGAAGACAATACATGCATTGACAAAGGTACTATCCATAGCACCAAGGGTGGCAAGAGGGGAGTCTGGACCACCACAGTGAAGTTCAAGAGAAAAAAACTTGCCTCCAAGGCTTCAATTGTAGGATTTGGAGGAGTATTAATGACCATCATTTAGGAAGCTCTGGGGGAGGTGGAAAGAGAAGTAGTGGAGGAGACCTTGATACTATCACCTACCCAAGAGGATCATTGCTCCCCCACCCATCAAGCCCGACCATCTTGCTTTTAGCAAGAGAATAGGGGGAAGATGAATTCTGCAAGGATTAACATGACAATACAGAAAGGGCTACCAATGAAAAGAATGATTGACCCTCTCAACAGCAAGAAGCCTCGAGCGAGAGGACAGTCTATGAGAAGAAAGGCTTAGAGTTGTCAAGTCAAGGGGGAAGGAAAAAGATCACTCTTAAAATCCCTACAAGAAAAACTTAGTCCACCTTCGAGGAAAAGAGAGAGTTGCAAAGGGTAGAGGAGGAATCAAAAAGACTAAAAGAAGAGTGTAGGAAGAGGTAAGAAGAGGAGGAAGAATGACTGAGGCAACAAGAGGAGGAGGAAAGTGCCTTGGCCATTTGGAAATCAGTGGAGCAACCCTCATGATCCCGAAAATTGGCAATGATGAGCCCAGCACAAGAGGACATGCCAAGCACGAGCGGGTAGCTAAAGAGGTAGGACCGCTGGAAAAAGGTAAGGGCAAAGCATCTCTACACCCAATCCCACTAGTCATGGCCACACCAAAAATCACTCCAGCATAAGAAACTATGGAATGGTTGGTCAACAAAAGCAAAATCATGGCCTGGGTACAATACTTAGTTAGAAAAGTACAAGAACTTGTACCTGCACCCAATGAAGGAGCTACACGTGCAACAAAGAGGCTAGCAGTAGTAGCAGCTAACACAGAATCACGCCAAGGTCCAAAGGCATCCCGCTTAGAAGTGTCAACCACTTATGTGCCTTCGACCATGTGCAACAATGAAGATAAGGACAAGCTGATAACAGAGATTCAAAGCCAACTCAATAAGGCAACATAGGAGAAAAAAGTCTTGCTTTTAGATCTCAAAGAAGAAAGATTGCTTTGTAGCTTGAAGGCTGAAGCAAGCAAGAGTAATGACCGTCATAAATAGGGAGGTAATCACATAAAAGAGACCTCAAACAAAACGAAGGGAGAAGAGAGTCTAAAGGAGTTGTATGATGAAGAAAGAGAGAACCATATCTCCCTAGAAAACATGTATGCCTTCAACTCTAGGGAAAAAAAACCCCTAGAGCAAGAAATAAAGGATTTGAAGAGACAAAGAGAAGAGGCAATGACTAACCTGCACGTGGCATGGAACCAAAGAGATGAGGAGACCACAAATAGACTGACAGAGCTGTACAATCATCTTCAATAAGCTCTCCATGAGCAAGCCATATTGAGTGAACATGTAGAATGAAAAAACTAGGAGCAAGAACAAATGCACACATTATGGCGGGAATAGGAGCAGGTGATCGCTACCCTAGCCTGATAGCAAGATCAAGGCCTAGAGCAGATGAAGGAGAAAGTAGAGAAATGTGCATTCGGGAATAAAGGTAGAATCAAAGACTTAGCTTATAAGCTTGTCCATTCTAAGAGAGAATGCCACCAAGAAGAAATGAAAGCTATGGCTATTGAGAGAGGAATACTGGAGTAATAATGTGCATTTTTTAGCATAATATTGAATATAACATAGTCCAGAGGAGAAGAGACATTGAACAACTAAAAAGGAAACTAAAACTAATAAGGAGGGTGTTGCAACATGGACTCAATGCCAAGACACCCAAGCCTAGCACCAGTTTGGAGTAGAGGACCAATGCATTTAACTAATTTCAGCTAACTTAACCTCACAAGAACTTGCTTGGCTAGGGCTTGGGGAGCTAGAACAGTAAGTGCAGCCACCTCAACAAGAGCCGGGTCTATGAAGAAGGCCTTGACTTTGAACCGAACTAACAAGAGGAAGAATGAGTGCAAGAACCAAGCTCCCCTCTGCAACCACAAGTACAACCAAAAGAGCAAGGGGAGGAATCTGGGCCACTTGAATGGATGGTGGAGATGAGGCACAAATGTAGAGAGAAAGTTTAACACATCCGCAGTAGTAAGTTTTAAGCCAAGACACTACACGTTTCACAAGTGGCCATTCCTTAAAGTGTGGAGTGCGATCTTGTCAATTGGGACCAGGAACTTGCAATGTGGGAAAAATGGGAAAACCATGGTCATCCCTTCGAATTCTCATTTTCCTTCCCTTGTACATTGGATATAGTACTATCTCCTAGGATATCTTTGCCCTTCCTCACCATCTTGCCCAATCACCCATCTAATCCCGATTGGACCTGTATCAACAGTAATAATGATAGGCTTTCCATGTGAATAGTCAGCCTTTCTCAACATAGGAGTAGATTTTAAGAGTTACTTCAATTTCTTCATTGCTTTTTGATGCTTCCTTTCCCAATGAAATTTCTGACCTTTCCTTAGAAGCTGATAAAGAGCATCAGCTACATATGCAAAGTGAGGAATCCATATCAAATAGAACACACATGCACCCAAGAATCTAGGCACCTCTGATACATTCGTGTATACATCTCGCATTCTATCAATCCCATCTATTTTTTCTAGTGATGGCCTTCTCCCATAAGGCCCACACATATGCCCAACAATCAAAACCTCTTCAACTCCAAAGACAGACTTTTGTCCAAAAAGAGTTAAATGCACCTCTTCTAGACATGTCAAAATCCTCTCACAATCCACAATATGGTCTGCAACAAACTGTCTACATCCATGAGCATACATCCCTTCATTCTTTTCATCCACTGCACACCCTTTGATTGGAACATCATCCAAGAAGGGCATAGTCAATTGTGGTATAAAATCCCTGAGTACCCTATTCATAGCATTTATCATGTGTGCCACTGAGTTTGTTGCACCCTGTGGGAGAGTACACATCCGTACTAACCCCAAAGGAGTCTTCATGGTTGTGATATCCCTACTTTCAATTGCAAGCTGAAATTGATCATAAACCAAGTAAAGATCACCCAAAGATCAGATCGCTCTGCTGCCTGCAAAAGCCTCTGCAAATTCATCAACCACAGGACTTGCACCCACATTTCTTATGGTCACTTTATTGACCGGTTGCATGTCTTGAATAAATCTCAAAGCCCCATTCTTTTTGGGCACAGTAAACCAACGATTTGAGTACAAGGCTGAAGAAGGCTCCAAGATCTTCATGCGAATCTTTTCATTTAGCAAATCCATCAGCTTTGGCAAGTAAGCTTTAGGCACTGGAATAGGCCTCAAGTTCCATTGTACATGTGGCACAGTAAATATGACCATAGGAGAGATAACATTTGGATCCACACAACCTATTTCACTTGGCTAAAAAGCAAATGCCTTCCCATGTCTAGCCAACATCCGCATAAAACAGTCTCTCTCAGCAGACAAAAGAAATCCTTCTACACCAACTTTCAATTCATGTAATGTTTCAGATGTAAACTGATAACCTATATCTTTAGGATCCCGTAAGCTTGGCTGCCTTGACACTTTTTCATACATACCCTCAGTCTCTAGTGGAAGTGGCAAAGCAATTGGTTTCACCTTTTTGTCAACTATCTTGTACTTTGTCTCCACAAGTGCTTCAGCCCATTGTAATCCTTCCTGCTAAGCAAACAATGCTATAACATCATACATATCCAAAGAACATACTGACAACACTCTGTTTTCAACCTCATTTTCTGCATGTATAGTTGCTAAAATTTCAGCCATAGTGTCAGTAATATTCAGCCCATAAAAGATGCCTAAAATGCCATCATTTTTAGCTAACTGGCCCAATGCTCTCAGTTTCTTAATAACCCATTTCATAGATATGTGTTCAGCCCTACACATATATTCCATAGGCTTAAACCAACATGAACTATTTGCTGTAAATTGAGAATTACCAATAGTAAATACATGCTTCATTTCATCAAGAGGCGAGTACACCCTCTAAACAGCACTACTGTAGCCCTGCATTACAGTAATGCTTAATGAAAATCCAGGTCTTTGAATTCCCTTGCATTTGAAACCAAAGGATACTCTCGAAGCATATCACGATTTCTAGGATGATTAATACAAACAGTAAGAAATTGGACTGCTTTTCTCCCATCCTTGCTTCTAACTCTTGCATAAGCAAAACCATCATCAAGCACCTTTGTTTCCATACGCACACTTGTAATATAGGGCTATCCCAAAATCACTGCATATGAGGAATTATCTTGCACAAAGGAGTGTTGCTCTTCCTGTACATCACCAATCGTCACTTTTACATTAGGACATGTAGCATAGAGCTCCCCTTGAAGAATTATTTGCAGCCCTCATACACCAACCATGATCAGTGTCCACAGGCCATGCATCATTTTCATACAATTCCTGCTCAATGACATTTATCTCAGACCCATGGTCAAGTAAAGAAACACGAGGAGTTTCACGTTCCCCTTTTTTCACTACCATTTCAGTGGTAGCTCTAGCCCAATGATTTCTTATGTAGTAACTTTGAGGAATAAATCCTAGAGTCTCTTCTCCATATTGTTGCATTTGCCTTACTCCACCATGCATATTGCTACAAGACAGTGCATTTTCAGCCACTTTTTTCTCTTTTCCACATGCTGTCCATTGATTAGTAGCATCCTGTATAGATAATCCAATACTTACTTTATGCTCATATTCAGCCCGAATACCCAACAAACTAGATTTCTCTTCAAATTGCAGCAATGCACTAGTGGTATCACCAAGAAACTGATGCTTCCTTTTAATTATGTCAATGATCTCTTCATGAAATTCTCGCTTGGCAATGCCAAGCATCTCTCCCAAGGTAAATTCCACCGGACTGTTTAAGATCCGTTCTTCAAGAACCTTCTTAAGATCTGTGGCTGTCTCAATGTCAGATTGCAACTTATATCCTGGCTGCTTGCCCTTCTTTTTGCCCTCTTATTTGTTATCCTATTTTTGCTCTTGACTGACCTCTTCCATAACATGCTCGGGAGGTGGCTGATTTGCAGCTTTAGGTTGATCCGTACTTCTTCTTGTCATTCTTTTAGATGTCCATGCAATATCTTCATCTCTTTTTTGTTTTTCTTCCACAAGTACATCCGTGTTTTGTACCTTTGCTAAATATGCATACACTGAATATGCATCTATACCGGTGATTCCCAACCAGTTATGCCATGAATGTCTTGCCCTGTATGAGACATTTCACTACCAGTGGCCTTTCTCTTTCAGCTGCATGTAAAGCATGTGTCCATTTTTTTAACCTTTGGACCAACCATCACTTGGCCATGCACTCTATCCAATTGTAGACCAAAAGTAGAAGCATGTACCGCCGCATAAGCATTTCAGATAGCCAAGTCTTCCAACAACTTCTCCATATCTCCCTTTCCAAAATTCAAAGCAAGAAGCAATCACGTTTCTTGTGCATGGATCTTGCCATCTTTCCAAAAGATAAGCTGACGTGCCAAGGTCTCCTAATAGGCAGCACAATCCTTTCTCTCATACTGCAAACTCACACCACATACATCTTTTTCCAGGCTTAGGGATTGATGCCCATCCCCTTTCCTCTTGTCTTTTTTCGTCCAATTTTGCAACCTTCAATTGAAGATCACGCATGCCTTTGACCAATTCATCTAAGACATCTTCCCTAACAGAGGGATTAATAGCAAGTACAGCCATAGGGTTAGCCATAGAAGTAGGTGGCTTACTAGATACATCAACTGTCTTTCGTGTAACAGTGGGCAAGCTAGAGACATGCAATCTTTCTCTTCTTCTATGCTTCTTCACAAGTGTAGTAACCGCTTCCTTGACATGTCTCCACTCTGTTTTCAAACCTGTCTCTGTAGTCTGATCCTCCAACAAATCATCAAGCTTCTCTTGAAGCTCAGGATTAGCTGTCTGTAGAAACAATTCAATTTTTTGACTTGAAAGAGCTTGCTATTCTACAAGATCCAACTACTCAAATCGACTTTCAAATTGTCTTAACAATTCCGTAGCCACAAGACCCTTATTGGGTTGTAAAACCCACTCTTGAAAATTCTTGCGTATAATCAAACTGGTGTCCTCAATGTAAAATTCTTCCCTGAGTGTCTTCTTGAAGGCTACCCAGTCAGCATCCTGCAAGTATAATTCAGTAATCCGTGCTTTCAGTTCATGAACAATAACATGTACAAAATACCGGCTCCATATAGATTGAGCCACTCCAAAGAATTCCATCTTCTGAGCATAGGTATGTACATATGCAGATACATTCCTGCCATTGAATAACTTCACCTCACGCTCAACTGCTTGCAAAGCATTCATTACAACACTTTTTGTTTGAGCTAAAGCTTGCATCACATATTGTTGTTGTTGTACCTGCATAAGCATATTCATATTTTGCACCAACTGTTGCAAAACATCACTGGAGAATGTATTCAAAGATTCTCCGATCTTGTCTTTCCTTCTTCTGACAACCTTTCACGTCAGGTTCACCAATGTCATTGGGGTTTTTGTCGAAAGGTCGAATCCACAAGGGATCAAAAGTAGAAGGATGTAGAGATAAGAGATGGAAGAGAAGATAGAGAATACCCAAGTGATAAACACTACAAAGACAAAGCACAATGAATTGAATCAATAAGTATTGAAAGAACCTAGAATCTTCGCACTACTTAGAAGCAATCTCTAGGCATTAGATCTCCTTGAGCTTCTTTGTAGGACAAAACGTGCATCAAAATTACAGCTCCTTCTCTACTGCTCGGAACCCAAATCTGATGGCTTCGTTGGCTCCGAAAGGGGAGTAAAACCCTAGAATACCTGCTCACGGATCTCCCATATCACTCCTTCTTCTTCTTTCAGTTCAATCTACAGTTTTTAGCCTGTTTACAGCGATCGCAACACGCACGATTTCGTCAATCTGATTTTTTTATGAAAAATCTCCTAACTAACTGAAAAAGTAACTTGCTTGTTGAATGCCATCCTAATCTAGAAGCTTTCTTAACTTTTTCAAAATCTCCTAACTGACTGAAAAAGCAACTTGCTTGTTGCATGCAATCCTAATCTAGAAGCTTTCTTAACTTTTTCAAAATTTTACAATAAATAATATCAAATATAAGCTAAAATTATCCAAAAATCTAGTATTTTTGGATAATCCATGCAACTCACACTAATACTAATGACTTAGATCACATTGACTCTCTCGGATGATGATGCATTCCATACTTTTTCACACTACTGTGCCCTCATAACATCACGACAGCACCCAAAGAGGAGTAGGACATGTATAAAAAAGTAAAAAGTGAATGAAGAAGCTTATTCTTGTGTGTGGCCAAAACTAGCTTTTTTCTTCTTCCTCTTTTTGTTTTTACTTGTGCTTGAGAGGAGTGTGAGGGAGTAAGGGACCATGGTGAAGAAGCACTCCATCTTTGCATCTCTTCTTCTTCTCTTCTTCTTATCTTCTTTTCTCTTTTCTTGTCTCGTGTGCAGCAATGAAGCTTAGAGCTTGGAGCTTGGATCTTAAGGATCGAGTTTTTTTTAGCATGCACCATGGATTGTGGAGCTATCAGAGAGCTTGAGAGAGGAGGCAACTTGATCGGGCATGAAGGTAAGCTTATTACATTCATAGGTATGAGAGCATGCATGGCTATGTGAGAGGTAGCCATTGCACTTGGCTTAAAACGAAATAATAAGCGGTCCATGGGTATTGGTAGTTGAGCAAGAAGCTCCCACAACCATTAGGATTGATAGCAAGTACCTTCTTGTAGAGGTCCAATCCAATAATATTGGAGCTTGCTTGGAAGCTTGCCAAAGCATGAATAATATTCTAGGAGAAGATCACCTTCCTTGAATTCTTTGTGCTTGAAGAAGTTATCATGGTAAGCTTTGAGATGGGCCTATGTAGCTTTTGTGCACTGTAGGGCCACCCATCCATCAAATCTCATCCAAGTATTCCAAGTAAAGAAGATGTCACTACATAGACTCATCATCTCCTAAGCACTCCTTAACATCCACATGCAAAGAGAAAAGTTTGAGCTCAACAAGAAAGACAGATTCTATACCATATCCCAATTGAAAAAGGGGTCTATCCTGTTGTGGCCTTGTGAGAGGCTTTGTATGCCGAGAGAGCCTTTGTAAGCTAATAATCCCAATCACAATCATGGGGGTAGCAATTTTCCTTGTTAAAATTGAGTATAGAATATGATTGATGACTTTGACTTGGTTGTTGACTTTGGTGTAGTAAGATAGTAAGATATGGACTTATGATACCTGATCTTATAGATATATGATAACTCTTCCATGATCTTATATGGCAAGTGGGTGCCATGATCACTTACCAACTTATTAATGGTATTTTGAGAAGGATATGAAAATTATGTCTTAGCTACTATTTTGGATTATAGACATCATCAAAATATCATGGATGCATTATTTTGTGAGAGCTTGGGCTCATTCCCGTGCACATTGTATTTTTCTCATGTAGTTGTATTTGTCGCACCTGCAATTGTTGCATGGATTGCATACATGGAATTGTGATTAGATTAGCATAGGCTTGGTCTATTTAGGCTAAGGTTGAAGCATGTAATGATGTTTGACCAACCTAGAGCCCACTAAGTGGGTAGGATGCCCAAGAGAGGGTGCAAACCCTAATTCACAGTTGTGGAAACCCTTAACACAAAAAGGACACAAACCCTAAGCACAAAAGGGATGCAAACCGAAAATGCAAAATGCAAACCCTAACCCTAATTCTTGGTCTATAAAAGGGTGGGAGGTCTCGATTGTATTCACCCTTTTGTAACATCCATGGTGCTGAATCTCTATTAGTGTGACTACTCAAGCTTTCTATTCTATCTTTCCATTATTTTACCTTGCTTCCATTGTGTTAAGAGTGACTGAGAGGGAGAAAGTGAGAGGTGTGTTGAGCAAGGAACTGAGGGAAGATGAAGCTCTTCTTCATCTTCTTACTTTTCTCTTCATCTCTACTAGCTCTTTGACTCATTGGTGTGCTTGGTGGTGGATGCAAAGGAGCAACGGTATTGGATCGTGTTGATCGCGTGTTCATTGTATTGAGGTTGGAATAGGTTAGAGTAGAAGAAAAACATAGAAATACAAACTCAAAAACACAAAAACACAAAACTTAAAACTCATTGGATATCTTTTGTGGTAATGCTAGGTGTGAAAGGTTCATCTTGTGTGGCTTTGTCATTGGTTGTATGCATTCATGATCACAACCTAGCCCAATGTATAGCTTGCATTGCACTCTTCTTGGTTGTTAAGCTTGTAGCTATCGAGAAGGATGGTCAAAAGAAGGACAAGATGAAGGTAATGAAGAAGTAGAAGGGATTAAGGAGTAGATGGAGAAATAGAGGAAAAGAGAAGAAGCATAGAAATAAGAGTATGAAGAGAAGAAGAACAAGTGTTAGTGGAAGAAGAAGGGAGAGGAAAGAGACAAGTGAAAGAAGAAGGAAAGAAGTGTAGGAAGGTGAAGAGAGAAATGGAAGAAAAAGAGAAGGAGAAGTGAAGAAAAGAAGAAGAAGAAGAGGAAGAGTAAGTTGGTGAAGGGCAAAGAGAGAGAGAGTGAGAGAGAGATATATATATATATGCTAGCGATGTTTATCAGCTCGTTTTGCATTGTGTTGTGGGAGGTGACGTAGTTGCTGGTGCCATCATCATCACGACTGTGTAGCAACTGTAGCCACATTGGCTACATTTTGGCTAGCATTGCATTGTCGTACTTGTTGTGGCGACTCATAACAGGTGGTGCTGTTGGCGGGAGGTACGTGTTTTTGTACCCTTCGTTTTCTATTCTGTTTTGACGTCTCTTTTCTTTTTTGCCTTGATTCACACCGCTTAGCCCACATTCATGCTTACTTAACACACACTTAACACATTATTTGCACTCTTATCATGTCTCACAATTGTACTCCCACATGAACCCTCTCGTCCACCTTCTATCCCACATCACCATAACACATCCATAACTGTGCAAACACACAAAAACACATACATTCTCACAAAAAAAACTACACCACCACATTCATACACACATTCACTTGCTTGCATTCACACACCTATCTAGGCATCCCCCACACCCTACATCTACCCACATACTCACTACACACACTCATTTACTCACCATACTCACACACACACCTTCTTTTTGCACACAATTACACACATGTGCACCACATACCACACACCCACACAAATACATACACAAAAACCTTTACACACAAAACACATACATCACACGCTTCTTTCACACACTAACACACAATATCCACTTACACATAAAAACCCTTGTTCCCACATACAAAGCACACAGTCACACTCATCTAAACACACATGCTCTACTAAACCCATTTTCCCCATATACGATCACACATAAACCTACTCCCCCAAAGACCCTAACTCCCACACATCAACCCACTTGTCTGCTCTCACTCCCAAACATCAATCCTTATTCCCACACAATAAATAAACCACTTCCTCATACACTCACACACTCCACACCACCTCACTACTCACTCACACCACTTAGGTCACACTAACTCACACCACTCATTCACACACTCACTCAAACCAGCTTGGCCCTAGCCACCCTAGCTAACTCACTCGCATCACCTAGGTCACACCCACCTCACTACTTACTCACACCACCTAGGTCACACTCACTCGCACAACTCATTCACACACTCACTCACACCACCTAGGTCACACTCACTCGCACCACTAATTCACACACTCACTTGCACCATCTTGACTCTAGCCCATTGACTCTAGACCACTCACTCGTATCACCTAGGTCACACCCACCTCACTACTCACTCGCACCACCTAGGTCACACTCATTGCACCACTCATTACTCCCTTACACCACCTAGGTTATACTCACTCACACCACTCATTCACACATAATTGAACCACCTTGACCCCACCACCTCACTCACTCGTACCACCTCACTTGCACCATCTCTCTCACTTGCACCACTTCCTTTGAACCACCTCGCTCATTCTTCGAACCACCTTGCTCGCACCATCTCACTCATTTGAACCACCGTGACCCTACCTCACTCACTTGGATCACCTACACCCTACTCCTTCGAACCATTGCACTCACTCACACCACCCCAACCCTAACCCCTCATAGACCCTAATTATAACTCGAACAACTCAAACCTTACTCGCACCACCACACCTCACTCATACTCCTCTCTCACTAATCCCCACTTACTCATCCACACTCATCTCACACTCACCCCTACTCACTCATCCTCTCTCAACTCTCACTTATCACTCACTCACACTCTCACCTACACTCACACCCATAGTCACTTAAACTATGCCTCAAGATTCACTCCCACTTGTCTTACTCACATTCTAAATTTGAACCTTTTGCTTTATGTATTTGCATCAATGTGCCATTCTTACTTGCCAGATTGTTAGCATGACATGGTTGTGATACTTTGAGGAATTGCTTGCACCTATGCAAATTGAATTGGAAAGGAAAGCCTGAATTTACACACCTCAATCTTGTGAGCTTTTGAATCAAAGTGTTGAAAAGTGCCATAATAACTTGTAGGGTTTTAAGTCAAGCATTTGAAATAAATATCTTAATGACTTAAGAAATCAACAAAGAGCTTTTTCAACTAAGTAACCACCTCATCATATTGCAAGGACCTGGCACACATTGCACTTAGCTCCTAGGCAACCTTGGCAATGCACACTGGGTTGACATTACCTTAGGTCATTTAGGACCATAATACACATCCACAAGATTTACTTTCACATCTACATATAGGACACACTATAAGTCCTTAGAGGGGGGGGGGAATCGTCCAACCAAGCTGCCATCATCATGTACTCCATTCCAATCATTACAATGGCTCAATGAGTAAAATATTGTCAACTAAGCTACAATAAGTTCTAAGTCCCCTTTGAATAATTTTGAACCACATTCAAGAAAGTGCCAAGACCACAGCAATTGAGAGGAGAAGCCAGCCATTGTGCCCATAATTTCACCACTTGCACTTAGTGCAGATCGCAAGACCAATTGACCAACAAGAGAAAAATTTGAAGGATAGAACTCCAAGCAACGATGTTGCAAAATCCAAGAAGAATTGACAAGCCTAGAGAGTTGAATGAGAACACCCACACCAAGAACCACACAAGACCATTGCAAGAAGAGTTGAAGAGTTTGTCATCTAGCTTTTAAGAGCCTTACACTCTATTGACGTGCCTCATAGTGGACTCAAGCTTAGGTCTCAAAGTCCTAAAACGTGATGAGTCAACACAACTGAGTGATATATCCCCATCCATCTATCCATTCACATGTTGCTAGAGCTAGCAACATAGGAGCCTAGGCCAAAGCTAGCGGACCAGATGGTACTACTAGATAAATTTCCAAGGGCTAACCTTAGATGCATTGAGTGTAGTATCACTTACATGTATCATGATTTTCCAACATGCAAGGTTTCATGTAGTATGCTAACTAGGTCTACCATGCCTAATATATAAAAGGTCCAAGCCACAAACACTGAGTACAGTATCACCCACAAGTATCACTCACAAGTATCACTCACATGTATCATGATGAGTGCAGTATCACTCACATATATCATGATTGTCCAACATGCAAGGTTTCATGTAGTACCCTAACTAGGTCTACCATGCCTAATATATGAAAGGTAGAAGCCACAAACACTAACCCACAGAAGATGAAGAGCTAATTCCTCCTGCATATCTTAGGGTTAAACTAACTTCCAAGTGAGAGTTCATCATTGACGCTCTCATAGATGAAGGTTTAGATTACAACATCTTGACCTATGAGGTGTGGACTAAGATCAGACAACTTGAACTTGTCCTAACCAATGCAGCTATCAAGTCGTATGGAGGATCAACCTATTCCCTCTTAGGATGATGCAAAATTCTCTTGACTGTTGAGACTAAAAACATGTCCATAGTGTTTTATGTACTCCCAAATCGAGAAGATATGAGAAAGAAATTCTTGCTTCGAAGACCTTTCAAGCGTGCAACCACATGCATTATGGACTAGAAGCACACTACATACACCTAAGCTTACAAGACGTGGAGATTGTCAGTATTTTGAACAAAGGGGACCTTGTCTCTTCTCTAGAGAAGGGCAAGAAGGAGAGGATAGCCACCCAGAGAGTTCTTAATGATCTACTCAAGGCACACGAGAACAAGAGAGAACTGCTCAATAGGAAGCCTCCTCGAACTAAAGGAAAGACCATATCTACTAGAAACACTACCCTAGCTTCTCAAGCTATTGGGAGAAGAACTACATCTAAAAGGGGAAAGAGATTTAGGGCAAGTAATTGAAAGCATCGATGGAGAGCTAGCACAGGGCCGTGATGGGTGCCCAAAGAGTTGCTCTGTGCTTAAGGGTTTTTTGCGTGAAATTGCT
This sequence comes from Lygodium microphyllum, assembly GCF_053477565.2. Taxonomy (NCBI): domain Eukaryota; kingdom Viridiplantae; phylum Streptophyta; class Polypodiopsida; order Schizaeales; family Lygodiaceae; genus Lygodium; species Lygodium microphyllum. Next base: position 78,790,218 of record NC_141149.1, read on the forward strand.
CGATTTGGTTACCAAAACCACTTGCAAAGCCACCTCCCATGATCACAGACTAAGTCCCATCCAAATCCTAGAGAAAGCAAAAGATACCCACACAAAGATCTAGGTCATGGACCAAGACACTTGAGGAGACAACACCAGATAAGTTAGTGACTGATGAGCTAGTTCATGTGACACTTGAGTCCACAATTCCAAAAGAGAAACCACTTGAAGTTGTTTCTACTCCACAAGAGGAACTGGTAGTGTCCAAAAAGTCCTAAAGTAAGGGGGAAAAGCTAGAGCCAAAGTAGCCACTTCCATGTGAGGCTACTCAAGCTGAAAGAAAAAGTCCAAGGATAGATGAGATAAAGCCCTCAAGTGTTGATAAGCAACAACCCCATGTTGTTGCTAGTTCTTCAAAACCACAAAAATCTCCTCGAAACTAAGAACCTTTGTCACCCAAACAAAAATAAAAAATTTGGCAACAGTAGCCTAGTGTAGCTGCTCAATCTAAGGAAAAGGATCCACAAGGGACATCTTCAAAAACATCAAAAGAGCGATGACCTTACCATTGACCACTCCACTGAATCAAAAGTTACTACTTCCAATTCTGAGATGGAACCCATAAAATCACAACCCTTGGCTATGACTAAGACTATCACTTTAGCTGAAGAACAAGTCTCTAGTGCTTCAGTCTCACACAAGGATATAGAATCTAGTGCAGAGAGCATAATGAGCCCATTGGTTCACAAGTAATATTATTCTTGGATCAAAGGCTCCAATACACTTGAAACCAACTAAACGATCGATCATGGAGATGTTAGAAAAGAGGGGACAACACGGATATCAATTAGAAGCTATGAGTTCTCAAGAACTTGATGAAACACCCTTGACTTCACTTGCTTGTACATATGTTCATGCCAACCTTGAAATTTAGACTATTGAGCATTAAAAACTCTTAGAAACACCTTTGACATGGTTAGAGAAATCACAAAATTGCTAGATTTACCCAGCTTTCATGGGAGAAGTTATAAATCAAATGACCAAGGTAGAGCAGCAAAAGCATTGCTTAATTCTTGTGTTTTACATTGGGAAGTACACATCAAGTTGGGAAGATGTTGCAGCATTGGCCAAGAAAGAAAAAGGAAAAAGTGAGTTCAAACAAAAATGGTATTCTAGTTGAGGGTTAGCTACACGATATGATAGCCACCTAATGACAATTGTTAAGCAAAGAAAGGCACTTTGGAATTCATTGCATGATCCTACATATGTTGCTCCTATAACTCTTTGAGTGCTTGCACTTGTCCATGGTGTCAACATTTGTAAATTGGCTAAACTTGATCCCTTGTGTGACAAACTCCTTTCAGAGGAAGAGCTACATATTGCAAGTGGATTAGGACAATGAGACACGATAACTGATGCCACTAGATATATCTTTTGTCTCACCCATGACCCACAACTTCTTGAAGAGCATGCTTCATTAGAATACAATCCTAATTTCTATGAATGGTTTATCCCACGGCATCATGACACAATAGCAAATCTTACCTCTACTTCTAGTACTACAATGACTAAATCTTCCTCCAATGATGTGAAGTAGAGTGATGTACACAAACTTTTCTCCTAACCCCCCAGACACAGTGATAGGAAGAGGTATGCTTGTGACTCGAGATCCTAGGACCAACACCATTGATGCCCCTACTAACTCACCCCACCAGTTAGTCCCGATTGAGCCGGTTGAACCTTGAGATACTTCTGAGGAGGTTGCTCAGATGCATCTTCAGATCAACCCTACTAAATGTGACCCTCCTTCTAGCATCAAGCCTTTGCTAGTATGTCGAGCATTGAATACCATATATGCTCATTTGGCAAAGAAATTCAATTCCTTTGAAACATAATGCCTACTCCAATTTGAGGCCATATACATTACTTATGCCAAGTTGTTTGCAATGATTGATTTAGGCCTTACTGATGATGAGGCAATTTAGGTTGCTTCTCAATGGCATTCCACTTGGAAGGACAATGAACATCTTTTTTATAAAAGCTTGTTGATTATAGGGGGAATGTGTTAGGACTCTCCCTTCAAGAGCACTTGCTATCATGCCGATTTATTCCGTCTTATGCTTATGTGACCAAAATCGAAGACCAATTAGTACTTGATGAGCTTGAGCAGAATTGTCATTCCTCAAGTCCATTCTTGTAGAAGTGGTTTTCTAATTGACTGAGATTTCTTGTGATGGCAATCATCTTATGACCACAGCTGAGCAATGCCATATAGTCAGTATACTTCAAGCTGACCCAACTTTCTATGAGACCATTTCAATGCGCTCTATCATCCTAGCTTAGAATCTTGCCTTGCTACGAAAGTTGATATATCACCCATTGCTTGACAAGATTTTGATCAAAGAGGAACTACACATTTCTAGTGGCTTTGCAGGACCCTCTTTGCTTACTGATTTGATTACCCTCCTTTGTGGATTGGTTGCCAAACCACTTCACTTGGATGCTTTTGCTGAATGGGAATACAATCTAAATTTCTATGACTGGTGGATCCCAAAAATTGTAGATTACTAACTCCTTTTTCTTTTTAGTCAGCTTCTTTGTATCTATATTTTTAAAGCTCAATTTGTTACATTGACAATAGTAAAATCCCTCGGACTTGAGAAACAACACTACATCTTATGCGAGGGAAAAAAATAAAAACAAGTACAAGCTCAAACCTTTTTTCTCCTCGTGTGATGGTGACATTCAAAGAATAAAAAATTTGTTCATAATTCTTTCTATCTATTTCCCTTGAATCCACTACATGGTACTCTCAAAGTTTCACCAAGTGAATGCAGGAAATAAATAGGTGACAAAGCAACGCAATGAGCCTCAAGGCACTTGAAGATAATCACAGGGGATTCACTAGTAGTAATAAGGAGACGTCACCTACGTGTAAGAAATATATGAAAATACCCCTTATCTACCCCCTATTTATGGGACCTTACCTTATAAAATGTACCTTCCTTCCCTTAAATAACCCCCCTCCCTTACACTCATGTGGTACCATATGGTAAACCCTAGTGGACCCCCCGGGAAGACAATATCATAGGCAATAGAAGCTTCCTATGAATATCCTACGCTACAACAACATTAATGACTTGAAGCTAACACTAGCATCAGAACCTTCCTAAAGATCTCAAGCTTGAGAGGTATCACATCAAGACATCAAAGGCCAACCAAGACAACAAGTTTATCTTGGTGCCTCACTGAAGAAACACGTAACTTAAAGAACTCAACAATGAGGCTCCCATTTCTTCAATGACAATATACCTTGATTACAACATCCAATGGTCGTCTACTTCCTTCAGAGCCGTTACAAATATTTTCATCAAAATGAGCATACTAGTCTTCATTGCCAAGTTTAGGTTCTTCTTCAATAACAACTTCATCAACCATGTGCTTCAATGTGCAGGCTCAATATTCAAATCTTCATTGTACGCACCTTAGTGCACCAATCATCTTATGCGCCAAGTTTTATTCTTTGCAGTCAGCCTTTTGATCTCATACTTCCATTTCTCATTGTAAGGAAGCATGCCTTATTGTATATCACTATTGGTACTTGACTTTCCAGAAGAAAAAAAAGAGTGAAAAAAACAAGCGACAAAAAAAGAAAAATATACTCACATGCATTTCACCGCACCTAGGGGTCCTCAAGTTAGATGCGTCTAGTGGCTTTAGTTGGTTGGCTCTGCCTCTAAACCCCTAGCCCTTTTTCCATTTTTTCACAAATTTGGTTAGGGCATATCAAGTTCATGACATGCCTAGAAAGTCTTGACTCGTCTAGCTTAGACCCATCTCCCTGACTCATCTGCATATTTCATCCCTTCATTTTATTTATCCAGTGTCCTCAATCCTCACTTCCCACAAAAACACAATATTAGTTAGTTTGGGAATCTCCCAATTCTCATTTTTTGAATCCTAAAAAGGTGGCACCCGGATAACATGCCCATAAGTTTCTCAAAACCATATGATGTGACATATCATTGGAAAGCGCTTGAAAAATGGAATCTATTGAGCTACAGAGTGCTCGATTTGGAGTTATAGTGTTCAAATTATGACAAATCCAAAGATTTGACCATGTGTCCCAAACTTATGGAAAATTTCCATATTCTCCAATATGGCGTTAAAAGGTGAAAAAGATTCTTCAATATAAATCTAATCATTGCATCAATTACCATGTGTGGTTGATCCTGCAGGGACCACTACAAGGATTTAAGCCTATAGCGATGGCGGGTAGCGGCGTCGCGACACAAATAGCGACGCAAATAGCGATGCCCCACAGGAAAAAAAAACAGGCCGAAATCGAGCGTGGGTTTATTTCATGTTTTTTCATCTACTATTTTGAGAGCGAGAGCGAGAGAGAGAGAGCGACCGTCGTGTGAGAGAGGGAGAGGAAGAAGGCTTGCCGCGCTGCTGTCATTCGCGAAGGAGAGGAGGAGCCTTCATCACGAAGAGGAGCCACCAAACCCTCGCCATATCTCATCGATGAGTCTATTCTCTCCTTCTTTTTATTGTTTAGGGTTTAATTCTCTTTCTGTTTTGCTTGTTTAGTAGAGGAAATGAGAGAGAAAGAGAGGGAGAGGGAGAGGGAGAGGGAGGGAGAGAAAGAGAAAGAGAGAGAAAGAGAAAGAGAAAGAGAAAGAGAGGGAGGGGGAGGGGGAGGAAATGAGAGAGGGAGAGAAAGAGAAAGAGAGGGAGAGGGAGAGGGAGAGGGAGAGGGAGTGCATTCTCTCTCTCCCTCTCCCTTTTGCTTTAAATATATATAATTTGTGTATATATATTGAGAGAGGGAGAGGAAATGAGAGAGAAAGAGAGGGAGAGGGAGAGGGAGAGGGAGGGGGAGGGAGGGAGAGGGAGAGGGAGAGGGAGAGAGAGGGAGGAAATGGAAGAGGTTGTGGGCAAAACTCTCTATTCACTTTTTTGAAGTGTTCAAATTAACATAGGATGCATGCATAGATCATTCTTGTGTGTGCAAACTTGAGAGCTCTCTTCTCTCTCCTTGTATCCTATCTTCTTATGCTTCACATTGAGGGCGAGGGCGAGGGTGAGGGTGAGAGTGAGGGAGAGTGAGAGAGGAATTAAGTGAGGAACTAGAAGAGTGAAGCTTCTCTCCTATCTTGCATTCTTCTCTTCTTCCCCTTCTTCTTCTACAATTTGGAGGGTGAGAGGTGGAGTTGAGATGAGGTTGGGATATCCCTCTTTCTTTTCTATGCTTCCTCTCTTTGTTGGAGTACTTGAGGAGTGGATGGATTGCAAAATGGAGTGGCATAACCAATTGAGGGAGCCATGCTTGGATTGTGAGGCTGAATTGATTTGAGATGATGATTTGATTGGTTGAGTATATTAGAGTAGATAGAAATCAACAACTCAAATTTTTATAAAAAAAACTCTCTAATTATTTGTAGTAGAGATTCAAATTGCATTGATTGATGATTGCTATGGAGGATTAGTTATGTCCAATGTTTATCAATTGCATTAGGAAAGAAATTAGTTACGTCTACTGTTATGTCTAATGATTGCTATGGAGGATTAGTTATGTCTAATGTTTATCAATTGTATTAGGAAAGAAATTAGTGAATTTTTTTTGCTTACGACATGAAATTAGTTCTTTAGATAAAACACCCTATGGGTTGCATTCAAATTGAACTCACAATGTAACTCATCTAAATGCAACTCATTGGAGAGTGTTAGGAGCATTTGAATGGAAGGACCTCTTGAGTGAAAGCTAGCAGGAAGAGAGGGAGATATTTTCCAAATAAAACATTTAAGGAAGAAAATGAAATGAGAGAGGGAGAGGAAGAGAGAAAACGAAATGAGAGAGGGAGAGGAGAGAGAAAAAATGAGAGAGAGAGAGAGAGGAGAGAGAAAAGGAAATGAGAGAGGGCACTAAGGCTCAATACATAACCTAGAAGCATATAAATACTATTGACAATACTATGACAGATATAAGTACTAGGTCCAAGACAAAACATCCAACCATCCTACGATAGGGGTACTGCATCCAATGAGTATCAAGAGAGCATGTGCATGTCACAATTAGTCCTATTGTCTCACTATAATATATCTAACAAATGGCTCATGTATCATCCAATGATAAGAGGCATGAAGTGTCTTAAATTAATGCTTGATGTGAGAAGTGACAGTCAAACTCAATGAGACTAAGCTTCAATCTCAATCCAAGTGTATTCTAGAAGCATGGCCAAGTATATGGCATCAACCATAGACATTAGTGTAGCATGCAAAGTAATCAATAAGCATCAACAAGCAATAAGCATGAAGTTTCTCTGATAAAATAGCATTCAACCTACTTATTACAGAAGTGAAAACCTCTATAAAATTGAGTAAATGAGTGCTCAAATTAGTCCAATAGCATGCCAAGACATTGACATAGCATCCCAAGTGATCTCACATCAAATAGACATCTCGAGAAGCATAAGTGACCTCTAATAAACACTGAGTGAAGGGTTTTCCCAAATTGTATTACAAGTCATTAAATTCTTTGTTGTAACGTAGACAAGATGGAAAATGAAGAAGGTCCTGTTGTCCAAGATCGCGAGGCGTATCTTAATTAGCGTGTCTCATGTCCTTGCTCTCAATGCAAGTTGGCAATTAGACGAAAATGCCGATTGTCTATAGAACACGTACGACGATTTGGCGAGTTTCAATCTGAGATCATTGATCAGGCGATTGCGGATTTTCAGCAAACGGTAATTTGAAGTTAATATCAATCATGCATTGTAATCGCAAGCTAATTGAATACCATACACAATAAGATTGGGTCTTGTTGGAAAATTTTCTATCCAGGGAGGTGATGTCTCATCCCAAGGGGGAGTGCAACCTTTGCGGCCAATTAGAAGAGTACATGGGCGTGCGATGGATGGAGTGCAGGAGCCAATCCACCACTCGCAAGGCCAATCTATACCGTCAATGCTAGAGGAGACATGCAACCTTCCAGACCTACCTAAAATCTTGGAGCCTGAGATGGAGGCAATGATCGATGCATTGATTCCCATGGATGTCGAGACTTTTAATCTGCTTAGAGAGGAAGCATCCATACCATTATATGATGGGTGCCGAGTATCTCGGCTGAAGACACTGCTTGCACTCTTAAGTGTGCAAGCAAAATACGTGGAGCGATACGAGTGTGACAGAGTTGTTTAGGTACCTTGTACATATGCTTCATTGATTTTTTTTTTGGGCACTATTATTACAAACATTTGTGTTTTTTCAAGGTGTTTTATAATTTTTTTCAGGTTTTTGAAATATCATATATTACCACCTGCAAATACCATGCCTGAGTCTCGTGATGATGCACGACATGTTTTACAGAAGCTTGGCATGGACTACAATAACATCCATGCATGTATCAACGATTGCTGTCTGTTTCGAGGAGAATACGAGACTATGGAGACATGTCCAAAGTGTGGTGCTCACAGGTATCGACAGGACTTGCAAGGGCAAACCATCCCTCAAAAAGTTCTCAGACACTTTCCGCTTATCCCCTGCATAAACCACATGTTTCGTATGTCTGGCATGGCGAGCTTGACAACGTAGCATGTGTAGAATAGGTCCACGGATGGAGTTCAATGAATATCAGCGGATTCACGCGCATGGAGCCACATTGACTCTACCTTCCCAGGCTTTGCCCGAGAGCCAAGGAATCTTCGGCTCGGTCTCGCAATGGATGGTGTGAACCCATTTGATATACACTCAACTTCTTACAGTGTGTGGCCTATAGTCCTTGTCAACTACAATATCCCTCCATGGCTTTCTACGAAGAAAGGACATCTCATCCTTAGCTTGCTCGTCCCAGGCCACTACAAAGTAAAAAATATGGACGTGTATCTTCGTCCATTAGTCGATGACAGGAATTGAGATGGTGTTTCCGCTTGTGACTATTCCAAAAAATGTTGTAGAGGTGTCAAAGAGCTTGAAGGTGAGAGGATTGATGAAAAATTTGTAGGACATAAGGTAAACATGCATGGTATATGTGATGAGGTTGAGTTGCAATAGCAAGAAGAGGATAATATTGAGCTTATGCATATGCAACTATTGGATGCAGTCTCAAAATACCTATATGACAAAGATGGTTTTCAAGGTGGTTTCCTAGTCCTAAAGGTATGTCATAGAGTTGCTTGATCTATTATTGCATAGTGAGGATTCCAAAGCTAGCAAAGGTGAATCTACTTACACCAATACTTCTACTTCTGTTGTAGGGAAAAAGCACAAGTCAATGCTAGATAGTGAGCAAGTATGCTTCTACACCCATGATGATGAAGTTGATGTTTTTGCATACCATGGTATGTTTCACAAGTATTCTCAATTACTAGGTGGTTCTATGAATTTCTTGGAGTGGAATACATATGGATATATGGTATATGAGCTACATGATCTTTTGATGCTATATAATTTGAGAGCCAAAAATTGGTTTGGTTGCATGCTTATGTGAATGATAGAGCTTTGGGTTTTTATCTTAGAGGTAACATTATGTTTATATGTGTGATTCATCTGGAGACCAGAAATAGGGTTTTTAATCTAGGAGGAAGATGGTTTGTGTACTTGGATGTATGGGAGATTTTGATGTAGCCTTATGATCCACATGGATATTTAATAGATAATGTAGATGATGAAGAGATTTGGCACAAACCAAACAATGTGCATCTTTAGAAGGGGTGGATATCGTATGGCTTGGTGGTCAATGCATAAAAACACAAATTTGTTCTAGGACGATGTGAAAATAACTCTAAAGGCTTTAAATGAACAAAAGTATCAATTTCTTATATGAAGTTTCTAGAAAGTTCATTTTTCAAGGTGAAGATCCTAGGGTACAAAGGAGTGCCCAAGGTTCGTACAATTTGGAAAGAAGGAAAATATTTATTTATTTCATATATACAAAAAGAGTGTTGCAAGGTTGAAAAAGAATATTGGATAAACTAAGGCTATGATAGCCTCTACATTAGAAATAAAAAAAGAAGGGGACTATTGAGGTTGGGAGCTCTAGGGGTGGTCTTTAGGCTTATTGGGAACTCTCATTATGAGAAAGGATGGCGAGGGAAGGAGCACGTTGTCAAGCGCTTTTGTATAAACTGAAAACCCCTAGAAAAACATTAGATAGGTAGGATATTTTGTAGCTTAGTTGTTGGTACAACTATTTGTTTCATTATTTCGTAGTTGAAATTTTTGTCTTTATCTAAGTCAAGAATTGTTTTTTGTCATTTTATTTGGATTTTTGAGCTAGAAAACTTGATGGCTTTGGTCGAGATTGGCGTTTTCCTAGATAGATTGGAGCAACATTACGATGGTAGCTACTGAACATCCTGAAATAGGTATATTTTGCTTATCAATATCCTTGCACAACATGGGGATTATGGGTTCTCGAGCACTTCACAATGCACTTATTGGATACATTGCACTCGAGGGTTGTCTCCTGATTTTATAAATTACTTCCATGCCATGGGTTGGATTGATGAACTTTTGCACCATCGTTGAGCACTAGCACGACATGATGCCCATTGCAACTATATGCAATAAATCTTAGATGCACGTGCACTCAAGAAAGCACCTTCATTGTGCACAACCAATTTCTTGCACACACAAGAGTTTGGGATTTTTACCACCAAATTAGGAACTCTAGGATGAGTGGGAAAGGTGGTTGGTTGAGTTTGAGGGTCTTGAAAGATACCTACAGTTGTGAGATGGGTTGTTTTATTTGGTCAACATCATGAAGTCCATATTTTTGTTGAGTGATTGTGAGATTTTGGGTAGGTGGAGCGAAGCACAACATTTCTTCTTTGCTAAGTGATGAAAGGTGAGGTTAAGGATCTTAAAGTAATCAAGAAATTGTGGTTTCACCTTGCATAACGCACAGCACTAGGCACAAATTTTGTCAATGCATCCATATCTTTGTGTGTGGCAATGTTTGTATGCTTGCACGGTATGGATCTGACTTTACATTTCTTCTCAAAATATGAGCAATTGAGCATAGAGTTTATCTTTGAAAGCATATTTTTGCTAGGACACATTGCATTGAGACAAAAGCAGGTTCATATGGGAAAATTTTCTCTATCGAAACTTGGAAGTTACTATTCTTTGCAACTTTGGAGGACAAGTTCGAAACACTTTCAAGGAGTTCGGGACTCGTCGAATGCAAGAGGGTTCTTACTATATACTTTTTATGAGGGCTACAAAATAACCGCTTTGGAACTTGGCAACGAGCTATTTGCCAAGGTGTTGGGATAAAAATAGATGCACAACAATATGTAAAAGTGAAGAAGTGAATATATTAATTCACAATCACTACAAGATATAGGCCTTATATAGACGTTAGAAGTGACGAAAATTTAAATAACAAAATTTGCCCCCATCGTCGCAAAAAGCATTGTTATTGGCGACGCCATAGAACAGTCGGTATCAGCGTCGCTATTTGCGTTGGTATCAGCGTCGCAAATGCGATGCTAATACTGACGCAAATAACGATGCTGATAATGACGCTCTGCGACACTAATAACGATGCAAATAACGATGCGTACAGGTAAATTTGTGACACTAATAGTGATGGTAATAAGGAAAAAAAATTGTGGTATGGCTACAAAATAGTTTCTGCACTGTGTACAATGCTCATGTAAACAAAAATAAAGTGTACTTAAATCATAACACTGATACATGAAATAAATACATGATCGCATAATGAAAGTGACTAGTACAATCATGACAAGATATCACTACTACATAGAAAATGTCTACACAAATTAGGCGACCAAAAAAAAGGGTGTGTGAGCTCCAGGGATCCAAGGGTGAGCTATATATCCTCCCCATCTAAAAGCTCTTCGTCTTGCCGCAAAGGAGCATCAAACGGACTCTACAAAAAAAGAAACAATTACACATCAGTCCACCATACAATAATGCATTCTAATTAAACATGGTAACTACGGACAAGAAAGATGAGTGACTTACATGGCCGTCACATCTATACAATCGGTCGATCAATGCAGTGAGACCGTGCCTCTCTACATATCGAGTCTCAAGGCCGATCGGATCGTGATTTGTAATAGAGTGCTGCAAAGAAAACAAAATACTAACTGTTAGAAACATGATTGTCAGTACAAAGGATATTGCAAAAAAATAAGCAAGCAAAATAAAAGAAAAACTTACAAAGTCCTCCAGATATGTCCTGTGGCCACCACTCCCAAGATGATGGACCACTCTGGCCTCTAGCCATGCCCTCGCCGCCTCGCGCTATTGACTCCAACATCCTGGAGAATCTGTACCCTCCTCCCTCAGTCACCGCCAGTCATCCGCGTCTAGCCACTCAGGCTTTGCAGCCCCACTCTTGAGTGCCTTACATGCGTCCGATCGTCTGTGTGACATATATGTATGCATGCAATCCATCATCCAGCCCGTAGAAAATCTATCTGCTGTGGCTAGAACCGAAAACTCCTCATGCAAGGATGCTACTATGTAGTCCTTGCTCCCCTCCGATATGTCTTTCCAATGATCTAAGACGTTGTGCCGAAAAACTTGTTGGCACAACTCTCTCATGTGAGCCATCACCCTCCTCCCCTCATCATTCATGATGATGGCTCCTAACCTATCATTGACAAGATAGGCATATCCCTTTGGGGTATGCCTAATATGGGTCCTCTACCACCTGCGTCCACGCTCCTGGGCATATCCAGGAGACCCTTGTACATCCGATGTACCGACCGGGGTAGTATCTATCAGTGTGGCACCCATAGGGGTGCCACTTGTAGACGGTTGAGCAAAAGCTGGAGTAACTGGAGTAGACGTCTCCACAGGTGTGACAAACCCTGGAGGTGATGCAACTCCAACAGAACGACAAGATAGAGACACCGCGTCCGTGCCTCCACAGCAACCGCCTGAGCCACGCTCCTTGGAACCGCCATGAGAGCGAGGAGTTGCACCTGTATCCCGTGCCGACCATGGGCTCACTGCCTCCGTATCTCTACAGCATCCCCTTGACCCTGAAGCACTCCCTCACTCTGGCCCAAGTCTGGAGCGTCGACCTCGTTTGCTCGAAGCTGAAGCATCTGATCGCGCTGAAGTAGATCTAATAGAGCGGCCTGACAATGTCCGAGACAGCTCCTGGTCCGCCGTGTCTCTGAATCTCGCCATCTGATCTAGAGACATGTACGTGAAGATATCCTGCATCTCCTCATCGCTCATCCCTCGACTCATCCTAAAAAGGTCACCTGCACAGACAAAAAATGATGTTAGCATAATCAATTTAAATCATACAAAGCACGGTAATATAAATCCTAAAAAAATGATGTTAGCATAATCAATTTAAATCATACAAAGCACGGTAATATAAAATGATGTTGGCAAGGCATGGGAAAGCCTTTGCGTTTCAGCCATATAAAATTGGATGTGTTGATCTGACCATAGTTGCATCTATGGTGATCTTTACAGTACCTCATGTGCCATGGAATTTAAAGCCTATTCTTGTACCTCGGGTATATTTGCCTAAGTTGTTGGATCTTTTGAACGAGAAGATCGGGATGCAGATTTTGGAGCCCTCTTCAGCTCCATATTCAAATCGGTGGTTTATTGTTCTAAAGAAGAATGGTTCTTTGAGGTTTATACATGATTTACAACCAATTAATAAAGTCACCATAAGGAATGTTGGATCAGGCCCGATAGTGTATGAATTTGCAAAAGCATTTGCAAGCAAGGCAATTTACTCTATGGGAGATTTATATTCACGATATGATCAGTTCTAGCTTGCATTAGAAAGCCAGGATATCACTACCATGAAGACACCACTTGGATTGGTTAGGATGTGTACGCTTCCACAGGGAGCAACCAATTCAATGGCACATATGACGAATGCTATGCATAAAGCTTTGAGGGAGTATATTCCTCAGTTGACCTTACCCTTTCTTGATGATGTGTTGATCAAAGGATGTGATGTTTATGAGAAGAATGAAGAGTTGAATGAGCATGGGTATAGAAGATTTGTGACTAATCATATTGTTGATTGTGATAGGATTTTGAGCCGTCTTGAAGAAGTGCATTTGACTCTATTAGGATAAAAGTCGGTTTTTGGAGTGGAGGAAGTATTAGTTGTTAGGCACATGTGTGGACCATATGGAAGAAAACCCTCACTAGTAAAGATTGATACCATAAGCAAGTTGCAGGAGACATGTTCGAATGTATCCAAGGTAAGAAGATTTTTGTTTGCATGTGTCTTTTACTTGATATGGATTCCGCATTTTGCTCATGTGGCTGAAAGTTTATATCAACTCTTGAGAAAAGGGCAAAAGTATTGGTGGGATAAACAACATATAAAGGCTATTCAAAAGTTAAAGAGCTTATTGATTTCAGCCCCAACACTAAAGAGAGCAAATTATGAGAATGAGCAGCCTATCATTCTCACCGTGGATACAAGTCCAATTGGCATTGGTTGGGCAATGGGTCATGATGATGCTAATGGGAATAGGTATGCCATTCGGTTTAGAGCAAAGGTCCTCAATGAATGGCAATGACGATGTTCTCACATCAAAAGAGAGCTTTGGGATGTAGTGACAGTCCTTAAGTGTGATAGGGAGTATTTTATGGGAGCTCATGTAGTGGTAGAGATAGATTATATACCTCTATTGGGCATGATAGTAAATTGTCAACTCCCGATATTGCCATGTTACGGTAGATTGCATATATAAAGTCACTTAACCCTGATTTTTAGCATATTGCAGGTAGAGAAAACCCCGTGGTTGACATGCTTTCACGAGCAAGGTTTGAAGATGAAGAGGAGCTGATGGAAGATGAAGAGGATGATGTGATAGGTGCTAAAAATGACTTTATGATAGTAGGAAATGAGTATGCAGTTGTTGTTATTACATGTACAACTGTTGTAACAGGGATTTTAGCAGTAAAAAAAGAGCTTACAACCATGGATAAGAGATGGGCAGTAGAGAGAAAGCATCATCAATGTTATGCTTAAGTAAGAACACAATTTTTAGAAGAGTTGTATGAGGATGATTGGCTGAAAATAGACTAATATCTCAGTGTCATGACAAAGAAGACTGAGTGGTTTGAAGCTAAATTCAAAAGGATTGAAAGAAAAGCTTATGGGTTTTTCTTGAAAGACCGATATTTGTGGAAGCATGCAAAGAAAAAGAGAGGAGCTCTAGTATGTGTATTGGGAGATATGGCTTCTCAACAACAGGTGATGCAAGAGTTTCATGAAAGTTTATGGGCTGGACATAGTGGAGTTTGGGGTATATTTGCCAAGATCAAAGAGAAGTATTGGTGGCAGAACATGTATAAAGATGTGGAGCATTATGTGGAATCATGCAGTGACTGTCAGATGTATTCCATGGTAAAGCATAGAGATGGGTTGTAATCGACCTATCCATTATCTATGCATTACAAATGGGTAGTTCATTTGGTTACCATGCCTATAGGTTTATGGAATATGAGATATCTTGTGCTTGCACGAGAAGGCTTGACAAATTAAGTGGAAGGTTGAGCTCTTAGTACAAAGATTACTCAAGCAGTTTGTAGGTTCTTATTGGAAGAAGTCTTTTGTAGGTATGGTTGTGTTGGTAAAGTGGTTGTAGATAGAGGAGAATTGGATGCGAATGAGGCTCGTGACTTCTTTTCACGATTGGGTATCAAGCTGGCTTTAACTTCAGCCTACAATCTTGAAGCAATGACAAAAGTGAAAGAGGTCATTAGTCTATTATTAAGGCATTAGCAAAGTCATGTAACGGCAGGATGAAAGAGTGGCCAAGAATGTTACCCTTTGCTTTATGGGCGATAGGACCACTCATAGTGCAGTTAGAGGGTATATGCCTATTGAATTAATGTATGGACAATAGCCAATCATGCCTATTAAGGAGATTATTGCTACTTGGAGTGTTCTACCATGGGAAGAGGGTTTGAATAGAGAAGAGTTGCTGGTCCTACACATTGGATAGTTAGAAAGAAGGCCTAAAGACATTGAGATAACCATGAAAAAGCTAAATACTGCAAGGATCAAGAACAAGAAGAGGTTTGACAAATGACACAGACTTTGACGACAAGCTATACAGGAAGGGGACTGGGTGTTGGTTTATGATAGAAGCTTGGAAAATCAACATAGTGCCAGTCAGAAGACGGCAAAGCGATGGTTTGTCCATATGTGGTAAGGTTTGTTTTTGACAATGGTACCTATGCATTAAATGAGATGGATGGGATAGCTCTAAGGATTCCAATGGTTGGAAAACGTATCAAGCTCTTTAAACATAGGGAGTCTTCTGCATATGAGTTCAAGGAGTTGGATACCGAGCATGAACATGAGAATATGGAAGAAGAAGAGGTAGAAGATGAAGACATTGACATGATAGATGACACTTCTTTTGACACTGCAGACTCCTAAGACTTTGGCACATGCCGGAGGATGTGCAAGTTAGGAGGGGGTGGATGTTGTGTCACTACGTGGATACAATGTGAAAAACTCTAGAGTGCATCATCATTCATCTTTCTTATTGATCTAGAGAGCCAATGCCATATTAGTCATTAAGGTAAGTGTCTGTAATGTAGATGGTTCAAAAGTACTAGATTTTTGGACAAGTTTAGCAATTTTTTGATATTTTAGATATTATCTCTTGTAAATATCCAAAAACTGTAGACAATTTCTAGAATAGGATGATATGTAAAAAAAAGCAAGTAGCTTTAAGCCATTTTTTGGGGATTTTATGCAAAAAGAAAGATTGGCGAAATCGTGCGACACGCGATCGTAGTTTTTAGGTAACACTCCAAATTAGGAGAAGAAAAATGAACGATTTGGGAGAAATCTGGCCATGGGTCTTGTATTTTACCCCTCTTTTGGAGCCAATGGAAGCATTAGATTGACAGTCTGAGCAGTAGAGAGGAAGCTATTGTTTTACGTATGTATTTTTTTGTCTACAAGAGATTTATCTTCTCAGGATGTAGAAATAAATTGACTCGCTTCACCTCTATGAGTATTCTTCTACATCTTCTATTTCTTTAAACCCTTCTCTTCTGTCTACTCCTCTCATTGAATCTCCCTTTACCCTATTGTCTCTTATCCCCGTGGTAGACTTTTGACCCCAAACGCTCTGACAACACATGTGTACACACCACATAAACAAATAGACATAATACATGGAGAGAAGCATAGATATGCATACACACTACACAAACAAATAGACATAATACAGGCTGCTACAAAGCGGCAAACATTAGTTTGTATTAATTGAATATCTTGGGCTTACATCAATACTTGTAATCAAGGGCCACCCAAACCCATAATTACTAACTCATGTGTTTCCATTACAAGGGCCAACTTGGTGACCAACTAAGTGGAGTCAAATCACTTTTCACATCATACATGGTGTCTTACTACAACCCCCAAGAATGGAACCCTTAACTTTAGGTTTCTTACACCATTTTGCTTCCACTTAAGCTATTGGTCTTGGACAAAAATACAAACTTTTAACTCAAGAAAGGGATTTTTGAATTAAAACAAATACTTACCATTTTTACAACTAAAGATTTTGTAAGTTGAAGGCTTCAAATCTTCTTCTTTAAATTTTAAATATTTTATTAAATTAAAAAGTTTACAATTCATTTACGTTAAACCTTAGTTGTTCGATAACAAGTAACCTTGCCTAGGGATGCATAAGATCTCCACTCACATTTTACCATCTAAAACTGAGTGAGTTTTCTAAGATTTAGTCTCTCTTTGTGTAAGAAAATTTTCAAACCATGAAGAGAATGGGTAACAATCCGGCATAAAGCATTGTACTGTTGTAATTTTGTGGATTCCCGATTCCCAATGAATAGAATGAATAAATAAGTAAATAATCATGAGGTGGCGGCATGGCAGCATAACAAACAGACACATGGAAACCTTTCAATCGTCCCAGAGAGAGTGGAGCTCTAACGCCAGGAGCACGACGATTCAGGGATAGAAGAACAGAAGACAGAGAGGCGCGCGAGACAGAGAGAGAGTGTGTGCGCGCGCGCATCAGTGAATTCCTCTCAGATCTATTTTCCACAGAGAGAGAGAGAGAGAGAGAGAGAGAGAGAGAGAGAGAGAGCATTGCGATCTATTGTAGCCATGGATTCCTCGTGTGTGTCCGCCTCCCTGCGACATTACCAATTTCCGCCTGCAGATTGCTTGTTCCCCCTGCTCTCGAAGCTCGTCGGCTATTCCATCATAGCCTCCTCAACTATCTGCAAGGTTCCCCAGGTATCAATCGCATCTCTTTCTTCGTTTTTCTTTTTTTTATTCCTCCTGAAAAGGGCATTGATTAACTAATGCCGGTCGAGCCATCCTTGTAACATGAATATGCAAATATGTGGGTTTCCTCTATAACCCGAAAAGACGTTGATCTCCAGTAGGTGTAATTTTGTCTGTTGGACAATCTGTAGTCTCCAGTAGATGCATCTTTCCCGTCATTTGAGCAAATTGTACTCTCCCATAGGTGCATTTTGTTCCGTGGTTCCATGTTTGACCATGTCATAGACATCTTAATCCCTTAATGGCAACTGTTGAAATCCTTTCCTGCAACATAGATAGAGTATTTGTTGGGGACAATCCTGTGCAGTAGTCCCACAGTAGGTGAGGTCAGCTATACCACAGCCAGCATCTCATCTCATGCATGGGTTCATGCGGCTGTTGTTGACCCTGGGCCAATCTTTGAAAGGGGATTTAACACCCTTTCTGTGAAGTAAGAAAAGACTATAAATGGATGAAGGTTGCAGCCAACGCATAGTGGAACTTCTTAAAGGCACATTTTTACTTGGACCCATATTCTGTAGAGATGCAGGAATGGAAATAGCTATTCGTCATGACTCGTTGCAGAGGGATCAATGTTCTGAAGTGCCTTGTCTAATATGCGAATATCCACATGAGTTATTTTTATCTTTATTTTGCTAATGATAAGCAGTCCCACATTGAACCAAGATATCCTGGTCTGAGACACTAAGTAATATTTTTACATGAGCAAAATTCTGTTATGTTCATGATTTAAATTTTATCAAATGATGGACCTTGCAATTTGTGGCTTTGTATGTTTTGTTAATGAGATAGTTACCATCTCTGTTTTTTATTGGCAGATATATTTAATATTGAAGAATAAAAGCATAAAGGGACTCAGTGCTGCTGCTTTCGAGTTGGAAGTTGTTGGTCTAACAATTGCCCTAGCATACTGCATGTTTAAGCAGCTACCATTTTCAGCATATGGTGAACTTGTTTTTATACTGTTACAGTGTAAGGAGTCATATCACGTACTAACGTTCTGACTTTCTCTTCGCCTCAGTTGGTTTTGGTTAAGCATAGGGGCTTCAAGACATATCTGACTCTTACTTTTTCTGGTCTTTGCAGCTCTCATACAGATTGCACTTATGTACTGCTACTCTCCTTTGTGTGTTGGCACATGGTTAAAAACTGGCATGTATCCTTGAAGAAGCAGGCAGTTAATTTAACTTTTTTAAGAAGATGGTCTAAATCTATCACTTGTGCACACATACCTGGTTTCAATGGAAAGACAGGTTCCTTTACTAATTGTGTAAAGAATCAATGTGAGTTGCTCAGAAGAAGCTGCAGCTTATTGTTTGTTTGCTTTACGGCCTTGTAATTTCCTGAAAGAGAAGTACAGAAGTAGTAGGTACAAGAGTGCCAGCTGTCTTTATCTTGCTGTGTCTTGTGGTTTTCAATGAACTTAGGTATGGTCTACTTCTTCTTGTCTAACCAAAACAGAAAGATCTTCAATTCTCTGAAACACTATGGAGACTGACCAGTTTGATTAGGGCATGGTATATTGGTGAACTCCATTCCATTTCTTGGTGATACAGGAGAACTTTGCACTAGAAAGAGCCAGACCTGATTGATTTATGAGCTCTTGCACTATGGGTCTATGCATGGACGGGATAGACCTAGAATTTGATTGATGCTTAGTACCAAAAGCTGAAGACCCTAGGCCTTGTTACAACATTCCATCCACATGACCCTGGCCTTGGCAGTGAGTACAATATCTATTCTTTTAGACAAATGCTGCCAAATAGGTTTCATTTCTTTGGTTTCCTTTGAAAAAGGGGTGTCACACCTTTTCAGAACTTGCCTTCACTTTTTGAGAGAGTTCTTGCCACCTCAAGATATCCCATTCAAAGAAGAGGATATGAGAGTCCCCTTTAAAATAGGCAATGGGGAGGTGGTCTTTTTGTTGACTTGGTCATGCAGTTGAGCATAATGCAACAACAGACATTCAAACTTGCATAAGGCTGGCAATTGGGCAACAAGATTATTTGCTGCATGAAGTGAAAGTATTTTGAGGACAGGTTGTTTAGAAATAGTGTAACTTGATTGTTATCTTGACTTCAGTGTGCTAGTAGCAGCAAACGCGGTGAGTAACTGCCTATATTTAGCCAACTTGACTTTTTGATTATCCCCTTCTTTAACGGGGAACTCTTTTAGCTCATGATTGAGATTGATATGCATAGTGGTCAAGAGGATGACTTTAATGATTAAATGCTAGGGAAAAGTACTGTAATTGAGAATCTCAAGAAGTAACCCATGCATCAACTTGACATTCACTGTGGCATTGCCAGCCTTACATTGATGGATATTATTGTGGTGGGCAAGTGGAGGGTCTGACATAGGCTATAGATGAACTATTAGGTTTCAATGACCTTGAGATTGAAGCACTCATTGTATGAGGTTTGACCAAGTTGTAAAATTCAATTTGTTAACATGAGTCTTGTCACTCAAGCCATAACAATAGGAGTGTTCTTAGTGGTGAGTAGGGAGAATAAGATGGATTGGAGTACACTTGGGGATTTACTCCAAAGTGTGCATTGATGAGGTATGCACCATGGATCCAAATGTGTGATTGGGCATAGACATGGTCATTGTATAAATAGCCTAGGGAGGATAAATAAGTGCACTATAAGCATGGGATGGATATCCCTATGTTAGAGTGGCCCATTGAATATGTGAAGGGACATCATAAGCAGAGAACCAATAATCCTTGTGTTATGGGGGCAAAAAGAACTTGGCAAGAACAAGGATTATTATCTTTTAACTTTCAAGGAATTAACTTGAAGAAGAAGAATAACTTGATTCTTTATTGCAAGAAGAGGAATTACAACAATATACTTCTTGATACAAGATTGATACAATGGTGTTTACAACAAAGCTAGATTCTTGATGCAAGACTAGATCAAAGATAAGATAAGACAAAACTGGAGTTATATGGCTTGGATTGAAACTAGAGAGGACTTACCTCGCAGGAGTCTCACAATTGGCATTGGTAAGACTAAAGGGCTTGCAGCCCAAGACCCCTATTTATATACGAGTTGAGGTGATCAAGGAGAAGCGTTCTATATGATGACATCATTGCTGACATAAGCGATAACATAAGCAATGTTGGTGTAAGTGTCGATGCAAGCACTCTTCTAGAACCTTAAATTTTAGGATCACCTAGAACTTTCCAGAAGATATATGTTTCTTGGTATCCATGACATTATTCTCTCCTTTAGTGATGAGTTCCATGAGGAGTGGTGGGGTTTCTTGGTGGTAAGACTCTTGGCTTCAATGGATGTCGTTGATGAAACTCCTTTACTTTAGCAATTGCTCAACAAAGATGGGAGGTTGGTTTCCATGTTCCCTCACTAGCATCATAGCCCTCTTAATGAATAAGGTGTTTAAGCCTTCAGTGAGAAATTTTGGAATTAAAAATAGTCTCGACTTTGTACTCTGGGCGACCTTCAATTTCAATAGGTGATGGTGGTTGTAAGTTTCTTTTCCTTATTGAGGATGTATAGCAAGGTTCCAAGATCAAGACATGGAATGTTGGGTGAATTCTCATGGACTGTTACTAGAGACAATAAGTGACTTGATTCACTTGGCCAATGATCTTGAATGGCCCAAGTCTTTGATAATCTAGCTTTTGGGATGGGCGAAAAGAGCATCAATCTTGTCATAAAAACCAAACTCGATCTCCAATATTGTAAGTTGGATGTTGCATCCATTGCCAATTGGCATTGTCTTTATGTCTTTCTTGGGCTTGTCAAATACATGACTTTAACTCCTTATGGATCTTTGATAAGTGTTTAGCTAGATCTATAGCTGCATGATTTTTTATTGGGTGACTTATACAAATGTCCATTTTAGGGTGACTTTCATAGTTGGCAAAGAATGGAGTTTGCCCATTAGAGCTACAACTAGTGTTATTATAGGTGAATTTAGTCAATGAAAATAAATCCATCCAATTATCTTGATGATAGTTGATTGTACCTTGGAGAGATTACTCCAAGACTTGATTTAGTCTCTTTATTTCTCCTTTCATTTAAGGGTGGTTGACCAAAGAGAGGTTGGTTTGGACATCTAGGGACTTGAGGAGACTTTTCCAAAAAACTTGACACAAATTGTGGTCCTTGATATGAAACAATGACATTTGGTAACCCATGATAATGGTGGATATGTTCAAGGCTAGTAATTGTCTTGTGGTGGGTAGGGATAAAATGTGCCATCTTGGTAAATCTGTTAGCCACCACAAGAATGGAATTGAACCCGTTGGAAAAAGGTAGATTAGTGATGAAGTCCATTGACATAGATGACCAAGGGTGATTAGGAATAGGCAAGGGGTGGAGCAATCTATGAGGTCGATGGTGAGAGACTTTGGCTTTGTTGTATGTATAACATGTGTGAGCAAAATCTTTGACTAAATTCCACATTTGAGGCCACCAATAGTCTTGAGAGATGAGCTTCTATTGTTTTATTGATCCCAAAATGTCCTACAGTTGGAAGGTCATGCCTTGTTTGAAGTATATGTAATTGAAGCGATCAAGGTGATACATACAATAGTCCTTGATAATAGAGCATGTCTTCTGTTAGAAGAGTAAAACATGCAGCAGTATAATCTAAGACACAAGATGGAGGAAAGAGACAATGCACAAGATGTAACTAGGAGAAGGAATCCACTATGACAAGAGCCCTTCCTCTAGTTTCACCCCCCACATTGCCATACAATTCACCTCCCCCACAGCCCCCAGTGGCTGCCCAAACTGCTTCCGTTCTGTGTTCGAGGCAGCATCAATGTGCTGTGCTTGTAGGAAAAAACCCAGATCCAACGATGTCATCTGCTGCAGCCCGCCCCTACCTCTACTTTGGTCTGCCACCCCCAATGCAACCAGCACCTGCGCACAGTTCGTCGCTTGCTTCTGCTTATATGACTTGTACTACACTAGGGACTGAATGGTATCGGGGTCGATCTTATGCAGCTGTGCTGGACCAGCATGGTGCCACCAGTTGTGCCATCCCCAAAAGCTTGAAACGAAGCAATGGGATAAGGTTTAGGCACTACCCCACTTAGGCACTTCGGATACAGCTTGTAAGATCTTTACTAGCTTTTGAAAAATTTCTGAGACCAGCAACACGTTCTTACATAAATTGCATGCCATCCTAGGTATGAACTATTAGGAGTTAGGAAACTAGCAATGCTAGAAATAGCATCAGCCCTCGTTGACTCACATAGCACCTTCACCTGCACTTTGCCTCTCAGCCACTTTTGTATTTCTGATTCCCAATTGCTCACAAGACATGGTGTCACTATCAATACCCTTTTTGCTATTGGAGAGTCATTAAAGCCTTGCTTCAGCAGCGTCCAGAGCAATGTGATGGACTGCAATGTTTTGCCCAGGCACATATCATCAGCAAGTATACAGCCTGCAAGATCTTTACCTTTCCTTCTAAACCACATACTGCCAAATGTTCCTGAGTTCTTCCATCCTTACAGGCTTGATCAGATAATCACAAGCTCCATGGGTTATGCCTTTCATGACCTTTGTCCTCTTCGAACGTATAGGTAAGTCCTGTTGTGGTGGTGTCCAATGACCCAATATCAGTCAGCGGTAGTATTTCAGAATTGCCAAATTTACTTTCATATTCTTCTCCTGTCAAGGGCAACTGCCCACAAGTGACCCATACACAATGGCATTGATTGGTTCAATGATAGTCATCTTTGTCATGATTCATGCAGTCTAAATGTCTCTCCAAAATTTTGAAAGTGTTCTTTTGCCCGTACCTCAATTAAGATCAATAAAAGTAGGTTCCTTGATACCCTTTTCCCATGCTAATTCTCAAGAAAACCAAAACTTCTTCACCCTTGAGTCTTCAAATGTTGTTGTTTTTTATAGTTACTTGCTTTTAATTCAATGCAATTGTGTCCTATTCAAAAAAACATGCTTTGAGAATGTTTTTCATAGTTATTGCTTTTGATTTAGTGCAATTGTGTCCTATTCGAAAAAACATGCTTCGAGAATGTACTCAAATGCTTAGTCACGTGTTGAGAAAAAAATGCAAAGATTGGAACCCATGCCATACAATCATACAAGCAATGCTTCACACGAAAAGATGGATGGACTAAATAAATAGTGCCTAGCTTATCTACATGTGCTTGTGTGTTATGCAAAATGCAAACAGAATTCCTTAATTATTTTACGATCCTTAACCTCGCCTCTCATCACTTAGCAAGACAAATATTGTACTTCTCTCCATCCCCCAAAATCTCACAATCTCTCAAGAAAATAATGGTCCTCAAGATGTTGACCACAAAAACAATCCATCTCACAATTGAAAGCGTCCTTCACAACCCTCAATTTGACCCATCTACCTTTCCCACTCATCCAACATGTAGCCGTCACCCGATAGGAATAGTTGCAAGTGCTTTGGGAGTCAATGAAGGCCATTGGACAAGGTCACTTGCCACAAAAGTGGATTCCAAAATGAAGCAATGCGAGTGCATCACATGAGGTAGCAAATGCAAAGACTTCAAATGGCTAGTCTAGTGGCAATGTGAGCAGAATAGGACACGAATCCTATGAATGAAACAAGGAAGTCAAGCAATAAACAACCTTGAAAGCATCAATTATACGTAGGGATGCACACATGGTACAACAAAATGCAAATCTACATGCACTGTTCAAAACAACATCGACAAGCATATTTCTATCAACAAACCTTAAAGATTTGATACCATGTTAGAAGAGTAAAACATGCAACGAAATAATGAAAGACACAAGATTGATGAAAGAGATAATGTGTAAGTTGTAACCGGGAAAAGGAATCCACTATGAAAATAGTACAATGGTTGAGTGCTAGCTCATATACTCCACAAGCTCCCTCTCTCCACATCAAGAATTTGCAAGTGAATGGATAATGGACTGTATCCACACTCCCTTCTTCTATAGACAAAATTAAAGGAGTTGTCGTATCACAAAATAGGTTGCCCAAGTACCAAATAAAGAATAAAGAGTGTGCCCATAAGTTAGGCCATGGATGCTTATAAACCTGTGATGTGACCACTTCTAATGTCTTCAACTTTTTGGAAACCTTCAACACTTGAACAACCTTTTTGAAAATTTTGCTTGATATTCTGGCAAATCATGTTGAGAAACCCATTCATTCAGTTCATTTCTTTTTCTTAATTTCTTTTGGTTTCATGTTTACATCCCCAAAAAGGGTTGGGCACCCACATTTTGGGGTGCCACTTAAGACTGTGCAATGCCTGTCACATGTTGCATTGACTCTCTTCATCTATCATTCTTCTCTTTGCTCCTTAGGCTCTTTGCTGCTATTCTCACCCCACCTTGGAGGACATTACAGTTCGTGGACTATTCTTTCTTACTACCTGCTGCTAGGTACCTTGTCTTTTCATCTGCAGGCTGCATTTTGGAGCAATGCAGGTTGTCTAGCTGTCCACATTCTTCAAGTTGGTTGGCAACAAATTTTCCAATATCGGCAACCAGATTATGTGCAAATTAGACCTGCGTATTGGTAGTTGGTTTGTCACCAGGTGGTGATACTTTTTGTAATTGCTTTTCTTATTTACTTATATAAATATTTTATTTTTCTTTTCTTTAGTTGCTGTTGCTTTTTACCCCCAGAGTTCTCTTGAATTAAGCCAGGATCTTTGCATGGCTAGAAGAGGCAGCCTTTGGCACAAATAGGACTAATGGTTTGTGTGAGCCTCGGGACCAGTTCCATATTGAATAGGCACTGAAGAATAGAATGCCAGTGTTTGGGATTCTGTGCTTAGCCACTGGAGATAGTGCATGACAATGAGCCTGGCCAAGATAGAAGATGCACATGTGAGAATACTCATGGAATAAAAGTCACCGTAGTTGAGCCACATTACACTTTTTGATGTGGTTGCAATGATAAAAATTGCTCAGAACAACTTGAGGAATGCAGGGGTCACCATTCCTAAAATTTAGGGAGTTACTATTTTTGGACCCCAGAATCTGTTCTCGTCATTATCTTTGTTTTTGCACGAGGATTAATTCTCTGGTCTATGTCAAGGTCAAATTTTGCATCGATCATGAAGAATTTTAGACCAGAAGGTTTAAACAGAAAAATTGTTACATGTATGCCATGTGTCACAATTTGGGTACAAATTCTCAAAAGAGAGAGAGAGTATTAAAAAAAAAAAGTAATAGGCATGAGGGACAGATCTGAGAGTGAAGTTTTCAAGGTTTGAGGGCAGATTGTTGCAAGTATATCAGCTATGGAGAGTACTTCTTTGTCTCTGACTCATGTACGGAGGTAGAGCTTACTCCCTCTGGTCAACTCTCTCTCTATTCTTAGAGGAAATGCTTTGCATGATGGGTTGATTCCATTGAATGTACAGTTCTGTGTTTTCTTTGCTCTTTTGGTGAGGCAAGAGCCTCACTGTTCAGGTTCAGGAGCAGCTGATTGCTCCTCCAATGCAGGAACTAAAGAAAGTGTTGATCACGCCACACAAGAACAAGGTTTTCAGCTCTGATTTAGTGCTGTTTGTGGGACTGTTTTACTGTTGGAATGATGCAGGGTTAAAGGGATTGTAGTCCAACTGGTATGGAACAGATCTGGAATGGAATAAGACTGAGAACAGGTCAAGAAACAGGTGAAAAACAATAAATACAGAGTTATGCAGATTGCAATTCTACACTTGAATTCTTGAGTTATGCTCACAGAAAATGTTTTCCTACTTGGGATGTTGTTATGGATATGTTGTACTGTCCTTATGCAACTGAAATTTACTCAGAAAAGATAAAAGCCAACAGTTCACAGGTTTTGTACTTTGGAATATCTCATTTGTAACTTTCCATTTCGGGGCCAATCTGGTGGAGCGAGGGAGTGAGGTCTCTGTTTGTGTGTGTATGTGAAAAGACCAGGTATTAATTGAAGGGACTACTGCTTTATGTGAGTCATAGACCAGTTTCATGGTCCCTTTTCCAGCGACACGTGGCTTTTGGACCTGCATTTTGCAGCTGGTGATTATCTTGACATTGCATTTTCAGCTTGTTGCAGGCTGTCCTGTCGTCCTACATTATGTGGAGCCGGTGGTTGCTGATTTCTTTCTTTCTCCATTGTGATAGCACTTGAGGACTAGTTCCGCTCCCTCTACAGCTGTCCTTTACCATTCAACATTTACCTCGATACCCTACTTCTCGGACGACTACGTTTTGCTCCCTTGATTGTGTAGATTCCCTTTAGTTGCTACTGTTTGATTAGCCGAGACAGTGCATTCATCTTAGAGCTTTCCTCCATTGTATTAGCATGATTCAGTGTTCACATTCTTCACTTTTCTTTTGAGTTTTCTTCTCTCGGCGTTTGTCGTATACTCTGTTTCTCTCCATAAATCCTACTCTCTCTGATATGGTACCAGTCCCTACTGTCTTGTCACTTTTCTTGACATGGTTATCAGAGCAAAGGTGTTGAGAGAGCTAAAGATCTTCTTCATTGGTGAAGACAAATGTTGTGGGATTGACAATGCTTTCAGATTCCCTCTTATATCCATTGCCTCATTGGGGGAATACCATTATTTTCTCCCTCTCACTCTCCCTTTATAGGTTGGACACACTAGTTTTACAACTTTTCCATAAATAGGACAGACCACTGGGTGCTCCTCTTGTGGCAAGAATGGTTATATCACTGAAGATTCTCGACATCGACCTTTGTTTCCTACTCCATCGGAGTATGTGCGTCTTTCCTTGGCACTCCTTGTGCCACCTTACACTTCTATGCGACATAGATCATTTTGTATTGGCTTAAAAATTTCTATCCTCAAGGCAACAAGATAGACACAATGCGAACTAAGCCCTTGCAAGCAAAAGGAGGCCCTAAGACCCCATTGAAACTAACCTTCCTTCCGTGGATGGGCAGTAATTCCCTAATTACAACTTAGTTACAACAATAATATTTATTACAAAACTGAGAAATGCAAATTAACTTATAATCTTGGACAATGGATATCCTTTTGGCCTTAAAATTGACGCCCCTTTCGGTATTTATTTAACTTAATTGAAGAAGAAGTTGATGTACAATGGAATTCTCCCAATCCCTTTTGATATGCTAACTCCCCTTACTGTCCAAAATGGCTAGCAAGTCTTTAATCTGATTTGCCCCTTGATTCAGATAGTCAATTGGCCTTCACCCGCTTTGATGGAGATGGAAAATGCCCCAAATTCATTGATTTGTTGGTCCCTCCACTTGAATTTGACTAAAAACAGCTTTAGCTCTGTTGAATCCAAGTCTTGGAGCTTTCAATTTTTGGCACGCTTCTCGAGACTGCTGCTAAACCCTAATTTTTGCTTTGCAGATTAGGGTTTTCTGCTTTGCAGATTAGGGTTTTCTGCTTTGCAGATTAGGGTTTACAATAGAGAAACTTGAAACTTCTTAGCCTATGGTAATCTCAATGTTGTAATCTTCGAAGCAAGGTTGGAAGATGAGAGAGAATGCTGAGGAGAGAGAAAAATCAGACTTTTTTCGCGAAGAATTGAAGAAAATTTGTTATTTTTTGTTATTGCCGTATCTCAACTGCTTGTAGATGCAAAGAACTGAAGAAAATGAGCCACTTACTGTTGTTGCCTTGCCTCAACAGCCTATAGATGCTGTCACCTGTTGTTGATTTGTCTTCTCCTACCCTTGGCTGCCTCAAAAGGTCCTCCAATGACTGCGAATCAGATCAACATCTCCTTTCTCTCTCTTGCAAGCTGAATATACTAATATGCCTCTCTCTAGTCTTTAAAGACGTTTTCAGTCTCGCATTGGCATTTTTGACAAATGATAGCCTTTCCAAATGGTTTTCCCTAGCATTATCCATAATTAAATATTAATTTTCAGTCTTCAAATACTGAAAATTAATTTGATAATTATTTCGGTGCCCTGAAAAATAATCTGACAGGCCAATAATTAAATTGGCTAGGCAACTTCCATTTTCGAATGTCTCTGTGCCATCTTTGACCATCAGATTGGCGTTAGGTACCATTAAACACCACTTCTCTAGTGTCGCCAACTGACACCTATGGCCAAATGAATGACCTAGGTTAACAACTGGCACCAAATACTACCAAGTACTTGTGCGGTATAACTTATAGCAACTTTTGCCTTTGACATCTCGTGATTTCCTCGTGTCTTGGGCTTGTAAATTTACTCTAACCCTAGTTACACCTCACATGTGCAATGTTTACTTAACTATGTGATTAAAAAGTAATCCACATGTTAAGTAAGGTTTCAAAAATACACGTTCTCATGACACCCCACAAGGCGATAAGTCCTCTTGGAGACCATTACCATGTGTTACAGAGGTTTGCCCCACCTATTTTTGGGTCCAGTGGCTTCCACGGCCTGCAGTTCTGTAGTTTGCTCCTTCAAGAGATGGTGGTTGTTTGACTCCTTTGACTTCCTTGGCTTGCGGTTCTGCAGTTTGCTCCTTCGAGAGATAGTGGTTGTTTGACTAATTTGACTTCCTTGGCTTGGCAGTTTGCTCCATGGAGAGTTAGAGGCTGCTGCCCACATGTGGCTCCATAGAAGCTACCTATTTTTCTTGCTTTCTTAAATGGCTCCATAGACACAGACTTTGATGTGGGCATTGAGGAGTTTGTGTGATGTCCATCTCTCCCATCCCTCTTCTACTCAATTTCTAGAGGCCATCTTTTGGTGTCATTTGGCTTCTAGTTCCTTGGAGCCCCAGATACCTTCTTCAGCAATGTTGGTGGCATTTTCTTCGTCCTTAGACGCTTCGGAGGCCGTGATTCAAGAGTTTGTAGATTCCCTCTCTCTCTTAGAGGGGGAGTTAAGAGGGGGATCATCTTTCTTTGCCTTGGGAGGAGGGGGGGGATTGCGTTTTTGCAGCTGGTCCCTTCTCTAGGGACACATGGCTTCTAGTTGAGGGCTGACCTGCGTTTTGCAGCTGGTGATCATCTTGAGGCTGTGTTTTCAGCCTATTGCAGGCCGCCTTGCTGTCCTACATCATCTGGAGCCAATGGTTGCTGATTTTCTTCTTCCTCCACTTTGACGGCAGTTGAGGATTGTGTTTTGTTTCCTCTATAGCTGTCCTTCACCATTCATCATTTACCTTGATACCCTATTACTCGGAGAATTACATTTTGCTCTTTTCACTGTGGAGATTCCCTTCAAGTGTTTTGCTTGATCAGCCAAGAGAGTGTAGTCATCTTAGAGCTTCGCTTCATGGTGGTAGTATGATTTATTCAACTCAATTCAATGTTCATCATTCTTCACTCTTCTTTTGAGTTTTCTTCTCTTAGTGTTTGCTGTACACTTTGTATTTCTCTCCACAAATCTTACTGTCTCTTTGATTTGGTATAAATGCACACCCTCTTGTTACTTTTCTTAGCAAAGTGATCATTGGAAAGTTTTTTCTTGAATTATAGAAGGAAGGTTGGATCTTTTGGAGCATTGCTTGTTATTAGCAAAGTTGGAATTGTTTTGGTTTCAAAAGAACACAATCTTGTTGGTCATGAATTGCATCTTCTTTCTTAGGTACAATATGGGGGCATCAAGATAATGCATCTAGTTTTCCTTATTGGTTGCCAGGTAATGTAGATCTTCGTACTTGTAGCTTCTTATTAGGACAATAGTGAGCAGTATGCCTAGATCCTCCATGATACAAATACAATACAAGAGCACATCATTGTTGCTTCTCTTGTGGTGACAATGGCTTGAATCAAGTCGAAATAATTTGCATCGTCTCAATATTGGTTTCTTGTTTTCCTTGGGAGATCATTGAGTCGTGGTATCTAGACTTAATGAAGCCCCATGGAGCTTCTCTTGAGGTTTCTCAAATTGTCGATTATCACACTCTATTACTCGAGAAACGGAGTTACTTAATGTGTGAACCTTTGGCATTGTCAATAAAACACCTTTTACATTATCATTTAGTCCCTAACGAAGTTGGCTAGTAAAATAGGCCTCTGCCAAGTCAAATCACAAGTGAGTTGTCGGAATTCAGACACATAATGGTATAGATTCTTGACATAGACTTCTTATTCTGATCTCAACAACTCTAGCTCTATTAGTCTCTTCGAAGGTATCGGGGAATTCTTAAACAAAAGCTTTGGAATCATAAAGTAGATAAAAATGAACCAATAGCTCAATTGTAATGAAATATAATCAATTATTACTTAGAATTGACCTCAAAATGTTTAAAGCTATGAAATTACATGAACCAATTCAAACTACACAATGCATAGAAAATAATACATGAAACAAATTGTACTTGATTTCATCCTACACACACACCAGAAGACTAGCCTGCACCTATGAGCATAAATATATAAAAGGCACAATCATTCAAAAATTACCTCAAAGAGATGGGCAAGGCTGTCCCAGATGCTTAAGTTCTAATATGTTTAGATATGTAGCTAATTGTTGCAAGATGCTTATATTCTAATTTGTTTGTATATGTAGCTAAGTATTGTAAGAAACCAGGACAACTAGCTTCCAAAATATACAAATTGGGACTCATAACTCTGGAACTCTTGGAGCAATGCTGGGAAACAAGTGAATGAGTGGTTAACTGAGGAAACCCCGCCCACAAGCTCAACCCTCCTTAATATCACAAAATAGTCAAATGATATATTTAGTAAAACTTGAGATTAAAGATCATATGTTTGACCACATTAATTCATATAGGAATAGCTTCTTACCCATTAATAGGGCAATACTTCAAGGACTAAGATTAAACATTAAAACGATATCTAAAGCCTTAGTTTTATTTGGAGATAGCATATATTTATATACTTCAAAAGAAGTAGCTATTGCCAAGCTTGATATACAACATACTAGTTACTTTCATGAGGGTTATGTGCTTTCTAGTTAACTTTTTTCCCTAACTTTGGGATGTCATTGGCTAGATTAAGTCAAAGGAAAGATTGAATTCAAGGACAAGAGGTTTCAACATCAAGGCAAAAAGTGGATAGAAATCTAGAACACAAATAAGGATCTTAGTTACTTTCAATTAGTACAAATTCTTTCAGTAGAAATAAGGGTAAAATATATCAGTATTTTACATTTTAAATATCACAAGGAACTCTCTCTCTCTCTCTCTCTCTCTCTCTCTCTCTCTCTCTCTCCCCTTCCACAACTTCTTACACTACTCGATTATTATATTAGTCCATCAAACCTTGCATGAATAAATATGGCTCAAAGAAGACAATTTCAAAAAGAAAATGAACTATTGGAACAAGTTCTCTAAGAGATGTTCATTAAGGGGGTAATTTAGCCACTTAAATGTCCTTGGGCTACTGAACCACATTTAGTTAAAAAAGATTCAAGAGTATCATTTCTATATTGATTACTATTCCTCACACAAAATAACTGAGCATGACATCTATCCTATGCTTGGAATATATGCTTTATTAGATGAATAAGGACAATCAAAATATTTGCATCTCTTGATTTAGCTTCTGGATATTGGTAAATCTCTATTAATAAGCAAGACTTAAAAAATCAATTTTTTGCATAACATAAGAGTGATGTGAACTTAGTAATGGGGACTTTGGACTTTTACATACACTAGGCTCCTTCTAACTTCTAGTAGATAAAGTGTCTACATTAGGAAAGTCTTAGTAGTTTATATGGATGATATTTTGTGTCACACAAAAACCTGGGAGGTGGATCTAAAAATGATGTAGTTTATTTAGATGATGTTCTGGGTTACACAAAAACCTAGGAGTGATAGCTAAAGGTTATAGAAGAAGTATTACAAATCTTGGATTTATATAATCTGAAATTACAACTTGAAAAGATTAGGTCGAATCAAGCACAATTAAATTATTAAGAAAATATGAACCCCAAAAGGGTCCTTTAGCTCAATATTTAATCTCCTTTCTAGTTAATGGATATTTAAGGTGGACAAACAATAAGGGACAGCATGCACTTCTTATCTAGTTTTTTTGAGGAGGTGAGGGGTCTTCTAAGGTGAAGTAGTTTCAACAAGGACCCCCTTTTCTCATGAATTTCCATGTCTAAAGGTGTGCCTTGAGCATGTAAGCTAACTTTGTCATGGTCAACATAGACCTTGACCAAGAAAGGGCTGTACTTGAGAGGAGCATGCCGACAAGCCCTACTTGAGAAGCATCATCAGGATAGCATTTGGGTTGCATGTAGATGAACAATTGTGCCTATTGCAAAAAGCCTCTGAACTTTGATTTGGTCACATCAAGCTTTTCACGTAGGCTAACCTCTAGCTCCTTCCTATAACTAGGAGGACAATTATAAGATGTCAAAGGACCTTCTTGATGTTGACTTGCCTCTTGGAGTTCTTTGAGATGAATTTGAAGGTCTTGGATGGCTAACCCCAAAGCTTAGGGTTCCTTCGTTTGTAATTGTGTATTATTCTTACGAAGTTCTTGAATTTTTTCTTTAACATTCTTTCCATCACTGTATCCATCATAATGAGGCAAGATCAAGTAGGAGTCTTGCGAAATTGATTCTTTATGTGCAAGAAGAGGTATTACAACAATATACTTTTTGGTACAAGATTGACACAATGGCGTTTACAACAAGGTTAGATTCTTGATACAAGACAAGATCTTGATACAAGACTAGATCAAAGATATGATAACACAAGAACTAGAGATACATGGCTTGAACTAGAACTAGAGAGGACTTACCTCATAGGAGCCTCATAAACGGCATTAGTAAGACTATAGGGCTTGTAGTCCAAGACCCTTGTTTATACTAGAGTTGAGGAGGTTAAGGAGAAGCTTCTAGATGATGATGTCATTGATGACATAAGCGATGACATAAGGACCAGAACTAGAGATAACTTACTATTGAGCTTAATATGCATTATATGTTGCCCCTTGAATAGCCCCAAAAATGCTCATTCAATGAAAAAACCCTAGAACAGGGAGCGGTTCGAGAGAGTTAAAAGAGGGAGAGATTCTAGATTGTTGAGGACTCCAAACTTGCTATAAATAAGCATGTTGTCCTCCATCCTGTCTTAATCTCATTTTTGTAGGTTTCAGGTGATCTAGCTTTACTGCCCACACCTTGTTTGTGGAGGATATCTTAGTTGAGGCTGCCCGACATTGTTTCCATCCATCTGGCACTTGTTTCTAGCTTCCATCATGTAGTCTACATTGATTTTTCTTGTGTTTGCTGATTAGCCACATCGTCTACAGTTGGGGACTTGTTGAATTGTTATGTTTATAATGCTGTTGCTATACGGACTTCCATATCATCATACCTACGTTTTTTGCTGCTGTCAGCTTGCCACGTCATCGAACCTGTGTTTTGCTGTCATCAGCGTGCCATGTCATTATTAGCTGGCTGCATTTGCTGGTTTTCTCTCTCCTTTACTTGCCTGATATTGATCCAATATCTCCATTGCTGTGTTTCCTATTGTCCGACATCTTGGAGGTTGCCTTGCTGTGTTTTGAGATCCATCAAGAGTACGATACATCATACACTCTCTAGCTCATTACCTTTGACTCGTTCCTTGAGACACCAGAGTTCAAGGCTAAGTGTTCATTCCTTGTATGGTTTGTTTGCTGCATGAGCATTGTATATTCAATATTCATTCACTTTTTCATTTAGTGTATCATTGTCTTTGAGTTATCCTTAACCCAACAGTTTTCTATATTGAGATTATGCTTTGTTGTATGCTTTTATTTGTGTTTTTGTGTTAGAATATTTCTTTACATGGTATCAAAGCTGAGTACTCTTAAAGAAATCTTGGCCTTGATTTGAAAGCTTATCGCAAAAGCTAGAACCATAGAATAAAAGATGACTTCGGATACATCTTCACCACATCACAATGCCTCCAAGCCTAACACATCGAGATTCGAGCTAGAGTGGGTTACACAGTCTGCTCCGTAAAGATCCAACATAGTTGGAGAGTCATCGTCATGGAGTCCCTCTATCTTATGAGATTACGCAAGCTGACTATGATAATATCTTGATGTATCTTGGAGCTCAATTGCAGATTGAAGGTAAATCTGAGTTTTCCCCTTTAGATTTGGTACATTAGTCTAACGATTTTGTAGGAAGGATGGAAGCTCCACAAAGGCTGGCCATCTTGACGTGCCAAATTGACATGGAGTAGAAACCTCTCATTTCTCTACTATTTTCATCTCCATCTCTACCTCTTTCATCTCTTCCATACTTATCTCCACTTTCATTGGTGATTGCTCCTTTATATTTTCCTTTCACTTTTATATGTCATGGTCAATTTGATTTTGGTGAATCATCTTTTTCATCATTTGCATTTAATGGAAAAGGGGAACCTAACTTATTTCCCATTGCTACACCAATTACAAACTCATTTAATCTCCCACCCATCCCTCCCTCATCTTCCATCGTACACTTCTTTTAGTATCCGTTAAGTGCATTCCATTACACTTCACATACCACACCCGGGGGACTCCTCACACTTAGGTACAACCTATCCAAGCCGTATATTCGTGATAGAGGCTCGTTCTCCCCCCACACACTTTCGGGCTATCCCTCCATAGGAATAGCTTTGAGTATGGAGCATTTGGTACCACAATTTGCCAACATGGCTTTACCTTGCGAACCACTTGCTCATTCTGTAATACCCCAACCGACATTTGGACAGGGTTTACATGTCTCGGTGCTTTCCACCTCCACTGACACCTTATGAAAACATTCATGTTCTAGTGAAACACTCATTGGATACCCATAATCTATTTTTGCCTATCCACCTCTGCCTCGTGTTTCTTTATCTTCTCCACCTTCACTAGCTTTTATACACTATACGTATCCATCTTCTTAGACATCTCACGATTCGTCTTCATTAGCCAAGTATGCATTTAATGATAATAGTTGTTTTAGTGGGTCTAACTATACTACTTGGTTAAATTTGACAAAGCATGTCCTTGACTTCCATAACATATGGGATATTGTGTAGGGGTTGGAACCCCAACCTGATCCTGCACTTGTTCCATTTGAGGTGGTTTGCTCATGGAAGGTTAGCAACGCCTTCGCTATTGTTGAGCTAATGCAAGGCTTATTGCCTTACATTTTGAACTTTAGTACTTTGACTTACATCTGAGCATTGGAAACACTTGACTAATCACTATATGGCTCAAGATAGGACCCATCGCATAAACTTGGACCACGAGTTTCAGAACTTCAAAATCAATGCTTTCACATTCTATGAATTTGAGTGTTAGCTACTGTGTTACACTTAGCTGTTCGATCGATTTCATGGGACATCTCTTGTAGGAGGGCTCTTGTTACTTCTTTTCTGAAGGGGCAACAAGGGGAGGGCTAGCAAACTCAAAATTCTACTCAGTCTCAAAATCATCTAGTGAGACCCAAGGGAACGTCTAGTCATCTCTCAAACCCGGGCGGTAGAATGTATCGAAGAAAAATTAGTATTGTTAACATTGTCAAAATGTTGGCAATTTTGATGACAAGTGTCGATCAAAGGCTCGAGGCACATAACCAAAACCAAAGTCCTAGACCATCGCCTCTCAAATAGCTAACACCAACAGGGGAGGTAGGGTGGTGGCAACCAATCTGAGGGGCAGTGGAGAGGTCAAACTCACATTGCCATTGATCAACTATCACAGTTGACAATGTTATCAATGCGAGAGGGTCTATTGGACTGGATTGTAGAGGCCCAAATTGTCTCCATAGAGACATTTGAAGATGCGAGTCTCATCCACATTTGCGAATTACCTCTCGACGAGGTGACTGCAAAGGCCCACTCGTCATAGCCGAGTACTTCACCTACTCCTTTGATTGTGGACAGTGGAGCTACTCATCATATGACCCCCATAGAGGACATTTTCATCTCGCAAGGGCCACAGTCGGGAGGATCCGAGTTGATAATAACTCCACAATGAAGATTTAGGCCTCATAGTCAGGTTAGTTTTGCCGCTGACTAGGGCCCAAATTGTCCTACATTGGATGATGTTGTTAGATCCATTTATCCTCAGTGTGCGAACGCACATTATTGTATGTAAAGTGCATGCTTAGGTGTAAACACCTTTTACACCACTTAACGTTTAATAAGGATTAAAGGTGTAGTGGATACCTCAGCCTATATATTCGGACCCTATCACTTTTCATCACAAACTATCACATCAATCTATTCAGCTTGTTGTGTACTTGCAAGAGTTGTTTCTTTCTCTCTCTCTCTCTCTCTCTCTCTCTACCATGGAGCTTCACCCTCCATAGCTTGGTGGTCCATCTTCATGAACTCCATACCCTATAGTGGTATTAGAGTGGGTCTTATTTGTCAAATAGAATAGGCAGCTTGCTTGTGTATTGAAGAAGAAGACAAGAAGAAAGAGGAGGTCTGCAGCCCACGATTGTCACTGCAACAACAAAAGAAGAAGAAGAAGAAGAATAAGAATGAGAAGGCTGTCTCGTACTAGTCGTAAGCTCATAGCTGCACTTGTCACTTCTACCTGACACGTGTTGCTACTTGCCCATGTGAAGGAAACTGCTAGGGTTTGCACTGAGGACACATAGAGTGTACGACCACGATAGAAACACAAAGAGACAGACACAGACACAGAGGGCAAAACTCATAACTCAAACACAAACAGAAGAAGGAAGAGAGAGAACACAACTCTGAAGTGAATGAATGCTGTAAATGAATGTAAGAGTGTACAGTGTGCTCAAGGGCAAAGCAATGCTGGAGTGTGACGTCCACCGAAGACGGATCCCAAGTTTGTGACCACCAGTCAGAGCGTAAGAGTGCTGAATAATGAATGGCAGCAGGCTGGTCACCAAAACGCAGTAGTTTGGAGATTAGAAACTAGTAAATGCAGCAATGCACCACTGATCAGAGGCTGGAAACTATGCACAATCTGTTGTAAACCGCAGGCTGAAACAATGTCTGAGAGTGTCAGGGCTTGCAATGCTGAAAATGTGGGCTAGTTGACCCTGGAGATGATGGACATCAGGTTGAATAGCAGTCTGGAGCAGTTGCCAGCAGTTGAGAGCTGTCGCCTACAGCAATGGACAGGCTAAAGATAATGTGGTTGCAGTTGATGATGGCTGGACAGCAGATGGAGGCGGGCTGTAAGCTGGAAATTGAGTGCCAACAGCAGCAGAGGGTGTGCGGGCAGGTGTAACCTGCAAACATGGATAATTGCTGAATGGGGGTAGCCTATCTATTTATAGATGTGGAAGGGCGCCCCAAAAATTAGGGTTTCCACTAAACTCTCTCGAACTGCTCCCCGTTTTAGGGCTTTACTCTAAAAGAGCATTTTTAGTGTGTTTTGGGGTTGTTTAAGAGGCTAATCAGCAAGTAATGCATATTTTAGCTCAACACCCCCTCTCAGGCCTAAAACTGAGCTGAAAGGTTAGGCCAACCATTGTGATGTTTATGTAACCCAAGGCGTCCCACCCCAAAGCAGCCAAGGCATCGGACAAAGGGTGCACGTCGGTTGTCTAGTGGTCTACCAAGACTACAGAGGTGATGGTTATCGTACCAAGGGAATCCAAGTAGTCACCCCAGAGAGGACAGGGCATCGGACAAAGGGTGCACGTCGGCTGCCCAGTGGCCTACCAAGCCCTACAAAGGCGGATGGAACTATATGATTTTTTTTTTTTTTTTGGTTTTTGAATAAGTGAAGGAAATTTGATGGATGCGGCCGATTGAGTAAAAGTGACCCAGAAGACAGGAGTAGGGAGGGTACACCCAACACATCACAAAACAGTACAAGCTAACCCATCCACTCAGTGTGTCGATGACGAGGAAAAATATGTGATGAGGTATCCATATGATAAAGAAGGATGGTGGTGTGGTAACAACAGCCACTGGTGGAAACAGCTTAGGATCCGCGCAAGTGGTGCTCTACACAATGAGATGCAAAGTATGCTACATGCTGAAGAATGCTCATGCAGCAGGTGCCACTTGGACAGTATCCCTTGTGGAGAAATTGTTCACTTGCCCAAGCGCCCTAGTACAAGGATTATGTAATCATGCAATGCAAAGGGTAAGGTACAACAGGGGGAAGAAGCCGATGTCGAAGACAAAGTGCTAAAGCTTGTAGAATACCAAGAAGGGTAGGAACCTCCTCTCAACCTAGATGTAGATGTCGAAGAAGGAAGAGGAGCCTGATATCAGTCTTCATATGGTGCCGAGAACCATAAGGAATGAAAGAAGATGAAGTGGATAAAGCACCTCGCTAGAAGAGCAAGGTAGAAGTCACCATCATGATAGCATCGAGAGAGATGCTGCATGATCCGCTTTGGGAGGGGAAACCACCATGCTGGAAGAAAAGCAAGCACTCCTAGGATGATGAAACCATGAAAGGAATGGTGCGCATCCCCACATCTCTAGCCCAGGGAGGACCAAAGCAATCTGCAAGTTAGCCCTACACTGAAAGACAAAACCGTGCAAAAGAGATGAGAATCTATAAACACAGAGGTTAGTGGTGAGATGTTCCAAAGCAAAACAGAACATAAAGAAAATCTAACTCAAAATAAATGCAATGAATGTGTATGTGTGCGAGTAAATGCAGCGGAAGACAAAAAAATAGAAAAACTAAGGATAATGAATCTTATGGGCCCGACTCTAAGAGTGCGAAAAATGAATGCTAGACTGACCTAGGATATCCGAGAGGACCTAGAGGCATGCGAGTCGAAGAAGGTGGCTACCATCGCGTATGTCCAGTAGTAGGGCTCTGCCAAGGGAATGCTTGACGAGATGAAGAGAAAGGTGAGATGGATGCATGAAGTGCAACGGGATTGGAACCTGCAGACCAATCAGCCAATCCCTCAGGGGTAGTGAAAGAGAGGGGCCGTTGAGGTTGTACTCAAGCCACATGTCCAACAACAACAACAACGGGTGCTGAAGGAGCAAATGAAGCAAGAGCGGAGGGCATAGCCTCATTGGACTGTGCAGTCGCAGCGGTCTACTGAGGCTTTTTAGGTGGAAGACGTTGGGCCTTGGAGCGACACTTCTCGCCCATATGGCCTGCTCTCTGGCAATGTGTGCAAAACCGGTTTTTCTTAGGGAGTTGTTGCCAGATAGGTCTAGATTCTTTGGTTTCATCTGAGGAAGAGGAGTCACCCTTTGATTGGCTTGCCTTCGCATCTAGCGAGTTCTTGCCACTAGTGGTTGTCCCTCCCAAAGCAGAGGGAACCAACCCCCTCTGCTTTGAATAAGACAGTGATGAGGATTTTTTATGGACTTGAGTATACAGCCTCGCGTAACGCAAGAACTCGCATCAAACTCATAGAAGGTTGGCAATCTAGGTTGGGAGATGATATGTTGAATGAAATTGAAGTACTTGTCGGGCAACTTATTCAAGAAGAATGTAACTTGATCGTCATCTGACTTTGAAGAGCTAGTAGTGGTGAACTCGGCAAGTAATCGCCTATATTTAGCCAGCTTGACTTTCAAATCATCCCCTTCTTTAAGAGAGAACTCTTGAAGCTCAAAGTCGAGATTGATGCGCCGAGTACGATCACGAGCTGCATAGCGGTCGAGAAGGTGACCCCAACGCTCTGACGCGAGTGGGAAGTGCTGCAACTAAAAGTGAAACTCAGGAAGCAATCCTTGCATCAGCTCAACATTGGCTGTGGCATTGCGGTCTCTCCATTGACAGATGTAATTAGGGTGAGCTAGTCGAGGGTTCGGCATAGGCTCGAGAGCAATGACGAGGTCCCAAAGACCCTGAGACTCAAGCACTTGTTGCATGAAATTAGACCAAGTGGTGAAATTTGACCCGTTAAAACGTGTCTTATCCGTGAAGGCATTCTTGGCCGTTGCAACAGGAGTGGTAGTGCTCGGAGATGGATAGTGTGAAAAAGTGTAGTGTGGGTAGGATGGGGGAGTGGAGTACAATTGGGAATGGGCCCCAGAGTGCCCACCAGGCATGTAGGTAGTGTGCAAGGTGGATCCATAGGTAGGGATGTGTTGACTAGGTATAGGCATGGTAGCCACATGAGGAACCCAAGGAGGTGGGACGGGGACACGAGAAGCAGATGGGAATCCTTGCGCAGGTGTAACCCAAGGAGAGTGTGAAGACGCACCATAAGCTGAGGATGGAAACCCTTGCGTATGAGTGGTCATGGGAGATGTGAAGCTGGGGATAGTGAGGGGGATACCCATCTCAATCGTCCCAGGAGTTATGATTGTGCTCCTTTGTTGAAAGGTGAGAGGCACTGTGTTAAAGGGTGGCATTCCCCCTAACGAAGTACCATGGTGCAAAGAGGTAGAGAATGGGGTGGAGAAGGAAAATGTGCTAGGAGCGGAGATGAAAGATCCAACCCCTAGGGTGTGTGATGCAGATGTGGAGTGTAATCCAAGGTTTTGGAAATATGATGAGAGGTGTGATATAGAAGAGGGTGGGATGGGAGGGAAGTGAGAAGTGTGCGTGATATGCTCAAATGAAACAGAAGTTGTAGATGTACCTGAATTTCGTTTGCTTCGTGAGCCCCCTCTATTGAAGTTCACATACGCAAAGCCATCCGGATCCTGTACCTCAAAAGAAGAAACATGCGAGGGTTTTGATTCATGCAACACAAAAAAATTGTACAAACCTGCCTCGCACAAAGACTAGCTCTCCACAATATCCGCAGGTTACTCTTTACAAGA
The DNA here is from genome assembly GCF_053477565.2 of Lygodium microphyllum. NCBI lineage: Eukaryota > Viridiplantae > Streptophyta > Polypodiopsida > Schizaeales > Lygodiaceae > Lygodium > Lygodium microphyllum. The sequence goes on from NC_141149.1 coordinate 78,831,086, forward strand.
GCACCGGCTTTAATACCATGTGAAGGAAACTGCTAGGGTTTGCACTGAGGACACACAGAGTGTACAACCATGACAGAAACACAAAGAGACAGACACAAACACAGAGGGCAAAACTCAAACCCTAAATGCAAAACTCAAAACTCAAACACAAACAGAAGAAGGGAGAGAGAGAACACAACTTTGAAGTGAATGAATGCCATAAATGAATGTAAGAGTGTACAATGTGCTCAAGGGCAGAGCAATGTCGGAGTGTGACATCCACCGAAGACAGATCCCAAGTCAGTGACCACCAGTCGGAGTGTAGGAGTGCTGAATAGTGAATGGCAGTAGGCTGGTCACCAAAACACAGCAGTCTGGAGGCTGGAAATTGGTAAATGCAGCAGTGTACCACCGATCGGAGGCTGGAAACTGTGCACAGTCTGCTGTAAACAGCAGGCTGAAACGGTGTCTGGAGTGTCAGGGCCTGCAATGCTGAAAACGCAGGCTGGCTGACCTTGGAGATGATGGACAGCAGGCTGAACAGCAGTCTGGGACAGTCTGGAGCAGTTGCCAGCAGTTGAGAGCTGTCACCTACAACAATGGACAGGCTGAAGATAATGTGGCTGCAGTTGATGATGGCTGGACAGCAGATGGAGGTAGGCTGTAGGCTGGAAACTAGGTGCCAACAGTAGCAGAGGGTGTGTGGGCTGGTGTAGCCTGCAAACAAGGATAATCGCTGAATGGGGGCAGCTTGTCTATTTATAGATGTGGAAGGGTGTCCCAAAAATTAGGGTTTTCACTAAACTCTCTCGAACCACTCCTTGTTTTAGGGTTTCCACTGAACTCTCTCGAACCGCACCCCATTTTAGGTTTTTACTCTAAAAGAGCATTTTTAGTGTGTTTTGGGGCTATTTAAGAGGATAATCGCTGAATGGGGACAGCAGATGGAGGTAGGCTGTAGGCTGGAAACTAGGTGCCAACAGTAGCAGAGGGTGTGTGGGCTGGTGTAACCTGCAAACAAGGATAATCGCTGAATGGGGGCAGCTTGTCTATTTATAGATGTGGAAGGGTGTCCCAAAAATTAGGGTTTCCACTAAACTCTCTCGAACCGCTCCTTGTTTTAGGGTTTCCACTGAACTCTCTCGAACCGCACCCCATTTTAGGTTTTTACTCTAAAAGAGCATTTTTAGTGTGTTTTGGGGCTATTTAAGAGGCTAATCAGCAAGTAATGCATATTTTAGCTCAACAGTCCAATGTCTAGGCGTTGCTCCACTTCTGCTCAATCAGCTATGGCTCTTCTAGAGGTGTCGATCTGCCCCATTGTGGTTCGTCGCTCTCTATCTATTGCGCAATCTCAATTTGCTGCACTTGTTGACCTGTCATGTCTCGGTGCCACATCGATGATAGCTCCTGCCCCATCAGATTCAATTTGTCCTGTCACCAGTATGGCTCGTCATTCAAAGTTAGCTCAAAATACAAAGCTTCAACTTTAATTGATTAAATTGAAACATTGGCTTGTTAGGGACAGTTCACATGAAATTAGGGATTTTTTATTTTAACAAAATTACTCGTCATTTATCCAATAAAAATTGAGGCTTTTCGGAGTGTGCTTTCTTCAAATTTCTTCATCAAAATTTTGTCCTTTTTCAATTTGAGCTCTCTCCGTGGCATTTACCATTGGGATGTCAAGATATGGCATCACAATTAAAAAATTCTTGGTCATCGGCTTCTCCATCTAGAAGACAAAGATCCATCTCATACTCATGCGAGAAGGTGCATGAAGATTCGTCTCCTCCAGTGAACTAGAGCACAATTCCATGAAATCGTGACGGCTTTCAAGGTGGCTCCAGAGATGAAATATGAGGAAATGGTCGCCATCCTTTTGGATGATGAAACGTGCAACAAAGATGTTGACATTGCACGTGTAGCCTTCTACACCAAGAAACAATTGCCTAAGTGTCGATATTGCAAGCATGTTGTTCACACTATTGATCAATGCTACAAGAAGAAAGATGCCCAACATGGTGCTTTTAATACCTTATCTGATAGTGAATTTGACGAGCTACCTGCCACTGTTGATAAGGTCCTTGATGTATCCATTCAGTCATTGCCTCTTGGCGATGATGAACCATATTAGTATGCTTTTTGAATCAAATCCTAAATAAATAAATAATGTGTTTTGGAAGTAGACACTAACCACGCCAATGTATATGTTAAGACCTTTCCAAACACTTACTATGTCGGGTACTTTGCCTAGATTTTTTATCGAGAAAGATTTGTACTTTCCTTTTATCATTCTATTAGGAGCTATATTTAAGGAAGGGATTGTAATCACTTACTGCATGACCTGTGAGTTGATCCTGAAAGATATACCCATGTATTTGACCTTTGGTCATGTGCCTAGTGCCTTTGAGCCATGCTGGCTTTTGATTAGCCTTTGAGCCGTGTACATGCACCTCTAAACCATGTCTTACTTCGGGTCATTGAGCTTTTTGGTAGACCATGTCATGATCTTCCTCACGGTGCATTGCTCTCACTTACGTATCTCATTTCCAAAATCATTGTATGGATTAGACACTGCCTCTTAGATGTAAGACCATTTCTTTTTCTTTTTCATATGTTTCATGTCATGGGTTCAGCTACCCATGATTTGAAGGGGGGATTTGTTAGATTTACTAATCCTTGGGTGTGAACACACATTATTGTGTATAAAAGTGTGTTCAAGTATGAATACCTTTCCACTTATCGTTTAATACGGGTCAAAGGTGTAGGACCTAGGTGGATACCTCAGTCTGTAAATTCAGGCCCTATCACTTGTACTTTCATCACAAACTATTACATCAATCTTTTCAGCTTGTGTACTTTCAAGAGTTCTCTCTCTCTCTACCATGGAGCTTCACCCTCCATAGTGTGTTGGTCCATCTTCATGAGCTCCATATCCAATAGATGTATACAATGTGCTGCAACTTGGGTTGAACTTGTTAACCGTCCATTAGCTTTGCTAGTTGAGATGAGTAGTCATCTTCACAGCGACCACAGTCAAGGTCCTTGATTTTCAAATTGGTTTAGTGATTGCTTGTGATGAGGGACGACCTAGTTGCTTGTATCACATGACAATTTTTTTTCGAGCTGACAGCCGAGGGCTCTAAGTTCTATCGTTTCTAGACTTAAGCCATTGTACGGGAGCCTATTGAGATTGAGCATCTCTAGCATTTTTGCTTAGAACATCTCAAGTATGATTCTCTTTATGAGCTATCATGGCAACAAATGGTGAAGGGCCTTCCATGCCTGAAGCTATCCCAAGATATCTATAAAGCTTGTCAACTTGGGAAACAACATTATACCCCATTTCCTTAGTAGTCTACACATAGAGTTGAGACTCCTTTGAGATTGATTCACGATGATCTTTGTGAACCAACGCCCATTGTCGCCTTAAATGACACACATTATTTCTTTTTGATTGTGGATGACTTCTCTAGATACATGTGGATGTACTTTCTCAAACATAAGTATATGCTTTCACATATTTTTTTTCTTGGGTGTTATTGGTTCATAACTAGACTGTTACACTTCTAGTGTTCCTTTTTAAGTTTTGGTGTGAATGCTCCCATATCTCATGGGCACTTTTTACCTTCTAGCTGGAGAGGGGTTTTTTTCTTGTGTGAACACCTGTCAGTGGGTGTGGTACTTAGTATCTTAGGGATTGTACTTTCATTCATTCTCACATAGTGGATGTGACCTTCTAGCACTCTCTTCTCTCTTGTTGTTCACTGTGAGTGTGTGCATGCATGTTGTTGAACCCTAACCTAACAATGGTATTAGAGCCATACCTTTCAATCGCTACCTTGCTTGTGTGCTGCCATAGCTAAAATTGAGTCTGGAGCTCGTCTGTTCTCTTTCACCTACCTGCTATGCGTCTTCATCGACGGCCTGCACATTGTTTGCCTCCTACCCGTTGTCATGATGCTGCGAGTCCACCGCTGCAAACCTAAGGGCGGAGTTTTTCGCCAAGAATTTGATCACATTAGTCAACGCCATTAGGAATTTATTTTCCGTTGTGTGTGTCTCTTTGCTTGCATTTGCATGACGCATGAGCACCTATAGTTAGGCTAGGCATAATTTTTTCAGTGCATTCATAAAATTTTTTATAGCATCGTTTGAATGATTGCATTACATGTTTTCTCATTACAAATTGCACGAATGATTGAGCATTAAATTCTCTTTTAGAAGCATATTTTTGATAGGGCACATTGCATGGAAAAACATGTAATTGTTTTGAAGGCTGGTTTTGAACTTTCCTCATGCGATAGAGCTTTGGAGAGGCTGAACTCATTGACCAATAACTTGGGTGCTCAAGGGCTTGCTTACAAACTTGGAATAACCATCATAGGGTATGGAAACACAAATACATGTGGTTTAATGGAGGTGCTAAGGGGCCGTGTGTGGACACTACAATTGCTGATGCATGCTCGAGTTTTATCACAAGCATTGTCTATAATGATGAATTCTCATCAAGGTTGTTAGTTCTTCCATTAAGCGTCTTTGTGTTGTTGCCATTAAAGCATTAGCATCAGAGACTATTGAATCCAATTCTATAACTGCTACATGACTAGCGAGATAGTTATTTGGCTCAGAACGAATGGATGACCATGTTGAAATAACAAGAACAGAAGTCACTGCATTCAATGGTCAAAACAAGCATAAGTGCTCAATTATTGAACCCGGTGGGGAATGTGAAGGCTATGCATTGCGGAAAAGAAGGAGCTTTTGACTAAGGAGAGTGTCAAGTTCTGGGTTGTGGATTGCATTATATTTCGTAGAGGCAATGAAGCAGGCGAATTATAGAAGAAATAAAACTAATGATACCCAAGCTGTGGATGTTGACGAAGTACTATTAATCTGATGAATGCGCCGGGGAGGGGAAAGATGATGAACCTTAATCCCAACGTTTGTCATAAGCTCATAGGCAATTTGGCATTGGTGCTTGTTATATTGGCCATTGCGTCCCATTATTGTATCGCAGGGGCGACGGGCAATCATAGATCAGGACTGGGAATAGCCCACGAGGTTGCAACTGTGCGAGTTAGTAGCGTCGCCAGGCCACTTGGTGGCAGCCATGTATTGGTAGACCTTGGCATGCGAGATGGGTCGAGAGTGCGGGTGGCTTTGGAGTCGTGGAATTTCTGCAACAAAGTTGACAATAAAGGCGCTGGCCTGCTGAGCCCACGTTATGCTGATTGTGCCAACCTTCAACACGATGTTTACACAGATGACCCAGATGAGTATGCAATCCGGAAGGAGCTCCACTTGGGCTCAATATGTGAGGTATCCCTGAAATATGGACCTTGGAACTTGTGGATGGTTCAGCATATGGCTCAACGGTTACCATTTGTGAAAAGAGGGAACATTGTTTTGGGACTGCTGCCCACTTCTTTTGCGAATACTATTCAACAACACAATGACGTAATCTCTGATGTCAATTAGAGACGAATTAAAGAATGCTTTTTTTAAAATCTTTTCGTTGGTGCCTCAAACAGAAGAAGTAGAACGATATTATGAACAATGCTTTTTTGAAGCTTTTTCTAAAGCTTTACGAGGTGGCAGACGATTATAAAAGGCAAGGAGGAGGCCGCTGAAAACGGCATCGACGAGCTTTGCAGAACAAGCACCGCACATTCCAATTTGTCAAGCAATAGGTGGCCTTGACTAGTGCGGATGAGATCAAGTAGCGGAGGACGACATTGCTGTGATGGAGAGGCAAAAGAAGGACAAGATGACAACGAAGATGGAGAAGCAGATTGTCTTCTGGGCAATTACACTTCAAAACTAGCTGACTGCAATTTCCAAGTGGTGTTCAATAGGTGACTTCTTTGATTTTGTGTGGCGCTAATCAGTGAGTACTCAAGTCGTGGTGGAGCTTGCACTTTTGCCAACGTTGTACGGCTATTGGAGCCATCATCTTCTCAGAAAAGCCTCTCGGTATATTTATATTTGCCATCATCTTCTCTGACAGACCATTTGGGATGATTATGCTCACAGTACCGGTTGAGTCTTGCGATTGACATGGGAAATACAATGAGTATTAAAGATAGATCTATCACAAATTTTTCCTTCTCTAAATTATATTGCAAGGTGGTGACATCAAGAGACTTATCTCTGAAGGAGTTCTAAAGAAAAGTTGTGATCAATTTGTCTTCAGGGAAAAGGCTTTATCTCTTCTTTCTTTGGGACCTTATTTGGAAGTTCCATCACTTCAATTGTCCCTCTTCCATGCTTAACCATGACAAATTACCCTCTCTTGTAAGCAAGAATCTTTGAATATCTTTTGTGAAAGATACGTGAAACTTATTCTTTGAATGCATCAAATCAAGAATTGGTGAATTGGATCTTGTGTTTTAAAATATTGTGAAGTTGGAAATTCTTGTTTCACCTTTTCATCTGTATGAGATCGAATGTGCATTCTAGCTATTCTTTACTTCAAATATTTATCTTGAATTGAGTACTCAACATCATCTTGCTCCCATCTTGCAAGTGTCCTTGCGGTGAGCGACTTTCATGAACCCCTCGTGCGATTCCCGTGCGACACCATGGCCTCTTGTCTGACGAGGTTTCAGCAGTTCATCTGATTGTCCTATCATGTAGCATACTCCTCATCATGTTTTGTCCTGTCAACCTGTCCAACAGTCTGTTTGTTGTTGACTTTGCCATGATAGCCCATTTTCCTTGTGACAGGTCTCGACAACCTGGTTTTCCCTGCTACAAGTTGTCGATTGCTTCCGCAAAGTCTAATAGGTTGCGCAAAATCATGCTTGCCTCATCAAAACCACCAATAGCCTGCATATGTTGGTAAATGCACCAATTTACTGCGCATGTGGTTGTGTTTGTGCTCAACACTATTTTTCATCAAAATATTTAGCTTCCAAAACTTAATCAGTAGTTACTTAAAATTGCACCTGTTTGTGTGCAGTGCCCTTGTCAAGCACAAAATTTGGGGATTTTGCAGCAAATCTAATTTCCCCCCAAATTTCTTTCTGAATTCTGGGGCTTTTGCTTGAAAACCCTGAATCTCACACAAATTTCGGGGATTTTGCACTTAATGCTTGGTCTTGTGTTAAAATTTGGGGCTTTTCACATTGGAGCTCCAATTTCACTAAATTTCATTGACTAAATTTGGGGTTTTGGTCAAATTTTCCCGAATTCATCAACATTGAGGCCAATTATACCTTCTACATCAACATTCACACACATTGGAGCCCTTTTGGTTGACAATGCTTTATCCATGCTATCAAATTTTTGAAAAATTGTGAGTTTTTGGTCTTTTCATTGCTTTATTTTTATGTTGCAATTGCATTTGTACTTTGGACAGCAGCTGGTTACGAAAAAAAAAACCTAGCAATTTTAGCAAGCAATGGCTGGGCATAATGATTCGCTCAACATGTTTGGGGACTCAGAAAAGTTAGATGGCTCTAATCATCCCATGTGGGCATACATGATGAAGCATGTACTTGTTGCCAAGCAGCTTTGGGGTTATGTATGTGGTTTAGAAGTTAGATGGCACTAATTATCCCATGTGGGCATACATGATGAAGCATGTACTTGTTGCCAAGCAGATTTGGGGTTATATATGTGGTTTAGAAGTTAGGCGTGCAAGCCCTGCTACGTAGAATGTACTTGTTGCCAAGCAGCTTTGGGGTTATGTATGTGATTCAGAAGTTAGGCTTGTAGGCCCTGCTACATAGAATGCCACAGTTTCTTTTGGCTTACCCACAATCACTAGTGGATCTTCAGCTCTAGCTCCTCTCGCACCTTCGACAACAAATCAATTGAAATGGGATGGGTGTGATGCCCGAGCTCACGGTTTGATTGCACTTTTAAGAAAAAGGCAGATTATCCTACATATTCGGTTGTGCACAACGGCTAAGGATACTTGGGATAAGCTTGCTTCTTTGTATTAGGTGTGAAATGGGACTCGTGTAGCTTATTTGCATAAGCAGCTTGAGATGAAACACATGATAGAGGGTGATTATGCCTAGATTAGATGTCAAGGACATTATGGAGGAGCTTGCCAATATTAATGAAATCATTCTTGATGTATCTCTTGTATCTACGGTCTTGGTCGGTCTACTTGATACTTATCAGAGTTTTGCTACTACACTCCCTTTACTTGTAAAGGGAGATGCTAATGCTTACAAATTTGATGCGTTGGTATCACTATTGTTGTAAGAAGAGCAATCAAGGATGAATTGCTTTAATATAACTATGGATAATCAAGCATTTGCAGCCAGCCATTGTAACAAAGGGAAGTCATGGCAGCCCTCAAACTCCAAAGGAAAAGGCAAAACAACTTTTTCTATGGACTCCAAAAGTACCAAGGATGATGGTGCTAAGAAAAAGAGGTGCAATTATTGTAGAAAGAAGAGGCATGTAATTGAAGAATGCAGAAAGAGGATGGCAAGTGAAAAGAAAAAACAATCGGGTATGTGTTGCTGAAAATTCAGCAAATGCAAAGGATGGAACCACACATTTGGCAAGCTTGGACATTAGTCACAGTCTTATGCCTTTGTTATGCTTTGTTCGTATGATCCTTCTTCACATGAGCATGGTCTTTTAGTTGCTGAAAATTGCAGAACATGGTATTTTGACAGTTACGCTTCTAAGAACATAACATCCTTTTGTGACTTGTTTGTATCATATGTAAATGTACAAAAGGGGGGATCAGTTGTATTGGCAAACAATGCTTCGTATGCCATTCAAGGCATTGGTTAGATTTCTATTATTGTAGTGGATGGGGAAACTATCATGCTTGAAAAGGTGTTGTATGTGCCAAGCATAAAGAAAAACTTGCTTTTCAGGTTTAGCCATTGCATGTGCTGGTTTTGTGGTCAAATTCCACATGGATTGATATAGTGTCTATGATTGTAGTGATGGGGATGCCATCATTGTTATGGGTGCTTTGTACAATGAACTCTTTTCAGCTTGATTTATATGAGAGGAGAGCATTAGAGGATGCATTACCAAGGGTGGTGCTATGCGTGCTGATCTGAAATTACAGCTTGTGCATAGTGATGTTTGTGGGCCCATGCATATCAAATCCATCAAAGTATACTTGTACTTTATTACCTTCATTGATGACGACTTCTCATTGTTGGGCATATGCTTTGAAGCACAAATCCAAAGTGTTTGCATGCTTTAAAACTTTCTTGGTCTTGGCTGAAAATAGCAGTGGATGCAAGAGGATTACACTACGTACTGATTGAGGGAGGGAATATATGTCATAGGAGTTCAACTTCTTGGTTGAAAGGGGTATTATCTGTCAATGTACTACGCCTTGCACACCTCAACAAAACGATATGACTGAAAGAAAAAAGTACACTTTGATGGAAATGGCACGTTATATGTTGTCACACAATAAGTTGCCCCCAAAGTTTTGGCTTGATGCTATCATGTGTACAGTGTATGTGCTGAATTGTAGTGCAACTGAAGCATTGGTTGATTGTACACCTTATGAGTGGTGTCTTTGGTTGTTTGGCATATGGTTTAGTGGCACAACCACAAAGACATAACTTGGAAGACAAGGCTGTCAAATGCATCTTTTTGGTTTTAGTGTAGAAAGTAAAGGGTACGCTTGTACCAACCCTTCGCCAACAAGATTTTTGTTAGTTGAGATGTGGTGTTTGCTGAACATGCTGGTCAACCCTTCATGGATTGCAAAAATCTGCCCAATGTGGGGCCTATGGTATGTTTGACAATTTGCTGCCTTTCTTTTAGCAAAGTGAACTTGATTTTGGTCAATTTCAGCAACCTATTGAGTGTTTACAGTAGCAAAATCAGCAGCAAACACATGCTGAACACCAGCTTGATTTTCAGCCCATTGATCGAGGCATTGCTGGTTATGAAGTGGCCGATGAGAGGGCTACTATTCATGAAGCTAAAACAGTCCCTAGATGGCTATTAGATACATTATGGGACAACAAACAACCTGTTCTTCTTCCCAGTAGAACTAGAGCAGCCACTCACTATGCATAGGGTATCTTGGTTGTGCAAGCACTTGTAGCTACTGCATGCAATGAAGAACTTGTTTCTTTACATGATGCTTTATAAAGCGAACACTAGGTGGAAGCTATGTAATCATAGCAAAAATCTAGTAATAAAAATGACACATGGGAGTTATGTGACTTGCCTATAGACAAGCGTGCTATAGGCACTAAGTTGATTTACAAATTAAAATTCAGATTTGATGGTAGCATCGATCGCTACAAGGCACGTCTTTTTCCAAAGGGTATGCCCAACAACATGGGATTGACTATGATAAGATGTTTGCACCCGCTTCATGTATGACCACCATTTGTAGTGTCATTACTTTGACTGCTCATTATGATTGGCATGTGCTTTAGTTGGATGGGAAGATTACTTTTCTAAATGGTCTTCTTCATGAGGAGATTCATGTCACTCAACCTTGTGGCTTTGTTCAGAAAGGGTCAAAAAGCAAAGTGTGCCATTTACATAAGACCCTCTATGGTTTAAAGCAGGCACCTAGGTCATGGTATGAGAGGATACATGCATACTTGATTCCTCTTGGCTTTAGTAATTCACCCCTGAGAGCACACTTTATGTCCACAAAGATGGGGATAGCCTCTTGATTCTCATTCTTTATGTGGATGATATGTTGTTGATTGGACCTCATGAGACATATATTTCAGCTTTAAAAGTTGAATTGCAGCATGCTTTTGATGTGACAAATCTTGGCCACTTGCACTACTATCTTGGCTTATAGTTTATTGCAATTGAGGAGAGCATTATTTTGCAGGAGTCTACGTGTATTGGGCAGCTCCTTGAGCATTTTCAGATGCAAGTTTGCAAGCCTATCTCTACTCCTATTGAGATAGGCCACAGATTTACATGTGAGGATGCAAGAGAATCTTTTGATGATTCTCTTTATTAGTAGGTTGTTGGCTGTTTATTGTACGTGTGTAATACACGGCTAGATATTCAGTTTGGGGTCTCTTAGTTTGCACACTTTATGCACAACCCTAGTACTATACACTAACAAGTAGTCAAATATGTATTTCGTTATCTCTAAGGTACACAAATATTGAGCCTTCTCTATCCTAAAGGCACTATGCTTTGCTTGCATGCATTTACAGACAGTGATTGGGCTGGTTGTTTTGACACGTGGATGTCCACTAATGGCAATGGTTTCATGCTTGGTGATTCATGCATTTCTTGGCTAAGCAAGAAGCAGTCTACAGTGACCACATCTAGCTATGAAGTTGGATACAAGGCAACATTTATAGCTACATTGGAATGTGTATGGCTCAGATGCCTTTTGGTCGATCCTAGTGTGGGACAGTAGTCACCTACTCCTATCTACATTAGCTGGATATCAAGTTGGTTGCACGAGGAATGATAGCAGTGGTGAGTTTACCTCCCACGAGTTTTGTAAGTTTCTTCACGAGCATCGCATCTCTAGTCAACTTACCTCTACCAACTCCCCCTCATAGAATGGAGTCGTACAGTGTAGAAAATGGACAATTATAAACATAATCCGCTCTATTCTGCTAGCATTAGAGTTCCCTAATAGTCTATGGATTGAGGCTATTAACACCTTGGTGCATGTCCTCAACCACCTCAATGGACTCCCAATGAGGCATTCTTCGATAATTGGCCTATAGTATCCATCTTTAGAGTTTTCGGGTGTTACGTCTACACGCACACTCTTGATGATCACATAGGAAAGCTCACTCCTTGAGCTATAGCGTTGGTTTATGTTTACAAGGCTATACTAAATCATGTTAGACAGGAGACCTCGACACCTAGTGTTCCCACGATGGCTATCTCTTTATCTTGGGTACAACTCTCATTTCTTGGTCAAGTCGTAAGCCGGAGATAGTGGTGGCTTGCACTGCCAAGGTTGAGTATCGGGGATTGTTTGATGGTATCACTAAGGCCATCTACTTGAGGAGTCTACTGGCGGTGCTTCATTTCTCGTGTGACTCTCCCACTGTTGTCTATTGTGACAACCAGAGTGCCATTGCCCTTGTGGGCAATTTGATCATCACACTATGGATGCCACATGTGGAAGTCCACTTCCACTTAACTAGAAAGTAGGTTGAGCTAGACAATATATGTCTAGAGTTTGTGCCATCAGCCAACAAATGTGTAAACATATTGACCAAAGCAGTCAATCGGCCGGTGTTGCAGTATATTCGACCCAGGATCGGCTTGGGTATACCCTCCCCTCCCTCTTTGGCTTGACGGAGAGGGTCCGGCCCTCCAGCTTTCCCTTCCAATTTGAGAGGGGGCAGATTTCTTCTCTTGGTGGTGATAAGATGGTTTTACATTTTTTGCCTTAAACATTCTATATTTTTATACTCCTCTATTATCATCCATACTATCAGGATGATGTGATTGTGAAAGGACATTGGACAAGTGAACAATTTTCTTGCGAGGGCACTATCTAATGGCACTATTGCATAGCATTTTACATGAGTATGCATCCTCTTGCATAACTCCAGTGCATTAGCATTCTGCTTGTGTAAACATGCATATGTGCGCATTTATTCCTTTTCGGTCTTGTGAGTGGTTGACTTCGGATCCACCATATTCATGGTAGTGTACATGGCAGTCTCTGAGAGGCAATCTCCCTGGCTTGCTTAGCTCGTCTAGCTTGCTACGCGCACATCTTTTTTGCCTCTCCACATACCCATCATATTTGCTTCACTTACCCTTAGCCCATTTCTTCTTCCTTGACACCGAGTAATCGTAGGTTAGCTTGCTTGTTTTGTGAAGGGCTTGGATCCTGATTCTTTTTGTTATTAGTCTCCCATCAGTTACTTAATTGATTGCAACCCATATTTTCTACATAAACACTTTAAAAAAAAAGTTTATTGTGGTTCCATCTGCTTTTGTTAGTCGACGTGCACCCTTTGTTAGATGCTTTGGCCTTTCTGGGGTGACCACTTGGACTCCCTTGGTAAGATAACCATCGCCTTTGTAGTCTTGGTAGGCCATTGGGCAGCCAATGTGTATTCTTTGTCCGATGCCTTGGTTGCTTGTGGGGTGGGACACCTTACGGTAACAACAATATAAATAAACTTTGGGTTGGCATTCTTTTCTAGGTCATTTTTGGGTCTATAGGGGGTATTGAGCTAAAACATGCATTACATGTTGATTAGCCTCTTCTTGAACATCCCCACAAATGCTCATTTAATGGAAAAACCCTAAAACAGGAAGCAATTTAAGAGAGTTAAAATAGGAGAGATTGTAGATTGTTGAGGATTTGAAACATTCTATAAATAGGCATGTTGCCCTCTATTCAATATTAGTCTCGTTTTTGTAGGTTTTAGGTGATCTAGCTTCGTTGCCAATACCCCTTCGTGGAGGACATCTTAGTCGAGGCCGCTCAACATTGTCTTCGTCCATCCGTCACTTGTTTCTAGTCTCCACCATGCAGTCTACATCAATTTCAGCCGTGTTCGCTGATCAGCCACATTGTCTATAGTTGGCAACTTGCTAAATTGCTACGTTTATGATCTGCTGGTGTATAGATTGCCACATCATCTCCTCCTATTCTTCATCATTCTTGGACTCCGATTCCAACTTTGGCCATGCTGCGAAGGTCGCAATAGCCTTGGAAGCGTTTTTCTAGCCCTAGTAGTGCCATAGTCCCTCAGAACTCTCCAATACCAAAAGCTTTTTACATGCACCGACTAAGTTTGGCAAATTCAATTCATGGAGATGGTTTTTCTTTTAGGTTGATGACGGGATGTTTGACAAAGAGCGATCTTTACTTCTAATTTATTTCCACATTAAGGGACACTTTGGTAGTCTAGTTGGAGGAGGGGAATCCATGGTGATGATAGTACTTTTGTGGAGTTGGCTCGTGACAGGCATGGAGATTTAACTATTTCTATCCTTTGTGGTCTCGGTCTTCTCAAGGCACCTTGGTGGTGGCTTGATCACAAATAGCTTGGTTATCCATTGTTCTATCTTGATTGTCATGGTTGTATATACTCGTTATATATTTTATTATACTTTTTAGCCATGATTTGAGAGAGGGTGCTAGCAATGTACACATTTTTGGTCTAGAACTCATAGGTAGAGTGCATTTTATTTTTGAGACACTAAGGTTGTTCAGCTAGTAGGCATCATCACTCTACACAATGAGAGATTTATCATTAATGGTGAGTAGGCAATCCTTCACTTCATTGTATCCGATATATGTAGGTTAGGATTCAGCAACAGGTACATACTTGCACACATACTTAGTGACAAAGTGAATGAATAGCAAGGGAGAAGATAGTTGTTGAAAGGTCACATCCACTATATGAGAATGATAATGAAAGTACAATCTGTGAGGTACTAAAGTATCATATCCATTGATGGGTGCTCACATGGAAAAAAAATCTCTAACTAGAAGGTAAAAAGTGCTCGTGGGTAAGTTTACACTAGAGCTACAGAGGAACACGATAAGTGTAACAAATCCCTCTTGGTCGAACGATGTGAATGTATATAGAGAATTGGAAAATCAATCCTCAAATGGTAGTAAGCCTAAAGCCTTGTGAAAGGCTTTAAACTTCTCTCTAGAAAGAGCTTTTATAAACACATCTGCTAAGTTGTCGTGTATATAGACATCAACCAAGTCAATCTCCCTTGTATGAAGCCCCTCTTTGACATAATGATAATGCACCTCAATGTGCTTAGTGCGAGCATGGAAAACTGGATTTCTTGCAACTACTATCGCACTTTGACTATTAGTATACATAGGAGTGGGTAATTGCTGTTCCACACAATGATTGACCAACAGGTGTCTAAGCCATACACATTCTAATGTAGTTGTATGTGTAGCCTTGTATTTAGCTTCACAACTAGATGTGGCCAATGTAGATTGCTTCTTGCTTAGCCAAGAGATACATGAATCACCAAGCATGAAACTATTACCACTAGTGGAGACCCATGTGTCAAAACATCTAGCCTAGTCATTGTCAGTGAATGTATGCAAGCAAAGAGAAGTGCCATTAGGATATAAAAGGCCCAATGTCCAAGTGTCTTTGAGATAATGAAAGGCATGCTTGATTGCTTGCCAATGTGTAGTACCAGGGCTGTGCATAAAGCTGGCAACTGTGAGACCCCAAATTAAATATTTGATCGTGTATTACACATATATAATAAACATCCAATAGCTTGCTGATAGAGAGAAGCATCAAAGGAATCTCCTGCATCCTCAATAGGTTTGTTATCTTGCTTTTCAAAACTCAAGGAGCTGCCCGATGTACTTAAACTATTACAAAACAATGCCCTCTCAATTGCAATAAACTATATGCCAATATAGTAGTGTAAGTAGCCAAGATTTGTGACATCAAATACCGGCTGCAATTCAGTCTTTAAGGCTGCAATTTGTGTCTCATGAGGTCCAGTCAACAGCATATCATCCACATGAACAATGAGAATTAAGAGATTATCCCCATCTTTGTAGACATAAAGCGTGCTTGTGTGAATTATTGAAACCAAGAGCAATCCAATATGCATGTATCTTCTTGTACCATGCTCTAGGTGCTTATTTCAAACCATAGAGGGTCTTATGTGATTGGCACACTTTGTTCTTTGGGCCTTTTTGAACAAAGCCAAGAGGTTTAGTGACATAAACCTCCTCATGAAGATCACCATTTAGAAAAGTAGTCTTCACATCCATCTGATGCATATGCCGACTAAAATGGGTAGCCAAAGCAATGACACTACAAATGGTAGCCATACGTGAAGTGGGTGCAAATGTCTAATCATAGTCAATCCCATATTGTTGGGCATATCCTTTGGCAATAAGACATGCCTTGTAGTGATCAATGCTACCATTGGATCTATATTTTAATTTATAAACCTACTTTGTTCCTATAGCACACTTGCAAGGAGGCAAGTCACATGTGCCATTTTTATGTATAGAGTCCAACTCTAATTGCATAGCTATCATCCAATGCTCATCCCCTAAAGCATTCTGGAAATAAACATACTCCTCATTGCATGCTATAGTTATGAGTGCTTGTGTGACTAAGTGACCTTGTGCATGGTAAGTGGCTCCTCTAGGCTCTTGTTCTACTAGCAAGTGGAATAGGTTGTTTGCTGTCCTATAATGTATCCAATAGCCATCTAGGGACTGTTTTAGCCTCCCGAATAGCAGCCCTCTCATTGGCCACTTTATCATCAGCAGTGGCTAGATCAATGGGATGAAAGTAATGTTGCTGTTAAGCATGTTTTTGCCGCTGATTTTTCTGCTGTAATCCCTTAATAGGCTGTTGAAATCGACCAAAGTTGGGTGTATTTTGCTGAAACAATGGCAGTTGATTTTCAAATATATCCATCGATTCCACATTGGGATGATTTTTGTAGTCTATGAAGGTCTGATTAGCATGTTTAATGAATACAACATTTGTACTCACAAAAACTTTGTTTGTAGAGGGCTAATACGAGGAATAACCCTTTCTTTTTACATTGCAACCAATGAAAATATATTTGCTATTATAACTTGTCCTTGTGGCTGTTGCACCAAAGCGTATCCCAAACAACCAAAGACATGAATGTGTGATACCATTGGCTTCCAATAATTCTAGGCCTCATAAGGCGTCCATTCAACAAATGCTTTAGTGGGGTTGCTATTCAACACATATATTGCACATATAGCATCAAGCAAAAGCTTTGGGGGCAGCTTATTGTGTGAAAGCATACAACATGTCATCTCCATCAAAGTCTGATTCTGTCAGTCATATTGTTTTTTTGAGGTGTGTAAGGCATACTACACTAATGTTCAATGCCCCTTTCAACCAAAAAAGAGTTAAACTCATGTGGCATGTATTTTCCCTTTTGATCTATATAGCAAGAAATCAGCTTGCACCCAATGCCATTTTCAGCCAAGAGCAAGAAGGTTTTAAAGCATGCAAACGCTTCTAATCTATGTCTCAAAGCACATTCTCAACAATGATGGGTCATATCATCAATGAAGGTAACAAAATAGACATATTTTTTGATGGATTTGGCCATGCATTGGTAAACAAACATCACTATGCACAAGTGTAATTTTTGATTAGCATACATAGGTCTCTTTTTTGGAAACAAAGCATGATGCATTTTGCTAGGAATGCAACTCTTTCATACTTAGCAGCAAATAACATGTTTCTTTGAGTTCAAAACTTACAAAATGTTTCTTGAGATAAGAAACATTTCTGATAGTAAAAAATGTGAGGTTAAAAAAAAAAGGGTGGGTGGTGGACCAAAAAACGTGGCTTTTTTTGACAAAAACCATTGGGCAATGTTAAAACATGATCATGATGATGATGATGATGAGTAGTGACTTGTGAGGGCTCAAGATTTTGGATGAGAGACTTAATTTTTTGGGATTTTGTTTAGTTATTGGACATTACCAATCTAGATAGTGATATGCTTATTCTTTGCCATTTGATTTATCCTAGACGTTTTGGCATGTTTCATTTCTTAATACCCATCACTACAAAGTAGACAAAAGGTCAATTACTTTCTTTTTCTTAATGGATTGAAACAAATACAGTCCTATTGGAAATGAGCAAAATCTTTATTAACTTTGGCTTCAAACGTTAAAGAAAAGAGTTGAACATGAATCCCAATAAGATAGTTTTCCATTGAAGGCATAAGCCATGGAAATATGTTATCTAATTAAATTTAAGAGTTGATTATTATACGTCTTTAGTCTCATTTATGAGTTATTTATGATATATTATGATTCATTTTGGATTTTGACATTTTGTTAGTTTGTTTTGGAATAATAATCATGACCTTGCAACTTGACTTAGTCCATATTGTATATGGGCTATGTACTTATTTATTTCAATTTTCTTTGTGTGATATATATGTATCATAGTGTTTGAGGTTTGAACCATAGTATAGCTTAAGCTTGTCCAAAGACCAAGTCCAAAGACTAACTTTGACATAAGTTAATAATGGATCATGGATGTGTAACGTATTATTCTTAATTGACTCTCATGTATTATCACCCAAGCTTAATTGGATTTTTTGTTTAAGAGAGAGTCCCATAGAGGTTCAAAATCTCTTTCCCTAGTTAAAACTATAAAGAATCCCTATATGAAAAAACCCACATTTCTTATTTTAATCCCTCTTAAAGGAATCTTACAAAACACATTTTTGACGTTTCATTTCTAAACGTTTTTGACGTTTTTGGCTGCTATGCTCTCATATATTTTTAGTAGGTACTTTCAAAGGAGAAAGATGAAGAACTACTTTTTTGCTTCTCAAAAGGAAGCGAATTGCCATAGTTGAAACACCAAATTGAGCATGCCACAACTTGATGTCCTCCATAATAGTGGCATCAACATGTAATGCATTGTGTGATGCTCTCCTCTTATATATATCATGTTGATATATGCCATTGTACAATGTGTCAATGACAATGAGGGTATCCCCATCACTACAATCATAGACATTGCATCAATCTATGTGGAATTTAACTACAAAACCGGCACATGCAATGGTTGAAACTAAAAGCAAGTTCTTCTTTATACCAAGGACACAAAAACCTTCTCAAGTATGATAATTTTTCTATCCAGTGGAACAATGGGAATCTTTCATATGCCTTGGATTGCATACAAAGCAATATTAGCATATACAATTGATCCCCTCTTTTGTATATCTTCATATGATATAAATAAGTCATGAAAGAATGTTATGTACTTGGAGGTACCACTATTAAAATACCATGCCTAAAACAGAATGGACCAAAATGTTTCGGTCTCGAAACACATTTCAAGATAAGTTAGGGTAAAGTCGTGTTTCGGGTTGCTTATTCTCTTCCCAAGATGCATGTGTTGTTTTTGTTTATTCTCCTGAGCTCTTCAACCTCTTTCACCTGTGCTTGTTCTCTTTATTTGCTGTTCGCTTCTCCTACTGTAAATCTATTGTTGTTTTCCCTCAGATTTGCAACTATTTTTCATTTTTCTTGCAAGCTTTTCCTCTCCTCTCTTTGTTCTTCATTGTCTAGACTCATTAGAGCTGTTTTTTCCCTTTCGATGTTGGATTTCTCTCTTTCCAGCAAGCTACAACCATGGTGAGGGACAGTTAAAATTTTGGAGCCACACTTGCATCATCAACAACTATGGAGGTAGCAATATGTATGCTTGTCAGATCTCTTTTAATGTTACATGTATAGTCTAGACCATCGAAGAATTTACGTACTTTTGTGTAGAGGCTCAAGTTACAAATGGTATTATCTCTTCCTATATATGTAATATTAACATAATTCTAGAAATTCACATGAAATCTGTTTCCCCATTTCGTCGTTTTTGGCCTTGGGCCAAAGCTCCATTTCGCGACTTTAAAATGTATTTTTATTTTTCGGTTTTCGAAACTCCAGGCAACTACGATGATAGGAAAGATCATAGGAACAATGCAGAATAAAGACTTTAAGATTTTTGACCACTGTCCAAACTTAGTAAATGTGGTGCCACATCCTTCACACTTGTTTGAATTTTTCCCAATAGTCATACTTGTTCGATTGTTGCTTTCACTAGCAATCCTTTTTCTACATTCCTTAATAACATGCCCCTTTTTCTTGTAATAATTACTTCTCTTTTTCTTGGCACTCTCATCCTTGGTGCTTGAAGAGTTTGTAGAAGAGGTGGATTTGCCTTTGCCCTTTGAGTTTGATGGTTGCCATGAGTTTCCTTTGTTCTTATGACTGGCTGCTGCAAATGATCGATTTTCCATACTTATGTTGAAGCAATTCCATAGTTGCTCTTCTTGCAACAATAATGATATCAATGCATCAAATGTGTATGCAATAGCATCTTCTTTTGCAAGCAAGGGAAATATAATGGCAAAACTCTGATATAACTCAAGTAGGCCAGCCAAGGCCATAGAAACAATAGAATATTAAGAATTATCTCCTTGATATTTGCAAGCTATTGTGTTATATCCTTTACGTGTGTGATATAGGCATCCACTGAATCACTCTCTGTCATGTGCTCTAGTGCAAGTTACTTACATAAGTAGGCTATACAAGCCTCATCGCACACCTAATACAAAGAGAAAGTTTATCCCGTATCCTTGGCCATTGTGTATGCCCGAATGTGTGGAATTACGTCTCTTCTCAACAATGCAATCAAAGCATGTGTTGGGGCATCTCCTCCATCTCTGAATTGATCAACTGTGGGAGGTGTAGTAGGAATTGGAAGATCCACTTGTGACAACGGATGAATTGGATGAGCTTGCAACATTCTATGTAATAGGGCCTACATGCCTAACTTCAAAACTAGATGCATAACCCCAAAGATGTTTGGCAACCAAGACATGCTTTATGTAATGCCCACACTGGATAATTTGTGGCATCCGATTTGTTTGAGTCTCCAAATATATTTAGCAAGTCATCTTGTCTTGCCATTGCTTGTTGACAGTTTTGTATAATTGAATTTTTAAGATGGTTGTAAAATGTGTCCTTGAAGGTGAAGCAATATAGAAAAGCAGGAAAAAGCTAAAAAAACTTACAATTTTATTCACAATTGACAATGTCGAAGGAAACTCAGCATCTAAAAAGGCTCTAGTGTCCACAAATATTGATGAAGATGATGGAATTTGCCTCAATTTGGATGAATTGAGATAAATTTCACAAAAGCCTGGAGTGTTTTGACAAAATTTGGTGAAATTTTGGCTCAAATATGAAAAGCTCAAATTTCTGATGTGAAATCAGACAAACTTAAAATATTAATGAAATATCCACAAAATTTTAGTGAAGTTTGGAGGTTTTGGATAAAAAGTCCCAATTTTCTTTTGAAGAAATTCAACGGAAATTGATGTCTGTTGCAAAAATCCCCAAAATTTGTGCTTATGAAGGAGGTGCTGAGTGAATAGGAGTTTATTTTGTGGGATTAAAACTGATTAAGCTTGAGAAGTTAACAATAATTTGATATTGTAGGCTCTCAAGGCTGAATTGACATGGTTGAGGCAATGTTGTTAAATGTGCAAATTGTCGGCAGAAAAAGACGCGCGCAGCAAGCGGAAGGTCTAATGACATGCATGCAACTCTTGGGGTCAGCTGGTGATACATAGATAGCTATTGGGGCAGGCTGATGACAGGTAGGTGTGGTGTATTTTAGCAATCATCATAGGAGGGATGACAAGCAATAGTGTCTGATCTAGAATAGGCAGGTGACTTTAGAGACAGGTGACGTGGCTGTAGCCAGCATTCAAGATGGACTTATTGCGAAGTGGACCAGGCCTGTAGACAAAATGGGCAGATGACAATAGGGTTGTAGCAGGTGCAAACAGGTTCCAATTGTTGGGAATTGACGAGCAAATGGCAAGAAGGCTGACATAAGCATGAATAGGCTGTGCAAGGTGTGGAAGCTTCACGCATAGACTGTGCAAGCAAATTTCCAATGCAGATACATCGCAAATAGCAGTGGCTTGGTCCAAGACTTGATGGCAGCTAAGGCGATGACAGCTTGTGAGCAAAGTGGCTAGAAAGAAGTATGGCTTTGATACTAGTGTTAGGTTAGGATTCAATAGCATGCATGTGCACAAACACATGCATAGCAAACAAGCAAACAACAAGAGAGAAGAGAGTTGTTGGAAGGTCACATCCACTGTGTGAGAATGATAATGAAAGTACAATTCCTAAGGTACTAAAGTATCACACTCATTAAGGGGTGTTCACACAAGATAAAAACTATGCTCTAGCTAGAAGGTAAAAAGTGCTCGTGGATAAGGAAATGTTCACAGCAAAGCTATGGAAGAACATAATAATTGTAACAATATGAGCACATCGCATCCTATTGGAGAGAGGGTAGGGACACTTTGGTTGGTTGGCTACATCGTGTGCCTTTGTACACGCTGTTGTACCTTTGTATTTGAATTTTGTTTCTTGAGTTTGTTATCTTTGAGTTCATGTGCCCTTGTATTTTTGTTCAGTTCTTTGTATTTGCAACAGCTCTATCTTTTTGCTTGTGTTGCTTCACATGATTCTGATAGAAACAATAGCAAAACAAGTTGCTTGCTTGTAAAAGAGCTAGAATGAGCAGCTGAATAGGTCTTTTGATGAAGACGAGTGATGTGGATGCTGGTAACCAGGTTCTAGCAGCTAAAATAGGGTAAAAATATCTCCAAACAGTAGTAGATTGGTAGTGGATGTTGTTAATGATGATGTAGTAGTAGTGGATGCAAAGTGTGGGCAAAGGGATGAAAGAGGAGTGCGTACACATAGTCCCTTTTATAAGAGAATCTAAAAGATGTCTCGTGTTGCACAAGTGTTTAGAGTGTTGCACAAAATGGTACAAGTGCCTTTTTGGGGCTGTTTTAATGAGCCAAAAAATGCCTTAAAAACAAGGTAATTTAGGGCAAGCTTTGGTAGATTAACACCCTCTCTCAAACCCAATAAGGAAGGCTAAGGAGAGTGAAGAGATAGCTTAGCCTTGATCGAAAAGGTTCCACCCCAAAGAGACCAAGGCATTGGGTCAAGGGTGTCACTTTGGATTGCTGAAGGATCTACCAAGATCAAAGAGGTAATGGATATCTTCCTTTGAGTCAACCAATTGAATGAGACTTTTTTTTTGGATTGACAGTGGCTCCTTAAGCACATCATGCAGGGGGGGCTCATTCGGTTGGTTGATTTTTCGGGACTAGATTCTTCTGACGAATATGCATTTACGAGCTCATTGTTAGATGATGATGAGTCTACTCTCTTGAAGAAGTCCAGAAGAAGGTGCATTGGATGCAAGGCATGTGAGAAGAATTGGATCCTATTGCCACCAACATACATGGGATGGTGTTGACTTGCCCCATGGGAAGAAAGCCATTGGAACCAAATGAGTCTATAAACTAAAGCGCAAGGTTGATGGTACTATAGACAAGTACAAAGCACGGTTGGTAGCCAAGGGATATGCATGGAAAAAGGGCATCGATTATGACGAGACATTTGGTTCTACATCTCATATGAGTATAGTTAGGTGTGTTATTGCAATGGTTGCAAATTATGGATGGAAGGTATATCAATTGGACATCGAGATGGCGTTCTTGGATGGTGACCTACATGAGGATGTTTATGTGTCACAACCTCAAGGGTTTGTGGAGAAAGGCAAAGAGCACATGGCTTGCAAGTTGCACAAGGCTCTTTATGGTTGGTTTAAAACAAGTTCCTCATGCATGATATGCTAGGATTGATGCTTATTTGGCCAGCATTGGGTTCACAAATATAGTCTAGTTGTACCCACTCTCTACACTAAGAATGAAGGGAAGGGACTTGCTGGTTATCATTCTATATGTAGATGATATGCTGCTCATCAGACCAAGAGAGCATAAAATTACAGATTTCAAGGCTGAATTAAAACGTACTTTTGATATGCCAAATATGGGCTGTTTATACTACTATTTGGCATTATCATGTCTCAATCATAGTATGCAGATAAGCTTTTGCATAGGTTTAATATGCAAGATTGCATGCCTATATGTATTCCTATGGAGCCAACACTCAAGCTGTCCATGCGTGATGGTGAAGAGATGTTTGATATTGCAATTTACAGTAAATAGACTGTTGGTTGTTTTATTTACCTCTGCAACATACGTCTTAACATACAGTATATAGGTGAGCAGGTTTATGCACAGCCCATTGACAGTACATTGGCAAGCTGTAAAGCGGATCTTCAAATATTTGCAGGGTACTCAATCATATGCTTTATCATTTCTTGGGGTGAGACTTGCACTTATAGGCTTACAGTGATTCAAATTGGACTGGTGATTCACACACTAGGCAATCTACTATTTGACACTATTTCTTTCTAGGCTATTCATGCATTTCATGGCTAAGTAAAAAACAACCTACAGTGGCTACCTTGTCTTGTGAGGGAGGCTAAGTACAGGGCAATGTTCATCGCTATAGTGAAATGTGTACGGTTGCATAGATTATTGGCTGATCTACAAATTTCTTTGGATGGTTCTACACCCATTCTTTCTGACAGTCAGAGTACTATTGTAGTGGCACAGAATCCTGTGTTTCATACTCACGTGAAACACGTTGAGATACACTACCATTATGTCAGAGAGAGATGCTATGCAAGAGAGATCAATTTGATATATGTCCCTACATAGGAGAATGTTGCAACCGTTTTCACCAAAGCATCACCTTGTGAGAAGTTTGAGGCTTTTCGAAAGTCCTTGAACTTGCTATCCTTTGGTGATTGATCTTCTTGTACTTCCACAACATTGGCATTGCAAGGGGGTGTTAGAATTTGCCAATTCTATGGGTAGTGCCCAATGTTTTCGATCGTTGGTTTGTAGTGTAAGCACAACTATGTTAATAAGTTGTATCATCACTTCTAGAGTTAGTTCTAGAGTTCGCTAACTTGAGTTAAGTTAGGGGTTTGGTCTACCTTAGACCTAAGGTTGTACTTTATCACTTTTAGTTCAGCAAAGTACAATCTATCGCTTTCAGCTCACACTTTGTACTCACTGTCTACTCTCACTCTCTGGTTTCTCTCTCATCGATAGTTGGTCAGATCCAACGCAAAGTGGCATCCCTTGAAATATTTCCTTAAGTTGTATTCCAAAATCTTGTAGTGCAGCTGAGAATAGGTTCGAATTGGTGGAAGATGGAAGGCCTTGCCACAAGCTCAAGAGATATGCCCTTGAATCTCCACTTCCTTTATTGATCGAGCCAATTGTCCTACTAAGTTTGGAAATGTGACCGTCCAAGATGATCACCAGCAAAATCACCTAATTTTGTCTCGATTTGATGCACTTGAGAGCTCAAATTGGGTCTTCTTCACTTGCATGCAAGTCACACTTACTATATATGAGGAATTCTTTGAATATCTGCTGTAATTCCTTAGATTGCCAGCAAATCCCCTCCATGCATGGCTGAGATTTGGTGGCATGCAATCCAACGCAGCTGAGAAACCTTAATTATTGCTGTGATAAGTCTGTAACAGCAAATTTTGGGGCAGAGAATCTTTGAATGGATGGAGGAAAGAGAGAATAGCAGTAGATGAGAAAAAGATCTTTAGTGTCAGGTCGGGAGGAGTCAACAGCAGCTGCTGCCTGCTGATTAGCCCGTCTTTGCACAATGGATACAATCCTAACAAGATACAAAATGCTGTCATCTACAGCTTGGGAGTCATGAGATCAGGTTGCCTTCAGAGGAATGATGATCAGCAGCCTCAAGAACCTCCAGATCATGGCTGAGAATGATGTTTCTCCACTGTCCAAAACCCTTCAATAGCAACCATGCCCAGCAAGATTGCACCTTCTCTCCCCTCCAGCCAGCCTAAAGTGGCTCTCCCCAACTGCCCCCCTCTTCGCATCAGCTTTGCCTTACATTGCCTTGCATGGCTTCTATTTATGGTGGATGAATTTATTTCCCTTTTATTGTCAATTAAAAGCCATTTAAAAAAACTAAAGAAGGGAAGAGAAGAAAAGAGAAATTCAAGACGCCTAAAATAGTGTTATTTGAAAGAAGATATTTGTCACCTTTGTGTCTTGCATAGTACCCTGAAACGGTGTTTCGGGGCTGTCAAAACGGCCCAGCTGTTTTGGACCGAAATGGAAACAACAAATCAGTATTTCAGCGTCTTGCAGTCCAAAACGGACAGCGTATAGCGCGTTATCTAGGGAGAAAACACACTTGACATTCTTCGTTCGGCGCGAATCACAATCGTCTCGACTCTTCTCAGTCCTATAGGTTGCACTCTAGCTCTTGAGCCGCCGCTACCGCTGTCGCTGCCGTTGCCGCTGCCGTGGCCATCTCCTCTATTTCCTCTTTTTCTTCCTCTTCTCTTTCTTCTTGCACTCAATTGGAGCCCTTGAAGGAGATATGGGCGAAATATAAATGTATAATATTATGTGATGGATGGTCAGATATATGCCGAAGGAATGTTTACAATGTTTTGGTGTCTTCATATAAAAACACCATGTTCATTAAGGCTATCGATGCCTCTGTCTTAGGTCTTACCATCACAGGAGCTTTCAGTTGGGAGCACATGTGATAGGTCATTATGGATATAGGAGTCTATAATGTGGTACATGTGTTGTGGTTTACAAATAATGGAAGCAATTGTGTGTCTATGGGATATATGCTTAAGGAGTTTTCTAGCATAGTATAGACTCTTTGTATATCCCATTGCCTTGACTTGCTTATTGAAGATGTTGGGCAAATATCTTGGGCTTGTGACATTTCAAGATAACAAGCATATGAAGAAGAGGCCATCCTTCATAAGTATGTTTCGAGCCAATAGCACACTTGAGCTATTGAAGCTTTCTTCATAGATTTTCTTATATGTTTATTGTATTGGAGAGGTTGATATGGGTTTGTCCAAATTTGATATGCACCATTGCATGCCAGGAATGGCTCACATGGAGTGAGAGAGAGTCTTCAAAGGCTCTTGCTTTTAGGCACAATATTTTAAATGAGAGTTGGTGGATTGAGGCAGAGATATTGGTGAAAAGTCTCACTTCTATTTACATTGTATTGCGCATCACTGATATGGAGGGAAGTACTTTGGGTCTTCTATACAAGTATAGAGATAGATTTGGTGACGCCTTGTTTCGCAACAGCTTTTTGTCCCAAGACAAAAAAGTTTTTGTTTAACTTTTATATATGTAATTATTTAGTGTTAACGACTTTTTGATGATTGATCATTATTTTAAGTTTTTAACTTGATTCGTGGAGTATGGAATGTATGATGAGATTAGTCCTACAAACCAATCTATCTTGCATCTCCTTTGGTGTAGCGAGGAGTAGTACACTAGGGAGGAGTTAGAGAAGGGCTTCATGGAGTATATGAGACGTCTTACAGGGGACGATATAGATATGATGAGGAGAGTAGAGGATGATTTGCTGGAATTCCGTAATCATTCTATTCATTTTGGCTGATCCACAACTAGGCTTCGAGAGATATAGCTTCAACTTGTCGCTTAGTAGGAGAAATACGACAATTGTGCTTCTACTTTGGTATGTGACTGGTGACTTTATATTTTGAATCTTGATAATCTAATGCATTATGCAACTTAGATAACAGATTCTATAATCTATTTGCCCACTTAAATGTTAATTTTGTGGCTTGTCTATTAGCAATTGCCAAATACTTAATCTCAATCTCTTGAATTTGAATAGAAACGTATTGCCATTCATGTCCTCTCGCAAGATTGTAGTTCAAGGCCTATTAAGAGGAATTGGAGCACATTGGCGCTCTTCCACACCAAAAAGAGAAACAAGCTCATAATTGCCCAGCTGGAGTGTTTAGTGTTTTGCCATTGCAATCTCCAGCTTCTTAAGAGGACCGCTCTGCCCCTTAAGCTTTCACATATAAATTGATAATGATTAGTATTATGTATAATTAACTTTTTATCCTTGACACTTGACATTGCTTGGAAGTTGGATTGTAAATTGTGATATGTATAAACATTGAACATGTTGAATCTTCTCTCATATGATACATCTTTGTCTCATTTACCTTTACAAGTGAATATTGATATAGAGAAGATATGTGACATCCCGCAGATACCACAGGAGGAGCGGAATATCTATTCCATGCTCTATGAGGATCTATTAGTAGCGGTGTATAAGACTGGTGCACTGAGGAGGGTTAGAGCCACTAGAGCGAGGGCCACATGTGGTCGCGCATCACAGGCAAAGTCAGAGCTAGAGTTTGAGGTTGAGACTGCTTTATCAACTTTTTGATTAGGGTTCTTGGAGTCGGACGAGGAGATGGTACACAGATCCTCAGAGTCTGGATGAGTCATGAGTCATGACTCCTGATATACAAGAATTAGTTTAGCATTGCAGAGTCCAGACTATAGTTGCCAGTTGTTCATTGTTGTTGATACTTATTACTCAATAGTTACTAGAGTCTAGAGACTAGTACACAGTGCTCAATGCTCACTAGACTTTGAAGTTTTGATAGATTATTCACATGACATAGTTACATGTATCATCGTATCTTGATTGCACTTATTATGCATCTTGATTTTTATTCCATTATTCTTGATGGCAGTCTCCACTGTTCTTGATGTCAGTCTTCATTGCTCTTTAGATCATAGATGATTCATGAGTCATAAATTATAATTCATTTTGTTGCCTTCGGTTTTGAAAATTAAGTCTTAATTGTGTTACGCTGTCTTAAGTTTCAACCATTGAGTCGTGACTCCTGAATCTTCACTCGTGAGTCGTGACATGTGTAATGAATCATAATTTCAATCATATGACATGAATACTCACTTCAACCGGGAGTATGTCGGGATTCGTGAAAAGCAACACCTTATGATGCTTATGACTAATCTGATTTTGACAAAGTTTTGATACATGTTGTTGTAGGCATTAATATATTTACATACCCACATAATACTATATTTATTTTAGTGTACGATCCAAAAAGCAGTTTCGGTGTTTCCAAAATTTGGTTGAAACTCCGAAACTCCAGTTTTTCTTGTTTCTGTTTCCTCTGTTTTTGAAACTCCCCCGTACTATGGTTTCTTGGTAGGTTCATGGGCAGCCCCAATGATCACCCTTGCATTGATGTCTTGGCTGCTTTGGGGTGGCACCTTTTAGGTATCGAAAAGGGGGTAGAAATTGACAGGGATGTGAGAACTTTATGATCCATTGCCTTATTTTTGATGGCCTATGATAGGGATGTGAGAACCTTATGATCCATTGCCTTATTTGGGATGGATGGCGTAGCTCTTACTCCTTGACTCATTCTCTCTCACACATTACACTTCCATATAGACATATGTCCACTATTAATGGACATGGAAGTAATGCAAGTGTAGCAAGGCTACACCCACAAAGTGGTGAGAGAGACCCCAAAGGAAGGGAAATATGCTCTACAACAAAGAGTGCAATGGAACTTTGATAGGAACTTGCTGGTGTGACTCATACTGAATAATATTTGCCCACCTTCACTCTTCAAAGGGCTTCCTTCAAATCTTCTTACTATGTTGCCATTGGTGGGCTCTTCCTTAAGATGGTGGTTGATGCTTTTGTTTAGCCATTTGAAGACCCCATTGTCCTTGCTGACTCTTCTTAATTTTGTGACCTTTCAAACAATCACTCCTTAGTAAGGGCCCCAAGGGGCATTTGAAGATGTTGGTATTTGCAGCCACACTTTGATTCAACCACCAGAATTGGATGGCTATTGCCAGCAACCTACGCAAAGAAGTTAGAGAGGTAATGTCATTTTGTTTTGGAGTGTATCCTTGATAGGGAGGTGGAGCTTGTCTCTTGTCTAAAAGAACTTGAAGTCTTGACTGCCTCCCCTTGAGCCATGAGCTAGAGCATCATCACCTCCAGAACTGCACACCATTGGATTAAAGAGAAGTAACATCCCAACTCGCATCTGAGCTCCTACTCTTGAGCTCTCTGCACTCCTGGATGAGCTCTTGAGAGAATGCTCAAGAGGATTGGTTCCCTCTTTTGTTAATGGAAAACGCCTTGGAAAAGGTAATTTCAAAAAAGGTAGTGTTGTGCTACAATCTGACAAAACCCTACCTTATCAAATGTTGCCTGATAGCACAGGTTGCTACTAAGGAGTATCTTGGTCTGGTTTGGCATCGCCTTGAGTTATTGGATCAGATGTATCTACTCTCTTGGATTGACAGATTTATAATTCACAATCATTCCCCATTGGGTTACAAAATTCAGCACTAGGCAGAAATTTTTGCATCTCTCTACCTTGTAAGCATGGCAAAGGCTATGAGGATTTAGTGAACTTCCATGTATGTTGACTTAGAGGTAACTGAGTTCTGGACATTTGGAAGCATGACAATGATGTGCCTCTGATGGTCACCCCATGAACTAATTAACTAGGAAATATGTTGATACCTGTGGGCATTCCGACAGAAAGGCTGCAGTGTCACATGTTAGTTCTGTAAGTCTGCAATTCCTCTCTTCTTGTTCCTAACCATCTACATCCTGTATAAAATCTTTGATTGAGCCAGTTGACATATACTGAGGCGGTATAGCTGTCAGGTCCAACTGGAAGGACTTTAGCTGGTTTTTATTTTTCAAATAACCTGCTGAAATGTTACATAGTTTGTCTTGTTGAAGCTGACGGTAGTGTATAGAAAGATGTCTCTGTCTATCCTTCACATAATTGGAGATCCTTTGTTGTTTTTACTGAATTATAATTCTTGCATATTTTATAAGTGCAACTGCATGCCTTTATAATTTTGAATGACCTTATGTAATTGATGAAGTCACCTGAGTTAATCCTTTACTCTAGCTAGCTACTGTGCTGTTACTCCTATCCTTCTGGCTGGCCATTTGGATCCGATCCTATTTGAAGCACTCTATGTAAGCTGAATCTTACATTTAGTGTTTTGTTTTGGTCTCCTCTGTAATTCAGAAGTGTAATGATTCTGGTGCTTTTATCTCTTGCAGGCTTCACAACATGCAATTTTCATTGTATCAAAGATTCCACAGATCACTGAGAATTTTCAGGTGTGTTATGAATTTTGCCTTATGCATAACTCAGAGACACATGTCACCTTTCGAGCTCTGTACATCTCTCTATGATGTGGTGATTGTGCTTTTTCATGTGTTGTTTCAGAACAAGAGCACAGGACAGTTGAGTTTTACCACAAATTTCTTGAATTTTGGAGGCTGTATTGGTGAGTGAGGAACTTAATTAACCCCTTTTGTAAACAAATTTCTATGCCATTAACCTCCACCTTTTTCAGCTCGATTATTCACGAGCCTTCAAGAGAGGGCACCTTTGAGCAGTATCCTTTGGTCTGTCTCATTTCTCAGAGTAAGGTTTTAGTTTTGATTTTAAGATTTGTTATGTACATAGCTTGTACCTATCAACTCTGGAGTCCTTAACAACACGGTAGTGGTGGTGGGTGCTCTTCTTGGTATCCTCACCAATGGAATTGTGGTATATCAAATACTGGCATATAATGGTGGTGCCCAAGCAAGGAAACAGAAGAAGGTCACATAACTGTGCTACACAAAATTATGCTCCTACATGAGTACATACACATTCTTTGTACAGATATGAACAATTCTGACATAACAGATGAAATCTTGAACCATCTTTTGATATAAAGATGGAAGTCCATTCTTTCAAGAATTATTTGCTACTCTAGCAGATTATTTATTGGCTGCAGCAATTGATAGCTATCAAAGTTACCACTTTAGCACAATATGTTTTGGCTGCAGAAATGGATAGCTACGAAAACTTTATCCATGTTTAAATAGTTGCATTTCAGCTGTAATTGTGTTTAGTCCAACGGTAAATGAAGATGAAATTTAAGAGGTAAGAATTGGCTTTTGTACACATGAAATGCATCAAGGAGGCTTGATTGAGGATGCTAGAAACCACATCGCAGACGCACCTTAATTGCATCGTTAGTATGGCCGCATCAACAACCACAGAAGAACCTGAATAGCTCCATGTTAAAGACTGCATAGCTGATCAGTATGCATCCATTGCATAAAGATGCATCAGCTGATGCTTGTGCATATGAGAGCTCACAAAAACACCAGCAGCTTGAAGGGAAAACCAAGGCTTTTTGCATGTAACACTCAGCTACTTTTGCCTTTAATAGCTGTGAAGGAGGAATGTGACCGTTTACTGCCATATCCCCAATTTTCTTGAAAACCAGCCAATGAATTCATCTAATAGTCTCTAATTATAGTAAATTGCCTATCCAATTCAGTCTCATGCAATTGAAATGGCAACAGCAATGCCCAATGATGTTGTAATGCAAACGACTAAAGATTGAGTAATGAAAATGGCTGGGAAACTGGTAGAAAATGACTAGAAAGAGTTACACATGCCTGCTTTTTCTCTTCAAAATGTGAAACAAATGCACACTTATATAATTTCCAAAGATAGCGAGAACAAGCACCACATGAAAGAAGCCATTGGTTGATCCTTGGGCTAAACATGTTAAGGAATTGGTGAAATGGAAATGGCAACAAAATCTCATTGGGATTAGTGAGAAAAATCTAGGAAATGGCAGTTTCTTTTGTGACTAAGATCTAGTTATTACAAAGATTGCTGAAGAAGTGAAAGCAAGAGCTAGAAAGGCATCATGAAGAAGTGAAGATTTGGATTGCAAAAAGATTCGTGCTTACATGATCATATATTCAAGAGTAGCTTGAAAAGAGTTGGGGACATAATGGACTCATGTATTCACAATTATTTTTATGATGTACTAAAAATGTTCCTAAGAGTATATGATTTTACAATCACATTAAACATCTCTAGTTTTAATCAAGAGAAAATCTTGGAAAATTGGAAAAAAGCATGTAATACAAGCTCTATGAAGAAAGAGCTAATTGCTACTTTGGTAGGGATTCATCCCTCTCTTATCTCAAAGTTCAATTTTACCAAGAAGTACCACCGTATTGAATATACATGATGATATGAGTTAAGGATAGATCCTTAGTTTCACGCAGTATACCTTAGTCTTGTCCTAAGAATCTTTCCTTGAATTGCGCAAATGCCGTGCACTTTGAGGATAAGAGGTGTCCATGTAAAGGAGAGTTTTGCCCTTCTTCAAAGATCCTTGGCAAGCTATCCTTCATACACGCACATCTTATTCTCAAAGTGGATAGCAAATGCATGACTAATGGAAAGATCCTTAGTCTAATTGTGCAAAGTCAATGCCTAGGCACTTCTTGGTAAATTTGATCCGTGAGATAAGAGGGATGAATTTCTGTAGAGATGTGAATTTGTATAAAAGTCTCAATTAGGTTTTTCCTCATAGAGCTTGCAATATATACTTTTCCCACTATTCTAAGATTTTCACTTGATTGAAAGAAATCTATAATATGTTGCAAAATCATTTATTATTGGGAGTCTTTTCAACATATCACCAAAATAATGATGAAAAAATGAGTTCATGATGTCTTTGAACTTTTTCAGAGTACTCTTGAATTCAACATTATCTAAGCATAAATCTTCTTGTAACTAAGGCCCTATCTTTGCCGAAAAGGTATTTTTTTGTCTTGCTCTTGATTGAAACATTTGATCACACCAAAGACCAACCTTATTAGGTAGATTTAATATATGAATGTATTTGCATAAGAGATATGGCCAAATCTTTAATACATGGTTGGCTTTTTTATTCCAATAGTTTTTCTAAGTGTATCCAAATTTCTTGCAATTCTTGCAAACGGTTTCATATTCTTCAATGTCTTTACCAATAGTAGACAATTGAACCTAACTTTATTTGTCAATGGGATCAAGGAGTCATAATCGTCTTTACCAATAGTCAATAATTGCATATTATAATTTTAATTTATTTATCAATGAGATCAATGAGTCCTAATTTTCTTTATCAATAATATACAATTATGCCTTCAAGCAATGACTGTCTTCTTTGATGCCTTTACTAATAGTGAGCAGCATGTAGATTTGAAGTAGAAAATTGCACCTTCAAGCTTTTAAATCCATTAGATCAAGGAGATCCCAATGTCAAAGAAGCTTGAAAAGAAATCCCATCTTGAAGTACCTTAAAGACTACATATCTATTGCTTAAATCACCCCAACCATAGCTCCATATCTCTATCTTACATTGAGGTTCCTTTGAATTCTACCTTCCCTAAATTTAAACATTATCCCGAAACACTACTTTGATCAATTTCACCCCCATCCCCTCATCTTTTTTCATTAGCACACCCATGAACCTTACTAATGTGGCTTTAGTTGTTGCCTTTTTCCTCTCTATCTCTTTGCTTATTGTTGACAAGGGTCTTGATTTTTAGTATCTTGTGTCTCAAATGTAAGAGCCTTTGTTACATCATGGATGTTCTTTATGACAAAAGAATTGAGGTTTTTATTATTCATTGCATGTGTAGCCATGCTTTCCAACATCGCTACTTGGATCTTTTTTATCATAGAATTATACATATTGCCAAAAAATAAAGTACAAATCAACTTAGCTTGAATTTTTACTATAGCAATTGGGATGTCCTCTAAGCTATGCCATTATTGGTAAACACTTTCTATTTTCCCATCGTAAGCATTGCATAAATAAAAATGGAATTTGCTTTAAGGAAAGTAATCAATTTTGCAATGTAAAAATTTTTAATCAAAGAAGCATTGAGCTTTAGCTTGCATAGTGTATCTATACTCTTAAGATTGTATTCATGATTACCCCACTTAGAGAGAGAGGATTCTACCATGGCCATAGAGGGGGCATAGAGGAGTGTTTGAGAGTTCCATTTGTAATAAGAAGCATTCAGAACATATAGATAATGCTATTTTTACCTTGAAAACCATAGGCGCAACCTATTCTATATTTAATGTAGGTCAATCAACAACTCTTATTGTCAAGCTTTCTTGGACGTCCCATTAGTATTTTTCACTTATCTCCTTGGACTACCTACCACATCATATATAGTCTACATGCATTCTAGAGGTACATATGCTTGTGTTGCTAATTGCTTTGGCACAACAACTAAACCTTCAAGTGTATTTCTTAGGTAGCATCATATCCTCTTCTTTTATGTTATAACGTAGGCTCCATATGGTAATGCTCAGACTTAATAAAAGGTAGACCTCATAAGGCACGTCTCTTTGTAGGATGGGATACTAGGTTGTTATTAGCAACTTCATTACAATTGTAACGGTTATAAATGTTGGGACTATTCCAAAATAATCTTGAAAAAATATCACTCTTGATCTAAATAATGTGAGGATTTATTTTTCTTGATGCACTTGATGTTTTTGGTCGAGATTGGTATTTGTTGAGATTCAAGCTCAGTATCTACACCGACTTAGTTGTATAATTATAGTTGGCTATTACTATCTTGTGTACTATAATAATGAGTCAGTCACTCTTAACTCAAGTTAGAGGTGTCTGGTCAATTAGTGATCTATTTTCATACATTGCATGTGTGACTTAGTATCTTTTGTGTGTTACACATAGTGAATGAATAATGAAAGAAAAGAGAGCACATTGCTCTTTGTTTATGGCTCCCATTCTTGTTTGTCTCGAGATGGGCAATGAGGCTACATTCATTGGCTTGTCGTCAATACTTCCAGGATGGATATGATTAGAAAATCAATATTTCCAGGAAGGATCTGACTAAATCAATATTTCCAAGAAGGAATTGACTAGAAAGGGGACCTTGAGTCACTACAGAGGGCGTCAAAGAAGGCTTTTGTTACTAGCTTGTTCTCAGCTTTTATTTTTGCCTTCTCTCTTCTCACATACCTATGGACTCATTCTACTGCTTGCCTCTTGATCACGTCATTTATTAGGGAGTTAACCCCACACTGTCTATACTCAAAAAAATATCAGCGGCATCTTTATGTGCATGCCGAGGTATTGTGTTGGCATTGTCGACATTATGGTAGCACTGCAATGCAGCAAGCTATTGGGTACACTTATCAGCGCCACGATTACGCTAGTGTATTTTCTTGTGAGCGTGGTATTGCCTAGTATAGGGTGGATACATAGAAACAGGAGTTTACTTGTTATCAGGCTGTTGTTTATCATTTTACTCCCTCTTATCTTGATCTTGAGTTGGATGATAGCTATCCATACTAGGATTATATTTGTGCTCACATGAACTTGGTTGAGGGTTGTACCTTAGGAAATTTGCATGTGGCACCTATGCCACCTTACAGTGTGGTAGTTGATGCTCCCCTCCATGAGACGATGGAGAATTCTAGTGATGCGCCTAATGATGCTTTTGATATATCTGATGTGAGGGTGCTAGGGATTCTTCAGGATCATCTTGTATGTTGTGATTTGCCTGATAGATTTGATATTGATAGTTTAGATGATTTCAGGTTACATTTACTGTTTGTTTTAGGGGATTTATGGGATTGTGATGATTTTTGTTTAGATTCTTTGTTTTTTGAGTTTGCTTAGTTTGTGTTTTGCTTTACATGAATTTTAAATAAAAACCAAACCAAAATAGCAACAAAACATAAAAAAATAATCCTAAAAACCAATTCACTTTTAATGTAAGGTTTTCTTTGTTGTTTTTAGTTTTTCACACATTAGCTTAGTTAACTTTCACTTAGTTCAGTAGGTAGACGCACACATGATTGGGTTTACCTTTCAGTGTAGGTTTTCTTTTCAATTGGCTGTATGCACTACGAAGTTATGACACATTATTACCAGGGGTTTCATTTTCTTGTTTTGTTTTGAATTTTTTGCTACTACATTTTTACTTTTTAGTTGTTTTGAACTATTATGACAAGAACGCTGTACTTATGAATGTTACGTTCTAAAAGGGGGGGAGGGGTTCCTGACTCATGTATGACTGTGTATTTTTTCAGTTTGAACTGACTGACTAGAAACTCAATAGAGAATATCCCCTATGGATTTGTTTCATTTCTTGTTTGGATTTGCTGAGTCACAAACCATCTCTTCGTGAAATTTTGACTAGTTTTTCTGTGATGAAGTTATTGTTGTTGAGTCTTGTGAGATTAGCCTAGTTGTTACATGACTAGTTAGTATAGCTTTCTTGATTAAGTTTATCGAGGAGGGTTGTTGAGCTAAAATGTTTGTAGGTTCAACGCTGAATAGTGATTGCATAAATACTGTTAAAAAAAAACTCTTAAATATATTTAACCCCCTAAATTAAGACTTGAAAAAAAAAACCATGACAAGAAAGAAAAAAAAAAGGGAAAAAAACTCTCAAAAGAAGATATCCATCGCCTTTGAGGTTCTAGTAGACTATAGGGACCTCCTTGACGAGTGCCCTGCGTTTGATGCCTTGCATCTCTTTGGGGTGGAACCTTTTGAGAATGGCTGAAAACAAGTCTTTGAAAAAAAAAAAAACCTATGATAAAAGAAGACAGAGGTGTACTAATACTTATATTCTATATTATAACCAATTAGTAGTTAGACACATTGTCCCTTATTTCTTGGAGGGTTAGCAGTTATGCCCTAGAGACTCTATCTTGCGGAGTGTCCTATATCAGTTTTGCTGAGGTTTAGTGTTGGTCTTGCAAGAGTAAGCAAAGTCTTTGTTATGGATATCTGGAAAGAGAGTAGCATAGCATTTCTTTGCTTCGAGAGGTTTTGTTTCTTAGCAACTCTTATGGTTTTCTTTTTGGTTGGATTCTTGCTTGGGAATTGCAATGTCATGCACGTCAGGGGACAGAGTGGTTTGGGGACTAGTTTTATTGTCACATTAAGCTAGTTCTTAATTGAAGACGATAGAGATTATTATTTGTTGGAATATACTTCTTTCCTTTGTGTTCCTTGTAGGATTGTTACATATGTAGTTGTGCTCGCAGGGACACTCGTAGTTTGGAGAGGGAGAATAATTATTTTTTCACATGACCCATTGAAGCTTTCTTGGATATAGTTGCTATTAAAGTTGTTTTTGAATATTGGAATAGTTGTCCTTTTGTTAGTTTGTGGGAGCTCACTCAAGCTAGTGAGGGAGGAATGATAGTTGCTTATTTTGTGCCATTTTACACTATTTTTTGGCAAATTGAAGGGCTTTGGCTCTATATTATGCATTATTTTTCATAAAATTTAATTTAAAATAAGGTTGAAAATCCGTATTTGAGTTATGCTGAGGTAGAATTAGAAGTTGAGAGTCCATGTATTTTTAGATGAAGAATTTAGGGAGTGAAAAAATAATAAGTGATAGAACGCGGTTGCGGGAAAATTTTTAGTGAAAAGTGTAGATATTTTGGAGATGGGTAGAAATAAGGGTATAATTTAGCATGCATACATGGAGTTTGCGTCAAGAAGTTGTGGGCAGGGACAAATTAGGTCCATAGATGTCAAAGAAACCGGTTTAGGTGGAAAAAATGTTATTTTTGAAAAGAGGTTATTCAAGAAGTTGGGGGGGGATGTCATGTGAAGAAGGGAGTTGAAGAGAGAGAAAGAACACAAGGAAAAATGGGTGCCATCATTGGGGAGTGTGTTGCTGATTTTGTTGCAGATGTTGTCTCATTTCTGGCATGGATTGGCTACTTTTGATAATATCTTACATCTCCTCCAGCCTCATACCATTCTTGATCATGATTTTTGAGTGTAGAGAGAAATTTTCAGCCTTATACCATTATGTATAATGTTGATAAGAAGTAAATTAAAATAGAGTTATAATTCATTGAAAGGAAGCTAAAAATGAAGTTTTATATGTTGGAGATGAATCTACTAAAAGATATATACATTCAGTATAAGGAATGCCTGGTTAATAGGGTTTGATGTATTACGATCCGATGTAATTATTATAATTTATTTTTCTAGGTAGTAGTAATGAAAAATCAATTACTTTTGATAATGAGTGAGTTAGAAGAAAGATTGAAGAAAGACTATAGTTTATTTATTGTTCAAAATCTTCTCATAATTTTTTATTAAGAATGAAATTCATTTGTATATACTTTCTCTGCTAAATATAATTCAAGGCTGAAACAATGATTAGTAAATATTAGTGATAATATTAAGGTACTAGCAAAAATTAAGTATGAATTAAGAGTTTTTAAGTAATTTCTTGCTCTGGTAGAAATCTTGAAGATAATGGAATTTATTTGTTATAGGTTGTAGTCCAAAATGAAAGTTAAATAGCGATGTTTAGTGAAATGTAAGTATGCAAAGAAGGTTATTAGTTGGACTACTAAGAAAGAGGATAATATGACTTTTATGATGATAATTTAAAGATGAAAAATATATAAATATCCACCTTAAACCTTATTAATTAATGCAATGGCTTTACACAGCCATTTTGCCTGCATATTTGGGGACTTTTTAGGGGGCCGTTAGTTCTAGGAAGTAGAAGAAATGTTGGCAAGAGAATCCTCTAAAGACTGAAGCCCTTCTGATTTTGCTCTGTTGAGTACATACAAATTGGGTGGAGCTAACTCCTTGATGAATGATGGGATCAAGAGGCAAGCATTATAACAAGTCCAGAGGTATGGAGAAGAGAGAATGCAAAAATCAGCTGAGAACAAGCTAGTAGTAGAAGCCTCCTTTGACACCCTAGCATTACTCTTTACAGAAGTCCCCATGGCAAGTCAAGGTCCCCTTCCTGGTCAGATCCATCCTGGAAATATTGATGCAGGCCAACGAATGTAGTCCCATTGCCTATCCCTAAGGAGAGTACAATGAAGACCTTGATCTTCATGTAGTTGAGTTCATGGTAGCATGTGCAGCCAACAATGCCATAACCCCTGAGCATTGATTGGTGATATTCCATGCCACTTTCAAAGGTGTGACATCTCAGTGGTATGAGAGACAAGCAGAAGTAGGAAATTTTGGCACATGAGATGACTTGAAGTCGGCCTTCCTCACTAAATGTAGGCGTGAAGGATTTGAAGTGCGGATGTGAGAGGAGTTCACGAACTTAAGTCAGGTCCTTTGGTGAACGGGTGGAAGCATATGTCTCTAGAATGGAATCCATACTGAAGAGATGGACCAACCATCACTTGGATGAAGGCATCCTTAAGGGAGTTTTTCTTAGAGGCCTACAACTAGAAATTCATAAGTTTGTGGAATTGAGAAGACTAGTCAACCTGCAAGCTGTAGTGGAAGGTACAAGGCTGTATGATGAAGTTGAAGCAAGACTATCAATGACCTCAGGAAGAGGAGTCTTATCTCCTCCCATGTGAGGAATGGTATAACCAACAAATGTAATCCTAGAAATAGTTCCCTATCCCTACCCTTAGATGCAAACAATGCAACAATATAGTAAGTGTACCGAATCCACAGTGGCGCAGATCATAGTACCTCAAATGATGGTTCAACCACAACAACAGTGGCCTCAAACAAACAATTTCCCCAATGGAAACTCAACAACAACAATGGAACCCTGCCAACTAGAACCAACAACTCCCACTCTCAACAGGAGCTCAAAATCAGAATCAGAATAGAGGACCCTTTGGATCAACCCAACCAGTCTATGCAGTGATTATAGAAGCTTCCTAAAACCCTACTATAAGTACTCTAGGAGGAGAAAATTAGAAGGACCATCTGTCCAATTCAGTTGCAAACATCAAGAAGGAGTTGATGGATGTGATTACAAAACAACTACAGATGATGTTAAAGATGAATACTACTGACATATCCAGTCCTGCAGGAGGTGGAAGATATATGATGCAATATAATACATGGGGTGGAAAGTGCCATCAAGTGGGACATTTAGCCACCAAATGTACATGAAAACCAACCATCCATGGAGCCTTTTGCTCATATTGTTTAAGGAAGAACCATACAGAGGATATCTGCTCTCTGAAGGAGATGCATGAAAGAAGGAACAAAGATGAAGAAGCAAGATTCAACTTGTTGGAATAGAAGATGACAACTCAGGATATTGGACCAAAGCCTAGAGAGTTTGGCCCTAGTCTCGGCCCAAGGAGGTTTCCCTCTCAAAGTTATAGAGGACGACAGTCTGACAGTGTGGCCAAAGATCAGAAAGTGGAGTCTTATAGATGTGGAGAAAATGGTCATTTCTCACCAAATTGCCCAAACCCTAGAAGGTCTATGGACTACAAACCTTTATGCAATTGATGCAAAGGAGAAGTCCACATTGCAAAAGATTGTTCTAGTCAAGCTCCTATTAAAGCTACCCCTAATACCCAATAGAAGATCCAAGAACCTGCCTCCAATTTGGTGGAATTGAAAGTTTCTACAATAACACGTGTCAAGAAAAGAAAACCATAGTTCCAAAAGAGAATATTCCCTCTACAAAAAATGTGAAGTTTAATCTTTCCTAGGAGAAACAGAACATTACAAAATAGAACGGTATAGTATAGAGGCGTCCAGTAGTACAGAAGGATACAAAGACACTTGTGTAGAGATAAGAACTGAGGTCCAAGAGATAGAGGATGCCAAAGTATATTTTGTAGTAGAAGAAGTGCATATATTGCTACTTCTAGAGGAAAGAGGAAAGATAAAAGTGGGCGTTGCCCCATTGCCTAGCCAATTGGAGAAGCCTATGGATCCTATTAAAGAATATGGCTTGCTCAAAGACCTAGACACATTTAAAACAAACCTAACATTCCGACAATTGTTGATGTTATCTCCTATTTGTTGGAATAAATTCAAAAGCATTCTAACAAGAAGAAGATGTCTAAAAGGATTGCTCCTACTATTGCGTCTAAGTCTAACAAAGCAACCTCAGAGCCTGTGAAAGAAGTGGATGTGGCTAATGCCTTCTTGGATGTTGGCACCCTAGAGATTGGCGTGTGGATTGAAGAATGCTTTATTCCAGATACATTGATTGATGGAGGTTCATCAGCGACATGAACATAATGACGGATGTGACAATGAAGGATTTAGGCGGCTTGCAAGATATGCAGCCTACATAGTGGCTTATCCAACTAGTAGACCAAAGTAGAATTAAGCCTTTGGGCATTCTCCCATATTTTAAGAAAACCCTCACAGGAAGAGACTATTGGTTGACCTACATGGTGGTATAACCAAATTCCTATGGGACCTCTTACCCTCTACTGCTGTGCTATTGGGAAGACCATAGCTTTTTGAAGTAAGGGCATGGACGAATTGGTTCAAAGGAACCTTAATCCTAGGCAGTAGAGGACCCAACAAAGTGGTGCTGAAGTTGTATGGATCGCAAAAAGGTAATGGATCCACTTCCATTGAAGTTATCACAGACTCTTCTAATGAGATAACAGATGGCACATCAAGAGACGAAGAAGTTGTCAAACAGATCTTTCCCAAGAAAATAGAGGCACAATCCCTGATAGTGGGCACTATAAGCCAACTCTCGAAAGAGGTAAAGTCTTTGTCAATGGGGACGAATACGTCTTGCCTGAACTTGAAATGACTTTTGAAGTCACCTTTGATAGTGAGATAGAGGCATGGATATACCGTTCTCCCTGTTACATGGCCGTAGCAGCAGAGACAGAAGTAGGGTCAGTGCCAGAAATAGAAACAAAGACAGAGACATAGACATAAATAGAAGTAGAGATAGATGCAAAAGCAGATGCAGAGGATACAACATAGAATCTGTTCTTCTCTTACAGAGTCTCTACAAAGGCAGAGAGAGAGTCCAAAGAGGACAAAGATGATAGAGCATAATAAGACTATGAAAGCAAGCTAGAAGAATCTATCCTACTTGCATGAGGCACACATGAGAAAGAAGTTTCACAGACTATAGAATCTGAAGATTCCATGCTATTAGACAGAATGGCTCTGGTACCCTTTGGACTGGCTAATGAAATGCAACATATGAAGAATATCTATAAGAAATGGATTAAGCAGAATAAACCTTCTTTTAGCACTAGCTCTTGTCACCTGAAGTTATCCTTCTCAAGAGAGGATGATGACGATGCACCTTGCCAACGACCAATAGTTCTACAATCCAAACAGATCTATGAAGGTTCTTGTCGTGTGACGTTCCTAGATGCATCCTCAGAAGATGTCCTTAAGCCAAGAGGTAACTAATTTCCAAACCAAAACTGAAACAACCCTGATACCCTTTCCACATCCCAAGGAGTTAGCCAAACCCTCATTGACAGAGGAAGTCTGTTCCAATGGAGCATCAAAAGAGGAGGCCACTCCTTTGAATGAGTGAGATCTCTACCTAGAAGTAGTTCGTGGGACCTTCATCCATGAAGTGAAAGGTGAAAAGAAATTACCTTTCATGGATGTAGATGGTATTGAATGTCATCTGAAGTTGGGTATCAGTCTTCTAGAAGAAGAGCTGTCAGTCCTGCATGACCTTCTGAAAGAGAACTTGGATGTGTTTGCATGGTCCTAAAAAGATCTAAAGGGGATTGATCTTACCATATGTCAACAGCACATTGACCTAGAGCCTAATGCCAAGCCTATGAGGCAAAGGCAGAGATGCATGAATCCAAATTGTTTCGCTTTAGTGAAAGTCAAATTGCTGAAGCTCCTTGAAGCTGACTTTATCTATCTAGTGGCCAATAGAGAATGGATCTTTCCCATCGTGGTAGTACCCAAGAAGAATCGAAAGTTGCAAATATGTGTGGACTTTTGAAAGTTGAATTCCAAGACTAAGAAGGATCATTTTCCTATCCCTTCCACACAGACCAACTGTTGGACACAATGGCCATGAGCTCTATCCCTCTTGGATGGATTCAGTGGGATACAACCAGTTCAGATTGCAGAAGAGGATCAATCCAAAAAAACCTTCAAAACATAATGGAAAACCTATGCTTATAGAGTGATGTTGTTTGGGCTTTGTAATGCTCCTGCTACCTTCCAACGAGTGATGATGGCCACATTCCAAAATCATCTACATGATTTCATTGAAGTGTACCTAGATGACTTCTATGTCTAAAGACTAATTTGTGAGCATTGGGGATAGCTAGAGCTGTGCTTTGAAAGATGTTGAGAGTATGGAATCTCTCTAAATATCGACAAATGTGACTTTGGAGTCTCATCAAGAGTTCTTTTGGGCCACATTGTCTCTGCGCAACGGATATCACAACAGACCCGACCAAGATTGAGAAGATTATAGCAATAACAATGCCAACCAATCTTAAAAATTGAGGGGATTCCTTGGCCATGTAGACTATTATAGAAGGTTTATTGTACACTTTGAGACAAAGGTA
This sequence comes from Lygodium microphyllum, assembly GCF_053477565.2. Lineage (NCBI taxonomy): Eukaryota > Viridiplantae > Streptophyta > Polypodiopsida > Schizaeales > Lygodiaceae > Lygodium > Lygodium microphyllum. The sequence continues at coordinate 78,874,546 of NC_141149.1, forward strand.
GCCCCCTTGCATAAGATCTTGAAGAAAGATATAGAGTTTATGTGGACCACTGATTATGATGAAGCGTTCAATACCCTGAAGCAGTGCTGAAGCACCTATCCTGCAACCTCTGATTGGACAAAGAAATTCAATGTGCACAACTGATGCATCAGTCGAAGGCCTAGGTGTAGTCTTATGCCAAAAAGGCCCCTTGAAGTTGGATCAACCCATCTATTATGCAAGCCAAAAAATAATTGATAGAGAACAGAACTATACAGTGACAAAGCTTGAACGCTTGGCCATGGTGTTTACCCTGGAGAAGTTTTGACACTATCTACTATTGACTCACTTCAAATTCTATGTGGATCATGAGGTCCTATCCTTCTTGATGAACAAAGTAGATGTGAAGGGAAGAATGATGAGATGGCTCCTTTTGTTTCAGGAGTTCGACTTTGAAGTGGTTACTAAGCCTGGTCACTCCCATGCCGCCCTAGGGCTGATCATCTATCACGGATCCTCAGAGCGATGAAGAGGAGAAGGATGACCCTGACCTTCGTAATGCTATCGTCTTTCTAGTTGAAACTGTAATACCATGGTATGTAGATATAGCCAACCTCTTGGCTACTCAACAGTATCCCCCTGGTATCTCCAGATGTGAGAAGAAAAAGCTTCTATTGGAATTAGCCCCCTACACTCTGTTAGGTGGCACTCTGTACAAGAAAGGCAAGGATGAAGTACTGAGAAGGTGTATTACAGGAAATGAGATTGGGATAGTTTTGAAAGCATGCCATGACGAGCCTTGTGGAGGACACTTTGCAAGAGAAGCGACATCTACTAGGAAGGCCTTGCTGCTTGCAGGATACTAGTGGTTGGCCAAACCTCCACAAGGATGTCTATGACTACTGCAAATGTTGTGATGCTTGTCAATGGATGGGAAAGCCTACCAAATCTAGCACTATGCCACTGCAACACATCCTTCCCCTAAAGCCGTTTGAGAAGTGGGGAATTGACTTTGTTAGTCCCATTGATTCACCAACTAGAAGGAATCACAAAATATACATTTTGGTTTGTACGAACTATGTGACGAAGTGTGTCTGTCAGAGAGAGAACTAGGGAGAGAGAAAGAGGAGAGAGAAAGACTGCAGAGGAGAGAGAAAGACTGCAGGAAGAGAGAGAAATAGAGTGACGAGGAGAGAGAAAGACTAGAATTGGAGAGAGAAAGACAGGAAAGATGAAGAAGCCATGGAAGCTTGGAGCAAGAAGGGAGAGAAAGATTGTAATTGTATTGATATGTCAAAAAGATGTGAAAAATTACAACTTCTCTCCTTATATACCAGTGTCAATGTGACATGGCATATCATTAGCATTCTAAGTATTCCCAGCTTCTTACAATCCATCCCTTCCCAAAAGTTTTTGTCCCCAAAAACAAAACTAGAAAGAGCTAAAGAAAAGATGGATGGAACAAAGTACTACTTTGTTTTACAGCTTTACAAATAGGGAATGAGTGAAGAATTATCATTACAAGGGCTGAATTTGAAGTACGGAAAGTGGACCCTGCTATATACATGATTTGAAGAACCTTAGAAGCCATTGGAGCCATAGAATCTTCAACAAATAGTTCCAGAAGAAAGTAGACAGCTTGCTGAAATAACAGTCCCTGCTGGACCAAATCAGCCATAACTTTTGATAGAAGTGTCCAAATGAGGTGTACCACATATCAAAACGAAGCTCTTGAAGAGTACTTTAAGCTCATGTAGATAGCTCAATTCTGAAAATGAAGTACGATAAAAACTGTTCTAAAACAGCGTACTGTCCTGAACCAGTCTGCACCAATACTAGCTCCATAAGCAATAGGCTTCAGCCACCAATGTATCCTTCAAGTATGGATACTCATCCAATATTGAATCAGGTCTCCAAGAAGCCTCTTCAGAGGGTAAACCTCTCCATTTAATCAAATATTCCACAATAGAACATGATCGAAGCTTCTTCTCACGCTGACCTATAACAGCCTCTGGGATGTACTGAACGATACCATCTTCATCAATAGGTGGCAGCTCATCAACTAAATCCACTGGATCACCATAATAGGGCTTGAGCTGACTAACATGGAAGACGTTATGAATCTTTGTAGAAGAGGGAAGCTCTAGTCTGTATGCCAAATCTCCAATCCGCTTAAGGATCCTGTAAGGGCCATAGAATCTGTGGGCAAGCTTATTACTGGATCCATCTTTCAATGTAGAATACTTGGATTTGGGCACCTTCAACAAAACCAGCTCTCCTTCCTGGAACTCTAAAGGCCTCCTCTTCTCATCAGCATACATCTTCATCTGATCTTGAGCCTTCCTTAGATTCACCTTGCATTGCTGAAGAAGGGTCTGCATTCTATCCAACTCTTCCTTCCCATGAGGGTTGATCTTTTCGTTAAAAATGACTGTGGGTAGGGGCACCTTGTAACCATACAAAGCCTCAAAGGGTGAAACTCCTATGCTCGCATGAGTGGAATTATTATAAGCAAACTCAGCCAGGTGTAACCAAGAATCCCATGAGGTTTGGACATCATAACAAAAATGGCGAAGATAAGTCTCCAACCATTTATTAACTCTCTCTGTCTGTCCATCAGTTTGGGGATGATAAGCCGTAGATGGAGCCAACTTGGTACCCATAGATGTAAATACCGCTTGCCAAAAGTTACTCATAAACTTTGAGTCCCTATCATGGACAATCACCTGCGGTAATCCATGCAATCTGAAAATATGCTCCATAAACTGGTTGGGCACCTGAGAAGCAGTAAACTGAATTTTTGTTGGGATAAAATGAGCTGCTTTGGTGAGTCTGTCAACCACCACATAAATACTATTCCACCCCTTCTTGGTAGTAGGTAAGCCAGTGATAAAGTCCATAGTAATATGAGTCCATTTACCCGTAGGAATAGGCAATGGCTGCAATAAACCCCCTGGCTTATGGGTGCTATCCTTATTTTGCTGACAAGGCATACACTTCATAACGAAGTCCTTGACATCTTTCCATAGTCCTTTCCAATAAAAGCTCTTGCTGATCCTGTCATAAGTCTTGAAAACTCCCAAGTGTCCAGCTAAAGGCGAAGAATGCATCTCCTCCATAATTTTTCGCTTGAAAGAAGAAGTAGAGGGAATAACAATCTTGCCCTTCCACCAAATAAGACCATTTTTAAGCTGGTAATGTGAGTTTTCTTCCATGAGACCTTGCTGTAATTTCTGAAAGATTTGGCTGAATTCCTCATCTAAGAGATATGCCTCTTGTAGCTCTTCAATCCAATCACTATGTAATTCCGTCATGGCTGATACTTTGCAGGCCCACATACGAGAGAGAGAATCATCCACTATGTTATCTTTGCCCCTTGTATGAGTGATGTCAAAGTCATAATTTTGTAATGTTGCTACCCATCGTCGTTGCTTTGGAGTAAGATTTGACTGAGTAAGGAAATACTTGAGTACGCGATGATCACTATGCACTCTGAATCGGCTGCCATATAAGTAATGGTGCCCTTTATTGATTGCATGCAGAATAGCCAACATTTCCTGATCATAAACATTCATGGCCATCTCCCTATCAGTAAGCTTACGGCTTTCAAATGCAATTACTCCATGCTCCTGAAGCAAAACAGCCCCAATGCCACGGCCACTAGCATCACATTGTATAGTAAACTCTTTAGAGAAATCCGGGCATACAAGAATATGAGCGGAGGTAAGTAATTCCTTTAACTGGTTGAAGCTGCTATCTGCAAGAGAATCCCAAAAGAAAGCCTCTTTCTTCAACCTGTCAGTTAAAGGGGCTGCAATTGCCGCATAATGCTTTATAAATCTGCGATAGAATGAAGAGAGACCAAGAAATCCTCTAAGAGAGGTAGTAGTAGTAGGCGTTGGCCAATCTTTTATGCATTGCACCTTCTTGGGATCAGCCTGTATTCCTTTTTCACTGACTATATGTCCCAAGTATTCCACTTCAGTCTGCATGAAAGAACACTTCTTCTCCTTAGCAAAAAGCCTATGATGTCTCAACACATCAAAAACCTTCCTCATATGCGACAAATGATCCTGAAAAGTCTTGCTGTAGATCAAAATGTCGTCGAAGAACACCAAGACAAACTGAAAGAGGAAAGGTTGTAGAATCTTATTCATCAGGCTTTGAAAGGTAGCTGGAGCGTTTGTAAGGCCGAATGGCATCACCAAGAAATGATAAAGCCCTCGATCAGTCCTAAAAGCAGTCTTGACCTCATCACCCTCTCTCATGCGAATCTGATGATACCCTGATCTCAAATCAATCTTCGTGAAGAATCGAGCCCCCTTAAGTTCATCAAGCAAATCATCTATCCTGGGTATAGGATACCTGTTCTTCACTGTTATCTTATTGAGATCCCTGTAGTCAATGCACATTCTGAAAGATCCATCTTTCTTTTTGACTAACAGGACTGGGGATGCATACGGTGAAGAACTTGGTTCAATGAATCCCATTTTAAGAAGCTCTTTGATTTGCTTGGCTACTTCCTCTCGTTCACATTTTGATAATCTGTAAGGTGGCTTATTGATCGTCTTTGAGTTGGGTTCCAAATCAATGGGGTGATCCACCGCTCTCTTAGGAGGCAATGAAGTAGGTACTTCAAATAGATCTCTGTACTCCTCAAGAAGAGCTGTCAAGGCTGGATGGTTTGCTGAATTATTGGGCTGATCCTGTGTTTCTTTGTTCAAATGCAATACAAATATCTGTGAGCGCTTCTTGTACTCTTTCTTGAGTTGTTGAATGGTGATAAGCTGAAAATCAGATTTACTAGGGATCCCCTGTAAACGGATGAGCTGTCCATTGGAGAAAAACTCCATATATAATTGTGAGAAATCCATAGTAATCCTGCCTAAGGTCATCAACCAATCACAACCAAGTACAATATCTATGGGCCCCATTTCCAAAGTGATCAGGTTTACTTTGACTTCAAAATTTTCAGCCATTTGCAAAGAAACCTGTGGACAAATCTGTGTGCTGATTTCCTCTTCACCATTAGCCACTTGTACTCTAATGGGCTGCTGTAAGTCGGTGGGAACACAATTCAACTTGTACATAATGGATTTATTGACAAAACTGTGGGTACTGCCACTATCTATCAGGATGAACACTGGCTTTCCACATATGCTCCCCTTCATACGAAGTGTGTTAGGGTTCTTAGATCCCGTCCAAGCATCCATAGAGATAGAACAATTAGTGGCAGCAGGCAACTCATTACAAAATCCACCAGGATCAAATGGGATATCACCGCCTGGATCAAAAGGAAAAGAGTCAGATGGATCATAGAAGTACTCCTGTCCACCATCATCCTCGAAATCTTCATTTTCAGCATTGATTGGGACTGCATTAACTTCATCTATGTCATTTTCAAGGTCCTCAAGAACTAGCATACTCTGAATTTTTGGCTTGGCATTTTTGTATACACACTTTGAAGCATGGTCAGGAGGATACTTTTCTCCACACTTGAAGCATAAGCCTTTGTCCTTTCTTTCCTTGTAAAGATCCATGGGAATATTTCTGGAATTTGTATTGGCTGAAGTAGACTTAGGCTTATTGTCACCTTGCTTAAATTCAACCTTTGGACTGTTTGCTGTCCTGAAATTGCCTTGAAGCCTAGAAGCATTAAATGGAGGATAAGTTGGTATCCGTAAGCTCCCACTAGGCATATGGTTGCTGCCATAATTGTTACCAACTTGTACTTGCTTTAAAACAGTCCTTGGCTGTCCATAACTTGGCTGAAATGAAGACTCTTTCCTATACTTCCTTCCAAAGCGCTCTACAAGCTCAATAGCCTTGAAAAGTGAAGTAGGATTCTGCACCATAACATCAGCTGACAAGGATGGTTCTAAACCATACATGAACTTGTGTAACTTGGCCTCATCACTGATGTTTTCCACATACATGGTCAAGTTGAGGAATTGGTTTGTATATTCTCTTACACTTAGGCTCCTTTGTTCCAAGTTATACCATCTTCGTTCTAACTTCTCTTTTTCAAGAGGTGAAACAAAGACTTCAGCCATAAGTGCCTTGAAAACTTCCCAATTCTCAATAAGTACATTCTCTTTCTTAATATACCTCCACCAAGTGTGAGCAAATCCTTCTAAGTGGAGGGAGGCAAAATGTATCTTCATGTCATCAGTTTTAGGAAATATGTCGAAATAAGACTCCATCTTAGAAGTCCATTCCTCTAATTCTGATGGTGAAGATGACTGGCCATTGAATTTGGATAAAACAATTTTATCCTTGAATTCTTTATCATGGAAAGGTTGCTGTCCCAAAACTGGCTGATCGGAATTTCTAAGTACAGAACCCCCAAAATGAGATTGAAATCTTCCAACAGGTGGCTGAGAATTACCCTGTAATCTTCCTGTTGGTAAAGCACCCCTAGAATGCTGAGTATGCAGTCCAAAAGCTTGAGTATTGGCGCCGTTCAAACTGCCCAAATAGTCATCATGCCTTTCTGAAGCTTCTCCTATTTCATACTGACTATTGGGAATACCTCTTCTTCCAATGATTCCATCTCCATAACCATTTTGGTTGGATGGCTGAAGTGGGACTGAAGGGTCATTGTTTGAACAAGCCTTCTCATTAGCTTCTTTTGATCCTGTTTGCGATGGCATCAATTGAGAAAATTTTGCCATAAGCTGAGCATTGGATTCTACTAATTTATCAATGGAAGCCTTGGTTTGGGTAGTTGATTCCATCAACTTATCAAGCGTAGACTTCGTTTGTCCATGAGATAAAACCATTTGCTCCATTGTAGACTTTGTTTGACCAAATGATAAAATCATATGCTCCATTGCTGACAAAATAGCTTCATGACGTTCCTTATGTCTTAGTTCATGGGCACATAAAGCGTCATTGAGAATACTAATCTCTCCTTGTTGATGCTCTTCAGGGTTCTCTTGAAGTGTGCTTTCCATCATAGAATCCCTGATTTGCTATGCATAGTCCTCCTGGACCTTATTTTTGCCTTTATGCCCTGCCATACTAGTGCAGTCCTGCAGTACCCCCTGTCAGTAAAACGGCTATAACTTTGGCTAGAAAACTCCGATTGCAAAACTTTTTTGTGCGAATCGAAGCTTACAATGCCCTCTTCGAGATGAGCTATAGCACGCTATAACAGGTTTAGGACAGAAAATTCTGTAACTGAATTTCAGAGTCTGAACTGTCCAGTCCTGCACCCTGTTTAGACCTGTAAGTGCCCTGTTTTGACCCTGTAATGCAAGAAAGTAACCTCCAATGGCTACCAAACCCTGCAAAGGGGTATATGGGACCTGTGGGTTACCCTGTAGTACCTGCATCTGTACTTTAGTATCAAAGGGTGTACCTGTATCCACCTGCAAAGGGGTATATGGGACCTGTGGGTACCCTGTAGTACCTGCATCTGTACTTCAGTATCAAAGGGTGTACCTGTGTCAGAGTCTGAACTGTCCAGTCCTGCACCCTGTTTAGACCTGTAAGTGCCCTGTTTTGACCCTGTAATGCAAGAAAGTAACCTCCAATGGCTACCAAACCCTGCAAAGGGGTATATGGGACCTGTGGGTACCCTGTAGTACCTGCATCTGTACTTCAGTATCAAAGGGTGTACCTGTATCCACCTGTAAATACCCTGTGGGTAACCTGAAAATGCCCTGTTTTACCCTGTTTTACTCCAGTAGGTACTTGAGTCGTTGGAAAGTCTTCAATCTTCAATTCTCCACTCGCTGTACCTGTGTGAGGGATAAAACAGCAGGACGGGCTTCCTACACGGGCTCCGAATCACCGGGAGGTGGGCAAAGTTCCCCCCGGGTCGGTTGGTTGCACCCCTTCGGGATCTTCGATAGTGAGGGAGGGTCACCTCTCTTTTGTCCCACTATCTCCCCCGGCATCCACCTTTTTCCTCGGTGGGAATATCAACATGGCAGAGGCTAGTGTACTAAGCAATCAGCATGATATGCATTTGAAAAATATTCATTCAGCCTTTCATGAGATGCAATTGATTGAGATAAAAGAACTTGAGATGGGAGAAGGGTTTTACCTATGCAATTCAGTGACTCACTGATTGCTAGTACTTACCCTTTACAATTTTCCAATTTAGGCAAAAGAGAATAAACCAATCAATTGGATTAGAGTAAGCAAAGGAATCAATCAATGTATTCAGTCCATAGGATTCAAATGTTATGCTGAAATCTCAGATTAAGGCCCTTCATTCACTGATTGAAGCTAATATGCATTAGGCAAGCATTGCATTCATGAATAGATGAATTCAAGCAAAGGTTGGCTGAGAATTTGATGAAAATGTTCAATTCTTTAATCTCTCAGTCAAATGGCTTAAGCTCAGCAATTGGATTAATGAGAGAGATTAAAAATTGAAGAGAAATACCTTGACATGGCTAAAAATAACTTGCCAAATGCTTGATAGGGCTCCCGGTTGTCCAATGTTAGCAAAATAATCCATGAAGCTTGCTTATCTGATGGTAGAGACCAATCTTGAAGCTTCAAATGCTTGAAATTGAAGCATTAAACCCGTTTCCCCCAAATTTTTGCTCCATAGAAGCTCTTGATATTCAATCTTAAGCCATCCCGTGCTTAATCCTTGCAATTTGTTGAAGAATCCTTGCTGAAATGATTCCACGGGCCAAAAGGATGAAGAATCTTCAAGAAATTGTCAAGAAATGGAAGCTTGGGCTGAAGCTTTCATGGCTGCCCATGGACTGTTCACCTAGGGTTCAAGGGAGCTGAGGAATCTTCAAATGTTGCTGAGAATCTCAATGTGGCTGAAGATTTATGCCTGGAATGGATGAAGAAGAGTGCCAATGCTGAGAGGAAGCAAGCTTGGAGCAGGGCAGGGCTGGAATCAGCCCGAAAATTGCGCCGCAATTTTCGGGGCTGTTTCTGGCCTGTATGCTGCCCAATCTTGAGCAATCTTATGCTCAATCTGAAGCTCTTGAAGTCAGGGATCTATTCCAAGTAGATTTTGGTCAAGAAGATCTGAGGTAAGAGAGATATGAGTAGATCTTGGGGCTGAACCTCCATGAAACCTGCAGGAATTTCCAGGAAAGGGGAAAGAGAAACCCCTCTTTTCAAAGTAACCACAGTTTGTTCTCAAACTAAGCCCGGTTAACCATCCTTTACCCTAGTTACCTCCATTTTTGCATAAAATTTGATGACGTCCAGCCATTTAAGCCTTTACCCGCCATATCTGACCTTGGATATCTCCAGATGTAGTCATTGCTAACTGTAGTTGTCCTGTAGCACTCCACTAGTCACTGTCTTGTACCATTTTTGTCTGAAATTGGTTTTGAAATAGGAAAATGAGAGTGAAAATGGGAAGAAAATAATGGATCAAAGACTGAAGCTCTGATACCACTTGTTAGAGAGAGAACTAGGGAGAGAGAAAGAGGAGAGAGAAAGACTGCAGAGGAGAGAGAAAGACTGCAGAGGAGAGAGAAAGACTGCAGGAAGAGAGAGAAATAGAGTGACGAGGAGAGAGAAAGACTAGAATTGGAGAGAGAAAGACAGGAAAGATGAAGAAGCCATGGAAGCTTGGAGCAAGAAGGGAGAGAAAGATTGTAATTGTATTGATATGTCAAAAAGATGTGAAAAATTACAACTTCTCTCCTTATATACCAGTGTCAATGTGACATGGCATATCATTAGCATTCTAAGTATTCCCAGCTTCTTACAGTGTTAAGCCAAAGCTCTCAAGTGGGATGATGATAACAACATGGCTTTGTTCTTGTATGAGAATATCATAACCCGCTTTGGCAATCCCCTAAAGTTGGTAAGTGATAGAGGTACTCACTTCCTCAACAAGATTATGGAAGAAATGACAGAGCTGTACAAGATCCGCCATTGCAAGTCCATGCCTTACTATTCCAGAGCCAACACCTAAGTTGAAGTTACCAATCACATTCTCTGCTCGATCATGAAAAGGACGACTGCTGCACATCACTGTGATTGGGACGATCCACTTACAGATACCCTTTGGGCATACAGAACCTCCCATAAGGCTGCTATAGGACAGACACATTTTTAGCTAGTGTATGGCACAGATGTTGTATTCCCTATTGAATTAGAGCTACCCTCTCTGTGCATAGCTATCAAAGAGTGCTTGGGAGATGACAAGTCCTTGCAGCCTTGTCTCTTGCACTTGGAATGTCTGAATGAGACTCGCAGGATGGCCCTAAAGTATATGGATAGCCATGCAAGCTCGATGAAAGGTCTATCATGATAGCTTCATCAAGCAAAAGGATTTTAAGGAAGGTGACTTAGTCCTGGCCTATGATTCATGTTTTGGCAAGTTTCCAAGTAAGCTTCAACAATGATGGATGGGCCCCTATAAGGTACTTGTTGTCAACCCTAATGGCTTTGTCCAAGTGTAGACATTCGATGCCTCTAATGATCCCTTTTTAATTAATGGCTATCACCTAAAGAAGTACTACCCCCCCTGGGGATCCTGACAATTACTATCGATAGTCCCTTCATCCCTTGTGCATCGATTGGTAAGGCTTTGCCTATTGCTCCTGATAGCCCTCCTTGCTTATCTTGATGTGGTGGCCTTGTTCTTCTAGTCCCTCACAGCCACTTCCACCCCTCCTTTGCTTCCTTTTCGTTTGATCCAATAGGATGTGGTGAGGATGGTTTTGATACATGGTACTCTTATCATTCTCCTCTTTGAAAACAAAAAAAAGAAGAGAAAATATATTGGTAATGGGAGAAAAGGACTTCGGTTCTATCATGCTGACCTATTTTTCGAAAAAATGTGAAAACACCCTCGGGAGTAGAAAATTAAAAAAAATAAAAAAAAGAAAAAAAAGAAAAAAAAGGAAAAAAATCAAAGCTGCTATGGGAGAAAAAGAAGAAATTCCTTGTCATAGTAGGCCTCATTCCAAGAAAAGGTGGCAAACACCCTTGGGTGGGGAAGCTGGTTGTGGAAAATGTGGTAACACCTCACAGAGTTCCAATGCGACCTCCCTTGGTGTTCTGTATCTTGTAACCCCATTAATGCTTGTGACTGCTACAACAAACGATATTTTCAACTGCAATCCAAGTACCAGACTTATTGGCTACCTCCCTGGGTATGCCTCTTTATCAACAGATCCAAGTTGACATACAATCCCTTGAGTGATGTGAGTTCATCCTAACTAGATGGGGATGTGAGTATGGGCTTCCCTCCGTATTTATTAGAAAAGTGTGAGAGAGAGGGTGGGTTGAGTGACCAGTCTCAATTGGTGTGAGAAACTTGGTTGCTCTCTTGTATTCATCAACAGAGAGTGAGACAGAGGGGGGACTGAGTGTGATTGATTTCCCTTTTATCAACTGAGAGGTGAGGATTGAGGAACGCTATGACAATTGGAGTCAGGTATGTTCTCATTTCCCTATGCACACACGAAATGGTCGGGCCTTCTCCATCATCACTATATACCTCACTCTGTTTAGTGCACTACATTACAAGGCTCCTTGGCCTTCCTTCTTCTTGCACTTATGCCAGATGGGTTGGGACGCACCGATGCACCGTCAAATTGTGCACGTTGGCATACTCCCTCTAAACCATTCCTTTTGTTGATTTCTAAACTGGGTGTGAGATATGGGTGTCAATTATTATCCATCGAGTGACGTGAGTTATGAGGCGAGTGCCTGATCTATCATCTTCACATGAGTGATTGTTGAGATGAGTGATGTATACTTTGCCATCGACAATTTAACTAGCTCTTCATCAACAATGCTACCTCCCTGGGTGCTATTGCATGGTCCCTGCCATGCTAGATGAGTGCGATGTGGCGAGTTGTGGTTCCTCTTGCCGAGATTATGATCCTTCATGTGTCAGCGAGGCGATGGTTCACACCCACCATTTGCAAATCGGGCCAAGTTTGTCTAACTCTACTCCTTTTGTTTACAAGAGTCGATCATGTTTTAAGTGTGGGGACGTACCGGTATGGGTCATGGTCAAGTGTTGGGCCTCTGTTGATTAGTCAACCCAATCTATTAAGGTCTTAAGTGTGGTGACACGTCTTTGCGCTTATGTTTTGCATATCCTCATGGAAATGCCCCTATCGGATCATTCATGTATACCATGTTCTAATTTTGCCTTGATAGGGTCCCCTCCCCACCCACCCGTCTTATTTTCACACCGTCCTCGGGGCTGTTCCTTGTCCGTTTGTCTTTATTCTTTGTTTTACTGTTTTCCCATGCGAATGCATCCTATATTCATCGAAATTGAAATTTGATCTTAAACCATATTATTTCCTTTTGAATTGGCCATGTTTTCTTTTTACGTCCCCTATTGTGAGCCATGACTCACAAGTTATTAAATTTTAAAAAATTTTCTGCCAATTTGATGTATTTCCATGAAAAAGTGTATTTTTTGCTTCAGAACAGTGATTTGATGTGATAGCCCCGACCTATATCTTCCCCTTTAGATTTTTCCTTTTTATTGCTTATTATTTCGATGTATCCTTTGTTCGTCATTCATTTTTTCATATTTTTGTGAATTCTCGTGTGTGATTTTTTGCTCTTTTTCCATGTGAACCTGCCCTAATCTCCTTGGAATTCAACTTTGATTTACTAGTCTTGTCTGGTCTACTCCTCTACACAATTTTTGTTTTTTCTCCATCATGCTCTGGCCCACTAGTTTTGTGTTATTAATTATTGTTCACACGTAGCAAAACATAATCCGTACTTGGGTATCCTATTCTCGACATTTTTTTTAAATTTCAAAAAACCATGAACACATTAAAAAATTATCTGAAAACTATTAAAAATTTAAATAAAATGAAAAATTTACAAAAAATAAAAAGAAAAATACAAAAATTTATTGAGAAATTCAATAATTCTATTAATTAAAAAATTACCAATAAAAATATAAAAATACAAATAAAAAAGTTTTAAAAAAAACTGTAATATATCATTCAAATTCAATAAAATCCTAAAAAAATAATTAGAAAAGAGAAAAAGTTCCAAAAAATTTCAAACATATTTCCATCATGATTATGATCAATTAAAAATACATAAGAATTAGAAAACATATTGAAAATTATTTATTTGAAAAAAAAACAACTTAAACTATGAGAAAATGCTTGGAAAATTTGAGAAAATCTACAAAATAAACTATTTTAATGCATAAAAATTCCTATAAAATTCTTTTTCATATTTCCAATATTTGTGTTGCCATTTGATTATTCATATTTATTTAAAATAAAATAAAAATAAAAAAATTACAAAAAAAAACCCAACTTGAAATATATCAACATAAATAGACGAAAAAAAAAAACAAAACCCTAACACATAATCACCCAACCAACAAACTCTTCCTTGTCATTGTTCTTTTTATTTTAGTATTAGTATTTGGCTTTTCGTACCTTACAAGAGGCCGACTACCACTTAGTCGATCTGTTGTTTCCGTACAAGGATTTTTGTATTCCATTGCTTGTTTGCAAGTGGGATTTTGCGCATGAGACCTTGTGGGGGTCCACACATTGCCATGTTTTTTTTCTTTTTCCCTCCTTCACATGCATTGTAACACACATATAATTGTAATTAAAAATCAAATTACCGTTGCATCCACCAAACAAATAGAATGTATCTCATAAATTTTTAATTAAAAATAATCGATCGTTAATTTATAAAAGAAACCCCATGGTGGGTTGCTTGAGCACATAGCACCATACCCCACTTAATTTGGTAATTTAAAATCCATTCACAGTGCACGTGCACATGCGCTATACACACACTCAAAATTACACATATATATGCTTTGTGCCACATATCATCTACTTTTTAAAAATAAATTACATTTTTAGAGACTCCTAGTCCAGTCCAATTAGTCAATCTAAGTAGGGTTTGGGATGTGAATAAAACTCACCATGCATTATTGGAATAATTTAAAAATGAATTGTGATTAATTGGTCATCTAATAACGATGAGTCATGCAGTTTTCACTCACCCACTTTATTATATCATAGGTATATACCATACACTTACGGTATCTGTCGTTACTACGCAGATACTGCATGAAAAACTTTACAATGCATCCTCATTCAGCTTTCTTATTGATCTAGAGAGTCAATGGTGCGCAAATCGGATGTTGTATGCGTGCGTAGTGAATGCTAGAAGGTCCCCAAGAACAAAGAACTCTACAAATCTTCATAATTTCAAGTAAAAAGCAAAATGGAATTTGCATGACATGAGACAAAAAGACCAATTGGGTGCAATCTCTCCCCATGCCTTGTATGAGCGCTTCACAAGGCATGTATTTATAGATTTATTTATCTTAAAGCTAAAAAATAGCTCACTTTACAAATAGCATGCTTTTGCTTTTGCATTTGCGTTTGTCCAAATATAAAGTAAGGCATTTGAGTGTCCATGTATCCAATACAAATATCAAATAATGAAATATTTAACCGAGCACCTATGCACATATAACATAATAAATGTTTTGTCAAGCACTTTAATAATATAAGCGCGCTTAAATAAATATTGACGCCACACCTTTAGCTCACCTTTAGTGATAAGGCGCACACCCATCAAAAATAGTAATTCTTCTAGGCATTTGGATTCACATCATTGTTCAGTGCTACCCAATGCCACCGCCGCCTACTCTACACATCAATTGAAGCATTCACAATTGTTAAAAAATAATTAAATAAAACCCAACAAAAGTGAATACCTAGTAGTCTTTAGCTATAAAATAATTAAATAGGTTGAAATTCTGACTTGACCTTAATTTAATTCGAGTGCGCACTCTAAACTCGTAAACGTCTATTAATTTAATATGTATTTTATAGAATCACCAGCTATGGAATCACACATGTGCACATTAAATTAATATGATGCCCGAAAAGGACATGCATCCCTGTCAGCTTCTCGCACAAGGAATCCACATTGTGTACGATATAATATATAATTTTACAGAATCCACCGTGGTCATGGAATCCACTGTGAAATATGCCTCCTGGCATCATATCCCCGGGGTGGGATAGGAATTGTTCTCAATTGCTATTAGCTCAATGTGAAGTAAGTAGTGAGGGGTAAGCACTTACCTCACGAGCGTGCATCCATTGGGCCTCTTCAACAATATGATTTTTAAACATAACCAAATATCTAGAATATCTACGGCCAGTTCTATTGGTCATAAAGTCAGTGTTTAGAATAGTTTCAAGTTCAAGGATTTCAGTTTCTTCTTCTAACAAAGGAGGATTTTCATAGAAAGGGTGGACATGTAATTCGCCTATAAAAGGTCATAACAAACCGATATGAAAAGTATTATGGATTTTCCAATGTTTGGGTAGTTCTAATTTAAATGCATTGCCATTGATCTTGTGAATTATTTTGAAAGGTCCATAAAACCTAGGTGCTAATTTAACAATAGGGTGTTTCTCAACACTTTTCAATCTTCTCTTTTCAATGCATAACAAAAAAAATTACCAACATTGAAACTCATGGCTTGTCTTTTCTTATTAGCTTGTTTAGTGTATGATTGTTGGGCTTTCACAATCATATCTTTAACTTAAGCAAAAATAGTAGCATGCATATTGGCAATATCATCAGTAGCTTTAACTTTATTAGACAATGATGTAACAAGTGTAGGCAATCTATGTCCATAAATGATTTCAAAAGGTGCTTTATGCGTAGCTATGTGTGGTGTATTATTGTATGAAAATTGAAGTAGATGTAAATGTCCATCCCACGTTTGTCATTTTCTCGAGGGGTCCACTAGGGTTTACTGTATGGTACCACGTGAGTGTAAGGGAGGGGGGTTATTTAAGGAAAGGAATGTACATTTTATAAGGTAAGGTCCCATAAATAGGGGGTAGATAAGGGGTATTTTCATATATTTCTTGCACGAAGGTGATGTCTCCTTATTACTACTAGTGAATTCCCCGTGGTCGTTTTGAAATTGTGTATGCATGAAAAAGATCTAGAATTGTACTATTAGTAGCTTCTATTTGTCCATTGGTTTCAAGATGGAATAATACAGATGAGAAATCAATCTTAGTACCCAAATTAGCAAATAAGTAGTCCAAAAATTATTACAAAATCTAGAATCACGATCAGAAATAATAACCTTTGGCAAACCATGATTAGTGAAAAAAATCTTAAAAAACAATTGTGCAGCTTGAGATGCACTTAATGTTTTTTTATATAGTAGAAAATATGCTTTTTTACTAAAATCAATCTACTATAGTCCAAATCATATCATGATTAGCTTATGTATTAGGCAAACCAGTTATAAAATCCATTGAAATATGTTCCCATGGATGGTCAGGAATTGGTAAAGGCATTAACATACCATATTGCTTACCATGGTATCACTTGACTCTTTGGAAAATTAAACACTCAGAAACAAAGTTAGAAATATCAGATTCCATTTGCGATCAATAAAAATCTTCAACCAACATTCTTAAAGTGGAAATAATACCTCTATGACCTTGATATGGAGAGCAATGAATTTCGTGCAGCACAAATGATCTAAATTGAACAATGACACACAATCTTTTCTCATAAAACATAAATCCATTAGATAATGACAAGAATAAATTGGAATCCAGTTATTAGTAACTAATTTGTTCCAATCAGCTTGAAAACTGGGATCATGGTCATAGGTATCCTTCATAGGAATAAGGGAATCAAATGATATAACTGAAATATTGTGGATACTTAGTCTTCTACTCAATGAATCGGCAACAACATTTTGTCTTCCTGGTTGATATTGGATAAGTGGATGAAAACTTTGAATGAAAGAAGCTCATTTAATATGGCGATCGAAAATCTGTGCTGACTAAGGAGATGTTTGATACTTTGCTAGTTAGTTTTAATCATAAATTCAGATCCCATCAGATAATGTTTCCATTGATGTAAGGCTTGAACTACAACTAACAATTCTTTATCATAGGTGGAATACTTCAACTTAGAAGGTTTAAGTTTGCAACTAGAATAGGCTATCAGATGTGAATCTTGCATGAGGAAATCTCATATTCCTCAACCGCTAGCATCAGCGACTACTAGGAAGAATGGTCGATTAAAATCAGGTAATTGCAAGACAGGTGCATGTGTTAAAGCATGTTTTAACAAATCAAAAGACTTTTGCTGGTTGTTAGACCAATGATACACAACACCTTTCTTTAACAATTTCGTCAAAGGCAATGCAAGCAATGAAAAATTTCTCACAAATTTTCTATAAAAGCTGGCAAGAGCTAAGAAAGAACGTAACTCATGCACATTTTTAGGGATTGGCCAATTCGAAATTGCCTCTATCTTTTTAGGATCAACGCGAATACCATCAGAAGAAACAATGTGACCTAAGAATTCAATCTAAGTTTGGAAAAATTCACTCTTGTTATTAGGGTTAGCATACAATTGATTCTCTTTCAAAAATTTGAAAAATAAAGATAGATGTTTACAATGCTCATTCTCATCCTTACTAAAAATCAATATATCATCAAAGAAAACAATCACACAATTTTGATACTTTAAAAATATACGATTCATCATTCGATTGAATGTAGCTGGTACATTTGTCAAACTGAAAGGCATAACAAGAAATTCATAATGACCAAACTGAGTTCTAAAAGCAGTCTTAAAAATATCAAGTGTATCCATGCATACTTGATAATATCCAGACTTGAGATCTATCTTGCTAAAAACAGTGGCCCCTTGTAGTTTATCCATGAGGTCGTCTACCTTAGGGATCAGATATCTATTCTCAATAGTAATTTTGTTTAGGGCGCACGATAGTCAGTGCATATCCTATAGGTATTATTTGTTGGGGGTAAAAGGCCTCTCGCCTACCCGTATATATTGTGACCACCCATTCTTTATTTATATATAATATGATAGTGCAATAAGGCTGTGAGTTCAGTTGGACATCACCTACATTGTGTCTGCTCTTCTCTCCTGCGTCTTCCTCTTCTCCTTCTCCACTGCCATTGCATCCCCTTCAATTGGTATCAGAGCTTTGGATTAGGGCTTGATCGTGGAGCTTGGCCCGGTATTACTTCAGCCCGAATTGAAGACCTAGAGCTTGGAGCTTCAATGCCATCCATGGCTTTTTCCCCTCGAGGTAAGATTTCATCTCCACCCTCTCCTCGGCCCTCATAGGCTCTTTGCAAGTGTTTCTTGGCTTTATTGGGTACCTTGTATGCCCCCTTTTTTCCCCTTATCCTCAACATAACCAGCATACCCCACAATAGCAGCTTATATTTTTTGCTCTTGTTTCAAAATTTGGCTCAAAAATCCCAATTTTTCTCATATCTTGGGCATCCGGAACCCGATTTAGGTAAGGTAAGAGTCCAACTTGGGGTTTTGACACGCTCCGGACCTAATGATAATGTCAAATCTGCCAAATTTAGATCAATTTTTTTTGTAACAGTTCTGAGTTGATTTACAGCAAGAAAATGTCATGCTCTTAGCTTATCTGATGCTCCCCAGGCTTGGTATTTGATGCCCAAATGCTTTGGGAATGTTTGCCCAATGTTTTGAGATGATTTGGGAATTGGTTTGAGCTTCCATATCTCAATTTATGTAGGGATTTACTACTGTACATTGTTTAGGCATCAATGCTTTATTAGGGATGGCTTATGCATAATGCTCTTTGTTGACATTCGGGTGTCATGTTGGATGTATTGATGTTTGGTCATCATGGTTTATGCCTAGATATGCTATTTGAGAGCTATTGAGCCTTGATTTGGATGCGGACACTTCGTTGTTAGTTGGGATTTATGCTACCTTGTTTGATAGGCTATTTTATCTCCAGTTTGGTTATGCCTATGGTCTATGGGTGCTCCCGACTACTCGGGATAAAATGCTAATGTATTTGGATGATGCCACTTTGATGTTTATGCTCCAGAATGCTTCTTGAGCAAAGAGTAGAGCTCAATTCTTGGTTCACTATCATTTTCTTTGTAGCTAGCATTTCACTTGACAAGGTTTATGCCACGTGCTACCCATTATGGGATTGATGTCTGACGTGGATGCTTTTGGGTTTTGCTGCAGTATGGCAGATGTTTAGGCTTGAATCGACTTGCATTTGAGAATTTTGTGGAGAAATTTGCATTTTGTTGGCTTATCACTAATGTAGCTTGGATGCTATTTGGTCCTTAATGCCCTGATTATGGATCTTGGATTTACTTGGATGTAGATACATGTTTGAGCAATGCTTGCTCCATAGTCTTGAGCTGTGTCCCCAACTCATGTCGAGTCAAACACACATGAAACTAGCTGTGTCCAGCTCATGTCGGTCAAACACACATGAAAGAGCTTGATATTCTAACACTCCCCCTCAAGCTCAAGACAGCATATGTACTCCAAGCAGCTGTCTAAAACCACAGAACTTATCTTTACCCAAGGACTTGGTAAAGATATCCGCAACCTGGTCATCTGTCTTTACATGCATAAGAGCAACTCGTCCTGCATGAACCATCTCTTTGATGAAATGGTAGTGTACCTCTATGTGTTTCATCCTGGTATGATAGACTAGATTCATAGCAAGGAGTACACTACTCAGATTATCACATAGTAACTTCACTGGAGCATCTACCTGTATATCCAAATCAGCCATAAGTTTGAGCAACCATGAAATCTCGCATGCTGCCAATGCAGCACCCCTGTACTCTGCCTCAGTACTCGACAAAGCAACCGTAGGCTGCTTCTTGCTGCCCCAGCTAATCATACCGCTACCAAATCCAAATGCATATCCACTCGTAGATCTACGGTCATATGAGCAACCTGCCCAATCTGCATCCGTGTATCCAGTCAATATCAAGGGCTTATCTCTGACATAGAACATCTCATACTCTACAGTGGACTTAACATATCTCAGAATACGTCTAACTGCATCCAAGTGCGGCTTTCTAGGCTTCTGCATAAACCAGCTTATGAGCCCTACATCATAGCTCAAGTTAGGACTAGTAATGGTCAGGTAAATCAAGCTGCCAACCATCTGCCTGTACATAGTCACATCCTCTACTTCAGCCCCAGTGTTCATGTCTAGCTTGACATTCTGATCAAGAGGTGTATCCAACGGTTTGCATTCAGCCATGCCATACTTCTTCAGCATCTCCATGGCATAGTGCTTCTGAATCAGCCATAAACCATTTTCAGGAACTACCTCGATGCCCAAGAAATACTTCAGTTCTCCTAGGTCTTTCATGTCAAATTCAAATTTCAGCATCTTCATAACATACTGTATGCCCAAGTCATCATCACTAGTGATTATTAAATCATCAACGTATATGACCAGCACTACCAAGCCACTGTCAGTCTTCTTTGTAAATAGGCTGTGATCAGCCCTGCCAATAGCAAAACCCAATCTCTCTGCAAGTAGTTATAATGATCCTAGCATGCCAAGCTCTCGGAGCCTGCTTCAACCCGTACAATGCCTTTTTCAGTCTGCATACATAATGCTGAAAATCAGGGTGAACATACCCTTTTGGCTGAACCATATAGACATCCTCTGCTAGGTCACCGTTAAGAAATGTATTCTTAATGTCCATCTGCTGCAATTTCCAGCCTTCAGCAGCAGCCAAGGCAATCACAGTGTGTATGGTTACCATCTTGGCAACAGGGCTGAATGTTTCCTCATAATCAAGTCCATATTGTTGGGCATACCCCTTTGTGACCAGCCTGGCTTTGTATCTCTCCACACTGCCATTTGACTTGCATTTGATTTTGTAGACCCATTTTGCGGCCAATGGTCTTTTTCCCTTCAGGTAGTGGCACTAAATCCCATGTTTTATTTTCAGCCAAGGCATTCATTTCTTCGTCCATGGCTATACACCAGTTCTCATCTTTCACTGCTTTAGCATATGTACCTGGTTCTTTAATCTCCATCACTTTTGTCATGTAAGCATAATGCTTTGCAGAGTAGCCACTGTATGTCAACCTGTCAACAGGGTATCTGACCCTCTGAGTGTCTAAGCTGTGGTGCACTACTCGATTCCCCTCTCTCATGAGGCAGAATATACCTGCTCTACCTTGTGCCAGGTGTATAGACAGTCGGAATACCAAGTTCACTGTCCAAAGTATCAGCAAACTCATAGCCAGAAGTCATTCTGTCAGGTGTCATTATACCAGATGCATCATCAGTAGCTTTCTCTTTTCCTTTGCTGTCCAAGACATCATGTCTCCTCCTCACTGACATACTGGTGTCAGTGGACGGTGAGCTTCTCAATCTCCCTCTCCATGGGGATATTGTCTGACTACTAGGTCTTGTCATAGTAGTGCTCTACTGCAAATCAACTGTAGATACATGAATGCAAGGCATATCCGATGGCACTGCAACTGGTGATCCATACCAAGAGCCCATCTCATCAAAGATGACATCCCTGCTCACCAAAGTCTCCCTGGTAGAGGGATCATAGCATTTGTATGTCTTCTTCTCTTGCGAATACCCAATGAAAACACACTTATGCACTTTTGGATCTAGCTTCTTCCTTTTCTCATTTGGGATATGCACATAAGCAAGACAGCCAAAGACTTTCATGTGACTTACATCCAGCTTATAGCTATACATCCTCTCAAACGGTGTCATCTCATGAATACCTGCAGTGGGAGTCCTGTTCAGAATGTATACGGCTGTCATAACAGCCTCTGCCCAATAATAAAGCGGCATATGCTTTTCGTTCATCATGGCCCTAGCAGCTTCCATCAGAACCCTATTTTTCCTTTCAGCTACTCCATTCTGCTGTGGAGTGTAACTGCAGGTGAGCTGCCTACGAATGCCATTTTCAGCCAAGAAATCATCAAATTCATTTGATACATACTCTTGACCACTATCAGATCTCAAGCAAGAGATGTAGCATTCAAACTCCTTCTCAACCTGTGCTTTAAATTGCTGAAAAATAGCAAAGACCTCATCTTTTGTTTTCAATATGTAAAGCTAGGTATAGCGAATGTAGTCGTCAATGAAAGATACATAATATCTGGAACCTCCCATAGATACATTATGAGTTGGCCCCCAAACATTAGAGTGCACTAACTGCAATGGACGTGTACTCTATCCTACATGCCTGACAAACGGCAATCGTGATTGCTTACTGAACTAGCAAGCCTCGCATACATGGCCAATATCTAAATATTGGAACTTGGGTAAACCTGTAACCAGCTGTTTCTTTTGCATAATTTGCAGCCTTTGCAAATTGACATGTCCCACTCTCTTGTGCCACATTTCCAAATCCCTAACAATGCCAGAACCATGGGCAAACATAGTTGAAGTCAGCTCTGGCAAAGAAGCATCAAGAGTAAACATTTTGCCATTCCTGTGACCACGAGCTATCAACTTGCAGCCATTGCCAAACTCTTCAATAAAGCAGCCATGCTTATTGAATCTAACCTGCAAGTTCTGCTCAATAAGTTCTTCGTAATTGAAGGGACATGCAAATTTTTCTTCCTGCCATCATGAACCACAAGAGGCACTTTGCCTTTATGCTCAATGCTATGCTGCGTGTCATCACCTGTGCATACATAGCCATGCTTTTCAGCCACTATATCAATGAACCAGTCACCGTGAGGGGTCATGTGGTTCGATGCCCCTGAATCAATGTACCACACTACATTATCAGATGATTTTTCAGCAGCCTTATCTTTGACATATTGCATGGCAAACAGTCTATCACCAGAGTTATCTGCCTGACTGGACGTAGCATAGTGTCCATGCTGTTTACCTTTCTAGTTTCCCTGCTTCTTCCAGCAGTCCTTTGCAATATGCCCATACTTTCTGCAGTAATGACAATCCTTATCCTTATTTGGATTATCTGACTGACACTGTTGCTTCCATGAGCCTTTGCCACGGGAGTTAGATCTCCCCCTGCCTCAAAAATTTCCACCACCTCTTGCATTTGATGACTGTTGATTGCTATTACCATAGGATGCATTCTGCTGGCCTCCTCTGCCAGATCCATAACCCCTACCACGGCTGCCACGGCCGCGCTGATTCGAGTAAAAAACTGTATCCTTATTCTTTGAATTGCTTGACCCTGTAGCTAAGCCAAGCTTCACCTCTTCATGAATCAATAATGCAACCAGCTCATTAAAGTCAGGCATTTCAGCCCGCACAGACACTGAAGTGTCAAAAGACTTGTACTTAGGACCCAAGCCATTTAAGGTCATTGCAACCATATCTTCATCTTCAACCTGTGAACCAACAGATGCCAGCTGATCTGCTATGGTCTTAACCTCTGTGACATAATCCTGTATGGATCTGCTCTTTCTCTCCATGTTGTTGAATTTCTGCTTCAACTGTATCTTCCTGGCACTTGTGATTGTGCCATAGTATTTGACCAATATGTTCCATGCATCTGTTGGGCTCTTACAATTCATGATCTGCATCACCATAGCATCCGAGATACATAATGACAACAAATGTAAAACTCTGCGAGCTCTTTCCGTCCAAGCTCGATGCGCTCGTCTTTGATCAGTTGTAGGGTTCCTTTTTGGAACTTCAGGTTCAGCCTCAACACCTGTCACTAAGTCCCAGTATCCCTTGCCTATCAGAAAGTTCTCCATGCGGAACTTTCATATTGCATAATTGTTGCTATCAAGCTTTTCTCCAACAATCTGGGTTATGTTATCAATTCTATCTGCATTTGCTATTTTATAGACACTGCATGACTACCTGCAAACCAATAAGTCAACTTGACTGACTTCAGCCCGCAACTGTTTATGATAGTTTTCTACAATTAATTGCAGTAAAAAAATAGGGTATTTCAGCCCACTGACAATCCAAAAGAGCCCACAACCAAGTGGCCTAACCTGTAGGCAAAACAATCAATACAGATGCAATGTATTTACTTCAGTTGAAACTCTTCCAACCTCACTGCCAGGATACATACATGCAGTCTGAAAACTGTAATTCTGTGAATGACCAGCAGTGATTTCAAGCCCAAAACTGAGTGATATACATGTCATACATGTCCCAAACCTTCATAGACATTTGCTAGTACATGTAGCAGTCCAAGCATAACCAACGGGGCACAAGTCAGCGCATAGATAGCAGGTATAAGTGTCAAACCTTCTGCTTACAGATTGCAATCAGCAACTTCTCAGTAAAACAAAGTCTATCCAGTTCCAAAACAGCCTCAAATCATGTCAGACATTCACTTTGAAGTGTTAAGTTCAATACATGAGCATTCAAGTAATTATAGGCATCCTGTCTTCATGAATCCAAGTCATAGATTGCATTTACTGCTTGCAACCACTAAGACAATGTCACTGCAGTAATTACCAGCCTTAGACTTCAACTTCCATGATCACTTAATGCTCAACTCAATCCATAAAACCTCCAGCAGACATATCCCATGTCATACATATGACAAATGCCAGCCAAGTGTTATGTAATGCTTCAATGGAAGCTAATACTTGCTGCCCACTGTTTTGAGATAGGTTTTACACTTCCAGATCTGAGTATTTTCTTCAAGGAATTTCAGCTCAAAGGCATGAGAACTGATACATATGTCTTCCAGAGTGCTCCTAGGCTCCAATGAGGTCCATAAAGCATGTCAGAGAGCTTCAAGGCTCTTCCATAGTGTTGCATATGCTATGTATACTCTATATACATGAGCTCAACCTTCTGTCCCAGGTCTGTGTACTCTGATTTTAGCTCATAACAGAGCTCCAACACAAGCAATGGCTTCTTGTAACCTTGAACTACCTTCCAATGTATGCTCACAAGCATTTGATGACTTCTTATATAGCACTCATGTCGATTTGGCTTCAGCAGGAGTCATGCCTTCATCAGGCACAAACACACAGGTCTGTCAGGAGTGTACACCAGGACCATTCGATGATAATGATCATGATAGGGCCCACACTAATACTCAATCAAGCCTTGGAAGGCTCCTCAGCAAGCCACAACTCCTCCTTCAAGCAATAGGAATCCAATGCACAACAATGCATACCTCTGTGTGACCATTGATGGAAATGATAGTCAGCCCTCTTCTTTTTCCAGCCCTTCAAGTCAGTCTTCAAGTCTTCTTCTTTAGTGCATTCCACTAGTGAGCCCATTCATGGCTCTGATACCATGTTCATTTTCATGGATGCAGAAAAGAGAGCAACCTAGAGTGAAGCAACATGCTTCCTCTCTCAATTCATCTCATTATTCATTCAACACACACTTTAGTGCATATACAACCTAAGGTCATAAAGACTATTCACACCAGAAGTAGAACCGACTTACTTAATGTACCTAACTGATCTAGCCAGACTAGCTGTGTCCAGCTCATGTTGGTCAAACACACATGAAAGAGCTTGATATTCTAACATTCCTCCTCTCTTCAACCTTCATGGAATAGTGTTGGACTGTTGTTTCTCTGTCTAACTCTAGCCTCTCTAGATTTTTTCCTCTCTAGATCCAAGATCCTTTCCTCTAACTTCTTATATTGATTTTTCTCTCGACTGGCTACTAAAACACGTAAGCTGGCCAGTTCTACCTCTATAGGA
Source organism: Lygodium microphyllum (assembly GCF_053477565.2). Lineage (NCBI taxonomy): Eukaryota > Viridiplantae > Streptophyta > Polypodiopsida > Schizaeales > Lygodiaceae > Lygodium > Lygodium microphyllum. The sequence goes on from NC_141149.1 coordinate 78,899,974, forward strand.
AGCAAAGACTCTTGGCCATAAATGAGGTGAAATGGAGTATAGCCAAGTGAGTTCTTGAATGAAGTCCTGTAGGCCCCAAGAGCTGCACTCAAATTTTTATCCCAGTTATTGGGATGCATGTGTACTTGCTTGGTAATTATCTTACAAATCAGCCCATTCACCTTCTTGACCAAACCATTACACTGTGGGTAGTAGGGATTAGAATGCCTGCGCTTGATTTTTAGCCTTTTCATTAGCTCCTCCACTAGATTGGCCCTAAAACCAAGACCTCGATTAGACATAATTTCTAAAGGTGTGCCAAACCTACAACAAATGTTTTCAAACACAAAATTTCCCACTTCTTGGGGTGTGATCCTACTAGTTGCTGAAGCCTCTTCCCACCTCCTCATGTAGTCCACACCCATTATGATGTATACCTTGCCAGATTACGTTCGTTGGAGTGGCCCTATTATATCAATCCCCCATTTCTCAAATGGGCCATATGTAGTTATGGGATTTTGTTCCTCATGCACTAGCTTTGTTGGTCCAACCTTTTAGCAAGCATCACAAGTGCGGCACCAATGTTGCACATCTTGATGTAGACTAGGCCACACAAAATCGGCTTGGAGAATCTTTTGGCTAGTTATTTCTTGAGCAAAATGTCCGCCACAAACCCTCTCATGAAAGCTCTTAATCGTATCCATAATCTCCTTTGCTATTGGCTCTAAGCATTGCATCCTTTCCTTTGCAATACAACACATCATTTATCAAGCAGTATTTAGTGGCCTTAGTAGCCAACTGCCTTTTCTCACTCTTACTCATATGTGTAGGTGCCTCACCATGCTCAAGAAAATAAAGCACATCTTGTAGTTGAAACTTACCCTGAAACAAGGAGAGATTTACTACAATGATACCCACCATTACCTCTTTCAATTTTTCAGCTGCTAGAGCATTTGCATTTCCGTTTGTGCACCTTGGCACAAAATAACTCTAGGCTTTTTGTAGCTTCCTCATGAGAGTTTTAGCAAGGTTTTAGTTTCTCTTATTTTCATGGCTAAGTTATCATTTGTACAAGCCCATATTCCTTTCATTTTCTTAAGAATTAGCATAGAATCCCCAAAAACATTAAGTTGAGTAACACCATGTAAGAGACACCACCTCAAACCTAAAAGCAAGGCTTGATATTCTGTCTCATTGTTAGAATGGACATCCTCCAAGATTATACCTTCTCCATAAAGTTTGTCACCTTTGGGACTGAACACCACTATTCCTGCTGCCGCTCTATCTTTAATAAGCTTGTAGGCCTCATTGAAGTAGAGGGCATGGGCATTCTCCACTCGTGGCAGGTCCTCAAGAGGAGATGTCTTATAGTTTACCTTTCCCTTCTCTTTTTCCTTAATTTGATGGCATCTACGGGTTAATAAATAAACTAGGCATGCCCAAGTAGGGTCCTCCACCTTGAAGGTGTAGTCAAACTCTTGGAGTTGTATCACTCACTTAGCGATTCTGGCTGAAACATCCATGTGATGTAAGGCATCTCCATGGGCTCCTTATATAGCTTCTATGAGGGATTATATTAAGCTAATATTTTTTATTAACATAGTCTTAGATGATGTATGGTATCTTTGAAAATATGGAGAATAGTGGATGGGACAAGTTCCCACCTTGGTCATCATGCAAGAAGCCAAGGGTGGTGGTAGACAAGCTAGAGAAAAGGAGATAGATTACAAGAGGTGGGTGCCCAAAGCACATTATTATAATATATTTACAAGAAGGATAAAATAGGAAGCTGATGTGGTGAAAGAGAGAAGAAAATTGCATGTAGCCAGGAGTCTACGTCTTCATAACTTCAAATCGGTGAAGAATCTGAAAAAAGTTTCTTCTGCAACTTTGTAGACCAAGTCGAAACCGATCATATAACACAAAAATTTTCTTGAAATTTCCTTTACTTTGAGATTTGTTGAAATGATAAAAAACAGCTTCCAAAAGCTGCTTTGACTTTAGTTCCTCATATATATATAAATACATATAAGCATGTGACAGAGGGGATCCATGCTTGTAAGCTTTTGTGTAAGATCCAAATGATACCATGATGTGGATATTGACTTGTGTACAAGGGTGAGGTGTCCTCTAATGATAGTGATAGATTTCAAATCTTGGTGATGCAAGTGGAACCCATGTGTTGTTGAAGGACAGTCCTTTGAAAAAATCTATGCACTCACTCAACCCCTAGGTATAATCCATTTTCATCTTCACTAAGATAGCCCATCCCTTTTACCCTTTACATTGACATCTCTCTAAGAACTTTTTCCTCAACTTGCTAGAGTTATCATAACCAAGAAGCAATAATGTAGCATACCTAGTGCTTGAAGAGTAAACCCAAGGTGATATAGCAAGGCTCTTGATAGGGGTTTTGGCCAAATTTTGTGGTAGAAATCCGGTTTGTAAAAAACCCGGATCAGTGTCATTTGGATCTTACACAAAAGCTTACAAGCATGGACTCCCTCTATCACATGCTCGAGTAAGTTACTCATGAATACATGTGTGTGTCACGTGGATTCAAAGTAAGGTATTTTTAAATTACAATTTTTATACATTTTTTACATACAAAAGGGTATAATATAAAGAGTTTATTTACAGATTGAATATAAAAGGATTATGTTTTATTCAAGAAAAAATCACAGATAAGGATATTTATAAATAGGCCTTGAACGCATGTGATGTAGAAGATATACATATAGTAACTTCCCTGAGATCACATGCTTATATATATATATATGAGAAACTAAAGTCAAAGCAGCTTTCGGATGCCATTTTTTTAAATTTCAATAAATCTCAATGAAAAGAAAATTTCAAGAAAATTCGTGCGCTGCCTCATTGGTTTCAACCTAGTCTACAAAGTTACAGAAGAAACTTTTTTGAGATTATTCACCGATTTGAAGTTATGAAGGTGCAGACTCTTGGCTACATACAATTTTCTTCTCTCTTTCACCATATCAGCTTTCCATTTTATCCTTCTTGTAAATATATTATAATAATATGCTTTGGGTATCCACCTCTTGTAATCTGGCTTCCTTTCTCTAGCTTGTTTACCACCACCCTTGGCTTCTTGCATGATGACTAAGGTGGAGACTTGTTCCATCCACTATTCTCCATATTTTCAAAGATACCATATACTATCTAGGATTATGTTAATAAAAAAGATTAACTTAATCTAATCCCTCATGGAGGCTATATAAGAAGCCCATGGAGATGTAAAGAAACACAATGACAATGACAATGACAATGACAAGCACATGAGAGCACTCTAGAATACCCTCATGCTAGTCCATCTCTTTGAGGTAAGGTATGAGTGATTTTCTTTTATTATGTAGCATAATGGCAAGCTTCCTCTACCTCTTCTCCTCTTGTCTTTCTCTCTTCTCATCTTCTCATTCCATGAATACATAATGACAAGCTTCCTCTACCTCTTCTTCTCTTGTCTCCCTCTCTTTTCATGTCTCGCTCTCTCTCTCTCTCTCTCTCTCTCTCTCTCTCATATTCTAATATGTTGTCTAAATCATATGTACTCTCTTTTAACTCCCTCTACATTCATACCTAAACTTATTAAGCAAGACTTACTATATGCTCTATTTGTGGGAAATCCTTATTTTCTTATGTTATATATATATTCATGAGAGAATTTAGGAGCCATCACCTCTCTTAACCTTCCATTATGTTCATTTCCATTAAGATGGGCTACAAATTCTCTCTCATAAAGTTGTGTTTTTGGTTCTTTCCATTCTCTTTGAGGAAAGGGATGTCCTAGCCCATCCTCCCTTTGGCTAGGTGGTGCCCCTCTTTAGCTCTCTTAGTGAGTATTGGAGGTTGGGTGGGTAAGAGGCAACCCATTCATCTTTTCAGGTCTCATTTTTGGTGCCCCCATTGAGGAGTTCTCAAGCTATACTCTACAATTTCTATGAAGAAAGAAAAATCTAAGGAATTATCATCTTCTTCAACGAGTGTTTGTCAAGGGATCACTAAGAAGGAATCATCATCAAACCTTTTTCAAGGGATTCATTGCTCAAGAGTACCACTATGGTTTCCAAAATAAGTTCAAGAGAAGAATCTTTATTGATAAACGGCATGTATGTGGGTAAAGAAAGTTAATTACACACACCCTTCTTTGCTTCAAGAGAAATCTTGCTCTCATCAAGTCTCTATGTCAAGGCATTGTGTTAAGTGCTTGGTGTCTAGTGTACAGACACTCCTTTAGGAGCCTTGTCTTCAACTGGTGAAGGCACTTTCAAATTCGAGGATTAGCAAGTTTTTGGAGGGAGAGTTACACATCAATTGTGTGCGGTATTGGCAAGAGGCTACATATGGTGATGCACTTCAATTACTACTAGCAAGAAGGCTCAAAGTAACTGAGAAGGTAGCTATAAAAGCCTATGAACTTTACAAGGTTGATAATGGTCACACCAAAGCTAGGCTAATCAGTGGTGAGAAAATCCTTTGTATGTCTCGAATGGTGGGATCTAAGAGACCAAAGCTTCAACAACACGCTTCATGAAAGTTTATGGTGAAAAATTGTAATTATTGCATAAATGAATACTCCTATTTTCTACAACTTTCAATCGATTCAAAACATTAGGGTGGATGTACGCATTAGTAGAAAGATACATTTTCAACAAAGGTTGAGGTTTTCTATTTTGGAGGTGAGAGGTTGAGAGAGATCTTGTTGTCCCATAATCCCATAATATTCTCTATTTTGGATTATAACATCTCCTTTAATGTGCATATATTCATTCTACTCTAAGTGTATTCTATGAACCATAGGGATTTGTATGGACTTATCCATCCTCTTCCTAGGAAAACTGTGCATATAATAGTTAGCACAAAGCTTAGGTTCCAAAATGTCATAAGGGGCTTATTGGGCCCTTGTCATCTTGCTAAAATTAATGCATCTGTGAATCCATTTATTCTACCCTTAATAAGATATGACATGGGCCTAAACGTGGTCATCTTTGTTTTGTATTGAGCTAGATCAACATCTTCTTATCATGGCTTTTCTAAGCTTTTTTGGGCACAAAGGGAAGAAAGCTCTAGACTTTTTGAATGACTTAGAAATGGCCTTCCTAGTCACAGGTTGGGATGATGAAGCAACCAAAGTATGGGCATTCTCTTTAGTTCTAAAGGATGATGATTGAGTGTGGTATCAAGCTCTCCCGAAGGCTATAAGGGGTAACTAGGAGGATCTCAAGATCGCATTCTCGCACGAGCACCAAGATACAAAGCCTCCTGAAGATATTTGGAGAAAACTCTTAGATCTTTGCCAAACCTTACTAGGGGAGTACCAAGCATATGAATGCATGTTTATAAAATTGTGGGATAAATGGACAGCCTCCTTAGCCGAGGGAGAGAGAGTACCTGATTGCCTTAAGAAAGATTTTTTTTTGGTAGGACTCCACCCTCTACTAAGGGAGAAAGTCAAAGGAAAGTTTTTCACATCCTATGAAGAATCAATCACTTATGCTAGGGAGAAAGATACGCAACTGAAGTATCAAGCCCAGTTGACGGGGGGATTTGGGCCCATGCAGGTTTTACCAACCATGCGAAGGCCTAGAGAAATAGCAGAGGCCCCACCTGAACTAGAGATTCCACAGTAAGAGCTCCTACAATGCATTACTAATAAACTTGAAAGCCTTTCGTTGATTTTAGTGCAAGGAGTATGGCCCTCTCCCCTCACAAATGAAGGCAATCGAGGTCCAAGGAGACAAGAAAGAGAGTATGTTTGCTATACTTGTAGGGAGACTGGCCATGGTATGTACTTTTGCCCTCATCCGAGGCATCTGCTAGGAAATGGGTTCCAACCAAGGAGGGGACAATAAGTGACACCACCTAGGGAGAGTCTTGTTCCACAGAATCCAGGGTCTCCACCGCCGGTTCAAGTTCTCTAGCATCCTCAACCACTTGCAGAGGTGTCGCCCTTGCCTATCCAACAGCTAGAGAATCGTGACGTCAAGATGATTAGTTTAGATGAGAGTGATTTTAAAGGGAAGGCCAAAGTAGCAAAGTTTGAAGCAATGCCGATGAAGAAAACCCGTAGAATTGAGAGGATGGAGCCTACACCACCAGAGGAGATTGAAAATATGGAAAAAGAGGCAGAGTCTTCAAAGGAAGTAAAGACACACAGCAGTAAAAAGAGGAGAGCTCACTCACACCAATGCATTGAGCCAGATGATTTTTCCTTGGGTAAAGGTACTAGAGCTTGTGATTTGCTTGTTGATGTGAGGGATCAAGGGCCAAAAATTTCATGGCCACAATTACTACATCTATCTCCAACAGTGCTGTAACAATGGTAAAAGATGGTAAGTGTTAGACCCATGAAGAATACACATGTGAATGCAATCCAGGCTAGAAACACGAAAGATATTGTGCCTCTAGTGGAAGCTAAAATCAAAGGGCAGAGAGTATCAAAGATATATGTGGATGGAGGTGCAGAGATTTGTGTCATGATGAAAAAGTTCATGTATCGTTTGGGATTAGAGGTAAATGAAACTATTGAATTTGGGGTCAAAATGGCTAACAATGTAGTAGTAAATTGTTTAGGAGTTATAAAGAAAGTCAAGGTAAAGGTGTGTGGAGTACAATTGGAGCTTGACATGTATGTGATGCTAGTGAAGGGGGACAGATATCCACTCATTCTTGGGCAACCATGGCTAATGGGAATGAAAGACAGACAAGATTGGGAGACAAGGGCTTTAGAACCAAGGCCATGGAAGGCACTAAAAAAAAATGGAAGAGCACTATCTACAACATGAAGGAGGGCCGACAAGAGGATCTTATATTAGAGACTACCACTGATGAATGGAGTTCCAGCAAGGAATGGTCATCTATGACAGAGGGAGAGTCTTCTAATGAGGAGGAAGAAAGCTCTCTAGAAGTGATGGGGATTACATTGAAAGGGCCTTCTAGTAGTGAGATTCCGTAGCAGCTTTCAAAGGTCGAGAAGGAGGGGTTAGAAAAAATGTTGGCTAAGGATCTATGAGCTGAGGAGAGGGCAGCCTATATGGAAGTGGTGATAAACCACTCCACATTTTTTATTTCTGATTATGAACACATCACAGGTGTGACGACAGTACAACATCACATTAATCTAAAAGATGGAGCAAGGCTAGTGGTGCAGGGACTACACCGATTGGGTGTAGTTCAACAAAATGCTCTACTCACTGAGGAGTAGCGACTTTTGAAGGCATGTCTCATCTATCCAGTAGGGGACTCAGAGTGGGTTTCACCTATAGTAGTGACACCCAAGAAGAACAAAAAATGGCGGATTTCTGTGGACTACAAACCGGTAAATGCCGCAACAAAGAGAGAGATCACTTTTCTTTTCCCTTTTAGGATGAAATACTCAACGAGGTGGCCGTGCATGAGTGATACACTATTTGTGATGGGTATTCAGGTTATTTCTAGATCTGAATAGCTGAGGAGGATTAATAGAAAACCACCTTCATCATGCCTTGAGGGTGTCTTGCTTACAAAGTAATGCCATTTGGATTAACAAATGCCTCAGCTACCTTATAGCGATTCATGAATTATGTTTTCTAGTCATATTTTGGGAAGTCCATCAGGGCCTTTATTGATGATTTTGTATTTATAGTTCTAAGACTCTACATCTAGGGAAGGTGGATGAAGGTTTCAATCACCTCCACGAATGGGGGGGCATCTAAACCATGAGAAGTGTTGTATTGGCGAAAGTAGTGTAACTTTGTTAGGGCATGTCGTAAGTGAGAGGGGCATTGAAGCGGATCTAAACAAAATTAAGGCCCTATTGGCGGTACCATCACCATCTTTTGTGAAGCAACTAACCTCTTTCATTCAAAAGGTGCGATATATGGGGAGGTTTATTCATATCCTCTCCCAATTAGTGTTTCCACTGCAACAGTTGACCCACTCTAAGGAGCTTCTATGGAGTGACGAAATTGAAAGGTGCTTTTATGAGGTGAAGAAGGCTCTCAGCACCCTTCCCATAATTTTACAGCCTTGTTGGGATCAAGAGTTTTTTGTCAACCCAAGTTTTGGGGAAGATATTCTAGGGGCAGCACTAATACAAAAGGATGCTAAAACTGGCCTGATGAGACCGGTTTACTTTTCTAGCAGAGTAACGACAGCATCAAAATGAGGCTACAAGATGGTGGAGGTGATGGTTTTGTCTCTAATGTTTGCTGTAAGAAAGTTTCGTCCTTATCTTCTCCCTAGGCCATTCACAATGATCACGACAGAAGAGCATTTTTCCTATGCCTTATAGCACATGGATTTTTTAGCCAAAATTGCTAAGTGGGTGATATAACTCCAAGACTTTGAGTACACCTTCAAGGTGGGGACTCTACTCGGGTGTGCCTAGCTGATTGTTGACCCATAGATGCCATCAAAAGAAGGAAAAAGAGAAGGGAAAGGTAAACGAGGAGACATCTCCTCTTGAGGATCTACCACGGGTGGAGAATGCCCATGCCCTCTACTTCGATGGGGCCTACAAGAGTATTAAAGATAGAGCGGCAGCAGGAATAGTGGTGTTCAATCCCGAAGATGACAAAATTTATGGAGAAGGTATCAACTTGGAGGATGTCCATTCTAACAATGAGGTAGAATATCAAGCCTTGCTTTAAGGTTTGAGGTGGTGTCTCTCACATGGTGTCACTAGACTTAATATTTTTGGGGATTCTATGCTAATTGTTAAGAAAATGAAAGGAATTTGGGCTTGTAAAAATGATAACTTAGCTGCAAAAATGAGAGAAGCTAAAACTCTCATGAGGAAGCTACAGAAAGCCTAGATTTATTTTGTGCCAAGGTACACAAACGGGGACACAGATGCTCTAGCAGCTTAAAAATTGAAAGAGGTAATGGTGGGCATCATTGTAGTAAAGCTACCCTTGTTTCATGGTAAGTTTCAACTGCAAGATGTGCTTTATTTTCTTGAGCATGAGGAGGCACCTACACATATGAGTAAGAGTGAGAAAAGATGGTTGGCTACTAAGGCCACTAAATACCGCTTGATAAATGATGTGTTATATTACAAAGGGAAGGATGCAATGCTTAGAAGGGTGCCAATAGCAAAGGAGATTATGGATGTGATTAAGAGCTACCATGAGGAGGTTTGTGGTAGACATTTTGATCAAGAAATAACCAACAAAAAGATTCTCCAAGCTAGTTTTATGTGGCCTAGTCTCCATCGAGATGTGCAACATTGGTGCCGCACTTGTGATGCTTTCCAAAAGGCTGGACCAAGGAAGCTAGTGCATGAGTAACAAAATCCCATAACTACATATGGCCCATTTGAGAAATGGGAGATTGATGCAATAGGGCCACTCCCACGAACTTAGTTTGGCAATCAATACATCATAATGGGTGTGGACTACATGATGAGGTGGGCAAAGGCTTTAGCAACTAGTAGGATCATAGCCCAAGAAGTGGAAAAATTTATGTTTGAAAATATTTTTTGTAGGTTTGGCACACCTTTAGAAATTATCTCTCACCGGGGTCCTGGTTTTAGGGCCAATCTAGTGGACGAGCTAATGGAGAGGCTTAAAATCAAGCGCATGCATTCTACTCCCTACTACCCACAGTGTAATGGTTTGGTCGAAAATGTGAATGGGTTGATTTGTAAGATAATTACCAAGAAAGTACACATGCATCCCAAGAACTAGGATAAAAAATTGAGTGCAGCTCTTTGGGCCTATAGGACTTCATTTAGAACCTCACTTGGCTATACTCCATTTCATCAGGTTTATGGCCAAGAGGCTTTACTTCCTATAGAGGTAGAACTAGCCAGCTTACATATTTTAGTAGCCGGTCAAGAGAAGAGTCCAGATAAAAAGTTAGAGGAAAGGATCTTGGATCTAGAGAGGCTCGAGTTAGACAGAGAAGCAGTAGTCCAACACTATTCTATGTAGGATGAAGAGAGGAGGAAGACATTTAATAAGAAGTTGGCTAGCAAACACATAAGGGAAGGATCACTTGTGCTATGCTATGATACCTGCTTTGATAATAGAAAGGATGATAAACTTGTATTCAAGTGGGAACAGCCATTCATGGTCATAAGGAGATATCCAAATGGCACCTATAAGCTAGGTGACATAGATGGGAGGGTTCACAAGACAAGGGTAAATGGATGGTGATTCAAGCCTTATTTTCAAAGAAATAGGGACATTTTGGAGTAATCACTCAACGAAGAGCCAGTAATGAGGGGATGTAGTCCTGCCTGCTCTATTGGACCATCATTAGTAAGCTAGAGGCATCAATGCCTCTAGCCTAAGGGGAGGGCTAATGATCTAGGTTTTTTACAAACCAGATTTCTACCACAAAATCTGGCCAAAACCTCTGTCAAGAGCCTTACCATATCACTTTGGGTTTACTCTTCAAGCATTAGGTATGCTACATTATTGCTTTTCGGTTATGATAACTCTAGAAAGTGGGGGAACAAGTTCTCCATATTTTCAAAGATGCCATACATAATCTAGGATTATGTTAATAAGAAAGATTAGCTTAATCTAATCCCTCATGGAGGCTATATAAGGAGCCCACGGAGATGTAAAGAAACACAATGACAATGACAATGACAAGCACATGAGAGCACTCTAGAATACCCTCATGCTAATCCATCTCTTTGAGGTAAGCTATGAGTGAGTCTCTTTTATTATGTCGCATAATGGAAATCTTCCTCTATCTCTTTTCCTCTTATTTCACTCTCTTCTCATCTTCTCATTCCATGAATACATAATGGCAAGCTTCCTCTACCTCTTCTCCTTTTGTCTCCCTCTTTTCTCATCTCTCTTTCTCCCACCTCTTCTATATGATACTCAGGCTCCCACTTACACCCTCTCTCTCTCTGAGAGGAACAGAGTCATCAGACAAGAGATATGGCATATTTATATATACAAAGGACATGGGTCAGCCATGCACAGCCACTGCCACCGAAGATGGCACATTATTATACACAGTTCTTGAGCATATCAGAGCAGGGATTCATAGAGATTCCAAGATATATGCAGATCTATATGCCACATCGATTGAGAGTTCTTATTGGATAGCTCAGGGTATCATCACATTAGCTTATGATTGAGAGTGGCAGAGCCAGTGGCATCCCACGGGAGGAGAGGATATGCCCCCTTTGCAGATCAGAGGTGGAGAGTGAGGAGCATTTTATTCTCAGATGCCCGACATACTCAGAGTTGAGATCTAGATACACATTGAGCAGCTCACTTCAGGGATGTATGACTGATATGGATCAGAGATCATTTGGCCGTTTTTTGGGAGAGGCATGGCACATCAGAGAGCAGAGCACACAGTGGGTCCTAGTCAGAGAGGGGCCCACCCAGACGACTATTACATAATTCTTTCAGACAGACAGAGTGAGAGCTACTGTACCAGCCTCCAGCCAGACCTCCAGGCTCACACTACAGCAGGCTGAGGACCAGCGTACCCGACGCCACATGAGGATCCGTGGGTTTCGTACCCCACAGCCATACCGACAGGAGGTCCAGAGGATTCTTGATCTACATCGACAGCAGACTAAGATCCGATGACACTCGACACATTGGATCTCAGATCTCTAGTTTGCTCTTTCTCCACCGCCGATATACCACATCCTGCATCCAAGAGGGATCACCTGCTATTAGCGACTTCGACGACTGCTACTACATCCCAGGATAGTATATCTCCCTGCATCTGTTACATATACACATCGCACGACTTTATCACAGCCGACAGTTTGTAACGTGTCCCCTAGTATCATCCAAGACACGTCTTAGTAGTCCATCGGAAAGGATGTCTAGAAAGCTCCACCCGGCACTCCCATGGAATGTTACAGGTTTTGCGATCTAGTTCTTCCCGCGTCTGCCACGTAGCGGAAGTATCCTGGCCGTTCCCACTTAGGATCGACCGGAATTAGGGTTTTCCTAATGGGTCACTAGCTAATAGCATCTAGCATCAGACCCGAGCGAACTACTTTACGCAGAAACGCCAGGTCCGAAGCGGATTCATGTTGCACTTGGTTCAAGGAGAATGGGAAACGAGAGGGATGCAAAGCTCAACCTCTCTGCCATAAGGTATAGTCCCATTCCGTTCCCCTAAAACAACGTAAATCGGGTACGACGTAACTCTAGGTCATCGTTCTCGTTATTCTTTTTGATGATGATGATCATTCCGCTGTCTTTCGAGATTTACGAGAAAAGTTCCTGGCTAATCGGGACCACCCAACCGTAGGACGGACCCATGGCCCATCCTCCGCACTTTCCTCAGTTTGTTTTAGTTAAGTAATTATCTAACACATTAATTTGACATATAACAATCAGCTTCTTTAATTAACCTTGTTAAGCACTGGTTCCTTCACGTAATCTTATCACGTGACATAGAAAAACAACATCAAGCAAGTTCTTTTAACATTTCATCATTTTATCTTTGAAATACAAGGAGTTCCGCCCGTAGGCTTTTTCATAATCTGCCCGAAGGCGAACAAGTAATCTCCAGGGATCACTATTCCAAGCTTTCGCCCGTCAACTAGTATGCGGGCCTCGAGATCCAATCCCGAGTCACGTTAGCCTCTTGCGCAGGACCCGGAAGGCGAGGGATTTACGGCCAGAGCCCCCCCTAGCACCCAAGCGTCCTCCTGCTCCAAGTAGAACTCAACGGAGAGACCTCTCGCGGCGGGTTCGGTCCACGTTCCCGGCGCGGTCAGCAACCCCCTTGGTTAGGGTCAGGCAGGCAGTCGGGGGTAACTGAAGCTGCCTCTCCCTTCAGGCCTTTAACCTGAAGTATAGGTACTTGTTTAATTTGTAATTCATAATTCAAACAGAGTCCTAAAATCTCTAGCAAGCACAAACATTTCCATTAATCAACCCAGTTGTATGGCAAACTACTAAGGAAGTGTTCTTTCCTTTTTGAGTGTATCAGCAGTCGTTCTCAAGATGTCTTGTAACTTGGCAAGATCCCTTATATTCGGGTGTAGGGTATACCCAACTTGGTTAACCCTAAGGTACCTTAGATATGCTAGTTTCTGGTTTACACATTTCCTTAATTAGAAGGATACCCAAAAAATACGTCTTTTTGCAAGATAACTTGCGTAAGGATCTGCCGTCCTCGATGAGGGTTTTTCCCTTTTCTCCTTGTGAATCAATCACAAAATGATTTCATACATGTTGCGCAAGTTCTGCGATGGAATAATCTGTTTAGATTCCTTAAGCTGCTGTATGTCAGGCCTAGGGTTTCTTCATTTAGGGACAAACCCTAGTTTCTTATCTTTATGAAATTATTGTCCTTACGGTAAGGAAAGTAGTCCAGTGTTTAGGGTATGAATGTTTCTATGTTTAGATTGGTTCAATTATCTTTTGGAAGGTAATCTTAATCGTCTTGTCACGGTTTTACTATCCTTGTGACAATTAACTTTCCCAATCAATACAGTTTAATTTGGCATATAGCATAATGCCAAGGTGATACAAAGAGTGACAATTTCTCCTTTGGACAAAAAGGCCTAGTTGTGAAATTGGTGTATACACACTTTATTAGTCCCAAGTCCTCAAATAGTAGGGGAAAAGTGTTAATAGAGTGTCATCCAGCAATTCCCCATTACATTTTCTTTCCAAATGGGTTCGTACATCTAATTTTTATACTTGTTAATTCCTAACATTTAACTTCCGTTTTCTTTAAAGATGAACTTATGCCAAATAACAACAGTTGCCTTGCTAAGATGTGCAACTAGCAAAGATAACTCCCTAGTAATTTGAGCATCGAAGAAACCTTCCATGAATTTAGCCATTTTACCATGATTCGTTACGAAAGGAATAAGACTAATGGTGCAAGATATAATTTCTACACTTTAGGAATATATTACTATAGTAAATGGTTAATCTTGCCTATAATTTTATAATGCTTGACACAATTTGAAGAAAGCTAATTTGTATACATTGTCATTCATGAGCTAAATCCTTCGTTAAAAATAACTCGAACAAATATATATTTTCTTAACAATTTTCCTTTGCATGATTGTCTTAAAACCGAATTAACATCAAGAAGAAGAACCTGGCTTTGAGGTGAGATATCCACATGGATACCGGGAGATGACCCTCCCGCAGCTACACCTTGGATTTTATTTGGCAGCATCGTAGTTCGAATGCGAGATAGCCTTTTCCCTTTTCTTCTTAGAATTCCACCGTCTTCTCCTTCCTTATCTTTTACCTTTTTCCCACTCTTCCTCCTTCACTCCCTCTTTTCACTCCCTCTACTTTCCTCCCTATCTTTTATCTCACGACCATTTCTTCCTTACGGGATACCATACGAAGCCATGATGATGAATTGGATTTTTTTTAGGACATGGGAGTGTGTGGATACCGGCTTGTTTGATAAGATTAAGAACACAAAGCTCAACTACGAGAGCACTTGAACAAAAAGGTTTGAAAGTGAGTGAAGGGATTAACGCAAGAGAATGGAAGTCTGCAAGGTAGCCTAAGGACAAAGTAGGCTTGTGGTTGTGACCTGAAAAATCTAAAGAGCTATGAGGAGGGGAAAAAAAAAGGCAAGGGCTTAGGGGGGAAATTAAAACCTGGGGGGAGTAATAAGGGCTTTGGAGGGATTAAAATAGGGAGGGAAAAACAAGGCTTGGGGGGGGATTATACCGGGAGGAGGGGAGGAAAACAAGGCCTTATGGGGGTTTAAAAACCCGCCGGGGGGGGGGGGGGGGGTAGTCTTAAGGCCACAGGAGGGTGCCTTTTATGGCAAAAAAAAAAGGACTTTGAATAGGCCCACATGAAGGGGGGCTTATCAAGGTCTTTGGAAGCTTCCCCAAGAAGCTTCCAAGGCTTCTGGGGATTCTTCTGGAGCCATGTGGAGGGAGTGGCTCCCCTTGTGTAGCGTGCAGATGGCGAGGGCCCTTGGCGGCGTGCAATGGACGAAGATGGACTGACGCGGTGCTCAGGACTCCTTCTTCAGCAGTGGCACAGGGCGGTGACCAGACTCCTCCTTCATGACGGCATATGTCTTCAGGCGGTGGTGCAGCTGCTTCACGGCAACACTAGCGACGACGACTTGAGTCTCTCTCTTCCTCACGATGCCCATACAGAGCCTCACTCTCACCCTCTTATGATAGGCTTTTCTTCCCTGGCCCCCAGCCTCCCATCGTTGAAATAGTGGAGGGAGGGGGATCTTTGCTTCTTGCGTGTCGACACGCATGTCCCTTCCTCCCTCCAAGGCTCCACCAAGGAGCTTAGTAGCTCCTTCTATTCCCCTCCCTCTCCAGCTCGTCAGTCGGTTGGAGGGATAAGGGGGGGGAATAAATTTTTTTTCAAAAGTCCAATTTATTTTTTTTCCATGTGGAATTTTACACAGTTGTTCCCCTATCACAGCCGACATTTGTTCCCCTTTTGTAGCCATTATCTGAAGTACCAGAGCTACATACGCACATACACATACACGACACTTATCACACTCACAGCACCGTATTTTCAGTTTCCAGTTTTTAGCTTTTCATTCAGCACTTTTATTTTGGATAGTTGGACCTCATCAGTTGTATCACAGTTTGTCTCATAGGCCAGTTTTGGTCTTTAGAAGACGTTAATATAACTTTCTTTCTTTCTTTCTCTCTCTCTCTCTCTCTCTCTCTCTCTCATATTCTAATATGTTGTCTAGATCATATGTACTCTCTTCTAAATCTCCCTCTACATTCATACTTAAACTTATTAAGTAAGACTTACCATATGCTCTGTTGGTGGGGAATCCTTATTTTCTCATGTTATATATATGTTCACGGGAGAATTTAGGAGCCATCACCTCTCTTAGCCTTCCATCATGTTCATTTCCATTAAGATGGGCTACAAATTCTCTCTCATGAAGTTGTGTTTTTGGTTCTTTCCATTCTCTTTGAGGAAAGGGATGCCCTAGCCCATTCCTCCCTTTGGCTAGGTGGTGCCCCTCTTTAGCTCTCTTAGTGAGGATTGGAGACTGGGTGGGTAAGAGGCAACCCATTCATATTTTCAGCTCTCAATTGGTTTTGAGGAACCTTATCACGAAGGATTGCACCTAACCCTTTGATAGAAGCATTAGTATACACATGGAATTCATTCATCCAATCAAGAGGCTCCATGATGTGTGCTTCAATTAGACATTACGTCAAGGTATTGAAAGCTTCTTCACAATCATTGGTCCACACAATTCTTGCATCTTTCCTCAAGAGCTTGTATAAGAGGGCTACCCTTGTTACAAAGTACACGATGAATCTCTTGTAGTACCCCACATGGCCAATAAAGCTTCTTAACTACTTGAAATTGGTTGGTATAGTTAGAGTTATACTCTTCTCAATCTTCACATGAATGGTTCTTATCCCATCTTTGAAGATGATATGGCCATTCATGTGAAGATTGAGAAGAGTATAACTTGAGGAATTATCATCTAAGACAGCATTCATGTGAAGAGTATGACTTGAGGAATTATCATCTAAGACATTCCTAGACTTCTAGAAATTTCATTGTATGACTTGAGGAATTATCATCTAAGACAGCATCTAGGAATGTCATATAACATGGACCATGTGAGTTTCTTTTCTTTTGTGGCACTGAGACTTGTTGAAGTGGTGCATCATCATCATCTTTTCCTAAGAAAGGTGGGTGAGGGAGATAAGAGTGACTAGTGAAAGAAATCTTCATTTGCATGATCCACTTTTCATACATCTTTTGCATGCTTCATGGATTATTAATTAGCCCGAAAGGGACCATTGCCATTGTATTTAGCAATACGGGATCCTCATTCTCTAAGGACTCTATGGTTGCTTTATCATTATTATTCTCTTGTAATGGTAGAGATTCTCACTTTGTGCTCTTAAAATCTTGCTCTTCTTCCATCATCTTCCTCTTCAGACACTATTTTTGCTTCTAGAGGAGGTTTGTAGGAGAGGAACACGCTTTTTTCTTTGAATTCTATCTCCAACTCTACTATGGCCATATAGCAAGGAGAGCATCCATGCCTCTATTTCAATGTCAAAACTAATTTCAAAGGTTATTCTCGAGTCAGTAAAGAGGTATTCATCCATTGATATCAACTTTGCTTACTTAGGGAGTTGGGTTACAGTACCTATTGTCACCAGACTACACCTATGTCTTCTTTGGAAAGATAATACTCTTTCTTTTGAACTTACATGGTATCTTACATATTCTGTAAGGTAGACCCCCCCAGGAAACCATATAACTTCACCACTACTTTATTGGATCCCGTGCCTAGCATTAGGATTCCTTAGAACCATTTAGTCCTTGCTTGAGCTTCAAATAGCCATGGTTTTCCTAGCACAAGGGGTAAGAGCTCCCATAATATTTTTGCTTCACCACCAAATAATTCAACCAATAATCTCTTCCAATCATGGTAGTCTTAACATAAGAGAGAAAGCCTAGAGGCTGATGAGCCATGGAGTAGGTTGTATGCCATGTAGTCCTAAGTTCTTCATTGTCATGTTAGTAATCATGTTCACTAAGAAACCTCTATCTATCTGCATATCTACAATGGAACAAACTTTTATCAATATGCCACCCTCTAGAGTACTAGGATCTAGGAAGGCATTGGCCACATGCACTTCTTTCATAGGCTCTCAAGTAATCTTTATTAGCCTTTGATATAGATCCATGGTTGACAATCCTCTATGTCTTTTGTTGAAATATGCCTCTTTAATAGGCTCATGCGAATCCTCATCTAGTTGTTGGGAAAAGAAGGAGATGATGTATCTAGACTCTTTTGAGAAAAGCAGTTGGACTTTGACACTATTGATGATGTAAGCAAGCCACTTTATTAGCCTATACAAAAGGCTCAATTTCATTGTCACAAAACAACTTTTTTGATCTATCAATATAAATACATTTCTACTTTGCATCTAGCTTGTCTATCTTGCTCTCCCTTTTCTCTCCACACACACATTCTCTCCCACACATAATCATGAGGACTCTATGGTATCATCCTCCATAGCCATGTGATTGAGCTCGTGATCATCTAGAAGCACCAAAATTCCAACATGGTATTAGAGCACACGATTCTAGGCATGTGCATTACTAGGTATTAGTTAGCCTCCCTAATCATTCTTATTAGTATGCTAATATGATCTTCTTCACTATCCTTGGCACTTCCAACTTCCTCTCATCCTTATCTCATCTTATCTCATCTCTCCACCTACTTGCCATCTTTGGCCATTTGAGATATCCTCTCTTATTTATTCTTCACCTACTTCTCTACCCATTTGCTTCTCTTTTATCATCACCTTCTAGTTTATTGAGAGAGAGAGATATGCCTTTTTATTTTTAGCCTTTTTTTATAAAAGAGAGAAATATTCTTCATCATTGCTATGTTCCTCATCTTCAACTCCAATGCAACATTCTAGATTTTTCTCTCTTTGGCCACATTAGCATCAGTTCTCGTTAGCTGGCAATGCCTTCTACTCCAACTCAACAACTTCCACTTGGACCTTTGGCCATCACAGTCCATGATGCCATCACCTTGTAGTCCACATCATTAAGCATATGCCAATCAGCTACATTTCATATCTTCCATTCACGTCAACAAAGGCATTGACACATATCCATCCTGCTCACACCATTTAAAGTCACAAGGAACTTTAGACACCAAACTAGATACTAAAAAGACCCGCATCTAGTAAATGTATAAAATTTTCTAGTTAGCAAGTAGGGAATTTTAAATTTAAACTAGGTTTTTAGTTTTACTATAAAAAAAATATAATAAGTAAATTTACTAGTATTTAGCAAATGCATATATTTTTCTATTTATCATGTAGGGAGTTTTTGAGCTAAATTAGACTTCTAATTTTACAAGATAAATATAAATGCATTCATAACTAGAAAATAAGTGTCTACATAGTAAATAAATCTTATATTTTATAATCCATAAGAAATAATCATTGTCATATGATAAGTTAAGTAACACTTATTTAAACCATCTTATGCTAATGTATTGGACCCTAACCTATGTTACTCAGGCTAGGATATGTTAAAATATTGAGAATGCATGCGAAGGAGGATCATTGATGAGCAAATAGACAATCATAATGAGACATGAGAATTGACAAAGAAGAACAATTGATATTATCCAAGCATAATGCAAGTACAACTAATGAGAATGATGGATGGAATGTGTGTGGGGATGAGTGCCTTTTATAGGCTTACAATAGGTGGTATTGGTAGGTGGAGAAAAATTGAAAGGGACCATGGTAATCACCAACCGTGGTTTTAATAAAGCATGCACACATGACCTAGTCTAAGGCTTTATTTGTAGTGTTTTTTTTCCCTTGTTTGTTCCATAGAAAGAGGCTATGGTGGATGTAATTGCAAATTTCTCAACACCCCTCCTCAATCACAACCAGAAAAGAAACTGAGCATACAGAGGCTATCATGAGTAGAACCTTGCTAAGTGTAGACATGGAAGAAAAAGACAACCATACAAAGTTAGAGGCTGTTACAAGGCCTCACTAAGTGTGTAGAGGCTGTAGTGTGTGCAGAGATTACATGATGAGTATAGGAGCTTATGATGGGAACATTAGGAAAGTCCACATGTTAAACTTTAAAAAAGTCTATTAGAAAATGAGCTACAAAAGAGGGACTCGTGAGTCCTATCCTTTTGTTCTTGGGGTTCTTCTTCTCCTTCTTCTTCAATGTTGTCTTCATCTTCTTTGACTGTAGCAAGATACGCTCATTGAGACCTTTTCTTAGCATAGCAAAATTTCTCAATATGCCTAGTTTTCTTACAAAAGTCACAAACTACGCTCTTCTTCCCTTTCACATAGAGGAGTTGTTTGTCTCCTCTTGGGATGCTTGTTTATCCCTTGTTCTTGATCTTCTTTTCCTCTTCCAAGAGAGAGGCTTTGATGTCCACAAGTTTCAGCTTTGGCATGTTGATTAATGTGGTAGACACATTATCAAACTCAGGTGGAAGACACTTGAGAAGCACTTCAATGCAAATGTCTTCATCCATCTTCAAGTTGATTCTTGCAATTTGTGTCAAAAAGCTTTCCATATAATTCAAATGAGTTGCAAGTGAGGTATTACTTTGCATGTCAAGTCTAAACAATTCAATCAGTAATCCATATTTGGAGGATTTTGAATGAGCTCCAAACAGGGTTTCTAATCGATCCCATGTCATGCAAGAGGTTGTGACAATCATCAACATGATGAATGTAGTTGTCATCAAGTCCGAGCTTGATAATAGCTTGAGCCTTATCATCACTTTTATCCCATACGACTGAAAGTGCAGCTTCCCTTGGTTTCTTCTCTTGACCACTTGTGATTGACCACAAGTCTTTCTTTATTAGGATCAGTTTGAGTTTGCCATGTATGGAATCCAACACCATTGAATCAGGATGTTGGTGAGTCTCTGACCATTTTGAGATTGCAAGATCAGTAGCAAATCAGCTCCAAACAATTCAAATTTGAGTTGAGCACAAGTGCTAAGAAGCACTAGGTGATTAGCATCGAGAGATACTAGGTGATTGTTATGCCCTTGAGTTTGGAATCTTTAAGATCTTGCAAATCCAAGTATGAGTCTTCCTCTCCTTAATTTGATGTTGGAATTGCAAAAAAAAATTGAGAATAGTCCAGCAAAAGTGTTGAATTTGAGTGTGTCAAAGGACACAAGAGGATTAATGTTAATCAGCACTAGTATAAAGAGATACAATGTAGTTGGCACTTGATGTTGAATCTTCTTTTTGCTGGTTCAAAGTGATAACTTAGGTGGGAAATCAATGTAGTAGATTAGAGAGTTAGTGACATTATTGAGCCAAAGGAAGACTTAGGAAAATGATGAAAAAATTGAGCTTTGAGGTTGATGGCTATGGAGTTTGCATTAGGGTTTCTGGGGGCAGCCTAGTTTTTCAGCTCCTGTGAACTGAATACTTGATCATTTTCAAAACTTTCTTTATGGAAATGAAGCTTAAGAGATAGGCTATCAAAGCCCTATGATGCTCATCAGCATCGCAATGCGTGCAAGCGAAATGAACCTTACGAACAGCAGAGGTGCAAATTTGACCAACAACTGAGTAAAGGCACAATGCTGGAGCATGGAGTCAACAATGCTGGGCTTTGAAGTGACAGGGAGGAGCAGTTAGAGTTAAGGAAGGTTTGCCCAGAAGGAAGAACGAGCTGAAATGGCCTGGGAAGAGAGATTCATGTCTACCAGTAAAGGTGGGTAGCTATGGAGGTAGGTGAGAGATTCATGGAAAAGTGGAGGGAGCCAGAAAATCAAAGTGGAATGAATCGATTAGTGGCATGATGACTCACTAACTAAAACCCCCTCTAATACCATGTTAAAATATTGAGAATGCATGCTAAGGAGGATCATTGATGAGCAAATAGACAATCATAATGAGACATAAGAATTGACAAAGAAGAACAACTGATATTATCCAAGCATAATGCAAGTACAACTAATGAGAATGATTGATGGAATGAGTATGGGGATGAGTGCCTTTTATGGGCTTACAGTAGATGGTATTGGTAGGTGGAGAAAAGTGGAAAGGGACCATGGTAATCACAAACCATGGTTTTAATAAACCATGCACACATGACCTAGTCTAAGGCTTTATTTGCAATATTTTTCTTTGCCTTGTTTGTTCCATACAAAGAGGCTATGGTGGATGTGATTGCACATTTCTCAACAAGATACCTATTACTGTAACTTGCATCTCAATCTCCTCTTGCATGCTTTGCATCTCAAAGACCCTTCTCATGTGCAGGCAATGATAGAATAACCATTCCTTTTAGCTATTGTCTGCACTAAACAAAGTTTAATGTACTAATGGCATGATGTGTAGAACTTATAATGTGATGTAGTAATGCAAAGGTTCTATTATGATAACATAAGACACTTGTAAATCTATTAAGATGTAAACTTGTCAATGGAATTTGTGCATATCTTGAATATCTATTCATATTCTCATGCATGGCTTATATATCTAATGTTTGGATAATGATGCATTTGCATGCACACTTCTTTACTCAAGTCGCACTTACACATGATATATATTGCAAGAGAGATATATTTTATCCTCATTGCCAAATCTATACTTAGGTGAGAAGATTGATATTTTAAATGCTTAAAACTTTTAAATTTGAAACACACCCAAACTCTCTTCCCTCTCCCCATGTATCTATGTGCATGCATGTGTGCATGATTTTTCCCTTTGTTAATTTTCATATGGAGGAGTAGATATGCATGTGCATGCATGTTATCCTTCTTTTATGGTTTCATGCTTGCATGAGACTTAAAATAACCTTATAAGTGATCATATTCAATATTGGTGAATCATATAGATTTACTAAATTAAACTAGACACACTTTTAATCTCTCTCTCTCTCTCTCTCTCTCTCTCTCTACATACATACATACATACATACATACATACATACACACATATGTATGTATGTATGTATGTATGTATGTATGTATGTATGTATGTATATATATATATATATATATATATATATATATGTAAGAGAGGGAGACCTAATAACGGGGAAATACTAGCTACATTGACTGGTATATAAGGTGAGAGAGACTTACTTTTTCATTATCAGATAATTAATACAAGTCTTCTTTCTCCTTCACCTTGCTCTCCAAGTTTCCATGTCTTCTCTCTCTCTTCTTATCTCTCTCTCTCCATTTCTAGTCTTTCTTTCTCCTCGTACTTGTCATTCTCTCTCTTCTGCTCTTCTTCTTCTTCTTCTTCTTCTTCTCTGTAGTCTTCTCTCTCTTCTTTCTCTCTCCCAGTCCCTCTACTTGACAATTGGTATCAAAGCATAGGTTCTTGGTCCTAGTTAGTCCTTCATTTTACCTAGTTACAACTTACTAGTCACATGGAATTTTGAGTCACTAGTACATAGGTGCAGGGAGCAGTAGGGGAGTTCCCAAAGATTTATGGACCACAAGGACTGTAGGCAGGAGCATTAATGGTGGCTTGGACCAAGTTTGGAGGAAGGAAGACCGACTTTGGCAGCTCGTTGGTCATTTTTGGCCCATTTTGAAGGTAAACTCTTAGTAACCGTGGTCATAGGAGTTAGAAGAAAGTGTAGTTGGGGTTATTTTTCAGGGAGACTCTTCTCTCTCCCCCTTTCTCAAGCTTCTTGCAAGCTCCCATGGAGGTAATCAGCCCCAAACTTTGCTCTTCCTCTTCCATGGAGTTTGCCTTCCTTTCCAAGGGCTCCTTAAGCCTTTGAGCTACAGGAGGGCAAGTGGTGGAAGTGTTGTGTGAGACCTCCTCTCCCCTTCAGGCAGCCCCCCGTATTTCACGACACAAAATGCAGGCTGATTCCAGGCCAGAATGATAGCACAATAAGCTTCCTCTCCTTCTTGGCTCTCATTCCCAGCTTCTTGCAGGTCATTTGGGCAAGATTGAAGCCTCCTTTCTCATCTTCTTGGACTTCTCTTCCATCTTAGAAACCCTAATCATATGCAGTCCATGGTAGCCATGAAAGCTTGGCATCAAGCTCAAGAATCTTGAAGATTTTGGTCTCTTCTTGGTCCCGGGGGTTCACTCTTCAAGCCTAGCTCAAGATTTGGCCATCAAGAAGCACGGGAAGAAGATTAGAAGAAAGATTTGAAGACATGCATTTGTGGGCAGCCATGGCTATGGAAGTAGAGCTTCAATTTCATCAAGAGCTCTTCATGGGAATGTCCTGAGCCATCCTATCTCCAAGCTACAACCACATTGGAGCTCATTCTCAAGATTTGAAGGCTTCTTGGAAGCAAGAAGGCATTATGGAGTGCTCATTTGGAAGGAATCCTTCTCTTGATCGGTCTATGCAAGAAATGCCCTTCCCCCATTGAAGAATCCTTCTCCCCCAAGCTTGAATTCATCTCTTCTTGACGGAGCACAACCATTTTGGAGCATGCGGATTAAATTGGAGCTCTCATGAAGGATTGAATTGGCATTAGTGGCTGCAATCTTCATCAAACAACACAAGGTAACCGATTCTTGGCTCTCATTCTCTCCCATTAAGCCTCTTGTTGAATCCTATCCACTTGTTTGAGAGGATGGATGATTCCTAGTCCCAAACATTGTACACATGTTGGATATTAATCTTAGTCATTCTCATTTGATCCTATGGAATTGGAATGGATTTTATTCATACTGAAGCTTCATTGAGATTATACTTTTGCTTACCCATAACCCGTTTGGCTTCTTGTGAATTGGCTGAGCCAAGAACTGATTAATAAATCCATTGTATAAGGGTGAGTTGGCAGTGAGCCACTGCCGGTAAGCTCTCTATCCCTATTCTCAATTCCAATTCTATGCACTTCATGAAAAGCCCAAAATTTCCATTGCTAAAATGCATCTCATGCTAGATGTTTAATTAATAAATGTCTGCCATGTATATTTCGGGTGAGGAAAAGCCCGATGCCAGGCGAGGTGGTAAGACAAAAGAAGGGTGACCCCCCCTTGCCATCAAAGACCCTGAAGGGGTGCACAACCTGGCCCGGGGGAACTTTGCCCACCTCTCGGTAATCCGGAGCCCAAAAATTGTTTGCAGGTGCAGGTATTTCTTGGAAAATTGAGAAATTGACTTGGCATGATGGGAATTTTGATGACTCTCGCATGACACACTCTTGTGTGCATGGGATATATGATTGCTTCAACAAATGTATCAGCAAATGTATCTTTAGATACACATGGAGCTATGTATGAAGTGATTTATGGGAATGTATTGCTTCACTTGGATTGAATATGGATATATGTATCATGGGATACACATATACAGTTGTATATGCAGTAAGGGTAGTGGTTATGCATGTAAGAGTGCCTATCTTGTTGGATAGAGTCATGGGAATGCTTACTCTTATGCTAAATAATGCTGAAGTGATGCCAAACATGCTAATGGATGCTAAAGTGATGTATGATGCGAAGCAAACATTGAATCCCACAGTGCAATAGAAGGGGAACCCAATTTCAGCCCTCTTGTGATTGTTTCAGGGTGCTGTAGAGAAATTGCTTGCATTTGCAGAGGTGTTGCCACTCCCAAGAATTGAGGTGTTGACCTTGGAGAGTACCCTCAGGCCTTGCCAAGAACCCTGCTCAATTTTGGATACCCACTTGGAACATACCAACTACCTACAGCCCAAAACAGGCCTTTCCTAAGCGTAGACAGGGTGCTGGACCTCACAGAATAGTCCCACATTTCTGATTATAGAATTTTCTGTATAAAATCTAGGAATGCGTACCTATGCTCATCTTGAAGAGGGCATTGTTCCCTTTTTTTTGAACTAAAAAGTATGTCAATTGGAGTTGTCTAGCTCTAGTTATAGCCAAAACAGTGACTGGTGGTCTCACGGGACTGCACCTAGACATGGCGGGTAACAGAGGGAAAAACAAAGCAAATGAAGATGTTCAGCAATAGATAAGGGATGCATGCACCCCGAGGGCTGACACCAACTTTGAGGTTGAAGAGGAAGACCTCTCTCACTCCATGGGAAGTCTTAGTGACTCAATCATACCCTCAATTCACACGAGACTAGACATGCGAAGAGGCATAGGGAAGTAATGGAAGGTCAAGCTCAAATGGTGACGGAGATGTGCCAAGTGACCTATATCATGGAAGCACTTGCAGCCAAGTTCTCAATGTGGATGGATTCCCAAATGAAAGGTAAGGAAAAAGAGGATAGACCAAGCATGCAAGCTGAAAGAGTGACCATCCCATCCATGAATGCAGCCTATGCAAGTACCTTATGTATTTTGGGAAGAACGGGCATTCCCAACATATGCTTTGAGCAAGGAGAGCCCTCAAAAAGGAATGAGGAGTCCACAAACAATGGGATGAGGAGTAACTCTCAGCCACCACCCCCGCCCATGCCACCTATGCATGCTCGGTCATCTTTTGGAAAGAATCACTTAAACAATGGGTCATTTCTTGGCAGCCCAATGGATCAGCCCCACTTTGGGTATATGGGACAACCCCCCAACCATGAAAGGGAGTTGAGAGACAAAATCATTTTCTCAAAGTTCAATGGCGAGTCGTCCTCCCCGACTGAATTAGAAGAATGGCTCTTAAAGCTTGAAGACTACTTTGACATAATGCCAAAAAATGACGATAAAAAAATACACTTTGCCACGATACACTTAGAGGGCTTTGCCCACACGTGGTAGCGGTACATAAAGAGGGAAAATCAGCAGCTTGTTGACACTTGGGATGCATTCAAAGCTCTTATGATTCAAGTCTTTGTATCTTTAGTTGAGAAGGATAAGCTTGCAAGGCAATGGTATGGCTTACAGCAACGTGGGATGACGGTGCGTGACTACACAAACCAATTCCTCAATCTCACAATGTATGTTGAGTCCATTAGTGACGATGCAAAGCTTCACAAGTATATTTATGGTTTGGATCCCCAACTCTCGGTTGATGTTTCAGCCCAAAGTCCATCAGATTTTTTCAAAGCTATTGAGTTGGCTGAGAGATACTCTCGTAAGTACCGCCGAGATGCTTCATTTCAGCATGGACAACAAAGAGGGGCGTCTCAACCACTGTTTGGGTATCAAAGAGGACCTATGCAGTCACATTTTGGGCATCAAAGAAGTACTGTAAGGCCCGGGTAGTTTGGGGTAGTTATGGTGGTGGAAATATGCCATTCAACACCCTGAAGATCCCCACATATCCCACCTTTAATGCCTCTAGGAAAAACAGTAATTTCAGGACTGCAAATTAAGGAAGAGCTGAAAATAGACGAGGGGACAGTAGGGGTAAAAATGCATCAGCTTTTGGTGGTCAGCGCTCTATCCTGATGGACCTCTACCAAGAGAGGAAAGAAAAAGGACTTTGCTTTAAATGAGGGGAAAAGTATACAACCGAGCATGCATCTAAATGTGCTTATAGGAATGCAAAAGCAAGGGTATATAGCATGTTAGTCTTTGATGAATCTGATGAGGATCATGAGGATGCAAGTGCCTTTGCAATCACTGCCAAAAATGATGAGGTTGAAGAGGAATGTGGGCAAGAAGAATTCTTTGACCCGGCTGACACCTTTCCATTTGAGCCCGACGGTCATGTAGATGTAAATATGGGTGATAAGAAGGGTTCACATGCTACTGCCACTGTTTGTACTATCTCCCTGGATGCTTGGACAGGATCTAAGAGCCCCAGCACTCTTCGTCTTCAAGGCAAGATTCATGGGAAATATATATTTGTCTTGGTAGATAGTGGTAGCACACACAGTTTCATAAATAGAGCAGTCATGGATATGCTGAAATGTTTTGTCTTTGATTTACAGCAACCAATGAGGGTGCAAGTGGCCAATGGGAGTGAGGAAATTAGTACTCATGTATGCCCAACTGTACCTATTAAGCTTGCTGAAAATTATGAGCAGAAAGTGGATTTGATTGCATTCATGTATGCCCAACTGTACCTATTAAGCTTGCTGAAAATTATGAGCAGAAAGTGGATTTGATTGCACTCAATATGGGATTTGATTGCACTCAATTTGTTGGGCTGCGATTGGCTGAAAACTTTGGGCACCATTTCCATGGATTTTTCATTGCTATATATGCATTTTTTCAGGGCTGGATAGCTTGTTCACCTGCAAGGAATTAAAAACAACAGTGAATTTAAGCTTATTATAGCTAAACAGCTCAAGAAAGAGTTCAAGAAATGCTCCCAGATTTTTTGTGCTGCAATTAAACAAGGAAAATGTAGATCGGTCCCAAAAAATGCATGATAATTCAACTCTTAAGGCTCTACTTGCGGAGTATGGTGACTTGTTTCAGTTACCTATAGCATTACCTCCCAAGAGAGCGGTTGATCATCCCATTGATTTGGAGCCCCACTCCAAGTCGGTCAATAAACCCCCTTACCAGGTTGTGCAAATGTGAAAGAGAAGAAGTGGCCAAGCAAGTCAAGGATTTAATAGATATGGGACTCATTGAGCCTAGCTCATCCCCTTTTGCATCACCTATCTTGCTGGTCAAAAAGAAAGATGGCACTTTCAGGATGTGCATAGATTACAGAGATCTGAATAAGATCACTATCAAGAATAGATACCCTATTCCTAGGGTGGACGACCTGTTAGATGAGTTGAGGGAAGCTAAGTATTTTACAAAGATTGATTTGAGATCGGGCTACCATCAGATACGCATGCATGAAGGGATGAGATAAAGACTGCATTCAGGACTGATCGTGGGCTCTATCACTTCTTAGTCATGCCCTTTGGCTTAACTAATGCACCAACCACGTTTCAAAGCCTCATGAACAAAATACTTCAGCCTTACTTATTCAAATTTGTATTGGTATTTTTCGGTGACATCCTCATTTATAGTCGCTCAAAGAAAGCTCACATTATGCACATGAGGCAGATATTTGATATATATTGAGTACTTGGGACACATTGTCAGTAAGGCAGGCATTAGAGCTGACCCAAAGAAAGTGCAGTGTGTCAGAGATTGGCCCACACCTGCAAATACTACCTCTTTGAGAGGATTCTTGGGTATCTCCTCATTTTACTGCAGATTCATTCGGCACTATGCCATTATTGCATCCCCTCTCACTGATAGGCTGAAGAAAAAAACATTTTTCTGGGATGCATTGGCAAATAGAAGCTTTAATCAGCTGAAAGATTTGCTTACTTTAGCCCCTATCTTGGTATGCCCTAATTTTTCTAGGGAATTCACCATTCAATGTGATGCCAGTGGGAGAGGAATTGGTGTAGTCTTGCTGCAAGAACATGGGGTCATAGCTTTTGAGAGCCGAAAGCTGGCTAAAAATGAGAGGGTTATGAATGTTTATGATTAGGAAATGCTGGCTATCCTTCATGCCATCAAGAAATGGCATCATTATTTGTATGGCAGACGGTTTAGAGTGAAAAGCGACCATAGAGTACTCAAGTACTTCTTGTCTCAGTCAAATCTGACTCCGAAGTAGAGCAGATGGGTGGCCACCTTACAGAACTATGACTTTGACATCACCCACACTTGTGGGAAGGAAAATCTAGTGGCTGATTCCCTGTCTAGGATGTGGGCATGTAAAGTCTCTACTATCATGGAGTTACACAGTGATTGTGGATACATGAGCTTCAGGAGTCTTACCTATTAGACGTTGATTTCAACGATGTATTTCAGAAATTACAGCAAGGACAATGTGTGGAAAACTCTTCGTATCAGCTAAAAAATGGGCGTTTATGGTATAATGGCCGAATTGCCATCCCTTATGCTTCCCCATTCAAGCAAAAAATCATGGAGGAGATGCATTCAGTCCCTATAGCTGGTCATTTGGGAGTCTTTAAGACCTATGACAAAATTGCTAAAAGCTTTTACTGGAAGGGCCTTTGGAGATATGTGAAAGACTTTGTCTTGGGCTGCATGCCTTGTCAACAAAACAAGGATAGCACCTTAAAACCAGCTAGTTTACTTCAGCCATTTCCTATGCCTGAAGGCAAGTGGACACACATCACTATGGACTTCATTACCGGCCTACCGATGGGACCAAGAAAGGTTGGGACATCATCTATGTAGTTGTGGACAGACTCACAAAGGCAGCCCATTTCATTCCCACAAAAACTCAGTATAATGCTTCTCAAGTAGCCAGCCAATTCATGGAATATGTTTTCAAATTACATGGCTTACCACATGTCATTGTGCATGACCGAGATGCTAAGTTTATGAGTAACTTTTGGCGGGCAGTTTTTAGCTCTATGGGCACTCAGTTAGCCCCTTCCACTACTTACCATCCACAGACAGATGGTCAAACAGAAAGGGTTAACAAATGACTGGAAACTTACTTGAGGCATTTCTGTCATGATGTGCAGCATGCTTGGGACTCATGGTTGCATTTGGCTAAGTTTGCCTATAATAACTCTACACATGCTAGCATTGGAGTTTCACCTTTTGAGGCCTTGTATAGGTACAAGGTGCCCCTTTCTGTGGTTATCTTCAATGATAAAATAAATCCACAAAGCAAGGAAGATTTGGATAGAATGCAGGCCTTACTTCCGCAGTGTAAAGCTAACTTGAAGAGAGCTCAAGATCAAATGAAGCTTTATGCTGATGACAAAAGACGGGATGTGGAGTTCCAAGAAGGGGATTTGGTGCTCTTAAAAGTGCCTAAGTCTAGATATGCCTCCCTTAAAGATGGGTCCAGTAATAAGTTGGCACACAGGTTCTATGGACCATACCAGATTATCAAGAGAGTGGGAGACTTGGCATATCGATTGGCATTACCCCCATCTACAAAGATCCATAATGTCTTCCATGTGAGTCAGTTGAAGCCCTTCATTGGCTCAACAGTGGACTATGTTGAGGAACTCCCATCGATAGATGAAGAAGGCATCATTCAATACATACCCAAAAAAGTCATAGGACAAAGGGAAAAGAGGCTTCGCTCTCGCTCGATCATGGAATACTTGATTAAGTGGCAAGGTTTACCACTCGAGGAAGCTTCTTGGAGGCCAGCTTCAGTTTTGGAAGAGTTCCCATACCTTTTAGAAGCAGATTTGGCTGAAATTTAGCTAACTATGGCCCTATTTTCTCCCAGACTGACTGCAGACAACACTCTGTTTTAAAGCAGATTTTATTCTATACTAGAAACATCAATGCACACCATACATGGATTGAAAGTACTTCTCGAGAGCTCTGTTTTGATGTATAGCACACCCCGTTTGAAGCCTCCCACTGAAAGTTATGATAGATTCACTACAGCAGGGTCCTGTAGTAAATAGCTTGCTGTCCACTGTCTGTAGCCTGCATTTACTCCAGATATTTAGGTTAAAACTCATGTTTGTAACTCCCCAATAAGGCCCATGTATGTATCGTACATACCCCTTGATCTATCATACACAATAATATCTCTTCATTCATCAGTATACCCTTGTAATAATGCAGCAGAGTAGTACGCTGATCGGCCCCTCCCAGTTACCACACGTGCCCAAATTGTTTTTGAGGGCAAAAACCTTCGGGTGGGGATGGAATGTAAGAGGGGGGACTTAATAACGGGGAAATACTAGCTACACTGACTAGTATATAAGGTGAGAGAGACTTAATTTTTCATTAACAGATAATTAATACAAGTCTTCTTTCTCCTTCACCTTGCTCTCCAAGCTTCCATGTCTTCTCTCTCTCATCCTGTCTTTCTCTCTTCATTTCTAGTCTTTCTCTCTCCTCGTACCTGTCTTTCTCTCTCTTCTGCTGTTCTTCTTCGTCTTCTTCTTTGCAATCTTCTCTTTCTTCTTTCTCTCTCCCAGTCCCTCTCCTTGACAATATATATATATATAAACAAAAAATACATTAGCAATAAAAATCCAGACCGTTTTGTTATTAATGTAGACCCACAAAATTATGGTAGTACTCATGTTCAAGTGGATCTCAATATGATGTTAGAGAGATTTTTCTCAAACCACAATAATTTGAGTAGATTAGGCCTTATGAATTTCCTCGATGAAGAATCAAATTGTGAAGATGGAAGCAAAGGAAAGCTTTCTAATCTATCGAATGCAATATCCTTAAATCTCTCTCTCTCTCTCTCTCTCTCTCTCTCTCTCTCTCTCTCTCTCTCTCTCTCTCTCTCTCGTGTTCCATAGAAACTTCTAAAGGAATGAACATAGAGTGCTATAATGACATGGTAAGAGTGCAATGGAAATTTGTCTTACAAAGAAATAAATATGGAAATAGATTGACAAATTTTTATATAAAATGCATCGGTTGCCTATGCCCATCACCTATCTAGTTGTCCTTCATTATGTAGCACATGCAATTTATGTATATTTTGCAAGTAGCAACAAATCTTCTGACAATTGCTATATACTTCGAGGCTAGAATCCATCATGCTTCTAAAGGGTCAAAGTTTAGAATTATTAGTGCAAAAGAGAGTGGATTTACGCAAGTTAACACTCATTGATCTATTAGATGGTGTGGCAAAAGAAAATGGAACTAATCTAGGTAATGCTTGTTCTAGGGGAAATATTGTTGAGAATAGAAAATGATGCTTGGTCATAGAGGCCAGATGAATGCCCATAGAGGTTGAATCTATGCCCTGAAGAGGCTAGGAGATATGACAAAGATGTATGCTCTAGAAGCTCTAGGAAGAGATGTCCAAAATCCCATATGCATAGTGAGTACAATGGTACTATCCAAAAGATATAAAAGCATGTACTTGTTGACACTCATTTCAATGCAATAGTACTATCATTCTATGTTACTCAAGATTGTGTTTATGAGTCCAAGTTAATCTATCTTGGAACCTAATTCACTTGAGTTATAATTCTTTATCTCAATCATGTTTTATGTTTATAACCTAAGTTCACCATAGCTAGGATAGCTCTAGATCTGTGTTTATTAACATGATATCAGAGCTATGGTGAGCTAGGACTAGCTTTATTAGAGTAAAATCCTTCTTTAGCCCTGTTTTATTATGAATGGATAGTAGGAGTTGAACTTGTTGAGATATTTGCAATCACACCTACTTCAGTCTCTTTGGAGTAGTGAGGGATCAGGACAAAAATCCCATATGCATAGTAGGAGAAAGTACTACCACTCAATTCCTATAAAGCATTGTACTTGGACTCTTTTTCTAATGCAATGATAGTACTCTTTTCTTTTCAGTAAAGTGTCTTGTCACTGTCAATACACAAGATTTTGTTTATGAGTCCAAGCTGCCATCTTGGAACCTAATTCACTTGTGTAATAGTTGAGTTCAATCCTTAGTCAATGTCATCATGAGTTCAGTCTATGCTTACAAGTCTATGCTTACAAGCTACCATAGCCATGCTCTAGGTCCATATCTTTAACATGGTATTAGAGCTCAGCTGAGCATGGCACTTCATCCCCAGTCTCTTCTCACCTCTTGTTATCTCTTCTTAGCTCACATCTAGCTTCATGACTTCATTTTTCAACTTCATCTTCAGTCAAAGCTTGTGGCAGCCATAGCCAGACAGACCCAACCAACTTTGAGGAAGTAGATCTTGCAATAGATGGAATAATTCTTCATGCTTTCTTCTACACAATTGTTCCTCTACTCGAGGCACTTCAGCATGGCACAAAAATTGACGTGGTCAATGCAGAATAAGCCCATCTATTCAAAAATTTGACGTCGTGGAGATCTGCGCCCTATCGTGGTCATATAGTCGGCGCGGCTAGCACATGCCGAGATCTACCTTGCAATCTTAGGTCAATTGAAGCCCAATTTATGAGCCTTCTACCCACCAGAGATCTTCAAAAATAATCGCTTGTATACACTACTGTAAACAAAAAACCAGTCGGCCAAGAAACCCTAGACAGACCCTCCATAGCCATTGCAACTTCAAGCTCTATTTTTTCTTTCATTTTCTCTCCCCTGTCACACAAACAAATCAAGGCCACACTGATTTGAGAGTCTTAGCAAAGATTTGGGAGATTTTGAAAATTTGTTTTGAAGTCTTGAAGACCTCAAGCAGTAGGACTCAAGTTGAAGGGATTAAATCAAACATCTCATTCTTCCCATTCTGCTTACCCTACTCAAAGTTCTGTCACTTTGAGTTCCCATCAAGCATTTCAGCAAGCAAATCAAGAGGGGAATAGAAGACTGATGAAGACCTATTGAGCATTTACCAAGCATTTGTCTCCAAAAGTATCTCTTGATACTAATCACTTAGTGTTTTTTGGCACTTCTGCTTGTTAGCACACTCAAGATTATCTCTTGTGCTGCTCAAATCTAATAATTTTGAAGCTAGTTTGCTATTGTTCCTGGAAGTCTAACATGGGAAAAGATTCTCCAATTGCCCGTTTCAAAGGAGTCGTGTTTCATACCTGGCATATTTACATCAAACTCATCCTGATGAAGAAAGGCCTCTGGGCCATTACCACTGGAAAAGAAAAGAAGCATCGTGATGCGGACCTTACCGTCATTTGGCAAAAGAATGATGATAAGGCTTAGGCCATTATCAAAGTGGAAGTAGACGACAACTATATCCACCATGTGAATAACTGTGAGACTTCACAAGATACATGGAAGAGACTTGACACCTTGTTTGGTGCATAGTTTAAATCATCAAAGCATGGTCTCTTGATTGAGTTTTTCAGGCTTGAAATGAAGTCCAGCACATCACTTGCCACATATCTAAATTACATGGAAGGACTTCTAACCCAACTTGCAGGAATCAACATTAAAATGGAAGAAGATGTTTGCATTGATGTTCTACTTAAGAGTTTGCCTCTTGAATATAATAATGTATCAACAACTTAAATCAACATGCCAAATCTTGAACTTGTTGATATCTAGGCATCACTGTTAGAGGATGAAAATAAGCTAAAAACTAAGGAAGAACCAAGTACCTCTAGAGATGAGCATGAATTATATGTTGGCAACAGGTACAAAGGCAAGAAGGATCAGTCCTTCTGTGACTTCTGCAAAAGGACTAGACACACTGAGAAGTTTTTCCATGCCAAAAAGAGGTCCCAAAAGGCCTATCTAGTTGCAGTCAAAGAAGAAGAAGACCACCACGAGAAGGAAAAACCTCATTAGTCCTTCTATTCAGATAGAATTTTTTAGTTTTGTATTTTCTAGCCCTAATGCCTCAGACATAAACTTGTAAACTCCTTAGTTAGCCTTGTACTACATTTTGTACACTTTATGAGGCCCCTGCTACAGCCTCTGGATGTCTGTCATGTTTGTGGTACCCACACTTAGCCTTTCTACAACAACCTCTGGAGTTTTGCCATGTTTATGGTGTGCCCACACTTTGCAGGTGTTGCTTTCACTAAAGCCTCTATATGCTTTGTACGCCTGGTTATGATTAAGGAGGGATGTTCAGATATTTGCAATCACACCTACTTTAGTTCCTTTGTGAGGAGCAGTCAGGGCTCAGGACCAGAATCCCATATGCACAGTAGGAGAAAGTACTACTACTCAATTTCTATAAAGCATTGTACTTGCACTCTTTTTCTAAAACACCAAATTGGGGACAATGGAAATTTCCTATAAGTTTGGGACACGTGGTCAAATCTTTGGATTTGTCATAACTTGAACACTATAACTCTAAATTGAGTGCTCTATAGCTCAATAGATTCCAATTTTCAAGCGCTTTCCAATGATAGGTCACATCATATGCTTTTGAGAAACTTATAGGCATGTTATCCCAGTGCCACCTTTTTTATATTCAAAAAATGGGAATTGGGAGATTCCCAAACTCACTAATATTGTGTTCTAATGCAATGATAGTACTCTTTTCTTTCTAGTAAAGTGTCTTGTCACTGTCAATACATAGGATTGTATTTATGAGTCCAAGCTGCCATCTTGGAACCTAATTCACTTTTGTAACAGTTGAGTTCAATCCTCAGTCAATGTCATCATGAGTTGAGTCTATGCTTACAAGCTACCATAGCCATGCTCTAGATCCATATCTTTAACAGAACCTACCTTAAAGCCCTCTACCATATCCATACCTTAGGCTTATTCTTCATCTCATATCTTTCACATCCTTCTCTTCACTTAAAATCCACCTTAGGTCTATTTTTTCTCAAGCTATCATTTGAAAGAAGAGAGAAAGAGTGTGGAGAAGCAACCTTGTCTCTTCTCTGTGTGGGCCTCCTTCCAACACTGCTTCTACTCAATATTTGCACATTCCACTAACTCGATATTCTCATTGGAAGTTCTCTGATTGATCTCATTGTCGTAAGAAGAAGATGAAGAAGAACTATAACCAATCTGATCCTTAGCCAAGAGAAAGCAAAATTCACTGCAAGATATAGGCCTTATACCGACGTTTAAAGCGACAAAAATGCAAATAACAAAATTTTCCCCCGTCGTCGCAAAAAGTGTCATTATTGCCGACGCCATAGAACAATCGGTATTGCTGTCACTATCAACGTCAGTATTGGCGTCGCTATCAGCTTACTGATGCCAATACCGATGCTAATAGCGACGATTTGCGACGTATATAACGACGCCAATAATGACGCGAGCAGTAAAATTTGTGACACTAATAGTGACGGTAACAGGAAAAAAAAATTTTGTGGCACACATATAGCACTGTGTGCTTTATGAGAGCCATACAAAATAGTTTCTGCACTACTGTGTACAATGCGCTTGCAAACAAAAACAATGTATACTGAAATCATAAAACTGATACATGAAATAAATACATGATCTCATAGTAAGAGATTGGTACAATCATGACAGGATATCACTAATACATAGAAAATGTCTACATAGATCAGGCGACTCAAAAATAAAGGTGTGTGAGCTCCAAGGATCCAAGGGCGAGCTACAAATCCTCGTCCCCCGAAAGCTCGTCCCGCCGCAAAGGAGCATCGAACGGACTCTGCAGAAAAAGAAACAACACATCAGTCCACCATACAATAATGCATTCACATATCTCATGGTAACTACGTACAAGAAAGATGAGTGACTTACACGGCCGCTGCGTCTATACAATCAGTCGATCAATGCAGTGAGGCCTCTCTACATATCTAGTCTCAAGGCCAGTCGGATCGCGATTTGTAATGGAGTGCTGCAAAGAAAACAAAATGCTAACTGTTAGAAACATGATTGTCAGCACAAAGAATATTTCAAAAAAATAAACAAGCAAAACAAAAGAAAAACTTACAAAGTCTTCCAAGTATGTCCTGTGGCCACCACTCCCAAGATGATGGACCACTCCGGCCTCGAGTCATGCCCTCGTCGCCTTGCGCTGCTGACTCCAACGTCCTTGAGAATCTGTAGACTCCTCCCTCAGTCGGCGCCAGTCGTCTGCATCTAACCACTCGGGCTTTGTAGCGCCACTCTTGATTGCCTTGCGTGCGTCGGATCGTCTATGTGACATGTATGCACGTATGCAATCCATCATCCAGCCCATAGAGAATCTATCTACTGCGGCTGGCATCGAAAACTCCTCGTGCAAGGATACTACTATGTAGTCCTTGCTCCCCTCCGGTATGTTCTTCCAATGATCCAAAACGTTGTGCTGAAAAACTTGTTGGTATAACTCTCTCATGTGAGCCATCACCCTCCTCCCCTCATCATTCATGATGATGGCTCCTGATCTACTATCGACTAGATATCCATAACCCCCTAGAGTCTGCCTAAGATGGGTCCTCTCCCATCTGCGTCCATGCTCCTGGGCATATCCAGGAGAACCCTGTGCATCCGGTGTACCGACAGGGGTAATATCTCTCAGAGTGGCACCCACAGGGGTGCCACCTGCGCAAAAGCCGGAGTAACTGGAGTAGACGTCCCCACAGGTGTGACAAATCCTGGAGGTGACGCGGCTCCAGCTGAACGACGAGAAGGAGACACCGCGTCCGTGTCTCCACAACATCCACTTGAGCCTGAGGCACGCTCCCTGGAAGGGCCACGAGAGTGAGGAGTTGCACCTGTATCCCGTGTCGACCGCGGGCTCACTGCCTCTGTATCTCTGCAGCATCCCCTTGATCCCGATGGACTACCTTCCTCTGGCCCAAGTCGTGAGTATCGAGCTCGTCTGCTCAAAGCCAAAGCATTCGATTGCGCTAAAGCAGATCTAGCAGAGCTCCCTGACGAAGACCGAGACAGCTCCTGGTCTGCCATCTCTCTGAATCTTGCGATTTGGTCTAGAGACATGCGTGCGAAGATGTCCTGTAACTCCTCATCGCTCATCCCTCGACTCATCCTGAAAATGTCACCTACACAAACAAAAAATGATGTTAGAATAATCAATTTAAATCATACAAAGCACAGTAATATAAATCATTTAAAAAAATCTCACTTAAAATGCATATCTTATGTACCCTTATAAGCGATTGGTCAACGAATTGAGTAAGTGGATGCTCCAAGTATGAAGTATCCTATGGTCCCATGTTAATCTTTTGATACAACTCCACATACACTGGAAGGTCGATAGACATGTCACCACAAAAGAATGAGTCCGCCTCATTCTCAAAGAATTCTTGGACTCCTGTATTTCCATCATTGTTAGCCAATGCTGGCTCCAAGCTTTCCACGGCCTCCACCCCTTGCAATATCAACCCCTCTATTTGCATATTATCTTCATCTATGCTCGGAACATCGCTTTGATCATATACTCTCGCACTTCGGGGAGTTGAAGGTATAACATACCACCATCGAGGTTGTCGAGGGTTTGGATAGAAGATTACCTGTTCATAAACACGTACAAGAGAGTTCAAACCATTGTGACATAAACCATGTCGTAATACAATTAGCAAGCAAATGAGTCCATGCACCTGTTCACAATGGGCCGGTGACACAAAGCTGTCGCGCAAATCCGTCCATTTTTTTTTGGAATCTATTTCGAGAAATCTAGATGGACCTTGTCGAACTGTTGCTCCAGCTCCTCCAAGTACCACTTTGAACCACTGCACATCGAATAGTATTATGGAGAAGCTACGGTAATCCACTGTAACAATACTTTGTAAGTTCCCAAAATACTCCATCTCATCCACAACCGTGTTTGGATCCATTGCTCGTCGCCGGCTCTCTTGCTCGAACCTTGCCATGACACCACAGTCCATTGTGGAGTGCATTTTGTCAATACGCTCCATGCGAAAATGCCATCTACGCGACCATGCTGCACTATATATTTTGTATTGTACATTGAAACACTCAAATTAGATGTCTTATATAAAATTTAGATACAAAGATTCTAAATCCCTCATCACCTTTGGACTACATCCCCTTGAGAATTCCCACTCCTCCATTGAGAGCTCTGTCCCTTCGCGAGACGCTGCGGTCAAAGCTCCATGCAACCATCGCATTGACATAAACCACGACATCTCCTCCATGCCTTCGGGATATCGAATCGGTCGATGACGTGTACTATGTCAGAATTTAGCTCGCGCTTCCTCTCAATCTTGCCTAGCGATCTGGTACTTGGCGAGCCACGTCTCCATAGAGACATGGTGCAACATACAAAAGCAATTCACCTTCTCTTCCATTGAGGCATCCATTCTTTTTTCTATCCCATTTCCAACCACCACATCTCTAGTCAGTTTATCATCGTCCTTCAGCGACCATAGCATTTCATTATCTGGTTCCACCGTTGGTAGCCATTGTGAAATATGGACTAGCGCCTCAAACACCAACCAACCTTCCGCCATGCTACCTTCTGGCTGAGCTCGTTGTCGCACAAAGCTTTCAGGGTTTTCATGAAGCACTCCAAGAAGAACATCCATCGCGTATGGACAGGTCCAACAATCTCCACTTTATCCACAAGATGCACAAGAAGGTGGATTTGTATCGTGAGCATGTTGGTGGGTAGGTATTTCTCAAAGAGACAGACCGTCTCCACTGCTCCCCGCCTCGTGGATTCAATAGAAGACATCTTAATCTCCTTCTGTGAGATCCATTGCACCAAAGTCGACAACCTATAAATGGCCCCACGTATTTTTGGAGTAAGACATCTTGTGATCACAATCGGTAGTACAAATTGCCACAAATGAGAAAGCATTATGAATAATGGCTACATTCCAAATAGCAAAATGCCCACACTAATTACAATCCATTCGTAGTACAAACCTGACATATCTTATACTAGTCATGGGATTTTAGCTCTGATAATTGGTCGTTTTTAGAAAATGCGAACTTGAGAGAACGCATCATACCCGTCGGAGTGCGGATAGACTTGATTACTTGCTTCACAATGCACTCTTCTTTAGTGGACAAAACCCAAGGAGCATGAGGAAGCTGCATGCGACCATCAGCACTCGACTGCGGCAAAAGTGCCTCCATCTTACCTACCTCCTTCAAATCCATTCATGCCCCTATAGTGTCTCTCTTTCGTGTGATGTGGTCCCATAACAAGCTGCCCACATTCTTGAAAATATGCATGGGATCCAACAAGTGGTTGACCTGTAAGTCGGTCCAATATGGCAACTTGTAGAAAACTGAGAACCGCCGCATTCCATTTGGATGTGATCGTGGACCATTTTCAGCTCGTACCAGCTTGCGGCGTTCATACGTGTTAGAGGTCATTCAAGGAAACCTTCCCTGAGTTCATGATCCTCCGGCAAGAAAGTAATGTGTCCTTGATATACCATCTTGTTCATGGTTCGGGACCTTCGGGAGCCTAACTATGGCCCGCACAATGGACATGCATGATAACATGAGGTAACCAAACCTATTCCAACACCACGACCTAGTGAATACTTGCTTGAACGAGATAAAATATAGATATTACCAGTGAGAACGGAGGCCTGCTCACCTGAGCACTCTCCCAATCCTGGAAGGTCATGCATCGTCCACATGAGAATGGCTCAAATATTGGCTGACCGCCGACCATCGCTCCTGCTCATATCTTGCACGGTGACCCCCTCCTCCCACAAAATCTTAAGCTCATAGACTAATGGATAAAGATATATGTCCATATTTTTTACTTTGTAGCGGCTCGGGACGAGCAAGGTAAGGATGAGATGTCCTTTCTTCGTAGAAAGCCATGGAGGGATATTGTAGTTGACAAGGACTATAGGCCACACATTGTAAAAAGTTAAGCACAGACCAAATGGGTTCATGCCATCCATTGTAAGACCGAGTCGAAGATTCCTTGGCTCTCAGGCAAAGCCTTGGAAGGTAGAGTCAATGTGACTCCATGCGCGCAAATCTGCTGATATTCGTTGAACTCCATTCGTGGACCTATTCTGCGTATGCCACGTTGTCAAGCTCGCCATGCCGGACATACGAAACGTGTGGTTTATGTGGGGGATAAGCGAAAAGTGTCTGAGAACGTTTTGAGGGATGGTTTGCTCTTGCAAGTCCTGTCGATACCTGTGAGCACCACACCTAGGACATGTCTCCATAGTCTCGTATTCTCCTCGAAACAATATGCAATCGTTGATACATGCATGGATGTTATTGTAGTCCATGCCAAGCTTCCATAAAACATGTCGTGCATTATCACGAGACTCAGGCATGGTATTTGTAGGTGGTAATATATGATATTTCAATAACCTAAAAAAAATCATAAAACACCTTGAAAAAGCACAAATGTTTGTAATAATAGTGCCGAAAAAAAAATCAATGAAGCGTATGTACAAGGTACCTGAACAACTCGATCACACTCGTATCGCTCCACCCGTATTTTACTTGCACACTTAAGAGTGCAAGTAGTGTCTTCAGCCGAGATAATCGGCACCCATCATATAATGGTATGGATGCTTCCTCTCTAAGCGGATTAGAAGTCTCAACATCCATGGGAATCAATGCATCGATCATTGCCTCCATCTCAGGCTCCAAGATTGTAGGTAGGTCTGGAAGGTTGCTTGTCTTCTCTGGCATTGACTGTATAGATTGGCCTTGCGAGTGGTGAATTGGCTCCTGCACTCCATCCATCGCATGCCCACGTACTCTTCTAATTGGCTGCAAGGGTGCACTCCCCCTTGGGACGAGACATCACCTCCATGGATAGAAAATTTGCCAGCAAGACCCAATCTTATTGTATATGGTATTCAATTAGCTTGCGAGTACAATGCGTGATTGATATTAACTTCAAATTACCATTTGCTGAAAATTTGTAATCGCCTGATCAATGATCTCAGATTGAAACTCCTCGCCAAATCGTCGTACGTGTTCTATAGACAATCGGCGTTTTCGTCTAATTGCCAACTTGCATTGAGAGCAAGGACATGGAACACGCTGATTAAGATACGCCTCGCGATCTTCAACAACAGGATCTTCTTCGTTTTCCATTTTGTCTACGTTACAACAAACAATTTGTTTTTGTTATCATTCTTTTCTTTTCTTAGATTGTTATCCTCTCATTCCATCTCTCTCTTTTTCTATGACCTAGCATATAGTATCATAGAACACTAGTATTTAGTACCTGGTACTTAGTACCTAGCACATAATATTTCGTTTCTCCCTCTCTCATTTTCTCTCTCTTCCCTCACCTTGACCCTCTCTCATTTTCTCTCTCTTCCTCCCCTTCCTCTCATTTTCTCTCCCCCTCCCTCTCCCTCTCTTTAATTTCCCTCTCTTTCTCCCTCTCCCTCTCCCTCATTTCTTCTCCCTCTCTCATTACATACAAATTATACAAAAAATAAATAAAAAAGAGAGAGAATACACTCTCCCTCTCTCATTCCCTCTCTCCCTCTCACATTCCCTCTCTCTCTTCCTCTCTTTCTCTCTCTCATTTCCTCCCCCTCCCTCTCCCATTTCCTCCCTCTCCCTCTCTTTAAATTCACTCTCTTTCTCCCTCTCCCTCTCCCTCATTTCTTCTCCCTCTCTCATTATATACAAATTATACACAAATTAAATAAATAAGAGAGAGAATAAACTCTCCCTCTCTCTCGTTCTCTCATTTCATCCCCCTCCCTCCCCTATTTCCTCCCTCTCCCTCTCTTTCTCTCTCATCTCCTCTCCTTCTCTCTCATCTCCTCTCCCTCTCTCAATATATATACACAAATTATAAAAGAAAAAGGGAGAGAGAGAGAGAGAATGCACTCTCCCTCCCTCTCCCTCTCTCATTTCCTCCCCATCCCTCTCCCTCTCCCTCTCTCTCTTTCTCTCCCTCTCTCATTTCCTCCCCTGTCCCTCTCCCTCTCTTTCTCTTTCTCTTTCTCTCTCCCTCCCTCTCCCTCTCTCTCGTTCTCTCATTTCATCCCCCTCTCTCTTCCATTTCCTTCCTCTCCCTCCCTCCCCGTCCCTCTCCCTCTCCCTCTCATTCTCTCTCATTTCCTCTCCCTCTCTCAAATATATATACACAAATTATAAAAGCAAAAGGGAGAGGGAGAGAGAATGCACTCTCCCTCCCTCTCCCTCTCTCATTTCCTCCCCATCCCTCTCCCTCTCCCTCTCCCTCTCCCTCTCCCTCTCCCTCTCCCTCTCCCTCTCTTTCTCTTTCTCTCCCTCCCTCTCCCTCTCCCTCTCTTTCTCTTTCATTTCCTCTCCTAAACAAGCAAAAGAAGGAGATAATTAAACCCTAAACAAGCAAAAGAAGGAGAGAATGGACTCACCGATGAGATATGGCGAGGGTTTGGCAGCTCCTCTTCCTCTTCGCGATGAAGGCTCCTCCTCTCCTTCGCGAATGACAGCGGAAACGGCGGTAGTGGCGGCATCGGCGGCAAGCCTTCTTCCTCTCCCTCTCTCATGACAGTCGCTCTCTCTCTCTCTCGCTCTCCCTCTCGAAACGATCGACGCAAATGTGCGAAATGAACCCGCGCTCGGGTTTCGGCCTGTTTTTTTTCCCTGTGGGGCGTCGCTATTTGCATCGCAAATGCGACACAAATAGCGATGCCGCTACCTGCGTCGCTACACACGGCGCTATACATTTAAATCCTTGTAGTGATTTCAGGAGGAGCTCAGTGCCGAGATCACTCACAAATGTGTCCAGTCCAAGGACACTAAAGACCCACTTGAGCAGTACCAAAAAAAGGCTCTCGAGTTAGATGACTGCCATATCTATGAGGACTGAAGTTGAGTTGATCGTTGTTTGACAGTGATGTTAATGGTATTGCCATCGTGGTATGCCCGCTTGCCCTTCAATATAATGGATCCAAACATCTTGTATGCCTCTCTGTGTTTAGTGTTTTTGTGAGTCGTCTTCAGCAGAGGGAAAGCCAGATGAAGTGAAAAATGTAGATGTAAAAGCTGCCAACCTCGACGACAAAGTAGATGATCTGAAGATGAATGGAGATGCTGATTGTAATAGTGTGATTGTAAACTGTGACAAAGATTTTTTGCCATTAAGCATGAGACACCTACTGAACCCTCTAAACCTATTGACCTTGCTGCATGCAAAAGTAAGTAAAATTTGGACTCTCAGTCTTCAGGGGAGGAAAAGCCAATATTGCATTCCTAGTGTCCATTAGAGGGAAAGGCCAAAGTGGAATCTCAGTCTTTAGCAGATGGAAAGCTGGAAGTGGAGTCAGCAAAGCCAAAACTGGATTCATGTCCCTTGTTAGAGGGTAAACCAAGAGTGGATACTCAGTCTTTAGCAGAGGGGAAAGATGAGTTGACCCGAGATGGCCACAACTGTGGAACAAGTTGTGGGTGTGTAAGCTTTGTTGGACTTTTTTCCTGCTTTCTCTCCTCGTCACGGCCCAAATGCCCAGTACCACTTGAAGCAACTTGTCACCGCTTGTAGCTCAACATTATTCTTCACTTCGTTCTTTTCTTCCTAAGGGCTAGTATTAAGGTTAAAGCCCTAGCTTTTAAAGGCCCATTCACACTAGCTCATCCTCTCTCTCCCACACTTGTTCACACCTACACTTCTCCAAAACCAGTTTGTTCACACCTTATGCATTCGATAAGAGTTGTTTGCACCACGATTAAATGATCAATACCAATGTAGTAATTAGCCATGAGCCCAAGCCAAAT
Source organism: Lygodium microphyllum (assembly GCF_053477565.2). Lineage (NCBI taxonomy): Eukaryota > Viridiplantae > Streptophyta > Polypodiopsida > Schizaeales > Lygodiaceae > Lygodium > Lygodium microphyllum. The sequence goes on from NC_141149.1 coordinate 78,944,208, forward strand.
AAATCTCACAAATAATATACCCCAAAATCTATGTCATGTATGACAAAAGAGAGCTTGTTAAGTTAAAGCAATCATACAAGCATGAAGCGAAAAGACTGTGTCAAGAAGACTAAAAGAGAAGAACCACACACCAACAAAAGGGATAAGAAGCACAACAAAGAAAAAGAGCATGAAGACAAAGAAGAACTTTGAAGAATGCCGAAGCATGCTTTCCGCTGCTACAAAAAAAATGCCTTGCAAAAATTTTCCATCATGGATCTTGCATTCCCTTAGTGGATCTACTTCCCATAGTGGATGTAACAAACCCTACCGAAAATGTAAAGTTTCAAGCTTGACCTGAGTAAGATTGCCAAAGAGCTAGTCTCTTGGTCCATGACCATATGTAGGGGGGAAAATGCCAAATGCCAACAGGTGTAGGAATTCATCATTTGAGGGGGGGTGTTGAGAATAGAAAATGATGCTTGGCCATAGAGGCCAGATGAATGCCCATAGAGCCTGAATCTATGCCCTGAAGAGGCTAGGAGATATGACAAAGATGTATGCTCTAGAAGCTCTAGGAAGAGATGTCCAAAATCCCATATGCATAGTGGGTACAATGGTACTATCCAAAAGCTATAAAGGCATGTACTTGTTGACACTCATTTCAATGCAATAGTACTATCATTCTGTGTTACTCAAGATTGTGTTTATGAGTCCAAGTTAATCTATCTTGGAACGTAATTCACTTGAGTTATAAATCTTTATCTCAATCATGTTTTATGCTTATAACCTCCGTCTGCCACAGCTAGCATAGCTCTAGATCTGTGTTTATTAACAAATGTTTTTTGTGAGATTTCTTAGATGGCTTTGAGTCCATTGTCCAAATAAAAAATATCATGGTTTATTTAAGATCATCCCATCATTATAATATGTAAGTGTCCCAAAAGATATGACCCAAAAAAAATAATGCATGATCATAAGAAGGGAGCCTAAAGTGGTGCCTTTGGAAAATGAGAGGGATTTTTCCTAGAGAGAGAAAGATTCCAACTTAAAGGTGGTCTAGATTACAAGTGTTTCCAAGGTGGAGATAGAAAAATATAAATCCATAGACTTAGGAGTTTGCTACTCATTTAAAGATTCTACATGAGCGAAAAGATAGGTATTGTGTCAATGCTTTTAGGGGTGCATTGTTTATTATTTTATTTTAGGCTATTTATAGTTAGTCTACCCAAGAATCACACATTCAAATGTTAGTTTTTGGTAGGTGAGAGAGAGATCTCTAGATAGAGATACTCTAATAGCCTATTGTATAGATTCTTCTTCAGTCTTCAACATTCATACTTTGTAGACTTCATCTTTGTTCTCTCTCTCTCTCTCTCTCTCTCTCCTCATAGTAGCATACATGACCATCTTGTCAGCAATAAGCATAGATGAACATGGATTTCCCAAATCACCAAAGTGTCCCCTCATGTGAGCTTGGACTAGAAGCCAATCCCGCCCTTTGTTAAGAAAATAGCCCATAATGAATCCAGTGTGTCAAAAGTGGATGCAGTGATGGAATCATGGAAAATTGCTATAATAGACCACTGAACACAAGAGACAAAGGAAAGAGAGACATTGCAAAACAAAGAACACTATACAAAGAACTCAGAAGCAAAGAGATACTTAGGAAATGGAATCCATATACCAAGATATGAGATAGTACAGAACCAATATGAGTCATCCGATGTGAAGGCACTAGCACTATCTCCTCTCTCCAGCAAGGACTTGTCACATGATGAATATGATGATTGTGGAGGAGTACCTGAAATAAATAGGTAAAAATAATGCCATAAATGGCAGCAAGTTGACCATAATTGTTGGTGGACTAGCACAAAATGGCCGAATTAGACATCATAAAATGCCTAAATAATCTAGGAAATGTGATGGTGCCCTAGTCCACTAAATCACATGCACAAACTCAACCATGATTGACATATCTGCTAACACTTGGATGCCAATCCTAGTTATAGGATTTCAAAACCTACTAGTTGATGCAAAAAGGAAGACTCACTTCAGATCCTTTGCACTTGTATATATGTATAGGTGAGGCTCACATGCCCCCACCTCACTACCCTCTCACGCTCTCTCTATGGCATTACAGAGTCATGAGGGATGACCAAATCACTTGCACTAGAAAGAAGTTGAAGGAGGGCCAACCAACCCCTTTCCCTTCTTCGAAGAAGATGACCCCTTTTACCCCTTGAACTTTGCCTTAGTCAAACGATTTGAATCCTAGTCTGAGGAGGAAGAGGATGACTCATTGAAAAATCCTTGGTCACTCCATCAAACTTAATGAAGCTTTTAGAGTATCAAAGTATGGAGGAAGCAATGTGTGTGGTGTAGAAATACTAGAGGGTCACTTAAAATGACTTAAAAAACTAGTTGGATAGCTATAGATTCTTTGGATACGAACCAAAATGTTGCAAGTCAACAAGTTTGTTGGTTTTGAAGTTCATATAAGACATGCACATAGATTGTTTTAATCGATAAAAGTTATAGCATTATTGAAGAAGCAAATGATGTGACTAGTTGGATAGCTATAGATTCTTTATATACGAACCAAAATGTTGCAAGACAACAAGTTTGTTGGTTTTGAAGTTCATATAAGACATGCACATAGATTGTTTTAATCCATAAAAGTTATAGCATTATTGAAGAAGCAAATGATGTGACTCGTTGGATAGCTATAGATTCTTTAGATACAAACCAAAATGTTGCAAGACAACAAGTTTGTTGGTTTTGAAGTTCATATAAGACATGCACATAGATTGTTTTAATCCATAAAAATAGCTAAGTACCCATTGATTAAAATGAGTATTATTCCACCTTCTTATTGGTTTCTTTAATCTAGATCCATGTGCCATTGGCTAGTTTTCACAACACTTTAGTTTCTATGATGATGATTGTGTTAGATTTTGTTGCCCAAGGATTGCTTTCAAGTGAGCCCAACTCAACTTGGTATTGTGGTCTTGTTGAATGTACCCAATTGGTGCTATTTTCTAAGAGAGGGTTGGAAATGCACTTTTTGATCTCCACTCCAATGATGGTAAGTTGTGGTGTTTTCAAAGTGATCATGTATGAGAGGATGTCCTAAGTGGATGCACTGGCAAAGATTTTTGGGCAAACCTTAGGGTTAGGTTGATCACTATGGCCAATGTTTGATTAATGTAGTTAAGGTGATGCATTAGAGTGGTAATAACATGCATCATCTATTCTATTTGAGGGATACCTTCTAATTGGAACATGGAATGCATCTATCTATCAACATGTGTAGAAGAAGCAAGACTTTTGGGTAATGCATAATGGCTTAAGGTCATAGAGATGCTCTATATAGGATCAGAAGTACTCCTTATGCCCGTCCTCTCCACCAATGCAATAGGGCTAGCTTCCTTCATATTTTTTTGTAGTGAATAACATCAATACATGTGAGCCCCTTGACCAACCGTCTTTGCCATGTTGCAGTGTGCATGCAATATCCCTCACAATAGTAAGATCAATTGTTAATAAGCTCCATATAGTAGAATGTGAGACATGCATATAAAGAATCATCAAATTTTTTTAATTTATGGCTGCATAATTGTGTTATTTAGCTATTTAGATATTGGAATTTTATTTCTAGTTAATATTCATGATAATGTCTTTTAAAACTATTATTAATATATAAAAATATTTTACTTTTATAACTTTAACTAGTTTTCTTATATAGGAAAAGTTTACTATATAAGTAGTTTTAACTAGTTTTCTTATATAGGAAAATTTTCCTATATAAGAATATTTTACTATATCACTAACTTGTAAAGTGTTCTACTTTCACTAATTGAGACTTTTTCTAGATAGTTTAATAAGTATCTAAAAATTTCTCCTTTTTTACTATATGAAAACGTGTTTAAAGTTCCTTGTAAGTGAAGCATAAAGCCCCACAACAATCATGATAGGCCCCCTCATCCAAGCCTCCATTCACATGGGCTAAATGTTAAAACTAGTTCAAACTCTTATATTCACACAAGAAATCTATTTTTGATGCTAATCATTATGTCACATGTGCATATGCATCGGGCCATGAACAAATACATGAGGGAAGAGGAGGATTATAGCATGAAGATATGGAATTAAAGGAGGACTAAGCTCATTGAAATGAGAGGTAGAAGTTCTATACTGCATATATTAGGACACAATTACCAATTTTGTAATTCAAACCAACATCTATATTTCATGTCACATGTCCACAAATACACACACACACACACACACACACACGCACGCACGAACGCACGCACGCACACATGTATACAAATATAAATAAATAAATAAATAAATAGCTATTCAGTCATGTTGAAAGTGTGCATCTTGTTATGAAATTGGGCATTGTTCCTTAATGTCTTATTGTAACGGTACACCTTTTTTTTGTTAATTCCATTAGTTATGGTCCTTGATGTCTTGAAAAATCAACTTTTATGATGTAGCCTCTATCTTAAAAAGTTCTTGACATGCAAACTTTATATAAGAATAACAAAAAAGGAACTCTTGGCTATAGAATTGTATCCCTATTTTGTAGGAAATTTTACAAAACCAATAGCTACCTACATTTTTAATATTAGACAAACTAGTGTCTATATATGCATCTATAAGCACATCTTAATTTTAGACCTAACAATTGCATATATAGGAGCTATGCAAGTCTTTAGACACACTTATAGAAGTGTTGATAGGTCCATCCGCACATCTTCTTTTAGGTTTAAAAACATGTCTATTTGTCACATATAGCTTAGTTTCCTCGTAGTCCCTATTGATTTTCTTGTGATGTCGATGATACGAGGATAGTGAAATTGGCTATCCACATGCCTTCTAAGTTAAATGTCTTATTTAAGATGTGCAATATAGTGAACATGAACATGGTCATTCACATACCTCCGTTAGGGTTAGGCCATAGTAGGGCCAATGGTGCTTACAAGGTTGTAATAAAGGAAGATTCCATGGCATGAAGCTTGCACCCTAGCGCTTACCCAATGTTTGCAATAATATATGTGAGCTAGAGTAAAGATCACCAACAAACTTTTAGACCTTCCCTCGCAATTGACAAACGTTTGGGTCGAGGTATGCATGGACCAATAGTTAGTAAGGGTAGCACTTAACCCTCCAAGTGCTATGTTAAACACGCATTCTAGGTTTTTGGGTTTGTTGAGGGATGGTGAAACCCCATCATCCCTTCTCTCGCCTAGTGTGACAATGGGTTTGTGGGGGGAGGGGGTCTACCTTCCACCCACTAGAGCCATGTGGGACCTGACTTTTACAGGAGTACTCATAGCCTTGCTAAAGCGGAGTTTTCAAGTGTGTACCCCTCTTGCAAAGGGGCCAAACAAGAAACTCATAGGTTTTTTGCAAGCTATGACATTGCAAAAATGTAACTACTCATATTTAGCACTATAAAGTCCCCTCTTTGAAAAGTTAAATATTGTTAAGTGTAATTCACTTGAGACCAGCCCTTTGTTTTCTATCAATACTAAGGGTCATGCTACACGTATAGTGTAGACTCTGCAGTAGCATTTCAAAGAAACAATGACTACAGTTATAGTAAGAAAGAAAAAAAGAGAGCATTTGATGTCACACAAACTCAACTTATTTGACATCTAAAAGGGCTGTCAAGTGTACGTGTGATATGACATTAATAGCCTTTTGGTTGTCTTTGTTGTGAGTAACCAAGGGAATTCCTTTCAACTGTAAAAGTATTACATCATTAGGGTTACTATTTTGAGTCTAGGACTCTGTCGCGCGCACGCTCGCGGGTGCGTTCGGTTTATACCTGACATTTCATCTCAGTATCACCGAACGTTGGTCCATGATTAGTAAACAGATGCATATGTATCCTCTGCTTAAACACACAGAAAATCGTCGTCCAGCTTCCAACTGAAGCTGGATCTGTTCAAGGCATCCCATTGATCAGTGGTACGATATAATTGGGAAGGAGGACTAGCACTGACCGGAGAAGAGTATAAGGTACTGGTAGAAGAAGAGTACTGTAAGGTAGTGAATAGTTCCAGCTGCTGGTGCTCGTGAATGATATCCGGGACGAGGGCCGGGCTCGGGGAGTCGCAGTAAAACGCCCCAGGGAGATCATCACCACCATCATAATCGTCGTTATTATCATTCTCGTCATGACCGACAGCTGTGAGTTGGCCGGTAGTGTGGCTCATAACTGTCGGTGGGTCGGTGGCAGGGGAGGCAGAGGGAGCCAATGAAGAGAACGGATGGTGCAAATATTGATCCCCCCAAGGGGAGGCCGGCGGACTGCTTGTATGTAAAGGATGAGGGGGAGAAGATGAAAAAGAAGACGCAAGGGGAGGCAACGACGTTGCTCCGTGAATATTACGCACAGATGCTACACTCTCATGGACACCATACACATGAGAATGGCACATCCGAAGCTTAATCTTCTTGCCGCAGCTAGATGGGGAAGCATCATCCATAGAGCTATAACAATCATGACCTACGTCGATAGTTACACTCTGATCATGGCTTCGACAATCCGCAGAAGCCTGGGCTGGCGCTGCAGTGTTCCAGGCGTCACAGAGTGATTCGCTGCTCCCTGACCTTGGGATGCCTGAACTGGAGGACGCATGTCGACGTGGACGCCTGCGATTGGATGCAGCAATGATCGGTGATTTGGTAGAGCTAGCTTCGAATTGAGATGATGATGGCAAGTAATTGCAGTGATCATGTAATCTCTGGTTGTTGTTGTTGTTGCTGCTGCTGCGGCGGCCGGCGGTGAGGCGTTGCACGACAGCTCGGAATTCTGCCTGGGTTGTCTTCACAAACAGAGGAGGCGCCGTGTGAACTATGGTTATTGTGCACGCGGGCTTCTTATGACGGCGTTGTTGCTGCAGCACCGTCATCTCTCCTCCTCGAATCCTCGCTATTAAGAGTCGCAGACTCCAGTAACGTAATTACAACACTAAGGCAATTTACCTATAACCGATAATCTCAGACTCCTGAATAGTGCTATAGCGATCATTACAAGCCCTCTTCTAATTACTACAGTTTGCATATTGCTTCTATGGACATGATATCTTTCTATCAGGCTAGTGAGACAGAACATGTACTTGTATACTTTTATAGGAAGGAACTATCCAAGCATCGAAATGAGACCAGAGTCCCTTAACCCGTGGATGGGAGAAAATTGCGCCTACACTGAATGTAAAATCAACCCGTAGAAAAGTCAATACACGTCATCGCAAACTCCATTGTCCTCAAGCGACCACATAAAACGGATGACCCGGTTACTTCTCGGAACTCTGTAGACTTTTATCCAGAAAGGCAATGAACTGAAGCCTACCTACTGCATACATCTACGACTTTCGTTCTAAAGACATAAAAATACCAAGAACGTGAGTTTCTCAAAATCACTAAAACTTATTGAGAAAGTGAGTTTCTCAAAATCACCACAAATCAATTCATCTTTAACATGTTGGGGATTGGAAAGGTCTAGGGCTAGATCTACTCTGGAATCTAGATCAAGGAAAAAAGAAGAGAGATGGAAAAAATAAATGTTGCAACAATAACTCTTGGATATATATCCTCTAAAACACAAGAAACAGTCTAAACCCAACACCAAGAAACTGTAATAAATCCCTTCAAGCTAAACACACTATGCTTAAGATAATAGCTCAGGCAAACTCTGTTTGAGATGATAGCTCAACACCACTCTTTTAGCTCGAAAGAAAATTACAAGTACAAAGGAAAACTTGTAGTCCTTATCTACAACTGTAGGTAAAGAAATCTTCAAAGTTGTTCCAAAAAAAAACTTCTTATATGTAGGCCTTTCTAGGCTAAAGACACCTAATAAAGAGGTAGAATCACTTGTCTTTTACACCGACCCTCTTAATTACAATAGTAAATCACTTGTTTATTCACCCAGGCTTGTGACAATGGCTCAGATCTCTATTTATAACCATTTACAATAGTTTAGGTCTACTTTTCATTGTTGCTTTTCATGCTTTTTGCCTTCAAAACTCTTACAGTTATCTTTTTCTGTAATTTTTTGTGTGTATGCATGCAACTTGTTTCGACCATAACTTTCGCACATGAACTTAGAATAGGGTCATTTGGGTACTCAAATCAAGTTGAACAAACTTGGTCAAAAAGCCTACCTGGGCAGAATTGCAAAAATCCCTTCAATATTGCCAGAAAAGATGTTTTTAATAAACGTATCACTTTTTGAAAATTTTTGGCTTGGAAGACTTATACTATTCAAAATAAGTCGTGACACATTAGTAATAGTCTTTGATAATTTAATTTTGGTTACTTACATGTCTGACATATGAATTGGTCCTTTGTACTATATCATTCACTAACTTACTCTTGACAATTTTGGTTACTTACATGTCCGACATATGAATTGGTACTTTGCACTATATCATTCACTAACTTACTCTTGACAAATCATATAAATCATTGAATAGTCTCTCCCATAGACGCACATAAAATCATATCACATTGTAGAGCTTGTTTATTTTCACACTTTAGATATGCAGTGTCTTAACATCGTATTTGAAAATAATATAATCCTCTAACTATAGATAAGCTTTCAAATGGACCCAAATCCTTATAAAGTATAATACTTCTCCTTCACCTTATTTTAGTACCTAGATAATTGTCTTGCCAAATTGATAAGTGTCCAACATCTGTAGATAGAAAATGAAATAAGTGATCTCTCAAGAAGGAAGAAATCAGATGGACTCCATGTTCTGTTGGGAATCCAAAATCTAACCTACTTGTCCAAGAATAAGGAACAATTTCAACCATGTCCTTCCATAGGTATGGTTTTAGGGTTTGGAGATCTAGGAAGAGTAAGTTCAAATAAAGTAGATATAGATTTTATCATTGCCATAGCCTCCACCCAAGTTTTGACGCCTATCAATTTCCTAAGTAAAACCCAACAATGTGGCAAGCTTTTAAATCTTGGATAGATGGACCTTTACAACCAGTGATCAATGCAGACATACTAGAGCCTAATCTCAAAACTTATATACCTAGTTTAACACTTAGACTAGTACCTAGATCTTTCAAGTCAAATGCTTTCTAGGAGGACACTAAAATGCATGCAGTCCTACCAATGGTGACATTAAGAGATACATCCCAATGAGGGATTCCCAACATTATAGTAGGTGTTTGTGTTTGGACTCACACACTCTTGCAAAGATGGGATATTTTCGAGGATATTTCTCTTGTAGAGATTTCTCACTTCAATGTAACTCACTAGAAAATGAAAAAAGGGTGAGACCCTTCTAAGTCTTGAAGTGAAAAAGGGGGTTGGAAGCATGAGAGAGCAAGTACAAGAGAGTTAAAGAGAAAGAGAGAAAAAAAACTATAGTGAATATGGATGAGATGCTAACAAAGTAGAATGGATAACTTAGTTCTTAACACATGGTAGACATCACTTGAAATTTATTAAAGCACATGAAGTCAACTCTAGTACAATTACTTCTTGAAAGACCAAGCCTTAATTGACAAACAAAACTAAAAAAGGGGGTTAGAAGAGTGAGAGAGGGAGTATAGGAGAGGTAAAGAAGTGAAGAGGAGAAAAAGTATATATATTCAATTGTTTGTTTGTATAGGCTATTACTACACTCATCGACATGAGCCATCATGTGACAAATGAGGGGATACATTGCTTCATGGGGCTGGCATGGACCTAAAGACCACACAAAGAGTCCTTAATATGGAACAACAATCATTGCCACAATCAATATCAAGTGACTAGTCATTGTAGTCCTCTCATAGCATATACATTGCAATAGCAGCCCTCAACTCAACTCAACCCCTTTTCCTCATGTCACAAGCAAAACGGCCACCAAGATTCCTTTTGTCCACTATTCTATCAGGGCCCTCTTCATCCACTCTCACACTAGGGATAGCAATACCAAACTTTGCCTCTAGGATTTGGCACCTACTATCCTAGATCAAGGTCTTACTCTTCTATCCCTATCTAAACCCTTTTTCTTGTTAGCCTCATCCCTCGTGTCGAGCTAGTCCTATTGCTTGCCTTCACTATAGAATATAACAACATTGAGAATACAATAGAGAGTGAACAAATAGAATGAATCAAGAGAACACCGAGAACTTGCATGACACAAGATTGGATACAATTCCCCCCCCTCCCCCCTCCAACTCATGGGTGAGCTCCTCCCCCATACATGCATTTATAATATTAGAATAAGCTTTTGTGCTCAAAATACATTGAAAGAATCCTTTTTGTGTTCCTTGCTTTTTCTCACTTTGTATCACTTGCTTTTGGTGGTGCAAATAAATCAAAACACATTCTATTCTAATAGCTTTACAAAAGTATTGTTTTTTTCTCCCAAAATTATACATAATAAATAAATCCATTGTGCATGTGCGATGTGCGAACGTAGAGTCCTTGCATTAATGGGTGGATACAAAATATACTGCTTTCAGTAATACTTTTCCACACTCAAGAGTGTATAAATTCCATGCATAAAGTTGCAAAAATATAATAATTTTGCTTACTCTATCTAATTATCTACTCACCACAACACAACATATGTTAATATCCTTCTATTTATCTACCAAGCATACTGTGACCAATACCATACGCATATGTTCACATGATAAGTGATTGATTATGTGACAAATTAAAAAAATCCACAATAAATTTGACAAAATATTAAGATTATTTCATAATTTTAAATTTATCCATGATAAGCATAAATTCATAATTTTGATAAAATACTATGATAAACATAGTTCCATAACATTTCTTTGGGGTTAAAAAGTAATCATTTCCAATTGATAACTCAAAGAAAAATATGTAAGGATGGCCAACCACATGCAAGTATTGCCTCATGCAGGGTAAATTTACATTATAAGGTTCTATGGATTTTACATGGAACACTATGATAAATTTGTATCCCTGGGATCTTTAATGTGCTTGTAAGTGGTAGGCATTGATTAAATTGTCATGTTGTGGAGTTAGCGTTGATTTCTGTATGCATTGTCATTCTTCATGGGCGACAGAAGAAGATGAGGTGACGACGAACACAAGGAACTTTAGATACCCATCCATATAGAAAAAAAAGAGAAATTTTCTAGATACTTATCAAAGTATCTAGAAAAAGTCTCAACCTGTAAAAGTGGAACACTTTACAAGTTAGTGATATAGTAAAATATTTATGTATAGGAATTTCAAAATTCTCTAGTTATCTATGTAGTGAAATTTTACTATATAAACAGACTAGTTAGAACTAATCATATAGTATTTTTTATATAAAAGAAAACTAGTTGCAATCATGTAGATAGTTTTAAGAATTACTATTATGGTAAAAAATATAAATAAAAATAATAGAAAGAATTAAAAGATCTTATCTTCATTAATAAAGAGGTCAATTCAAGATACATATATCATCAATACTCAAAGGTTTATTGTGATTTTTTGTGACATGAATTTTCTCTCTATAAGTAACCAATCCACGAGAGCTTTTCTCATGGCTGGCAATGTTTGCTCATTACGTCCTCCTAAAAAAGTAGGATCTCTCTTAATAACACCATATGTAGATTTTAACAATGCATATAGCTCATCAATGGATTGGATGTCTAAATATTTGAGGAGAATGGTTTCTTGGTCTTCCTCTTCAAATGCATTAACAACCTGCATTTTAGAAATACAACATAGAGTAGTGTGCTACTACATCATAATTTAATTAGCTACTCTATTGTCTTAATATTTAATAACATTGAGTTACCGATGAAGTTCTTGATGGCAATTCTACATTAGAAGGATCCACACTTTTTGATGGCTCAACATGGTCGAGAGTCTATAGTATAGACAAGAAAATAAAGTTAACAAAATAGAATTATGCCACATTAAAAATAAATGCAAAGAAGTACCTTAGATAATTTCTTATTTTTGCTCTTACTCTCCTTTGTTGTTGCTTGCTTTGTTGCATTTTCTTGCTCATCTTATCACAATAAGTTTGTAATTAGATATAATTTATTAAATGCATATATTAAAATAAAATATCAGGAGATGGCTAAGCATACCTTTCGTACATGAAGACTTTTCCGTGCTACTTCAACCTCCTTAGGATCTTGGATCATATCTTGTGGAAGAGAGTGTTCACTACTACATGAACCCTATAATACAAGAAAAGAAAAACTTAAAATGGAATATCTTTTAATTTAAAAGTATACAAAAATTAAGAATATATGTATATATTCCTCATACAGATGGAATTCCTTGTAGTAGCTCCATAAAACTATGATCTGAGTTTAAATAGTCCTGAAACATGGGTTAAGTGTTAGAGACAATCAAATGAAAAAAGACTACAAACCAAGATATACTAACCATTTCATTATTTTTTTGACATTTTTCGAAAGTAGAAATTGAAACAAGAGGCGAACCACCATTGTGAGATTCCAAATAGTACAAGCAAGAAAATTGAAGTCAATATTAAAAACTAAAAACTCCAAATATTAAAATATTTAAATGAGTGAACAATGTACATACATGTGTTGCACTATTCTCAGAAAAGATACATTGTTCTTCCACCATAAGTTGTGGATAATACACCTCCTTACTTGTATCCTAAAATTTTAGAGAAAATATAATGAAAGGTAAATATATCTAAGAAACTTAAAGTGAAATGATTATAATAAAGGTAAAGATAATAAAAATTATACAATAGAAAAAATAAAACTTGAGATGAAAATTGCAAATCTTACCGGTTTTTGTTGCATATCTACTTGCTCGAAGCTATGATTCTTTTATTAAAAAAACATAGTTGTGCCAATCAGTACCAATTTCTTATGTATATAATCTATGGTGAGAAAATTTTGATAAATAAGTATGCTTACCAAAGATATATCCACCAAAGATGATCTTTTCCTCTTGAGTTTCTTTATGAGATTTTGAGCAACAAAAAGATAGTACAGATATACATCCTCCTTTTTCCAAAGGTAAGTAGCACTAGGAAACTCAAGGGGTAAAATTTGATCATAGTTTTGATCTATGATCTCTAAAATCCTATGTTTGTCATCTTTATTATTATGAAACCGTAAATCATTGCCAATCTCATGGCTCTTGACCCAATTATACACTTTTCTGTGATTAGCACAATACCTAACATTTTGCGTATCTCGATAGTATTTTAGTAAAAATGGTTTTCCAAACTCATCTTGGTCTTCTCGACTAATCCTTTTAGGTGGTTTAAAAATCTGGTCATATGTAGGAGTCTTCATCAGAGATACATCCCCTATTTGTATACTCTTGATTTGCTTTTGAGGTGGCAACTGGACTCTTTTACTTGGTATTGAAACTGGTTTGCTCATGCTCACTGTTTGTTTGGAACTATCATTCTTTGATTGTAGTTCCTCAATTGTTTTTTGCAGAGTGATGATAGTTTGCATCATTGAATCTAGAGTTTGTTGACTTGGGGAGGCCATGAGAGAAGCTAAAATTAAATCAAGAAACTATGTTAATATTCAACCAATAAAGAATCAATCAATCATATATAAAGGATACAATATACAACTATACAAACCATGAGACAAGCTAAAATCAAACAAGATACAAGCTAAAATCAAATTTACAACTTTATATGCTAGTATTCCCCAAACAAGAGATTATATCCATACATTAATCTTCTTCAAGCAAGAAATTTTCTCATTTTTTAATAATCACAAATGCACATATACACACATACACACAAAGGTCCAACTACCTATACATGAGACACAACATGAGCTATATCCACGAGATACCGTCCTAATATACAAACACCCATAGATAAAGCATTATGATATACACAATGGAATGGCGATCAGATAATGATGTCCATTATGACCAATGCTACTAGCATCCATTTGGATCTCCAAGAATGCAACACACATACACACACTCTCTCTCTAAAGCAATCAAGTTACATCACGTGATCTCCACACTATTGGAACATCTATAGACTCTCCAATTGATAATGTTACTCTCCTTCTCTTTGTAACTTCAAAGTTTGACATTACCATGCAACACAAGTTCCAATCCCTCCAAATATCTTCATCAATATCAATTCTTCATGTACTTCTATTATGATCACACTTCAACCATGACAATTTGCACATTTTTTCTTCATAATTTACCTCTCTTATCATTGCATGAATGTACTCCCCATCCATATCATCATGTTTTCTTGCCAACACATTATCATATTTTTCCAACTGGCAAGGAGGTATACAACCAACTGCCCCTATTTGTAATAATCTTGTTCTTTGAATTAGATCTTTTACCTCATATGCAACAAGTCTATTATGTAAAGGTAAAGGAACAAACTTATGCAATAAAGAACTCAATGGTCTCATACAATCCCATGTAAATGGAAGTCATTGAGTTTGTAGTACACTCATTCCCATGATTGGATCTATAAGTAAGCATTCTTCATTTTCTTTTACAGTTATGTATTGCTTGTAATATTCTCCACTAAAAAAGGTGTAATACTCACCATCCCATTGAATGGAAAAAAATTAGTGAGTCTTGCTTTCCAATGACCTATACTTTCTAACGTACTACAAAAAGTGTCAGTTTTTACCACGACGTCATCTGCGATCTTGTATATTTCTCCATTATAAAGAATTCTTCTATATGTGGTAACTAGATGTCCTACTAGTGTATTCTCTTGAAGACCAAGAAATTGGGCAATATATTTTTGTTCTTCTGATGAAAGGGGCCTACGTTCTCTTCTCTTTTTTGTGATTAAAATGCCTTTTTCATGCATCATTATGTTACTAGGATATTGGGAATCATCTCTTTCAAAAAGTTTCCACATCTCCTTTGCCTTCTCAGTTGAAGAAACCTCCACAATACCATTCTCATGAAATGAATAACAACACGGTGTCTGGTAATCAGTGAAAGAATAACCATTAGGTAAAAGAAGACAGGCATGCACTTGGATAAGCATTCTTTCATGTGGCAAAAGCCCATCTACTTCCATTTCTAATAACTTAAATATTGAAGTGAAGAATGTCCTCTTATAATAATTTACATAAGATATTTCGTTAAAGCGATTATTAGTCTTTACCGCTATATATAATGCTACCATTCGCTCAAAGTCACAACACCAATACACATCATGCGATCCATGTCTCAATATGTCATCTAGTAGTTCTCCATTTCCCGCAACGTGTTCTAAGGGAGAAGAAGTAGCACCAAAGGCTTCTTCCTTTCGAACTCTCCAAGTAGAAAACAAAGTACATACAACACCTAAACATTCTTTTGACCAACCAATACATCGACTATAACTATAGAAGGCATGTGCAATATCTATGAGCATGGATGAACTTTTGGTTCTCTTCGGCCTTAAAGCTTTCATTGTACTTACTTGGATTACGAGGCCATTGTCCATGACGAATAGAGGGTGGAGAGAGCTTATAAGCATTGTCACAACAAAAATCTGTCATCTTTTTCTTTTCATTGGACATGGCTCTCATGAGTACTCGTATGTATTTTTGAAATATATTTAGAGATAACACATGCATCGCATCATATACCAAGTCTATTGACAAGTTAAAACCATAAAGTCATACAGTTTCCATAGAATAGACTCTCCAGCTAATCCTGCAAGCTTTAGTTTTCCATCCTTTTCAGCTTGTGTGGATGCCCTCTTTGAACTTGATAAGGCATCAATCATTTCACCTATGGACCATTGGGTTGGAGGATATCTTGCTTGATATCAACTACCATCATAAAGGTAACGTCCTTGGAATGAGGGATTACTAGTATCAAGAGTAGCTTGGGCTTTGTCTCTACGACAAAAGAATTGCCCACCATCTTTGAAGGATCCTATTTTGCATTGTGCAGGATGATCCCTTGTAACCATCATTAGCATTAATCTAACAACACAAAAGTTTGATTGTCCCATTGGATTTTCAAAAATCTTTTCTACAGGGTAGTTGTATGACACTTGCATACCATTTATGTAAAGGTCTTGTAGCTCACTAATAAGTGGTCTTAAAAAAGTTTGAAATACATCAGGAGTATTATGAATAAATTTAGAGCAACTAAAAGGTATGAATAAAACAGGAATAATGCCTAATATGGAACCCTTCCCACCATTAAGGACCTTAATTTCAACCACACCACAGTCCTTTTGAGTGGTACGAGAGGCTTGGAAGCCATCACAATGTAAAAGAAGTACCAAGTTCCAAGGATCACCTCTACACATTTTCCTTTTACATTTGTTGAGATGTCGACATTTTTTATAAAAAAAATTATACTCTTGCATCTCTTGGTCAAAACCTTGTTCTAGAACTATTGAGAAACAAGACCTTGGAAAAGTTATATATACTTTCCCACATGTAGGGTCATTGCACGCAACAACCATCTCATACTCAGCATCAAGATTCCAAAAATCTTGATACTCACGACACTTTGTTCCATCCCAAAACTCGTTTATAAATTCTGGTTGCATATGGATGTCTTTCCCTAAGTTCCATCGTGTTTTATGATGCCACATGCTTAGGAAATCATGACAAAGTGTCCTGGATCACACTAAAAGCTTTAATTGTTTCTTTAGAGGTAAATAATCAATGTTGACATATCGAGCTCCACTCGTGATACGCCAGGGTGACCGTTGTGCATTTATGTCACCGACGTGTTAGTTGCAGACGCGGTTGGTACACCGCCCCTGAATAATAGCTACACGATAGCTATCCTTATCTACTCTAGTTTGTGGCTCAGTTAGTATGCCACCTTAGTTAGTTGAGTTTGGTTTGAGACCCATATATACAAGGTTCTTCTATTTCTTTGTAAGAGAGTTCATTTTGGCTTCCACAACTAAGAAGAGGAAAACTGTTTTCAGTCTCCACCCTTGTGTGTATTTCCCCATTGTGCAAGCAAGAAAGCTTCAAGCGAGACTCCTTCCTTCTCTCCCACAATCTTGACATGGTATCAGAGCCTTGTTCGTGGTAAGGAGCTCAAGAAAGCAAGCCAAGCTCGCGGTGTTCTGGTAAGAGGAGCAGTGTTGCTTTCATTTTCTGTTTTGGGAGCAGATCTCTACAGGTAGCACAGCCGGAAAGTGCAGGAGTGCATTGTCTCAGGTTGAGACGCCCTTCGCGGTGAAGCAAGAGGGTAGTATATGCTGCGGGTGAGAGCTTTAGCTCTCGGCGACCCTGTTTTTTTGATTTGAGGCCATTTCGGGGCCTGTTTTGGAGGCGGAAGTTTTCTGCACGCACTCAGGAAACGTCCCAGTTTTATGCTGTGCAGCCACTGTTCTACAGGTCGGTGAATAGTTACTATAAAAATTGCATTGTATGCTTGTGCGCAGAGACATTGGGAGTTACAGAATCATCCCTGTTGCCTGTTGATGCAAAATCGTCACTAGGAAGTGACTGTGTGGTCAAATACCACTTTCGCCAGTTTTGCAGATTTTCCCTTGTGAGGGTGAAGCTGTGGTTTTTGCAGTGACAGAATTTTTTGCAGTCTTCTGTAATGGCATCTGATTCTCTTTCACAGATTGTCACTGAAAAGCTTGACAAGAACAACTTCCAAGCATGGAAGTTTAGAATGACGAATTTCCTTATGGGAAAAGGATATTGGGAATTTGTTGCAGGAAATGAAGAAGAACCAGTTCTTCCTGATGTTCCCAATCAACAGCAAATGCAGGCATTTAAAGCATGGCATGAGAGAGCCAGGAAAGTTATGTACTGGCTGTCTATCAGCATTTCAGACTCTATGATTGTGCATATTCAGGATGCAAGTACGCCAAAGGAGGCATGGGATACTCTGTCAAAGATGTATAGCACAAATACGCAAGCCAGGAAAATGCAGCTCAAGCAAGAGTTGCACAATGTGCAAAGAGAAAATATGAGCATCAATGACTACCACATGAAGGTGAAGAAGATTGCAGATGCACTTGCTTCCATTGGGTCGCCAGTGGAAGATGATGATTTAGTTTCTGTGACCTTGAATGGTCTAGGAAAGGATTATGCGCAGTTTCGGACATCCATTTCCGTCCGTGAAAGATTTCCTGATTTTGAAGAGTTGATTGCTCTTCTAATTTCTGAGGAACAGAGAAATGGTGGTGCATCTTCTTCAGGAGGAACTTCAAAAGAAGCTGTCTTCTACTCAAATGCTGGAAGAGGTAGAGGCAGAGGTAGAGGAGGCCGATTTGGAGGCCGTGGTAGAAATCAGAATATGCAGCAAACTCAAGAAAACCAGTCCTATGGAGGAGGACGTGGTAACTCTAGAGGCAGGGGGAGCCAAAGAGGTCGTGGTGGATGGCAAAGAGGCCAAAATACAAACAGTAATGTTGAATGCTACTACTGTGGTAAAATGGGTCATATGGCTAAAGACTGCTATAAAAAGCAGAATGACATCATGAATGGAAAACTGCAACAAGGGAATTATGCATCTTCTAGTAGACAGGGTGATGACAGAAATGAGCATTTGTTCATGGTGCAGCACATGAACAATTCTGTGACAAGTGGAGAAGAAAGCAACGATGTATGGTATGTTGACTCAGGTGCATCAAACCATATGACAGGTCATGCAGAATGGATGGAGGATGCAAGGAAAATGGAAAAACCAGGATTTGTGGAGACTGGTGATGATACTGCACATCCTATTGTGCAGATAGGAAAAATTCCCTTGTCTATGCAGGATGGGAAAAAGAAATACCTATCCGATGTATTTCATGTCCCGAATATCACCAAGAATCTGGTTTCTGTTTGTCAAATGGTTGAGCAGGGCTTGCAGGTCAGATTTAATCCTCATGGATGCTTTGTTGAGGATATGAAAAATAAAGGTCGCTTGATAGCAAAAGGAAAGAAGAAGGGCAGAATGTTTACATTGGATGCAGACATGCCTGAATTGAGTGCAGCAATGTTTGCACATGGGACCGGTGTAGTTGCAGATATTGATATCTGGCATAAACGCATTGGTCATGTTAATGTACAGCGACTTAAATCAATGCAGGCCCAAAATATTGTTGCAGGATTGCCAAAATTCAAGGTTGCAGAAATGCATAAGGTATGTGAAGCCTGTCAGTTTGGAAAACAGGCAAGGAAACCATTTCCTAGACATGTTCAAGAGAGTGAGAAGCCATTGGAATTAATCCACTCTGATGTGTGGACTACTAAAGCTGCATCTCTTGGAGGCTGTCATTATTTTGTCAGTTTTATTGATGACTATAGCAGAAAAGTTTGGGTGTATTTTATGAAAAAGAAAAGTGAAGTTTTTGGGCATTTCAAAACTCTTAAAGCTATGGTTGAAAAAGAAACAGGTCTGCAGATAAAATGCCTAAGGTCAGATGGAGGGGGAGAGTACCTCTCAAATGAGTTTGCAAGGTTCTTGCAGGAGCATGGCATAAAGCAGCAATATTCATGCAGTCATACCCCACAGCAAAATGGAATTGCAGAAAGAAAAAACAGACATATTGGAGAGGTGTCTCGTGCCATGCTCAATGAAAAAGACCTGCCAGATTTTTATTGGGCTGAAGCAGTTGCTACAGCAGTCTACATAATGAACAGGACTCCCACTGCAGCAATACATGGAATGACTCCAGAGGAGAGGTATACTGGTAGGAAACCAGATATTTCTCATTTGAAAATTTTTGGTTGCATTGCCTATGTACATGTGCCAGATGAGTTGAGATCCAAGTTGGATCCAAAAGCTGAGAAGTGCATCTTTATTGGTTACTCTCTGCAGCAAAAAGGGTATAGATGCTATAACCCTTCTACTCGTAAGTTTACAGTGAGCAGAGATGTTGTTTTTGATGAGATGAGTAGCTGGTATAAACCAGTAAATGTGATTGATGATGTAGATGCACAAAATGTTAATGCTGCACAGAATTCACAGCAGCAGTCACAAAATATTAGTGGACCTGGAGCGTCCTCTAGCAGTGGTTCACATTCTTCGCCATGGACAGGCAGATTGAGATCAGGAGAATCTTCTCAAAGTAATGCAGATAGTGGTATGCAGGTATCACGAAAAGGAAAAGAGAAGGTTGATCAGCCCATGTTTGATGTGAATGCAGGTCACTCTTATGTGGATGGAGAATCCAGTGGCTCAGAACAGAGCATTGATGATGAGTTGGGTATTCCTTCTATTGTTACACCTGGAGTAAGGAAGACTAGGGATGTTTTGAGAGCACCTGGGAGTGAACCCACTTTGCGCAGGTCTACCAGAGTTAGGTATCCTGTGGATAGGCTGAAATATGATGGATTTACAGCCATTCACTATGCATATATGGTCAAGGTGATACAGGAACCAGAACCCACTTCTTTTGAGCAAGCCATGGGAAAAGAAAAATGGGAGAAAGCCATGGATGAAGAAATGGATGCCTTGGAAGCAAACACTACATGGGAATTGGTACCTTTGCCTAAAGGTAAGAATGCAATTGGCTGTAAGTGGGTTTATAAGGTGAAACACAATGCTGATGGTTCTGTGAACAGATACAAGGCAAGATTAGTAGTCAAGGGGTATGCACAAACATATGGCATTGACTATGAAGAAACATTCAGTCCGGTTGCAAGGATGGCAACCGTAAGAGCAGTCATTGCTATGGCTGCATCAAAGGGATGGTCTTTACATCAGATGGATGTAAAGAATGCCTTCTTGCATGGTGATTTGCAAGAAGAGGTCTATATGGAGCAGCCACCAGGTTATGTGCATGCTGTTCATCCTGAGTTTGTTTGCAGGTTGAAGAAAGCCTTGTATGGCTTGAAGCAAGCACCTAGAGCATGGTCTGACAAGATAGGACAGTATCTTGTCACTATTGGCTTTCAGATTTCCAAGGCAGATTTCTCACTTTATGTGAGAAAAACAGAGAAAGGTATTATGCTGCTTGTCATTTATGTTGATGATTTGATTATGACAGGTGACAGTGATGAAGATATCCTTCATGTGAAAATGCTATTGAAGCAGAAGTTTGAGATGAAGGATTTGGGAGAGCTGCGTTATTTCTTGGGCATTGAGGTGATTAGATCACCAAGTGGGATACAGCTCTTGCAGAGGCAGTATGGATTGGACATGCTGTCCAAATATGGGATGACAGGCTGTAAGCCTATTTCAGTTCCTTTGGAGCAGAATGTGAAGCTGAGCGCAGATGCAGGTGAGCTTCTGGAAGACCCTACTATGTACAGACGCATAGTAGGAAGCTTGATTTATATGACTATTACCAGGCCAGATTTGAGCTATGCTGTTGGATTGGTAAGTCAGTTTATGCAGGCTCCAAGGAAACCACATTTGGATGCGGCTAGACGCATACTCAGGTATGTGAAGTCCACATTGCAGTATGGACTATTTTATGAGACTGGGGTTCAGATACAGTTGCATGGATACACTGATGCTGATTGGGCTGGTAGTATTTCTGATAGACGATCTACCAGTGGATATGTGTTCTCTTTTGGGAGTGCTGCAGTCACTTGGAGCAGCAAGAAACAGCCTACAGTTGCCTTGTCGAGCACAGAGGCTGAGTACAGGGGTGCAGCAATGGCTGCATGTGAGGTAGCTTGGTTGCATAAGCTACTTTATGATATGCATCAGTCTACAGATGGGCCAGTTGTTATTTATTGTGACAACATGAGTAGTATACACTTGGCAAATAACCCAGTCTATCATGCTAGAACAAAGCACATTGAGGTGCATTATCACTATGTGCGAGAGAGGGTTTTACTAGGTCTTATTGATCTAGTTTATGTCAGCATAGAGGATCAGGTAGCTGACATATTCACGAAGGCATTGGGCGCAGAGAAGCTGTGCAAGTTCAGAGACCTCCTTGGTGTGCAGGAATTGGGATTGAGCTCGAGGGGGAGTGTTGACATATCGAGCTCCACTCGTGATACGCCAGGGTGACCGTTGTGCATTTATGTCACCGACGTGTTAGTTGCAGACGCGGTTGGTACACCGCCCCTGAATAATAGCTACACGATAGCTATCCTTATCTACTCTAGTTTGTGGCTCAGTTAGTATGCCACCTTAGTTAGTTGAGTTTGGTTTGAGACCCATATATACAAGGTTCTTCTATTTCTTTGTAAGAGAGTTCATTTTGGCTTCCACAACTAAGAAGAGGAAAACTGTTTTCAGTCTCCACCCTTGTGTGTATTTCCCCATTGTGCAAGCAAGAAAGCTTCAAGCGAGACTCCTTCCTTCTCTCCCACAATCTTGACAATCAATACCTAACATTTCTCTCCTTGGTTTATTGCATTTTTTACACTTTTCACAACATTCAATACAATCAAGCTTTAGTATTCTTTTTCGCATATTTTGTTTGCAAGAACACAAGACTACATCTTTGGCATAAGAATCTTCTTTACTAGGTGTAAGAAGTTCAATTTCATGATCATTGTTTTTACTTCCCATGCAAAACCTATAGCGCTCAGGTTGGACCATGCCAAGACCATGATACATGGATTCAAGTTGCTCCCAAGATGTCGAGACTCTCACTCCATCAAGGTTTCCATCCCATGTATCAGGTAGTTGCACTAATAGCTTACTTAAACTTGGCTTGCACTCTTCAACTCTTTGAGCCCTAGCCCTTGGATTGCCCATGTCTCCAAACAATAATTGGAGCATCTTCTCTTGTGCACTAATTGATATTTGGTTCTCATCCCAAAGAGCTTGAAGCTCAATTATTTTTTGTATAGTTTGTTGATATAATGATGGCCCAGTAATAGATATGTGATTGTCTATAGAAGGATCTATTTGAGGAGACTCAACATTGTTAATTGAGTTGTTGTCATGACTAAAGGAGGGACTTATAGAAGTATTGATAATTTGATAATTGCCTTGTTCATGTTGCCTTTCATTAGGAGTAAGACCAATTTGCATACTTAGTGCACCATATTTGGCCTTCAACTCTTGGTGTCTAATAAAAGTTTGTGGACCAACACTCCTCCCACCATTACAATATGCAAGGCAATCACACCACCTACGTCGTCTATTTAATTCACCTATGTTAGTTTCACCATGCATTAGAGATGATTCTTAGTGCCTTCGGTTCTCAAGATAATCTCCTTGCACATTTGAGTCCCTTGGTTCACTAGGATGTGATCTTTCTAGAGAAGAATGCGTAATCCCAAGCATGTCATTTTTAGCGTGTCTAAAATAAGTACTATAATTCACTAATTGCCAACCTTCAGTACTATGTGCACACTTATAGTTACATGTGCATTTTCTTAATGTGCTTGTAGAAGAAGACATCCCTTACTTGAGTATCTTCAATCTTCAGTCCAAGGTTGATGAAATTATGAGCTCCACAATTAAAACTCCAAGACTGCAAAAAATGGGCCATAACATAGTTTACGTTAATAACATATTTTAGTTGCGCAGTTAATATCATAGTTTATACTAGTTTAGCAATAGACTTACATTTAAAACCATACTTTGTAGTTGATATCATAGTCTATACCAGTTTGTTATTCTCAAACACTTCCTTAAAAACAATTAAAAACAATTAAAAAGAAGCAATCTTTCCCAAACACTTTCTTAAAAACAATAAAAAACATTTAAAAAGAAGCAATCTTTCCTAAACACTTCCTTAAAGTGATGGGGTCAAATTTTGTAAACATTGGCATTAGTTGATGAGCACATAAGTGGGTATGAGGCCAAAATAAGGGATTGGAAAGTTGAGGAAAAATGAGGGAAAACAAAAGGATAGGAAGAGTGAGGAAGACTAATGGCTTGGAGCTAGGTGTAAGTTTGCTCTTTCTCCTGATGAAGAGTCCAAGTGAGGATCTAGAGCAACATACTTTGTTTGTTTTGAAAGAATTTTTGATACATGTATTTGATGTACACAAACAAGGGGGATGCTTAAGCGTATAGGTAGCTTATTATTTGCAAATAGGGAATAAGAACCTTTTCCAAATTCGATAGAACCATCCAAGTCATACCCTTTGGTATCAAAGGATATTTATTATATGATGAAAGTAGGCATAGATTCTTTTATGCCCGCACACTTGTCTTTGATGAGGAATCCCTCCTTAACCACTCTCCAAACACATAGAAACAACAATTAGATCCTTTTAAAGATAAGTTATTATTCAAAGACTTAAATGAGGACACCATTGGGTCGTCTTATGAATCCCCACCTTACCATTCCATGTCCCACACTGAGATTATGTAGCCGATTGTCCTACTTGCACCACCACCTTTTCCAAATTCGATAGAACCATCCAAGTCATACCCTTGGTTCAATTAACGTATGTGACACGTGGCTAACTCTCATGCTCTCATGCATGAGAAGTCAGTGTAGTAGTACTGCTGCCAGAAGACTGGGACTTCTCTCCTTGCATGTTGTGCAGGAAGGACAGGGGTGGCAAGTTAGGCCATAAGCAATATCCGCACAATGGCAGGTGAGGCCGTAAGCAATATCCTCACAGTGGCTTCTTTCTGTGCAGAAGACAAAGTAATGAGGTTGTTTTGCAAGGAGCTTAAGTGATACAACTTTCTCCTCTCCTCTGTCAAAGAACTGGAACCTAGTAGTGAAACCAAGGAAGATGATGATGATGATACCCTCCTCTACACCTACCATATAGTGTTCCATGGCTTTGCAGCCAAGCTCAGCCCTGCCCAAGCTCAGGCTCTGGAAAATTTGGACGGTGTACTCGTAGTCTCTGAAGATTTTACCACCCAATTGCATACTACCAGGATGCCACAATTCATGGGCCTTAACACTGCTAATGGGCTCTGGCCGGTCTCTGGCTATGGTGATGATGTGATTATTGGAATCATGGATTCGGGAATTTGGCTTGAAAGGAAAAGCTGTGAGGATGAGGCCCTTGGCCCTGTTCCCATCAAATGGGAGGGTGAATGTGAGGCTGGAGCTAACTTCTCCCCTTCCCTCTGTAATGGCAATCTTATAGGTGCACGTGCATTCTATAATGGATATGAGTCTGCAGTAGGACCCATAAATGAGACCTTGGAGTCGAAATCTGCTAGAGATGATGAAGGTCATGGAATCCACACTGCCTCCACCATTGTAGGAAACCATGTCCCCCAAGCAAGCTTTCTTGGTTCTGCATCAGGAACAGCATGGGGCATCGCTACCAGGGCCCGAGTTGCCATGTACAAGGTCTGCTAGATTAAAGGGGGTTGTTTCAGTTCTAACCTGTTGACAGCATTTGACAAGGCTGTAAAAGATGGAGTAGATATCATCTTAGTGTCTATTGGTGGTGGAGTGCTTCCTTACTTTATAGACCCCATAGCCATTGGGAGCTTTGGAGCTATGGAACGAGGGGTCCTTGTAGTTGGCTCAGCTGGAAATGGAGGCCCAAACCCTGAGTCAGTCACAAACGTTTCTCCATGGCTGCTTACTGTAGGTGCAAGCACACTTGATCATGATTTTCTAGCCACTGTAAAGCTTGGTAATGGAGCTACCTACACAGGAGTTTCATTGTATCAAGGCCATGATCTAGCCAATGAACAGGTACATATCTTGCTAAAACTTCAACTTTCTTGAGTATGTTTGAATGGATGCAAAACATAGCTTGTGCATCTCTTCTGGGATGGTATAACAAGCTTCTGCATTTATACCAATTGATGAAGGTTCTTTTGTGTGCAAAAATCATGCAGGTGCCCTTAATTTATGCAGGCAATGCAGGCCAGCCAAACAGCAATGGAGAGGCCAATTTGTGTAGGATGGATTCACTAATGCCAAACCTTGTCAAGGGTAAGATTGTAGTCTATGACAGAGGCCTCAATCCTCGTGCTGCAAAGGGGATGGTGGTGAAGCAAGTCAGAGGAGCAGGCATGATCCTCGCAAATGCTCAGACAAATGGTGAAGAGCTTATTGCAGACAGTCATGTTCTGCCAGCCACACTTGTGGGCTACAAAGTTGGTCTTGCAATCAAGTCATACATTGCTCAATCCCACAACCCTACAACCACCACCTCTTTCTCTAGGATAGTGGTTGGCATCAAGCCAGCTCCTATTATGGCAGCATTCTCAGCCCATGGTCCAAACCTTGCAAACCCTGATATTCTCAAGCCTGATGTCACTGCCCCAGGTGTCAACATTCTGGCTGCATGGACTAGCAAAGTTGGCCCCTCAGAACTGCTCGATGATCATCGCATGGTTGACTTCAACATCATGTCAGGCACCTCCATGTCATGTCCCCATGTCAATGGCCTTGCAGCCCTAGCTTGAAAATACCCGCAAGCATTCCTTTATGCGTGCTCACATAGGAGGGCTTGGATTTGGTCTCTCTCAGTTTTGCATTTTCTCCTCTTATGCTCTCACCCTCTGGTATGCCTCCACATTGGTAGGAAGTGGAAGTGCCAGTTTTGGGGACATAATGAAATGTTTCATCGTGCTTATGATCACTGCATATGGCGTTGCTCAAGCATTCTCTTTGGCCCCAGATATATTAAGGGGCATGCACACATTGGAGGCTGTGTTTGATATCTTGGACAAGCGGATAGAGATTACTTCAGATCTAGATGATCCAAATGGAGAAGAAGTGGCCAGATGATCAGACCATTGCTCTCTAGTACCCAGCTGCTTAATTGAGATGATCTGTGGGGATAAACCAACCTCGGCTTGATTACTACTCCCTGATTGAACAGTGAATCCATGCTGCATCTGTGATCATTCGCATGGGGAAGCACTACTTAAGTAACAGTCATCCACTGGAAGGCATGGCTTCAATTGGGCATCTGTATTGGATAGCCATGGCAGGCATGTAGAGCCAACACATCCGACAGTCTGCCGTCTGGAGGTCGTGACAATCGAGGACCCTTGCAGATAGTGGGGCTTGAGAAAAATCACGGCATAACATGCTGCCGGCTAATCCTCTCTTTGATATGAATTATTTATCAAACAGATCCTTTACCGTGTGGGATTGGCTACATCCAGCGGATCGGCTGAAACTGCATCAAAATAGTCCATTGATGAGACCAAACCCATTGCTATGAACACAACAGGATTCTAACAGGTATGCTAGAGCAGTGGGTGCTGCTTCTGCCGCTGCATCAGAGGCAGCCGTTGCTGCTGCGCAAGCTGCAGCAGAGATCATGAGGCTCACTTATGCCCAAGAATCTGATCTAGATAAGAAATTTATGGACATAAGCATGATGCAGGAAAGGGCATCAACATTGATTCAGGCAGTTTTTAGAGGCCACCTGGTATGTTCAATTGCCATCCATTAATTGATCAACACTCATGAACAAGATCGATTGCAAGGTATCCACTTACTTCAAGCATCACGCTTGAATTATTCACATAATTTAGTCTGGGATTTCCCTTCAATGCTATTTTGGAAAAGGAATATGAAGCAGATTGAGGCTCAAGTCATCATGTCAAGCACAAAAGAGAGATTGTATGAGTTTCCAAATCGAAGGATTGAGTTGTGAAGGCTGTCTAATATTTATAAGCATTGTGCTATGTTGAAGTTCAAGTATTACCTTGATTAAAACAATCTAATACATCACCTATTTCACATGCAAGGCAAGCCTTGCGTGCTCTGAAGGCACTGGTAAAGCTTCAGGCAGCACAGGCAAGGCAAGCCCTGCGTGCTCTGAAGGCACTGGTAAAACTTTAGGCAGTTGTTAGGGGTCATCTTGTTAGAATACAAGCCAGGATTTCCCTCAAGTGCATGTAAGCCCTTGTCAGGCTACAAACAAGGGTAAGAGCAAGACAAGTAAAGACCATTTTGGAGAAAGAGATTGAGAAACAGGAAGCTGACAAAATACAACAAATAAAAGCCAAGGAAACTTACTTGAAGCAGCATAGAAAATTGCAGGAAATGGCTGCAAAGCAAAGACTCATACAAGCAGCAGATCAACAGGGCAACTTACCCAACAATACCCAGCCTCTGAAAACTATGCTTAGAGAGGGAAACTCACCACTACATGCTGGCAGGTCAAATAAAACAAACACTATCAGTAACTTTCAGCGTCTCAAATTGTTGGACACAGCATCCCACAGCAGCTCTATGAGAAGTGTAAGTCTATATAGAGCTTTAACTTTCACCTAGTATGATCATTACATCTTTCTTTGCCTTAGCAGTGATCCAGGATGCTACAGTTGGTGCATGATAACCCCCCTTGAATGCACTTTATTCCAGATCATAACACATTTTAATTCGAGGTGTTAATGCAGTCAGATGGTATGCGAGACTGGGACAACACTCTCTTCTCCAAAGATGAGATTGAAGCAAGGGCTCTCGAGAAGCAACATGAAGCAACCATGTGGCAGGGAGCGATGACATATGCAGAGACGCATCAGGTACATTCTTCAAAATTGCCTCAGACATGCAATCATTAAAGCATCTGGTAGGAGCTAAAGCATGCAAGGTGTTAGGAAGGTATGAGGATGGCAACAAAAGTGCCCACTTAAGTAGTCTTGGAAGAATCATTCAATGATCAGCATGCAACTAGCTGCTTATCTATCTAGTACCGAAGTTCGATGAATCATCTGAACTTTTGGACATTGAAGTGAAGCAAGTTATTCCTTTTGGTTTGTTGTGGCATGTAATTGGTCAAGTGAAAGGAGCCATTGAGTTGAGGCATATTGATTTTAGCTACCCAGCAGGATCACCTGATGTACAGATCTTCATGGACTTCAATTTGAAGATCAAAAGAGGGCATAGCCTTGCACTTGTAGGGGCAAGTGGTTCAGGGAAGAGCTCTGTAATTTCTCTAATACTGAGGTTTTATGACCCATAAGGCGGCCAAGTACTCTTAGATGGCAGGGATATAAGGCTTTTGAAGCTCAAACAATTCAGGTAGCACATTGGTCTCATGCAACAGGAACCAGCATTGTTTAGCACTAGCATCTATGAGAACATCTGCTATGGGAAAGAAGGTGCAACAGAAGCTGAGGTTGAGGATGCCTTTACTAAGCCTAGAAGCCTAGGGCTCTGCGGTCCTAAATTATTTTCCTTATTGACGTATCCATAGTCTTCTTCATCCTCTTGAGCTTAAGGAAAGTTGGAATTGGAAGAAAACTGATTCATGGGTGAATCAACGAGTGACCATACTTAAAGACAAATCCTTTCAATCTATACATGTACTAAAAAATCTTTCTTCCCTGCTCATAGCTGCTACCAAACTATCTGTAAACATCCCATACTTGCTTTATGGCAATCAAGGCATTCCTCTTCAGCGTCCACCACACGCTATCGTTACACCATGAGCATAGTGGGATGACCCAGAAGAGCAGCAATAATAACGAGAATGCCATGAGAGCCTAGATGCCCCCTGCGGCTCCAAGAATCGTAACCTTGCGTGGCTGTTTGACTAGAGCCTTTGCGTCAAACTTTGCAAGAATAATTAGCTGGTTGAATGCTTTTGTTTATGCTTAGGATATTGATTAAGCTAACGGTAACAGTAAGCTGAAAGGTTCTCATAATTGGAAACCCTCCCCAGGATGCAGGCGGAATAATCACCAAAATTGTTGAAACTATATTGTCGGGCCAATAAGCCAGTGTCTGTACAAGCACAAGAAAGAAGTACTAGTGCAGGAGACCCCCATAGCAGAAGTAATTGAGACCTAACAAGCCTGATAATTAAGCCATAGCAAAAAAGTGATGCATGAAAGAAGCTTATAAGACATTGCAAAAATATTGTACCTGGGCTGGAGCTTAGTGATGGTGACCGATGCTGCAATCTATGATGTCTTTTCTTTCTCTATCATGAAATCTGTGCACCTCCACTTAGCTCACAGAGTACGGCCTGCTATGTTGCTGAATGAAAAAAGGGGAAAAGAAGAGAAGGCAGGAGTTCCAAAACGTTAGAGGGAAAATATATTAAGTTTAGTGTTTCAATGGTAGGATATATATTAAGGTTAGTGTTTCAACGGTAGGATGATAACTTTTTTTTTTTTGAGTTTATCAATATTTATTTCTCTATTTCATTTTTGAAGAATTCTAGAAAAAGATAAGTCACATGATCATATTGATAGCATCACCAATTTGTTATAAAATCCCCCCCCCCCCCCCCCGAGCCTTTGATGACTCAACTCTTGGTGATTTTTGGTGCATGCACCGCATCAATTATCTCTGTGAGTATAATGAGTAGACTTTGTCGATCATCATCATTCCAAACGCAAGTCTTGTAGAGATTTTCGATGTCTCATCAAAATTGGAAGACTTAAAGGGATCTTGGTAACACTCAAGATTCTTCAAATTAAAAATGTTTTGTCTCATTAGTGATAATATTAGCTACCAAGACTCGTGGATTTATTTACATATCTAATAGAGTCTACATCTCTAATAGACCTATTTCCAACATCTAGTGTCTAATTGGATCTTATATATCCTTTAATATTCCTATCTACCCAATGCTTCAAGTCAATTTGCATATGTTGCTGGCATTGGCACCTTAAAATCTCAACAAATACCCTAATGACTCGTTGTTGGTATATTATTATAGACAAGGGCTCTTAAAAATAATCCTAATTGTTATCTCAAAAATATATTTATAATATAGACTATATCTCTATAATAGTCTACATCTTTGGCTCAACAAACAAAATTTTGTTGATATTGATTATTCAGCCTTTAAGAGAGAATTAGATTTGTCTCTACTAGTCATGGGACGGTCTCATGGTTTTGCTTTGGAGATATTTAAAAAAAATAAAACACAAATTGGATAAGAATATGAAAGGTCATTAGATGATGTAAAAGTAGAGTCAACCTTTTATTTTGATATGTAAATTCACTTACTTTTTGTTTTTAAGTTTTGAATTTCGTTAGAGAACATAGTTTCGTGTGCATATTGTGGGAGGTATATATGTGTATATGTGGAATTAAAGTCATATGCTCTTACTTAGCAATATGCACGAGGGAGGGAGAGAGTGAGTGAGTGAGAGAGAGGCATGATTGCCTCTAAGGCATGATTGCCTCTAAGGCATGATTGCCTTAGAGGCAATCATGTCTCTCTCTATACAAATATTCTTTTTAAATTTTGTAGGTAGACTCCTTGGTAGACGCAAATTGTGTTTGGGGTTTGACTCCCCTTGAGTTTATCTTTATTTGTTTCATTTACTGTCACATTGATATTGATTATTACTTGTCTACATGACAGGTGAACAATGTCCAAAAAGAATTTGAAAAACAACACTTTGATGAAGGTTATGATTGAAATCAACTATGAAGGTATAATCCTAAATTTTTTCAGGTATAATCCTAATTTGTACAAAGGCCCCTCTCACTAGTGTGTAATAGTACCTGATTTCCATTAAGAGTGATGGCATAAGCATGGCTTAGATATCTCTAAAAATAATACCATGTTTGTTTTCATTCAGTCTCACATTCATGATGCTTATCACTTGTCTACATGACGGGTTCACTATAAGACAATAACCATTATTTTTAGTTTCAGCCTTATGTTGATTATTACTTCTGAACTATAGGACAAGAACCATAGTTTGTTTCAGTTTTAGTTTCAATTTCAACCTCATGTTGAACTATAGGACAATAATCATTATTACTTTTGAACTACATAAACCATTATTACTTCTGAACTACATCTACTCTGAAAAAAGTAGGGAGGTTGTCTGCTACACCTACTCTGAAAACAAATGATTTGATATGAATGATTGATTACTTGTTGATAATCGGAGTATTGCCTTGAAAAGTGTCCTTCAATGCTTGATAACAATACTTATACTAAGCAGTTGATGACTACAACATAGTCATACATCCGAGGCAATCGGCGAACAAGGATGAGATTGTGCGCATGTGAGAAGATGGACCTAATCGTGCACGCGAGAATGGACATTTCTTGAATCTTGGAGGAACGTTGAGCTCCCATTTAAGAAAAAAACTAATTTTATTTGCATCTTTCTTTTTTTTCTCTTACATTGCCCAAGGTTTAATGACCTTTTACATATGTCTTATTACCTATGCCCAATTGGCATCCTAAGTACCCAATCCCTTGCTCCAATTCTGCTACTTGGAATTCTGGCTCCCTTAGCAACTTTGCTAACTCATTCAATCCTAGGAAAATAAGCTTGCTCATCAATTTATAAAATTAATTGGTCGAAGCACCAGCCCCATAAGATACCATTTTCCTTAAACTAAAATTTGGCAACTTCACCTTTGTGTTTTTGCAAATCTTCTATTCACTAATATGAGACCAGTTGTATGCCTTGTAACATATGCAAATTCACTGAATCTAAATTAGTAATATAGGGAGAATTTTTCGTTATTCCTCTATTCTCATTGCATTTATTTTAAGCCTGAAATTATCATGCAATAACAAACATTATAACATATCTACCAGTAGAATCTATTGCTACCTCTGGATAGTATGCCCCCAATACGATTTTCCCAAAGATGAACCTCAATTAGATGACTTTAGACTTAACTACTTAAAGTACTACTCGCCCCTACTAATGCCCATTGACCTTTGAGTTCATGCTTCTATACTACACATCAATAGATTTTTCTAACATTTCTATATTGCACATCATAAAATGTAGGTTTGCTTGGTGAGAACTAATAGATACTTGGGTTGGACATATAGCCTATCTTGTAATCATCAACAGTGCACCATCTCTTCTTCTTACTTTCATTACATCTGTAAGGCTATGGGAGAAAGAGAGTCTTGTGATTAGGATGCACACTTGTAGATGGATACATTTAAATTGGAAATTTTGCAAATTCATCTCAAGATTTTGAATTTGCAAACCTCAAAGAATCCATCAAGATATATTTTGGACATGCTCTGCAATATTCAAGAAGAACAAAATGTTAAATCAAATCGAGTCAAATTGATATAATCCCTTGATCACTTAAAATGGGATGGTTTCAAAAGAGGTTTAGTACCCCTTACTGAAGATTAAGATACAATACCTAAAATATGCCTTCTCCTTGTAAAATTGGAACTTGAACAGAACGTAGAGGAGAATCTATAGGTAGAATGCATGCCAAGCGATAGAGACCATTTGTTCTTGCCATACAAAGGATACCTATATTCCCTATATGCTCTTTTATACTTGGTATCAACACATGTTTCTCATATTTTAGACATTCCAAGCTCCATTTGCATGGAGCTTATAAATATTTGTTGACTATGAAGCATGAAGCATAAGAGCCAGTGTGCTAGCATGCCACCCACTTGGCCTATGCCCGAGGAGAACACCTAGGCTATCTGAAACCTAATTGCCCTTCCACATGCACCAAGGGGTCACATGACAATCAAGGTCACTATGCAATTGGCCATACCATCAAGCACCCATATGATTGTCACTTTCCTCAAAACTATAAGAGGTAATTACACTCTTCCACTTTAACTAAGAGTAGGTGCACATAAATGACATTTGGCCCCCCTCCAATAAATTAACTAACCTACTTCCTAACTCACACAAAGGAACACCTACTCACTATGACCTTCCAAACTAAATTGGAAATAGTTAAGTGCGTTAGCAACAATGTAAAATTATAAGATAAGACCCAAACTCCTTACCCTCAAATTTGGACCTACACTTCTAATGATCATTGAAGATACAAAGTGCAAACATGTCAAAGTAGAGGTACAACACTAAACATAGTCTTAGCACAAGAAAGATAGGCAATATGAGCATAGAAGGAAGATTTGAAAAAGAAAGAATGTTGATTAAAAGAGAAATCCAAGAAAAGAGCACACTCTCAGCGTACATGCTGCAAAAGGTTGTCCAAGATGAGCTTATCAAGTACCTTGGTACTGAGCTTTCTATGAGAAAGGAGAAGCTTGAAGGGAGATGTACAAAGAGGAAAATCATGCTCAATGAAGTTGTTTCCTTGCACTATGGTTCAATACATTTTTAATATTTGCATGGTGCAAAGAGATGAGAAAGAAATCCAACAAAGGACCAATATCAATGATTGCTATATAGAGACATTGTTGATGTACATGTCATATGAGAAATATGACATTGAATAAGATAGTTCTACTCCCATTTCCTAGTCATCAAACTCAAGTGGCTCTTACACTATCCGACATGGCTTGATATAAGGTAGTTGCAATAGTTATTGGGTCCTATCTCCATGGCTCGATATAAGGTAGGTGCAAGAATTGTTGGCTTCTATCTCATAAGGTCATACAATTGTTGGTTCCTATCTCATAAGGTCATACAATTGTCATCTCAAGGCTCCTTTTCACATGCACATCATTGCTATGATTTAACATTATATTAACAATGCATGTATTAATAAATGTTGAGGCGATCCTTGCTTGATAGGATCATGCCTTCTTCCTCAAACAACTTGCTTCCTACTCAAAAGTCTTCAACAATAGGCATAATTACTAAGAGACATTGTTTGTATGCATGATCAATTTTGACAAAGAGAAACTGTTTAAAGTTACTAATAGTGTACTTACTAATACAAATGATGTACCACATGTCCATGATAGTTGTGTGATCTCCTAGTGCTTTAACAATTTTGGAGCTTGGTCGAGCTAAATGGGTTTTCATCTCATCTTGTGAGCTCTACTACCTCTAGGTATAAATAAATGAGTTATTATCTCATCTTATGATATTTTCCTAAATTATAAGGTTCATCTTTATTGTTAGAATATTAAGTAATCCAAAATGTTTTCAACCTCTTGTGATAGACCTTGCAAGGATGTTATCCAAACTTCCTTGTCTAAAGTTCCTTGTGCGAAGCTCGGAGAGCTGGGCCATGCGTTTATTGGGCGACATTGTAAAGAAGCCGAAGGGAGATTGAAGACGAAAGAGGCGCAGTCGACAACGACACCAGAAGGAAGGATGTGGCGACGAAGCATAATAAAAAAGGGAGAGGTAGAAGATGCAAGCTTGCTGAGGACGTGCACAGTGATGTCGTACTAGTAGAAGACGGCAGAACAAGACTATCAAAGGCCTTCAACACCACTTTTGAAATTATTGCTAGCATGATTGTGAAGGTGACCAGCTCAACTATATCTCTGAATTGTTCGTCAACATCACTCGGTGATAAGCTCATGAGAGTGTGCAAACAACGCTGAATTGAAGGAGATGGCCTGAAGGAGTATTAGGATGAAGATGATATGGAGTCGAGTTTGCTACTAACTGGAAATTGAAGAAGATGGCCTGAAGGAGTTTTAGGATGAAGATGATATGGAGTCGAGTTTACTGCTAACCGAAAATTTCATCTTCAAGAAGATAAACAAGTGGAATTTTTGGCCTTGAGTCGCATGAATAAGAGGCAGTTGTGACATTACTCTTGATTGGCAACCGCAATCTATTTTAGCATGGATGGTGGAAACGAGTCTTCAGTGTGATTGAAGATGATCAATCGTGTAGATCAATTGCAATCATCACCTTGGATCAACTGAGCATGAAGGTTTTGTTGGAAATAATTTCAGTGCTCCAGAGGCATCATAATCAGGGTGCTTTTCTATGGACAATTTCGAAAGATGCATAAGTATCTGATGATTTTGAAATCACTTTGTTGCTTTAGGTGTCATCAATTGCAATGGGAGGAGTGTCTATGGTAGCACTCGAGGTTGGTTGCTATACCACAGATTAAGGCTCTGAGATTCCGTAGCTTGTGGGAGCACTTTTGTCATAGAGTTTTAACTATATATGTGCTGAAATAAATAATATTTCAATATCTAAAAGTGAGCTTTAAGACTTGCTAAACAAGCTATGGGAGATGTGACATCTTGACCAGCAATGTCATGCTATAAAGGATCTTTCATGATTATGCCAAAAAGTGATTAAGCACTTGTCTCTTGAGAAGGTTACCTCCAGCTGTTTTGTCTTGTGGAAAGCTTTTTAATATGAGCTTATGAATATCGATAGAAAAATAGCAAGATTGATGTCATGTGTATTGTGAAGTTATGCCAATAAAATTTATATGCACACACCTTGAACTATTTATACCTAAACGTGAACTTGCTCATCTAAGCTGAATTGATGTATTGAGATTCTTTTTACTCCAAGATTTACCTTGAGTTGAGTGTTCTACCTCATCCTTTGCTCCCATCTAAAAGTATCCTTGCGATGAGCGACTTCATGAACCCCCTCCGCGCGTATTCTGTGCAACACCGCGAATTCCATGCGACACCTGGTGAACTCAATGCGAAAGTATCACTTCTGATTGTCGAGGTGGGAGACTCTTCAAATACTCCACCCACATCATCATCAAGTGCTTTTTCCTTTTCAACCAATGCGATGAAGAATTTATTGCAGACTCTTTCTTCAGCTATTATGATGCAAAATCAATAGATGCAGTTATCTATGCAACAACAACAGCAGCTTCATTAGGAACAATTGGGTCAACAATGAATGCTACATCAAGAACAAGAGCATACACATGGAGCAACCAAAGCGATCGAGGCCATGATAAGTGAGTGTAAATTATTTGATGGTTAGAATGTTTCCGCTTATCTTAAAATATTTGAAAGCTAGATGCGTTTCTTTGGAGTTCCTAACAACTGGAGCAACTATTTCTTACAGCTTGTCATGCCTGCTTTGCAGGTTAGAGTGACTGATTTATTTATGCAAGATTCAAATTGGAATGTCTTCAAGAAAGCACTCAAAGATTAATATTTCCTGGAAGATTATGGTGTTGCTACTCGGAAGACATTGAGAGAGTGGGTCTATCAGCCCAACAAAGGACTTGTTGCTTCCGAGTTATTGCGCGAGTTTGAAGAACGTTACAACTAGTTGGATACCCTTGAACAAAGAGCCCTAAACTCAGAGAAAGTGGAGTTATTCTTGCAGGGAGTAGATCCTGTGCTTTAGGACGAGTTGGGAGAGCTTCTTGAAGACTGTATGCAGCCTATGGGATTGAAGACAGATTGGCAAGATGTTGTCGATGTGATTTTTACATTGGCAAAGAGGTAGAGATGGAAGGCTCGCTTACAAAATGGTATGCAAATACCTCTAACGATGTCTTCTCCTACCTCCACTTCTCCTACTTCTCCTATTGCTCCTTCCACTTCTTGTGTGACTACGAAAACTATGGTCAAGCTTGGTGAGACTGAGACTCTTTGCATTGCTCTTTTGGATCATGGTTCTGAGATTAATGTAATTGTGCGAGGTTTATATGATACTAGTAGATGGCCAATTGATGTTGATCATGGTTGGCGCATGCATGCGGCCAACAACACTGCATGAGATTTATATGTTACTTGTCCAATTCTAAAGATTTCTATTGGAGATGTGGTGAGTCTTATCATTTATTTGTATAAAACTCTTGTTCTTACCTTATTATTTTGAGACAGACATTTATTATTGAGTCTCGGATGGAGACTAAGGTTCTGGATGATGGGTCTGCCTATGCACAGATTCAAGCAAGGATGGGAAGAGAGCTATCCGATTCATGACTATTTGCATCAATCATAAGAGAAATAAGGATTCTTTGAGGTATTCTCCTCTTCCAACAGGAGAGCTCGATTTTTTCTAGGTACCACTGTCTTGCGAGACGATGGTGGTATGAGTCAGGGAAAGCTCTCACCTCCTGGCAGCAATAGTTTTTCCTCATGTGTTTACGGTGTATCCACTAAAAGTACTTTGTATTTTTAGCATATTTCTGATATGCCTAGAGCTACCAGACAGTATGTAAAAAGAAAAGAAAAAGAATTAATGACTACATGTGTTTTGTAGGAAGAAGACCAGATAGATGGTCTCTATGATGGCCTTTCATGCTCAAATACCGAATTGGACAGATGGCAGAACAAAATTTGCAAGAATCTAGTGTCGATTGGATAGATGATTTCAACTGATACACATGACTATACATTCGGAAGTACAAGGATGAGGTACTCGATGTCTTTAAGCAAATAGGTTTATAAAGAGAAATGCAAGTCAGATGGTTCGTTGGAAAGGTATAAAGCACGGCTCGTTGCAAAGGGATATGCACAGCAATACGGCCTAGATTATGAGGAGACTTTCAGCTCGGTTGCCAAGATGGAAATGGTGAGAATAGTCATTGCATTAGTGGCTTCTAAGGCCTGAAAATTATGAAAAATGGATGTCAAAAATGCATTCCTGAATGGTGACTTGCTTGAAGAGGTATATATGGAGTAGCATGAGGGTTATGTACACAACCCGAGGTGTATATGGATGCTAGCTAGCAACCCCGTCTATCATGCTAGATCCAAACACATAGAGACTCATTACAATTTCATCAGAGAAATGGTACTTGCAGGACAGATTGATCTACTTCATGTGAAGATAGAAGACCAGGTAGCCGATATCTTTACCAAATCACTTGGTAAAGAGAAATTCGCTTGTTTCATGGATCTACTTGGAGTACAGTTACTAGTCTGAGCTCAAGAAATGGAGTTTGAGAAGGGGGAGGATGAGCTTGATATTTTTGATCTTAAAACACCTCCATCCATTGAGATTGAGGGTGAAGACAAGAAAGAAGACATAGAAGATGATTTAGACGTAGGTAAAAACAAAAAGGAAGAAGTAGAGGTTAGAGACACTACCACTCCCTATATAAGTATTTCTGGCTCCAACACCATGGTATAACTCTTACAGATGTCCAAATGCTCCCCCAAAAATACTTGAACAAGTTTGGAATAAGCTGGAGTGAGCAGAAGATCAATGTGACTTATTCATACCTCAGGGTCCTGACTATAATGAAAGCTTGAAGTGAAGCTCTTCTTCTTGGGCCTAACAAGTGATTAAAAAGCTCCTTGAGTAATACTTTTTTGAATTGATTATATCTAGCTTTTGCAATCATAAGCTCTTTTTCTTCTCGGGCCTAAGTAAGTGATGAAAAAGCTCCTTGCGAAATACCTTTTCGAATTAATTATATCTTGTATTTGCAATCAAAGGATTCAAATTTTTTTTATAATCTGATACACAATTTTTAGACATTAGGTGTAGCTGACATTGGCAAATGAATTATGCAAGAATATTTAGTGCATATAGCTAGAAGGGTGGCAGGGCTACATGCCCTGCCACCTAATTTTTTTCCCCTCTGTAACTGTGACTATTTGCGTCGGAAATTTACTCTGCGTCGCTATATGCGTCGCTATTAGCA
This sequence comes from Lygodium microphyllum, assembly GCF_053477565.2. Classification (NCBI taxonomy): domain Eukaryota; kingdom Viridiplantae; phylum Streptophyta; class Polypodiopsida; order Schizaeales; family Lygodiaceae; genus Lygodium; species Lygodium microphyllum. The sequence continues at coordinate 78,983,153 of NC_141149.1, forward strand.
TCTCTATATGCGTCACTATATGCGTCGCTATTTGCGTCGCTAACCCAATTAGCGATGCTAATAGTGACGCATATAGCGACGAATCGATCGCGTCGCGAATAGCGATGATGGGGGTAATTATATTCATGAATCATTCCGTCGCTTTAAACATCGCTATTGGGTCTATATGTTGTAGTGAATGCATGGGAAAATTGTTTCACATAAAGGATTCCGTTTTGAAGATTTAAGGTCTTGAGGAAAAGATTGTAATGATCCTTCACTTTAGATTTTTCCTATGTGGTTTATAATTCAGATGTTGCGAGTGCAGATTAAAGGTCTCTTCAAAAGAAAACTTGGTTCAACATTAGCAACCTACAAAGGCTAAAAGTTATCTGCTCATATCATGGCTATTTAAGTGGAGTAATGCTACAACCAACACTTGCACTCTTTGTGGAGATGAAGGAGACTTGTTGTGCTAAGACCATTGCTCCTCTACTTTTTATACATCTTGGCATTGTCATCTTGGTAAATGTTGATTGTGCTCTAAAGATTCCTCTTTGCGATCAGTTTGAGATTGGACATTATCCTACTCTATTGCAAACTGGAAAGCTAATGAAAATGCTCGCAAGCTTGAATTAATATTACTACTACAATTTATCAACATCATCTCAAAATAACACCAAACTATTGACCATACAATCGAGTCACAAAAGGTAAGGTAGCCTATAAGCCAAACAAAAGAGCAAAGGCACAAATTACTAAGGCAGCCTATAAGTCAAACAAAAGGGCGAAAGCATAAATTGTTCTATTGAAACAAACTCACATGCTCAAAGGCAAGGATAAAATGGCCCATAGGTTTAAAAGAATTATGGCCTAAGTAAAATTAGTCTCAAGAACGAAAGCTAAAGCCTAAGAGCTTTAAAAAACATCTTTAAGTCTAATGAGGATATGGGCGGCAAACTGTATGACGTGGCAGCTAGGTGGCATAAGCTATGATGACAAACAAAAAGCTGAAAAACGATTGAGGCGATAAGATCAAAGGCAAGCTTTTCTAATAAGAAAATCATCGTTCACTGAATCAGGATCAATGACAAAAAAAAAAAAGACGAAGGGTGACACACGCTGATTATTTAAGAACGAAGTCGGAATGGACAGGGAGAGGTTCGAAGGGAGAGGTAGCGCAGGAGCTCTGTGCGTACATTGCTAAAAGGAGAGGAATCGATTCGAAGGGAGGACGAGGATGCTGAATCGAAGAGAGGTCGAATCGAAGGAAGGGATGGCAATGAAGAATTTGACGCTAAAATGTGCTTCGTAACCACGACACGAAGGTGACCTCAAGGAAGGCAAGCGAAATAAGGTGAAGCTGGAAGCATCGGCGACTGTGGCTGCAACAGAGGAGTGCCGAGGACGAATTGTGACAACGACGCTGGTTCTTGGAAGCTGCGACGAAGGAACCGGTGGCGGCGTTGCAGAAGACAAAGAGGATGAGTTTGACAAAGAAGTGATAAAGACGAAGATGAAAAGAAGTGCTGCTGCATCAAAGTTCTGGAAGAATCGCCAATCTGCGTAGCCGCTGGGACCTGCCACCTGCCTACTTCGACAATGCGATCCGGACTGGCCAAGGCGACGGCTCACGTAACTCGCGTCGCGGCGGAGCCCCTCCACGTCACCACGGGGCACGTCCAGTGGGTGGCAGAAGAAGACAAGGTGACGATGAAGCTCGGAGAGCTGGGCCATGCATTTATTGGGCGACGCCGCCGTAAAGAAGCCGAAGAGAGATTGAAGAAGAAACAAGCGAAGTCGACGACGGCATTAGAAGGAAGGATGTGGCGACGAAGCGGTAGAAGAAAAGGCGGAGGCTGAACACAAGCTTGTTGAGGACGTGCACAGTGATGTCGAACCAGTAGAAGACGGCAGAACGAGACTATCAGAGGCCTTCAACACCTCTTTTGCAATTATTGTTAGCATGACTGTGAAGGTGACCGGCTCAACTAGATAAACAAGTGGAAATTTTGGCCTTGGATCGCATGAATAAGAGGCAGTTGTGACATTCCTCTTGATTGGCAACCACAATCTATTTCAGCACGGACGGTGGAAACGAGTCTTGGGTGTGATTGAAGACGATCAATCGTCTAGATCAATTGCAATCATCACCTTGGATCAACTGAGCGTGAAGGTTTTCTTGGAAATAATTTCAGTGCTCCAGAGGCATGAGGGTGCTTTTCTATGGACAGTTTCGGAAGATGTGTAAGTATCTCATGATTTTGAAATCACACTGTTGCTTTAGGCATCATCAATTGCAATGGGAGTAGTGTGTCTATGATAGCACTCGAGGCTGATTGCTGTACCACAGATTAAGGCTCTGAGATTCCGCAGCTTGTGGGAGCACTTCTGTCGTGGAGTTTCAGCTATATATGTGCTGAAATAAATAATATTTCAATCTCTAAAAGTGAGCTTTAAGACTTGCTAAGCAAGCTATGAGAGATGTGACATCTTGACCAGCAATGTCATACTATAAAGGATCTTTCATGATTATGCCAAAAAGTGATTAAGCACTTGTCTCTTGAGAAGCTTACCTCCAGCTCTTTTGTCTTGTGGAAACCTTTTTAATATGAGCTTATGAAAATCAATAGAACAATAGCAAGATTGATGTCATGTGTATTGTGAAGTTATGCCAATAAAATTTATTTGCATACACCTTGAACTCTTCACACCTAAACATGAACTTGCTCATCTAAGCTGAATTGATGTATTGAGATTCTTTGTACTCCAAGATTTTACATTGAGTTGAGTGTTCTACTTCATCATTTGCTCCCATCTCAAAGCGTCTCTGCAAGACGAGCGACTTGACGATCCCCCTCCGCACGTATTCTATGTGACATTGCAAATTCCGTACGACACTGGGATTGCCTCTTTCTTTGAATTTTGGAAAGGGAGGTATGCAAAAGTTGTTAGAAGACTTGGCTAGCCGAAATGCTTATGCGGTTGGACATGCTGCTACTTTTGGTCTATAGGTGGATATAATGCATGGCCAAGTGATGGTTAATTCGAAGGCTGCAATATGGACACATGCTCTGCATGCAAATGAAAAGAGAAAAGCTATTGACAGTGAAATGTCTCATGCAGGGCAAGACATTCGTGACATAACTGGCTAGGAATCACCTATAGATGCATATTTAGCAAAAGTGCAAAACATGGATGTACTTGTGAAAGAGAAGCAGAAGAGAGATGAAGATAATGCAGGAACAATAAGAAGTGTGGATTAGCCTAAAGCTGCAAAGTAGCCAGCTCTTGAGCATGTTATGAAAGAGGTTGGGCAGGAGCAAAAACATGATAGCAAACAAGAGGGTAAAAAAGAAGAGCAAGGACCTGGGATCTAAGCTAGAATCTAATATTGAGACAACCACAGATACCTTAGAAGATCATGTAGTGGAAGAGTTAGCCATCACATCTATAGATTTTCTTAATGCATCTGAAGAGGTTTATGAAGCTTATGTTTTACTTGATGCATGGACTCAAAGGGAGATTGGTAAAGTGTTGTATTCACATGATTTGCAAGATATAGTTATCATTTTTGAGACAATTGATGAGCATGTTGGATGGGAAGCTCCATAAATGGAGAATGTTTTGGATGCTTTGTCTGATGCCTTGATAGGAAATGCAGAGATGCTTTATGATTTGGAATGTTTAGATGCTTTTAGAGATAGTTTGAGTGTGTTAAATACATTGATTATATTGAATCTGGAGTAAAAATGTTATCAAAAGCATCTTCCCATGCAATGGATTCTGAAAGAACAGGCATGCTGTTCTGTATTTGTTGATGGGTGCATTGATAGCATGTATATGGAGATTCAATTGTCTCTAGTATATGATGCGTACCCAAGGTCTAATGACCCTGTAGGGGAGGCATAGTATGGTTTTAGAGTTGTGAAATTTCTAATCATTTTGATCTATGATCTAGGGGGATGCCTTCTCATATGCATGATGAGTAACAAGTTGATACTATGTAGGTGGATGCATAGCTGGCACATACCGAAGGATGTGCAGGTTCAGAGGGGGTGGATGTCATGCCACTACATGGACCCAATGCGAAAAACCCTGGAATACATCATCATCTGACTTTCTTATTAATGTAGAGATTCAATGTCATATTAGTCATTAGTGTTAGAGTCCATAGTATGGATAGTTCCAAAATACAGTATTTTTGGACAAGTTTAGCCTGCTTTTGATATTTTGGATATCATTTCTTGTAAATATCTTAAAAATGTATAAAAAACTTTTAGAATAGGGTGACATGCAAAAAGCAAGTGGCTTTTCAACTAGTTTTGGGAGAATGCAAAAAGAGGGGCTTTCAAATTCACATAGTACGCAATCACAGTTTTTAGGCAGTAATAAACAACACTTCGAATGGGGAGAAGAAGGAGCAATTTGGGAGAATTTTGATCAGGTGCCCTAGGGTTTTACTCCCCTTTTGAAGCCAACGAAACCATCAAATTTGTCGTCTGAGCAGTAGAGAAGAAGCTAGTGTTTGGTGCACCTTTTTTGTCTACCAAGGAGCTCCAAGAGATCTAATGCTTAAAGATTGCTTCTGAGTAGTCCTAGCTAAAGATTTTGTTTATTGTTTGGTGCACATTTTTGGTCTATCAAGGAGCTCAAAGATATCTTATGCTTAAAGATTGCTTCCAAGTAGTCCCAAACAAGGATTTTTTAAATCTTCTAAAGTTCTATCTATTAAGAGTTATCCAATCACACACATGTGACAGCCTCTTTGTATGGAGCAGTAGGGAAAGACTCATATAGTTTACTAGAGAAGGATGCCTGAATCCCATAGGCCTATTGGAGAAGAAGGGAACCATCATGAGCTTATAAAGTATTGTACTTTCTTATCATTCAATGAAGAAATACCATTTTACTTTGTCCTTCCAATCATAGTTAGTGTCATACTCAAGATTGTGTTTATGAGTCCAAGCTTCCATCTTGGAACCTAATTTACTTGAGTGATAGTCAGTTCTTCTTGTCTATGTCATCATGAGTTTTCTCTTTCTCTTCCATCCACCATAGCCATGCTCTAGATCCATGCATTTCAACACTATCAATACATAGTGCTTTGAATCATTGAGCTTTGTCTTAATATTGTGTAAAGGCTTTGGCAAATTTGAATCCCTTGCATATTCTTTTTTTTCTCTTCTATCTCCTATTCTCTACTTCCTTCTCTCTTTGATCCCTAGTGGATATGACCTTTCGACTAAAACCCCTTCAACAGTGTCTTCACAATCCACCAAGGATATGCTAGTCTATTCAACCTCCTCACTCAACATTTACTTTCTTGTTCTCCCCATCCTTGACACTTTGCAATTCGTACTTGAACCTACATTGGGAAGAAGAGGGATCATCTAGTGATGAGATCTCTAATTAGATATCTCACCACTTAAATTTGCATTCAAATTATACCATTAGGTAGAATTGATAGTTTAAATTTCTACATAGATTGAGTTATATTACTTGTATTTCTCTAATTTAGATTTAAATATATTCATTTACTATTCTTGTGCCATTGCTTTTGTCAAAGTGCTTTCATTGGAGTCTCAGTACTATGTTTATCGTTTGATACAAATTATAAGTGGGTGAAAGCATATATAGATGGCCTACTTTTGATGCTAAAAAGTAGATAGTTTTTGGGGTTTAAAAATTGGATATTCTATATTTTTGATATATTATAAATAATAGCCACATAAAATACAATTTTATGTAAGACAAATGCATGTGAAAGAAAGATCAATATGTTTGATGACTACTTCAAATCGCATCGTTGTAATGAATGCAAACAGTTTATGGCAACTCTCTCTCTCTCTCTCTCTCTCTCTCTCTCTCTCTCTCTCTCTCTCTCTCTCTCTCTCTCTCTCTCTCTCTCGTGTAACATTTTTGTATCTTCATATGTGCGTGTGTGCGTGCGAGCGTGTGTGTAACCATTTGCTAGTAAAAATTCTCTAGCTATTGTGGTGAACTTCTCCTTATTTGATCTATCTCTTTCCCTCTCTCACCACTAAAACGTATATCATTGTACCAAATGTGACCACTTTTTAGTGGTGCAAAATCACTTTTCAATGATTCAATACCACATTTAAGTGATTGAGCACCACTTTTTGAGTGGTTCAACATAAATCTTAGATGGTGTAGTACCATGATTAAATTGACATTTTTCAACAATTTAGCACCACTTTTAAGTGGCGTAGAACCACTTTTCAATGATTTAGCACAACTTTTAAGTGATGTAGAACCACTTTCAATAGTTCAACACAAACTTTGGATAATGCACACCATTAGTAGTTACAGTCAATATTGCAAAGTCAAGAGTAAGATTTAAAGCTGAGAGCAAGCTTTGCAAACATATAGTTGATTGAACATTGTGAAACATTTTAATGTGGTGATGCAACATTTTAAAGTGGTGCATCAATTTGAACTACTAAAATAAGACAATGAATTTGATTAAGATAAATAGGTTAAATGATATTTTGAATCATCAGAACTTCCATATAGGCTATTTTGCATTACCTCATCATTTTAGAAACTCAAACTTGACTTTTAGTTTGAAGGGTATGCTATTGTATAGGGCCTCATGATCTTTGTTGGATAATTAAAATACCTTGGCTATGATCTTGGCCATTACAGGTTCCATAGGGAACTTTATTGCCCTTATCAAGTGGAAATATATGAAAGCTATCGGCTTATTATCCCATATCTCATACAAGTTTGCTTGTGGAGATTTATATCAATGACATGTCACCATAAAAGTTTGGGACTCTATCTTATTATCCTATTCATCATTTTTCTTCTTACTTAGAAGGTCCTTACCTACAATACAAATCAAAACATAGAACTTTGTAGCCTTCTTATCATTCTCTTCAAAAGGAATAACAAAATTATCTCCACATGAGAGATATCTCTCAAGGAATAATAATGTGCATAGGTGGTAACTTTGACATCATTGACTAAGTATCTACCTTCCTAGAAATCCTAAAAAATAATTGCAAAGTGTGGTTTGGCCACATCTCTACATGTGATCTGCTCTTATACCTTCTCCATTGACTATTCCTATAAGGAAAACGAAAGCGTGACAACCATTTTTCTCATTTGACCAATCCACATGCTTTGTAAAGTTGAGCCCTTGATCTCTCTACCATCGAGCATAAGAAGAAAAATATGCTACACAAATAAGATGTCATATTGTTTGTCGTTTGAGAAAAAAAAAGACATTTGAGAGAAAAAGGGCTTATTTATTGCACCCGATTCAATACAAAAATAAGTAATCATAACAAAAATAGTGACCTATGTACATTGATGGTTTTAATTTTTCAGAAATACCATTACATTGATGGATCTCATTTTTCTCCTTGAAGTCAATAAGTGTACCCTTACATTGATGGATCTCTTTTTTCTTCTTCAAGTAATAACTCTCAATGACATCTATAACAAAGAAGGCCCTCTCATCTTAAAACAAAGAAATACATTTCTTGAAGTGTTGTGATAGCCATATGAATATGAAATTGTGAATGATATACTTCTTCTAGCAATCTGAATAAACTTGCAGAAGTTCTACAATTAGCATTTTCTTTTGGATGATGTCTCTCATAGTGCTCTTCATGTCTTCGTCTTCTAATCCATTGATACCAACTATATTTTGAAATATCTTGATAGGTACTTGCTCAGTCTCCTCAAGATTTTATTTTGGTTTGATAAAATGGAATTCCACTTACACCACATGCATTACATATTTCAATCAAGCACTTGTGTTAATGGAAACTATGATCAAAGCAATTGTGTAAAGGATAGACTCCCAAATTGATGTGATACTGATACTTATATTCTTGGGTGCAAAACATCAATCGCTAACAACTTCATCTTGACAAGTGCGCAAAAACAGTTGCATATGCAACAAAAATCATGAAGATAAATGTTACAACCCTAAGTCTATATAGAGTGCATAATGGGACTACATTGCTATATGACGAAATACAACATACTATTCTAAGCATTATGGAGAACAACCTTGTTGCTTTAAGAATTAGATATAAAACTCAAAAACAACTTCATACAATTTTGAGAAAATACCATTGAGCATTTATGACAGCATATGATAAGGGTAAAAGACAAAGAATATTGTTGTAGTAAACTCATAGAGCTTTATTATCAAGATCTCATCATCTACTATAGTGTGACTAGCCATCACAAAGAGAATGAGAGAGTTCTTTCAGGCCATGCTTGATCAAGAGCTATCCATAACCACTAATGACATGATCTTATAAGTCCATTTACATAAAGACACTAAATAGACTAAGGTAATGACTAAGGATAATACAAAGACAGGTAAATATAATGTTTAATACCATGACAACACCTATCACAACCAAGTGGATGGTTGGCACCAAACCCTTTTAATGTCAAATGCCTTATCAAAAGATAGATGTCATCATTACATCTATGTTGGTTTTGATAAGTATATTTTAGTAAGTTATGAAATTCTATTACATGGTCATGAATAGAGCCTCTCTAGTGAGATATTCATAACCATGTAATAGAATTTCATAACTTACTCAAAATATACTTATCAAAACCAACATAGATATGTAATGATGAGATAAAGAAAAACCACTCATAGTTTGTCCAAAGCATTTCATGAGCCATGATGCTTGTGCATTACATGAGAATCTAAAATTGAAACCTCATTAGGCATATCATCCCCATGTAGCTCATGAGTAACCAAAGGCAAACATCCATGTCATGTATCTCATCTAGCATTAAGTCTTTGACTTTTTCTTGCTCATTTATATATGACAAAAACAATCAAGAGCAAGCATTTTAGCATTATGTTTAGTTGACTTACAACTTTGCATATTAGAAAGAACTATAACCATTTTATGATATTCATTTTACAATCCATCTTCTCCGTCAAAGAATCCTTCTCATGAATAAGGATTCCAATTTTTCAGACATAAACCTTTGTTGCACCAATGTGTAAGTTCTAGTGATCACCTATGATATACTATTCAACATAATAGTCCACTATTCCTACATAAGCTCAATCAAAGAATTGATTGTATATATTATTGAAAGGTTTGCCTTGGGGATCTCGAACCAACTAGAAGGCTCCCAAGCTTATGTGGCATAAGGAGAATGAGTTTGATATTCAAGAAATAAAGATGGTTTTAAAAAAAAGAGTGAGTGGGGGTAACATTTTTTTTTAATAATTTCCCCCACCCAATTGAATGCTCATATCCTCTCTTTCATTCTCTTTTTTAATTGAATATATGATATGATCATGGAAAGGGAAAAGGTATGTCTTTGAAAAATTATATGGCTGTGTGTGTGTGTGTGTGTGTGTGTGTGTGTAGAGAGATGAAGTTTTTAAATTAGATATAAAATGATATGATATTTTGATGGTTGAACATGTGCATACAATGCAAATGAACTATAAAAATATCCATAAATACACATACACTATTAAAAATAGATTTTTTTAAAAAATTCAACATTATGAGGTGGGATAATAATTTTAATGGTTGAACATGTTCATGCAATGTATATATACTCTAAAAGCACACACAAGTACATACATACTATTAAAAGACATGAATAATATAGGCACATATACACATGTACATGCGCACACACGTGTAAACACATACACATATGTATGCATATGCATATATGCATACATGATCATACACACATAAATATGCATACATACTTATAGAACACACTTATAAATAGATATATTAGAGAGAGAGAGAGAGAGAGAGAGAGAGAGAGAGAGAGAGAGAGAGTGTGTGTGTGTGTGTATACATACTTATAAAACACACACATGCACATGCACATATGCATTAAACACACACAACCACACATAAATATATACAAATACATCCAATGTCTATGTTTAGATACACATATCAAGCATATAAATATGTGCATACATATATATACACATATGTACATATGCACACATGTGAGGTGAAGAAAGATGAGATATAATAGGAAGAAAAAGAAAGGAGAAAAAAAAAGATGAGTGATAGAGGGGACACATATTTACGATACCACATAGCCAAACATACATGTGGTAAACACACACACATACACTACAAGAGAAAGGCCCTATAGACGCGCATTGTACACGCGAAATAGCGGGCGCATTTATCAGGGCATCTATGGGCGCTAGTATATAGACGCGAAAAACGCGTCTATATACCCGCGTTTTTAAACGCGCTTATAGATGCGAAAATAAACGCACATATTTTTCATTTCTCATAAAGTCCCTAAATATGATCAAACATCTTAACTGCTAGTATTTTTTAGAAATATATTATCAACTTTACTTCTTTCTGAGTATTACAAATATACATCCAATCATTCAAAGCTAATTATATGCTACAATGAATGATCAATCTTATCTTCAATGAGATCGGCCCTTGCTAGACTATCTACCTCCAGGTCTATGTTACCAATAGGCAATGAAACAAATAAGTCTATCCCACTGTCAGATGTATTGCTATGCTCAATTTCTTCATCATCATCTGCAACCATATTGTTATCCTCTTCTGCGCTTCCTTAAACATCCTTGCGGGGATCATCTTGCACTGCATCATGCATATCATCGATCATGGCATCATCATGTACGTCATCATTGATTGTTGGATTGTCATCAACTATCTCTATGTTGGTAGCATTGCCATATATTAGTTTTGAATGATTAGATATGGAGATGACGTGCCACCATCAGTTATTATTTACAATTGGGTGATACACAACCTGCATTTAAAAAACAAAAAGTAAGCAACTTAGATATTTACTGTAGTTTGAGAATGTATCAAGAAGTAATATATATGAAATTAAATAGCTTCTAATATACCTGCTCACATTGTTGAGGTAGTATGAATGTGTCATTCTAAGCTTGGCGAAATTTTGTAGAGTCAATCACTACAAAACCACTTGGATGACTTCTAATTGTGCAATGCTCACCCATTGTTACTACTTCTTTAAACCACTTCACATCTAGTACATATATAAAAATAAGCCTAAAGTCAAGCTTCAAAATATATTGGATCAAGCCACAATAACTTCCATGGTGCCATTGGTATCCTGGAAGTTTGCAAGGATACCACAATCTTAGGTATTTCTCTTATCATCTATACGTTGAGTTCGAAAATGTTTGCCTGCACACCAAATAGCATTGAACAATGTGCACTAGTAGTACATTGTTGAGATCATATTAATGATTTAGTTAAAGATGAAACATGTGAAATGATTATATCATATATAACTAAAGATAATTTAATTATAAGTATGTTTCACCTTTGATAAGCAACCTCGTGCGTATTCCCACTCCTCTTGTGATATATTCATCGCCTCCTCTTTTTTCATCTTCTCCATTTCTTCATGTAGCCAATCTATATCAATATGACGTGGAAGTGCACTTAAATGTTCTGGATATGGGACATTACGTCCATGTCTAGCAGAAAATGCTTGTCTTTCGCTTACTCTTCTTGCCCTTGCTTCTTTATATAGTGTCACCCATTTGCTCATTACTTCACTGTTAAGCACACAAAATACATTTAACTTACGAAGTTCCTCTTTCATTAGCACTTTGCTCCTTCCTTTTCCTTGAGGTATTATAGAGGTCATCCTCAAATCTTCATCATCTTTCCATAGTCGTGGTAAAGAGGGGTCCACTTTAGTAAGATATTCAAAGATTTGTACAAGGGATGATTGCACTAACTAACCCTCAGCCATGCTTCCCTCGGGCCGTGCATTTTTCCTTATAAAATCTTTTAGGGTTTCTATAAAGTGCTCTAGAAAAAACATCCACCTTGCATGAACTACCTCACAAATTGCGATCTCATCAATCAGATGTACGAGTAAGTGTACTTAAGTAGTCAAAATGGAGTGAGGAAAAGTTTCCTCTACCAAACAAACCACCTCAATGGTCAATGCTCGAGCCTTGTGCAACGTATTTGGATCGATTTCCTTCAAACTCACAAATCTACCAACATGCAATTGAGAACGATGATTAGTTTTGTCCATAAATTCAACCGGGTTTACTATGTGATCTATGTAGTATGTAAACTAAAAAATAAGTATAATGTATATATACCTCGCAAGCTCACACATCTTGTAAATGATATCACACACATCTTTCAAAACACAATGGGATATGTTAGTAGGAAGGATGACCTGTATGTAAATATTCATACATTGTTAATTAGTTTACATAGTTACTCCACTAATTAATATATTTATGGCTATGAAAATCCTTACCTAAATCATTTTGTGCCAATCGTGAGACTTCAAACCGGATAGTTGCTCCACACCTCTTTTCTTTTTCTTTATGAAGGCTCCCTTAAGGCATCTCATATATCCTGTGGGAGTTCGAAAGCTACATATCTACTGCTTCACCATCTTTTCTTCGGTCTTCGACAACATCCAAGGTCCAGGCAGTAACTCGATCTTTCCTCTGGGTTCGATGCATGGCCAAGCTTGTCTCATACGTCCAATGCTATGTAAATCCTCCCTTACATTGACAGAATCACGAGCCCCGATTAAGTGATCCCATAATGTAGAGGCAACGTTCTTGAATATATGCATGGGGTCCAACAGGTGATTGATCTTGAGTTTTATCCAATATGGGAGATGAAAAAATATAGAGAATCTAAGGCACAAACAATATATTATTTCTTGTTCTCATAATGGAGTGTACTTTAAAGACAAACAAAAGAAGTAAACTAGTATACTGACTCATGCCGAGTGGAGGATGATGATTGGCATGTATCCAAGTGTCCTTCCAATCTTGAATGGTAAGAGATTGTGGATTTCTTCCATTAGTGGGGGGTGCATATTTGGGGTGGTCAATACGAATAAAACGATGATGATTGTCATAGATAACCTTCTTCAAGTGTGTCGGACTAGAAGAAACCAAAGAGGGACCGCAAATTGGACATGCATGATATCCTAATGTAGTTAAACATGTAGAAACAAGTGGGTTAATGATGACATATATTTGATTAAGGGTAAGAATGAATAAAATAGAGTATGCAACTACCTGAACACTCTCCATGGCCTGGAATGTCATGTATGGTCCACAACAACATGCCCTTTAAAGTGAAATCTCTAGAGGACAATGATGCACTCACATCTTGCACCTCAATACCTCTCCATAGCATTTCTAGCTCCTCGATCAAAGGCTCTAAGTAAACGTCCATGTTTTTTACTTTGTGTTTTTCAGGAATCAAAAGGGACAACATTACATGTCCTTTTTTTATTGTCATGAACAGAGGGATATTATAGTTCACCAATACTATTGGCCATACACTATATGAGGTGCTTTTGATGCCAAATGGATTTATTCCATCTAATCCTAGACCAAATCTCAAATTTTTGGGCTCTTCTTTGAAAGTAGGCCACAAATTGTCTACGTGTTGCCAAGCTAGTGTATCTGAAGGAATTCTCCACTTTCCATCACTTGAATGGTGACTAGCATGCCATGACATGAGTCTCGCAATAGATTCACACTTAAATATAAGTTGAATACATGGAATAATAAGAAAATGCTGCAAAACCTTACGAGGCACATCCATTGATTTCATCTTTGGTTGTATCTTGGTTCACCATAAACAGGACACTGCCGTGCAAATGCATGATCGCCACGAAACAAGATGCAATCATTGACACATGCATGGATTTTAACGTAATCGAGACCTCCAAGAGATGTCAAGAAACGCCTTGCTTGCTCCCTTCTAGTTGGTAATTTATTTCCATTTGGAAGCATTTGTGACAATAACCTGCATATATTGTGCAAACAGAGTTAACAAACCGCGAATATTGTTTAGAAGCATTTATGAGTTAATATCAAATGATACATACTTCAATAATGCATTCAAGCTAGCATTACTCCATCCATAAATGGTTTCTAAGTTCAGTATCTCGAGAGATGCACGTAGAACGGAGTATGTGCAACTTTCGTACAATGGAGTTTTCGACGCTATATGTAGCAGGTCATCTGTCTCTCTTGTGGCGCCCTCCCCCCGAACCTCATGGGAAAATAAATCGTGCACCATGTTGTCCAAAATCTCTTCCTCCAAAACTTGATGGGGCATTTGAAGAGGGCTGCTATTGTCTTCATCAGTCTCTACTCTTCTTGAGAACTCTGCCTTCTCGCGTCGACGCTTCGCAGCCTCTCGATGCCCTAGAGGGACCATTTGAGGATGTGGTACCGCATCCTGCTCAATTTTAAAAAAAATGAGGTTTTGTTTAATGGTGAAGACGCAACATAGACCAATAATATTTGTGCAAATAAAGTAGTAAAAATTACTGGGTCTTTTTCTTGGTCCCACTCTCCGTACATGCTGAGGTGTGACATTGTGATTCGACGTGCTCGAAAAAAACATCCTCGACAACGATCACACATACATTTGATTTTCCGTCATAGCCAAGCATCTGGATTGTGAAGACGCAATGTCTCGTCCTCACTGGAGGATGTACTATTTTTTTAACTCAATATGTCCCATATTAGTAGAAGATGATGACATAATTACACCTGAATCATAAGGACATATATGATTTCATTTGGTATATATGTCATATTCCCTAAATATTTTGATACTTACAATATGGAGACAAACATTTTGATATTGAAAAACTAGGAAATTCATATTGATCCAAAAACAACCATAAGCTAGCATTTTAATAAGTTTAATTGTAATTACGCATCTATCAGCGCGTGTAATATGTTTTATCTGCGCATATAAACACGCAATTACATGCGCTCACAGACGCGGCATGCGAATATAAATTTTTTTATAAACAAGTTGTGGCTTTCTTTTCAAACCAGTGCTTTCCTGCGTTTTTTGCGTGTTTTCTGCAGTTCGAGCTCGACATCACTAACCATGTCTATCTATCACTTCATGAAGACAATGAGGGAAGAAAATGAGAGTAAAAAGAGGACAAGAGGAAGGAAGAGCTAGAGAGTAAAGAACAAGAGCCAAACAGCAAGGAAGAGAAGAAGAATCAAGCAACCTACCAAGGGAAGGGAGAATGAGGACAAGGAGCTTGCAACCTAGCCACCAACCGTCGGAACAAGCAAAGAAGGTGAGTTCTTCTTCTCTCTCTTAATCTTCTTTGCTTTCTCTTTGTCTGTTTCTCTCTCTCTCTCTCACTCTCTTTACATGCTTCAAACAATATATGGAGGTTTTTTGCGTGTTTTTTATAACAGTTTTGGAAAATATGGTCCGACTTTGTGCGTCTGTAGGTGTGTCTAGCTGACTGTCTAGATGCGTATATAGATGCGCTAACAGACGTAGGTATAAACGTGGATATAGACACAGCATGTAATATGTTTTATCTGCACAGGGTAGTAATAGATTTTTGCTTGTGTAGATGTGAAATCCTAGATCTTCCAGCACTGATCCTGAGTAGGAACGCATGAACAACATGTTAGCGGAGTTTTCTAGAGGTGTTAGTAGTTTTTTTGGAGGTTTTCCGAACAAGGAGCAATTCATGGGGGAGATGACCAGTTATCTTGGTTGGCCTCCCACTACAGAGGAGGTTTTTAGTGTCATGTCTGGGACACCTATCACATCTTTGCCTAGCACTGCCGCACAAACACCAAACCTTGGCACAACAAACCTTGATACACCTCTACTAACAGATACTCCATGCACTATGCATACACACAGATCAGCTGATGCATAAGGATCAGCTGAAGTACATGGATCGACCAAAGCATGTGCATCAGCAGAAGCACGCGATCGAGTGAGGTAGAGGATAGTGCCTGTCGAGGGAGGAGGGAGAGTCGTGCGGGAGGACGAGGAGGTCAAGGGCTTTGTGGGGGTTTCCTTGGAGGTGGCTCTCGATCACTCTCACCCCAGAAATGAGAGAGGTGAGCCTCCACAAATGTACTACTCTATCACAGATGTTGGTGGTTTCTTACATAACCCTCAGAGGGGAGGGAAGTGATAGCCTACTTGAGGAGTGTGGTGCATGCCACATACAAAGATTGTATGATTTCCTTCTAGCACCAAAAAAATGGTTTGTGGCAAGAGGTACTGCGGGCAGTACATAAAAGGTACCCTAATCCTGAGAATTCACGATTCTTAGATGATTGGGGATGGTCAAAGGTGAGAGACATGCTTCATAACAAGAGGTCTCACCTTATGACACGCGCCAAGGAGTCATTGCAGAGACAAAAGCAGGGGCGCCCTGGATATGGCCAACCACTCAATTGCCACCGCAAGGAGTGGAAAGAGGCCAAGAATAGAGCAGCAGAGAAAAGGACAAGCTGCCAGCATGCAAAGGCATGACGTATCCAGAGGGCAACCATGGGATCATTGCATTATGGATCGGGTGGCAGGGAGTTATGGGAGGTTGAGTTTGTAATAATTATTTGATTTCTCTTTTTAAATTAAATTTTGTAATTTGTTTCAATTCATTATGCAGTGTGTTTTAATACGTTGTATGTTAAAATTGTTTTGTAGTATCATATCGTTGGTAGGATGCCTACTCCTAGAGAGGTAGGCTACCATCGAGGTCATAACCGGGCATCCACTTGCCAGCATTTCTTCGAGGAGGGACTGATCACGGAGAAGCAATATAATCGTGCCATGAGGATTCCACAGCCATAAGAGGTATGTTTTATTTTTTACATGAAAAGTATAGGTAACTCTAATTTATTATTTGTAATGGTATTTATATACCTTAATCCTTTGTGTATGCGAACCCTGATGCAGTCGAGGATAGCGAAGGGGGGACTAGCAATAGCAGTGGTGGCAGTGGCACTGGCACTGGCAACAGTGGTGGTAGCGACGATGATGCCTCTTCTGAGGAGATGTAGAGGAGCCCCATGCATGCATGCCTCCCCTTGGCTTGTGGTTTTCATTTTTGATATGTATTACTTTCAGCTAGTGCTTGCGACCATGACCATGCTTGAGGTCAGAAGCACTAAAACTCGTCATGTAAAAGCATTTCATCTTTATATATGAAATTTCATGTTCTACATTGTTTGGTTTTCAATACAAAAATCTTCGAAATATGCGGCACCGGCAGCGGTGGTGGTAGCGACGATGATGCCTCTTCCGAGGAGATGTAGAGGAGCCCCATGCATGCATGCCTCCCCTTGGCTTGTAGTTTTCATTTTTAATATGTATTACTTTCAGCTATAGTGCTTGCGACCATGACCATGCTTGAGGTCACAAGCACTAGAACTCGTCATGTAAAAGCATTTCATCTTTATATATGAAATTTCATGTTCTACATTGGTTTTCAGTACAAAAATCTTCGAAATATGCGGCACCAGCACTGGCACTGGCAGCGGTGGTGGTAGTGACGATGATGCCTCTTCTGAGGAGATGTAGAGGAGCCCCATGTATACATGCCTCCCCTTGGCTTGTAGTTTTCATTTTTGATATGTATTACTTTCAGCTATAGTGCTTGCGACCATGACCATGCTTGAGGTCACAAGCACTAGAACTCGTCATATAAAAGCATTTCATCTTTATATATAAAATTTCATGTTCTACATTGTTTGGTTTTCAGTACAAAAATCTTTGAAATATGTATAAATATTTCAGCACAGTACGCTCATCATGTGTTATTTTCAATATATGGACTTTGGCTCTCCACATTCTTTTGCTTTCAGTATAATAATCTTTCACTGTTTTCCCTAAGCATACAATTTGATGGGGGAAAAAAAACCAGAGAGCATGAATTGCAAATTACACGCCTTTTTAGACGCGCAGTTACACGCCCCTATAGACACATAATATGAATATATCTATTTTTTATACATATGATTATATATTTATGAAGCGCATCAATAGGCGCGTCTATATGCGCGTGTAGTTTTCACTATAAGCACGCTTGTAGACGCGAAATTTTAGACGCGGTAATAAACGCACTCGACATTTTTAAACACAATTCAAGTATTGCGTTTACAAGCGGTCTATAGAGCATTTTTTTTGTAGTGATACACACACATAGGTATACACTATCCTATTGCTATGCGGACACAGTGTGAAAAACTCTAAAGTGCATCATCATTCGGTTTTCTTATTGATCTAGAAAGCTAATGCTATATTAGTCATTAATGCCAGTGTCTGTAGTGCCGATGGCTCAAAAATACTAGATTTTTGGACAAGTTTAGCCAATTTTTGATATTTTAGATATTATCTCTCATAAATATCCAAAAGCTGTAGACAACTTCTAGAATAGAGTAACATGTAAAAGAAAGCAGATAGCTTTCAGCCATTTTTGGGGGATTTTATACAAAAAGAAGGATTGGCAAAATCCCGCGACGTGCAATTGCAGTTTTCAGGTAGTGAACAACACTCCAAATTGGGAGAAGAAGAAGGAGTGATCTGGGAGAATTCGGGCCAAGTATCCTTGTATTTTATCCCCCTCTTTTCGGAGCCAATGGAAGCATCAGATTGGTGGTCTAAGCAGCAAAGAGGAAGCCATTGTTTTATGCACATTTTTGGTCTATAAGAGATTTATCTTCTTAAGATACAGAAATAATTTGACAGGCTTCAGCTCTGTGAGTATTCTTCTACATATTTTATTTCTTTAAAATCCTTCTCTTCTATCTACTCCTCTTCATGAATCTCCCTTCACCCTGCTATCTCTTACCCCCATGGTAGACTTTCAACCCCAAACGCTTCGACTGTGGGGTGAACCTCATGTGAAAGTTAAAAATAGGTATGTAAGGATGGGGGATTCTACAGGTTCAAGTGGTGGCGATGCTTTACAATAGATGACTGCTTTGTTGTAGCAACAACAACAGCAATAGTTGTTGCTACGAGAATAGATGCAAACTTGGCAAGAAGTAGAAAGAATTGATTCCTTAGTTGTGAATGCATTGCAAGTAGTGGGATAGGATTTGAAGCTGTGTAAAGGTCAAAATGATTCGTTCTTCATCCAGTTGTATGAAGAAAAGATGTTGTTTCATGGGGTACTGCAGTTTGCATGGAGGTGGTATTTCTCCCATTTGGCTATGCATGCATTGCATGATCGGATTGATGAGTTACACGGAAGAGATACTAATTGGGCAGCTTTTAAGAAAGATTTAAGAGAAGAGCTTTTCTTGGAAGATGCAGGATTGGTAACTAAAAAGACATTTATAGATTGGATTGAAAATCCCAATAAAGGTTTGGCTACTACAACTTTGCTATGTGAATTTAAAAGTCGGTATGCATAGTTCATTAGGGCCAAAAACACTTCCAAAAATGCACTTTTGTTAATCACGGGATTAAGAAATAGGCCAAAGAGAGTTTGCCACGTGTGCAAGAATATGTATTCTTGTCTCCTCTTTTCTAGAGATAGTGGAGTCCATTTCGTGATTCTCTCTTATTTTTTAGCCAAAATCCCTAAAGTTTGACATGTTTTGGAGTCCCAAAGACGTTATTTACTCACAAATCTGACAAAATACGTGACAGAGATGTGATGAAATTAATAATGAGTTTTTTGAAAGTGGGGAGATCTTTCAATATTCTTTTTGGTGCCCAATACATACTCATTTGTGTTCTTGGCACTACTTTTTAGTTCATTCACCCCTCTTTGAGCTTCTTTCTCTGCGCTTTCATTCTTTTCATGGCTTCCTCTAGGCACCCTTCTCATTTAATACACTCTTGCACAGTCTATAGCCAGGGAGCAGATGGAAATTGGGAGCCCAAAACCTTTACTGTAAATGATTGGGTTACCATGCTGCCATCTTGTAAGGGCTCTCATAAGGTGAAAAGAAGAAAACGAGATGATATAAAACATCACTGGAAGGGGCGTATCATTGCCTTCAAGATTATGCCTGAAGGGTGGTTTGTCAAGGTGCAACATGTTTACATGGCCAAGGATATGCACTTGCCTCCAAACGAATGTGTTCCCCAACAAACACATTGTAAGTTATTAGTTGAATAATGTATGTAATTCTTTTCCATTTAGGCAAGTACTAACAACCGATTCGTCATTGCAAATATCTTTCCGTCAATAAGTTTTGAATGGCAACCTGTGGAAAGCCTAAGTGGGACTTTCCATGCCATTCATAAGGTATTGGGAGACATTATTTATGCCAATCAAACTGTGTATTTTTTTAGTGAATGCAAGGTTTTTATATATTATACACAGTATGTGGTTCCCTCTAAAGCGGATAGGTATGGGAATATCGAAGATTTGCCATTGCCAAGCCTTTCATCTCTAAACTGGGAGATTCCTGACAAGGTAACGGTACAGAGTTTCAAATTCAAAATATCTCAGGATATTCAAAAGTCCATGACAGCTGGAAGGATCTCAAGAAGAATACGTTTATCATGGTTTGTACCCCTCCATATCTTCGTGGCTTGCTTCAAAACAGCAAATTTACAAAGAACGAAGGTATCCTAGACAACACTATAGGGACGCTTTGGAAATCTAGAGAATGCGACCATAAGGGTGATATCTTGAGGTGTAGTGCATGCCCTCAATCTTGGCTTTGGCTTATAGTATCCCTCACCAAACTCTTTCTTTGGGCTTTGATTACAGGAGATACAAACTAAGATTGGGTATTTGGGTTCCCTTGGATTTCGATACAGATTGCACACCGTATAAACTTGCGGTGCATGTTTTGCCGCATGAAGAAGTAAAGAAGATGAATGTTACTTTCAATTGGAGTCTGAAAGATGTGAGGGATACCTTAGAATTGCTAGACAATACATCCCCTGGATATAAGTTCAAAGTGAATGGCATAACAATTGGTAAAAGAGCCGAGCGCTCTTTCTCTTGTACGAGTTGTTTGTCTCCCACAATTGTGAGTTTTGAGCCTTGAGAATGAAAACTTTGAAGGAATTTATCTTAATTGACTGTCCTTAAGATATTTCTTAGTGGGAACTCATAAGCTATCATGAAGCAAGTTGCCTTTTGAATGTATAGAAATAAATGTACATTACATTCGATTTATAAGTGAAAAAGTTCATTACATCATGAGGTACAAAAATGTCATATAAATGTACAAAGCCAAAATAATAAGGCTTGTGTATGCTTATGTTTGCTCTTTTGATTCTTTATCTGCTGCCTTCTCCTTTGTTGGCTTTGTGGCTTCTTTATCGATTTCTTCAAAGATGTTTTTTCTCATAGGGCCTTTCTTTGATTGTTGAAAGAATTTCACCTTTACATGTACTCTCTTTTCTTGGGGTTTAAGAGGGGATGGATCAAATTTCAAAGGAGAAAGCATTGGCATTTCTTTTTTTTAAGACTCTGCAGCAGTGGTCTTTGTGGCTGACTTACCATTACCATTACCATTGCCAATATTGCCTTTGCCCTTTCCCTTGCCCTTGCCCTTGCCATTTCCATTTCCATTTCCATTGCCTTTACCCTTTCCCTTGCCCTTTCCCTTGCTTGTGCCCTTGGCCATTGAAGTTTTGGGAGGAAGAGGTGAGTGAGGATCATATGGTGTGATTGCCTTGTCCAAAATCAGCTCAATGCATCTCTCCCTTATCCACCAAACATACGAATCAGGATAGTCTCTACACTGTAAGAATAAATGTTATAAGTTAGTGAAAAGACATCATGATAAGGGTTACACAAAAATCAAATGAAATTAACTTACATCACTCCTTCTATTTGTAACAACTTTGAATTCACTCTTCTGTAAATATTTGATATAACTCTCCATCCACAAGAATGCACATCGCTTTGCAATGGAACTTCTTGTAGAAGAAACGTATAAGGCTTTTGAGGATCAGCAAGATCCTCGTATGTAGTATTCAAAAATGTAGAAACAAGTCTACCAACACTACAAAAGGAAGCTTTGAAGTTCAAAATATTTTTTGTAAATATAATCAAAGCAAGTAATTTTCTTTCAACATACATTCGTGCTTGGCCATGAACACCGCTGAGAGAGTTCATAAAGATAATTTCTCTAGTAAGATAGTTAATATAGATAAGACTCCAATGCCCTCTGCAAATTCAAAATAGAGGTGAGCAGAAGGGTAAAAGTAAATAAATATAAATTTTTCTCTACAGAAAAGAAAAATACATTTCTACATAAGGGAAAAAGATGTGGTAATTTGTCACACTATCAAAAGTACGAAAGAATGGTGCAATATTAGACCCAGATCTTGCAAATTGTTCCGCTGAAAGAAGTGGATCAACAACATATATGGCTCTACGGATATCGAGAGTGAGAGAGGAGACGAATGCCCTACAGTCAATAGCAAAATCTATTTGAATCGATCAAAATCAATACAAATTACATATAAAATATACTTGAACCTATAAGCCTTACCTTATGCAACAAAAAACAACGGAGTCAGATAGTTGGACATCCCTTTTCTCCAACATGGGCTTGTCCTCGGGAGATATACTAAGGTAATCCTCCTTAGGTTCCGCAGAAACATTCACAACTATTTGCCCATACACTTTACCCATCCTCTCATTGTTGACGAGAGCAAGTGATGCGGCTTTCCTCTTGTAAAATTCGTCTTCAAATTCCAATACCTCCTAAAATATTTCACTTAAGATAGACTCCTGCTGGGTGGCACCCCTTGTAGAGTAAAGGTGAGTTACATCCTCAACCTTTAGCTTTTTCCCTTTCTTGGACAATTTCGGGGGAATGTTAAGGATTTCAAGGGCTTTTTGATCATTGGAAGGCAAGGGCCTCAACACTTTATCGAACCTATACCTGATTCTGTTGATCATGTTGAAATCTTTATTCATAAGGGTAATTCTATGAGCATGCGCAATAGCAATGTAAGCATCGTTCATGAAATCAATAACAAAATCTTCTGTAGCCTCTTGTAGAGCAAGAATTGTTGAGAGTTGCCACTTCTTATTTAGACCAGAGATAGTTGCAATCTGTCAGAGATCTCTTTAACAACTCTTATGAAAGCAGCCTTTGGAATCACGTGCTCTATAGCTCTCTGGGATTTTCTAATCTCACTAAAACACCTCTACATGTAGAAGAACCGGGATTTCCTCTTTTTCTTTTGTGGCTTGGGAGGCTCACTGGCTTCAGCAGAAGTAGGGTCAAGTGCAATTGGGGATGAATCCTTCACAGGGCAAGTCTCACCCTTTGCTTCTTCAACTTCAGGAGAAGAAACATTCTCTGCACTGAAATGCTTTAACTCCATGAAAGATGCTAGGCCAACACCTGGTGTAGGGGGGATCTCTGTGGCAAAATGCTCTGGGGCCTCTGATGGCCCAACCTCAGCAATATTTGAAGAGGGTTCCTCCTCAGATTCATCAAATTGTAACTTCCTTCTACCCCCACTGTCCTTCCTATCCACATAAACTTTTCTTGCAGTTTGCTTTGTCCTTGCCATACAGAGGAGAAAATAGAAGAGCCAGAAAGACAAAAATAATATAGGAATTTTCTCGAAAATCTGACAAGAACGCAGCAGGCACGATACGGTGCGAGAAGGAACAAACGAACAAGACACATGGTCATGTTCGCGCTGTATCGGAGATGAGGATAGCGAGATAGAAAAGCCTGATATGACGCGAGATGGATATTGGGAAGACCACCAAAGGACGCCCTCGCTCCGTATCGGCCCACCGAGGGAAGACAACCGAAATGAGAAAATCGGGAAAGAGGAAAAGGCACACTCGCTCTGAATCGAGGACGGGAACCAATACGACGCAAGAGGATAGTTATGCAGTAGACGCAACACTGGGATCGCTCTGTATCGCACAAGCAAGGTGCGAGAGGTCGAGAAATGTAAAGTGTACACGTAAGCAAAATAATCCCTTATATACCCTCGTCAACCATGCCACGTGTCAAACACGTGTCTCGCATTGATTGTGACATGTGTCTGCCTAACGTCCATATGCCACGTGTCGACTAACGATCGGTCCATGTGTTTGCCACGTGTTTGTCAGCCACATGTCGGCAAACGGCTAGTGCCACGTATCAAAGCCCAATGGCTAGTGCCACGTGGCATTATTGCGCGCCCTGCATAAGGGGGTGTCCCTCATCCGTACGACTTTTTCGGCTTTCTTTGTGGACTTCTCATTCTTCTCCCGATACGGCGCGAGAGCAAGTGTTCCTCTTTTGCGCTTTTGAATATTCACGTCGTTTTGGGCTTACCTATTCTTGTCTTCCTTTGGCGTGGCTCCTAACCCGATACTGCGCGAGGGCGCGTGATCACTGATTCTGGTTCTGCCTTATCGCGTCATTTCGGTTGCGGCCCTTTTCTTTGAGTTGTTCTGGTTTGCATTATCGATACGGCGCGAGTACGAACATTCGTGTCTAGCGTTTGACTCTTATCGCGTCGTATCAAGCAAAAGTTGGAAACATGTCCGAACCTACAGATTTTCTGGGCTCCAAGGTTTTGCCAAGAACTGGGAAAAGGAGAAGGCTTTTAAAAGGCTCAAGGGCTTCAACATGTGATAAGCCTGTGCATTCTGTTTCTTCCCCATGCTCTGCCACTAGTGTCAGAATGCCAAGCACATCTCCAGGGAAGCGAAAGTCGGCAATGAGAGGTCTTGGAGTATCAAAGCTTACTGATGTCACTCCATCAGAGAGGCTTCTTGACTTTATCCTTCAGAATGGCATGGATCTCTCTTTCTATGGAGTTGTTAAGAATGTCTTTAATCCTGATTGGGACCTTGACAGTGTTTTGAAATATTGTAAAAAACACTTTTTGGAGGACTTTTTGGAGTTTGAAAATCTAGCAAGTCCTTCTATTGAAGTTGGTACAAAGGAATATGCCAATGTTCCCATTGGGTCAATAGGAAATGAAAGGCCTATGTTTACTAAGAGGTGAAGTGCCCACTCTTTGGACAGGTTTTATGCAAGAGACATATTGTGCTCCAGTCATTCCAAGAACTACAAGATTATGTCAAAGTCTGTTGCTTTTATTGTTTTCACCCTTGTCAAATATCCTCTAAAAGCTGATGAGCAACAGTTGGAAGGAGCAAAGTCTGCTAGCTTTTGTATGTTAGATGATCTGGTAGATGAAAAGGAAACAGAGGAGGTTGTAGATGCCAATTTTGAGGCTTCTATTGGAGAAGTTGGATGTTGCTCACTTCAAAGTTGAGACCATCATTGAGAAGAGCCAAGGAGATGCAAACCCTGCAACTGATGAGAGTTCTCACCATACTGTTCCTTCTCTACCATCTATACCTTTCAAGGAGAAGGAGTACATTTTACTGTCAGATATTCAAAAACTTTTCAATCTTAGGGAAGATTATTGTCTAGCCATTATTGCAGAGGCTTCTGATGATGCAAATGGAATAGTTGACACAGAGAATGAATCAAAGGAAGAGATACTCAAACTTGATAAAGAAACTGTAGACAATAATTTTATTGATGCTGGTGAGGCCCTCTCTCTTTGTTTTGAAAAGGCAAAAGAAGCTGAGAAAGAGTTGAGTATTACTGATGAGGAGTTCGATCGCATGCAAAGCCAACTTGGGATTTCCAATTTTGAAAGAGAGGAGTCTGAATACGTTAAAGAATTGATTAACACCAATGAGACATCATCATCAATAAATTTATGGAATCCAGTTAAATTGGAGTACGATAAAAACCAAGTGGTAATATAATTTTGAATTTGCTTTTACACATTGGTAGGTTTGAGTTTCACGCTCATTCAGTATGGGTTTTATTTGCAGTTGGAGATTGCTGATTCAGATAACTTCTTGGGACGTGGCAAAGGATCGAGAGCTGGTGGTAGTACATTGAAAGACATTGCACTCAGCCACTACTTGGCTAGGATTGACCTTGATTCCTTTTTAGTACTTCATAGTAGTTTCTCAGAGGATGCAGCATGGACCATACTTTGTATTAAAGCTCTTACAAGGCTTCTAGGTCTCTCAGGAGTACAATATAATGCCCGCAAAGTAATGTGTTTGGAAAAGACTGCAGTAATTAGGAATTTTGGCTACGGTCCAGGTTACTCTGCTTCTAGAGCAGGATACTTTTTGGCGTTCACATCCTATGCCTTGGCTACAAACCGAACTGATGTAAAATCTATAACTGGCTACAAGAGAAGAAAATTTCTACGTTATAGAGGAAAGATTCTTGAGGAGGAAGAGAATGTAAGAGTTTTGGAAAGCTAGCTTTGTATATATTCTTTCTTATATATAAAAGTGCGACTGCTCATGTGTCATTGCCGTCTTTTATCTGCATTCTTTGAAGTTAATATCGAAAAAACCAATTGAATAGCTCCTCCAAAGCATTGCTTTTTGTAACTCCTCCCCCATGCCTTGTGCTTCGAAAATAACTTCTGCGTGCTTGATAGTGGGATTTTTCCATGCCTTGGTTACTATAAGTTGCTAAGGGGCCATGCTCCTCCACAAAGTAAGGCCCATGAATATGAAGAATATGCTGCAATACAAAGTAACACTAATTTTATACCAATTGAAAAACCTGTCAAAATAAACCCATATTAAATAATTGTTACTTTACCAGATAAAAAGTGATATCTTTTTCGCCCCATGCCTCTTTTATCGCATGAACAAGATTTGTGATTGATCTTTTGAACTCTTCCGCATATGTATATGTTGTCTTATGTTGCTTGAGGAGTTTTAGAAAAACATCAAGGTGTATCCAAATCTCCATTCTAAGAAACGCAAGCCTCGACGTGCTTGCAACATTTGTTGTGATCTCACATAGCTCTCTCCAACACTCCCAAGCCGCATTCACCTGCTTTCCTAAATGGTTTCCTAAGAATCGTCTAGCCTTTGAGCCTCCCATAGAGACATCGGCCAAGATATCTCTTGTTTTTCCTGAAAGTATTGGATCCTTTCTCAAGTGAACTTGGCCTCCATGAAATCCCATTTTTGATAGTAATGCCTCACATTTATCAATACACTCATCTGATAAAGATAATGGCTTAATGGAATATGCGTAGTCAAGATGCAACCTGAGAAGCTTATCGATTATTCTAATCTCTGCATGCAAAGTACAAATATGAACATTCTTAAGAGAGATTGAAAGAATGGGATCCCAGATGTCTTCTATGTTTTTAAATTTACTCAAATCTATAGAGTCTCTATTTGGGGCTCTTCTTACTGGTCGCAAACTACTCCAATATTTGGATCCAATACATTCCATGCAATAAATGCAAGGATATTTTGCATTTGCACCATTACATATTCCAAGCATACATTTGATAGTTTTTAAATCAGCACTCATATGCCATTCCACATTAAAATTACCAATCCCATCAACTACCAACATTTCACCTTCACTTTGAGACTTAATGATATTTGGAATACCTGTATGGTTGAACAACCATTTCAACATTTGATGATTTTGAATTGGTACCTGGGCTGCACCAATCCATCAAATCTCCATCTTGGATTGAATCTTATGCAATGGAGCTTGGCCCTCACCATTGCTATGGTCCAATGTCATGTTCATGAGGCAAATGCTAATTCTTTCCATCTTCTGTCCCTTTTGAATCTGTGCTTCATCCAACTTCAAGGAAAACTTTAGAACACCATTACTTTCTTCTACTGTGATTTTATACATGTGAATCATTGCAATTTGCACCTTTTTTAGATCAACCCATATATTGTTAAATGCATTGTAATAAAAAAATACATTTTTTTGTTTTTCATAGGACATAGACCTTTCGATGTGAATGTAATCTCCAAAAACATGTGGAATCTTGTGATTCATGGAAATTCTTGCAGTCGAAACTGTAAGGGCTCGAGGCAATCCAAATATAGTTACCCTATTGCATTTAAGATTTTTAAACCATAATCCAGAGATAGCACGATAACCTTTTCGACTTATACCCACAGTATCACACGTCTCTACAATTTCATTTGCTTTCACCATGCCTTTTAAGTCCTTCACTAACTCTTTGAGAGTTGGACCTCTCAAATCTGGATTTTCGAGTGACTTAAGAATCCTCAAAATATTTTTCTTATTCACGGTTTCCTTCAAAAGTTCAATTCTTTCCTCATTCTCTCGGATATTGATGCCTAATATGTTACAGACATATTTCTTTGTAAGATTTAGTCTCCTTTTCTTTGCTCTCTCACACAAGTTGGTTATATTTTTTAATGGTCTCTTCCTCTCTCTAAATCCTACTGGAGTTTCTCTCAAGCGTGTTATCTTATCCTGCAATGACTTGTTAACATTTTTCAAAACATCAATATGACTTGTCAACTCTAAAATATTTGTTTGTGTAGTTTCTAGTGCTTTTTTCATTTCGTGCATTTGAGCTACATATGTGTAAGATGTAGAGTATAACCTCATACAATAGCCAAGCATCCCATTGTAACCTTCTCCAACATATCTTATATAGTCATGGACATTGAAAAAAGGAGGTGGTTTACCTGTAGAAGGATCCCTGGGATAAATATTTCCGTCCACCCACAAATCTATATGCTTCATTCCTTGTGTTTGCAACCTGTTGGCTTCGATCTCATCTATCAATACTCGATGATGTATACTTCTCCAAGATGTGTAAATCGGATCTAGTTGAACAGTTAGCTTGTATTTATGTGTGCTTGCGCCTGTGTTATTTGAAAAGGTATTGCTAGACATTTTAGCAAATGAACCAAGCAAGAATGTCACAATGATAGGAAGCAAGTGCAACAAAAAGAATGGCAAAAGAGAAAAGTGTGTAGAAAGAAAACGCGGGAGAAAATAAATGCGAATTTCATATAAAAATCTCGAAAATACAAAATCTCTCGAGTTCCAAGACAAAAATGACCGAAAAGGTGACCCCTGACTTGGATTAAAAGATGAGGGCAATTAATGGCCGACCTCTTCAATGAACCAAATATTCTCTCATTAATCACATCTGGACAACCAAATTTAGAGGTTTTATTCTTCCTAAACCTCAACTAATTAGCAACTTAATCACTTTCTTACAAGTGCCATTTTTGAAGCGTTTTTTGGCCCTAATGTGGATGCTGATGAGTAGTAATCATTGGAGAGTCAGAAATTTGATTTGTTTTTGAAGGTTGTAGATCCTGTCTTGCAGGAGAAGCTGACTGATCATTTAGAAGATGCCTCTTCTGAAACAGGACTGAAATCAGATTGGGCTAATGTACGTGAGGTAGTGCATATGTTGGTAAAGAGAGATTGAATGAAATTAAGATGGGATATAGCACCACACCTACTGCTAGTGCTCAGAAGGGAGCTAAAATTGTAGCCAAGGCACCTGTGGCTATGGCAGAAAAACTAGTTATCCCTGTTGGTCTGGCTCTTAAAGGTGATGCTGTGGGGATGAATTAATCAAAGGCATGCATGATTTGAGGCTGAATTTTATTGCAAAGGTAAAAAATTTAGATGAATAGCCCAAAGGTCATATAGGGAAGGATACAAGAGGAGATGCATTTGATGTGACAGTTTACAACATGAAAAGCGAGATTGTACAATCTGCCATGAAAGCAGAAGCAAAAAGGTTAGACTTTTGGAAAGATAGCAAAATACATGCAACAAATTGGTTTTCCAATAAATCCAAATCTTAGAAATGGTGGCAGGCAAAAGGTGTTGGAAGATATGGCTCCAAGGACATCATTTGTTGCCATAGATGCAACCACATATGTGCAGGGAATTGAAAGGACCGATGAAGCTCATAAAGGAGGCATGGCTGAAGCAAAATCTCACATTTAGATACAATCATTAGATTGCATGGAAAAAGACAAAAAAACAAAGTCTGAATTGGTTGAGACAAGTCAGAGTATACGAGGGAGAATAGGATGGAGTGCAACAGTGGATTCATTTTCAGCCTATGCTTATTTGGCTGAGGTTCATAATCAAGAAGCTCTTGTGGAAGAAAAGAGAATAAGAGATGAGGACATTGCTAGTCCTTCCTCTTCAGACCCATCTAAATGCATAACACAAAGTAAAATGGAGTAACCAGAAAGAGGTTGAAAAAGCCATACCTCAGAACATCACGGAGGATGCATCTTAGGATAAGAAACAAGAAGGGAAGAAAAAGGGCAAGCATCCCAGTTACATGTTACAATCGGATCTTGAGACTGCCACAAACCTTAAAAAGGTCTTGGAAGATCGCATACTTGGTAGTAGAGTGGTATTCACACTTGGCAAAGTTCTTGGAATCACAAAGCGTGAATTTCATGATGCAATCATTGATATGCTGAAACAAAAAAGATAGTTTAATGGTGAAGTTTTGCAAGCATTGATGCAGGTTGACAAAGACATAGAGAAACAACTTCAGAGGGAATATGATGATGCATATAATGCTGATTTGGAGTAGGTTGATGTTGAAAATGGGTTAAATGGGAGAGTAGACAACAAGCTTGTGGCTAAAATTGGTCTTATGGGCAACAGTAAGAATAGAGAGAAGGCTATGTATAATGGGGATGTCCATCAACAAGCACATGAAGAAGAAGATGCTCATTTTATTCCAAGCATTCATTATTCACGAATGCATTCGGCTTGTGCTACAACAGAGACAATTGTTAAAGTGAGAGAAAGAGAGACGGCTGGCATAGCTCTCTTGGATCATGGTTCCAAAATCAATGTTTTGGTACGTAGCTTGTATGAGAATGGAGGTTGGCCGATTGATGTAGATCTGGGATGGCGCATGCGGGTAGCAAACAATTTATCAAGGAATATTTATGCGGCTTGTTCGAATGTACCCGTGACTATTGGAGATGTTAGGGATGAATATCATTTTGTTGTGTAGGCCAATTCATGTAGTTATCTAGTGATTTTGGGACAGCCCTATATTTCGAAATCAAGGCTAGAAACAAAAGCCTTGGATGATGGTTCTCACAAAAATTTACATGGAGTAGGATATAAATTTATAGCCAAAACTTTACAAAAGCTGAAAAATTGGTGAGACAAGCTTTCTTTTGCCTATAGAAAGAGCTTGTTTCTTGCAAATGTTGGCAAGGCATGTGAAAGCTTTTGTGTTTTAGCTAGAAAAAATTGGACATATTGATCTGACCATAGTTGCA
Source organism: Lygodium microphyllum (assembly GCF_053477565.2). Lineage (NCBI taxonomy): Eukaryota > Viridiplantae > Streptophyta > Polypodiopsida > Schizaeales > Lygodiaceae > Lygodium > Lygodium microphyllum. Next base: position 79,014,023 of record NC_141149.1, read on the forward strand.
CCTATAGTGATCTTTACAGTACCTCATGTTCCATGGAATTTAAAGCCTATTCCAATACCTCGGGCATATTTGCCTAAGTTGTTGGAGCTTTTGAACGAGAAGATCAGGATGTGGATTTTGGAGCCCTCTTTATCTCCATATTTGAATCGGTGGTTTATTGTTCCAAAGAAGAATGGTTCTTTGAGGTTTATACAGGATTTACAACCAGTCAATAAAGTCACCATAAGGAATGTTGGATCAAGTCCAATAGTGGATGAATTTGCAGAAGCATGTGCAAGCAAGGCAATTTACTCTATGGGAGATTTATATTCAGGATATGATCAGTTCCATCTTGCATTAGAAAGCCATGATATCACTACCATGAAGACACCACTTGGATTCGTTAGGATGTGTATGCTTCCACAGCGATGAGCAACCAATTCAGTGGTGCATATGATGAATGCTATGCATAAAGTTTTGAGGGAATATATACCTCAGTTGACCTTGCCCTTTCTTGATGATGTGTTGATCAAAGGATGTGATATCCATGAGAAGAATGAAGAGTTGAATGAGCAGCGATGCAGAAGATTTGTGGCTGATTATATTGCCGATTATGATAGGATTTTGAGCTGTCTTGAATAAGTGCATTTAACTCTGTCAGGAGAAAAATCAGTTTTTAGAGTGGAGGAAGTATTAGTTGTTGGGCACATGTGTGGACCATATGGAAGAAAGCCCTCACTAGTAAAGATTGATGCCATAATCATGATGCGAGAGACATGTTTGAATGTATCCTAGGTGAGAAGATTTTTGGGTGCATGTGTCTTTTACTTGATATGGATTCCACATTTTCCTCATGTGGCTGAAAGTTTATATCAACTCTTGAGAAAAGGGTAAAAGTTTTGGTGGGAAAAACAACATACGAAGGCAATTCAGAAGTTAAAGGGCTTATTGATTTCAGCCCCAACACTAAAGAAAGAAAATTATGAGAATGGGCAGCCTGTTGTTCTCATCGTGGATACAAGTCCAATTGGCATTGGTTGGGTAGTGGGTTAGGATGATGATGATGGGAATAGGTATGCCATCCGGTTTGGATCAAAGGTCCTCAATGAACGCAGTGGTATTCTCAAGTCAAAAGAGAGCATTGGGGTGTAGTGATAGCCCGTAAGTGTGATAGGGAGTATTTTATGGGAGCTCATGTACTGGTAGAGACAGATTGTCTACCTCTATTGGGCATGATAGTAAATTGCTCAACTCTTGATATTGCCATGTTATGGTGGATTGCATATATAAAGTCACTTAACCCTGATTTTTAGCATATTGCAGGTAGAGAAAACCCTATGGCTGACATGCTTTCATGAGCAAGGTTTGAAGATGAAGAGGAGCTGATGGAAGATGAAGAGGATGATGCGATAGGTGCTGCAAACAACTTTATGACAGCAAATGAGTGTGCAGCTACTGTTACTACATGTACAACTTTTGTAACATGGATTTTAGTAGCAAGAAAAGAACTTACAACCATGGAGAAGAGATGGGCTAGAGAGAAAGCATCATCAGTGTTATGCTTCTGTGAAAACACAATTTTTGGAAGAGTTGTATGAGAATGATTGGCTAAAAATAGGCCAATATCTCAACGTCATGACAAAGAAGGTTGAGTGTCTGAAGCTGAATTCAAAAGGATTAAAAGAAAAGCTTATGGGTTTCTCTTGAAAGATGGATATTTATGGAAGTATGCAAAGAAAAAGAGAGGAGCTCAAATACGTTTATTGGGAGATAGGGCTTCTCAACAACAGGTGATGTAGGAGTTTCATGAAAGCTTATGGGCTCGACATAGAGGAGTTTGGAACATATTTTCCAAGATCAAAGAGAAGTATTTGTGGCAAAAAATGTATAAAGATGTGGAGCATTATGTGGAATCATGCAGTGTCTGTCAGATGTATTCCATGGTAAAGCATAGAGATGGGTTGCAACCAACCTATCCATTGTCTATGCATTACAAATGGGTAGTTGATTTGGTTACCATGCCTACAGGTTTATGGAATATGAGATATCTTGTGCTTGCACAAGAAGACTTGACAAATCAAGTGGAAGGTCGAGCTCTTAGTACAAAAACTACTCTAGTTTGCATGTGCTTATTGGAAGAAGTATTTTGTAGGTATGGTTGTGTTGGTAAAGTGGTTGTAGATAGAGGAGAATTGGATGTAGATGAGGCTCGTGACTTCTTTTCACAATTGGGTATCAAGCTGGCTTTAACTTCAGCCTACAATCTTGAAGCAAATGGAAAAAATGAAAGAGGTCATCATCGTGTCATTAAGGCATTAGCAAAGTCATGCAAGGGCAGGATGAAAGAGTGGCCAAGAATGCTACTTTTTACTTTATGGGCTCATAGGACCACTGATAGTACAGTTACAAGGTATATGCCTACTAAATTAATGTATGAACAACAACCAATTATGCCTATTAAGGAGACTATTGCTACTTGGAGTGTTCTACCATGGAAAGAGGGTTTGAATAGAGAAGATTTGCTAGTCCTACACATTAGACAATTAGAAAGAAGGCCTGAAGACATTGAGATAGCCATGAAAAAGTTGAAGACTGCAAGGATCAAGAACAAGAAGAGGGTTGACAAGCGACACAGACTTCGACCACGAGATATACAAGAAGGGGACTAGGTGTTGGTTTATAATAACAGCTTGGAAAATCAACATAGTGCTAGTCGGAAGATGAAAAAGCAGTGGTTTGGTCCATATGTGGTAAGGTTTGTTTTTGATAATGCTGGTATATGCATTAAATGAGATGGATGGGACAACTCTAAGGATTCTAGTGGCTAGAAAACATATCAAGCTCTTTAAACGTAGGGATTCTTCAACATATGAGTTGAAGGAGTTGGATACTGAGCATGAACATGAGAATATGGAAGAAGAAGAGGTAGAAGATGAAGGCATTGACATGGTAGAGGATATTTCTTCTGACACTATAGATCCATAAGACTTTGGCACATGTCGGAGGATGTGCAGGTTAAGAGGGGGTGGATGTCATATCGTACACGGACATAGTGTGAGAAACTCTAGAGTGCATCATCATTCCGCTTTCTTATTGATCTAGAGAGCCACTGCCATATTAGTCATTAATGTCAGTGTCCATAGTGTGGATAGTTCAAAAACACCACATTTTTGGACAAGTTTAGCCACTTTTTGATATTTAGATATTATGTCTTGTAAATATCCAAAAACTGTAGACAACTTCTAGAATAGGGTGACATGTAAAATAAAGCAAGTGGCTTTCAACCATTTTTGGGAAATTTTATAAAAAAGGAAGGATTGGCAAAATCGTGTGATGTGGGATCGCAATTTTCAGGCAGTGAATAGCACTCTGAATGGGAGAAGAAGAAGGAGTGATCTGGGAGAATTCTGGCAAGGTACCCTTGTATTTTACTCCCTTTTGGAGTGAATGGAATTATCGGATTGGCGGTCTGAGCAGCAAAGAGGAAGCCATTTTTTAATGCACGTTTTTGGTCTAGAAGAGATTTATCTTCTTAGGATGCTGAAATAATTTGACAGACTTCATCTCTCTGAGTATTCTTCTACATCTTCTATTTCTTTAAACCCCTTCTCTTCTGTCTACTCCTCTTCCTGAATCTCCCTTCACCGTGCTGTCTCTTGCCCCCGTGGTAGACTTTCGACCCCGAATGCTCCGACAATGCACACATGTATATATGTATACATACATACATAGAAAGCATGGAAAAAACAAGAAGACGCAAAAGAGAGAGAGAGAGAGAGTGTGTGTGTGTGTATCATTCATACATACATGCGTGCGCACACATACACACACACATACCCTACACTTACACACACATATTAATTATGTATTCATTGTTAACTAGCAATTATTATTATGTAAATTATAAATATATATTAGTATACATAGTAATAAATAATAATAATGATACATACATATGATATAATTATATATTAATTAATAACTATTAATATGTTAATTAAATTTTAGTAAATGATGTATAACATATATGTGTATAATAACACACATATATATATATATATATATATATATATATGTATATATATATATACATACATATATACATATATATATACTTATACATACATACATACATACATACATACATATACATATATATATACATATGCATATATATATATATACATATACATATATATGTATATATACATATATATACGTATATATATGTATATATACGTATATATATGTATATATACGTATATATATGTATATATACGTATATATATGTATATATACGTATATATATGTATATATACATATATATATATATATATATTACACGCAAGAGAGAGAGAGAGAGAGTGTGTGTGTGTGTATCATTCATACATACATGCGTGCACGCACATACACACACACATACCCTACACTTACACGCACATATTAATTATGTATTCATTATTAACTAGTAATTATTATTATGTAAATTATATATAACTTATAATAAATATCTATATATATAATTAATATTTATTTTAAATTATATATATATATTAGTATACATAGTAATAAATAATAATAACGATACATATGATATAATTATATATTAATTAATAACTATTAATATGTTAATTAAATTTTAGTAAATGATGTATAACATATATGTGTATAATAACATATATATATATATATATATATATATATATATATATATATATATATATATATATATATATATATATATATATATACATATACATTTTATTAATGATTAATTGAAAGAGAGAGAGAGAGAGAGAGAGAGAGAGAGAGAGAGAGAGAGAGAGAGAGAGAGAGAGAGAGAGAGAGAGAGAGAGAGAGAGAGAGAGAGAGAGAGAGAGAGAGAGAGAGAGAGAGAGAGAGAGAGAGAGAGAGAGAGAGAGAGAGAGAGAGAGAGAGAGAGAGAAAGAAAGAAAAGAGAGAGAGTTATATTAACGTCTTCTAAAGACCAAAACTGGCCTATGAGACAAACTGTGATACAATTGATGAGGTCCAACTATCCAAAATAAAAGTGCTGAATGAAAAGCTAAAAACTGGAAACTAAAAATATGGTGCTGTGAGTGTGATAAGTGTTGTGTATGTGTATGTGCGTATGTAGCTCTGGTACTCCAGATAATGGCTACAAAAGGGGAACAAATGTCGGTTGTGATAGGGGAACAACTGTCGGCTGTGATAAAGTGGTGCGATGTGTATATGTAACAGATGCAGGGAGATATACTATCCTGGGATGTAGTAGCAGTCGTCGAAGTCGCTAATAGCAGGTGATCCCTCCTGGATGCAGGATGTGGTACATCGGCGGTGGAGAAAGAGCAAACTGGAGGTCTGAGATCCAATGTGTCGAGTGTCGTCGGATCTCAGTCTGCTGTCGATGTAGATCAAGAAGTAATTCTTGATATAGTTTATGGGTTGTCTAATTAATGTGATCTTATTGGCTCAATGTGCAAGATAATATATATGCCATGGTAGGCTCAATGTGAATAAAAATCATCATTAAATGTAATTATCTTTGAGAGACTTTGAGCAATGGTCATAAGGTTTTGTTGAAGATGTAGTTTATGCTTGATCTTGTTAATGCTAGTATTTTCCTCCATATACATTAGTGAGTGCCATATCCCCATATATTACATTTCTATGTATTAAAAATTAAATTAGTCTAAGCTGATAAAGCTTTCAAAGTTCAGATTATGTTTTTTATATCAGCCTCCTATGAACCCTCTTGTCACATCAAATGTGCTTTCAAACCCCATTGCCAAGCACCGAGAGAATACTATCACGAAGCACCAGGAGAATGGAGGCATAGAGCACCTAGTTCTTCATATTGGTAAAATACTTTTACGTAAAAATGGAACCTCTAGATCCATCATTCATCAGCTTGCATTTTTTGAGCTTCAATCTCATAACTAGGTAGTATGTACATCATTTTCATGATCCATGGTTTTTAAAAAAACCTTGAATCGACTTATACTTTCTTCAAAAATAGCATTAAAAAACCAGTTCTCTAAGAAGAATTCCTTCAAAATGAAAGAAGACTGCACATGTTGCATTGAAAGTACAATAATGCTTCGAAAATTCTGTACTACATGTACTAGGACTATAAGTTGCTTTCATAAATATAAGTCAATAAATTAAATTTACACCAATAATATGTCAATAAACCAAATACAATAAACTATTTGAATTTTGATAACAGTTCCCATCAAACTTCTTATGCACCACATAAATATCTAGTGAATCGTACAACCTTGCTTACGGGATTCTAGTGGCCACTTGAAGAAAATTGACTTTTGCTTCATGTTGAACTTGCGAATTATTTTTTTCAAGTCATCATAATCTAGTTGGATTAATATTCTAAGCTTGAAATCATTTACTACATGCTTGATAATGTCTCATTATAAGATTTTTAAAATGAAAATACATTGTCCACAATATTTTACAATCTCAATATGTTAAGGTTGGAAACCCATCAAGTAGAATAGCATCCACAATATATCATAAAGAATAAATATATAGAGCCATAATTGAATAAGATCACTACTCCAATGATAAAGAGTAGCTACATCGTCCATTCCAACATCTTTATCATAATCATCTATGACTTTAATCTATAGTAGATCATTCAAAAAACATTTTTGAGTATGAATCCCAACTAATATAATATGTAATTATTGATTTCTAGGCTCTTAGATTTATTGATATTCAAATTTTTGTTTGTTATTTTTAAGCTTGTTCTAACACTTTTCTTTTTGCTATAGGAGTTGGGAGAATTCAGACTGCTATTGTAAGAATATAAAAAATGATGGTTGTTGCTTCAAGAAATGCGTGAATGCAAATTACTATTCCAGGAGTTGCAAGAATGTATGCTACTATTGTTGTAGAAATCGCAAGACTGTGGTTCCTATAGGTCTTCCTATAAAATTTAGATTCTTAAAGTCCATCATGTAAACTTGATACATTTAGCAAATGTGAAAACTCCTTAATTGTTGAAATCTCTTGCAAACTTGAAAATATACTTTCTAAGTAAAGAATTGAAAACTTTCTTGATACAAAAAATACTCAAAAATTGATCAACATGAATAACATTAACAATCATTGTTGTTGTAATATGAATCGCATAAATATCTATTGTAGATACTTGTGTACTTTCAATTTCTTCAACTCCAATGATAAATTGATTAGAGTCCTCAAACACTTTAGAAATATTGGTCCAAAAAAGAACATCACTAATCTCATCATGATGTATACAAATCCTCAATAATAACATCCTAACTTGGAATATGAGAAAATTCCAATTGAGTGTGTAAATAAACAATTCATTATCCTTGTGCAAAACAACTTTGTCAAGAGGATTAATAACCTTAACATAGTGAGAAACATCATCAAGAGAGTATTAATAACCTTAACATAGTGAGAAACTTGCAAATACGTTTACATTATTTATTTGAGAAACCTCTTATTGCAGTAATGTTTTCTCTTCTTGAAACCGATTAATGACACATAAATCTTCAACATTGCAATTTTTGTTGTATTCCTTTCCTTTTCCAACTCAAAAGAAAACCATTGAATCATCTCAGTCGAAGATTGATTCATAGAATGTGTCATGTGAATCTTCAAGAAACCACATAAATTGATTGATTTATGTAATTCTTGACTTTTAGTACTAATTGATATAGAGGAAATGTAGTACCAATCATGGTATGCTCAAATTTCAGTTCTACATTAATTGTTGCACGTTGACTAGCCTTCTCTAAAACTTCTTCACTCTTTATTTCTTGCTTATTCTACATTTTCTAAACTCATTTATCATGATCCTTAATTTCTTGCATGGAATTACTGATTACTTGCTCCCAACTACTACTTTCTTGCATAGGGTTACCACTTTCCTATAGTAGATTTACAATTTTCTGCAAATATTTGTAGTTTCTTGCATCAGGTTTGTAGTTTCGTGCAACAACTTTGCAATTTTCTATAGTGGAACACTAGTTAATTCTTTTGATTGAGCAATGCAATGACCTAAAATAGTATTTTGCATGTGGGAAACATGTGTATCCTAGATAAATACACCCAAAGATGGCGCATTTTGCACTCTGGGTGATGGCATTTCAAATGGTTGCAAAGCCTCTTCATTGAAACTCAACTTAGTAGTTGTATATTCTTTCTCAAAAGCAATAAGAGAACCAAGAAAATAATTCATAATAACATCTTTATTGAGCTCAATGCTTTCTAGTTTTGAAAAAACAAAAATATTCCATATGCACTTTTCTTACGTTATTGCTAATAATCCTTCTTCCATATTGAGTAAAGATGATTGAAGATTGATTATGATAGTTTAGAAGATACCAAAAAAGAGAAAATAGCTTCAAAATTTCAATGGAAGGTATGTGATATTCCACTCTCCCATTGCTAAGATCCTTTGTTTGATTAGAGTACTTGAGGATCCTTCACTTCTTTGGCTCTTATCCTCTGTTGCTCCCTTTACCTCAATCTTCAGCAAGTCCATGGGCAAATCCCCAATCATCATCCTCATCACTTGAACTTGAATTGGAATCTAAATCCAAAACATATTCATATCTTTCCTTGATCTTTTCAACTGCTATATAAGCAATGTCCCAATATGCTTAGCACTTGAACAAGACCTAAATTTCTTGCCTTCACGATCATCATGCCATTCATAAGCATCATGAATAATATTCTCAAAACAAATAAACTTTCCCCATGCTTTATCCATGTTGGAACTTGAATCCTTCTTTGCTACTATAAACTTCTTATGGAAATGATTGAAGTCATTGCATAAATAAACCATGTAGAAATACTTGCACGAGATGTCTTCTTCACAAGGCTCATAAACATAAGGACAAGTTTTGAGTATGTTCATACTCAAAAGAAACTTTACACCTTTTTGACTTCTTAGTTTTTGCCATTGTACTAACCTCAATGCTTTCTAGTGTTGCAAAAGTAAGTTTATTCCATATGCACTTTTCCCAAAACATACTTGTCAGTGTGGTTCCATGAAAAACCATCCATAGAAATCATGATTATAAAGAAAACTAAAGTATAAACCTTCCAGTACTTGTGAACAACTATGATCTTTATCCTTGTCTACTTCTTTTCAAGTTGCCCAATCAACATCGCATACGTACTTTCCACCATACAATGAGCTTTTTCTTCTCTTCTTTTTAGATATTCCTTCTACATATTATTCTTCATCTTTATGGTTGCAAATGTCGTATTCAATCTTCCACCTCTATGCCTCCAACTTCTTTTTTGCACTAGGTAGGTGCCACCATTCCTTTTGATCTTGCTAATACAAGAGGGAATACTTCAAATTTTGGTGCTTGCTAGAACTTTGTAGGCTCCAAATGAAAATATATTGAAAATTTTCAAATATATATCTTCACATCTACCATTTCTTGGAATCTAGAAAGCAAAGAATTGATACTATAGGAAACACTACTAACAGGGCTTAACAAATAAGAATCTTTCTCATTCAATTCTTGAATAAGATAACTAGAAATCTCAAAACAAACATGATTATTTAGGCTAACCATCAAACCATTCCAACATTGCATTCCTTCCATTGCACCAATCTGGGCTTTTTGTAGAATAAGAAAAAGGTACAACTTCCTCTTCTCCATTATTCCTACAAGGAAAACACACATTAAAAACCCTCTGTGGATAATCTGTCCTCATTTACAAATGAAGATTCTCTAAGCCTTCTCCTTCATTCAATAGTGATTTCTAATATTGATTCCTTACAAATAGCTTTCACTATTCTCTAGATTCACTCCCTCTCAAGGTGACATTTTATGGATAGTGATAGTTCTTTAACGTATAAATAGAAATGTACTCTCAAGCCTTCTCAACTTCAGTTCAACTCAATGCTAGTTGATGACCTCATTTTTCATCTCTATCTTCACTTGACATATTATGGCAGCCATAGCCAACAGCCCCCTACCTGTTTGGAGGACTTCGATCTAGCCAAAGAAGAGGAGATAGCCAACACCTTGAACTAAGAAAACCTTCTCCTACTCAGGGCGTTTTAGGCCAGCACATGGAACATTGACATTGGCCGTCCCCCTGCTTGACATTATGCATTGTCGCTGCCCAGATCTCATTCGTATGATCAGTCTGTCCTCTACACATTACAATCCACCCTGGTGTCATAGGGATTTTTAAACCTATCCCAAAGACCATATCTCTAACAAATGTTGTCTCAAATAGGTGCACATACGATTTGCTACAACCCAAAGATCAGTCGCATGTTTTTGCAAACCCTAATTCCACCATAGCCAGAAACTTTAAAAAGCTTGGCAACCTTGTCTTCTCTCATTGTCATCATCAACAGTGACCTTGAGCACTCTGACATTATCTCTGAAGCCTACTACAAAAGACTAGTCTAAAACAAAGACATGGAAGAAGATGAACAACAAAGCTCTAGGTATTATTACCTAGGGCCTATCCGATGATGTATTACATCATATTTCTGGCATTAGGGATGCAAAGAAGGCATGCAAAGAACTTGACAAAATCTTTGGTACACAAGCAAAGAACTCGAAGGTAAAATTACTTATGCAATTTTATAATTTGGATATAAAAGACAGTTCATTAGCAACTCTTAAAAAGAACATTGATGAAGATGAGGCAATAGCAGTGCTACTTGCCAGTGTTAATCATGAACCGTATGAGAACCTTGTTTCAACACTAAGTAATGTTCCTAGTCTCTCACTCAAAGACATTGAGCACTTACTACTTAATGGTGAAAGAAAATTTAAAAGAAAAGATGTAAAAGAAACCAGCTCAAGGGAAAATCTCTTATACACCAAAGGAGCTACTGGACCCAAAGGAAAAGGTCGATTATTTAACAACGACAACAAAAGTTGGATGACATGCCATTACTATGGTAAGATTGGCCATATTTCCAGGGAATGCTTTCACAAGAAAAGATCACAACAGATGCAAAATGACCACCACCAAAGTCAATTCATGAATGAAGAAGATGCTTCCGCTACAATCAACAACTCTGAAATATTGTTCTAAGGAATTTGTTTCCCATAGTAGGACTTAATGGAAGCTTTAACCTCAATTAATTTTTGGAGAGGGAGCTTTTTTCTTCCTTCAAGCTTTTGTGAAGCTTTCATGGAGTCCATTTGAGAAATCTTTCTCTTCTTCAACCATTCTTGCTTTTCTTCACAAATGGATTGCATAAAGGCTTATAGGGCATCATTCTTATCATAAGAGGCATCATTTTGATGCCACATCATCATGTGAAGTAGAGAAAGAGATCAACAAAATTTTCACTGAATTTCAACACTTCATCTCAGCTCATGTGGATAGCATGTGGAGCTTCATAGCTTCTATGAGACAGAGTTATACTTCAAGTCTAGGATCATGCTTGAATGCTCATTCATTTCAAATAAGTAATTTTTAGCCTTCAATCCTTGTGGTTATACATTTTAGTGATGAATAGAGGCTAAACACCAACTTTTAGCATTTATCAAACTAGTTAAACTACATACTGACCACTTTACAATGATGTTTAGACGCTCAACATCAATAAAGAGTGTGGATTGTTTTTAAGTGGTGATTTAAATATATGAAAGTGCACATTAATAAATGGGAAGATGTGCCAAATAAACAAAATAATATGACATGGAGCAATTGTAAGTGGTGGCAACCCACTCCTTATTGAAAAGCTAGGACTTTTGAGTGCTTCCTTGTTGGAATATTTCTTTGAGCATAAATGAACTAGTTCTTAGAATGTGGAGAGATGAGGATGATGAGTTAGAAGGATAAGGATCTGAGGTGGCAAGTCAATTTTAACCTGATGCAATGTATTTGATATACTCATTTGCCTATATGAAGAGTCATAAGTAATGCAAGATTTGACTAAAAATAAATGGTTCTTTCACCTTTCCTCCTTGATTGTGTCATGTGGTATTAGAGCCATTCAGCTATCCATCACCCACAACACTTCTATTCTTCATCTTCAAGTCTCCTTTGAACATGGAAGACTGCCACCAATAATCACTCTTTCACGCTACATTAAGAAATTTTCATTAGATCCTTTAAGCTACCTTGGATTAAGATGTTTTCCACATTACAATCTACTTTGCCCTCAGGATGATGCTCTTACTATAAGCCAACCATTCCAATGCTTGCAAGCCTTTTGGTTTTTATTAATGCTTTCAATGCTAAGTGCCCCTCCCTAGAATTAGCCATGGCTTTAGGTAAGCTTGCATAGATTGTAGAAATTTTCCTCCAATTGTAGCTGAACAAGTAAGAAAGAGAATAAGTCCCGAATAGCCTTCTCCTCAATTGGAGAGTTATAGATCTAATCAAGGTGACTCCATTAATCAATGGCATTAGCATCAAAATGGTAGCTCATCATAGTCCATGTCCCTCATCATGACCTCAAAATGACATACTCTAGTTCCATATGGTAACACAATGGTTGAAATCACACTTTAGATTAGCATAATCTCCATCGGGTGACATGTCTTCTCCATCAACATAGTAGATTTGGTGTTGCGTCTGTTGCTCATGACTTCCCCCATTGCTTTTTTCCTCAATCTCTTATTTTCTATGGTTGAAATTAACCTTTCCAAACTCCATGTTTACACCTTTCCTACCCGAACCAGTTTAACATAGCCACCATTCACATGGCCTCCTTAAGTTGGTTTATTTTTAGCCTTGCTCACATTGAATGCTACCCAAAATGATCTATGTAACTATTTGAACGCAAGTTCATACTCGAGAATCGTAAAAGCATAAAGAGGTGCTTTCTATGTAGGTTTCCTAATAATCAAAACTCCTTGTAATTCCTAAAAATATCCCCTTTTTTTTAAAGGAGTTAGACATTTCCAAGCATCATCATAAGTTTGCTAAGACTTCTCCATAAAAGCCATTGCCTCAAACTCCAATATTTCCTATGGTATCAAAAAATTCAAGGGTTAGTGAGAGGAGATCTCTTGCTTGAGGGTTTCACTATATGTATATATTCTATATCATGTGCATTCAAGGTCTATGTATAAATATCCTAATCTATGAAATTTCTATGAATGAAATACATTCCTTTTATATTTAATTTGCAAAAAACCTCTTTGTATGGTACCCTTTTGTACATAAAACATGTGAAAATATGCTATTTAAAAAATTCATTGTGTTAAATACACATGATACACAAATATATTGATGAGTGGCATTCGTCCCCTTCCCCCTCCCTTGAGACCTCTTAGAAGTAACATGTACCACCTTGAAGTGGGATAGGAAAACTTGGAAATAGTATTGCATTACCTATGAGTGTTAGGGATCTAGTTGTAAGTTATAGGATACCACTTTCAAATGGTTGGACACCGTGTACAAGTGGTGAAGACAATAGGCCTAAAGCCTTTTTTAAGTAGTAGAAGAGAACATAGCACTTGAAAGTTGTATACACTAGTTTTAAGTGGTAGGAGACCACATGTAAGGTGAGGTAGACAACTTAGAAATGGTAGCTTACCACCTACAAGTGGTAGCTATGAGTTAAAGTTTCATGGGAACGCTTGGAAGCTATAGTGCAACACTTGTAACTTGTAAGGGATAGTTATGGGAACTTGTTATTGTGAGTAATATGGAACTAATTACTAGTGGTAAGAGACGACTTTCAAGTAGTTGGATATGACAAGTTTTATGGGAATGCTTGGGAGCTATAGCACACCACTTGTAAGTAATAGGGGACTAAATATAAGTAGCAGTAGACCATTTGCAATGGTGATCGGGAACTACTTGCAAGTAGTAGGAGACCACTTTTAAGTGGTGGATACCACTTGTGATGTTTAGAGGAGTTCTAAGTAGTAGATGAACACTTTTAGATTGCATTTAAGAAAATATTTACAAGTGGTATAATACTTTGGTAGTGGTATTAAACCTTTACTAAGTGATACTAGATCACTTGAAATTTTTATCCAACATTTTTGTCTATTATTGGACCACTTGTAAAGGGTGCCACATCACTTATGAATGGTAGTGCCTAGCTTTCAAGAAGTAGTGTTGTCTTTTTTTTTTGAAAAGAAGGGAACCCTCTTGTATATGTTGTATGTACTTTGGGTTTTCTATAGATTCTAAGTGGATGTGTGTGCAAAACAAGTAGCTCGTGTTATATGCTTGTGTATGATGTCAAATCGTGCGTTGAGTTGCAATGTCATAAGAGCCAAGGTTCTAGGAAAGGATAATAATCTTTATTTAACAAAGAAATACTATGATAAGACCTTGAGAATACGTGTGTATGAAGGAAGGAAAGGGTTGAATAAGTAGTTACAATTTGTATTTTACAAGGTTGATTGTAGCTATCTATGTGGAGGTTGTGACCCTCAGTGATATACAGGGCATTAAAAAGTCCAAAATGGTTTCAAATTTAGTATCATGAGTGAAGGGGGACCTGTGTTAATTAAGTCTTATTTTCTAGCCTTTGAAAGAAGGCTTATTTGTAAGGAACAAGTTGAATGTCATACCTAGTATAGTCACCTTGATAGGTGGTATAAAAGGGAGAAATTTGTGCATCAATTGGACCTCACGTGATTCACTATATGTATACTCTCTACATCACATTCATTGAAGGCCTATTTATAAATATCCTTATCTATGAATGTTCCATTTAAAAAACATAACCCTTTTCCATTCAATCTATAAGTAACCCCTTTATATGGGACCCTTTTGTATTTAAAAAATATGTAATAATGGTATTTTAAAAATCTCTTATGTTGAACCCACATGATACATACCTATATGTATGACTGACCTCCCTGAGGACTGCATTGAGAATGGAAAAATGAGGTATTGAGGCAGTTGGTGAGACCACAAGGGGGTTGTGATGAGCTTGAGACTTATATGGAGGCCTTGCATAATGAACACCTATTTGAGCTTCAAAGAAGCAATTGATTGCATCAATCATGGTGGATGACTATAAGAAGGCATGGGGATACCAAGTGAAGTGAGAGAGGGGTGACAAGATATTGATAGACCAAATTGGCATGTCTTCTTTTCATTTCCTTTCATTTTCATGAGAAAAAAATATCTTTTGCTTATTATCATAAGGCTTAGCTTAAGCTTTGAATGATGGGACGACCCAAGAGCTCATTCACATGGGAAAATACACCCTTGAAACTCCTAAGCTATCTACCCTTCAAATCTACCACTTGAATCTCAAGGGAATGGATCAAATAAAGATATTGATGAAGATGAACCATTGACTCAAAGACTTGGTGTATCCAAGTCTTGTCACAAGGCATAAAAGCAAGATGTCCCTTTTGGTTTCAATGATATTTGGGATTGCAACTCTTGGTTACTTTCTTGATCATTTTTGAAAGTTGTGACTCATGATGAGGTTGAAGTATTGAAGACTTTTCAATTGATCTCGATGCCCTTATAAATTTGTAAAGAAGAATTTTTATATTATGTGTGGTATGTATGGAGTTATACGAGTGGAGAGCATCCATGTGATAAATAATTCTTTTGATATTTTTATGTTCTATGTGGTATGTGTAGAGTTATGGGTGGAGATAACCCATGTAGTAAACAACCCTTTTGATATTTTGTATCAGTTAGCCACTCCCTTCAAGAGGATTATCTTGTTGTACACCTCCATTGAAATTGTAATACCTTTCCTTCCTAATAGTATCATTGACATTGTACCCCATCTAGAAACTATATAACTTGTATTCTTGCTTATAACATTGTACATGAATTTTTCATTGTCATCCACAGTTGAAGCTATAATCATGCCCTTGTATTAAGGTTATATCAATGCTATTCTCAGATGAGTGGACACTTGTTTTAGAATTTCTAGCTTTGTCTAAAGAGTGTGAGGATTCAAGACAAACTATTAGATGTTGTATATGGTATTGAGGTTGTGGTAGAAGAGGATTTTGCAATTTAAATAGTTTTTATTATATTGCGTCCCTACATTGTAGATGGGTTATCTTGCTCATCTCCCTTGTAAAAAACCATGATGAAAAACCTTGTAATGTGGGACTTAGGTCCCTTATAAAGAAAATTAAATTTATATAGTTAAGTATTTTAGTGGTTGTTTCATCTCTTGTTATAAATTTTCATACATTATTCAAAAACTACAAAATAGGTCAAGTGCCCATTCTATGATATAATAACAAATTGTTAGAAACAAGTAGTTTTAGGTTGCACACTATTTAACACAAGTTACAAATTACAGATTTCATAATTTTGGAGTTTGTTGTTGGTTGCTATTATATGCAACAAGTATTACTGGTGTAGAGGCCTTGATGCATATGATGTAGCAATTCTTAAGCTGCATATATTGTGATATTGTCCATGCATATTTGCTCCCTGAATGAGAAAGAAGACTATTCCTTGATGTATTGCAGTGGTTTCAAAAAGTTCTTAGGGGTTACACCTATAAGAAATTAGCTACATAAGGTGCATTTAAAGGATATTAAGAAATATCCTTTCTTTACATGATATTTAAGGTCATAAAATGGCCTCTTTTACTTTACTAAACTTATGGGGTTTTTTTCAAATTCTAATTTAAAAACCCCTTCTATAAATCTAATCATGTAAATTTTACCAAATACAATACTCTTTCTTTTCAATGCACATGATATCTTACACATTTTAGAAGGTGCATCCCCCTCCCCCCAAGAAGAAGATTAGCCTTTTGATACACTTCTAAAATAATTAAATGTTGTTATGCTATTATATTTATGAGGAAATATTGATGTTGTAATATCATTTTTTAATTATATCCAATGATTTTCATAGCATTTGGAGAGTAATAGATACATGAATCAATGATTATGGCCATAGTCCCTCCTTTTATATATAAAATAAATGATTTGTTCCACCATAGAACACGATGTCCAATAATCAAAATATATAATAAAGAGATTGCCACAATTGAGGGTGTGGAACCCTATGAAAATGTGATACAACCACTTCTAAAACCATCATGTCATGATGATGCTATGAGAAGGGTAATAGTCATAAATGGAACAAGGCTATGAAGTTAAACATAGACTCTTTGGTTAAGAAAGCAACTTGGAAGTTGTTTTGTTGGTGCAAGGAGAAACATGCATTACAGTGCAAATGGATTTATAAGCCAAAATTTCACCATGTGATATATTGGTGAAGTGGAAAAATTGCTATCCAAGGCTTTAAGTTGAAGAAGGCCATAGAACTTCTCACCACTAGACAAGATGACAACTTCTCATGCAGTGCTTGGATTGGTTGCAAAGGAGAACGTAGAGCTAAAGACAATTTTCTTCCATGGGAACTTGGATGAGGATATCTATGTGCAACAACCAAAGGGCTTTGTTGTACAAAGCAAGGAATGCAAGGCTAGCAAGAGCAAGTTAGATATATTGAAGAAATCTCCCGGGTAATGGTCTTATAAGTCATATGCTTTGATAAGGTCTTGAGCCTAGAAGAGGAGCAAGATAGTTTGCTCTCTATACACAAAAATGCTTTTAAAAAGTAATGGTGTCATAAATCGTATGCTTTGACAAGGTATCAAATCTATCAAAAGAAACAAGGTGGTAGAAGAGACAATTGGAAGAGCTAAGTGATAGATAAGACATAAGGTGAGATATAACAGTATACATATGAGAGATATCATACAACTATCATGGAGATTATTTTATTTTTCATATTGTTCACATTCTGTTAATCTCCAAAGGAATATAAAGTTTCTCCTTGTCATCCTCCTCCTCCTTCTTTAATGAAGAATGTAACAATATAATCTTTTTTTCTTCTTTTCTTCAATCATTCAAGAGGACATTCGAGATAGAAAGCAATATAGAAGAAAGAGGAAATTGCAACTAAGACAAAGAAGGTACTTTAATTTCTTCTATTCTTGCTTTTGAGAACATGTAGGCTTTGTTTGTTTATGTATTAATATTTTTCTTGATTTTTATTAAGTGTTTTACTTTTACTATTCTTGTAGTGCTTTCTATAGAGCATTCTATATAAATTACTACTATAGTTTAGGTTTACATTTAGAAGCATGTTTATCAAGTCATTATAGTTTGATTAGCTGCATTGGTAAACACATTAACATAGATTTAAGATCTAACATTTCTCTACGCTTTATGCAAAGCTCTATAGTGCCCTATCATGTTGTAGTGCTCTATGCAAAGAGTTCTACAATAGCATGTTTGATCTTCATGTAACAATCTAGGTTTGCTGGTTAACTACACTAATAAACATGCTTTTCAATATGTCTCTCAACTCTATGTTGTACTAGAATAGGTATTATGTATTTTTTCTTTGTTTATGTAGATTCTATGACATACTTTTAATTTTTAACATTTTCTTTCTTGAATTTCAATCACACCATTATTTCATTTGTTGTATAGATGGAGGTAGGTACATATATATATATATATATATATATATATATCGTAGTTGATGCAATTATTGATTGCACTCGATTTTTTTATATGTTTGGCCATATAGTACAAGCTTGTTCGAGACATGGATGTGTATATAATTATAGAGAGACTCCCATCCTCACTCCATAATATGCTATTTCTAGAGAATGAGCCCCACATACATTAGTGATGCATACATGTTGAGGATGCTTCTTTCCTAGTTTTAGGCTATATTAACCTCTCATTTTCTATAAACCATATTTTTAGAGTGTACTTATATTCTCATCTATTGAGTAAAAACTATTTTGTCAGAGAAACCAAATTTGAATCTAACATGGATGTAACTTGCACCTATTGTGTTAATTTTACAAGCATAGAATTCAAGAAAAGTTTCTTATCATTTTGGTAGTTTTGATTTTTATAATTATATATTTTTTTGATGAAGATAATGTAAATAGTTTAAGAAAAAAAAGGGATTTTGGTAATTTTGATTTTATCATTATACAACTTTTTGATGAAGATGATGTAAATAGTTTAAGAAACAAAAGAAGAAATTTGCTGCTTGCAAAATAACAGCTACATTTCTTCTCCATTTGGAATTACAGTTCTACAACTTGTTCTTTTTGTACCAAAAATTGTCACACTTGCACACATGTGTATTTGTACGTCTATGGACACATTATTTCTTCTTGTACGAAAATTTGTCACATTTATATGCACATGTATTTGCATATCATGCATCTATACATGCATTTAAGTTGTAAACTTAATGCACATATGGACATGAGTCCATTAACACACGTATAGTCATGCATTAAGATGCCCCCTACTTTTTTTCATTTTCTTAAAATGTGATGAGTAAAAATGCTCTAATAATATTTCATGGTGATAGCCTTAGGAATTTTCTAAGCTACTTTCAATAGTGATCCATATGTATAGTCTTTAGAATACCATTGTTAATATCTATGAAGTATTTTCAATCTTATGAATGGTATTTAATGATTTACCAACAAATCTATGCACTTGAATCATGCCAAGATTTTAAAGGTTGCATCATTAACTTGGAAATTGTTCTTTTGGAAGGGAATTATATAACTCTAATCTAAATTCAAATTGTTCTATCTTTGACTAAAAAGCTCACCTATACTTGGGTAATTTTCCAAAATATCATTCTGCAAATCTTGGGTTAAAGTATACTCTAGAATCCATTGAGTGAAATGATTTATTACTTAATTAGGAGTGTTAACTAGGCACATGACAAAGTTTGACTTTAACAAAAACCTCCACTATAATCGAAGACATTATTCAGAAGGGTCACATATATTGTATTCTTGGAAGCATATGGTATCTTGTTTTTTATGCACTTTGTATGCTTCTATGGTTATTGGAAAGAGATTGATAAGATCTGTCCATAGCTAGGTGTGGGAAATCAAGAGGTATATCTATGGTTGTAGTAAAAGTCTAATTCAAACTTGATGGAATTCTTAGGAGCTTGAAAAGTTTGATAAAAGGTGATGTTGTCAATAGTTTGGTAGAATGTAGAAGAAAAATTGTTCCTTGTGAAATAAATGCCATGGACTTTTTAATGAAAATGTGTATATTGATGACTAGCTCTAATAGGAAATATCATGATAGTGATGCCTCAAGGTAGTGAAAATGTGATAGTTCTAATGATGTTCACATTAAATGCAAAGAAAAGGATGTGGAAATGAGTTTCCACAATTTCTATAGCTACGTGCAACCGTGTAGACAAAAATGTTTGGTTTTATTTGTGAAAATGTGGCGCATATATTGTGTGAATATTTGCAAACATAATAAACAACTAAAGTAAGCACGTGCATGAATACAAGTGTACGTGTATGCATTCCTAGGTAGGGCTACGCACTTGTTTAAACCGGATTGGTGATGTGAAGGTTTTGGAGGTGTTCTTGGTCATAGGTCAAAATTTTGGATGTGAAATCATGGACCCCTCGAGCACATCATTAGGAACTCACGAAACAGTCCTTGTCTCCAACAACACAAGACTTAGAAGAGCACGATGCCATGCTAGAAAGAAATCGAGTACATTCTAAGTTGTTATGGTCGTGAGTAAAACACTTGTCACTGGACGACCAAGAACCGGACTTGCCAACGTTCCAGTAAATATGACCGTGACGCCTCATCCTCCCATGACCACTCGCCCTCGCATAACCAGCCGAATGTCTTTCATGCGTGGAGATACGACGGTGGGTGTTCACACAATGTATTAGTAGCCGAATGTCTTTCTTTCATGCGTGGAGATATAACGACTGCGGCTGTTTTCCAATTACTGCGTTCACACAATCAATTGTTAGCCCCGGTTTCATAATCGGCCATCTAGTTCATGTATATATTCATGGCCGCGTGGAAGGAGCGATCTTCACATCTTTGTTTGCAGTAAAGTCGACAGAAAAGAAGCAGTTCCATGATCGATTCTAAAGGGAATTATTAGGTCTCCCTTCGATGCTCAATTAGTCCGTCGACGTTCGGTATTGACTGACGGCCTAAGAATCGACTGATCGCCGGTTTAATTTCGCATCATCCATGTCTGTTTCTCAACCACCCTCATAAATTCTGATGGTAAGAAGCCTCGAGGAATTATTTGCGATTATTTAAAAACATATAATGTGACTCAGTCCACCAAAACCACTACAAAGTGTACTAGCATTCTTTTCGTGTAGAGCAGCAGCATTTGCATGAACGCCTCGTGAGGGAAGCGACCTCTTCCCCACGCATTCTCTCTCTCTCTCTCTCAATTTCTTTCCTCTTTTTATCTCTTTTTTTTTCCTCTCTCTCTTTCTCTATGTTATTCTCTCTCTAACTTTTCTTCTCTTTTCATCTCTTTAAATTTTCATCCTCTATCTCTATCTCATCTCAGACTCTCTCTCTCCCTCTCTCTCTCTCTCTCTCCAAATTTCCATTCTCTCTTTTTCTTTCTCCAAATCTTTTCTTCTCTAAACTTCTCTCAATCTCTCTCTAGAACTTTTTCTTCTCTAATCTATTCTCTCCCCCCTTTCTTTTCCTCTCTCCTCTCTCTCTTTCTCTCTTCCTCTCACTTTCCCCTTTCTCATAATGTTTTTCTCTCTCTCAAAATTTCCTCTCCTCTTTCTCTCACACTCTCTCTAGATTTTAATTTTCTTCCCCCTCTCCCTCTCTACATATTTTTCTTCTCACTCTCAAAGTTACCTTGCAGACAAGGAAAGCAAAGTTGTTGAGTCACTACAAGAGAAAGGCCCTATAGACGCGCACTGTACACGCGAAAAAGCGGGCGCGTTTATAAGCGCGTGTATCAGCGCGTCTATTCACGCTAGTATAAAAAACGCATCTATATATCCGCGCTGATAAACGCGCCTATAGATGCGAAAATAAACGCACATATTTTTCATTTCTCATAAAGTCCCTGAATATGACCAAACCTCTTAACAGCTAGTATTTGTTTGAATAGGGCATGATTGGATGTATATACGACATAATTACACCTGGATCATACGCTAGGACATGATATACATGTATAGGATCATACGGACATGATATACATGTATATACGACATGATATACATGTATAGGGCATATACATGCATAGGACATGATATACATTACCAACTTTACTTCTTTCTGAGTATTACAAATATACATCCAATCATTCAAAGCTAATTATATATATGTGATTTCATGCCCTATATACATCCAATCATGCCCTATACAAATGTGGTTAGATAGGGCATGATGATTGGATATATATATAGATCAAAGGTTGACTTGTGCATTTGCAATATATATATATATATATAAATATAAATATAAATATATATAAAGAGAGAGAGAGAGAGAGAGAGAGAGAGAACTGATCAATACACTCACATGTCTCATTTGTTGTGCACTTAACCTAGCCATGTATGCCAATTCATAGCATGAGTAGATTGATGTAAATCAGTTGGCTTGTGCATGTGCAAGCTATTCCAATCATGTCAAGGTACACTTATAGCTCACATATAATTTTAGATAAGGTGGACCACATGTAGCCAATGTGCACATGTCCTCTTTTCATCATCTTTAGCCAGTGTGTCCACTTGTTGGTGACTAATACCAACAAGCCAACTACAAATCTCTTATCTATGAAATGTATAAGTAAATTAACTTAGTTAATTTGATGAGGCCAAGTTTTCCTTCCATGGACAGTGTGGTTGGCTATATTCTACTTCAAGGTTATAGGAACTTACAGAAGTCAATGGAGCATCCTAAAAATGACGATACTTTAATTACTATATCAAGTCACTTCATGTACATATCTTTGATTGATTGATGGATAATATGCCTTTCTCTATCTCTTTCGTATACACCTTCATTGCATTATCTCTCTCTAGCTAAAAACTATTCGTGCTTTATCCACCTATTGATACTTGCATGCAATTGTAAGTGGGATGGTCTAGTAAGTCACTACATATGTGCCAATTGACTTGCCAATGTGTTATCTCTTATCCTCAAGCTTTGTTATATATGTCACCATATAGGTCAATTGATTCCCTAAATTGTTCCTGCGCGTCTGTAAGCGCGTGTAATAGGTATTATTTTCGCATATACACGCGCAATTACACGCGCTTACAGACGCGCCACGCAGGTATAGAAAAATTTAAAAAAAATTATGGCTTTCTTTTCAAACCTATGCTTTCCTGCGTTTTTTGCGCGTTTTCTGCAGTTCGAGCTCGACATCACTACTCATGTCTATCTATCACTTCATGAAGACAATGAAGCAAGGAAATAAGAATAAAAAGAGGACAGGAGGAAAGAAGAGCCAAAGAGTAAAGAACAAGAGCCAAACAGCAAGGAAGAGAAGAAGATTCAAACAACTTACCAAGGGAAGGGAGAAGGAGTACAAGGAGCTTACAACCTAGCCGCCACCCGTTGGAACAAGCAAAGAAGGTGAGTTCTTCTTCTCTCTCTCAATCTTATTTGCTTTCTCTGTTTGTTTGTCTCTCTCTTCACATGCTGGATCTTGTCATCTATGGAGGTTTTTTTGCACGTTTTTTAAGCAAGTTTAAAAAGAAATGGTCCAACTGTGCGCGTCTGTCAGCGCGTCCAGATGACAGTGCAGACGCAGGTATAGACGCGCTGACAGACGCCCACAGAGACACAGATATAGACGCACACAGAGACGCATGTATAGACACTGCATGTAATATGTTTTATCTGCACAGGGTAATATGATTTTTCTTGTGTAGATGTGGAATCCTGGATCCTCCAGCACCCCATTCAACAAGGAGCAATTCATGGGGGAGATGACCAATTATCTTGGTCGCTCTCCCACTGCATAGGAGTTTTTCAGTGTGATGCCTGGGACATCTATCACATCTTTGCCTACACAGGGATCAACTGAGGTACATGGATCGACCGAAGCACGTGCATCTGCAGAAGCACGTGTATTGAGTGAGGTAGAGGGTAGTGCATGTCGAGAGAGAAGGGAGAGTCATGCGGGAGGACGAGGAGGTCGAGGGCTTTGTGGGGGTTGCCTAGGTGGTGGCTCTCGATCACCCTCACCGAAAAATGAGAGAGGCGAGCCTCCACAAATGTACTACTCTGTCACTGATGTTGGTGGTATCTTGCATGACTTTGAGGGGAGGGAAGTGATAGCCTACTTGAGGAGTGTCGTGCATGCACATATAAAGATTGCATGATTCCCTTCAAGCACCAAAAAAATAGTTCGTGGCAAGAGGTGCTGCGGGCAGTACATAGAAGGTACCCTAATCCCGAGAATTCACGATTCTCAGATGATTGGGGACAGTCAAAGGTGAGAGACACGCTTCATAACAAGAGATCTCACCTTATGACGTGCACCAAGGAGTCATTGTGGAGACAAGAGCAGGGGCGCCCTGGATATAGCCAACCACCCAATTGCCACCGCAAGGAGTGGAAAGAGGCCAAGAAGAGAGCAGCGGGGAAAATGACAGGTCACCAGCATGCAAAGGCGCGACGTATCCAGATGGCAACCATGGGATCGTCGCATTATGGATCGGGTAGCAGGGAGTCATGGGAGACTGAGTTTGTAAGTATTATTTGATTTTTTTTAAAATTAAATTTTGTAATTTGTTTCACTTCATTATGTAGTGTGTTTTAATACGTTGTATGTTCAAATTGTTTTGTAGTATCATATCGTTGGTAGGATGCCTACTCCTATAGAGGTAGGCTACCATCGAGGTCATAACCGGGCGTCCACTTGGCAGCATTTCTACGAGGAGGGACTCGTCACGGAGGAGCAATATAATCGCGCCATGAGGATTCCACTACCAAAAGAGGTATGTTTTATTTTTTACATGAAAAGTATAGATAACTCTAATTTATTGTTTGTAATGGTATTTATATACCTTAATCCTTTGTGTAGGCAAACCCTGATGTAGTTGAGGATAGCGAAGGGGGGACTAGCAGTAGCGGTGGCGACAATGGCATCGGCAGCGGCACAGGCAGCGGTGGTGGTAGCGATGATGATGCCTCTTTTGAGGAGATATAGAGGAGCCCCATGCATGCATGCCTCCCCTTGGCTTGTAATTTTCATTTTTGATATGTATTACTTTCAGCTAGTGCTTGCGACCATGACGTCACAAGCACTAGAACTCATAATGTAAAAACGTTTCATCTATATATATGAAATTTCGTGTTCTACATACATTGTTTTGTTTTCAGTATCCAATCTTCGAAATAATCTTTCTTTGTTTTCCCTAAGCATACAATTTGATGTTGATGGGGGGAAAAAAAACCAGAGATCATGTGGCTTGCAAAGCCACATGCTCTCTGGTTTTTTTTTCATACCTCTATTTTGCGCGCCTATCAGCGCGTCTAAATTGTAGGATAAATGCGCGTCTATTCTCGTCAAAAACTTGCAGAGTAAATGCGTTTTAAGATGCGTAGATACACGCGTGTATAGACGCACAATATGAATATATCCACTTTTTTATAAATATGATTATATATTTATGTAGCGCGTCAATATGCGCGTCTACGTGGGCGTGTAACTCTAACTATATACGCACTTTTAGACGCGATACGGTAGACGGAGAAATAAACGCGGTAATAAACGCACCCGATATTTTTTTTCACAGTTCAAATATTGCGTCTACAAGCGCGTCTATGGAGCCTTTTTGTTGTAGTGAGTGAACTTCACTTCCCTCACTTGTTTCATACACATTGTATTTCACTGTCCTTATCTCTCTCTCTCGATTTGTTTCCCTTTTCCTCTCCCCATATCTTTTTTTCTTCTAAACTTATCTCTCTTCAATGTTTTTCTTTTTCTTTCTTCTATTTTTCTCTTTCCTCACTCTCTCTCTTTAAATTTTCATTTTTCCTCTTCTTCTCTCTCTAAATCATTTTTCTCTCTAAACTTCTCTCTCTCTCTCTCTCTCTCTCTCTCTCTCTCTCTCTCTCTCTCTCTTTCTCTTTGTGTCTCTTTCTCTAGATTTTTTAATCACTTTCTATATATTTTTTTCTCTCTATACAACTTTTTTTATTTCCATCTCTCTAATTTTTTCTATCCCTCTATCTTTTCCCCTCTCTCCCTCTCTCTCCCTCCCTCCCTCTCTCTCTCTCTCTCTCTCTCTCTCTCGCCCCTATTTTCTCTCAATTTTTCTCTTTTCTCTCTCCGTCTCTCTAGATTTTCTTTTCTCTCTCTCTCTCTAATTTTCTATTTTTTCTTCTCTTTCTCTCTCTCTGTCTTTAATTTTTTGTTTTCTTCCTCTATGATTTCTATCATTTCTCTTTAAGTTCTCTCTCTCTCTGTGTATTTTCTTTTCTCTTTATCAAATTTTCTTTTTCCTCTCTCATTTTGTCTCTTCTCTCTTTCCATTTCATTCCCTTCTCTCTCTAAAAAATTTCTTCCCTCCATAAATTTTTTCTTCTCTCTTCATTATCTTTTAAATTTTTCCTCTCTCTCTCTCTCTTTGTTCTCTTTTTCCATTTCATTCTTCTCTCTCAAACCTTTTTCTTCTCTCTCTTCATTATTACTTTTAAAAAAAATCTCTCTTTCTCTCTCTCTCTCTCTCTCTCTCTCTCTCTCTTAGGATGTCAAAAATTATCAAAAAAAGATTTATTTAAAACATGTACAAATTAAAAGTTTAATTTTAAAAAGTCATTTATTTTAAAAATATTTATTTGAAGCTAGCCTACTTACTCACAAATGAGGAATTCTCAATATGCTTTTACATGTTTGGCAAGATGTGAATGGACTCATCTCAAAGAAGCCAAGTTCATAAGGCTATTTTGGAGGGAATTCTTGATGACTAGTGTGCTTTCTTTGGGAGGTTGCAATTATAACTACAAGGTTCAAGTCTTAATGTGTTCTCCTAGTAGGACATTGGCAAATAGTGATAGAAGAAGGTTCACTTTGAATGTTTTGAATCAAGAATTATAGTGTTCTACATCAATCTTGAATATGCTCAATTTGATGGTGGGCAACAAGTGTCTAAAAGGAGGAGGATAATGTCACCCCCTACGGCAAAAAACATTACCACAATCATGTGTTGACTTGGGTGACTATGGGTTGTAAGGTAGCATCCTACTTTTAGGGATATGGGGATACCATGCAAATCGATCATTAGCTAGAAAGACTATCATGATGATCACCATTGTGATCATGATAGGCACTATTTTGGAGGGTGTGATACTAATATGGCAATTTGCACGTCACTATCTTGACATGGCTATGCAAGGGCTATGTAGCTACATATTGGGAAGGGAACAATTTTTTCTAGGGAAGAATATAGAGAATGGTAGCATTTCTTAGGGCTTACATAGAGAGAAGAAAGATATTATCTTAGGAAAAGATACATCAGAGCTATAAGGGAGACAATATCATTGTGAATGCATTTTTTCATCAGGCTTATAAGGCTATTTCTAGATAACCCAAGGGAGAGAATTGAAGATGATGAGGTGAAGAAGAAGATACTATTGTATACTACAAGAGCACATGAGTTGATCAATGCCAAAGGACACAAAGCCAAGTTATTGAGAGAAGAGCTCATGGAGATTAAGAGGAACTACCATTACATAAGAGTCTAAGATCTTGTTTTTTGAAGGTGAAATGATAACTCACAGTATGCAATTAGTGAGTCTCTAGGTTGTGAAAGTTCCTCGATGAGTGTATGCTCATGGAGTCTTTATTTGGTCTTGGTGCATCTGTGTTCATGTCTTTCAAGGATGTTGATAGAAATCATATGCGAGCACCACAACAAAATTAGAGTAGAGATGCAGAGACATGATGCATATTAGTGGTTGCATGTAAAATACTAAGTAAATTCACATGTAAATATGCGGGGCACATGATCAACATAACATTGATTTAAATACTATTTTAAATGCCATATGCAAACTTGCATTTTGTCGATTTTTTCCATGCATAGTTAGATGCGCATCTATTTTAAAATTTGAATGTGCTATTTTGATCTTTCCCTTCTTTGAATGAAAGATGAAAACTCAAACAAACCTTAAAACATAGAAACACAGAGAGAGATACACACACACAAACATAGCTTGAGCTTTGAAGCGGACTTGTAGCAAAGAGAACACTTTTTCTAATGATTGAATCTTACAAGATAAAGACTTTGTTTCTTAATGTGAATCTCTTATCTTATTGTATTGACACAAATATAAGTGAAACTTTGACGATGAGGGTTTGCAAGGTTACTGGTATGGAAACGCGATATTTGTCGTCAGCATCAACATAGGTTTTTTTGCTCGATGGATAAGCATTTTAATATTGTGCATATTGCTGCAAGTACTATTGTGTGTTTTGATGTGGTTTAAATCTCATTTATTTTAATATTAATTGTTAGTTTTTTTATTTTGTGATTTATAAAGCTTATGTAGATTGTGCTTCAGTATTATATTCAATATAACTCCATAGGAACATCCTTTGAACCATAAAAACCCATGAAATTATCATTTTTTTGCTAAATCCCGCATTGCGAATTTTACGGTTTTGATTTTCATTACATGAATTACTAGAAATTATTGATAATTCTATCATTTCAAACATATTCAAACATATTTAAAAAATTTCAATCATTTTCTGTAATAAGAATGAAAGATTCATAAAATTTAATAAAAGACCACTTACTCTATAAACCATGTACAGATTCCATCATGTTTTGAAAATGAGAAGCTGTTGACACTCTTTTATAGCTGTTGATGCCTTCCTTGTGCTTCCTTGTTCCATTCCTTGCATCTCGTTTGCAAATTGATACCCATTCCCCCTCATCCTCTTAGCCCATATGAACAACGATTATGGCAAGAGAGAAAGATTGAAATCTAAACTTTTCATATAGTGTATCAAATCTCTTGATGTTTCTTGCTATATGGAGTGAAGAGTTTAGGAATCTCAGCCCCAAGAGGAGGAGGCATGGTTTGAACAGGCACAAAATATTATTTTTAAATTTAAAAATGGAATGCAAAAAAATGTTGTCCCCTACCTTCCATTCATTAGGTTCTCATGCCTTTTGGCTCTCTTAAGCTTGATTAACATGTAACTTGCAAAAAAGCTAGTTTGATCCCATCGTGTTCACACTGTTTGGAAGTGGTTTTTGGTTAAACAAAGGGGCAAACAACCTCAGATTATGATCCAACTAGACGAACAACTTTCTGGCATGGAAGACTATTACCTTGGTCTTTGTCGCTTGCTTTTAAACCTTTGGATAAGATAGCTCCCTCATAATGCCAAACCTTGTGACCATTAAATGGGGGATCAAACCAATTCCAATTGATGAATAGACATGAGGTGGATTTCCAATGTCGAAATGCACCTACAAAAACATTAGCTCCTCAATCTGTGATCTGCTTATTTTTTGCCAAAATCACCAATTTTTCGGCTCTTTTGGACCGTCTTTCTATTGAGAATAGTGAATGATGCTTGATATGTATGCCCATAGAGGCTGGATGTGTGCCCAAAAGAGGCTTGCCCATAAGTGGCTTTGTATGAGAGATATGACAAAGATGTATACTCTAGGAAGATGTGAAAAAATCCCAAAAGCACAGTGAGGTACAATTGTACTATCCAAAAAGCTATAAAGGCATGTACTTGACACTCATTTCAAAGTAATGATACAATCAATTTGAGTTACTCAAGATTGTGTTTATGAGTCCAAGCTAATCTATCTTGGAACCTAATTCACTTCACTTACAATTTTTCATTCTGATCATGTGTCGTGTGTTTGATTTGTATCCACCATAGCTCATCTAGTTCCAGGTCCGTGATTCTCAACACTTTGCCCTTTAAATTCAGATCTCATAATGACATATCCAAGGCAACATCCATCACGCACAAAGTGAGAATCTCCATGGATAGTCCACAAGCAAGACAATAGCTCTTCTAGCTTAGCATCAAAGAATGATATGTGGATCAATGCAATGTATTTGAGAATAGCCATGGTTATTGATAGTAACTTTGATGTGTTCCAAAGCTACCATGATCGTTGAAATGATGGTATTAATAGCTACAAAGTGGTGTTGATAGTGATAATTACTAGAGATATAATCATATTGATGAATCTGAGCATGATGATCTCAATTATGACACAAAAGAAGAGTGAAACCTTACTTCTCAAGCAACAAATAACAAAATGCGCAAGAAAGAGAACTTAATGTACCGCATCAACTTGCTTGAAAAAGCTTGCAATTTTGAAGAGTTTTCTAAAAATCTTGCCTTAGCTATGTAAGCTTGATGTACTTTTGATTGAAAAAAATATGAGATTTGTCACTTTTGAACTTGGTGACAAAAAAGCAAGAAAGCACAATGAAAAAACAAGAAAGTAGAATGGAAAAGAAACGAAAAAAAAGTCCATTTATATCAATATAACATCGTTAAATTTTAACAAAACCTGACTTTTGGGGGCATTATCCCCAAACCCCTAACGTGGGGGGAGGGGAGGGGAGGGTGACATTTATAAAAAAGGAAGAAAAACAAAAACTTGATAAATTAATTTTGGGCTCCACTACTAAACATTTTATGTATTATAACAAGATTGAGAGAACATATTTAGACTAATTCATGGTAATTTGGTGTACTACAATCAAGTTATTAAAATGGAAGAAAACTTTCAAGGAAACTGGATGTGTTGCATCAAGCTTACTATAATCTTGATATATTTTATCAAGTGGGAAAAATTAAAATGATCCAAAACTAAAGTGAACCTAATAGATTACATCAATCTAGTAAAAAAGGTAATAAGATTTTAGGGAGATTTGATGCATTGCATCAAGTAAGAAAAATAAAAAAGGTGAACTTGATACACAACATCAGCTCAATCAAAATATTAGCTAAAATTTAAGGAGATGTGTTGCATCAACTTGACCAAAAAATTAGCAACGTTTATAAGAAAATTAATACATTGCATCAACTTGCCGAAAAATTTGCAAATTTTTTTGCCAAGTTGATGCACTACATCAACTTGGCTAGAAAATGAGCAAACTCTTTGATGAACTTAATGAAATGTATCAAGGAAGATAAAAAATGATATAGATATCAAGTGAAATTGATGCACTACATCAAATCATCCAAAATATTAGCTAGAACTTGAGGAAAGTTGATATACTACATCAACTTAG
Organism: Lygodium microphyllum; assembly: GCF_053477565.2. NCBI lineage: Eukaryota > Viridiplantae > Streptophyta > Polypodiopsida > Schizaeales > Lygodiaceae > Lygodium > Lygodium microphyllum. The sequence goes on from NC_141149.1 coordinate 79,045,015, forward strand.
TAAAAAATTTAATGAACTTTCTAAGCAACTTGATGCATTGTTTGACCTTAAAAATAATTTAATAATGATTTTTTGAAACTTGTTGCAGTATACCAATTAAGACCCAAGTCTAATACAAAGGGTGGATAAAATTGATATACTACACTAAATCAAATGAAAATTTAGGAAAAAATCAAGGCAACTCAATGCATTGCATGAAGTTAGCCACAACATTTAAAAAAATTCCAAGGAAACTTGATGTAATGCATCAACTAGAAACAAAACTTGGTACAATATTTGTGTGAGATTGATGCATTATACACTAATCTATTAACATAGAATTTAAAAACCTTTTTGCACTAAATTTAGTGAAACTAGATATTATAACATATCTCTACTCAAACTTGATGGATTGTATCAAATTGGAGGAGATATTGACAAAAATTCAATATAATCCATGAAGTTGTCTTTAAGAAGTTAGAAGTTTCTTAAAACATTGATCTAGTATATAAAGATCTCTATACTCGTAGGAAAATTTCTTTCGTGAGTGATCAAACATGTTTATTATATTCACTCTAACTTGATATATTGCATCAAGTTTACCTACTTTTTTTAATTATTAATCTTAATCAAGTCATGACCTAAATAGAGAGACTATACAATTTATCATTTCAATAAAAGAAATATTTTTGGAATCTTTAAACACTAGCCAAAAATCACTTACATTGGCACTTTCAATTGTTGTTACAAGGTTATTCTACCAGATTTGTGTGGGTTAGTCTTGTTCCTTCTACAATGCTCATCTGCTCTAGCTTGTTGATCTCTTACTTGAAAATCGGAGGAATGAGGTGTGCATCCCTTCTTATAAACAAAAATTTCCCAACTTAGCAAGTCATTAACCCTAGGGCATCTTTACATTGAGTCCTATGCTAGACCTAACCCTTACCTCAACTACTCTCCTCATAAAAAACCATCGGGTCTATTATTCCACTTTGCTATTGTTAGTAAGTTATAGTATTATCCTCAAGTATTTCCTCTAATTCTCTTGCTTGAATCTACTATGTATCTTTTCTCTTGTATGAATGGAGACTTTGTCCTTTGATTCCTATGATGGATCTAATGGTCTATCTTTTGAATCCTTCAACATGGAGATCCTATTAAGTGCATGCACCCCAACCTAGACTATAAAGAAAATCGATTTGGATATTATCAAAGAGCAATATCCATTGTCCTTTGATTCATTTGTGATGCCAAGAGGCATATTCCATGGTGGATTCTGTGAGGTTTTGCGGTGGATTCCGTAAAATTTTATTATTATTACTGGGGATCATACACAAAGTGGATTCTTTGTGTGAGAAGTCGATGGGGATGCCTATCCTTTTTGGGCATTTTGTTAATTTTATGTGTACATGGGTGATTCCATAGCAGGTGATTCCGCAAAATACATATTTAAATTAATAAACGTTTATGAGTTTAGAGTGCGCACTCGTAATAAACTAAGGTTAGGATTGATTTCTAACTAATTTATTTTTATAGCTGAAGACTGCTAGGTATTCACTTTTGTCGGTTTAATTGTATTATTTTTCTAACAATTATAAATGCTTCAGTTGATGTGTAGAGCGAGTAGCGGTGGTATTGGGAAGCATTGGAGGATAGCGTGTATTCAAATTATCATCAAGTTTTGATGGGCGCGTATCTTAGGCATGGCGCCTATATTTTGTCGGGCTTATTTATTAAAGCGCTTGATATGTATTTATTATTTTTGTATGCGCATGGGCGTACGATTTAAATACTTGTATTAGACATTGTATTTGGGTATCACCTGACTTCTTGGGCACCCAATAGCTTTAATTCTTTAGTGGCACAAAAGCAAACTCAAAAGCAAAAGCATGCTATTTTGTAAATTGGGCTATTATTTGAGCTTGAAGATGAATAATATATTAAATACATGCTTTGTGGAGCGCTCACACAAGGCATGGGGGGAGGTTGTACCCAATTGGTCTCTTGTTCATGTCGTGCAAGCTTTCTTCATTGGTTTTTGTGTAAAAAGTAGAGTTCTTTTGTTCTTTGGGACCTTGTGACGCTCACTAGGTGCGCATATGACATCCGATCTGTGCATCAGTGGTATCAGAGCGAAGCTGAGATCGAGAGCTTCCAATCGCTTACCATCTCATGCGAAGGCAGAGCTCCTAGAACGATTGAGCTCTACAGTCCTCGTTGTCGTATTGCTGCGCATTCGAGGTGTGTAAGTCACCCAAAAGTTGTGCATGGGATTTGGTACTTTGTACATATTTAGTTGTTGTGATTACATTTATTTTCTGCGTATGAGTATAGTGGCGAGTATGAAGGGTTGCTTTAGGCAGGATCAAGGAGACAAGACATTACAATTATTCAAACAAATGCATGAGGAGGGTATCTCTTTGGATAGTATCACAATTGTCTGCACCTTAAAAGCTTGTGGCATGGCTGGAGCTATAAACAAGGACTAAGGAATACATGCTGAGATTGATAAGATAGGGCTATTGAAGACAAATGTGGATGTGGGTATTGCATTAATTGATATGTATGTTAAAAGTGGTTGGCTGGCAGAGGCACAAGCAGTGTTTGAAATGTTTCCTTATCGAGATCTAGACACATGGAATGTCCTAATCACAGGATATGCTCAACTTTTGAAAGGCCACGTTATAATTCTATAGTGATCTTTTGCTTCATCATGTCATGTGATGACATAGATTTTCTGAGTCAAGTATCATATCTATGCTGCGAGAATAACTATGAAAACCTTTCCCATGAAGCTTGGAATGTGGTTAACTTGGAAAAGGGAATCACAAACAAGGCGGATCTCTTTAATTAGGAAATAGAGCTACGAAGGCTAAGGAGGAGTTTTTGAAAGGCTAAAGAAGGAGGGAAAAGGAGAGCCGTGCTTTGAGGGGAAAAGAGACTAATTTGGGGAATGTTGGAAAAAGCAAAGATGCACGGAGGGCTATTTTTGAAATGGAGAGCTATTTTTGAAATAGGTGGCTTTTTGGGGGAAAAGGGCAGAATTCGAATGGAGGACGAAACGCTGTCATGAGGGACGGGATTGTGTCTGCAAGGAAACCAGAGTTCTGAAAAATGTCACATCCTTTGTATGAGAGAGCCGATGGGAGTTTTTGAATACACTCTTCTCTATTTCAGAGGCGGTCATGTTCATGCAGATGGTTGAGAGATTCGATGAAGGTGTTCTTTCTTCGAATCATGCTCCATTGACCTACAGTGGACTCTATAAGGTGGTTGCAAAAGCACTGTTTAAAGCTCATGTTGAAGGGCAATTGAAGAAGGAGATTATCATTGAACCGGAGCGGTTTGTCGAGCTTGATCCAGAGTTACCCTTGGCACTCCTCGATCAGAAAGAAGCAGGGATGACACAGACGAGGGGGCTATGACGATTACTGGGCGAAAGCAGAGGGGACCCTGCTCCTGGAAGTGTGCCTCAAATTCCATATCTGCTATCCATGGAAGCTAAGCTAATAACCATCAGGCATGGTGACATCGTCATAATTGGCGGTTGCCTGATCGTCTTCTCAGACGTTCTATTTTTGCGACAGGACTGCCTGCAGAATTCGGGTGAGAGTTACGCATGGCCAACAGTTATTGCTTGTTTTCAATTTGGGGCTGAGGATGAGGGTCACTGGAAGCCCCTCGACGATGACCAGGCATGGCCGCACACGGTGGAAGACCGAATGTGGAACCTGGTGGCTAGTAAGCTGGCATTCGATAACCAAATGCGCACTAAAATTGACAGAGAGGTTACGGGCAACGAAGTGAGGAGGGGCCTTTCTGACATGCAACCCAAGATCGCTCGAGGACAGAACAAGCTGAAGTCTGATGCGGATAAAGACGAGCTCGTGTTCAAGCTTATGAGCATGGACTTGAAACTCAATGGAGCTGTGCAGAGAACCAAAGGAGGATCAAATACGGGAAAAGTTGTCATAAAACGATTGGATGAATCAAGATAGAATCTCCTTACAGTGACAATGCAGAAAAGTTCGTCCAAGTTCCTTTGCTGGGGCTCTTCAGCAATCGAAGGCAAATTGACCTTTGAAGATTCAGCAGAAGATTCCGTTTGAAAATCGTAGATGCTTAAAATGTCCAGAGAATCCACTTCGAAATCATCACCTTCAATCCGTTCAATGTCTTTGTATCTCAGGCAGAGGTAAAACCAGGTTGTGTACCGAGGCAGAGCACTTGGATTGTGCTGGAATCTCGCGGTTTAATTTAAGCAGATGATGTTCAGAGAGCTTTACCATTGATATTGGAAGTCCAAGCTATGGAACTCTTCCTATCTTTGCATTAGAGGGTGCCACTAGACACAATGTACCCAGCCTCCAAGCAGGATCAATGTTGTACATGCGAGTTGGGAATGCTAACTATGACATGCCACTTGAGCTTCATGCATTGATGCCACTGGAAATTCAACAGGCTTTGGACAGTTGAAGAATGGTTTGTTTATAATTGTTCAACAGGACTTGTTTGAGTGCTGCTGAGCAGGCCCACCTGTCCTGTACTTGATGCACTCAGCAAAAGCTTGTCTTTTGAAATTGCTCAAGTGATGGTGCAAAAATTGCTACAAAGGATACAATGATTTTAGCCTATTGGAATGCTCGTGTTGCTGAAGATCCTCCAGTTTCCTCGTGATCAAATATCCCAAAGGTTCTGTTTAGGCTGAAATTTCAGTAACCCTGATCTCATTCTCAGTAAACCTCTCGACAGAATTTTCATCTTCAAACATGGCATGCTACAGCTGAACGACCACAAGCAAGTCTTTACTTGATGCTGTTCTTGTTGAAATACAAAAACTGTTCATGACAGCTTATCAAGAACATGAATTTGCTCAGTTTCTTTGTTGTAACTCTATGATTATGACAAGGAATATAGTGATCATTGACTTCCAATATTTGAATTCTTCTTGTTAGCCTCATTTCTTGCTATATCTTGAACCCCGTGTTCTGCAGCTCTCGCACAATCTCTTTGACATCGTCTCGTGGCAAACGGTCGATACCAGCGTGTTCCTGGCAGTCATGAACCCCCTTCTGTACCCTCTCATCGCGAGAGACCAGCCTCTATAGGCAAAGGACCAGCGACAAAGCTTCTTCATCAAGTCGTGGATACATATAAGAAATTTTACTCATAATCTTTCAAGCTTAAGTAAAAAGCTTATTAAGCTTTATAAGAAGCTTATAAAAAGCTTCTTCAATCGAATTATTCTGCCTGCGGCGAGAGTATGTACTGGCTGTCATCGATTCCGCCGAACAGCTCCTGAGGTCCTCAAAAATTACGTCTTAGTTAGTAAGACTTAAAACTCTTAGTTCTCTAAGCTTCTCAAGTCCCCAAAGTCACTTAAGTCTTCTACAACAACTATTATAGCGGCCGTTCACACTGTATGTAAGCTGAACTAGTTTTGGAGCTTTGAGAAGTCCCTGTTCACACTTGCAGTCTTGCTGAACTAGTTTCAGCAAAAATAGAAGTTCACATGCAGACTATATGCAGTTTATATGCAATACTATTCTCTTGGAAGACGGTTGTGATAACGAATTTCACAATCGTAAAGGAGAAAGACTACAAAAGCCAAACAAAATATACAAAGCCTTGTAAACCCGCCTTTGAGCTACGCTCATCCTGCTAATAAGATTTCGAGAGTGTGAGGTCTTTTGGAATTTTGCAGGATGACTGAACAAAGCATGGACGATCTTATGGGGCTAAAGGTGATCTACTCGAACCAACAATGGAGCAAAAGTTGGATTTGATTATGATGTAGCTTGAAGAATAATGAAGAGCACGACAAGCTTTACAAGCTCAATTGGCCAATCTACAACGATCTACCACCGACCAAGATGGATCGCAACCTGAAGATCTTATACGACGTACCATTGATGCAACACTTGAAGACCAATCCATTCGCAAAGAAACAAAGATAAGCAAAAGAAACTTCAAATTTCATACTTTCAATGGATCACGCGATGGAAAGACTGTTCTTTCTTTTATTAGTCAATTTGATGATTACTTCCATGAAGAAACATATGCTGAGAAGGACAAAATTAAATGTGTCACTAACCATTTAGTTGACCGAGCATCTTTATGGTGGACTGTGGTCCACAAGAGCATTGATTGTCCCACTGCCTGGAAGACTTTCCAAAAGAGATTTTTGCAGAATTTCCTTCCTCCTCAATTCCATGAAAAAACCATCAAGCAATGGGATCTTCTACAACAAAGAGATCGCGAACCTATTTTCCAATATACTGAACGTTTCTGGAATGCCCTATTGCAACTATGAATGCTCGAAGATGTACGTGAAGCAACTCATAAACCCAAGTTTATGTCTGGCCTACTTGGACATTTCTATGCGGAAGTCAATATGTTCAAGCCAACAACCCTTGAAGATGCAATTTCCTTGGGCCATGACATTGAAGACAAAATTCACGGACGAGACAAGTGATCACAACAATTCCCAACTAATGGTAACTTTGGTTCCAAACAATTCAATTCAAATTTTTTGAAGATTCAATCAAAATCGTTTTCTTTCATCTTCATTCCGTAAATCTTGGACACGACCACCTATCTTGCCATCAAACACCAATCCAAACCCTAAGCCATCTCCACAGTCAAATCCCAACATTCCTAAACTTCTTGCCATTACCAATAATATACCCAAAGCAAAACCCATAGTTTGTTATAAATGCCATCAACCTGGACATCTAGCAGCCAACTGTCAAACCAAAAAGCCTTCTGTCCATATCAATTATCTGGGAGCAATAAAAGATGAAGAACGTGAAGAAATGCCGGACTTTACGGAAGATGATGATGACACTGGTACTACTTCTGATACTTTGCCAGGTATGCCAACTCCCCATTCTTTATTGACAATGAAATGTTTTGTGCATGGTAAAGAAAAGACTATTTTACATGATGATGGGAGCAAACATTACTTTATTTCTGCAAAATTAGTCAAATAATTGAATTTACAAACTGTTTCTACACATTATCGCATCAAGGCTGCATTCCTAGGTACGAGATATAATGGAACACAAGAGGTGCATAATTTAGGAATTAAAATTGGTGAATATACTGAACGAAGAAAATCTCCTAGTTGTACCTTTGCATTCTAGTGACATTATCTTAGGAATGCCTTGGTATCATCAATACAATCCTGATATAGATTATTCTACGCATTCAATTAAAATTTATTTTCAAGGAAAACAAATCACACTGCATGATATGCACGCTTCCAATAATTTTCCACTGCTTACTCATACTCAGGCTAAACGTGCATTACGTAAAAGTAGCAAATACTATTTAATATGGGTAAATGAAATTCAGGGTAAAGAAAAACAGATGCATCCTAGACATACACAATTTCTTGCCCAATTTCAAGATTGTTTTGCTGCTGATTTACCACCTGGATTAGCACCTTCATGTCCTGAAGATCATAAGTGGTGCAAAGATCGGTCGCCATATGTGCGCGTAGTGTCAGAAGGTTCCCAAGAATAAAAGAACTCTACTTTTTTTACACAAAAACCAATGAAGAAAGCTTGCATGACATGAACAAGAGACCAATTGGGTGCAATCTCCTGCCATGCCTTGTGTGAGCGCTCCACAAAGCATGTATTTAATATATTATTCATCTTCAAGCTCAAATAATAGCCCAAATTACAAAATAGCACGCTTTAGCTTTTGAGTTTCCTTTTGTGCCAATAAATAATTAAAGCTAATGGGCGCCCAAGAAGTCAGGCGGTACCCAAATACAATGTCCAATACAAGTATTTAAATCGTACGCCCATGCGCATACAAAAATAATAAATAAATATCAAGTGCTTTAATAAATAAGCGCGACAAAATATAGGCACCATGCCTTAGATACACGCCCATAAAAAATTGATGATAATTTGAATACACGCTATCCTCCAATGCTTCCCAATGCCACCGTTGCTTGCTCTACACATCAACTGAAGCATTCACAATTGTTAGAAAAATAATACAATTAAACCGACAAAAGTGAATACCTAGCAGTCTTCAGCTACATAAATAAATTGGTTAGAAATCAATCCTAACCTTAATTTATTACGAGTGCGCACTTTAAACTCATAAATGTTTGTTAATTTAAATATGTATTTTGCGGAATCACCCGCTATGGAATCACCCATGTATAGATAAAATTAACAAAACGCCCGAAAAAGATAGGCGTCCCCATCGACTTCTCGCACAAAGAATCCACTTTGTGTATGAGCCCCGGTAATAATAATAAAATTTTACGGAATCCACCGTGACATGGAATCCACCGTGGAATATGCCTCCTGGCATCATGCCCCTGGGGTGGGATAGCAATTGTCCTCAATTGCTATTAGCTCAATGTGGAGCTAACAGTGTGGGGAAAGCATTTAAGTCTCTAGCGTGCATCCATTGGGCCTCTTCAACAGGATGATTTTTAAACTTTGAACAAATATCTAGAATATCTACGGCCAGTTCTAGTGGTCATAAAGTCAGTATCTATAATAGTTTCAGGCTTAAGGTTTTTAGTTTCATCATCTAGTAAAGGAGGGTTTTCATAGACAGGGTGTATAAGTAGTTGGCCTCTAAAAGGTCGTAATAAACTAATATGGAAGGTATTGTGGATTTTCCAATGTTGTGGTAGTTCTAGTTTAAATGCATTGTCATTGATTTTGTATATGATCTGGAATGGTCCATAAAATCTAGGTGCTAATTTGACAACATGATGTTTATCTACACTTTGTAATCTTCGTTTTCTATTCATAACCAAACATAATCATCAACTTTAAAATTCATAGCCTGTCTTTTCTTATTTGCTTGTTTTGTGTATGATTGCTGGGCTTTGGCAATTATATTTTTAACTTCATAAAAAATAGTGGCATGCATATTAACAATATCATCAATAGTTTGAATTTTGTTTGCTAATGATGCAACAGGTGTAGGCAATCGATATCCATAAATAACTTCAAATGGTGCTTTCTTTGTAGCTAAATGTGGTGTGTTATTATATGCAAACTGAAGTAAATGTAGATGTGTATCCCATGTGTGTGGTTTTGAAATGGTGTAAGCACGCAAAAGATCTAAAATAGTACTGTTAGTAGCTTCTGTTTGACCGTTTGTTTCAGGATGAAATGCAGATGAAAAATCAATCTTTGTTCCTAAGTTAGCAAACAAAGTAATCCAAAAATTATTACAAAATCTAGAATTATGATCAGAAATAATAACTTTTGGTAAACCATGGTTAGTCAAAATAGTTTTCAAAAACAATTGAGCAGCTTGAGATGCAGTTAAAGTTTTCTTGCATGGAATAAAATATGCTTGTTTGCTAAACCTGTCTACAACAGTCCAAATCATATCATGGTTAGCTTTAGTGTTAGGTAAACGAGTGATAAAATCCATTGAAATCTGTTCCCATGGTCATGATGAAATAGATAATGGAATTAGTAAACCATATTGTTTACCATGGTGTCTTTTAACGCGTTGACAAATTAAGCATTTAGATACAAAGTTAGATACATCAGTGTCCATATGTGGTCAATAAAAATCTTCAATCAATGTACGCAAAGTAGATATAATTCCTCTATGACCTTGATATGGAGGACAATGAATTTCATGCAAAACAAATGATCGAAATGGAACTGTCACACATAATCTTTTTTCATAAAACATGAATCCATTATTGTAAGACAGTGAATCAATAGGAATTTAATTATTTGCAACTAGTTTATTCCAATCAACTTGAAAAGTAGGATCCTGATAATAAGTATCTTTCATAGGGATAAGGGAATCAAATGATATCACAGAAATATTATGAATTGTTGGTCTTCTACTCAAAGCATCAGCTACAACATTCTATTTTCCTGGTTGATATTGTATAAGGGGATGAAAACTTTGAATGAAAGCGGCCCATTTAATGTGTCGGTCAGATATTTGTGGTTGACTAAGAAGATGTCTAGTACTTTGTTGGTCAGTTTTGATCATAAATTCAGATCCCATTAAATAATGTTTCCATTGACATAAGGCTTGTACTATAGCTAGCAATTCTTTATCATAGGTAGAATATTTAAGTTCAGATGGTTTGAGTTTACAGCCAGAGTAGGCTATGGAATGATTATCTTGCATAAGGACTGCTCCTATTCCGGATCCACTAACGTCAGTAACTACTATTGAAGTCAGGTAATTGTAATACAGGAGCATGAGTTAAAGCATGTTTCAATAAATCAAAGGATTATTGTTGATTGTCAGACCAGTTATACACAATACCCTTCTTTAAAAGTTTTGTCAAAGGTAATGCAAGTAATGAGAAATTCCTCACAAATTTTCTGTAAAAACTAGCAAGACCTAGAAAAGAACGTAATTCATGCACATTTTTGGGTATAGGCCAATTTAAAATTGCTTCTATCTTTTTAGGGTCAACTTTAATTCCTTCTGATGAAATAATATGTCCTAGATATTCAATTTCTGTTTGGAAGAATTGACTCTTTTTCGGATTAGCATATAATTGATTGTCTTTTAACAACTTAAAAACTAAAGACAAATGTTCATAATGCTCATTATCATTTTTATTGAATACTAATATGTCATCAAAGAAAACTATCATACAATGTTGATGTTTCCAGAATATGCGATTCATCATACGACTAAATGTGGCTAGTGCATTAGTTAAACCAAAAGGCATAACTAGAAATTCATAGTGTCCAAATTGTGTTCTAAATGCAGTTTTGAATATATCAGATTTATCCAATCTTACTTGATAATATCCAGATTTAAGATCTATCTTACTGAATATGGCAGATCCTTGTAGCTTATCCATAAGATCATCTACCCTAGGAATCGGATATCTATTCTTAATAGTAATTTTATTTAGGGCACGATAATCAATGCACATGCGATAAGTATTATTATTCTTCTTCACTAATAAGACAGGTGCACCAAATGGAGAACTACTAGGTCTAATTAATCCTCTATTAAGTAATTCTTCTATTTGATTTTGAATTTCTTTCTATTCAATTTGGTTATGTCTATATGGTGCTTTACATGGTGGTTGTGTACCAGGAATTAAATCTATTTTGTGATCTTCAGGACGTGAAGGTGGTAATCTAGGTGGTAAATCAGCGTGTATGCCTAGGATGCATCTGTTTTTATTTAGCTTGAATTTCATTTACCCATATTAAATAAGATTTGCTACTTTTACGTAATGCACGTTTAGCCTGAGTATGAGTAAGCAGTGGAAAATTATTAGAAGCGTGCATGCCATGCAATGTGATTTGTTTTCCTTGAAAATAAATTTTAATTGAATGTGTAGAATAATCTATATCAGGATTATATTGATGACACCAAGGCATTCCTAAGATAATGTCACTAGACTGCAAAGGTACAACTAAGAAATTTCTTCGTTTAGTATATTCACCAATTTTAATTTCTAAATTATGCACCTCTTGTGTTCCATTATATCTTGTGCCTAGGAATGCAGCTTTGATGGGATAATGTGTAGAAACAGTTTGTAAAATCAATTCTTTGACTAATTTTGCAGAAATAAAGTCATGTGTACTCCCATCATCATGTAAAATAATCTTTTCTTTACCATGCACAAAACATTTCATTGTTAACAAAGAATGGGGAGTTGGCATACCTAGCAAAGTATCCGAAGTAGTACCAATGGCGTCATCATCTTTTGTAAAGTCCAACATTTGCTCACGTTCTTCTTCTTCTATGGCTCCCAGATAATTGATATGGACAGATGGCTTTTTGGATAGACAATTGGCTGCTAGATGTCCAAGTTGATGGCATTTGTAACAAACTATGGGTTTTGCTTTAGATACATTATTGGTAATGGCAGGAAGTTTAGGAATATTGGGATTTGACTGTGAGGATGGCTTAGGGTTTGGATTGGTGTTTGATGGAAAGGCAGGTGGTCATGTCCAAGATTTACGGAATGAAGATGGAAGAAAACGACTTTGATTGAATCTTCAAAAATTTGAATTGAATTGTTTGGAATTGTAGTTACCATTAGTTGGAAATTGTTGTGGTTGCTTGTCTCTTCCGCGAATCTTGTCTTTAGTGTCATGGGCCAAAGAAATTGCATCTTCAAGTGTTGTTGGCTTGAACATATTGACTTCCGCATAGAAATGTCCAAGTAGACCAGACATAAACTTGCGTTTATGAGTTGCTTTAGGTACATCTTCAAGCATTCGTAGTTGCAGTAGGGTATTCCAGAAACATTCAGTGTATTGGGAAATAGGTTCGCGATCCCTTTGTTGTAGAAGATCCCATTGCTTGATGGCTTTTTCATGGAATTGGGGAGGAAGGAACTTCTGCAAAAATTTCTTTTGGAAAGTCTCCCATGTAGTGGGACATTCAACGCTCTTGCGGACCATAGTCCACCATAAGGATTCTCGGTCAACTAAATGGTTAGTGACACATTTAATTTTGCCTTTCTCAGCATATGTTTCTTCATGAAAGTAATCATCAAATTGACTGATAAAAGCAAGTACAGTCTTTCCATCACGTGATCCATTGCAAGTACGAAATTTGAAGTTTCTTTTATTTATCTTTGTTTCTTTGCGAATGGATTGGGCTTCAAGTGTTGCATCAATGGTACGTCGTATAAGATCTTCGGGTTGCGATCCATCTTGGTCGGTGGTAGATCATTGCAGATTGGCCAATTGAACTTGCAAAGCTTGTCGAGCTCTTCGTTCTTCTTCAAGCTGCATCATAATCAAATCCAACTTTTGCTCCATTGTTGGTTCGGGTAGATCACCTTCAGCCATAAGATTGTCCATGTTTTGTTCAGTCATCCTGCAAAATCCAAAAGACCTCACACTCTCGAAATCTTATTAGTGGGATGAGTGTAGCTCAAAGGCGGGTTTACAAGGCTTGTATATTTTGTTTGGCTTTTGTAGTCTTTCTCCTTTATAATTGTGGTATTCATTGTCACAACTGTTTTCCAAAAGAATAGTGTTGCGTAGAAACTACGTATAAACTGCGTATAGTTTGCGTATTAACTTCTATACTTGCTGAAACTAGTTCACTAAGTCTGCAAGTGTGAACAGGGACTTCCAGAGAGCAATAAATTGGTTCGTGTGCTTCTGCATATGAACTGCCGCTATTAGAGTTGTTGGAGATGACTTAAGTGACTTTGGTGACTTGCAGGATTAAGAAAGCTTGGACTTTAGACCTTAAGTGGCTCAACTTAATTTTCATGGACGTCAGTATATCCTCGGCGGAATCGGCGGTAGTCAGTTTATACTGACACCGTTGGCGAAAAAATCTGTGTCTTTAAGCTTTTTAATAAGCTTATTATTAAGCTTAATAAGCTTATTGTTTAAGCTTTTGAAGCTTTCGAGCTATGAAGTAAATTTTTCTTATCTGTATGAAGACAACTTGTTGAAGGAAGTATCCGCATGGTCCTCTGCCTACAAAGGCTGGTCTCTCGTAATCAGAGGGTGCAGAAGGGGGTTCTTGACTGCCAAGAACACGCTGGTATCAATCGTTCGCGATGAAATTGACTGTAGAGCTCGATCGTTTCAAGAGCTCTGCCTTTGTGCAAGATGGTAAGCGATTGGAAACTCTCGATCTTAGCTTCGCTCTGATACCACTAGTGCACAGATCGGTTACCGTATGCGCGTGTAGTGAGCGTCAGAAGGTCCCCAAGAACAAAAGAACTCTACTTTTTTTACACAAAAACCAATGAAGAAAGCTTGCACGACATGAGCAAGAGACCAATTGGGTGCAATCTCTCCCCATGCCTTGTGTGAGCACTCCACAAAGCATGTATTTAATATATTATTCATCTTCAAGCTCAAATAATAGCCCAAATTACAAAATAGCATGCTTTAGCTTTTGAGTTTACTTTTGTGCCAATAAAGAATTAAAGCTAATGGGCGCCCAAGAAGTCAGGCCGTACCCAAATACAATGTCCAATACAAGTATTTAAATCATATGCCCATGCATATGCAAAAATAATAAATAAATATCAAATGCTTTAATAAATAAGCGCGACAAAATATAGGCGCCATGCCTAAGATACGCGCCCATAAAAAATTGATGATAATTTGAATACACGCTATCCTCCAATGCTTCCCAATGCCACCGCTGCTTGCTCTACACGTCAATTGAAGCATTCACAATTGTTAGAAAAATAATACAATTAAACCGATAAAAGTGAATACCTAACAGTCTTTAGCTACATAAATAAATTGGTTAGAAATCAATCCTAACCTTAATTTATTACGAGTGCGCACTCTAAACTCATAAACGTTTATTAATTTAAATATGTATTTTGCGAAATCACCCTCTATGGAATCATTCATGTACACATAAAATTAACAAAATGCCCGAAAAGGATAGGCATCCCCATTGACTTCTCGCACAAAGAATCCACTTTGTGTATGAGCCCCGATAATAAAATTTTACGGAATCCACCGCAAAACCTCACAAAATCCAGCGTGGCACGGAATCCACTGTGGAATATGCCTCTTGGCATCAATAGGATAGATTTAATTCCTGGAACACAACCACCATGCAAAGCACCATATAGACATAACCAAATTGAACAGAAAGAAATTCAAAATCAAATAGAAGAATTGGTTAATAGAGGATTAATTAGACCTAGTAGTTCTCCATTTGGTGCACCTGTTTTATTAGTGAAGAAGAAAAATAATACTTATCGCATGTGCACTGATTATCGTGTCCTAAATAAAATTACTGTTAAGAATAGATATCCAATTCCTAGGGTAGATGATCTTATGGATAAACTACAAGGATCTGCCATATTCAGTAAGATAGATCTTAAATCTGGATATCATCAAGTAATATTGGACAAATTTGATATATTCAAAACTACATTTAGAACACAATTTGGACACTATGAATTTCTAGTTATGCCTTTCGGTCTAACTAATGCACCACCCACATTCAGTCGCATGATGAATCGCATATTTTTGAAACATCAACATTGTGTCATAGTTTTCTTTGATGACATATTAGTATTCAGTAAAAATGAGAATGAGCATTATGAAAATTTATCTTTAGTTTTTAAGTTGCTAAAAGACAATCAATTATATGCTAACCCCGAAAAGAGTGAATTCTTCCAAACAAAAATTGAATATCTAGGACATATTATTTCATCAGAAGGTATTAAAGTCGACCCTAAAAAGATAGAAGTAATTTTAAATTGGCCCATACCCAAAAATGTCATTGAATTACCTTTTTTTCTAGGTCTTGCTAGCTTTTATAGAAAATTTGTGAGGAATTTCTCATTACTTGCATTACCTTTGACAAAACTTTTAAAGAAGGGTATTGTGTATAACTGGTCTGACAATCAACAAAAGTCCTTTGATATGCTGAAACATGCTTTAACTCATGCTCCTGTATTACAATTACCTGACTTCAATAGACAATTCTTCTTAGTAGTTACTGTCGCAAGTGGATCTGGAATAGGAGCAGTCGTTATGCAAGATTCTCATCCCATAGCCTACTCTAGCTGCAAACTCAAACCATCTGAACTTAAATATTCTACCTATGACAAAGAATTGTTAGCCGTAGTACAAGCCTTACGTCAATGGAAACATTATTTAATGGGAACTGAATTTATGATCAAAACTAACCAACAAAGCATTAGACATCTCCTTAGTCAACCACAAATATCTGACCAACACATTAAATGGGCCACTTTTATTCAAAGTTTTCATCCCCTTATACAATATCAACCTGGAAAAGAGAATGTTGTAGCTGATACTTTGAGTAGAAGACCGACAATTCAAAATATTTCTGTGATATCATTTGATTCCCTTATTCCTATGAAAGATACTTATCATCAGGATCCTACTTTTCAAGCTGATTGGAATAAATTAGTTGCAAATAATTGGATTTCTATCGATTCACTGTCTTATACTAATGGATTTATGTTTTATGAAAAAAGATTATGTGTGACAGTTCCATTTCAATCATTTGTTTTGCATGAAATTCATTGTCCTCCATATCAAGGTCATAGAGGAATTATATCTACTTTACGTACATTAATTGAATATTTTTATTGGCCACATATGGACACTGATGTATCTAACTTTGTATCCGAATGCTTAGTTTGTCAACGAGTTAAAAGACACCATGGTAAACAATATGGTTTACTAATGCCATTATCTATTCCATCACGACCATGGGAACATATTTCAATGGATTTTATCTCATTGGTCTACCTAACACTAAAGCTAACCATGATATGATTTGGACTGTTGTAGACAGGTTTAGCAAACAAGCATATTTCATTCCATGCAAGAAAACTTTAGCTGCATCTCAAGCTGCTCAATTGTTTTTGAAAACTATTTTCACTAACCATGGTTTACCAAAAGTCATTATTTCTGATCGTGATTCTAGATTCTGCAATCATTTTTGGATTACTTTGTTTGCTAACTTAGGAACAAAGACAGATTTTTCATCTGTATTTCATCCTGAAACAAATGATCAAACAGAAGCTACCAACAGTACTATTTTAGATCTTTTGCATGCTTACACCATTTCAAAACCACAAACGATATCGATTGTCTACACTTGTAGCATCCTTATCAAGCAAAATTCAAATTGCTGATGATATTGCTAACATGCATACCACTATTTTTGATGAAGTTAAAGATATGATTACCAAAGCCCAACAATCATACACAAAACAAGCAAACAAGAAAAGACAGGCTATGAGTTTTAAAGTTGATGATTATGTTTGGCTACGAATTGAAAAACGACGATTACAAACTGTAGATAAACACCCTATTGTTAAATTAGCACCTAGATTTTATGGACCATTCAAGATCATACACAAAATCAATGACAATGCATTCAAACTAGAATTACCATAACATTGGAAAATCCACAACACCTTCCATATCAGTTTATTACGACCTTTTGGAGGCCAATTACCTATACACCCTGTTTATGAAAACCCTCCTTTGCTAGATAATGAAACTGAAATCCTTGAGCCTGAAACTATTCTAGATACTGACTTTATGACCACTAGAATTGGCCGTAGATATTCTAGATATTTGGTCAAGTTTAAAAATCATCATGTTGAATAGGCCCAATGGATGTACACTAGAGACCTAAGTGCTTTCCCCACACTGTTAGCTCCACATTGAGCTAATAGCAATTGAGGACAATTGCTATCCCACCCTGGGGGTATGATGCTAGGAGGCATATTCCACAGTGGATTCCGTGAGGTTTTGCGGTGGATTTCGTAAAATTTTATTATTATTACCGGGGCTCATACACAAAGTGGATTCTTTGTGCGAGAAGTTGATGGGGACACCTATCCTTTTCAGGTGTTTTGTTAATGTTATGTGTACATGGGTGATTCCATAGCGGGTGATTTCGCAAAATACATATTTAAATTAATAAACGTTTATGAGTTTAGAGTGCGCACTCGTAATAAATTAAGGTTAGGATTGATTTCTAACTAATTTATTTTTATAGCTGAAGACTGCTAGGTATTCACTTTTGTCGGTTTAATTGTATTATTTTTCTAACAATTATGAATGCTTCAGTTGATGTGTAGAGCGAGCAGCGGTGGCATTGGGAAGCATTGGAGGATAGCGTGTATTCAAATTATCATCAAGCTTTGATGGGCGCGTATCTTAGGCATGGTGCCTATATTTTGTTGCACTTATTTATTAAAGCACTTGATTTTTTTTTTTGTATGCACATGGGCGCACGATTTAAATACTTGTATTGGACATCGTATTTGGGTACCGCTTGACTTTTTGGACGCCCAATAGCTTTAATTCTTTAGTGGCACAAAAGCAAACTCAAAAGCAAAAGCGTGCTACTTTGTAAATTGGGCTATTATTTGAGTTTGAAGATGAATAATATATAAAATACATGCTTTGTGGAGTGCTCACACAAGGCATGGGGGGAGATTGTACCCAATTGGTCTCTTGTTCATGTCATGCAAGCTTTCTTCATTGGTTTTTGTATAAAAAGTAGAGTTCTTTTGTTCTTGGGGACCTTTTGACACTCACTACGTGTGCATACGGTGTCCGATCTGTGCACCAATTTGATCCCAATACTGTGGAACACATCAAAGGTTCCCTGAATGATGCAGAGGGGCAATCATCAAAGCATATAGATCACTCATACTATCAACATCACCAATCATTTGAGGATGTTTCATGCATGTAAGAAGGATGTGGTGATAAAACAATTATGTATTTTCAAAAGAATAGAAGAAATTATGATATGGAGTATGCTAGGTTACTTGTAAGTGATGCACAAATCAAGTATGTATTGTAATGTGATTGTTGTCAGAATAATTGTCTTGCTACATATGGTTATCAAAAATTTAAAACACTCCAATAGCATTATTATTTTTTGACATATAGTCAACATGATGCTTTTCTTTCATCAATGTTGATACTATGGGTATGTGGAAAGTTTGAGTATTATTTTTATAACGTAGTGGTTTGCATGACAACATTTAAACTAGGCTTGAGCCTAGGCAATACTCGACTTGAAAGATCAGTCAAATGTAAAATATCTAAGTATGATGGATATAGACTTGAGTCAAATTTTACCATTGGTCCTCTCGACAAGGTTTCAATTTATTGGATAGAAATGTACTTTAAGGCAATTGTGAAGTTATGCCAACAATTGGGAGTTGGTTGCATCTTACTGATAACTTTAATAGGAATGAAGTATATTCCATCTACAAGCAAGCTATGCTTCAAAATGCATACAAGTTTGTAAGCTATCCAGATTTCACTAGATTGTGGAAGTCATCCTTTAGCAATGTATCAATCCCAAGGAAAGTTAGAATGGGAGTATGTAGCATTTGTGCAAATTTACAAGCTCAACATAAGAATGCGAGAGATAGCAAGAAGGCAAATGAAGTACTCTAAATTCATTAAAAAAAGCAATCAATAGAGATAAAAAAGATTATGCACAATAGGTGTAAGTGTTTTGCTATACCAAAAATATATATTGGACTTGTCATTGATGGTATGGAGGACTAGAAGAAGTCATGTTTACCTCATTTTTCTTATCTACCAAAGAATGTGAGTGAAGAAACTCTTGTACACATGCACTTAGTGGGATGCCTTGTGTGTACCATGGAAGAGTTCACCCTAAATTGTTCTTTATTTATCCAAATGTTCATAATGATCCTAACCTCTTTGAACATTGTACTCTCTAGTTGGGAGGGTGCTTTACCACCTCTTCTTTTATTTATAGTTGGATAACATAGCAAGAGAGAATAAAAATCAGACGATTCTAGGGTACCTCAATATGCTTGTACACATGGGGGTATTTCAAAAAGAAAAAGTGAATTTTCTTGTGGTGGGTCATACACATATGTGATCATACTAGTCAAATGTTGAACACATTTGCTAAGCAACTATCTCGACACAATGGTTTTAGCTTTCCTTTAAATGATATATATCATACATGATGCTTATACAACAAAACCAATTGTCATGCAAATAAGAGAAACATATAACTTCGAGCTTTTTGCGTATGGCTAAAAGGAGAAAAATGTAAAATCTTTGCACAAGTTAAATGAACTCAGCTTCCAACATACATTTCTAATAAAGAGGAAAAAGGAAGGTGGTAGAGTACATCTATATGGAAAGAAATTCTCTTTTAGTAAGGAATGGTTGCCTTCAAGGAGGCTTAAATTTTTTAGATATATCCTAGTTACTATAATGGTTGCATAAAAACAACCCTTGGATTCCATCAGAGAATGCAAAGAAGCATCTAAGAAGGGAGGAGAGATCGACCATGCCAAATGTATACAAGAAAGAATGTAGTTAATTGAAAAAGAAAGAAAGTATGTAGGCATATAGGATGTGACCTAGTGGGAAAAAAATTTCCAAGATCAAGAGAAAATGCTTACAAAAATACAAAATGATGATTGGCATCTAGCAAAATCTTTTGTATGGCGGCCTAACAGTTTAAGTATTGCAAATAATCTTACAAGAAGTAATGTACAAATGTCAAAGGAGATCCAAAAGATCTTACATGAGGGAGAAATGTATATTAGTAGTAGAAGATTGAGAATAATAACTAAGAAGCTACAATAAATATGACAAGGTGATATTAATGATGTTAAGGTAGGCTCATTTGTGGCAACATTGGTTGAGGATGATGAGATGGGTCATCCATTTTAGGTAGAAAAAGTGTTGGAAGTTAAGAAGGATGATACCTTAGGTAAGATATGCTCCATAGAAGTACACTAGTTTCAAACAAAGCATAAGGATGCATTTTAGTAAATACACACTAGACATGAACTCTACAAGAAATCTACAATTTTAAAAAAGTGAGAAAAGTCAAGCTGATCCACAAGCATATTGAACTTGATGAGGTGGATATATTAGTACATGATTTTTTCCTTGCAACAATTTGACATTTCAATAAGTCAACCATTTTAATTCTCAAAGAGAAAGTTCCTCATTTGTAGAAAGATGATGCCTAGGAAAATAAGATGTACTAGGAGTAGAGCCAAAAACTTGGAAAAGTAAAGTCTAAATTTAAATGAAAGCAATGCTCTTATTGATAATAGAGAAGAGGATGTATCATCTAGTTCAGAAGGTGAATGGATAGAAGCTAGTGATATTGATGGTGCAACACAAGAGGAAGATGAAGAAGAGTGAATGCCTTACAAAAATAATGAAATTTATCCATTTTTAAAATCTCTTCTTGTTGAAATATCTACCAATTTTTAAATTAGTATAAATTTAGTACATATTTTAAAATCTCACCATTATGTGTATATGGAGTCTTAGTAAATAGTAAGTTTTACATAATGGATAAAATTTGTATACTTCTCTTATGGTCCTTTTAATTTTTCTTTCAAAAAATAGGTACTTTTTAAGATGACAAATATGATAATATTCAAAAAAATTAGTCATTTTCATATCTTTTTCCAAATATTCACTCAAAAGAAATTGGTTTTAAATAATAACATGAAGAAATGATAGTCTTTCAGGGAATCTTTGAAAATATTCCAAATGTTTCTCCTAAGACGAAATATTTTCCAAAGGGTTTGCAAGGTCCAAACCCTCAATAGAATAGTGAGGACAAGGTGTCCCATGAGATTGGTAGCATTAGAGCAGCCATGGGCATAAGTGCCAAGGTTGAGGTTTCTCTCGTAGAGGTTACAATGGTGATCAAAAAAGCCTCTCTGTAGAGCATAAAGAGAGAGAGGCCGAACCGTATCCATATGTGTATTGCCGGCTAAATCCTTCAGATGGGGTCCTCCAACATTCTAGGGAAAGGAGATCTTGAGCTACTTGTGCACTGTAACATGGGTAAACTATAGAGATTACTTTTCAACCTTCAAAAACCAAGATCCAAATGTACTATAGGAAATTGTTGTTATAGTGCATGCGAAGTATCCTAATCCCCTTCATATGAGATCCAGAGACCATCAAGCTCAAGAAAGGATCAAAAAGGAAATTTTCAATAAGAGAGCCATGGTTAAACATAGAACAAAGGAAAATAAGAGGATATTAGAGCAAGGCTTAGATCCTAAGCTAATGTTGATGGATGGAACATGGTTAAGAGTGGATATAAACCCAAACGAGGGTGGGGTAGGGCATTTTTAGCACACAATAGAGGGAGACACAACGAATCCAAATGGGGAGATTTGATTTTGGATTAGGAGGCGTAGACACATGGGAGGTAGACTTTGTAAGTATGTTTTTCAAATTTTTAGATATGATTATTTAGCACTAATTGTATCTAATACTCCTAATGTTTTCATTTTATAGTTGAGTATTTTGGTTGAATGTCCATTAGTCCCAAGGTCACTTCTAAGGGTCATCATAATAGGCTCGATACATGGGTACACTTGTTGCAACGAAGGCATCATCACAAAGTAGCAATGGCATGACATCCCAATACATAGAAATTGTTATGTTGTTTCTTTTTTTAAATGCATTGAAAATTTTAATATATTACAAGCTTGAGTCTTTTGCATTCTTAGGAACAACAACCTAGTAAAGCAACTAGAGAGGGAGGAAGTGGAGCAGGGGTGATGTACATAAGAGTAAAGAGAAACATAGTGATGAGAATGATGAAGTGATGATGTAGAGGGAGGGGATGGT
This sequence comes from Lygodium microphyllum, assembly GCF_053477565.2. Lineage (NCBI taxonomy): Eukaryota > Viridiplantae > Streptophyta > Polypodiopsida > Schizaeales > Lygodiaceae > Lygodium > Lygodium microphyllum. Next base: position 79,067,106 of record NC_141149.1, read on the forward strand.
GGTGAAAGATCTTTAACAAAGATATGAGCTTTGATGCACATAATAGCTTATTAGACATTAGAAGCCACACTAGTTTGCTTCAAAATCATGTATACATCTTTTGTATATTTTAAGTAATACGAGCTATTGTTGATCATTTTCAAGTAATACAAGCTACTCTAGGTCATTTTTATTGTCACAATTAATTATCTCAATATATTTTAATGTGTGTAATATTTTTTTAATAAATGCATATAATTTGTAAAGTTGACACTTAGGCCAATGAGTAGTATTTTTAGGACAATGTCTTCCTTCTATTTTCCACAATGTGACCTAAATTTCCATGAAACCATTTTCTTGAAGATTATTTGATATTTTCTATCATTTTTTGAATCAAAAAATTTATAATTCAAGAAAGATCTAATATTGGTTGTTATTCTTATTTGTATTGTGATAGAATAGGCCAATACACTTTGCTGATCCTACTTGGTCCATGGTGCAATATACTCATGATTTAGGCATCAGTCTCATGGAAGGAAGAAATTTGTAGAAGTAATTACATATAAAAGCATAGGGCTGTAATATCTGAAGATCGGGTCTAGTAGAGGATTAAGATCTATTCAAAGAAGGTTTTAGTAATGTATGTAAGGTAGTTCATTCAAGTTTCATCTTCCTTTTTGAAGTTCTTGCTATAAGTTTTATTCTAATGCTCCAATTTCAAGATTCATGCAATGGAAGCAATACATTCTTTTAATGATTTAGTCGATAGCTTGAAGAAATCAATCTATTCGAGTGTTCTTAATGATTTGGGCTCAAAGCAGTTTTGGTTCAAGTTAAAATTTTAGATATGTGAAAACCAGTAGATTCAAGGACTCATTTTGAGAGTTTCAAAATGAAGCCCTTTTTTCAAGACTTAGAATTTCCTCTCCAAAATTGAAATATTAGTAGAAGAAGGTACACGAGTAGGAAAAGAGGGTCTATTGAGAGGCAACTAGAGATGATGAGAGGAAGGTGACCTTTTTCCTAGGAAGACATTATGGTTCATTTCTATAAATGGAAGGTATCAAGTTATCTCTTCATTAAAATGTCTTGCATTCAAACTATTTTAGAGCAAGTAGAGATTCAGGTAGTTTTAGACAGTTTCTTGCAACTCAAGTAGATTTCTACAATTCAAGTAGATTCCTACAATTTAGATAGTTTCTTTGTAATTTAAATAGTTTCCTACAATTTGAAAAATTTCCATATAGTTTAGTTAAGGTTATTTCCTATAAAAATAGATGTTTAGGAGATGGTGGAAAAAAATACGAAGAAAACTAGGACAAAAGAGTTACCAATAAAGAATGAGATCAAAAGCACGTTCAAGAAAATGTAATAATGAGGAATAGATTAGTAAGAAATACTCCTTAGGCTAAGATGATGAATAGAAAGATGTAGAAGAAGACAAGATAAAGAAGAAGGACATGAAATGATTTTATTTTACTAAAATCAACCCTAAGGGAATAATTTGAAGCTCAAAAGTGTCAAGGATTTATAGAAATAAAAGGAGTACTAGAGATAGGTTGATAGCCTAAGGAATCTAACCAATGGAGGAGTTTTCAAGAAATTCCTACAAAACAATAATTCAGGTGACCTAAACTACTAAATTGCATGAACAACATAAATGTGGTGGGCCAAATACTCGCTACTTCAAGATTGCAAAAGTTAAGAGTTTGACTTAAAGAAAAGGAGGTCATTTTCAAACTATAGGGATGTTTCATCATGGGTAAATCTAATAACAAGGAAAAGAGATGCAAACTGGCTTTGATCATGGACATATCTTAAAATGCTATCCATATATTTATGATTCTTCTGAAAGAGGGAATTTTTGTGAATAGTTTTGCATAGTTGGTTTATGTAAGCAGTTCAATGGCATTTTAAGAAGTCTTCTTTAGTAGTAAGGAAAAGTTCAAGTTCAAGGATGGATAGAACATGGAAAAAGTTGAGTTCCTTTGAGAATGTACATGATGATACTTATGAGTGGCATAATGACCATGAAGGCCAAAAAGTTAAGCCTTGTTCAAGTTTGAAGCATGTTCAGAGATGTCTTAGAGTAGTTGAGAAGCTCATGGACAAATATGAAGATGTTCTAGTTTTATATTTGGAGTTCCGTGATTGCTACCCTTTACCTATGGTTTTTTCAAAGATTGAGTTTGAGGGAATGAGAGAGGACAAGCGAAAGAAGCCAAGGATCCTCAATTGCCACCCTAAACCCAACAAACAAACTTACTAATGGAAGAGTGGAGCATCATGCACTTTGCATTGAAAACTTGAAGCTATTTTACATATTTTAGTGTCTTGCAAATTGCCATAATCAATCTCCAATCAACTTTACTCAAAAAGGAAAAAAGAATGAAGTTAACATTAAGAAACTCATTCAGTTTCGTGATTAAGAAAATGAGTTGTATGTTCAATAAGATTGTGTTGTCATGGATTATCTCATTCAAGATGATGGTTTTCTATGTAAAGATGTCATTGTTATTGATTTTCTTAGTTCTTATTGCCTTTGAGGGAGATAATGCAGTTATTAAGTCAAATTTCAATGAAAAGGCTTTGGAAATATATGAAATGCCACCATTTGCAGTGCAAGATGCATCATTTCTATATGTTTTTATTCAAGAATATACCCATATTTCTAGCATGCTAGATATTATTTCAAGTCAGGTTGATTGCTCATATGAGCTACTTTAAGGACAACAAAACTGATCAATTTTCAATAATGTTCAAGTTTACAATAGCTAGTGAATGTTAGGATTTACATAAATTAGTCAATTCATATGGATTTCTTAGATATTTTCATGATACATACTCTATGAATCGATCTCCAATTGAGATGCCAGTTGAATGTCTTTCTTTTACAATACTCTATGAACCGATCTCCAATTGAGTTTTCAATAATGTTCAAGTTTACAATAGCTAGTTGAATGTTAGGATTTATAGAAATCAGTCAATTCATATGGATTTCTTAGACATTTTCATGATAGATACTCTATAAATCCATCTCCAATTGAGATGGTTTAATGCCTTTCTTTTGACCTTAAAAGTGAAAGGAATACAAAAAAATTTGCACTAGTTGAAGATCAATCATCTTCAAGAAGAGAAAGCATTGGTTTAACAAGAGGTAGTCGTGTTGATGAGTTGTTGAGTATGATAGTGGTGATTCTTAATGAGTTGGATGATAATACTAGAAGTGTATTGTAGTTTTTTCTATCTAGAAGTGCTCAATTCCATCCACAATATCATTTTTTAGATTTTCTAGAATTTTCAAGTTTGCAACAAATTTCAATAATTGAAGAGTATTTAGATTTGCAAGTAGTGTCAAAATTACAAGATGGATTGTAAAAACTCAAATTTTTGAAACAACAACCTAATTTCTTGCAAAAGCAATGGAAAATGTTGCAACTTTTAAAAATGCAAGATCTGTAGTAGGAAGTACTACATCAAACTCAAAAAAACAACTACCATAGCAACCTAAAAATCAAAAGTATTAGAAACCTAAAAATAGACATGAAAGTTGAACACTGCATTAGGGAATTTGGGAATTCTCATATAGTTTGAGAATTTACAATATAGTTAATATTTGGCCACATGATCAAATCTTGTCTCCTTACTTGAAAGTGGAGTCTACCCTAATTACTATATAGGTTGTTTTTTCAAGTCCCATTTGAAGCATGGGTTAAGATTTAGCCGCATGGACAAATCTTTATCCCTTATTTGAAAGTGGGACTTGGAAGATTTCCAAATTCTCTAATATGATGTTGTTGGCAGATATAAGTTCTATCAATTTGGATTGATACCAAGTATTACTTTGTACACATTGACATTGTCATGCCAGTGTGCATCTACTTTTGAAAACCCATGAAGGAATGCTGCTTATTAGATGGAGGGATATCTTCAAGACAGCATTGACCAAGAGATGTTTTGTTCAACAAAGTAGGATTTATAGGATGGCTTTAATATGTATAAATAAGATAGTGGGCTTATAGGAGAAAAGTCTATGAATGTCTTATGTGAAGGAGGAAGTGAAAACATGGGAGATGTTTTATTTAAGGTAGATGGTCAATGGTGTGAATTACCAATTGCAACTTATGTGCTTCTTGATTCACATGCTCACAATGTGCTGATGCACTTGAGCAAGGAGTGGTTTTTGTTCCATGGGAATCGATTCTTTTGGCTAAGGTTTTTAAATGAAAATATGCTTTGTGTGCACCAGCATGAGGGGGAGAAAGAGTACATTACTTTAAGGGAGCTTTTTACTACAGAGGAGATAAAGCTAAGGATAAGAGAAAAAGAAGGTAAAAAAGCTTGAGTGGGCCACCATGCAAAGGCTTGTGGAAGAGTCTGAGAGGGAAGATCTTTAGGAGGAGGGGGGGATCGAGCTTGCATAGAGTAGAAGGAGAACTTTAAAAAACATGACTTTGTAGGAATGGACATAGAAAAAAATAGTATGGACTACAACTGAGTCGTATTGCATGCTCACACTATGAATAGAGTGATTGGTGATCTTCTACAAGTTCGGTCTAAAAAAGAAGAAGATGAAGGAGCCGTGTAATGGGGAGGCATAGCCATCATCTTCATTTTTGGAACCTCCATCTTCATCATCCTACCCTACTTTTGCCACTAGTATCTTGGCCTACTACAATTGCTATGGAACATCATTGTTCATATTTCCAACACCTTAAAGATCATGATCATCTTTGGCATGATCCTAACCTCCTTGCCTTGCTACCTGGCAATCTCAGAGCAATATAGGAAGGCAATAGCATCCCTCCCATGCCTTTCATCCTCTTTGTGCTGATTGAGCCATGGTAGCAGTTGGTCGCCATCCCATTGTGGTTTCATCACTGCAACAAAGAGCCCTTGGTAAAATTTAAGGGCTATAGTAGGTTGAACTCTATCACCATGAAAAAATGAAGACATGATGCAGAAATCAATGCCCTTAGAATGAAGTAAATGATTTGATAATTGTGTTGTGTCAGCATGCATTCAATAGTTCTCTTTTCTCTAAACTCCATGATGGCCAACTATGGTGCTTATAAACAACACCCTTGTAAGCCAGCTCTTATGACTGGTCAATCCTACTATTGTGTGAAGAAAAGTATAAAAGCTTATTCTTTTGTATTCCTTATCATGTGAACTAGCATCTCCATGTTCTCCTCTAATGTTGTCTAAACTTCTCCCCCCTACCATCAGAAGATTAAAGTATATTAATATCCTAATTGGCCAATAAACAATGCCACCTTTTGATGACTTAGGTGCCTCGAATGACGATCTCTTCAATGTTATGTTGAGCTCCTAAATTTCAAAAGGATTCTCATTTGGAATTGATTGTAGCCCTTGTTCCATCTTGCTTTATAACCCATCCTCTATGGTTTTGTGGCTTTACCCAATTGTCCTTCAATATTGCTAGTGAACTTGATGTTAAAGCCATAACCTATGCATCGAAAATATGGAAGATTCAACTTCTTTTACAGGTTCTTCTACATGTCTGAAGAGATGAAGCAACTTCTCCATACACTTATGGGAAGCAGCAATAACAACACAATCACTAGCAAATGCCACAATAGATGCAACTACAAGCCAATGCATAGTATGAAGCTGCCAATCTAAAAGCTATGGAGGCGATAGAAAGATAGAGACTGCTTTCCGATGGCTACAATGTTACGAACTACTTGAAGCTTTGTGAATCAGAGATGGGGGTTTTTAGTGTGCCTACTCATATGATGAGCTAATTTTTTGTGCGATCGGTTACTTCTCTTGAAGCCACACAACAATGAGTTGTATTCGATGAGTCTTAATTAGCCTAATTTTAAGAAAGATTTGAAGGAGAAATATTTTCTAGAGGATCTTGGGATGGATACAAGGCACAACTTCTATGAGTGGGTCCATAAGTCAAATAAGGGTCTGGTGGTGTGACTGAGCTTCTTTGGGAGTTCGAGTCCAAATTTAATGAGATGGATGTTATAGGATAAGTGGTCTTAGAGCTTGAAAAGGTAGAGTTATTCTTATAAGAAGTGGATCCCATGCTACAAGTGTAGCTATGAGAGCTTTTGGAGGATAGGATGTAGCCTATGGGCTTGAAGTTTGACTGGCAGGTTGTGAAGTAAGACTTTGGTGAAGTGATAGATGTGGAAGTCATATCTATAGAATAGCATTATGCCACCCACAATTCCTCCTACTACCATGCATTTTTTCAGTCCACCTATAGCTCTAGTCTCTCTACCTACACGTACTCTTGTACCTTCTCTTGCCAGAACTATACCTACCATTGTTAACCCTAGTGCAAGAAAGGTAAAAAAAAAAGAAAAATAAAAAAAAGGAAGCAAAAGAAAACTTAAAGGCATCCTGATAGCAGAAATAAGAGGGAAAAAATGCCAAAAGTGCAAAGACACCTTAGAAACCCAAGGTAGGTGCAAAAATGGAAGGGGCACACTGTAAAGTGCAAAGGCATCCCTAAATTTTGTAAAAGAGTTCAAGGCTCGCTCTTGTGCAATTTGTAAAGAGTAGATGGGGGCATGGGTGAAGCCACAATGTAAATAGAAGAGAATAGGAAAAGAGGACCTAGGCTAAAATTACCGGTCATGTAAAAAAGGGGTGGGTGCCAAAAAGGGATTAGGGCATGTATAAAAGCCAAAAAGTGAATAGAGAAGCTCATTCTTATGTGTGGCCAAAAATTAGCTCTCCTTTTCTCTTCTTCTTCTTGTTCTTGCTTTCTTGAGCTTGTGCTTGAGAGAGGGAGTGAGGGAGTGAGTGAGTGAGGGTGAGGGACTGTGGTGGAGAAGCTCTCCATATTCTCTTCTCTTCTTCTTCTTCTCTTCTCTTCTCTTGTCTCGCGCATGGCAATGGGGCATGGAGCTTGGAGCTTGAGGATCAAGCTTGCACCTTGGATTGTGGAGCTACCAAAGTTCTTGAGGGGAAGGAGGAGCTCGATTGAGCATGGAGGTAAGCTCATTACACTCATAGGCATGAGAGTGTGTACGACTATGTGAGAGATATGCATTGCACTTGTCTTAAAATGCTTGAACAATAAGCAGCCCGTGGGTATTGGGGATTGAGTGTGAGCTCCATCATTTTGGTTCTGTTTTACTGAGACCAACGGATTCATGCTTTGAGTGCTTGCACACTCCGAATCGAGCATTGAAGTAGGGTTTTTCCCAAACCGGTGCTTGAGGTGGACAGGTACAAAGCCAATGAGTTTGAAGAGGTATTCAATCTCCTTAGCAAGGGCTCCTGCAAGTAAGTTTTTTAATGTAGGCATTTTGTTGTGATTTAAATGAAATAGGATAAATTAAAAATGAGAAAAATAATGTTATACAAAGTAGGATTTTTGTTGTTTTGTAAACAGGACAAACAGGGAGAAAGGGAGAGAAAATGAGATTTAATGTTTAATGCATCAAAAGGAAGAAAGGGGAAAGATCAAAACTGGTAGAGAAGGGCTTTAATAAGCTAGGAACAGGTGTGAGAGCTCATTTTCTCATTTGAGAGTGAGAGAGAGAGCTGCAGGCAAAGAGTGGAGATTTTGCTTGGTGATCTTCGTCATAGCATGTTTTGGCTCTCCTGGTATGTTTTGATGTTGTTTGATGCTTGTTGTTCAATGTCAGCACCCTGGTTCTAATCACTAGCAAGGTGCATGTAGGATTTTTAAAGATTACTCATGGTTTTGTAATGCGCCATTGCAATTGGACGCGCACTATAGGGTTTGATTACCCTAATCAAACCGTTCGATTTTGTTCCATTTGGACACCCTCCCCTCATTCGAGTCACTAGACTTGAACACTCTGAGAGTGGATTTTAGAGGCAAATTTTGATGGAGAAAAGATCCCGGAAGGCTACTAAAAACCAAATTTTCATGCAAAATGAAACGATTGCAAATCAATGAGTTGGATTTTTTCTAGATGGAGTTCGATGCCAAAAACCCAACACAAGTCTCGGCTCATCAATTGGAGTCCGTTTGACCCCCCATGTAATCTCCACAAGGTTTTGCATTATGAAGTAACTACATAATCCCAAAGCCAAAAACTACGTCATGGTGACCAAATTTATAGATTTCGATGTCATGAAGCCAACTATTAAATTCGACTGTGTTTGCCCCTCAGAAATGAGAAAAATCACTTTCTTTGTAATACTGTGAAATCTCCAAACTGAACCGATTCTTTTTATGGTTATATTTTAAGCTTTAGGTAGTAGGATAAATGAAACAACATGACTTTTCACAAAATGGGAGGGAAGTGTGGTTTTTTTTTGTGCCTCCAAATCCTCAAATTTTTATCATTTTCTTGTTTTCAACATCAAGAAGATTGCTCTTGGCAACAAGATCCACCATTCTCTTGCCCTTCATCTCCACACAGATCAGCAAAATGACACATTATGTAAAAATATATGATTTTGGTCTTTCTCTCTCCTCTTTTCTCTTGTGGACTGTTTGTATGGATCAACGTAAAAGAGAGGTGGATGGGCCAAGATGGAAATTTTTTTATCAAATGATGATGCCAGAGTGGAAAGGGACGTGAATCAAAGTTGGATGGCGGATCATTAGAGGGCCATGGAAGAGCAGTTTTATAAGAAAAAAGTAGATTTTACTGTTTTATGATGAATACTTGTTTCAAGTGGTTAGGAATGCTTGGATTTGATTGCCAATCCTCTGTTTGATGAGTCATGTTGAAAGAATCATGAAAAAATCAATTGTATAATAATTCTATGCAAAACACGCAAAAGTTTAAGGGAAAATATGTGATTTTTGGGGTTTTGGTATGCATTTGCCGTTCCTATGGAATGAAACATGCTGAGAAAACCATTTTCTATAAGAGTAATCAGTCTACATATGAAAATAAGTAATTATATGCAAATTTCTATAAATAAATAGAAAAAGATAAAGCCAAATGGAAAATATTTAGATTTTTTGTATCATAAAAATAAAAAACAATAATATTTATGTGTGTGAACATATGACATAGCTAAATCATGAGGGTTAGCCTCAATTCAGCCCTATTTATTTGTAAGAGTGTGTTTTCATCGCTTTCAATAAAGAAAAATACGTAAAACACCATGCCTACACTTATCAACACATGCAAAATCTTAAATAGTAGGGAGTAGGGGGTTGTTGAGTGGTTAAAGTACATTAAATGCTGATGTTTCATGATGCCTATCATAGAGAGTTCTTGGTTGTTAAAAATGAAAAGGGACTAGTAGCACGAGGAAGCTTGGTGCTAGCCCTTAGCAACGAAGTAGTCGCATAGAAAAGGAAAACATGAAAAGAATTGTCTTCGCACTTTCACATTGCTAATTTTCAATGAACATTTTTTTGAGCATGATGACCATATTCACACTTGCATTGATGCACCTCATGGTATCGTATCCTGGATGCATATCACCTATTTTTATGAGTGATGACCGGACACTGAGAGTGTGAGGTATCCTAAGCCGTAGGGCTAGATATTCAGTTCCTTAGGAGTTATTTGGTGAGGTTTATATATTATCTCATGGACCATTTATTTGAAAGAGTGGAATTTGTTTCGAATGTTTTTTATGTTAACAACGCATCTTGGACCAATCCTCGAGGTGCAGGAGAGTTGTAGTGGAGTTGCGGTGATCAATCGAGGGGTGCTCCATGTGTGTGTGCTACGTGGTGTATAACATCAACATGTTTAGAGGCTCATTTTGAGGAGTGGAAAAATAATTATTTGTTGAACTAAAGAAATGTATTAACGTAAAGTTCATAGATGCTCATGGCCACGAGCCGATGTGGAGTGGTTTTAGGTGAGTAGTAGAGGCTTGACTAGTGCCTTAGAGCGAGTGTCGGGCCTGTTTTAGAGGTCCTGATAGGTGGAGTATTTTTTGAGAGCTGCTAATAAGTGGTAGTTTCAAAATCTTGGTCAATAGGGACTAGTTTATTAGTGAATGCCAAAAACGAGTGAGATAGATTGAAAAGGTTGTCAAGCCAAACTTCAAAAGCAAGAAAGAGTCGAAAAGGCTAGATGGAGGGCCAAAATTATTAGAAGATATTCTCCGCAAAGGAGCGGTCCAATATCCTTACAAGGGCAGGGTAACCCTAGGTGACGCATAGTCTATTACGAGGAGGAAGTTCTGGTACTTTCCCCCTTCCAGTCAGTCTGTCCACTTTGAGTGGAGTAATAGTTGCAATTATTCAAACTCCTATAGCAAATCCAGTTATTACCATGCCACTTTGAGTGGAGTAATAGTTGCAATTATTCAAACTCCTATAGCAAATCTAGTTATTACCATGGTGCAACCCATTGCAATCCCAGCAGGGACACTAGACTTGCCAGCTTTATGGTTTCCTCTATCCATTTTTAATGGGTTCGTAGAGGAAGATGTGGAACTTCATATCAATGAATTACAAAAGTTAATGTTTAAATATCAAATTCAAGATGAGGGACACTTGATATGGTAAACTTGACATGAAATTCGGAAGTAAGTATGTAAAGATAGGAGATTCTATAGGTTCAAGTAGCGGTGATGCTTTACAATTGATGACTGCTTTGTTGCAACAGCAACAACAGATGCAAAATCGACAAGAAGCAAAAAGAATTGATTCCTTAGTTGTGAATGCATTGTAGGTAGTGAGACATGAATCAAAGCAGTTTAAGGGTCAAAATGTTTTGTCCTTCATCTGATTCTATGAAGAAAAGATGTTGTTTCATAGGGTACCACAATATGCATGGAGTCGGTATTTCTCCCATTTGGCCCTGTATACTTTGCATGATTGGATTGATGAGTTACATAGAAGAGATGCTGATTGGGTAGCTTTTAAGAAAGCTTTGAGAGAATATTTTTTCTTTGGAAGATGAAGGATTGGTAACTAAAAAGACATTTACACATTGGATTGAAAAGCCCAATAAAGGGTTGGCTGCTATAGCTTTGCTTCGTGAATTTGAAAGTCTATATGCGCAGTTGGATGCTGATAAGCAACAACCATTGGAGAGTCCAAAAATTGATTTGTTTCTGAAGGGTGCAAATTTTGTCTTGTAGGAGAAGTTGACTGATCGTTTAGAAGATGTCTCTTCTAAAATGAGACTAAAATCAAATTGGGCTAATGTAACTAAGGCAATGCATATGTTGGTAAAGAGAGAGCAGATGAAATTAAGATGGGGTATAAGCACCACACTTGCCAGTGCTCAGAAAAGGGGGATGAATTTGTAGCCAAGGCACTTGTGATTATGGCAGAACAACTAGCTATACCTCTTGATCTAGCTCTTAAAGGTGATGCTGTGGATGAATTAATCAACGACATGTGTGATTTGAGGCTGAATTTGATAGAAATGTATACAAATGTAAAAAATTTGGATGTTAAGGTAGAAGAGGAGAGTTGGGAAATAGTCCAAACACTGTACAAAGAAGGATACAACAAGAGATGTATTTGGTGTGACAGTTTAAAGCATGAAAAGTGGGACTGTATAACCTACCTGAAGAGGAAGTGAAAAGGTTAGACTTTTCGAAAGATGGAAAAATACATGCAATAGAAACGGGTCTTTCAATAGAGCCAAATTTTGGAAATGGTGGCATGCAGAAGAGGTCGGAAGAGATGGTTGCATGGACATCATTTGTTGCCATAGATGCAACCACATATGGGTTGAGAATTGAAAGGACTGATGAAGCTCATAAGAGGAGCCATGGATGAAGCAAAATCTCACGTTTGGATGCAAGTATTAGATTGCATGGAAAAGGCAAAACAACAAAGTTTGAATTAGTTGATGCAAGTCAGAGTATACGAGGGAGAACATGATGAAGTGCAGCAGTGGATTCATTTTTAGCCGAAGAAGAGATGAGGACACTACTGGTCATTCCTCTTCATGCCCATCTAAACACATGTTATGGAGGATGCATCTGGAGAGAAGTAACAAGAAGGGAAGAAAAGGGGCAAGCAGCCCGATTATAGGCTACAATTGGATCTTTAGACTACCACAAACCTTTAAAAAGTCTTGGAATATCGCATAATTGGCAGTACAGTGAAATTCACACTTGACGAAGTTATTGGAATCATGAAGTGTGAATTTCACGATGCAATCATTGATATGTTGAAGCAAAAAAGACAGTTTGATGGTGAATTTTTGCAAGTGTTGTTGCAGGTTGACAAAGACATAGAGTAACAACTTCAGAGGGAATACGATGATGCATGTAATACTGATTTGGAGCAGGTTGATGTTGAAAATGGGTTAAATGGGAGTGTAGACAACAAGCTAGTGCCTAGAATTGGTCTTATGGGTAGCAGTAAGCATAAAGAGAAGGCTATGTATAATAGGGATGTCCATTAACAAGTAAATGAAGAAGAAGATGCTCATTTTATTCCAAGCAGTCATTATTCATGAACGCATTGGGCGGGTGCTACAATAGAGACAATTGTTATCCCTGCAATTGAGATAGGCTACGGGATAATCCCATGCCACCTAATGCATGAGAGTTTAAGGGTTTTTAGACATCACTATTGTAAGTAGAGGCTATGGCAGTGCCTCTAGGAAGATAATTATGCCTCCAAGAAAGGGGAAAATTGTGTTTGTGTTTGGATTGGAGGAATGGATAGCATGTAGTCTTGGCAGTTTTAAGATTATTTCAGCCATGTGCATGGCTGAAAAGAAATATGTAGGATGGGTTGAAAAAGAGCTGAAGGCATATAGTTTGATGGCTGCAAATGAAGGTATTTCATGACTATTTTCAGGGGTTGGTTGATATTAATACATTGGCTAAAATTTCTGCAACAATTAAAGCTAAAAACAAGGTAGAAAAAGAGGTTATTTATATTGACACTTTAGAGATGTATGAAATTGTTCAAGAGTTTTTTGAGCATAAATGTTATGGGCTACAATATGGGCTCCAAAACAGGGCTGAAGCAAGGGTGAATACAAAGTATAAAACAGTCGCAAAGAAGGTTAAGCGTGTGGCTTTGCCTTTACCGCATCAAAGTGATGGGTGGGTTGAACAAGTGACTCAACAGCCTAGTTTACAGGATCCACATGAAGTAGGACAAAAATTTACAGCTAAATCTTTATAGAAGCTAAAAATTGGTGATACAAGCTTTCTTTTGCCTGTAGAAAGAGCTTGTTTCTTGCAATTGTTGGCAAGGCATGGAAAATCCTTTGCATTTCTGCTAGATGAAATTGGATATGTTGATCCAATCATAGTTGCACCTATGGTGATCTTTATATTACCTCATGTGCCATGGAATTTAAAGCCTATTCTGGTACCTCGGGCATATTTGCCTAAGCTGTTGGAGCTTTTGAACGAGAAGATCAGAATGTGGATTTTGGAGCCTTCCTCAGCTCCATAATATTTGAATCAGTGGTTTAGTGTTCCAAAGAATTATGGTGCTTTGAGGTTTATATAGGATTTACAACTAGTCAATAAAGTCACCATAAGGAATGTTGGATCGGGCCCAATAGTGGATGAATTTGCAGAAGCATTTTCAGGTAAGGCAATTTACTCTATGTGTGATTTATATTCACGATATGATTAGTTTCAACTTGCATTGGAAAGTTGCGATATCACTACCATGAAGACATAGCTTGGATTGGTTAGGGTGTGTACACTTCCACAGGGAGCAACCAATTCAGTGGGACATATGATGAATGCTATGCATAAAGTTTTGAGGGAGTATATTCCTAAATTGACCTTACTCTTTTTTTATGATGTGCCGATCAAAGGATGTGATATCTATGAGAAGAATGAAGAGTTGAATGAGCATGGATGCAGAAGATTTGCAGCTAATCATATTGCTGACTGTGACAGGATTTTGAGTCATCTTGAAGAAGTGCATTTGACTCTGTCAATAGAAAACTCAGTTTTTGGAATAGAGGAAGTATTGATTATTGGGCACATGTGTGGACCCTACATAAGAAAACACTCACCAGTGAAGATTGATGCCATAAGCAATATGCAGGAGACATGTTTGAATGTATCCAAGGTGAGAAGATTTTTGGGTGCATGTGACTTTGACTTGATATGGATTTCGCATTTTGGTCATGTGGCTAAGAATTTATATTAGCTATTGAGAAAAGGGAAAAAAATTTGGTGGGGTAAATAGCATACAAAGGCTATTCAGAAGTTAAAGAGCTTATTGATTTCAACCCCAACACTAAAGAGAGAAAATTATGAGAATGGGCAGCCTATTATTCTCAACATGGATACAAGCCCAATTGGCATTGGTTGGGCAGTGGGTCAAGATGATGCTGATGGGAATAGGTATGCCATTCTATTTGGAGCAAAGGTTCTCAATGAACGGCAACAATGGTATTCTCAAGTCAAAAGAGAGCTTTGGGGTGTAGTGATAGCCCTTAAGTGTGATAGGGATTATTTTATGGGAGCTCATGTAGTGGTAGAGATTGATTGTCTACCTCTATTGGGCATGATAGTAAATTGCTCAACTCTCGATATTGCCATGTTATGGTGGATTGCATATATAAAGTCACTTAACCTTGATTTTCAGCATATTGCAGGTAGAGAAAACCCAATGGATCACATACTTTCACAAGGAAGGTTTGAAGATAAAGAGATGCTGATGGAAGATGAAGAGGATGATGTGATAGGTGCTGAAAAAACAACATTATGACAACAGGGAATGAGTATGTACTGCTGTTACTATAGGTACAATTGTTGTAATATGGATTTCAACAATAAGAAAACAGCTTAGAGCCATGGAGAAGAGATGGGTAGTAGAGAGAAAGCATAATCAATGTTATGCTTCAATGATAACACAATTTTTGAAAGAGTTGTATGAGGATGGTTGGCTGAAAATAGGCCAATATCTTAGCCTCATGACAAACAAGGTTGAGTGGTCTAAAGCTAAATTCAAAAGGATTAAAAGAAAAGCTTATGGATTTTTCTTGAAAGATGGATATTTATGGAAGCATGCAAAGAAAAACAGAGGAGCTCGAGTACGTATATTGGGAGATAGGGCTTCTCAATAGGTGATGCAAGAGCTTCATGAAAGCTTATGGGTTGGACATAGAGGAGTTTTGGGGCACATTTGCCAAGATCAAAGAGAAGTATTGGTGGTAGAATATGCATAAAGATGTGGAGAATTATATGGAATCATGTAGTGTGACTGTTAGATGTATTTCATGGTAAAGTATAGGGATGGGTTACAACCGACTTATCCATTTTCTATGGATTACAAATGGGTAGTTGATTTGGTTACTATGCCTACAAGTTTATGGAATATGAGATATCTTGTGCTTTCACAAGAAGACTTGACAAATCAAGTGGAAGGTTGAGCTCTTAGTACAAAGACTACTCAAGAAAATTGCACGTTCTTATTAGAAGAAGTGTTTTGCAGGTATAGAGTGGTTGCAGATAGAGGAGAATTGGATGCGGATGAGGCTCATGACTTCTTTTCACAATTGGGTATCAAGCTGGCTTTAACTTTAGTCTACAATCTTGAAGCAAATGGCAAAAGTGGAAGAGGTGATTAGCCTATCATTAAGGCATTAGCAAAGTCATGCAAGGGAAGGATGAAAGAGTGGCCAAGAATGTTACCCTTTGCTTTATGGGATGATAGGACCACTCATAGTGTAGTTATAGGGGATATGCCTACTGAATTAATGTATTAGTCATGCCTATTGAGGAGACTATTGCTAATTGGAGTATTCTACTATGTGAAGAGTAGAGAAGAGTTGTTGGTCCTATGTATTAGATAGTTAAAAAAAGGCCTAAAGACATTGAGATAGCCATGAAAAAGCTAAAGACTACAAGGATGAAGAACAAGAAACACCATATTAGGGAATTTGAAAATTTTCTAAGTCCCACTTTCAACTAAGAGGTAAAGATTTGACCATGTGGCTAAATCTAAACTTGTGTTTGAAAGTGGAACTTGGGAAGGCAACCTATATAGTACTTGGGGTAGACTCCACCTACAAGTAAAGGAACAAGATTTAACCATGTGGTTAAATATTACCTATATGATAATTCCCAAAGTGTATGAAAATTTCCAAATTCCCTAATAGAGTGTTAAGAAGAGGTTTGACAAGTGACACAGACTTTGAGCACGAACTATACAAGAAGGGGACTGGGTAAACTAGTTTATGATAGCATCTTGGAATATCAGCATAGTGCAAAGTGGTGGTTTGGTCCATATGTGGTAAGGTTTTTTTTGACAATGCTACCTATGCATCAAATGAGATGGATGGGACAACTCTAAGGATTCCAATGGCTGGAAAATGTATCAAGCTCTTTAAACATAGGGTGTCTTCAGCATATGAGTTGAAGGAGTTGGATACTGAGCACATGAATATGAGAATATAGAAGAAGAAGAGGTAGAAGATGAAGACATTGACAAGGCAGAGTATACTTTTTCTGACACTGCAGATCCATAAGACTTTGACTCATGCCGAAGAATGTGCAGGTTAAGAGGGGTGGATGTCGTGTCGCTACATGGGCACAGTGTGAAAAACTCTAAAGTGTATCATCAATCGACTTTCTTATTGATCTAGAGAGTCAATGCCATATTAGTCATTAGTGTTAATGTTCGTAGTGTGGATGGTTCGAAAATACTAGATTTTTTGACAAGTTTAGTCTATTTTTGATGTTTTGGATATTATTTCTTGTAAATATCCAAAAATTGTAGACAACTTCTAGAATAGAATGTCATGCAAAAAAAAAAGTGGCTTTCAGCCATTTTTCAAGAATTTTATGCAAAAAGAAAGGTTAGCAAAATCACGCGACGCTCGATTGTAGTTTTCAGGCAAGCAAAAAACACTCTGAAAACTCGGAGAAGAAGGAGTGATCGAGGAGAATTTTGACCAAGTGTCCTGATATTTTACTCTCCTTTCAAAGCCAATAGAAGCATCAGATTCGCAGTCTGAGTAGTAGAGAGGAACCTATTGTTTTATGCACGTTTTTGGTCTACAAGAGATTTATCTTCTCAGGGTGCAAAAATAAATTAGCACGCTTCACCTCTATGAGTATTCTTCTACATTTTCTATTTCTTCAAACCCCTTCTCTTTCATCAATTCCTCTCCTTGAATCTCCCTTTACCCTACTGTCTCCCCGTGGTAGTCTTTTGATCCCAGACACTTTGAAAATGGCGCTCCCCCTTCCCACCCCACATTTTGTGAAAAGTCATGTTGTTTCATTTATTCTACCAACTAAATCTTAAAACATAACCGTAAAAAGAACCAGTTCAGTTTGGAGGTTTCACACTATAGAGAAAGTGGTTATTTTTATTTTCGGGAGGCAAACAACCTAAGATTTAAGATCTATCTAGACGACTGGCTTCATGATGTCAAAATCTATAGATTGGGCCACCGTGACACACTTTTCGGTTTCCGGATCATATAGCTACTTCATAACGCAAAACCTTACAGGGATTAAATTAGGGGTCAAACAGACTCTGATTGACACACCAACACTTGCTTTGGGTTCTTGGTGTCATGTCGCTATATGCGGACACATTGTGAAAAACTCTAAAGTTCATCAACATTCGGATTTCTTATTGATCTATAGAATCAATGCCATATTAGTCATTAGTGTTAGTGCCCATAGTATAGATTGTTCAAAAATACTAGATTTTTGGAGAAGTTTAGCCTATTTTTGATATTTTGGATATTATTTCTTATAAATATCCTAAAAATATATGGAAACTTCTAGAATAGGGTGGCATGCAAAAAGAAAGTTGCTCTTTCATCCAATTTTGGAGATTTTATGAAAAAAGAAAGATTGGCAAAATCGTGTGCATCACGATCGCAGTTGACAAGCAACAAATAGCACTCTGAACTGGGAAAAGAAGAAGTATTGATCTAAGAGATTTCTGATTAGGTGTCTTGGATTTTTAGTCTCCTTTTGGAGCCAACGCAATCATCAAATTGGCTATCTGAGCACTAAAGAAGAAGCTAGTATTTGATGCACATTTTTTGTCTATAAGGAAGCTCCATGAGATCTAATGTTTGGAGATTACTTTTGAGTAGTGCCAGATAAGGAGTTTGTTTATCTTCTCAAGTTCTATAAATACATACTACTTTGATTCATTGTGCTTTGTCTTTATCTTGTGTACCTCTTGTCTATTCTTTTTCTTCTTTTCTATCTCCTATTCTCGACTTCCTTCTATCTCTAATCCTCGGTGGATATGACCTTTCGACTAAAATCCCTCCCATACGAGCATCAAAATCCATCTAGGAAAACTCTAGCTCATCAATCCACAACTGTTTCATTTTGCACGAAAGTTTGGTTTTTTGTGGCCTCTCGAGATGTTTTCTATTTCAAAATTGGCCTCTAAAATCCGCTCTCATTGGTGACCATGGGATAGAGCGAGTGAACCCGTCAAATTCCATAAACTAACCAACACAAACACTTGGGTAAGTTACTAATGAATATATGTGTGCATCACGTGAGTTCAAAATAAGGTATTTTTAAAATACTATTTCTATACATTTTTTACATACAAAAGGGTGTAATATAAAGGGATTATTTATAGATTGAATAGAAAAGGGTTATGTTTTATTCATGAAAAATTCACATATAAGGATATTTATAAATAGACCTTGAACACACATGATGTAGAGGATATACATATAGTAACTTCTCTGAGAAAAAACAACAACCATAGAAAGCATCAAGGTGCCATAAAAAATATACTCAACAAAGCACAAGAATAGCTCTCACCCTACCCCTTGACAAAACCAAGGCATGAAGATCCACAAGGGATAGGCCCAGCATACTTTGACAGAAATCTAGAGCAATTTGTTACCCAAGTACTCCAACACGGACTGGCTAAAAGAACCATCAAAGAGGCCATCCTAGTGTGGTGGTCTAAACTACCTACCTAACTAAGGATAACTAGACTAGGAACTCCTACTAGGCAAGGACTCCTATAGCCTGGTCATCAAAAATTTTCTTTTAACACACTAGTCTTTCAAAATTTCCATACTTAAGCGTGTAAAAAGGAGGGAGTTGAGTGTAGAGTGACCCAAGGAGAATAGGGCATTAGCCTCAGGTCCTGACTCGATAGACAAGAACCTACTAAGCTTCGGCAAGGCAACACGTAATCCTTTTCTTTTCCGCTCACTTTTATTTTCACTCCAACCTTCCTTATTGCAATATTTCACTAGTTGGTACCCCAAGGAAGACAAGGCATTGGCTCTGACTGATCCCCAAGAACCTACTAGGCCTCTACAAGGAAATAATCAATTGCTTTTTAGAATTGTTTCTCTTTTCTTTTCTATTTTGGATTAAGGAATTAAAATCCCTTTGTACACACCTCTATAATTTTATCTTTAGATATATTTAAAACTTTTTCTTCTCTTTTATTTTGGGAGGCTTCTCTAATTGCCTCACACTAGTAGGGACTCCTAGAATAGCTATCTATCAAACTAGCAGAACGAGGCTACTAGGACTGCCTTCTAAAACAAGTCTTTTGATGCTTGACAATGTCATGATATGAGGTAGAAAACTACTCGAATCCCCCACAGATATACCTAAAACCCCATATTAGAGAATTCAGAAATCTCCCAAGTTCCACTTTCAAATAAGCGGTAAAGATTTGGCCATGTGGCTAAATCTTAACCCATGCTTCAAAGTTGGACTTGGAAAGACAACCTATATAGTAATTAGGGTAGACTTTACTTTCGATTAAAGGATTTGATCATGTGGCCAAAGGTTAAGGATATTGGGAATTTCCAAACTATATCAGAATTTTCAAATTCCCTAATATAGTATTCTAACCAAACCCTAGGACTTCATGCCTTGATTGCTGGTCCCCACAAACTAAAAGAAAATAAACCCCACGTGCACATATAACATTATCAGCTCAAGGGAAAAACTCCGAAAGGTGATGACACCACCTACAATGGCCACAAGATGCTCCCGCACAATAAAGGCTCCCTCTACGCACACTTCGTCAAACCTTTCTAATGCAATCACTTAAATAGAAGATCATTAGACATACTCACACCAAATAGACACATGGCCCTCTTGGCCTAAAGGAATATAACAATTCTCAACCAACAAACTATCCCTCTTGGCCTCACGAAATAACATGCTTTACTACTACTCAACATTGTACTACTGAAACAAACCCTCGGTCCTCACATAGCTCTACTAAAGCACAAAACTGACCAAGGATGAGGGCTCCTCAGGCCCTATACTAAGTGTATCAAGATAGCAAGGGGTTTCCAACGAATATGATGATACACAATCCTATGCATCCATGACAAAGTAGGAAGGTGCTCACTTGCTACTTGACTCATAACCCAAACTAACCATCAACAGCCAAAATAGGATGTGTCAGTAAGAAGACCCCAAAGTAGTCCATGGCTAATGTTAGGAGGTAATTGTAAAGGCTCCTCTGGACCACAATTGAAAAGGCATCTTCAATGAAAGCATAGTTGGCCAAAGAATTTGAAAAGTGATTCAAATCAAGGAACTAACTGACAAGTTACTATCTCAAAAATATGCAATGTATCCAAGGTTACACGACAATGTAGCCGTAAAATGACATCCCCAACACTATAGGTTCCATTCAATTGATTGATTACTAACTGCGAGTCCCCTTTCACTAAAAATTGGCAGATACTACCACATCAGGCTACATTCAGCTCCATGATCAAGGCCTTATATTCTGCCATATTATTAGTAAATGAAGGTTCTAAATAAACTCCCATCTTCATGAAAACCCTACGTCAGGGATCTTTAATTACCACACCAACACTCACATGTTTAGTGTGCCCCCTAGAAGCTTTGTCATAATAGATTGTAGACCCAGTCTTCAGTGATAGACCACGTCATATTAATCAACTCACTCGTATTTATGATAATCAAAATCAAGCCTAGAGAGAGGATGTATAACATGTACAATCCCTCATTCCTTGTTGAACTCAATAGGAATGCTAGTCAGAATTTATTGATAATGGTGGCAATAGACCTTATTCTTCCACGTAAAAGATCCATCTTGCCACTTAATAACCTAATACCCTTTACTCCACCAGATCACTAGACCTTGGTGGTGACATTGCTTAAGATACGGATGCTCCAAATAGGAAATGATTCGTTCCATCCACTCATCTTGGTACCTATTGAAAATTATAGCTAAATCCTAAAGGACTTGTATAGGCACTAAGCCCCATGTAAGCCCTTACACATAGTAATGCTTCAACTTAATAAAGTTAACTTTATTCTTAAACTCTACCCCTTGCAAATCTGCTAGAAGAGCTGTAGAGCCATTCTTTCCTAAACATACAATTTTGTATGGTCCATCCCATTTGGGTTCCAATTTACCTAGGAATAACTCACAACGAGCATCATTATACAACACTAACTAACCCTTCGCAAATTTTTACTTCTTAGCCCAAAGGCCATGAAGGGCTTTCATTCTCTACTTCCCTACTTCTTGATGTAATAAAGCCTGCAACCAAATCTCATCAAGATGTGTAAGAGAAGTATATATTTCATGTAATGCTTCTATCTCTCCCAACAAATGATACAGAGAAAAAACACAATGGGTAGCTCTATTTCCAATGATAAAATGTATTCTTTCCCATATACTAGCTTGAACGGGGTGTGGCCCATAGCTCTCTTGAATGTCGTGTTATAAGCCCACACTGCCACATACAATTTCTTATCCCAATCGTGCTTACTTTTCAATACGATCTTGGATAAGATTCTGACCAAATGTTTATTTGTACTTTCAACCTGAGCATTGGGCTTGAGGATTATAAGGGGTAGTCTTGTTGCGCTTGATCTTCAAAGCTTCCATCAAGGCTACGATAACTTTATTCAAGAAGTGTGTCCCTCAATCAGACACTATCTCCTTTGGTGGGCCAAAATGGTAAACAATTTATTCCATAATGAAATTGGCCATCTCCTTAGCATTATCCTTCACCATGGCTTGAGCTTCATACCACTTTGTAAAGTAGTCCATAGCTACAATAATTTACCACTTTTGTGTAGTTCATGAAGGGTATATTGGTTGCACAAAATTGATACCACATTTTTCAAAGGGTAACATGACCAAAATAGGGTTTAGAGATCGCTTACGATTTTCTCTCGTATCGTGTCGTTGACAAAGACATCACAATGCTTAATAGAACTAAAAGTATCTTAGAAAATCGATGGCCACCAATAGCCAGGGCGGAGAGCTTTTTGGGCGGTAAGCCGTCTAGCAAAATATCCCCCACATGTTGAATCATGGCAATCCTCAAGAATGAATGGTACCTCATCAAGTACTACTACATAATGGTAATAAATGCCATCTACTCCTCTACGATACAAGACACCTGCTATAATCGAAAAGCGTGATGCTTGTTGTTTGATCTTCCTCTTTTCAAACTTTCATAAAGTAGACCCAAATCCTCCTGGAGATAAATAATGCATAATAGATGCATACCAAGAAGGAATAGAAGTTGTATCAATCTTGAATAAACCTTCAATGTCCCTTCCATCAGCTAGACTTTCCTTTGGCTCCCCAAAATCCACAAGACATTCCATAATACCTTGCAGCTTCGGTGGCTTACTCCTAATCTCATAATCAAACTCTTACAAACTGACTAACCACTTTGTTAAATGGTTAGGCAGCTGCAACTTGTTCAACAATAATCTAAGTTCTTCCCCATTTGTAAAGAATACTACCTTCTCATAAAGAATATAATATCTAAATTTCTTCATCGCAAAGACCATTCAAAGGCACAATTTCTCCATGTACATATAATTGGCTTCAGATATCCCCAATTTTCTACTAGTAAAGGGAATTAGATGATATCATTTCTCCTCCAAAATTTAGGCCAGACAACAACTAATGCTATGCATTGTGGCTATTGAAAATTTATAGAAAAACTCATCTCTTCTAGGTGCTTTTAGGATTGGCACTTTTGCTAGATTCTGCTTCACATCCTCAAAGGATACTTGACAAGCTTCATTTCACTCAAACAGACTGTTAAAGGATAACAAGTTCATCAATGGCAATGCTCTTTCTGTCAGTGAATTGATAAATCTTTGATAATATCCCACTAATGATAGAAATTTGTATACCTCTTTTGGAGTACATGGTGGGCTCATGGTGACTTTAATCTTTATCTTTTCAGGGTCAGTCGCAATACTAGCCAAACTAACCACATGGCTTAGTAATAACCCATAGGGAACCCCAAAGATGCACTTTCATGGGTTAAGAGCAATGCAGAATTATCTATAATACTCAAAACATTTCCTTAGAATAATTAGTTGCCTTTCCCTTGTGGTGGCTACCCCCAGATCATGAATGAAGACTTTTAACTTCTCTTGGGAGATGTCACCAAAAGTCTTATCAGTTGTTTATTACCAAGAACGAGGTGCATTACATAACCCAAAGGCCATCACATGATACAAAAAAGTACCAAAGACAGTGATAAACGTCATTTTTAGCTTGTCTTCCTCTACAATAGCCATTTGATTGTATCCAGCAAAGCAATCCATAACAAATAAATTTTCCTACCTACTAATAATTGATCCAAAATTTGATCAATGAATGGTAACAGATAGTAATCCTTAACTATATGATTATTAAGCTCTCTAAATCTACACAAAGCCGAGTCTGATTATTATGCTTCTTTTTTATAACTTGTGAACAGCATTCTGTGTGTTGAACAGAAACTATCAAACCAACTTTTCGTAGTTTCGTCAATTCTTCAAATAGCCCGTCTCTTAATTCAAAAGGCATACACTTTACCTTTTGATGCACAAGATGACTACCTTCCGTTAAGAAAATAGTATGAACAACTAGGCTGGGAGGAATACCTCTTAGCTCATCATAACTCCAAGCAAAGATGTCGCAGAATTCTTGAATCAAGGATACATACGGTCCTTCCTTTCTTCCAAACTAAGCATGGACCCTAATTTGATTCGTTGTGAATCATTCACCGTACCAAGGTCTAACTCAATTACATCTGTATCTATAATCCTCTCCTAAGCTTCTATTGGCTCATTCAAAGTTACTTGATAGATATCCTCTATAGTGGACCCCTTGTTGGATTCGTCATTTGACAATGACTCACTAGTAGATGGAGTATCTAGCATATCCAACTTTGATGAGGACAAAGGGTTACATCTGACTTAAGTTTGCAAGACCATTCTCTCCTTTGGTTGTTGAACCAACTTTGGTGCTTCTTTCTGTTGGAAACTGCGAGGAAGACGAGAGACGAAAGGAAGAGAGGAGAGAAGAGAGATATGAGATGCCAGAAGTGGAACCCCAGAAGTGTGTCAACTGAGCACACATGATAGGAAAATATAGAGGGGACTTGGGGCGCTATATATAGACAGACTATATATAGCTAACAGGGGCGCTATATATAGATAGACTATATATAGCTAACACTTTCTTGGCTTTGGCCTTCTTCTTTGGAAACTCCTCATCCTTCTTGGGGTCAGCTTTACCATCTACAACTTTTAGAGGTTTTCCTTTCATATCAAGATTAAGGACTTGCGTCCCCTTATCATCTTGCTTAAGGTTTCCTTGGACATTTTGTAAACTTCTTTACCCTTTTGACCTCTTGTAATAACCCATAGGTTAGAAGATTCAATTCCATTGATATAAATAGCTTCTATAAGCATGATTCCACTGCCACTAGGCAGCTCCTTTACCATAGCTTTCCCTCTTTGTAGCGTTTGCTCTAGTTCTCCATCTTACTGAAGATTGTTTCCTTGCGCTTGATGATTAACTGGACCTAGTTGTTTACTTCCTTGTTAGAGAAAACTAATCTTGCTCCAACAAGTTTTGGCTAAATGATCAAACTTTCCACATATGTCGCATTTAACATTTGGACAATTCCTAGGGAAATGTTGGCCACCACACCACTTACAATTGAATCTTGAGGGGGCACCCTCTTCAGGGTGTTGACTCCCTATCAAATTTTGCTGCTTCTTGAGGAAATTGACATCAACTTTGCCAAGGACATTCCAGGACATTCAAGGAACTTGACTCATAGCCGCGATCATCTACCTATCATTCCATTAGATTTACCACTTGATTGGAAATTGGCTATTGATTTCCTAGAACAATAGTAGGATTTATCATTTGGCTTCCAACGTTTGATGGAGCCATTTGACTAGCCATAGGCATGGTCACAATAGGAGGGGTTGGCAACATAGAAACGTTTTGAATCATGCTTCCTCTCCCATTAGGAGGACTCATAAGCATCCCTTTACTGACATTCATCAATGCTAAAGTATTTTCAAAGCCTAAACTCAGATTCTAGTTTTCCCTAGAGGTATAAGCTGCTTGCAATCGTGATTCTGCTTCCTCTACTCTTGTAATAGTTGTGTCAATGTCAGTAAGAGCAACACTGCTCAATTGCACTTCCTTCAGTTTCTTGGCATCCCCACGAACATTCTCATGAGGTTCTTGATATGTTACATTAAGGACACATAGCCAATAGTGACATCCCCTTTCAGGGGCAAACTCTCTTTGAAAGGCCGTAAAGAAAAAGTTAATTCTAGTTATGGCTCCAACTTCTAGGCTGTGATACCATACTGTAGCTCTGATGCCAGGAGGCATATTCCATGGTGGATTCCATGAGGTTTTACGGTGGATTCCGTAAACTTAGATGACCGGGGCTCATACGCAAAGAGGATTCTTTGTGCGAGAAGTTGATGGGGACGCCTGTCCTTTTCGGGCGTTTCATTAATTTAGTGTGTACATGGGTGATTCCATAGTGGGTGATTCTGCAAAATGCATATTAAATTAATAAACGTTTATGAGTTTAGAGTGCGCACTCGTAATAAATTAAGGTTAGGATTTATTTCTAACCAGTTGATTTATTTATGTAGTTGAAGACTGCTAGGTATTCACTTTTGTCCGTTTAATTGTGTTATTTTACTAACGATTGTGAATGCTTCAGTTGATGTGTAGAGATAGCAGCAGTGGCGGAGGAAAGCATTGGAGTCTAGCGGGTTTTCAATCTTTGGACTAGATTTTGATAGGCGCCACGCCTATATTTTGTTATGTCTATTGAGACATCGATTATTTATTATTATTTTGTATGCGCTTATGCGCCTGGATATGTTATTTCTATTTGGACATTGAGATTGGGCGTGCCAGACACTATGGGCACCGTCCATTAGCTTTATTTTCCTATTTTTGATAGAAAGCAAACTCAAAAGCTAAAAGCTTGTCATATTTTTGTAATTGGGCTATTATTGAGCATGAAGATTGGAAATATACATTAAATACATGCTTTGTGAAGCGCTCACACAAGGCATGGGGGAGATTGAACCCAATTTGTCTCTTGCCTCTTGTCGTGCTTGCTTTTACATGGGTTTTTGTGCTAAAAAGTAGAGTACTTTGTTCTTGGGGACCTTCCGGGATTCACCACGTGAGCTATCTGCGTCCGATCTGCGCACCAAGCTCGTTCTTTCAAGTCATATTAAAGAACACACTGTCGGAGCATTTGGGGTCGAAAGTTTACCACGGGGGTAAGAGATAGTAGGGTGAAGGGAGATTCAAGGAGAGCAATTGATGAAAGAGAAGGGGTTTGAAGAAATAGAAGATCTAGAAGAATACTTATAGAGGTGAAGCCTATCAATTTATTTCTCCATATTGAGAAGATAAATCTCTTGTAGACCAAAAACGTGCATAAAACAATAGCTTCCCCTCTACTATTGAGACCCCCAATTTGATAATTTCATTAGCTGCGAAAGGGGGGTAAAATACCAAGATACCTGGTTAGAATTCTCCGAGATCACTCCTTCTCCCAATTCAGAGTGCTATTTTTGCTGCTTGAAAACTACAATCGTGCATCGCGCGATTTCGCCAATCCTTCTTTTTGCATAAAATTTTGCGAAAATGGCTAAAAGCCACTTTTTTTTTTGCATGTCATCCTATTCTAGAAGCTGTCTATAGTTTTTGGATATTTATAAGAAATAATATCCAAAATATAAAAAATAGAGTAAACTTGTAAAAAAATCCAGTATTTTTGAACCATTAACACTATGGACACTCACACTAATGAGCAATATGGAATTGAATCTCTAGATCAATAAGAAAGCTGAATGATGATGCACTCTAGAGTTTTTCAGACTGTGTCTGTATAGTGGTACGACATCGTTTTTTTGATGCCCCCAAATCCTCAAATTTTTATCATTTTCTTGTCTACAACAGTAGGAATATTGCTCTTGGCATAGCAAGATCCACCATATTCTCGCCCTTTGTCGCCACATAGATCAATAAAAATGACACATTATATAAAAATATTCAATTTTAGTCTTTCTCTCTCCTCTCTCCTCTTTTCTCTTGTGGACTGTTCTTATAGATCAATGTAAAAGAGAGGGACTTGGGATGAGATGGATATTTTTTGTCACATGATGATACAGGAGTAAAAAGAGAGATGAATCGAAGTCGGACAGATTGTCAACAACCGTGGAAGAGCATCAACAAGCCTCCAATATCGAAAAACACGCATCATAAATAATGAGCGATTTTATGAGAAAAAGGTAGAATTTACCATGAAATCACAGTGTTTTAACCTATTTTAATTTTTTGTAGTTGAAGACTGCTAGTAGGTATTCACTATTGTTTATTTATTTTATTTATAAACAATTGTGAATACTCCAGTTGATGTGTAGAGCAGGTAGCGGTGGCTTTGTGTAGCACTAGGCGTTAGCATAAGTCCAAGCGTAAATTTCATAATTATGATTAGTTATCTTAATTATAATATATAATATTATGTGTTTATATGATATTGTATTATTAAAATTATTGCTCTATTTGTAAGTTATAAGTTTAAACTTCTTCAATAATAATTAGATCATTGTCCTTTTAGTACTATTAATTCATTTGTTTTTAATATAGATTATTTTAGAATATGAGATTTAAGATATGCTTTTATTGAAATAAGTTTTCTTTATGGAATACCTTGCTATTTTCTTCATGTGGTTAAGTATAGAAGGCTTTTCTAGCTTTCTTTATAAAAGCATTAAGATCACGCACAAAATAGGAGAACATGGTGAAAACTAAGTTTTTTCATTTCTCCCTAAATCCAGAATCACAATTTAGAGCTTCAAGAGTCATTTTGGGGGTTTTGGCACGCTTTGGACGCAATGATGAGGTCAAAATATCAAGATTCAGAGCATACAATTTTCTGTAGCAACTACATGTTATATGATACCTATTGACTCTTAAAACTCTGTATTTCAATTGATATTTGTACTTTCTTTGTAATTATATGTAAGATATGAATGCAGATATCCATGTAAAACTATAACATATAATTAAGAATGGCAAACCATGGCTTTTGCCATGGGGGAGGTTGGGCCCGATCGTGCATTTTTCTCTTTTCTTTCTCAATCTATTGAGTTATTTGAATCCTCTTATGTATTATAATGTTGTTTGAATTTAATAGTTGAGATGTTTGATTTGCTAGATTTGCCACATGTTTCACTTCGTAACACTAATTGTGAATGCTTAGCAGTCTTCAGCTACAAATAATTAAAATAGTTGAAACATTGTCCTAACCTTAATTTAATTCGAGTGTGCACTCTAAACTCGTAAACATCCATTCATTTAATATGTATTTTACGAAATCACCCGCTATGGAATCACCCACGTGCATATGAAATTAATTCGATGCTCGAAAAGGACATGCTCCCCGTCAACTTCTCGCAAAAGAAATCCACCTTGTGTACAAGCCCCAAAAAATAAATACAATCATGAAATTCACAGTGGAATATGCCTCCTGGCATCATTAGCGCTTGCAAATAGAAATAGTACAGGACCCAACACTGAGAGGGAAAGAGCGCTTGAAACTGACCTCATGTTGAGCGAGCTTCTCTTGAAGTGACTCATAGATAACACGATTGTGGAGCATAGCAGAGTATCCCTAATAACTTCGTTGCTAACAGGACTAGATATTACTCTGAATTCAAAAATCCAAACGAAGATATTCGTAGTTGTTACATAACTTGACAAGTATGAGCTCGATAATGACCCTTATAGTTTCCTAGAGTAATTTGAGTAGGTATGTGAGGCAAAGAGCCTAATGGAACCTGCTCAACATTCAAAAGCTTCTAGTCTTTGCCTTGGGGATAAAGGATCGACGTGGTACACTAGTCTAGACAATGCCAAATGGAGTCATTTCAACAATCTCAAGAGGCTCTTCATCAAGATATTCTTTGAGGAAGGGTTCTAAGATAACCTTATTGTTTGACTTATAAACATCAATCAAAAGGACAAGGAGGATATTGGAGAGTATGTCACCTATGTGCAGAGTCTCTTTAAAAGGATCAGAGTCGAAGAGTGACCTAGTGAGCAATTGGTCTCTACCGTGTTCATAAGCGGAATTAGGAGTGAAGAGCTTTACAAGGCCTTAGTGAGCAACTCGAACTTGCAAAGAAGTCATACGAGTGGATGACTTGCTCAGAGGGAGAAGCTCAAGGACACTAAGCTGAAATAGCGCAACCTCTTGAACCTTAAAGAGAGCAAGGACCACTAGTAAGAGAACGAGCCACCAAAGCACCCAAGAGAAATGAAAGAATGTAAATCAGAGCCAGGAGTTGGCTGATATGAAGCTAGAGTTGACCAAGCTTCAAGAGATGATAAGGCCTACAAAACCTCACATGCAATGTATCCATTGTTCAGGAAACTACCTTCCATCGAAGTGTATGAATCCTAGCTCTAGATCCTATACCAATTGCGATAGGTTTGGCCATGACGTAATGCATTGTTGATTGCCGAGGTAGTTGCCATACCCACAACCATACAATCAGCCTTACTACCTAGGAAATGGACTGCCACTTTATAGAAGGGGAGCTTCATTAGCTCTTCTAGCACCACTGAATGATTCAAGGCTAGCTATTCCTAGGATGGACATCACCCCCAAAGGCATACCTAGACTACCTAGACCCTTTATGACCCATCCACTGGGTGATGCTCTAGTGCATTATGTTGAGGAGCCAAATGAGGAAGAGGCATATGTAAACCCTTATGTCTCGTATGACAAAGAGAGTAATCCCATTTTAATAGATTTTAGACCAGTACAAGTGATGGTGTTAGGTCGGGGAAGGGTTAGAGGCCTAGGAGGTCAAAACCAAGAACCAATCGCGGGACTTACGGCCACCCAGGACACATCTCATGTTGTTTCCCTAAATGAGAGCAAGCTAATTGAGAAAAGGCCGACTTGAGATGCCTTGAGTGTAGAATCACACATTTGTATGCCGTGTACCCTAGGTGAAAACCATATACTAATTCAGCTATCATGCCATCTATACCCTTGGGATTATTTAAAGTCGAGACACTTGATGGCCAGGCCACTCCCATTGTGTTGAATATCACCAAGATGCAGATTAGGCATGTCAATATCTCGTTAACTGGATCTAGAAACCTTGATGCAGTCTCCATAGGGAAGAGGAGTCATAGGAGGAGAAGGCAGAGAGTTGAGATAAAAGTCACACTCAAAAGTGATAGTGCCACTACACTACTAAAGGGTAAGCAAGTCACGGATGTAGAAGCGGAAACATGTGCTCCTAAGATTTTGGAGAAGGGGAGTGCCAAGGTTGGGGAATATCCCGATCCAAGGCACCAATTGGAAGTGGTTGACAAGGTCAAGGAATGGATGAGAGAAGCCCAAGAGCACTTGAAGGATGCCGAGCCCCATCCTAGAAGATGAGATCGACGAGTTCTCTTGTTTGAGCAAGTGTCCTGCCTGTTTGCATAGAATCTAGAGAAGCATCCACACCCCATGCAGCACCACAAAGAGGAAGCGTAGGTGCCATAAGCGGGTAAACTTCCCGAGAGCAATGGTAAAATAACATAGAGCATAATGAAAGGCAAGTAGCTAGTAGCCTGCTTACCACGTTGATATTGGCCCCTATGACTCTACTGATGGGAGATCTACTTAGGCAAAGTTCTTCATTATGGCAAGAATTAAAGTAGTGGGTAGAGGGATCTAATGAGCTAGGAGCACCCGATTTGGACGATCACGATACAACCACACAAATACTGAGCCCAACACTGAGTTTAATGGCTAAGTCCTTGCATGTAAATGCTTTTTGGGAGGGCATAGAGATGCATGCAGTCCTACCAGTGGTAGCATTAGTACGAGATGTCACAAGCTAATGGCATGAAAATTGGGCCATTTAGAGTATTGAAGGACTGGCCCTTGAAAATAGTGGGTGTCCAACTCTTAGTGACGAACTTCATAGTTATGAAGGGAGTGGACTATGAAAATTTGCTAGGCCAACCCTAAATGGAGAATGCACGTGATCGAAGACTAGGGTAATGGCCTTATACTCCTAGGTAACAATCGGAGGTAGTAAGAGTCGACATGGATATGTGGAAGACAATGCCAGTCGACTTGGATTCCATCTCCTCTATCTTGAAGGGAGACTCACATGCTAGGAATTTGTATGAACCATTAACGAAGTATCTTCCCTGTCTTGAAGAGATGAGTGGGATTGGATGCATGTGCTAGCCACCATTGACTTGCCATTTTCAAACAAAGAAGAGGATTATAAGCAAGCTACAAGGACAACAAGTGAGTCTCGTAAAGCTATCACATCCTAACTACCAAAGGGTGAGACCACACCTTCAGCACCTGTAACGTGTCCTCTTAGTATCATCCAGGACACGTCTTAGTAGTCCATCAGAAAGGATGTCTAGAAAGCTCCGCCCGGCACTCCCATGGAATGTTACAAGATTTGCGATCTAGGTCTTCCCATGTCTGCCACGTAGCGAAAGTATCCTGGCCGATCCCACTTAGGATCCACCGAAATTAGGATTTTCCTGACTGGTCACTAACTAACAGCAACTAGCGTTGGACCCGAGAGAACTACTTTACGCAGAAACGCCAAGTCCGAAGCAGATTCACGCTGCACTTGGTTCAAGGAGAATGGGAAACAAGAGGGATGCAAAGCTCAACCTCTCTGCCATAAGGCATAGTCCCATTCCGTTCCCCTAAAACAATGTAAATCAGGTAAGACATAACTCTAGGTCATTGCTTCCATTATTCGTTTCTTTGACGATCATCCTGTTGTTCTTTGAGAAAAGTTCCCGGCTAACCGGGACCACCCAACCGTAGGACGGACCCATGGCCCATCCTCCGCACTTTCCTCGGTTTGTTTTTAGTTATGTAATTATCTAACACATTGATTTGACATATAACAATCAGCTTCTTTAATTAAACCATTAAGCACTGGTTCCTTCACGTAATCTTATCACGTGACATAGAAAAAAAATATCAAGCAAGTTCTTTGTTAACATTTCATCATTTTATGTTTGAAATACAATGAGTTTCGCCCGTAGGCTTGTCCATAATCCGCCCGAAGGCTATCCAGTAATCCGCAGGGATTACTATTCCAAGCTTCTGCCCGTAAACTAGTATGCGGGCCTCGAGATCCAATCCCGAGTCACGTTAGCCTCTTGCGCAGGACCTGGAAGGCGAGGGATTTACGGCCAGAGCCACCCCTGGCACCCAAGCGTCCTCCTGCTCCAAGTAGAGCTCAACGGAGAGACCTCTCGTGGCGGGTTTAGTCCACGTTCCTGGCGCGGTCAACAATCCCCTTGGTTAGGGTTAGGTAGGCAGTCGAGGGTAACTGAAACTGTCTCTCCCTTCAGGCCTTTAACCTGAAGTAAAGGTATTCATTTAATTTGTAATTCATAATTCAAATAGTGCTCTAAAATCTCTAGCAAACACAAACATTTCCAGTAAACAACCGTGTTGTTTGGCAAACTACTAAGGAATTATTCTTTCCTTTTGAGTGTATCAGTACTCGTTCCCAAGGGGTCTTGTAACTTGGCGAGATCCTTTATAGTCCGGATTAGGGCGTACCTTATTAACCCAACTTGGTCAACCCTAAAGTTCATTAGTTACTTTAGTTTCGGGTTTATAACTTTCCTTATTTAGAAGGATATTCACGAATACGTCCTTTTTCAAGATAACTTGCGTAAGGATTTATCATCCTTGTTGAGGTTATTTACCCTTTCGTCTTGTGAACCAATCACAAGACTACATGACTTCAAACTTGCTGCGCACGTTCTACGTTGAAATAATCCGTTTAGGTATCTTTAAGCTGACGTATGTCGAACCTAGGGTTTCTTTTTAAGAATCTCAGGGACAACCCTAGTTCTTTATCTTTACGAATTTATTGACCCTACAATAAGGAAAGTAGTCAAGTGTTTAGGGTATGAATATTTATTTGGTCTTTAAATCATTTCCAAGGCATATTTTTCTCTTCAGCATGGTATTTCTATGTTTAGATTGGTTTGGTTATCTTTTGAAAGGTAATATTGATCGCCTTGCCACGGTTTTGCTATCCTTGTGACAATTTACTTTTCAGTCAATACAATTCAATTTAATCTTCCTTTTTCCTTGCAGGCGAACTCATGCCACATAACAATCATTTCCCTTGCTAAGATGTGCAATTACCAATGATAACTTCCTAGTAATTTGAGCAACGAAAGAAACCTTTCATGAATTTAATCATTTACAATGATTCGTTGCAAAAAGGAATAGGACTAATGACGCAATATACAATTTCTATACCTTCAGGATTTAACTGAAATATACTACTATAGTAAATAAATAATCTTGCTCGTAATTTATAATGCATGATGCTATTCGAAGGAAACTATGTTCTATACATTATCATTCATTCAAATAAGCTAAACTCCTTCATTACAAGTAACTCGGACAAATATATCCTATCCCTAACAATTTCTCTTTGCATGATTGACTTAAAACCAAATTAAAGCCAAGAAGAAAAACCTAGTTTTGGGGTGAGATATCCACATGGATACCGAGAGATGAACCTCCCGCAGCTACTCCTTGGACTTTCTTAGGCGGCATCGTAGTTCGAATGTGAAGGTAGCTTTTACTCTTTTCTTCTGGAAATCCACCGTCTCTCTTTCGAGGCAAGGTGTCGTTAAAATGGTTGATCACGAGAAGGAATGATAGGACCTTTAGATTCTTAGATTCTTCAGAGAGAAAAAGATTTACAAAGCCTAAGAAAGTTCTATTGGGTCTATACTTGACAAAAAGTTTATGGGTGAGTGTGGTTTTACAACCACATGAACTCTTGGAAAACTTTGGCTTTGGGGTAAAAGGTATAGAAGGCACTTATTCTCTTTCCTTGCACTTTCTCTACTTTTTTTTTCTTCTCCTTCCCTACTCCTCCTCCTTCACTCTTTTTTATTTTTCCTCCCTTTTTACCCTTCTACCTCCCTCTATTCCTTCTTTCTTACCTCTTTTATCTTCTTCTACCCCATTTCACTCTACTCTTCTTTCTCTTCTTTATCTTCTTCCACCCTATTTCACTCTACTCTTCTTTCTCTTCTTTATCTTCTTCCACCCTATTCCTCTCTATTCTTCCTCCTTCACCCCTCTTCTTTTCTTTATCTTCTTCCACCCTATTCCTCTCTATTCTTCCTCACGGAACAACAACCGGGGCCCATAATGATGGTT
The DNA here is from genome assembly GCF_053477565.2 of Lygodium microphyllum. Lineage (NCBI taxonomy): Eukaryota > Viridiplantae > Streptophyta > Polypodiopsida > Schizaeales > Lygodiaceae > Lygodium > Lygodium microphyllum. The sequence goes on from NC_141149.1 coordinate 79,101,479, forward strand.
TGAATTGGGGTCCAGGGAGGGGTCCGTGACGTCGTGATAGGGAAAAAGTGGATTGGTCAGAGCCTACATGGCCTATGTCGAGACGATGGGGGAAAAGAAGACTGGTCCAGGGAAGAAGGCACGTGGGCTAGGTGGTGCAGGCTACCACCAAGGCAAATAGCCACGGGGCTGGGTGAGCGAAGCGGCTACAAATCTGCCACAGCAGACTGGTCCAAGGATTCGTTCAGTGGAATGGGAGGGGGAAAGGAAATAGGCTGGGACGTCTCTTGGGTGGCGGCATGGAATGTCAGCCTACGGCTGTCCTTGAGACGGGGGGAAAAGTTAGCGCCTTCTGAGGCCCTGGCAGCGCCAGGCAACTCTGGCCGAAGGCCCAGGGGAGGGTGTGCAACGCTATCGAGGAGGGGAAAAATTCCAATCAGCGGCCTCGAGGCCCTGCAGCAGCTAACGGCCGTGGCGTGCGTAGAAGGCATAGACTCTATCTCCTCGCCCTTCTCTCCACAGTAAATTTTGTCCCGTCGTCTCTCTCACGGACATAATATGTCACCCTCCTCTATCTCCTTTTTCACGTCGTCAATAGGATATGAATATTTATGGGAGGAGGGGGGGTAGGACCTTCCCCCCCACGTGGATCCTGCATGTGATCCCTCCCCTCCACGACTACTCCATCCCATTTAAGCATCATTCCCTTCCCTCAGCCACGCTTCGGCTGAGGGAAAAAAAGTAAAAACAATTTGCATAAATTCCCATATTTATCCCTTATCCTCCTCCCAAGAGGAGGTTCTTATGGGAAATATACGATTTCGAAAAGCTGTGTCTTGTATGGACTCAGTGAAGGGTGTATTAGTTTAGACTATCCCCTCCGAAACCTCACTGCAACCTTATTATTTTCCCGAAACTTCACATGGCCGGAAATATTACAGCACCACTTTTCATGATGGCTAGAAGCCCTAGCAAACAACAAAAACCTGCCCCTTTCCATATTCCTTCTAACAAACTTAAACTCAAAGGGATTCTTGTGTACTTGATGAGGGAGCTAGGTGGTAACCCAACCGCTTATCTCAAGCTACTCCAAGACCTCATAGATGAGCCAAAATGGCAATGGACCAAAGTGCATGACCTAAACCTTATGTACAATTGGGAGTTGATCACGGATGAAAAGAGGGTTGAGAAGAGAGACCTCAACAATGACAAGTAGTCAGAATGTAGCAATTTGGACAACGAGTATGAGGACTGCTACTCCTCAAATGAAGAAAGTGAAGAAGAGGCCGAGACAATAGAGTACTACACAGATGGCCAAGTGATCGCACAAATAAGAGTAGACTCCAAGCCATAGAGAGCCAACACTTTTAGAACCGAAGGAGGAGTCTTTAGAATTGAATGTGATCATACTTGGTTGGATCACTTAGGCATGATGATAAACTATGAGCAAGCAGGGATAGTCCAGCCTAGTGCTACGCCTCTCTTCAAAATAGATTCAGCCTTAGAGATGCGACCGCTAGGGAAGACTCCCTCCTCTAATAGCAAGGGTTGTGCGCTTAACTCAAAATCAAAAGTAAGCTCTGAGAGAAATCCAGAGATACCTTGATCACCTAAAACTAGATGCGCCAAGGGGGACTTGTCGGTCCATCTAAGGCCGAGACGATTGAAGGTGGAAAAGAGAGGACAACCAAAGGGGTCAAAGGTCGAACAATAAAGGAAGTCCTAGGACCTAGCAAAGCGCTTCACTAGATTCAAGAAGGGAGATAGGGTAGTGAACTTGTTGGGAGTGAAGAGGCAAGGATAGGTAAGAAAACCGATAGAAGGGCCTGCCAAAGTTAAGGAAGTCAACTTAGAAGGGGAATAGAAGAAACCATGACTTGTGTTTTTAGCTGATGATCTGACTCGTGTTTTTACCTGGAGATGAACTCAGAGGAGTAAATTCAAAAGTTATGATGCATAACATTACAATGACTCATGATGCAACACAAGTAAAGCAATGACCTTACCCAATGAATTTCAAGCATGCTCACATCGTCAAGGAGGAGATCAATAAACTATTGAAGGCAAGATTCATCTATGAGATTGGGCACATGGATTGGGTTTACCCATTATGATTGTCTCAAAAAAGAATGAAAAAATTCAATTGTGCATAAACTACAAAAAAGTCAATGCCACAACTAAGAGAGACAATTATCCATTGCCCTACATGGAGCACATGCTCAAGAGAGTAGTAGGAAAAGAAGCTTACAATTTCTTGGACAACTTCTTAGGCTATAACAAATTTCAAGTGCACCTTGAGGATAGAGACAAGATGGCATTCACTACAAAATGGGGCGTATTTGATTACATAGTCATGCTATTTGGGTTGACTAATGCACTTGCCACCTTTCAACATCTAATGTGCACTATCTTCAAGGACATGCTTAGGTGAGAACTAGAGATATTCATTGATGACCTATGCAAACCTCTTATAATTGCTAGTCATCACCGCTTGGTTGTGCAAAGTCATCCTACTCATTAGCCTTCCCCATCTCAGCATCTAGTTTTGACCATGTCAAATCTGTATCCTCCCAAGGGTATAACCACCAATTCAAGTTATACAATTTCATCTTTTTTATTCATGCATTTCCATATATGCTCTTGTTTTTTATGAGCCCTTGAGAAAACTAGCCCATTTGAACTACATTCATGCATGGAAATCTTATTCAAAGTACCAACACTATGCAACAAATCTCCAAAGTCAAAGGCTCTCTCTTGTCCCACAATACCTCCAATTTTACTGAATAAATTAGCTGCATCCAATCCAATGAGATGTAATGGACACGTACTTGAGATTAGGATAAAAGTCACAAAAAACCTTTATGATAAGCACAACAAAATGGCATGAAAGTTGAATATCTGTGTAGGCCTCTCTACTTATGAAATTTATCTTCAAGTTGTATGTTGCATGCTGATGTATCCACAACCTCAAAATCTTGAAGAACAAACTAACCTTAGCTGCCATCACCACACGATCCTTCAAGTTTAGATACAATGATAATAAAATATCAATGTAAGGTCACAATATGCAACTATGCCACCGTTCCTTGCATACTTCTCTCTTTCTTTTGTAATTGTCTCATACAACATTGCACTTGTCTGTTTTCAATCCTTTGGGCAGTTGCCCAACTTTGATAGTCATTTCTTTGTATATCTCCATCATGTAGCTTGTGTTCATCAATGGAAAATGAGTTATAGACCATTGCAACATGATTGAGTGTAATCCAAACTTTACCAATCCCAAGTTGTTGAGTAGGGCTATCAAGTAAGCTAACAAGTTTTTTTCCACAATGTACAAAGTCTTGATCATGTAAACCATACACATGCTCTTCCACGATTCTCCCTTTTAATTTCCATACACACCAAAATCAATAAAGAGTTGGTCTCTATACTCTCTAAGGTAATCTTCAAGCATGAGCTTGTGTAATCTACTATCTCCATCTAAAGCATGCCCAAGTATTGGACCTATTGTTACCTTTGCACTCCATAAATGCTCCACAAGGTTCCATTGATTTCTAATAAAAACACTATCAAAGCAATTACATGTGACTTGCACTACCAAAGCAACTCATGGAAGACTCTCATGAAGAGGGTTTACTATCAAAAGTTTTGCATAATTTCCCACCACATGATTTTGAAAGGCATCCACTTATCTTATTATAACCTTGTGATCCCTCTCCCACAATAATTGTCATTTGTAAGGCATTGGTGATGTTCTCCTTTACTTCCACCACAGAATCCAGTAAGAGTGTTATCCTTTGCATTCCACCTGCATAAATAAAAGCTTGCTTTAACTTTCAATATCTTACAAACTTCCTTTACATGATTGAAAGAAAAAAATGCTCGGGGAAGTTACTAAATGTATATCCTCTACATCACATGTGTTCAAGGCCTATTTATAAATATACTTATCTGTGAATTTTTCTTGAATAAAACATAACCCTTTTCTATTCAATCTGTAAATAACCCCTTTATATTACACTGTTCTATATGTAAAAAATATATAAAAATGGTATTTAAAAAATACATTATTTTGAACCCATGTGATGCACACATATATTCATGAGTAACTTACCTGAGAGAAAATGTTGCAAACTATAAGACATTAGATCTATTAAGCTCTTGTTATGTGACCTTTGATGGCTACCTCATCTTCAAAAATGATAATTGACATGATTGACGTTACTCCATGTTTAGTTTTTGCATCCATGTGTATCTTACCCATTGCCTCAAAGATATACTAGTGCTCTCTAGGCATGAAGTGAATTGCTTTCTTCCCTTGCCTTCTTGTAGTGCACATGGAGGATAGCTCTCCAAGGTTAATAGTCATAAATTCATACAAGTGTAGCCCACCCCAAAGCTTAACGAGCTCAAACAAGGGCTTTGTGGACTCATTGAATTGTTGTGCTCGTTTTATTTGTATTATATTCTTTGATACATCTTGAAAAAAGTCCCATAAAGCTTGTTTACCTCCAAATTTACCTTATCAATGGGCCTCAACTATATTATTACAAAAGCGTCACACATCCTTCCTGTTAAATCATTCAAAGTTTGCTTCTTTCAAGGACCTAGTCCTCACAGAAAGCACAATAATTCTTGACTCTAACAGCATAGCTTTATCTTGGCTTCTTTCAATTCTGTCTTGGACTTAACTATCACATTTTTCAACTCTTCACTGCTAAGATAATCTAATTGCCTTCCTCCTCTTGTATTCCTAGCCCCTCTCTTCTCAATAGCAATACTCTCTCTGTATATTCTCATGCGAAAATAATCCTTCTCGATAGGGTAGTAATCCTTGATTAAGCACTTAATTACAACAATCAATAGAGAAGCATAAACTAAAATGCATACTTTACCTAACTAATCTTGGACAATAGATACTGTGTTGGCCCAAAACTAGCACCCCTTTCAGTGTTTTTTAAACTTTAATTGCTAATGAATTTTCAAGCCAATCACCCTTTGATTTTCACCTTGTGGCAAAAATTATTACAACTTTTGCCTTTGGCACCAAGTGATATCTCAGGGTCTTAGGTCCCACACTATGAAATAATTAACTTGCATCTCACATGTGCAACTCACATTAGAACATTTGATTGAATTTTAATTTAATTCTAAAGCAATAAAATTTCACATCCTCATGACATCTATTCATAGGACTCAATACCCTATAATGCATATCATTGTGTGATCACCACTCTTGGACTCTTAGCCATTGGGAGCCAACACATTCGCACACTACGATGATGTGGACTAGTAATATGGGACGCAAGCTCTTAGGGTATGGTCATGACCCCATAGACTACTAGCTCCCAAAGCTCAAGGGTGAGCCAATTGGCCCTCAAGCTAGAAGATAGAGTCCAATGGCCATTCCCTTTATGTTATTTGCCATATGTATGTCCTATGTCATGCATTGTGGACACCTTGGATAGTAGGGAGATGTTTCACTAGCATCAGAGCATCAACACACTATGACTGGCATGAGATACAATGACATGCACAAAACCTCCATTTGCTCACAAGACCGTGATGATCCACACTTGATAAGCATGCTTTTATCCCGTTATAGGGTGATATGGGATGCTAGCGAGAGGGTCATGCATGGGGTGTGAAGAAATGATATGGAAAAAAAAGAAATGAAAAGTGTATGACAATAGTCAAGTACAAGTAGTTTGGGCACCACACATAGTGTAGGCAAGTGCAAGGGTAGCAAGCAGACAAGCTTGGGCAGTCAACCAAGCCAATCAGACTACCACTTGATGGTCCAGGAAAATTGCATCCTATCAATCAATTTTGATTGTCTCACTTGTTCTCCTCCCCCCTCCCCAACCAAGAAAAAGGTGTGGTCATTGCTACACCATCTCATCTTTTTTTTATTTGGGAGATGAATTGATGAATGCATATACACATGGCCTCTTGTATCTATTCTACTTGATCCAATCACTATTCAACTTTCTTTATTTCTAAGTTGATAAATACTGGGCAGCCTAGGAAGCAACCATACATAGGTAGATCTAATATTATAGGTAGTTAGGCTAATCGAAAAACAGGTCACCAATGTACACGAAACTTATGTGCAACTCGGTGGCCAGTAGAATTAGCAAACGCAAGAGCGGGACTTAAAAAATAGTCATTTGTATGAACAACAACTAAAGATAGCAAGGTAGCACTTGGAGAAGGCTCCACAAACTAATGATGTCCTCTAAAAGGGGTGTGGCCAGCAATAGTAGACTCAAAAGTGCTAAGGGTAGCTGACTAGAGTGAGGGATTGAGGATGCACACACACATGACTCGTATTTATAGAGGATTGGGGGTACATTTGACCTACTATAAAAAATAAGCCATTTATTCTTTGTAATTCTACATTATTTACTTTTTAGGGCCGTTTTAAGGAGCCTAAAATAAAGGTTAATGCACCATATATATGATTGAGTGAAATCCCTAATATTAGTGGCTCAACACCCCCTCTCATGCCCAAAAAGTAGAATTCCCTAGATGGTATGCACGTCACATCTCCATCCTCTTTTCATAACTTGAAAATCCCACAACAAAGCAACCAAGGCATCGGTCAATAGGTGCACATTAGTTGTCCAAGAACCTATCAAAACTCCAAAGGCAATGGATATCTTCATTGAGATATCCCTATTTAAAGAGTCTATATTTTTTTCGATGGTTATTAATCACAATAAAAGGGGAAATTTTACATCCTCCATAACCAGAGTTGGTGTAAGGCAAGGTTAGGGTACAAAAGTATAGCAGAGGTAATAGCTACTATAAATGCCAACTTACATACTTTTTCTTGCTACAATAAAACCTTAAATAAATATGTGGCCTAACTGTCCCACTTCTCTTCTAGCCACTACAACTACTAGTACACTAGGGTCTAGTGGCCAACAATGGTCACTACAACAACCAGCACCAATACTAGCCAACTATTAACTACTAGCATCAATCATGGCTGACTATCCACATGGGGCTTGACAAGCCTGCAACCTATCTACTTGGGTTAAAAGGGTAGCTAGAGTCAAGATATTGTTGGCAAAGTGAAATCTATGTGCTAAGAAAAATAAAATAATGTATGAGAGTTTGCACAATTAGATTGCAAGACACTCAAACTCCCAAGTCTGTAAATGCAGAAATATCTATAAAAGCAAGCATAAGGCACGATGGAACTTTCCTCCCATGCACCTCAAAATGCAAATCTTGAGTCTCTGACACAACTAACACATTTTGGAGCATGGATTTCAAGCCAACAAAACATTTTTTCTTTAACTTCTATGACTACAAAACAAAGGTTGCGACAGGTAACTAGTTCTTGTAGCAAGTTTGCATCAATTCTATCTCACAAAATTTCAATAGATAGAAGTCTAACAAGCACCCTTACTAATTTTGTCAGCCCTAGCATCCTACCATAACACAAAGTCTGTAGAAAATCCACTGTGTAATGTCCAAAAATAAAAATTCTTCACCTTGCTTCCAAGGTCTTGAGATATTTTCCCAAAGCAAGAGTGGTCTTTCCTGTGCCTGGAGCACCAGCAAGAAGTAGTGCTCATCTAGCCATCTTTTTTTGCCAAATCATATCAACCACCAACCTTGCTGCTCCTCTACCCTATTCCTAACCAACAAAACTTGATTCCATACCCAGAGCTATTCCATCTTCCTGATTGTAAGAAACATCAACCTCTTCAGTCACTCAGCTTTGATATAACTTGTTAAACTGCATGTTACAACATTGTTAGTTACTACAGCAGTTAGCAATTGATCTAAGTTGTGCATAGGCAAAGAGATGTCATAAAATTCATCCATATGGCATGTGAAGTAATGATTTTTGAAGAGAATTACAAAAAAAATATAGGATTTTTAATAATACAAGCAAGCAGTATACATAAGCGCATTTCATGTAAACAAAGCATATTGATTGCACAAAGTTCAACTGCATGAAAATGACCCAATATTAAAGTGGAGTGGCTTGATACAAATACATATGTGGCCAGATTGCAACATCAATCTATTAAGGTTGAGAAATTAAAGTTATACTAAATAGGTCTAGCAAGTTAGAGTACCACTTCTAGACATTGCTAAGTGATGCTACATGACTTATCAAAACCCCCTCACTCAAGTGAAATATGAAAACTAATTTTTGAACCACTTAAGAGCCCAATTTTGAAGCCCAATGCCTTGGTGGACAAGGTATGGGTGGCCACTCTTTAGAGCTTCAAGACATGCAAAATTGAAGAAATAACTTGAAAAGAGCCAACATGCATCGAAGCTAAAGAAATGACTTGAAAGGGCCAACATGATTAAATCTTGAGCCTCCATCAACTCATTTGATTGAGCAAAGGGTATATGAGATTGACTAAAACTGTTCAAACATGGAAATGTTTTGGACAAAAGTGGGCAAGACAACATACTGATGCCACTTCACACATGCTTGTATCAAGCTAAACACCATGTTACTCAAGCCATGCACCATGTATGAACATGTAATTGTTTGCATATTGTAGAAAATTTGTATGCAAGATAGACTGGACTAGAATAATGTGACATACAAGAGTTTGTGAAAACATGTGAAACCAACCGGCATGTCAGCACCAAGCAATGGCGAGAAAATGTGGCTAACCAAGTTAGTAATCCAAGCACACAAGAATGCAAGATGAACCCAACATTCTTTGTGTGGGTAACCTACCGTGTCCATCTAATAGTCAAGCACACAAGAGTGCAACATGGAACAAAACATGCATGTAATGTCCCTTGCATCAAAAGCTTGCCATGTGCTAATCTTTACATGATAACAATCACAATGTCTTGGCTACATGATTAAAACTCCAAAGCAGGACACAAGTTGCAGTCTAAATGTTTGTATATAGTTGAACATTGAATGTCTTTTCTTGTGTGGGAAACCATCCATGCATAATTCCTATATGATAATATTGGTGTAATGGCTTGGCTCTATGATCAGAACTCGAAAGCAAGGCTAATAGCATTACAGTTTACAATTCAAACATGTGTATGCTTATTTGAACATTTGTTTTACTGAAATGAAAACAACAATTTATGTCATGTGTGAAACCATCAATGTGCATAATTTTTGCATGATAAGGTTGCTATTACGGCTTGGCTCTATGACCAGAACTCCAAAGTAGGACATAATAGCATGACAATTTGCAGTTTGAACATATGTATGCTTGGCGATCTCAAACCAAGGCCTTTGATGTGTGTGTGAGAAGCCACCCGTTGCTTCTTGCTTGTGGACTGCACTTCCTTGATCTTTGTGGCTGCACAGGGAAGGCAGTTGGGGCTACCGGCACTCTGTTACTATGTATCCAGTATATCACAATAGAAATGCACAGCTTCCTAAACCCTGTGCCTCTCTCGCAAAAAGCGAAAAATGTTCGTTGTTCTTGTGTTTTATTTTTATCGTTATTAGTATTGTTATTGTTATTCCTATTGTTAACTTCATTTTCCCTCATTCTTGAAACTTCAACAACATTCTTAAATACTAGTAGAAATTGTTTCAAAGGGGCTTCCCACCATCCCTTGTCAGAAACACACTAGTAGAAATTGTTTTAGCGAGGCTTCCCACCATCCCTTGTGAGACTCATAGTAAGCTTTGGTGGGGCCAAAATAGAAAAGATACCAATAATATATGGCTTGCCGTGGAGAGTTTCATAACTTCTGTAAATTGCAAGAGCTTGGAACTTTTGTATATTTGTTTAAGGAATTTAGAGCCTACAAAGGGTAAGTAGCATGCAAGAGTTTATATAAGTTTGCATTTACTCCAACTTTACCTTTAAGACCCCATGCTTTGGATACTTGGGAAAGATAACATGCAAAAATATCCTCTATGTTTGAATAGTTTGAGATGTCATTTGAAAAGGGCTAATGCGAAACCCCTCTCAACACTAGTTCACTACTAAGACATTGTAATGTCCTCAAGACATTATTATGCCCTTTGATATTAAGAGCTTAATGTGAATTTTCTAAATGCAATGTAAACAAAATAGGACTAGACTAGTGGCACTATATGTAGAAGAGCATGCACATACAACATTGGATCTTTTCATTGAACTATAAAGAGTAGATTGAAGGCATTTTAGTCTAAACTAATTAGAAGATGAGGGAAAATGGAGTTTTTTCACTATCTATTGATGAAAAAATGACAAATATTGAAGAAGGGCTTCCGAGGGGTAGTTGAGCACCACATAACCTTGAAATGGGTCAAATTATATTGTTGTTATTTTTTCATTATATTATTGGTTACTAATGTTATTGTATTATTGTATTCAACCACTATATTGTTGTACTCTCATAGGTAGGTCTCAAGTGCTCCTCAAGAATGAAGCTATTAAAGCTTTTGAGGGATCAAAACAAGGTGATATTGGCATACACATATGTAATTGAAAGAATTTTCTATGCAAGGACACTTTGCATCAAGATTAAGCACCATGAGATACATGTAGATTTTCTTACAATGAAAGCAAGGGGTTATTAGCATGTTCTTGGACTGATTGTTAGCATGTAGATTTTCTTATGATGAAAGCAAGGGATTGTTAGCATGTTCTTAGATAGATTGTTAGAATGTAGATTTGCTTATAATCAAAGCAAGGGGTGGTTAGAATGTTCTTGGATGGATAGAAGGCCAACACTCTTTACTTTCAATGTCATTAGAGTGGGAATGAGAGAGGTGTCTACACAAGTGGGAGGTGGGATAAAATCCCATGTCCCATCTCCTACTTCAATTACCATTGAATACAACAAATATAAGGTTGGATCTAACACGTTTGATAGTATGGTCTTGGGAACTGGATATAGTCTTGAGGACACTATTGTTGGTTAGAAGTGGCAACATGATTTTTCTTTGGCCTTCTAGCCTTGGGTTTGGCAAACCATTGGATCATGTGGGGAGAGTTCCATGGTTGTGAAACAGGAAACAACTTTGAGTTCATGTTGAGAAAATGTGAATACTTTGTGGATACATGTTTGTAGATTACATGGTCTCTTGTGAATTCATATTTATGCATGACTATTTGGGAGACTATGTCTTTGTTTGAATGAGTGATGTGTCTTCCAAGTATTGTGTAGGTGATTTACAGCAACACTTGAACGAGGGAAAAGGGGTTTTGACTGAGAAGCCCATGTACATGGTTTGGGGTTGCAAGAAGTAGTTTTGCATCAATGGGTGCTTTGAGAAGCATCTTTTAAGAGCACATATTCTCTTCTTGATAAAAAGAAGAGGAATGTAAAAGGATACATCCATCAAGCGTGTCTTGTGAGCATAATGATGTTATTGATATCTTTGTCATAATAGTTGTCATCTTCATGACTCCCTTTTCTTTATGGGTTTATATATTGAGGAGGGGAATGATGTGTCAAAATAAAGCCAATGAAATAAAACCTGACCTATATGGCCTAGCATGGGTAATAATAGAGATAATAGGAGCTCCTTTATCTATGCTCAAATAGGAAGTTTATCCAAACCCCCTTGTGTTTTTCCCAATGCACCACAAGTGGCACACATGTTCACCAAAGCATTACCGATGAGTACAACATATTTATCCAACAACTTTGATCTGACAATCTCATCACAAATTCATTCACCCTTATCAAGTTCTTCTACACAAGTATAGGCTTTCGATGCACATGTAAAGGTGACTGAATGTGGAAAGTGACCTTTGTGCTACATCTTATCAAAGCATTTTAGAGCTTCATCATCATGGCCATTTTGTGTATATCCTACAATCAGTGTAGGTCATGAGAATCTATCCATGAACCATACCTTCGTCAAGTACTTGTTGTGCTTTTGCGAGAGCACCACATTTATCATACATAGTTATTAAAGTGCTTGTAGCATAGGGGCTTCTTTCAAGTAAGTGCCATTTTGCAAATGTCCTCATGTAGCCTTGTGCCCTTGAATAGATTGGTTTGCTTTGCACAAGCCTTTAAAAGTCCTGCAACATGAGCAGTCTCCTCTCAAAAGATAGCTCTTGCTTAAGGCTCCGCTTCGTTCAATTAAAGTATTGACGTTGATTCGTTTTTCTAAGCTCTTCAAAAACCTAGGTTGGATTGTACTGGCAATCCAACCACAAGACCTCTACTTTCCCTTTGTGCTTGAAATCTAGAGACCTCTACACTACCTTGCGATTGCAATGGGGTGCCAAAAAAAGCCATGTCTCTATGATAGCTCATAAGATTTCATATTTTGCAAAGGTTGAATATGTAACGACGAGATATATCAAGGCAAACTAACTTACTATTGTAATTGTCCCGCCACAACGAGGGATCCTTAAAGTATTGCATCCATAATGACTCCATCTTCACATTTTTTATATTTGATTGAACGCAAAGGGGAGCTACCAATTGCAAGATCATATCTCTTATTGAGACTTGTAGAAATGCTACTAGTAAGAATGATGATCTTATTCATGATAATGGTGAGTCCTATGATGATGATGATACCTCCTCTCCTACATCTCTAATTATAGGAAAGGATGGAGAGAATTCGTCTAGTATTAAGCCATGAGGCGGCCCTCTGATGGTATAGTATGCATTAACCTTAAATCAAGGACTCCTTTTTTCGACGTGACTAAGTATTGTATTATTATTAATGGTGTCAAAAAAGAATATATGGGTTACAAAATTGGAAGTCATTTAGTTAGCTAACTTCTCTCATTTTTGGTAAAGTGATTCTCTTTACAAAGTCCCCTAAGATACAGCCAAACTTTTGGCCATATTGCAGCCTAGGCAACTTGCCCATCTCCTTCTCCTAAGAGGAGTTTAACACATGCCTACCATATCTCACGTAGTGTAAATCACCTAGTTATGTTAATAGCAAATATTTGTGAGTTGTGATATAAAATTTTGGGTTGTAAATAGTTAATCCCCATTGACTCGATTTGGGAAGAACCTTCCTCCAAATCTCAAGGGCATGGAAACCATCCTAGCACAAGTGTGAAGGCGTTTCCACTCCTCCACAAACACATAGGCCATCTAAAATACCTTTGTTCTTTAATTTTTAATGTATAAAAAGAGCACCTAAAATGAGTTTCTAGCCAAATACTCTATCTCTGAGAGGAGCCCCAATGTTCCAAAGATGAACAAGTGTCACCTCGATCTCAACATCTAGTAGTGCCCCAGATTCTGCAAATGTGGCTAAAGTCAGGTTTGCACCTTAACAATAGCTTCCTAACGTGAGTAGAAGACAATGATTGGCTGATCTTCTTGCCTTCTATGCAGAGAGGGGGGATGATTTCCATACTAAGATGCGATTTACTACGACACCATTGTACCACTTCTATTTTGACCACTATCCATGATAGTTTACAAGGTTGAGTGAGTTGAGAAACCTCTTGATTGCCCTCATCCAACACTTCTAATCTACCTTGATGTAGCCAATGCCTAATTTGAAGGACTCACTTTTCCAAGATCCACAACTCTTAACTCATAAAGAGGGACACTTTACTCAAGATAGTGAGCCACTTAACTTGAGTAAAGTGTGGCTAATCTTTTGGAGCCATGCACCACCTTGACACGCACCATTTTACTAGCATATGCCCTAAAGGGCAATGCTAATAAAATTTTAAGGAGAGGGAATAACTATGGATGCTTTGCCTCACTCGACAAAAGCACCTGTGTTGCCTATAATCCTCAAACTTGGAAGTTGTATGGATTTTAATGTGAACACAAGGTAAATTCATATTGATGAAAATCCATGATAGAATCCATCCCCCCTCCCCCATGCTAGTTGCAAATATTTGTATAATGAGAACATATATGCCTTTAAGTATTGATTCTCCTCCCCCCATCTTCCCCCCACCCATCCCCTCCCCACCCCACACACACCCTAAAAAAGTGTGCTTCTGAAATTTTTTGAATAAATAGACCCCTAATGTATATTTTACATGAGGTGCATTTATAAACCCCTTCTGTTTTTGGAAAACTGTAAGTTAACATAATAAAAATACCCTTTCTTTTGAATTCACGTGGTATATTAGATGTTCTATAAGGTGAACCTCTCGAGACACATTCTTGCATCCATAGGGTCATTACATAGTCTTGCATCAATAGGGTTTGTATCCCTTTGGTGTGTCTTCATGATCACCTCCATGTTTATAATAAAACTTGTACCATCTTACAAAAAGCTGCAAGTCAGTGTCCAAGTCTGTGTAGTGGTGTTGTATCCAAGATTCAAATGTTTCTCCCATTTCTTTCCTTCACTGCCTATGCTAGGAAGAGCCATATCCAAAGAAGCTACTATGTCATCAATAAATGTGAAATCTTTTGATAATTATTCACCATGTGGCCCTTGGAAAAAATTTATTGGCCTGGCCCTCCGTCCTTGTAAATATTATCATCATACATCATGATAGCCTTATATATGGTCCTGTGAATACCCAGATTCTCGAATTTTTGAGAGGATTTATAATCTTCTTTGATGCATTCCATGTAGTGCATATGATATCCAAATACTATCCTCTCTAAGGATTTAGAAAAGAGAATTCCTATAACATGAAGCTCTGATAGAATATCCAATAAACACTGCTCCACCATAATGGGAACCCTTAGATTGTTTCAAAGATGTGAGCACCATCTTAATTCCTTGCTCCTTGTTCTCCTCTCCCAATTTTCAACTTTACATTGTCATCACTTCATGCTTTGATTCACGCATTGTGCCCTAACAAGAAGATATGCTTTGAAATAGAATTTCGTGCTCATCCACTCATGATTCAAGAAAAAATGCAATGTTGGATCCATTAGATGCAATCAATCAAATAATGTGCGCACAAAAATTTTGGATGCACTGAAGAGTTGTGCCTAGCCTATCTACATGTGTTCATGTGCCATGAAAAATGCAAACAAAAAGACACACACAATGGAAAACAAATTCCTAATGTTGACGCTGACCAATGAGTTCAAATTAGTGGTGAAAAACTCCGCCCTCAAGTTTGCAGTGGTGGACGCGCAACATCACGATATCTGCCCCCTCCAAACCTCCACATCCTCTGGCATCTACCAACTTTTTTACTACTTACAGCATTATTTCCACCAGGATCATATGGGTAATCATCTAGGTAATATGACAAGTAGGTAAGTTGACATAGGTTATCACAGTATCCTCCTCGATCATATGTACGAATCAAAGTAGGCATGTTTTCAGAGATTATTACAGCATCTAGATCTTCTTTAGCTAGTTGAATCAGACAATATCGTGACTCCAAACTCTCTTTCCTCCTTCAAGGAAACAAGTCTTGTTTGTGCCTTGACCACATTGACTTTTATATCCATATCCATCTCCATAAATGGCACTAACATTGGCAAATCCTCATCATTGTCCAAAGAACACCATATTGGGGAGTATGGGAATTTCCCAAGAGTTTGGGACACGTGGTCAAATATTTGGATTTGTCATAACTTGAACACTATAGCTCCAAAGCAAGCACTCTACAGATCAATAGATTCTATTTTTCAAGCGCTTTCCAATGATAAGTCACTTCATATGGTTTTGAGAAACTTATGGGCATGTTATCCGAGTGCCACCTTTTTAGTATTCAAAAAATGGGAATTGGGAGATTCCCAAACTCACTAATATTATGTTAAAGGTAGCAGTCTTGCAATTGGTCTGATCTTCTTGTCAATTGTCTTATATTTTGTCTGTACTCTCGCTTCTTTGCTATAACCTACAAATTTCAGCTCTTGTTGTAAATACCATGATAAACAAAAAATTTGCTATGTATAAACAACACTCAACTCTTTTTGCTGAAATATTTAAGCAAAGAACACTTTTTTATGAGAATTCTTAGCACCCAAATTTTCTTGCAACATGAAATCAATAATTTCACAATTCATAGCCAGAGAATGGACCTGCAAGACATATGATAGCTCTTGATTTTTTGTTTTCTTAGCAATGGTGAAAGATCCTCTATAGTATCTGAGCATGATAGCCCGTCATAGAAACCATCAATAACCCCCTCACATCAAAATCAATCTCCTCAATCTTCTTATAGTCTATAGTCATCTCAATGTTGGAAATCAGTTTGAATCCATGTTTCTTTTTTAGCTTCAGATCTTTTGTCTTCGAGGCTTTCTAATCTTCCTATACTTTTGGCTTCTGAACATCAGTCATACTCTTCTCTGGTCCTAAAGAAGAAGGCTAAGAAACTCAATCACTCCTCCTAGTCACCCTCTTCGAACCTTCAGGGTGATCATCATCTCTTTTTCACTTCTCAACAAGTGCTTCGACTTCCTGAGATTTCACCATCCTAGAAGAATTTGCAAGGGTAGATGAAGTTGAGGCTGAAACACGAGTTGGACTAAGCAATGGTTGCTCCTTTTTAGAAATCTTGATTTGTAGGTCTTTTAAGTTCTTTGATATCTCCTCCATCATTTCGTCAACAGTCAGTTTTGCGGTTGGTCTGATAACTATAGTAAGAATAGGCATAGGCATAGACACAGGCCAAGAAATAGGAGAAGTAGTGGATGGTGCAACATGAGAAGTAGGAGAGGCCGTGGTAGGAGAAGACATCGTTGGTGGTGACTGCATCCCATTCTGTAAGCAAGCCTTCCATCTCTGCCTTTTTATCAGTGTAGAAACTACATCAACAGCATCCTGCCAATCCGACTTCCATCCCATAGGTTGCATATGGTCCTCTAGCAGCTCTCCCGACTCATCTTGAAGTGCAGGATTAACCACCTGAAATAACTCCAATTTCTTTGAGTTTGGAGCTCTTTGCTCTAGTGCATCCAACTAATTGTATCACTCTTCAAATTCCCATAACAACTCAGAAGCAACAAGTCCTTTGTTTGGCTGATAAGCCTACTCTCTGAATTTCTTCCACGTAGCAATACCATAATCCTCCAGAAAATATTCATCTTTGAGAGATTTCTTGAAAACATCCCAGTTAGAGTCCTGTACAAACAAATATGTCACTCTAACCCACAAAGCAAGCATGACAAGCCGTAAAAAATAGTTGTTTCACTTGGTCGGAACTCTAAGAAGTGCATCTGGTTTTCAAAGGCTTTAACATAAGCTGAAAATTTTTGGCCATCAAATAATTTTTGCTCATTAATCACAGCCTCAATCTCCTTAGTCGTACCATGCATATACTCCTATTCTTGAAGCAATATTCATTGTTGATCCAATTGCTGTTGATGCAACTGTTGCTGCTACTGCATAGATAACTGCGTCTACTGACGCTATATCATAATGGCTGAAGAAAGAGTTTGTAGCAAAGTCTTCATCTCATCGATTGAAAAGGAGAAAATAGTTGATGATGAAGGTGGATTATTTGAAGAGTCTCCCATCCTGATGATCAAAAGCAATGCTTTCACATCGGGTTGATCAGATGTCGCATAGGGTATGTGCAAGAGTTCGTGAAATTGCTCGCCGCAAGGATGCTTTGAGAGATGGGAGCAAAGGATGATGAAGAGTACTCAGCTCAAGGTAAATACATGGAATCCAAAAGAGGATGCTTAGATTTTCACTCAAAATAAGAAGCAATGATTGTAAAAGTGAAACTTTGATTTTAAGCTCTAGGAACTCTGTCACAACATCAAAATCCCTTCACAAGATGATACTATAAGAGCTCTTAACACATACCATAATACTCCATTGGAGGCACATGTGATTGTTTTATCTGCATTGGATTCTTCTAAGGCTTTTCATGATTTGTCTTTGAGAACAAGGAATACAATATTGGGGACTTAAGAAATACAAGATTGACGGGTGATCATTTTTAAGAGTATTGAAGCATATATAGCTTCAATGATAACAATTGATGCATTTCCAAAAGCTTACTATGCCATTGTACAAGACCAATCTAGTGAGGTGAGAATTTCATGATAGGTAAGTGGAAAATTTAGGTCGATTAAAAGAGTAGGTGCTAACTCTATTGATGCAAGTCCTTGATCAATCTTGTAGGTAAAGTCTTCTCTTTCGCTTCCTTACACTCCCTTCAACATATGGTGTTGGATTTACCGCCTGATGTAGTGTCTTTCACCTTCTTGCAATTCACCTCATCCCTCAGTTGTCTTGCTCTTCTCATGCAAATAATACTCATGATGATGGAAATACTAACGTTAAGATGATAACAATGAAGCCGAATTTTGTGGTGGCAGTATGAAGAGAATGTGATATCGGCTACAGTTAGATGATTTTCTTTAAGCCCACAACCTGATTTTTCAAGTGTTTATTCTCTTCAGGGAATTCATGTAGCCTCTTCCTTTTAGCACTATCTATGTATACTTTGTGGCTTCGTCATGATTCCAGCTACTTTGTTCCTACTCTTCTTAGGCTAATAGTCCATGCAAGTCCACTTACCAGCCTTGATTACCATGGAGAGAGCAAGTAATCCATAAGTTTTGTGTGGTGCTTTGCTCTTGGTTTCCGCTATGTCAGAGACCTATTGACTAACCACTCAAATCAAACTACCTTCCCATTTGCTCTTGCTTTTCAAGTTGAATTTTTTGCTTATCATGAGATGTCTCCCTCTGTCCTAATTGTCACACTTCTTTGCTAATACCAGCCACTGTGATTGCACTATATCACACCCCTAAAAGCTCGTAGCTTTTCTTATAAAAGCTAAGGCTTTTAAAAGGTTTTCATGAAGCTATTCTCCTCTGTCCAACTATTCTCCCTTTTGGAAGGGTCAAAACAAGGAACATATTCATGTACACATTCTTGCATCCATAGGGTCATTACATAGTCTTGCATCAATAGGGTTTGTATCCCTTTAGCATGTCTTCATGATCATCTCCATGTTTATAGTAAGACTTGTACCATTTTACAAAAAGCTCCAAGCCAATGTCCAAGTCTGTAGTGGGGTTGTATCCAAGATTCAAATGTTTCTCCCATTTCTTTCCTTCACTACCTATGCTAGGAAGATCCATATCCAAAGAAGCTACTATGTCATCAATAAATTTGGCTGGCCCTTCACCAAGCACAGTGTTTCTATACAAGTACTTGCAAATATTATCATCATACTTCATGATAGCATTATATGTGGTCTTGTGAATACCAAGATTCTCCAATTTTTGAGAGGATTTATAATCTTCTTTGATGCATTCGATCTAGTTCATATGATATCTAAATAGTATCCTCTCTAAGGATTACTTGTGGGTTCAAGTATAAAAGTAATCTATTAGTCCATTGGGAATTTGCTACCAAATGGGGGGTGTTTGCCTACATAGTCATGCCCTTTGAGTTGACCAAATCTCCTACTATGTTTTAGCACCTCATGTGTGCCATCTTCAAGGATATGCTCAAAAAATGGTTAGAGGTATTGGTCGATGACTTATGCATACACACTAATTGGGAAGAGCACTTAGAAAAGCTACGAATAGTCTTTGAATGATGTAGGCAATATGGTCTCTCAATGAATCCCCTAAGGTGCTAGTTTTGGATGAAGCACAGTTGTACTTTAGGGCATTTTGTGTCGAGGAATTCGATAGCCACCGTAGAATCCTCAGAAGTCAAGGTAATCATAGACCTTTCCCCTTCGACCAACCTTAGGGGAGTTCAATGCTTCTTAGGCCACACAGGATACTACCGGTAGTTTGTGTTGAGCTATGTATTGATTGTTAAACCTTTCTACAAGGTATTAATAGTATTTGAGTGGACCAAAAAATGTCAACAAGCTTATGAAAGGGTTAAATAGGCTCTGACTTCAGCCCCTATCTTAAGAGCCCCATATTGGTCCATTACCTTCCATGTGCGCATTGATGCATCAAAGTTTTCCATGGGGGTAGTATTTTGCCAACCTGGTGAGCATAGCCCTGATTATCCAATGATCTTTGCTAGAAGACAACTCACTAAAATGGAAATGAAATATTCCATAATAGAGAGGGAAGGGTTAGCCATGGTGTTTGTTGTAAAGAATTTATACATTATCGATACCCTTTACCTTCTTTGTGGATCATCAAGCATTGTTTTATCTTGTGTGAAAAAACCTATGCAATAGGATGCATTGCTCAATGGCTACTTCTCCTCTTGGAATTTGACATCATTGTGGTATTATGTAAAGGCAAACATCACTATATGGTAGATCATATGTCCTGCATACCCACATGTGAAGCAGCTAGAAAGGGAATCATTGATGGCCTATCGAATGCACATCTTTTTAGAATGTCAAGTGAGTGAGACTTGTTTAGAGAAAACCTCACACCGTATTGGGTGGATGATATAGTCCACATCATCCTAGAGAATGGATTGTATGAACGAACCATAGAAAAAGCCACATTAAAGAGACTAATTTTGAATATCCAACCCTATCAATTGATTTCCAGTCAATTATATCAATTAGGATATGATGGACTTTTAAGGAGGTGTACATGCGAATAAGAAATGCACAATGTGCTCATGGAGGTACATGGCAAGATAACTGGAGGGCATTTTAGTGGAGATGCCACAACATGTAAGGTATTCCAATCTCAACTATGGTAGCCTACACTATTCCACAATGCAACTAAGTTTGTGAAATATTGTGATGAGTACTAACTGACAAAAGTTCCTATTCATAATGACAAAATGCAGTTAACCCTAGTGATTGAATGCCAACCATTTGAGAAATGGAGAACTAACTTCATTGGCCCAACTGGCCCTACAACACAATACTCACAAACCAAGTACATGATTGTTGTCACAACCTATCTCACCAAGTGGGTGGTCGAGCAACTCGAAAAAATGACACTATGACCAGAGCCATGTTATTTTGGGAGCAAGTAATCTTGAGGTTTGTTTGTCCCATAGAGTTGTTGGTTAGTGACAAAGGCACACACTTCATCAATGAAATGATTGCTCACTTATTATCCACCTTCTTGATAATCCACATAAAATCCTCACCCTATTATCCTCAAGCTAACGATTTAGCTAAATCCACGAACAATATCTTAGTGAATGTCTTGATAAATATATTCTATGCTTCGTGTAGTGATTGGGGCAACAAGCTCATGGAAGCTTTATGGAAATATAGGATGGCCTACAGGATGATCAGACCCCGTTCAAATTGACCTATGGAACTAAAGTGATTTTTTTGATGAAATTCTTTGTTCCAAGCTTGAGAACAGAAGTCCAAAAAAGATAAGAGGGAAAAGAAGCATGGACCAATTGTTTGGTAGAGTTGGAATGCCTATCTGAGACTCATCTCATTACAACCTATGTCTTAATCGTTGAGAAGGTGCGACACAAGAGTTATTTTGACAAGTAGGTCCAAAAACAAGACTTCAAGCAAGGAGACATAGTCTTGTTGTACTCTATTAAGGGACACAAGGAGAAGATGAAATTCAGGGGATTGGGGCCTTTCAACATTTGCAACATCTGTAGAATAGGAAATGTAGAACTCCAAACTTTAGAGTGGGAGGGCATAAGATTTTTCAATGGAAATGCATCAAAAAGTATTACCCTCCATCACATCCACTCCATGAACCTCCAATGATAGAACCACCAATGAATTTGAGAGTTGCAACTATCACTAAAATAGAGGATGAAGATGAGGAAGCAGTAGCACCAGCCTACATGTGTTTAACAGTGACCTCTTATTAAAAGGCATACACCTATGATACACTAATTGATGAGGGAGCTGTCTAATATCTTAATGTATGATCACTGGATCACTATGAGGAGTAAAATCCATTTTCAACCAACCAATGCAAAACTCAATCCATTTGGGAGCCATTCTATCCACTCTTGGGAAAGTGCAAAGTAATGGTTTCTATTGAGATTGAGAGCCTATCCATAATCTTTTATGTACTGCCTAAAAAACACAGTGTTGGCAAGGAATCATTGTTGGTCATGTGCTCAAAAACTAAGTTCACTGTAATATTGACTACATCTCATAGTGCATCCACCTTGCCATAAGCAATGTTAGAATAGTAATGGCTTTTAGCAAGGGAACCACAACCACCCAAAAACTTGTAGTGCCACCGGTAGTTAACCCTAATGTCAATACTAAGGAGAGGTGTAGTGTACCACAATGTACACCCATTGTGAAGCCCCACCAACATCTAGAAACCACACCCAAAACTACGGATCAAACAATCAAGTGGGTCTCCAAGCATAGACCATAGCCTCACAAAAGTCAATCATTTAGAACTCATAGTTTTCATGCCTCACACTCTAGACCTAGATGAAGAGGTTGGCTCTCCTATGGTACACAGGTGACTAGGGTGTATTGGGTCCCAAAAGTCCTATCGCATGCCCAAGGTCACTATGAAGGTATCACCTTGCTGTAGCTATCCAAACTCATGATTGGCATGTATGCCCATCAATCTCATGCTCCAAAAAATAAGGCCTAGAAACATAAATTGAAATACGATAAGAGAAAACCCAAGAGGAAGGATGCTCAATCCATGAGAGCTCCAATGGTCTATCAACCAAAAGCTCAATGAATCATCAATGAACAACCAACCATCAATAAGCTTCCACCTAATATCTATGAGATGATCACCACTACACAATCTGACAACAAAGCGTCATTCAAAATTCAAACCCAATCAACTTGTCAAACTATTCTCACCAAACTCAATGAGCAATGTCATGCTACATCCATACTTGGATAGGATCCTAATAGAAAAGGAACTCCACATTGCAAGCTAAGTCAACTCAAGTGACCTCTTGACTGATGTGTTGACTCACATCACATAGTTAGCCATTTGTCCACAAGATATGGACTACTATGTGACACAAGATTATAACCCAAAGTTTTACGACTCTCTCTTGAAACATTGAGGCAGAATGAGGATGCATTGAAGGTACTTACACCTTTACTTTCATAGTCTTGGAAGGATTTTCATCATTTCCAAGAGGGAGGGGGTAAAGTGGAAAGGTGAATGAAAACTTGAAATAGGAGTTGAACTTCAAAAGAAAAGGATGAAAAAAATATTCTTCTTCTTTTAGTAAAAATTATCCACCAAGTTCTTACATGGAACATATGGATTGATTAATGTGAAATTTTTTATTTCTTGGTTTATACACCTCATCATCTGATATAATGTTCTTTCTAATCGCTTTACCTTTTATGAAAAAAATGTCCTTCAAGAAGAACTCACTGTGTACTATTGTGTGGTGATGGGAACCCAAATGGCAGGGCAGTAGGATAAAACCAGCAAGCTCCCATTTTTAGAGAAAGAACACAGAAAATATGGCTTGGCCATGGAGACATGTGCCTTTAAGCAGCTGAAATACCATAGCATCCATAACCTAGGGGAGCTGGTGGCATTGGAAGAGGGAGTTAGGTAAATAGCAGAATAGTGCAACCTTACTAACTACCTATAGGAGGTGGGCTAGGACATAGATCATAGCATATTCATGGAATTTTTGAAGACCTTTGGTTCTTCGAAGAATAGTGGCACAATGACACTTAGAGAGGGAGATACCACTAAAAGGGTGGAAGTTGAACTTAGCTTGGAGATCATGGAGAAGGCCTTGGGGTTAGTGAAAAAGCTAGAGAAGAGGCCAAAGAGAGATGTCTATGGGATGCTAGCTCTAGATAATAAGAAATTTTATATGAATGATGGAATCAACCTGGCTGATATTCTCGAGCCCACCATCAAACTACAAGCACAATGGTCCACATCCTCTTCTCGAATCAAAGATATAACACCCTTATGAATAGAATAAGAGTACCCTTTACTTGAAATCCTTGTATCAAATGCCTTTGGATGAGGAAAGGTAGAATGCTTATGCTCAAAAAACAGTCTAGGTATCAGAAAAGGTGCTAGCAATAACTTCAAGGGTAGCAAGAGAAGACCCTCTAGCTCTAACAACAGAGTGAAAGAGAGAAAACTAGTATTCAAGGTGTCGACCATAGGGTTCAAAGGGGTGTTGATGGCCATAATACAAGAAGCCATGGGAGAGATGTAAAGAGAGGAAGAAGTAGTGGAGGAGACCCCTAAAAAATCATCAACCCAATAAGACCACTCCAATGAGCCCTCATACTTCACTGCCAACATGGAATATGGGGGAGAAAGAATTCAACACAATGTAGTAGGAGGAGGCAAAACAAGCCACTAAGGAGAAAGAAGTCGACTGCCCCACTCAACAACAAGAAACCTCTAGTGATGAAAGAACAGTTAGCGAATAGCAAGGCTCAGAGCCATCAAGAAAAGGGGAAAGAGGAAAAATCATACTGCAAATTCTTATAATGAGAACTGGTCCATCACCAAAGAAAACAAACAATTGCAAAGGGTAAAAGAAGAATCCATAAAACTTGAAGAGGAGTGCAAAAAGAGACAAGAGAAAGAGGAAGAAAGATTGAGACAAGAGGAGGAGAAAATAGCTCTTGCCATTAGAACATCATTGGAGCAACCCTCCCAATCACAGGAGTTCTCCATTATGAGCCCCACACAAGAGGACGTCCCAAGCACAAGTGCTATCATAGAAGAGGCAAGATAAAGACTAGTGGTGGAAGGAAAAGGAAAGGAACCCATGCACCTACTCCCACAAGTCATGATCCCCACGACCACTTCAATAGAAGAAACCCGTGAAGGGATAGTCAATGAAAGTAATGTCATGGCTTGGGTAGTATCTCACAAGTAAAGTGGAAGAGCTTACATCTACACCCAACAAAGGAGCTCCACTCGCAAGAGCAAAAATGCTAATAGCATTAAGCACCTGATGCGGAATCACTCCAAGTACCAAAGGTACCTTGACTTGAAGTATCTACTACTTTGGTATCCTCACCTATGTGCAACATAGAAGAGTGTGATGAGCTAGACAAAGAAAGCAATGCCTTCACAACCTACCACCTAGAAAACATGAGGTAGATGACCATAGTAACCAGGGAGGTGATGGCATTAAAAGAAGCCTTAAAGGCAAGGCATGGTGAAGAAAGTCTAGAAGACCTATATGATGAAGAAAGGGAGATTCACATTGCCCTAGAGGCATAATGCACTCTCGCACCTCAAGATAGGCAATGCCTTTGAGGAGGAGGTCAAGAGCTTGAAGCAACAAAGAGAACAACCACCTAAAGAACCATAAGAGGCAAAGGCACAAGGTGAGCAAGAAGCAAGAAGAAATATCGTGGAATTGTATAACCAACTTCACATAGCACTCCAAGAGTAGGCCATCATAAGGGAACATGTAGAGTGTCAAAACCAAGAAAATGAACAAATGAGTATATTATAGTGAGAGCAAGAGCAGATAATCACTACCCTAGCACAACAGCAAAACCAAGGATTGGAGTAGATGAAAGGGAAGGTGGAATCATGAAAACTAAGAATGAGGATAGGATTAAAGACTTCACTTACTTCCTGGCCTATTTAGAGAGTGAACACATTATGGCAGAAATCAAAGCTAAAACAGTGGAGATAAGGATGTTGGAGTAGCAAAAGGCCTTCCTAAATGCAATACTATAAATGCCATCCAGTTAAGAGAGGGAGAGACAATTGAGAAACTCAAAAGAAAAATAGATTTGGCAAGGAGAGCACTTAAATATGGATTCCATGCCAAGGCGCCCAAACCTAGCACCAACTTAGGAGTGGAGGAACAAAGAGCCCATTTGATCGCGACTAGATCAACCATGCAAGAACTTAAATTCCTAGGGTTTTGGGAGCCACATCACCGATCACAACCATCCCCTAAAGAGTCCAGAGAAGCAATACATGAAGAGGGGTTGTACTTTGAGCATGACCATGCTGAGGAAGATCAACTGCATGAGCCAAGACCCCTTATGTAAACACAAGCATAACCAGAAGAGTAAGGGGATGAGACTATACCCCACAAGAGAATGGTGGAAATGAGGCACATACAAAGAGAGCACGTGGAGCTAGCATGTAGAGAACTCCAATCCAAGCCCCTACAAGTTTCTCATGTGACCATTATTTAAGCAGAGGGGTGTGATCCTATAAACTAGACCCAAGAACTAGTGGTATGGGAGCAGTGGGAGAATTGCAAATGACCACTTGAATTTTCCTTCACCTTCCCTCGAACTAGATAGAGTATTATCTCCAAGGGTGGTGGAGGAAGTGATAAAGCTCTCAACTAGGCTGAGGAAGAGATGGTGGGAGAAGAGAATTAGATGCCCCAAAAGGTGGCAATAGGAGCATGCAGATTACTAGGAGGACAAGATGGTGGAGATACCCATGAAAGTGGAGGGGTATGAAGCAAAACCTAAGTGGTGTAGAAATATTTGGGACTCTAGCTTAGATGTCTAGATGGCATTATATAGCACACTACTATATAAGAGGAATGATCCTACCTACCTGTCCTACCCGTTGAGAATTAAAGTTGATTTCAATTAGGGGGTGCATGGTAGGTATGACTTCCCTAAGATATACAATGTGAATGTTGCATCTTCAAGAAAATGCTTAACCTTTGCTGAGAGGGACCTCTGCCCATCCATAACAAGCTTGCTTAGGGAATTCTCTTCTTGTTGAGATCCTACCTTCATCACCACTTGTGATTATCTTTTCCTCTTATGAATATTACTAAAAAAATACCTACTATAGAGAGCCATTATTGCCTCTCTTTTTTGACATTAATGTAAGGATAGATAGTTGAATAATGGCTCACCTCATGATGAGAACCACCCTTTTGCTATCATTTTGTATGAGCTTATTAGAATATATGAACGATACTAGATTCACTAGGTGCAATGACTTGTTTTTGTCCACTGCGTTCCTCAATGTAAGAATCAACTTGAAGGGCTATATGCAAAGAAGATCTTTCCTAAGTAAGTCCCTCAAGCCTCCCCACAGCTTCACCCCTACCCATGAACGGGATACCAATTAACGTGCTCCCTTGTAAAATTTTTAAAAGAAAGAGAAAGTGAAAGAAAGAAAGAAAAAGAAAAAAAAAGAAAGAAAATAAAAGAAAAGACGAGAAAAGAAGTGAAAAAGAAAAGGAAAGAAAAATGAAATCCCTCTAGTTGTACTTTATGAGTGTCACAACCATTGCACCTAGATACCACCCTAGCCCCTCCCCCCACTTCACATCTCATGGAAAATTAAGGGTAGGACATTTTGATAAGCCTTTCTCTCTAAGTCACACAGAACATCTCCCTTTGCAAAAACTAGGTCCTCAAGTGAAACAACACCTTAGACTTGCCTACACATCTCCTAGTTCCATCATCACTTGCATAGTACATTGCATGGTAAGGTAGACACACCCCCTAGAGAGTGTACTCATTCTTCTTTTTAGGTACATTATGCAGCAATGCGGCAAGACAAAAATTGTGGAGTCATTCTCCAACCACTGATCTATCTCTAATATTAACTATCTTAAAACTTGCTTCACATAGTATCTCCAACATGACCCAACCTCCCAAAAGGATCCAAGAACCATTCCACACCAATCCTCAACATTTTCAACATGTACCATCAAGTACCATGGGATTGGAACTCAGTTAGGAGAGGGGTAATGTTAACCCTCAGAAGACTAAGATAGAAAATCCATAAAAATCAGAAGCAAAAAATAGTCCGAAGGCAAGAGAAAGACGGATGACAAAAGTGCACTAAGGAAAACCTGAAGACACAAGCGTAGGAAAAAATTCCAAATAGCAAGTTGTAAAGAATGAGAGGTAGGGTTAAGGCTAATAGGAAGGAGGAAAAAGAGTGAAGGAATGGACAAAGGACAAACCAAAAAGGGGATGGTTGCCTAAGGAGGAGATAAGGCATGTATAAAAGTCAAAAAGTGAATGAAGAAGATGATTCTTGATGTGTGGCCAAATTGTCTTTCTTCTTGCTTCTTGCTCTTGCTTTATTCTTGTATATTAGAGAGGGAGAGAGTGTGTATGAGAGAGGGAGAGTGTGTGTAAGAGAGTGAGGGACCTGAGAAGCTCTTCTTCTCTTCTCTTCATCTTCATATTCTTCTCTTCTCCTTTCTCAAGAATATGGCTATGGATCTTGATGCTTAGAACTTGGAGATGAAGCTTTATTAAAAGCACATCTTAGATCATGGAGCTACTGGTGGATTTGTAGGAGGAGGAGACTCGATCAAAATCAAAAGTAAACTCACGACATTTTTGTGTGAGAGAGTGCACATGGCTATGTGAGAGGTATCCATAGCTCTCCACTTGAAATGCTTGAAGCAATAAGTGGTCCGTGGGTCTTGATGATGTGCTCACGAGAGTACGGACAGTGATATATGCATCTAGAATAGGCTTTGATACCTAGGAAAGCCCCCCTAAAATGTTTGGTAAATGTCTAGGTACATATGCAAAACTTACAAGTCAAAAAGGGTGATGTCTAATCGGAACTCCATGCTTTAAAGAACAGTTGTAGGTTGTAGATAAAATTTTAGGGGTTGATACCTTGAGAATTTGGTCTTTAGTTCCTTTTGCTAAGTTGTAGAATATGATTGGGGCTACATTTTTGTTTTTGAAAGCGTGGCTTATAGCTTGAAAGATAGAATAGGTTTTTTGCAAGGTACTCCTATAGGATTTTTTTTTAATTAGGACTGAGTTTGATGGATGTAATCTATTATATGTGACATATGCTTTGACAAAGGTGCATCATGATGACATGTGGATACTCAAAAAAAGGAAATAGTATCATGATATGAAAAAAGAGAAATGAAAAAGAGGTCTCTTCACTTGTGAGCTTGGTAAAAGATGAGTAGATTGATAGAAATGAGGAAGAGAAGTGGCAGACATTGAAGATACAACTAAAGATGAATTGACATATGAACTTGGCATGCTCAGTGGATTTATAGGGATTCAAATGTTATAAGAGTTATCATTTCCAAGGATGGATGCTGAGGGATACATGTAGGATGGGATGTCTGTACTCTAGATGTTTTATGATTTGGGTGGCAATAGTTGGACTCCCAACATAAAGATGATAGGCATTTGGGTTTTTGATTCCGATGGGCTACCTTTGTGGCACCTCCAAAGGACATGTATGTTTATAGGGGATGAATGTCATGGAACTTTTGACATATAGTGAAAGTGAGATACGTTCTGTCTTGTAGAAGAGTGCATGCTTTTTCTACAAAATGGTAAGTGACAAATTTCTTAGTTAGTGGACATTTCTAACTTTCTCATTGCCCTATTGATAGTAGTTAGTCAAGTGGATTCTTGGGAGTCAATAACCATGTGGCTTTGAGTAGTGATTAATAGTCACTTAAGTGACTTGTTTTATAGGCTATATGGTGGAGAATGAAGTTGAGATCATGAAGACCATTAAACACACATTTAGGTGTGCCAA
This sequence comes from Lygodium microphyllum, assembly GCF_053477565.2. Classification (NCBI taxonomy): domain Eukaryota; kingdom Viridiplantae; phylum Streptophyta; class Polypodiopsida; order Schizaeales; family Lygodiaceae; genus Lygodium; species Lygodium microphyllum. Next base: position 79,130,627 of record NC_141149.1, read on the forward strand.
CATGACTATTTGGATGGTTGTTGTCCAACATGACCACGAAGGTAAAGGTGATGGTGTGCTAACTAGGAGAGGACACAAGGGAAAAGTGACGGAGAGAGCCAAAGTAAGTAAGTGGGCTAGGGGCTCATGCATTGGAGAAGAGAGAGGAGTGTATATGGACTATTTTGAATATGGACTATTTTGAATAAGGAAAAGAGAGGGCATCAAGCTATTATTGAAGATCTTCATCTCTTACAAGGCCTTTGAGGCAATCTTTTACTTGATTTTTGTCTCAAACATCAGGGAAGCCTTCCTTGATTATTAAATATGAGTTTTAATGGCTTTATGATCTTCATGTAGACTATTTTGGGTTGTGAATAATATTCAAGAACAAGGCAACAAGCTAGAAATGGAGATTTAATTCTCAAACACAACTTCTTTTGAGTTCTGCCCTTGATTCTTGATCTCTACCTTTAGTAGACATAGTAGTATAGACAACAAAGATAGAGTTTCCCTTGGATTTGGAGCAACATCTATACCATGTTTTACTACTTAATAAGACTATAATTATAGGAGTAAAATACTTTTGAAGGCTTATAAATAGCGGAGATTTACAAGGATTTACACATTTTGATTCATATGTCTTGTCTATGGTGGTGTCATCTATCATTTCCATAAATAGATTGAAATATGCATGAGATTTCAAGGTGTTATCTATAGTTTTTGGATTATTTTCAATAGATATTACTCATGTATTAGTGTGTACATGGAGCCATAGTCTCAATTTATGTAAGGCTAGCATCCCAAGTGTGTGGATGTGCCTTTTTTTTGGGCATATCTATAAATCTATCAAATGTATTGCATATTGATTGCTTTACTAACTATATGAAATGAAGTCACTTGATTTCACCTTTATTCGTCTCCATTGAATCTTCCAAATTCCAAATTCTCTTTCTTTTATCTTGTTTCATCTCTTAATCTCCCTATATCCTTATTTCTCTTAGCCTTATGGTAGACCTTTAACCCTATACACTCTGATAATGAGCTTGAAAAAATTCAATCTCGAATCACAAGACAGTCTTGAAATTGAAAAATGATAGGTATGATAGTCAATGCTTTACTTTATAAATATTCTTAGAAATTTCTAGATCCTAAAAACAAGCCAAAAATCCTTCCGTGACAGTGTGAAAGTGGTTTTTTTGAAGTGAACATTTTATCAATGAAATAAAATGAAACTCTAAATGAAGAAAACATGAAAAAAAATGTTGAGATGTAGAGAGGGGGACATTTTTTTGTTGGCGCCCCATTTTTTGGGGATTTATGTGCCTCTCGGATGCTCAATCATGTAGAGAGAGAGAGAGAGAGGGAGATCCCTGATTTATGCATAGAGGCAAGATTTTGATGGCAACCATTTATAATATGATGAAGGGAATGAAAATTATATTTTTAGTTTTTCTCTCTCTTCCTTCCTCTCTTCTCTTGTGGGCTATTCATATGCATCAATGAAAGAGAGAAGGGGGTGGGAAGTGATGACAATTTTGAAGCAAATGATGCTGAAAGAGTGGTAGAGGACATAGATTGGGGCTAGAGAGCACCTCAATAGCAAGAGGGAAGCATTAGCAGCCTCTCAATCTCGAGATACGTGCCTTGAACACGCGGGTTTCTATGAGTAAGTGTTCTTTTTCTTTGTTTGATGAAAGATAATTGAAGGAAATGATTGATGATGTTTGATCTTGGTTGCATATGCTGAATTATCTCTAAAATGAAAGAAAAAAACTAAAATTTTTGACGATATAATAATTTTTCCTCAAAACATGTAAAACCCGCAAAGTGCGATTTTTGAAGAAATCATGGAAATTGGGGGTTTTAGTGAGTATTTTGAGTTCATATGGAATAAAAATGAATATAAAAATGGGGCTCAGTGCTTTTGATTGTTGAGAGCTTACAATTTTATTTTTTTCATAATTTTTGAAGAAATAAATAGAGAAAAATGAAAAATTTTAGGTTTTTTGCGATAAATAAATAAGAGAAAATATGATCCATGTTTGTGGATGTGTGACAAGATTGAGGCATGAGGATTAAGCCTTAGCTCATCCTTGTTTGTATGTTTTAGTGCATTTTTACTGCTTTCCATATGAAAAATAACACAAATGAACCCTACACATATGCAACATTGCAAAATCTAAACGGTTAGGGGAAAGAGGGATTGTAAAAGTGAGAGGTTGCTGGAAATACACAAAGAGAATTTAGATTCATTTGGTTTATGCATAGCATATAGGGTTTAATTTTAAAGAGTTTAGTAGCACGAGGAAACTCAGTGCTAGTCTTTATCAATGCAGCACTTGCGCTTAGTTATAAGATCACTAAAAGGCTGATTTCACACTTTACTTTGCTGATTTTTAATGATAAAGGTTTTAGCACAATGGTTATTCACCATGCATTAAGCATAGCATGGGATAACCTCGTAGATACATAGCACTTGATTGCCTAATAAAAGACCAACGTGGAGTGTGTGAGGATTCCTAGGCTATAGGATAGACGAGTGGTTCCTTGGGAAAAGTTTAGTGAGGAAATATCAACTCCCAGGTCATTCAATATACAAAAGGGTGGATCTTGTACGCTTATTCTTTATGTTGGAGCAGTGCATCAAGGGGACAATCCCCCAAGATGTAGGAGAGTTGCAGTGGGGCCATGGCACTCAGTCAAGAGATTGCCTCATATGCATGTGATATGTGGTATGTTTTACCAATGTGTATAGGATCTCCCTCTAAGGAGTAGGGGAGGGCAAACGTTGGATTTTTCCCTATTACAAATGCAAGATAGATATTAGAGTTTAGTGTAATGTGTCCCTTGTTGAGATGGCAAGCTCAACACATGTGGACATGGATGATGGACCGCCTGGTTAGATGGGTCCACACGTCTACACTTAGCACGTCGGTGGTCATTATGACTCTCACATGGCCACTGACTCATTACTTATTATATTCAGGTTGTTACACCTATTTACAGCTGGCATAGTTATAGCGCCAGTCGACTAGTATAGTCGGTTATGCATTGTTTGACTTTGTAGGCTACTTTCCTTTTATGTTGTATCTTATCTATACTTTGTGTACATTGTAAAGTGTGTGGAAGAAGAAGAAGAAATCAGCAAGAAAACGTTTTGGCCTCTATCTCTCTTCTTGTCTCTTGCGTGAGCTTTTCCTTGTGCATTCTGTGTGTGTTCGGCGCAGCATCTTGAGCAATCCCCTCCACCACGCGATTCTTGACATCCCTTAGACCCTCCTGGCTGCGAGGCTATGTGGGGTGTCTTGTGTGTCTTAGAGGTCTGGCTAGTGCTCGATAGCTAGTGTCAGGCCGATTTTAGGTCCCCACAGGTGGTGAGTTTACTGAGAGCTGCCTACAAGTGGCAGTTTCTGTGCCTTAGTCGATTGCTATGTATTCTCTAGTGTATACTAGAAATTAGTGAACTAGACTCACAAGACCGTCAAGCACAACTCCAAAAGCAAGAAAGGGCTAAATGATTTAGATGGTTGGCCGAGATAAATAGAAGATACTCTCCGCAAAAAAGGAGATGCCCAATAGCTTTGCAAGGCAGGGTTTTAATAACCCTAGCTCAGCACATAGTTCATTAGGGGGAGGAAGCTCTAGCTCTTCTGCCCCTCCAACCATTCCCTCCATTTCAAGTGGAGCTATAGTAAGGGTTGTTTGAATCCGTGTAGCAAATCTGATTGTTACCATGGCAGCACAACCTATTGCTATACCTTCTGGAACGACGGATTTTCCAAATATAGGTTTCTCCCTATCCATCTTTAATGGGTTAGTGGAGGAGGATGCGGAACTGCACATTAACAAATTCCAAAAATTGATGTTCAATTGCCGTATCCAAGATGAAGGGCATTCAATGATGTTCTTTAATATGACTCTCAAAGGAAGAGCTGTCATATGGTATCGGGCCTGGAGGCGGGAACCATAGCCACTATTGATTTATTTTTTGACACCTTTCAAAGGGATTTTGCCCTTGAAAGGGGTGGTCAATATTGGCTATGTGTACTAAATGTGACACGTCAAGAGCCACATGAGGATATCCGCCAAGAAGTTAAAAGAGGTCTTTCACAAATTGCAAGCCTCTATCCCTATCCCAACAACTGCCCAACTCCAATATTTTTTACATGGTCTGGATTTCAATATTCAGGTGCAGTTGAGTAGTGTCACTTTGTCGGATATAGACAGTGCCATTAGATGAGCAGAAGAAGTAGAATCCTGACTACAACCAGCCTATGCCTCTTGAACCAATCTTAATATGGGTTTAGTTTCGGGAAATAATTTGGCATTGACCAATGGCAATGGAAGTCAAGGGATAGCAATGACTAACCCTAATGGGAGAGGAAACATGGTTCAAAATGTACCCTTATTGCCAGCTCCTCCCATTGTGACTATGCCTATGGCTAGTCACATGGCTCCACCGACTGTTGGAGGCCAAGCATTGGCGAACCCTAACGTTGTTCCTGTGGGTCATCAACCACCAATGCCCAATCAAATTGTTAGACCAATGGAATGACGAATGCACAATCATGGCTCTATGAGTCAAGTGCATCAAATGTACTTAGCAAAGTTAAGGATATGATGAAGCATTACACTGACATGATTTCCAAACAATATATACAAATAGCCATTGATATTAATTTCCTTAAAAAAGAACAGAATCTGATAGGGAGTCCATGCCTTGAAGAGGGTGTACTCTCAAGATTTTGTTGTAAATGGTGTGGTGACCAATACTACCCTAGAAATTGTCCAAACGTCAAATCTGATATTTGTGGAAAGTTTGGCCATTTGGCTGCCACCTGTTGGAGTAAGATTAGCTCTCTTGAACAAGGTAGTAGATAGCCAGGTCCTGTTAACCACCGCGCACAAGGGAATAATCTTCAGCAAGATGATGGGCCGAAGCAAATCCTTCCAAGAGGTAATGCTACTATAGAGGAGCTGCCTAGTGGCAATGGAGTTAGCTTCATTGAGGCTGTATAGGTTAATGGAATAGAAGCTTCCAATCTGGGGGCCATTATGAGAGGTCAAAGGGCAGAGAAGGTGACAAGGACAATAAAAGCTTGTCAACAGAAACCCTAAGCAAGATGATAAAGGGACGTTAGTCCTTAACCCTGACATGGAGGGAGGACCTCTAAAATCCATAGAAAGTAAAGCCCATGCCAAAAAGGATAGATATTTACCAAGGACGAAGGCAAAAGATAAGAAGGAAGCACCAAAACCAGTTCAATGACCAAAAGAGAGAATGGTCTCGCAAGAGAAGAGAGCTTTAGGGAGTTATCACGAATTTGATTTGGCAAGTTCTCTTTGTTAAGTTAGACCAGATGTGAATCTTTTGCAGTTGATTAAGCTGTCTCCAGGAGTACGCAAGGAATTCAAAAAGATCCTGTGTACTGGGTATATCGTAGAACCTTTAGGCATGGCGCGAGTAGGAGATGATTGGCTTGAGCATGCTAAAAAACATTGCCCAAGGGCTGTAGCCTACATTCATGGAATATTGGTGGATCATGCTATTGTATATACGTGATCCTCTGTTAACATCATGAGTTTTGAATTGATGGAGAGGTTGGGACTCACAATTCAAAAGGATGCCTCCACAATTCTTAGAATGACTGATGATAGTCTAAGGCAGCCTGAAGGTTGCATCACTAAAGTCCACATCATGGTCGCAAATGTAGAATGCCTTCTTGAATTTAGGGTGATTAGATTTGCAAAGCATCCTAGCTATCAAGTATTTCTAGGTAGACCCTGGATCTTGCAAGCAGACTGTCAAGTGGATATACCCGTCAGTGGATTGATATTTGGTAGAGATGCTCGCCGTGTAGTAGTTGATGCTTATCCTGAGTCCCTTCAAAGCGAGAGAGCTCCTTTATCCTCTATAGAATTAGAGACATTAGAATATGTATTTGCTAGTGAGACTTCATTAAGTGATTAATCCAAGGAAGGGTCCACTACAGAGGACATCTATCAAATAACTCTGAATGGGCCAATAGAGCCTCAAGATCGAATAAGAGATGCAGATGTGATTGAGATGGATCTCAGTACACCAAATGATCCACAACCAATTAAATTAGGGTCCATGCTCAATGTGGAAGAAAGGGAGGACTATGTATCCCTTATCCAAGAGTTCCATGACATCTTTACCTGGAGTTATGATGAGTTGAGAGGTATTCCTCCTAGCCTGGCTGTACATACCATTCCTCTAAAGGAAGGTAGTCATCCTGTGCATTAGAAAGTAAGGCGTACGCCTTTCGAACTAAGGGATGGGTTGTTCCACGAGTTACAAAAATTGTGACAATCTAGTTTGATCTTCCTTGTTCAGCACACTGAATGGGGTTCACCTATTGTTATTAAGAAGAAGAAAAATAATCAAATTTGACTTTGAATAGACTTTAGAGAGCTAAATAAGAGGACAATTAAGTACTACTACTCGTTGCCCTTTATTAATCAAATTTTGGATCAGTTAGCAGATAGGGAAATATATTCGTTCATGGATTGCTTTGCGGGATATAATCAGATGTGGTAATTGTAGAAGAAGATAAGCTTAAAATGACATTTATTACTGTCTTCGGTACCTTTGCATACCATGTGATGGCATTTGGTTTATGCAATGCACCTAGTTCATGGCAATGAACAATAGATAAGACCTTTGGCGACATCTCCCCAGAGGAGTTGAAAGAATTTATCGATGACCTAGGGGCAGTCACCATAAGAGATAGGCAATTGATTATTTTGCAGAAGTGTTTTGAGCACTCCAGACAATTTTGCATAGCTCTTAACCCATGGAAGTGTATCTTTGGGGTGCCTTATGGGATATTGTTAAGTCATGTGGTGAGTTCAGTAGGGATCAAAACTGACCCTAAAAAGATCAAGGTAATAGTCACCATGAGTCTGCCGTGCACTCCATAAGTACACATATTTCTATCATTTGTGGGGTACTACAGAAGGTTCATAAATGCCTTGGCATTAAGAAGGTTGCCACTAACGAATCTATTATCCTTTAGCTGTCTATTTGAATGGAGTGACTCTTGTAAGGTACCTTTTAATGACGTGAAAGAGGAGCTAGTAAAAGCACCCATTTTAAAGGCACCTAAAAGGGGTGAAGTATTCTATATATGTTCAGCAGCCACCATGCATAGCATCAACTACTATTTATCCCAAATCTGGGAGGAAAAATGGTACCATCTAATTGCTTTTACTAGTCAGAAGTTGGGTATATCAGAAATCAACTACACCCACATGGAGAAGTTGTGCCTTGCAATGGTATTTGCGACAAAAAAATTCAAGCACTACATTCTCTATGAGAAGGTTGTATTTTATACAAAGGCGAAAGGGCTTAAATTGTTGATGAACAAGTTGCAGCTGCTTGATCATTTAGAAAAGTGGTTCATCACTTTGCAAGAGTTTGATTTATGAGATCAAGAGTAAGCCACCAAGGTTGCAGGGCATTGTGGAATGCCTTGTGGATTTTGGGGAGCCAAAAGAGACTTTAGTTGAAGGAAGTGATATCGAGGAAATGTTTACAATTAATACGGTCTCTATTCCCTCTCCTAGTATGCTACTAAAATGCATTACCTTTCGACAGGAGAGGCAGGAGTCGATTTATCAAAATCACAAAAGAGGAAAATTTGGCAGTAGGCTTTGAATTTTTCTTTGATCGCAGGAACACTATATTGACAAGGAATTGATTATATCTATCATCGAGGTGTGATGCCTGACAAGGTTCCATTCATTTTGGAAGAGTGCCATGACTCCGCTTGCCGAGAGCATTTTGCTGGATGGTTGATTGCAAAAAAAGATTAAAGAGCAGGTTATTGGTGGCCATCTATTTTCCAAGATGCATTTGAGTATGTTAAGAGATGTGATATGTGTCAATGACATGACAGTAGGAAGAATAGGAAGTGACCACTTACTCTGCTTATGACTATATTTCCATTTGAGAAGTGCGGCATAGTTTTTTTGGGTCCTATTACACCGCCATTGACTACACAAAAGAGATATATTATCATGGCAACTCACTATTTTACAAAGTGGTCAGAAGCATGAGCGATGAGGAAGGATGATGCAAAGGAGACTACTAGCTTTTTATTAGAGCAGATTATACGCCGATTTGGTCCGCCAAAAGAATTAGTATCGGACTAAGGAACCCATTTCCTAAAAAAAGTGATTAAAAGTTTGACTGAAGCATGACAAATTAAGCACAATAAGACAACTCCTTATACCCGCAGGCGCATGGGCAAGTTGAAAGTACTAACAAGCAGCTTGTGGGTATTCTATCAAAGATAGTGTCAAAAAAGAAACGAGATTGGGATAAGAAATTATATGTGGCGGTGTGGGCATATAACACGACGACATTTAAACAATCCACTGGCCACACCCCATTCAAGCTAGTCTATGGGGGAGGAGTGTGCTTTGCCCTTAGAGATTGAGTTGCCGATTATAAGATTCACAATCAACCATTCTTTGGGTGATGAGGATGCCTCTTTGAGCGCTTTACGACTCTTGCCCACTTGGATGAGCTCAAATTGCAAAGTTTGTTACACCAAGAACTGGCTAAGCATCGGCGGATGAAGCAACTGCATGATCTAAAGGTGAACAAATATACCTTTAAGAAAGGATAGTTAGTTCTATATTATGATGCATGTAGAGATTCATTTCTAGGAAAACTTGAGCCCAAATGGGACGGTGTCCCTACAAGATTGTAAGAATAGGAAAAAATAAATCCAGGGCATTACTTGGATGATCTTGAGGGAGTGGAGTTCAAGAATAAGATTAATCTTAATAAGATTAAACCTTATTATCTCTAAATGCACTAACAAAATAAATGCCTTACAACTCAATATTGGGCTGATTAGGAACCTGCAAGAAGAGACAAAAGAGGTCGATGGGGCGGCTGATTCCTTACTTGGAACACCCATACCTAGAGCAAAGATACCATCGAGGGAACTTAGCTTATTTGGTGGAGTAAAGGTTATAAAGTGTCTAAGCAAGAAGATGGAACATTTTTCTAGGAGATTAAAGTTTTCTATAATCACTATTTGAGGATTTTGACGAGCATCCCAGGAGTATTTAATGATGAAGGTGGGATGGATCCTTCAATACATCCTCTGAACATGCTAAATTTTGATTATCATGACTTCGACTAGAGGTGACAATGGGGGGCTATGTGAACCCATTGTGGACATACACAATGTACTTTGATGGAGTGTCCAAGGTTCCCAACAAGAAAGGGAGTATAGGGGTAGTTATTAAAGACCCCCAACGTAGAGTCACTAATGAAATTGGTTGTTTATCTTGGGGTAGGATTTACCAATAACATGGAAGTATAAAGCTTTGATAATGGGATTAAATATTGCTAAGAAATGCGGTATCCGTTAGTTGTTAGTAAAGGGGGATTCCTAGTTTGGTATTGAACCAACTAAATGGGGCATACATAGTTCAAAATCCTATTCTCTCCATGTATTATTTCCCTCCTATGACCTTGCTCGACAAGTTTGAGAGAGTGTCTCTTCAGCTGGTTCTACGTTATTGGAATTAGTTTGGGGACTAATTAGCAAACTTTGCTGATGAAGAAGACCTTTTCTTCAACTATGGTCCTGGTTTGTATATCTCTATGAGATAGGACTCGATCGATTATGGGGCCTTTTATTAGAATATGCCCTATATGTTAGGAGATGGTTAGTATGGGTGATGCAAAGAGTGGTCGAGACCCATTTGCCTTTGTTATTTTGGACCCATAGGTTGGTTAGAGGACATGTTATGCATACACCTCTTGCTATTAATGTAGGAGGTATGGGTCACAATTTGATGCATTTAGTTTAGGGTAGGAGCCCTATTTCCTCCTTGGGATGGAACATCTTGTTGTATATTAATAAGATTTTACAAGGGGACATATATACAAGCTGGTTTGCTTGATTTCCATTAGGCCAAGAGGACCGGTTTTGTCGAGTTTAAATGTCTTATTTCTTTAGGCCATGAGGGCCACTTTTGTGAATTGTGTTATTTCCTTAGGTCAAGAGGGCCATATGTCTATTCAATGCAAGTAAGTCTAATGGTTTTCTATTTTAGTGATTGCATCACAAAAGTTGACGAAGTTACTAGAGAGAGCCTTTGTTGCACATGAGCTTCTTGTGGCATTCCAAGTGGTTTCGTCCCCTTCTTGAGTTTGTCCCTTAAGTAGATAATGATATATGTGTATGTAGGGGTTACTTTTTTTTCGTTTGTTGGGGACCGACAATCAAGGCATGATGTCCCAGGTTTAGGTTAGTATGTCTATGGGAGGTCTGAGAAGTTGTTGCTTCATGCAAAGGCATTGTCAGGCACTAAAAGACCTGGTTTAGAAGGCAATCCTAGTGGCCCTATTCTGTTGACCTGCTAGGTGGATGTTCTAGGAGTTTCTGTTAATTGGGGATAGTTAGAAACGCTTGCCAGAACAAATATATGCAAAGAAGAAAAATCTTGAATAGGTGAAGAATAAAAATATACAGAGGTGCGTAACAGGGGTTCTAACCCATATAAAAATAGAAAAGGAAAGAAAGAAAAATCCTTGAGCAGTTGTTCATCACCTTGCGAAGGCCTGGTAGGTTCTTCGGATCGAGACAAGACAACCCAAGGCCAATACCTTGCCCTTCCTTGGAATGACATCCTGCAATGAGAGAAAAGAAAAGGAAGGTTGGAGTGAAAATAAAAGTGAGCATCAAAAAAGGATTAAGTGTTGCCTTGAGAGGGCTTGGTAGGCTCTTGGGTGGTACCGAGACAGAACTTGAGGCCGATGCCCTGTTCTCCTTGGGTCCCTACGCTTAAATCCCTCCTTATTACACTCTTGAGTATGGAAAAATAAAAGACTAAAAGAAAAAATGTATTAAAAGAAAATATTTCTTGATCAGGCTATAGGAGTCCTTGCCTAATAGGAGCTCCTAGTTGCATTGTCCTCAGTTAGGTAGTGATCCGAGAAAATCACAAAAAATATTTGTCTAATACTTTGTTGATTTTTTGTACATTTGGAGCTTTGAAATAAAGAAGAGGGTGGGAACAACCTCTTGGGAAATCCAAGAAATCACTGGATGGAAATATTTCATGGACCGGTTTACCAAGGGGGGGTGAAGAGTAAAGTTCAATGGAGGAAGGTGAAGGGAAAATGTATAATGTGAAAAGAAAAGACATGAAATGGATTTGGAGCCATCCAAAGGGCATGTGAGGCTCACAATGTCATGACTTTGGAGCCTTATGATAATTCAACCAAATGGGACCCTTCTTGGAAGCATTAATGGGACCCTTCTTGGAAGCATTAGTGGAAGAAAAATCTGGTACATGATTTTGTAATATTTTTTAAAAAATACTTCCACTCCGATCCAAAAAAACTTTTCAACATGAAAGTTGTAGTGCATGAGGTGAAGTTTTGGCTGGTATTTTTTTATAATTTTTTAGAGCTACGAGTCGGGAGATATGGCCAAAATGGTGGATGCCAACTTTTTCCAACTACGGTGGACATCACCTCCCAATTTTATACACACCCACACTTTCTTCTCCACACTTAATACTTCCATAAAACATCATTCATTAGACTCCCAACCCTTTTCCCTATCTTATCCTCTCTCTCAAGCTAATAAACCATTAGAATTTCCCTCCTAAATCACCCTCAAACCATCCTTAATTGTAGTAGTAATGTATGAATTCTAACTATTCTCTCTCCATTATTGCTAGATATGATCTTATTTTATGAAGATTCTCTATATTTTTTATAGGAGAGCTTTTGGACTATGGGGGGGAAATAGAGACAACTCACCTATGATGGAGCTTGATTAAGTACAAATTGGTCAACAAAACATCTAGATGGAGCTTCCACATTGGTGGAATCACCTTAATGCAGCTTTGGTGCCTTAATGCAACTTTGGTGGTGTTAATTCCTATTCTATCTTAATGCAGCTTAGGTGGTGTTAATTCCTATTCTATCTTAACCTCCTCCCTAAACACCATCAAGGCCTATATAAAGAGGCCTTCTCCTTTGTAATTTGCAAGAAGAAAGAGAGCCAAGAGGCCTTCTTCAGCCCTATTGAGTCTTTTCCATTCTCTCTCATGAGCTTATGTAGTTCATTCCATTACTATAGCCTATGCATGCTCTACAATGTAATAAGCCCATGCTATTGGTGTCCATATTGTGTATATTGGTTATGTCTTGAGGGTTCTCCATCTCTTACATTTATTGATTTATCTATTTTGTTGTAGTTCTCTCTCTCTCTCTCTTTATCTCTCTCTCTCTCTCTCTCTCCCTCTTAGTTTTTCTCTCTTCTCCCTCACAAGCTCCTCTCCCTCTTGCATAGCATCCTAGTCCGCTCTTCCATGACTATATGGTGCCCTTACCTCATTCACTTTGTGGCAGAAGGGAGTTTGGCATAGTATAGAGGCTTCCATACCTAATTTCCTTCATCATAAATTGGTGCCCCCACTGAGGACATTCTCATCCACAATTCTCTACCTCCTTATGCGGGATGTTACAATACATAGTGGTGCATCCTCTACAACAAGTGCTCCAAGTGGCTCTTCTCCAATGGCTTCACCAACTCTTTTTGAAGCTAGTCGAAGTCCACGACTCCCACAATGGTCTCCCAAGGAAGCCCAAGAAAGAAAGTATGCCTATCGGATGACGACACGTAGCGGGTAAAAGGTGTTCACCTTAGAAATTCCATTCTCTCACAACGGAAAAAATCATGTTGCCATCAATTGCGAAGTTCTCATAATTGTGGTGAGTGTTTTGCAAACAAAGTGAAGGCCCTTCCGAGAGGTCCTTGTCTCCAAATCATCAAATCCCTCTCTCTCTCTGGCCTAATCTGCATCAAAGGAGGACAATTATGCATGAACGGTGTGGAGTTTTGTAGAGGTGCAAAGTATGGAGACTACCTTCAACTGTTGCTAGCTCGAAGGTTGGGTGTGGTTGAAAAGGTGGCCATCACACCTTATGAAATATATGTCGCCGAGGATGGACACACTAAGGCAAGAACAATCACTGGTGAGCAAATTCTCTATATAGAAAAGTTGGTGGGCTCCAGAAAGAAACACTCTGGGGAAAATCCTTTATAATTCAAGAAAGTGCATTCCCTCTACTCCCTTAAGTAGTCTCCAGTGATGAATAATAATAATGGCCCGAATTTCTACACCTTCCACTCTGTACAAAACATCCGAGTTAATGTATGCATCAGTAGGAAGATTTTCTTCCAACAACGTCTTGTCATGTACTTTGGGGCTGAAAGATTAAGGGAGATTTTTGTATCACCAGAACCTATAATCTTCCCAATACTAGACTACAATGCATCCTTCAATGTACATGTCTTCGTTTTATTATAATATTTTATCATGAATCACCGCGAGTTGTATGGACCAATCCAACCTCTTGCTATGCAAATTGTGCATATTGTAGCCAGCACAAAGCTTAGATTCCAAGGCATTATTAGAAGCATACTGGGACCTAGACGTCTTGCTGACATCAATGCATCTGTGAACCCATTCATCCTTCCCCTCATAAAATACAACAAGTCTAGACGTGTTCATCTTTATACTCTACTTTGGCAACATGGCATTTCCAAGCTTCTTTGGGCGCAATGGAGAAAATGTAGTGGATTTTTTGGACAACCTTGAGATGGCCTTCCTTGTCTCTGGGAGGGATGATGAAGCATTGAAGTTGAGGGCTTTTTCTTTGGTGCTCAAGGAAGAAGCTAGAATGTGGTCCCAAACTCTAAATCCGGCTAAAAGATCTGAATGGGAGGGATTGAAGGCAGCTTTCTTGCAGAGATTTCAACAAACTAACTCAACTGAAGAGTTATGGCAACGGCTTTTGGCCCTCCTTCAAAGTGATCCTTATGGTTATGCAACTTATGAGGAAGGGTTTTTGAAGCTATGGGGGCAGTGATTAGACTCACTGAACCCTGGAGAGAGAGCTCCCAACTACCTTCAAAAGAATCGATTTATTTCAAGTTTGTACCCCTTGCTCAGGGAGAAGGTAAAGGTGAAATTTTCAAACACTTTTAAAAATTCTTTGAGAATGACTAGGAAAAATAATCGAAAGATTCTCTACCAAGCCCAAGCTAGACAAGCAGTTTTGGGAAACAACATCACAACTATGGAGGCCTCTCAAGTTCCCCCAAATATATCTAATGCACCAGGCCTTGTTAGAGGTCAAGAAGACATGATCCAACAAATAAAAAATCTTACTAATCAACTAGAGGGTTTGAGAGTGAATCTTGTGCAAGGTGCAAGAAGACCTATCGAGGGGAATGGTGGGAATCGACCACAAATGCGGCGACAAGCAAGGGAGATGTTGTGCTACAAATGTGGAGAAAATGGAAATGGCATGTACAATTGTCCTCACCCTAGAAGATATGATCACCCTGCCAGAGGTCCTCGACAACAAGTAAGCCCTCCTCGTGCTAGGACTCAAGAGCAAGAGCAGTCACGACATGCAATTTTACAACCACCTTATGTTCAAGCTGAAACCTTTGTTGTTCAGCCAAATGTTAATGTCATAAAAATAGAGGAGGTGGTCAGGGATATAAGGCTCCAAGAAGAAATAGCGAGAGGTAAGATGAAGGTAGATATAGTAGAGACCATGCCTATCAAGCGGGTATGTGTCCAAATTGAGGCAAGCAAGGAAGCAATAAATAAGGCAAGTACATCACGGGCACCTAGAGATAAAGGGAAAAAGAGAAAGACTCGAGCTAGGTCTAAAATTGATATCTCCGACTTCCCTTTGGGTTCTCGGACACAACCTTATGATCTGGAGAGCAGATGTAAGCTCTCAAGGGCCAAAAAATTACTTGGCCACAACTACTTCATGCCTCTCCAAAGCTACAACGACAATGGTAAAAATTTGTAAGCACAAGGGCAAGGCAAGGTAAAATGGTTAGTGCAATCAAGGCATGTGGCCTCAAAGATATAGTGCTTTTAGTGGAGGCTCAAATCAAAGGTCAACGGATTTGAAAAACATACATCGATAGTGGAGTAGAGGTTTGTGTCATGACAGAAAAGCTTATGCATCAATTAGGCTTAGAAGTAATGGAATCCTCAACCTTTAGGGCGAAGATGGCCAATAATGATGTAGTCACATGTGTGGGTGTAGTGAAAGCTTTGAGAGTTTCTATTTTTGGAATCACTGCAACAGTGGATATTTATGTGATGCCAGTAAAGGGAGAAGGATATCCCCTCATCCTAGGGAGACCTTGGCTTATGGGCACTAGAGCTAGGCAAGATTGGGAAACAGGAGATCTGGAGTTGAGGCCACATAAGGTGGGTGGCCATGATCAAAAGGTGGTTTACAACTTGAAGAGTGGGCATAAAGAGAACCTTGAACTAGAAACATCTGCCGATGAGTGGAGCTCAAGTGGATGCTCCTCATCGGTAGAAGAGGAAGAGAGTTCAAGTGGAGAGAGTGATAACACTCTCGAAGTTATGGGCGTCACCTTAAAAGAACCTACCTCATCAGAAGACAACCCAAGAATCCAAGGAGAAGATGTGTGGGATGTTAGCCTAGAGAAGATGATATCCAAGGATATAAAGGATGAAGAAAGGGAGGGTTATGTGAATGTTCTCAAGAATCATGCATCATTATTTGTTTCTGATTATACTCACATTATAGCTGTGGTGCGCAGATCGGATGCCGTATGCTTGCGTAGTGAATGCCGGAAGGTCCCCAAGAACAAAAGAACTCTACTTTTTGCACAAAACTCAAGGTAAAAATCATGCACGATATGAACAAGAGACCAATTGGGTGCAATCTCCCCCCACGCCTTGTGTGAGCACTCCACAAAGCATGTATTTTATGTATTAATCATCTTCAAGCTCAAATAATAGCCCAAATTACAAAATAGCATGCTTTTGGCTTTTGAGTTTGCTTTAGCACAAAATAGAAATAAAGCTAATGGGCAGGCGCCCAAAGAGCCAGGCGTACCTAGTACAATGTCCAAATACAAATATCATAATCGTGCGCCCATGCGCATACAAAATAATAAATAAATATCCAACGCCTCAATAAATAGGCACGACAAAATATAGGCGCCATGCCTAAGGTATGCGCCCATCAAAATATAAGTGATAACTCGAATACTCGCTATCCTCCAATGCTTTCCTCTGCCACTGCTGCTATCTCTACACATCAACTGAAGCATTCACAACCGTTAGTAAAATAATACAATTAAACCAACAAAAGTGAATACTTAGTAGTCTTCAGCTACATAAATAAATCAACTGGTTAGAAATCAATCATAACCTTAATTTATTACGAGTGCGCACTCTAAACTCATAAACATTTATTAATTTAATATGTATTTTATGGAATCACCCGCTATGGAATCACCCATGTACACACTAAATTAATGAAATGTCCAAAAAGGATAGGCGTCCCCATCAACTTCTCACACAAAGAATCCACTTTGTGTATGAGCCCCGGTTAACAAAGTTTACGGAATCCACCGTAAAACCTCACGGAATCCACCGTGGAATATGCCTCCTGGCATCATACCCCCGGGGTGGGATAGTAATTGACCTCAATTGCTATTAGCTCAATGTGGAGCTAGCAGAGTGGGGAAAGCATTTAAGTATCTAGCGTGTATCCATTGGGCTTCTTCTATAGGATGGTTCTTAAACTTGACTAAATATCTAGAATATCTTCAGCCAGTTCTAGTAGTCATAAAGTCAATATCTATGATAGCTTCAGATTCAAGTATTTCAGTCTCTTCATCTAACAAAGGTGGGTTTTCATAAACAGGGTGTACATGTAATTGGCCTCTAAAGGGTCGTAATAAACTAATGTGAAATATGTTGTGAATTTTCCAGTGAGGTGGTAATTCTAACTTGAATGCATTGTCATTAATTTTGTGAATAATCTTAAATGGTCCATAAAATCTAGGTGCTAATTTCACAACTGGATGTTTATCTACACTTTGTAATCTACGTTTTTCTATTCTCAACCAAACATAGTCATCAACTTTGAAATTCATTGCTTGTCTTTTCTTATTGGCTTGTTTGGTATATGATTGCTGGGCTTTGGCAATCATGTCTATAACCTCATCAAAAATAGTAGCGTGCATAATAGCAATATCATCAGCACTCTGAATTCTATTTGATAAAGATGCAATAGGTATAGACAATCTATAACCATAAATCACTTCAAACGGTGCTTTCTTTGTAGATGTGTGTGGTGTATTGTTATATGCAAACTGTAGTAAATACAAATGTGTGTCCCATGTCTGTGGTTTAGAAATAGTGTAAGCACATAAAAGATCTAGAATAGTACTGTTAGTGGCTTCTGTTTGTCCATTAGTTTCAGGATGAAATACAGATGAAAAATCAATTTTTATTCCTAGGTTAGCAACCAAAGTAATCCAAAATTTGTTACAAAATCTAGAATCACGATCAGAAATAATAACTTTTGGTAATCCATGATTAGTGAAAACAGTTTTCAAAAAAAATTGTGCTGCCTGAGATGCTATTAAAGTTTTCTTACATGGAATGAAATATGCTTGTTTACTAAACCTATCTACTACAGTCCAAATCATGTCATGGTTAGCTTTAATATTAGGTAAACCAGTAATAAAATCCATAGAAATCTGTTCCCATGGTCTTGATGGAATAGATAAAGGCATAAGTAATCCATACTGTTTACCATGATGTCTCTTAACTCTTTGACAAATCAAACATTCAGAAACAAAGTTAGATACATCAGTGTCCATATGTGGCCAATAAAAATCTTCAATTAATGTACCCAAAGTAGATATGATACCTCTATGACCTTGGTATGGAGGACAATGAATCTCATTCAAAACAAAAGATCTAAATGGAACTATAACACATAATCTCTTTTCATAAAATATGATTCCATCATTATAGGACAGTGAATCAATAAGAATCCAGTTATTTCCAACTAATTTATTCCAATCAGCATGAAAAGTAATGTCCTGATGATAAGCATCTTTCATAGGAGTTAGATAATCAAATTATATAACATAAATATTATGAATGGTGGGTCTTCTACTTAATGCATCGGCCACTACATTTTCTTTACCTGGTTGATATTGAATGATGGGATGAAAACTCTGAATAAAGGGTGCCCATTTGATATGTCGGTCAGATATTTGGGGTTGGCTAAGTAAATATCTAATACTTTGTTGATCAGTCTTAATCATAAACTCAGAACCCATTAAGTAGTGCTTCCATTGTCTTAAAGCTTGTACCACAGCTAATAAATCTTTATCATATATGGAATATTTAAGTTCGGACGGTTTCAATTTACAACTAGAATAAGCTATGGGATGATTATCTTGCATAAGTATGGCTCCTATTCCAGATCCACTAGCATCAGTAACTACTAAAAAGAATTGCCTATTAAAATCAGGTAGTTGTAATACAGGAGCATGGGTTAATACATGTTTCAATAAGTCAAAGGATTTCTGTTGATTAGCAGACCAATGATAAACAATACCTTTCTTTAAAAGTTTAGTCAAAGGCAAAGCAAGTAATGAAAAATTTCGCACAAATTTCCTGTAAAAACTAGCAAGACCTAGAAAAGATCGTAACTCATGCACATTTTTAGGTATAGGCCAGTTCAATATTGCTTCTATTTTCTTAGGGTCAACCTTAATACCATCTGATGTTACAATATGACCTAAATATTCAATTTCTGTTTTAAAGAACTCACTCTTTTCCGGATTAGCATACAGTTGATTATCTTTCAACAACTTGAAAACCAAGGACAGATGTTCATAATGTTCTTTCTCATTTTGACTAAACACCAAGATACCATCAAATAATACAATAACAGAATGCTGATATTTCAAAAATATACGGTTCATCATTCTACTAAATGTAGCAGGTGCATTAGTCAATCCAAAAGGCATCACTAAAAATTCATAATGATCAAATTGTGTTCTAAATGCAGTCTTGAATATGTCAGACTTATCTAATCTCACCTGATGATAACCAGATTTAAGATCTATTTTACTAAATATGGCAGAACCTTGCAGTTTATCCATAAGGTCATCGACTCTAGGAATTGGATATCTATTCTTTACAATGATCTTATTTAAAGCACGATAGTTAATGCACATACGATAAGTATTATTCTTCTTCTTTACCAACAAAACAGGTGCACCAAATGGAGAACTACTAGTCCTAATCAATTCTCTATTTAGTAATTCCTCAACTTGATTTTGAATTTCTTTCTGCTCTATCTGGTTATGCCTATATGGTGCTTTACAAGGTGGTTGTGTACCAGGAATTAAATCTATTTTGTGGTCTTCTGGACGTTAAGGAGGTAAACCACGTTGTAGATCTTCTGCAAAACAGTCTTTAAATTGTGCAAGAAATTCTTTATGCCTAGGGTACATATGTTTTTCTTTAACTTGCAGTTCATTCACCCAAATTAGATAAGATTTACTACTTTTGCGTAATGCACGTTTAGCTTGAGTATGAGAAAGCAGTGGAAAAGCATTAGATGCATGCATACCATACAATGTAATATGTTTTCCTTGAAAATGAATATTAATTGAATGTGTGGAATAATCTATATCAGGGTTATGCTGATGACGCCAAGGCATACCCAAAATAATATCACTGGACTGTAATGGTACAACTAGAAAATTCCTTCTTTCAGTGTATTGACCAATTTGAATTTCTAAATCATGCACCTCTTGTGTTCCATTATACCTTGTGCCTAAGAATGCTGCTTTAATGCGATAATGCGTAGGAACAATTTGTAATTTCAATTCTTTCACTAACTTTGCAGAAATAAAATCATGAGTACTACCATCATCATGCAAAATAATCTTTTCTTTTCCATGCACTAAACATTTCATTGTCAATAAAGAATGTGGAGTTGGCATACCTGGCAAAGTATCCGAAGGAGTAGTAATGTTGTCTTCATCTTCCATAAAGTCAGGCATTTCTTCATGTTCGTCATCTTCCATTGCTCCAAGGTAGTTGATATGGACAAGTGGCTTCTTCGATTGGCAATTGGCTGCTAGATGTCCAGGTTGGTGGCATTTGTAACACACTATAGGTTTGGCTTTAGATACATTGTTTGCAATGGCAGGAAGTCTAGGAATATTAGGATTTGGTTGTGAAATTGGCTTAGGGTTTTGATTGGTATTCGATGGTAAAGTTGGTGGTTTTTCCCAAGACTTACGGAGAGATGATGAAGGAAAACGACCTTGATTAAATCTTCTAAAATTTGAATTGAATTGCTTAGATCCATAGTTACCATTGGCTTGAAATTGCTGTGGACGCTTGTCTCTTCCTCGAAGCATGTCTTCTGTGTAATGAGCTAAAGAAATTGCGTCTTCAAGAGTTGCAGGCTTGAACATGTTGACTTCAGCGTAGTAATGCCCAAGTAATCCACACATATACTTGCGCTTGTGAGTCGCTTCAGGTACGTCTTCAAGCATGCGTAACTAGAGTAATGCATTCCAGAAACGTTCGGTGTACTGAGGAATAGGCTCACGTCCTCTTTGCTGAAGAAGGTCCCATTGCTTTATGGCTTTTTCATGGAATTGTGGAGGAAGGAAAATCTGCATAAACTTCTTCTTGAAATTCTCCCAGGTAGTGGGACAATCTATACTCTTATGAACCACGGTCCACCAAAGAGATGCTCTATCCACTAAATGATTAGTGACACACTTGATTTTATCGTTTTCTGCATATGTTTCCTCATGAAAGTAATCATCAAACTGACTGATGAATGCAAGAACAGTTTTTCCCTTTTGCGAGTGCCATTGAAAGTACGGAATTTGAAATTTCTTTTACTTATCTTTGTTTCTTTGCGGATGGATTGAGCTTCGAGAGCCGCGTCGGATAAGATCTTTAGATTGTGGTTCCTCTTTGTCAGTAGTCGATCTTTGTAAATTAGCCAATTGAACTTGCAATGCTTTCCTAGCTCGCCGTTCTTCATCCAACTGTATCATAATTAAATCTAGCTTTTGCTCCATCGTAGGTTCAGGAAGATCGCCTTCATCCATTAAATCATCCATATATGGTTCCGTCATCCTACAAAACTTCAAAAGACCTCACACTCTCAAAATACAATTAGCGGGATGAGCGTAGCTCAAGATCGGGTGTACAAGGCTTATATATTTTTGTGTGTGGCTTTCACAATCTTCGTCTTTGGCTATTGCGGGATTTGCAATCTTTGAAAAATCTGTGTTTTGACCTTCTGCTTGTGCTGAAACTGGTTCAGCAAGTCTGCGTATGGGAACAATACCTTCCAGAGAACAACTTTGCAGTTCGGTGCTTCTGCGCAGGAACAGTCCTTCTAGGAGTTTTGGACAGAAGTTAGTTTTGACTTCAAGTTACTTTCCAGACTTGCAGAGTAAGTAATTTTTGACTTGCAGAATTTAGACTTGGAGGACTTGGGAGATTAGGAATCTTAGTGGCTTAATAGAACCTGCGTGATCATCGTGGATAAGAGGATGTTTGCTGCCATTTTGACGCCGTTGAGTACATACTCTTGCCGTTTTTTGTCGAATTTTGTTGATGAAGCTTTTTAAAGCTTCTTATTAAGCTTTTTACTAAAGCTTAGTAAACTTTGGAGTAAAGCTTTTGAACTTGTTGAAGATATGGAGCTTACTGTTGTCTGTGGAAAAACGTCTTGGAGAGGCAGATGTAGGAGTGGTCCTCTGTCATTGCAAGCCAGTCCTTCGCGATCAGAGACTGGAAACAGAGGTTCTTGACCGCCAGGAATCAACCCGTATCGACCGTTTGCGATGAGATTGACCGTAGAGCTCGATCGTTCCAGGAGCTCCGCCTTCGCACAAGATGGGTAGCGATTGGAAGCTCTCGATCTCAGCTTTGCTCTGATACCACTGGTACGCAGATCGGATGCCGTATGCTTGCATAGTGAATGCCGGAAGGTCCCCAAGAACAAAAGAACTCTACTTTTTGCACAAAACTCAAGGTAAAAAGCATGCACGACATGAACAAGAGACCAATTGGGTGCAATATCCCCCCATGCCTTGTGTGAGCGCTCCACAAAGCATGTATTCTATGTATTAATCATCTTCAAGCTCAAATAATAGCCCAAATTACAAAATAGCATGCTTTTGGCTTTTGAGTTTGCTTTAGCACAAAATAGAAATAAAGCTAATGGGCGGGTGCCCAAAGAGTCAGGCGTACCCAGTACAATGTCCAAATACAAATATCATAATCGTGCGCCCATGCGCATACAAAATAATAAATAAATATCCAACGCCTCAATAAATAGGCATGACAAAATATAGGTGTCATGCCTAAGGTATGCGCCCATCAAAATATAAGTGATAACTCGAATACTCGCTATCCTCCAATGCTTTCCTCCGCCACTGCTGCTATCTCTACACATCAACTGAAGCATTCACAATCGTTAGTAAAATAATACAATTAAACCGACAAAAGTGAATACCTAGCAGTCTTCAGCTACATAAATAAATCAACTGGATAGAAATCAATCCTAACCTTAATTTATTACGAGTGCGCACTTTAAACTCATAAACGTTTATTAATTTAATATGTATTTTACGGAATCACCCGCTATGGAATCACCCATGTACATACTAAATTAATGAAACGCCCAAAAAGGCTAGGCGTCCCCATCAACTTCTCGCACAAAGAATCCACTTTGTGTATGAGCCCCGATCAACAAAGTTTACAGAATCCACCGTAAAACCTCACGGAATCCACCATGGAATATGTCTCCTGGCATCAAGGTGTCACTGCAGTGAAGCATTACATCCAACTCAAAGAAGGAAGCAAACCTATAGTACAAAGATTAAGAAGACTTGGAGTTGTGCAAGAGGATGCACTGTTGACGGAGGTGAAGAGACTCTTGAATGTAGGATTCATATACCCAGTGGAAGATTCAGAATGGGTCTCTCTAGCAGTAGTAAGACCAAAGAAAATTGGTAAGTGGCGAGTATGCATAGATTACAAGCCACTAAATGCTACGACAAAGAGGGACCAATTCCCTCTCCCATTTCAGGATGAAATCTTGAATGAAGTAGCATGACATGAGCAGTATACGGTGTGTGATGGCTACTTTGGCTACTTTCAGACTAGCATTCCAGAGGAGGATCAAAGAAAGACCACTTTCATCACACCATGGGGCTGTTTTGCCTTTCGGGTCATGCCCTTTGGTCTCACAAATGCCCCAACAACCTTTCAACGATTCATGAATATGGTCTTCCAACCTTACTTTGGTAAGTCCATAAGGGTTTTCATAGATGACTTTTGTATTTACAGCTCAAGGAACATACATCTATGCAAGGTTGATGAAGGATTTACTCGCTTAGCTAGGCTGGGTGGACAACTAAATAAGGATAAATGTCACATTGGAAAAAGCAAGGTTACACTACTAGGGCATGTAGTGTCAATTGAAGGAATTGAAGTAGATCCAAAAAAGGTAGAAACATTGCTAGCTCTACCTTCCCCAACCTCATCAAATAATTAGTCTCCTTCTTACAAAAGCTAAGATATTTGGGTAGATTTATACACTTATTCTCTCAGACCATATATCCCCTGCAGCAACTGACATGCCAAGAAACACTTGTGTGGAGTGAACAAAGTGAAGGACATTTTAAGGAGATAAAGAAAATGTTGGGGTCGCTTCCTATAATCCTCCAGCCTTGTTGGGAAGAAAGATTCTTTGTAAACCCTAGCATGGGAGAAGAGGCCATTGGTGCTACTCTCCTACAAAAAGATCCAAAAACATCCTTCATAAGGCCTATGTATTTTGTTAGCCGCCTCATGAAAGCCTCAGAGAAGGCTTACACCTCCATGGAACTAGTGTTGGCCCTCATGTTTGCAGTAACCAAATTTCGGCCATGTTTGCTTCCAAAGAGGTTTGTGATCATCACTGTGGAGGATATGTTTCCCTATGCACTACAACATATGGAAATCTCTAACAAAATAGCAAAGTGGGTGGTCCGACTTCAAGAGTTTGATTATACATTGAAGGTTGAAAAAACATCTCGAGCATGCTTGGCTGATATTTTGACAAACAGGTGCTATGAGAAAAATCTCAGGGTGAAAAGAAAGAACCTTCCACCACCCCCATCCATAAAAACTCTTGTAGATGCTTATAGCCTCTACTTTGATGGTGCATACAAGAGAACTAAGGATAAGGCAGCTGCAGGCATCGTTGTTTTCTCTCCTTTAGGAGAGAAAATCTATGGTGAAGGAATCATCTTGGAAGGTATCCACTCTAACAATGAGGCAGAATATCAAGCTTTAATTCATGGTCTTTGTTGGTGTCTTAGTAATTCAATCAAGAGGTTGAATGCTTTTGGAGACTCCATGCTATTGGTAAGGCAGATGCAAGGTACATGGCCATGTAAAATTACAAACCTCTCTAGTAAAATGAGAGAGGCCAAATCTCTTATGAGAAGATTTAGGGAGGCGCAAGTACATCATGTGCCAAGAGACCACAGAACAAAGATGCCGACCATCTAGCATCATCAAAGATGAACGAGTCAATGTTGGGATCAGTGGCTATCAAACCCCCACTTCGGCAAGGCAAGGAAGACTTAGAAGATATTCTACATCTCTTAGAGCAAGGAGAAGCTCCCAAACACATGACTAAGGGAGAAAGACAGTGGCTAGCTCGGAAGGCTACAAGATATCGCATGGTAAATGATAGTTTGTATTGTCTTGGTAAGGATGGTGTGCTTAGGAAAGTGCCTTCAAAATGGAAAATTGAAGAAATTTTAAAAGCTTGCCATGATGATGTGTGTGGAGGCCACTTTTCACACGACATCACAAGTAGAAAGGTTCTACAAGCGGCTTTACTTGGCCCAGTCTACACCAAGATGTCAAATATTGGTGTCAAATATGTGAAGAATGTCAGAAATCAGGACCACGACGGCTCATAGCAGAACCCCAAATCCCAATCAATGTCTATGGACCCTTTGAGAAGTGGGGAATTGATACCATAGGGCCTCTACCACGCACTCCATCAAGAAAAGAGTATATTATCATGGGGGTAGATTACATGACTAGATGGGCCGAGGCTATGCCAACTAGAAGAATCACTACTAAGGAAGTGAGTAAATTCATCTTTGACCACATTTGTTGTAGGTTTGGTACCCCTCTTGAAATACTATCAAATAGAGGACCAAGGTTTAGAGCTAATGTGGTGGATGAACTCATGCAAAAGCTAAATATTCAATGACGACACTCTACCCCTTACTACCCTCAATGCAATGGATTGGTGGAAAAGGTAAATGGAATGATTTGTAAAATCATCAACAAACAGGTACATTCAAGGCCCCGGGATTGGGACAAGCACCTTAGTGGAGCTCTATGGGCTTACAAAACATCCTTCAAAACCATGTTAGGGTTCACACATTTTCATCTAGTTTATGGACAAGAGGCTCTTTTGCCTATCGAGGTGAAATTAGCTAGCCTTCGGGTATTAGGTGGCATAGTAGGCTCTCAAAAGGAGAAGTTACATCAAAGATTACTGGACCTAGAGAGGCTACAATTGGATCATGAAGAAGCTATTAACCACTACTCCCAGGAAGCTAAGAAGCGTAGAGAAAAGTTCAACAAGAAGCTAACAGATAAAAACATCAAGGAAGGATCTTTAGTGCTTCGATATGACAATTGCTTTGATAAAAGAAAGGATGGCAAGTTTCTCTACCGGTGGGAGGGACCGTTTTGGGTCACAAAAAATTTCAACAATGGCTCCTACAAACTTCAAGACATTGAGGGAAAAGTGCACAAGACCAGGGTAAATGGATGGCGCTTAAAACCCTATCACATTAGGGTGGGGTCAGTTCAAGATACCAAAGAGTGTCTAGAGGCATAAATACCTCTAGCCAGGTTGGGGGGGGGGGGCTATATGATCTGAGAAAATCACAAAAAATATTTTTCTAACACTTTGTTGATTTTTTGTACATTTGGAGCTTTGAAATAAAAAAGAGGGTGGAAACAACCTCTTGGGAAATCCAAGAAATCACTGGATGGAAATATTTCATGGACCAGTTTACCAAGGGGGGGTGAAGAGCAAAGATCAATGGAGGAAGGTGAAGGGAAAATGTATAATGTGAAAAGAAAAGACATGAAATGGAATTAGAGCCGTCCAAAGGGCATGTGAGGCTCATAATGTCATGACTTTGGAGCCTTATGATAATTCAACCAAATGGGACCCTTCTTGGAAGCATTAATGGGACCCTTCTTGGAAGCATTAGTGGAAGAAAAATATGGCACATGATTTTGTAAGATTTTTTAAAAACACTTCCACTCCAATCCAAAAAAGAAATTCAACATGAAAGTTGTAGTGCGTAAGCTGAAGTTTTTGGCTGGTATTTTTATAATTTTTTGGAGCTATGAGTCGGGAGATATGGCCAAAATGGTGGATGCCAATTTTTTCCAACTACGGTGGAGACCACCTCCCAATTTTATACACACCCACACTTTCTTCCCTACACTTAACACTTCCATAAAACATCATTCATTAGACTCCCAACCCTTTCCCCTCTCTTATCCTCTCTCTCAAGCTAATAAACCATTAGAATTCCCCTCCAAAATCACCCTCAAACCATCCTTAATTGTAGTAGTAATGTATGAATTCTCACTACTCTCTCTCCATTATTGCTAGATATGATATTATTTTATGAAGATTCTCTATATTTTTTTATAGGAGAGCTTTTGGACTATGAGGGGAGAATAGAGACAACTCACCTATGATGGAGCTTGATTAAGTACAAATTGGTCAACAAAACATCTAGATGGAGCTTCCACATTGGTGGAACCGTCTTAATGCAGCTTTGGTGGTATTAATTCCTATTCTATCTTAACCTCCTCCCTAAACACCCTCAAGGCCTATATAAAGAGGCCTTCTCCTTTGTAATTTTCAAGAAGAAACTAAGCCAAGAGGCCTTCTTCAACCCTATTGAGCCTTTCCCATTCTCTCTCATGAGCTTATGCAATTCATTCCCTTACTATAGCTTATGCATGCTCTACAATGTAATAAGCCCATGATATTGGTGTCCATATTGTGTATATTGGTTATGTCTTGAGGGTTCTCCATCTCTTAAATTTATTGATTCATCTATTTTGTTATAATTCTCTCTCTCTCTCTCTCTCTCTCTCTCTCTCTCTTAGTTTTCCTCTCTTCTCCCTCACAAGCTCCTCTCCCTCTTGCATAGTGCCCTAGTCCGCTCTTCCATGACTAGGTGGTGCCCTTACCTCATTCACTTTGTGGCAGAAGGGAGTTTGATATAGTATAGAGGTTGCCATACCAAATTTCATTCGTCAGTAGGTAGTTCAGACCACCACTTAGGATGACCTCTCTGATAGGTCTTTTAGCTTGGCCGTCTTGGAGTAATTGGTTAGTGACTAGCTTTGGGTGTTCTGTTAGATTATACTAGGCCTACTCCTCGTGGATTTCATGCATTGGTTTTGTCAAGGGTTAGGGTGAAAGCTATGATGTGCTTTGTTGTGTATTTTTTGTATTAGCTTGATGCTCTTTGTGGTTGTGGTTATGTGTAGATTTGTTCATGGGACTCAATGGGTTGAGTCACCTTATACCCCCATGGTTGCCAATGAGAATTTGATTTTAGGACTCGATTTGGACTCGTTTCTGAAGTGTTGGAGCTCGTTTTTGGAGCCGAAAAGTACTCGACAGGCATTGAAGAGCCAATTTTCATGAAAAATCAAATGATGGCGGATGACTGAGCTAGAGTTTTTCTAGATTCATTTTGACTTCACGAATCCACACAAGTCTCAGTTTGTCGATTAAAGATAATTTGATCTCCCATTTAATCTCCGCAAGGTTTGGCGTTATAAAGTAGCTACTAGATCTGGGAGCCAAAAAGTGTGCAACGGGGCCCAAGTTTACAGATTTCGACATCATGAAGCCAATCGTCCAATATCAGAGTCCGTTTGCACCCCTTCCGCGACAGTAAGAAAGTTGTTTTTTCGAAGTAGACATTTTATAAATGAAATGAAATGAAACTCTAAATGAAGAAAACATGCAAAAACATGTCGAGATGCAAGGAGGGGGACTTTTTTTTATTGGTGCCCCATTTTTTGGGGATTTATGTGCCTCTTGGATGCTCAATCATGTAGAGAGAGAGAGAGAGCGAGATCCTTGATCTATGCAGAGAGGGCAAGATTTTGATGGTAACTATGTGTAATATGATAAAGGGAATGTAAATTTTATTTTTAGTCTTTCTCTCTCCTTCTTCCTCTCTCCTCTTGTGGGTTGTTCATATGCATCAATGAAAGAGAGGAGGTGGGGAGTGATGACGATTTTGAAGGAAACGATGATGATGGAGTGATAGAGGACATAGATCGAGGTTGGAGAGCATGTTAGCGGGCAAGAGGGAAGCATCAGCGGCCTCTCAATCTTGGGACACGCGCCTTGAACACGCGGGTTTTTATTTGTTTGATGAAAGATAATTGAAGAAAATGATTAATAATGATTGATCTTGGTTGCATATGCTGAATTATCTCTGAAATGAAAGAAAAAACCAAAAAAATTTATGACATAATAATTTTTCCTTGAAACACATAAAACCCACA
Organism: Lygodium microphyllum; assembly: GCF_053477565.2. Taxonomy (NCBI): domain Eukaryota; kingdom Viridiplantae; phylum Streptophyta; class Polypodiopsida; order Schizaeales; family Lygodiaceae; genus Lygodium; species Lygodium microphyllum. Next base: position 79,159,181 of record NC_141149.1, read on the forward strand.
AAGTGCGGGTTTTGAGGAAATCATGAAAATTGGAAATTTTAGTGAGTGTTTTGAGTTTTCATGGAAAAAAATGAATATAAAAATGGGATTGAGTGCTTTTGATCAATGAGAGCATATAATTTTGGATTTTTCATAATTTTTTAAAAAATAAATAGAGAAAAATAAAAAAATTAGGTTTTTCGTTATAAATAAATAAGAAAATACTATCCATGTTTGTGGATATGTGACAAGATTGAGGCATGAGTATTAAGCCTTAGCTCATCCTTCTTTGTATGTTTTAGTGTGTTTTTTATCACTTTTCATATGAAAAATGACACAAATGAACCCTCCACGTATGCAATATTGCAAAAACCTAAACGATTAGGGGGAAGAGGGATTGTAAAAGTGAGAGATTGCTAGAAATACATTAAATTATGATTCATTTGATTTATGCATAGAATATAGGTCGATAATAATTTAAATTTAAAGAGTCTAATAGCATGAGGAAACTCGGTGTTAGTCTCTATTAATGCAGCAGTTGCACTTAGTTGTAAGATCATTAAAAGGCTGATTTCACACTTCACTTTGCTGATTTTTAATGATAAATGTTTGAGAAAAAGGGTCATTCACCCATGCATTAACCATAGCATGGTATCACCTCTTAGTTGTATAGCACTTGATTGCCTAATAAATGACCAACATGGAGTGTGTGAGGATTCTTAGGCTGTAGGATAGACGAGCGGTTCCTTGGGGTAAGTTTAGTAAGGAAATATCAACTCCTGGATCGTTCAATATACAAAAGAGTGGAGCTTATACGCTTGTTCTTTATGTTGGAGCAGTGCATCAAGGGGTCAATCCCTGAGATGTAGGAGAGCTGCACTAGGGCCGTGGCACTCAACCAAGAGGTTGCCTCCTATGCATGTGATATGTGGTATATTATACCAATGTGTATGGGATATCCCTCTAAGGAGTAGGGGAGGGAAAATGTTGGACTGTGTCCCATTACAAACACAAGATAGATAATAGAGTTTAGTGTAGTGTGTCCCTTAGACGCTACTGGTTGTGAGGCCGTGTGGGGTGTCTTGTGTGTCTTAGAGATCTAGCTAGTGCTAGATAGCCAGTGTCAGGCTCATTTGAGGTCCCAACACATCTCTATTAAATTGTACCTATTGGATCTATACTCAACGATCTGACTGAAAAATAGCAGATTCAAGGTGATCGATGGAACATACAATACATCATGTAATTGCTTTCTTTTTCCATTAGGCATAACCAAATAAACAATCCATTTTTATATTATGTCATGTTGAGAATCATCCGTAGTGCACACATAGCCATTAGCACCTATTTTCAGCTCATCAAACCACTCGTTATGTGGTGTCATGTGGTTTGAGGTACCAGAATCTATATACCAAGCATCATCATACTTTCCTTGTTGCTTGCCTTTGTTGTGTACAAAAGTCATAGCAAATAATATCTCACCCAATCTCAAACTTTGCATGACTAGAAGATACCAAGTGGCCTTGATATCTACCCTTCTAGTCAACCTACTTTTTCGGCACTCTTTTGCAATGTGCCCAGGCTTGCCATAGTAATGACAATCTTTATCCTTATTAGCATTTTCAAGAGTAGACTAAGTATATCAGGATTCTCTACCCCTAGACTGAGATCTCCTCCTCATACAAGATTATCCACCACCTCTACCAAAAAGTCATTGCTAGTTTAGGTGATGCTAAGATGCATGTTGTTGGGTTTCTACACTAGGGCTAGAAGCTTTGTGCCACAACAACCATGGCCTCTCGGATTAGAGTAGAAAGTTGCATCTTTGTTCTTAGAGCTTCTCTAGCTTGTAGTCAAACCCAATTTCACTTATTCATGGATAAGCAAGGATACCAATTCATTAAAGTCAGGCATTTTAGCCCTAATTGAAATTGATGTATCAAAATACTTATATTCAATCTCTAAACCATTCAAGGTCACAACCACCATATCCTCATCATCTATGTTGATCCCAATAGATGCTAATAACTGATCAACAATAATATTTATTTCACTCACATAGTCTTGAATGGACCCTCCTTTCCTATCCATTGTGTTAAACTTTTTCTTTGGCTAAATTTTGGATCTAGTGTTAGTACCATAATATCATATCAAAATACTCTAAGCATCATTTAATGATTTAGTGTGCCAAGGCTACCATTTGATGGTCTAACTACTCCAAATTTTAACATCAAAGATCAAGCACAAACTTTTTTTGGCAGGTTGATGTCCAAACTGAAAGTGAGGGGCTGTTACTACTATTCTCAAAGTTGCAAATGATGCTTTCTTGGTATAGCTTCCAATTGAGCTCTATAACCTTCATGATCTCAAGCATATAGTTCATGAATACTTAAGTCAATCATGGAAGCATTTTCCAATGTGTGATAGCTCAAAAACAGGAGCATTTTACCCTCTTCACATGTTGTAACCTGTTGCCCTTTCTAATGTCAATGCTCATCAATGTGAGCTCATTCATAAGGCAAAAAAGCCCTCTAGAAAGCCTTAATAGGCTTTGGTGAACTCATACACAAGATACATACCAATGAGTGTAGGCTATGGCATCCATGTGAAATGCGGAACCACTTGAATCTTTCCACTTCAATCTCCAGCTCCCACAACTCCAATGCCATGCTCTTGCCCAATGCCAGGCTTCCAAGCTTCACAAATTCATGGGGTCATGGGGTCATGGCTCTAATATCATGTTAAAAATATAAGAGAGAGATAAGGGCAAAAAAGGGCAGATAGCTCTCAGAGATGTTCTTCATTGTTCATCACACCAAAGAAAAAAGTACATTTAACTTAGGTCTTAGTGACTAATGACAACTCTAATTAAGTTAGCTACTATCGACTTAACAATAGACAGCTACACACAGCCAGCTCTCATGTCGGTAGGTAGTATGTAGACTAGTAACTTACATATCTCAACATGATCCATATTAACATCCCTTGGACCAATATATTTTGTTTTCAATCAACGTGCCTGCTCATATCAACTATTGGATTGCCTATCCATAATAGCTAAAGCTCCTCAACAAGAGGCTAGATATGGATGCCCATATTCTTCATCTTGTACTGACAGAGAATGAGAAAACTAAGAATGAGATTTCTCTTTTTGGTTGGGATCCATATAAGAGTTACTAAGAGCACAGGCCCAACATTGTATGTGGTCATACATTGGTAAAGAGGGTTGACTACATCACAAGGCCCAGTCTAACATGTTTGTTACAAATCAAGCTCCCCATATTTTCCCGTCCTTCTTTATGTCATGTGTGACAGACCAGCTCTAGCTAGATACAATTGTTCATGTGTGTGTCATTGAATAAGTCGACGTAGAGTTAATCTAACCTTTGTTGGGTATTGGTCAATTCGACCTACATTAACACTTACTCTTACTTTGTGTTTTTTTTAGAAAGAAATGTGGAATAATGAAGAAGAAAGAACATGGGCCTGAAGGCTCTTGAGTCTGCTCCACTCTCAGTCTGTCTCTCCCTCTCTTTGAATATGGTATCAGAGCTCAGCCTGTCTCTCCCTCTCTTTGAATATGGTATTAGAGCTCAGTCTGGTGGACTCTTAGGAGAAGGAGGAACTGAAGAAGACCTGTAGAAGTTGAAGACTCAGTTTCAGGCAAGTTGCCATTGTTTTCTTGTCAAATGTATGCATTGTAAGTTTGTGGTATTCATTGGATGAAATGTTGGCAATGGCTTGTTGGGGAGACTTGTAAGACTTCATTGAGCACATTAGAGTGCATGATCATCATCATTACCCTCATCACATGCTATTGGAAACAAGATTACATACTTGCGTGACTGCGCCTGATGCATGCTGAAGCTCCATTTCCCACAAATCAACACATTGGTTGCATTCTAAGTGATAGAATGCTTGGTTATGCCCTTGAGGAGGTTCTCAAAGGTTGTAAGAAGCAAATGCATTGATGGGAGCTCATGTGTGAGTTGCGTGACTGCGTGAAGATGATATGATTGCGTGACTGCGCCTGATGCATGCTGAAGCTCCATTTCCCACAAATCAACACACTGGTTGCATTCTAAGTGATAGAATGCTTGGTTATGCCCTTGAGGAGGTTCTCAAAGGTTGTAAGAAGCAAATGCATTGATGGAAGCTCATGTGTGAGTTGTAACAGTGATATATAGATCTGAAAAACAGTGAAGACTTGTTGTTAATAGTGACATGGAAAAATATACTTCACCTTGGTTGATGCATTGAAGTCATATGACATGTACTTTTGCCATCACTAAAGCATAGGCATTTTCTTGAAAGATATATGTACTTGCTCCTGTGCATTGGAGCTTCAATTTCTAATCAAAGTACTCTGATCTAAGAGCTTGTGATAGGTTGAAAACTGTCATGAATCCATGAGAAGCAAGCACTTAATGGTCCTGGAATATTAGACGACTCTGGTTAGTATTGTGTGTATTGGATGACTTGGCATATAGCTTGCAGATGTCTTGTGGATCAAGAAGGGGGTTGGATGCAAAAGTTTGAAGCTAGAAATTAGTGCAGTCACATTGTATTGGCTCGTTATAAATAGTTCATGTTTCTATGCCATTGGTCATTTAAGGTAGGATGACTATGACTACCCGAATGCTCATGTATTGAACAACCTAACACTTCAAGGTGAATGTATGACATGATTTGGGGCTGTTTTGGAGCTCGAAAGACTTGGTTTCACTGAATATTTGTTGATTTCAATCTGTGAACAAGATATTTGACATTTGACTGACAATCTACAGTTTATAGACTCTATGTATGCACTTTGATAGTAAGGTGCACAAGATAAAGCTGAAGCAGCTACATTGCATATGCATTGACCATTGTACCTACAGGAGGGACTCCCTATTCGTGGATGTTTTTGAGCTATCATTGGACTGAAATACACTTGTTTTACAATGAACTTGTTGTAGAAAAGCTATCATAAATAGTTAAGGACTGCACTTGGTCAGTCACACTTGTTGGCTTGCAGGAAGCAGGCATTTGACGGAAAAAGTCTATTGCAACATGGCAAATCTACAGGGCAATGATAACATTACATAGATTGTCGGTGAGAAGTTGGATAATAAGAATTTTGCATCGTGGAAGTTCCATATGAAGAATTTCTTGGTCGAAAAAGGATATTGGGACCTATGTACAAGTGATGAAGCTGAACCTGAAGTGCCTGAGAGAAACCCAACCAATGATAAAAAAAGAGCTCATAAGCTATGGACTGAAAGAGCATGCAAGGTGTTGCACTTGTTTTCTTTATGTATGTTTGATGTTATGGCAATATAGATCATTGGATGTGAGTCCCCGAAGGATGCATGGGACATACTCATAAAGAACTATGGAAATGTAACACATGTAAGGAAGATTCAGCTCAAATAGCAGTTCAACTACATGTCTAGGAATGGCAAAAGCATCCATGTTTATACAACAAAAGTTAAGACCATAGCAGACCATCTTGCCACCATTGGATCAAAGGAGTTTGAAGATGATATGATTGTTGTCACACTGAATGGACTTGGCAAATAATACAAAGATTTTGATACATCTATTTTTGTTAGAGCTGAACCCCCTAACTGGGATGAGCTAGTTGCTTTGTTGTTGCATGAGGAGGTAAAGCTTGGATTGAATACAAGTTCTAGTGTCTCTCAGGGTAGAGACACTATTTTGTACTCTAGCCAGTGTAGCAAAGGCGGTAGAGTCTGTGGTTTGTTTCAAGGTCGTGGTCACACTCGGAACACCTATGGACAGTAGTAGCAGGGTAATTGGCATGGCACAAATACATAGGACTAGGCAGCTTTAGAGGCAGGGGGAGATCACCCCATGGTAGAGGTGGTGGATCTGGTTCTTGGCAGTCGAATGATCAGTCAAATAAAGAAAAGGCTTGTCATTATTGTGGCAGATATGGACACATTGCAAAGGATTATTACAAGAAGCATGAAGATATGAAGGCAAAGGGCAAACAGCATGGGTACTATGCATCTTCTAGTGGTGCTCATGATGAGCAGGTTGACAGATTGTTTGCCATGCAACATGTTTCTAAGAAAGAATCTAGGTAGAATAGAGATGACAGATGGTAAATTGACTCCGGGGCTTCAAATCATATGACATCCCATGGAGAGTGGTTCGATGAGATGGTTGCAAGTTCACATGGTTATCTATGTACTGGGGATGACACCCAGCATGACATTCAACACACAAGAATTGTTCTGTTGATGACACCCAACATGACATTCAACACACAAGAATTGTTCTATTGATGATGTGCTTGATGACAAGAAAAAGAGCCTACATGATGTACTGCATGTACCATCAATAACCAAGAATCTTTTGTCTGTGGGACAAATGCTAGAACAAAACTTGCAAGTGAGATTCAATAAAGATAGATGCTTTATTGAAGAATATGGCAATGGCTCCAAATTAATTGCTTGAGGCAGAAGGGATGACAAGATGTTAACATTGGACATATCCATTATAGAACTCAAGGCAGCCATATTTGCACATGATGAGAGTGCTATTCGGGATGTAGAGATTTGGCAGAAAAGGATTGGCCATGTCAATGTACAAAAGTTGAAATCTATGCAACAGAAGAAAGTGGTACTTGGATTACCTAAATTCAAGTATAATAACTTTGGTCATGTATGTCCTGCATGTTAGTTTGGACAGCAGGAAATATTTCCCTTCATATAGCATGTAAAGAATAGCTCAAGACCCTTGCAGTTAGTGCACTCTAAAGTTTGGGGTCCATCGCATAATGCTTCATTTAGAGGAACATGTTATTATGTATCTTTCATTGATGATTTCAGCAGGTACACGAATGTATATATTGAAGCATAAAGATGAAGTATTTGATGCATTCAAGGATTTCAAAAAGCATACTGAAAATGAGTTGGACTACTCTATCTCTTGTCTAAGATCAGATGGAGGCGATGAATATGTCTCTAAGGAGTTTGACAAGTATCTTGCAAAGTATGGGATAAGAAGGAAGCTCACTTGCAGTTATACACTGCAACAAAATGATGTTGTAGAGAGGAAAACCATGGTACTGATGGAGTCAGCTAGAGCTATGCTGAATGAAAAATGTCTGCCTAATGCTTACTGGGTTGATAAGCAGTGATGACTATTGTCTATATACTAAATCGAACCCCTACAGCAAGGATTCATGAGGTTACACCTTATGAGAGGTTGTATGGTCAGATCTGACATTAGGCACTTAAACGTTTTTGGATGCATTGTGTATGTGCTTATACTAGATGAAAAGAGAAAGAAATTGGATCCTAAAGCAGTAAAGAGTGTGTTTTTGGGTTATGCACACAAAAGAAAAGCCTATAAATGCTATGTGTCATCTGCGCATGAGACATTGATAAGCAAGGATGTTGTCTTTGACAAGTTAGCTTCCTCGTATGGGAATTCAGTTGCTATGCCTACTGATGGATCAGCCAGCATGGGTAATGCTAAAAATACCCTTGGATTTAGTACATCTATGAGTGGTTAGACATGTGATGTATCATCTACAGTGAGTCCTTGGTCTGGCAGATTGCAGAATCGCACTCCTACATCCACTTACACAGATATGTCAGTGAGGGGAAGATTGGATAAGGGAAAAGAAAAAGTGTTTGAGGATGTAACATGACAACTTACTGCAGATTATGAGTCATCCAGTAGTGATAGCTTGGACAGTGAGTTGGGGATTCTGTTGGTTATGACACCAGTTGCTAGGCAAAATCGGTATGTACCGCCTCATGAGAGGTAGGTTCAAAGTGAGCCATAGTTGAGGAGATGATGGGACCTAAAATGGGCCGGCACTCGCTATGGCACTAACTGAACCTCATACTCATAATAGACAAACACACCCTCATGGCCTCGCGGACCAGGAGCATCTATCTACTGCTAAAGGATGAACTGCCCTAAAGCCTAATCCATGCATTTATAGTTTTATAGTTTTGTAGTCCAACGTTTCCCTTTCTATAAACTCCACAGAGGGAGAACCCATACACATTGGCAATAAATACCACGATAATCACATACATGGGAGGCAACCTCTCAGTGGAAACACCGCGGCCTCACTGCAGCTCTCCTACATCGCAGGGATTGGCCCCTTGATACGCTGCTCAACATATAAAACACATGAACAAACTCCACTCTTTCATTTTGAATCCAGGAGATACCATGTGTCCTCACTAGAGAGTCTCCCAAGAAACGAATGTCTATCCTACGGCTGAGGATGCCTTTCTTACTCAAATGTGGGTCATCATCATTGAAAACAGGTGCTATGCATCCAGGTTTTTTTATTCTGATACCATGATTTTCATGCACATGCAAAAGTGAATGATTTTAAAGTTCTCAAACATCATTTTAAAATAAAAAACGTGCTTATGCACAATCAGGCTTTATAATGCATTTACTAACCCATTGTGGCGATGGAAGGATAGCACCGAGATAACACTCGTGCTACTATCCTCTTAATTAACATACCACCACCTCTATGACATGATGTGCATTAGAAAAATCAGCAACAATTAGCATGCAAATCACACCATTCAAATATCCTAACCCCCTACGTTAGGTATTGCTTTCGTTGCATAAGTGTAAAGGTTCATTTTATCATGTTTTGATATGTAAAAAGCGATAAATCATAAACTTTGACAAGGAGATAAGGCAAACTGAGACCAAACCTCATGCTTTGCCACTACCATACATCCACAAACAATTATTATATTTTTTCTTATTTTCCCAAGACGTATTTCTATTTTTTCCCTTGTTTTTTCCATTTTATTGATTTATTTGGCAATAAAATATGCTATTTTTTTATTTTTCCTGTTCCACTCACTTTAGTATACTAACATTCAATTTATCTTCCATTTTCCCCCCATGGGAACATATTTTTCCCACCCGAAATGAAAAAACTACCATTTTACCGCTTTTTAAAAACCCGCATTTCGGGTTTAAGAGAATTAAATAAAGTATGTAAATCATTTCAAAACCAATATTTTTTTATAAACAGTAATTTCTCTTGGTGCAAACAACACATAAACAAATTTTCATCCAATAAAAACATCATTATCATCATAAACTATCAAAAATCCTTCATTTTTCTTCATAAAAATGGCCATACCCTATTTTTACGTAACCGGAGATGCCTTGAATGCATGCATAATCAGCAGACAGAGCCTCCATTGCTCTCAATCCAATGCTGCACTTCAATCTTCAGCATCTCCATCAATCTTCATCACCATTTCCTTCATTCTCCCACCCAGATTCCTTCTTCAAGAGAGTACACATGAACAGCCCATAGAGAAGAGAGAGAGGGAGGAGAGAGAAAGACTAGATTCTGTTCTCTTCATCCAGGCAGCCATTCCTCGCACGAAGACCGGCGATATGATCAGCCAAGAGGGAGAAGTGAAGGCCCAAGATCAGTTCCATGGGTTGCTTGCAGCGTGCAATCAACATGTGGGAGGAGAGGGCGAAAAATGCGCCGCCATGAACTGCACGACATCCTCACGCCATTCCCACGAAAAATGTATGAAAATTTGAGGGGGGGCGGGGGGTCCAAGGTCCTAAAGGGCACCCCCCTTTGGTCTAAAATTTTTTCCACCTCTTCGAATCTTGCCCAAATTTTGGCCACTTCCTTGTCCGGACTCCGTTCTTAGCTTTGAAAAATCTTGCGCGTCCGTCTCGGCATCTCGCACTGACTGGCAGCTCCTGGCATCCCACACGACAATCGGAATAATTATAAAAAATCCACAAGTGTCACTCGGGCACCTTTTAAAAGCCGTCTTTCACTTGGTGCTTAAAATCATGCTAGCTGCAGCCGCTGTCGAAGGGTTTTCGAAAGCAAAGTCGCGACCACAGAGGACCTTGACTAATTTCAGGATAGAAGATCAATCATACGAATAAGAAAGATGAGAGGATTTGTGAGCAGCAATAGATCTACCAAGCTCCCAACAAGACCTCGTTTATGCAGACGACAGGACCGAAAGCAAGCTTTCAGCTGAACATAGAATCCATCCTTCAACATAGGTACCTACAGTATAAATCTGGTTATCAACTACATACAGAAATTTCAACGTTGTCCTTTCAGCAACATCAACCAAAGGATGGATCCATGGACCCACAGTCTTAACAATAAACCCACGGGGAAAGGCAAGTAACTGATCTTGTCAAAGCAAGAGTCTCTGAATCTTATCAGAAATGATGCAGCTCCTCCAAACAGTTTACAATTCTGTGTTGTTTAGTATCTCCATATGAGAATATCCTGGTCTGTAATAGTTTCTCATCAGTGTAGTACACACCAGGCCCTCCTTTTGCGAGTGGACAGAAGCCCACCCGACTGAAACACTTTTGAAAGCTGAGCAGATGCATACGCTGGGAAATGCCATTAATTTGCTTCTCTTCTGCAAAAGCGGATGGCTACTACAGCTCCAAATCCACAGGCTGTTGATAATTAGGGATTGATCACTATCTTCGATGGCATGTATATCAGTTCTTGAGCTTGCCCCTTGTTGAAAACCTTGTTTTACCCATATGCAAAGTGAGTGTTAGAGTAGAAATGCTACTGTATTGGTACCTGGAAAGCTAGCAAGTGCTGGATCTGAAGTAAACTCACCCCCTGCTAGAGCTTGAGATTACCAAAATTGCCTCAGAGACCCAGAATTGATCAATTAATCCACCCTGTTAGGTCAAGTAATCCACTCTGTCAAGGCTGCAGCAACACAGGCAAAAAACCCCCAATTCTTTCTAGGCTGTGTATGTTAGGCGAGTCTGCAATCTGAGGAGTTTAGTCCGTGATATACATTGACCCATTCAAAGACCCAATTCAAAGTTCTCGATACCCATTGATGAGAAGTCTGCAGAAAGGGAGGGGAGGAAAATAGGGTAGCTTCCAGGAGGCTCCATGGTTGAGTAGGATCTTGACAACGTTTGTCTAACCTGCTACCACTGCATAGTAAAGAGGAGTATAGCCTGTAGCATCTTTGCTTAATATGCCAGCACTTTCTTGAAGGAGATTGCAAACAACAAGTGTATGACCCTTGAATGCAGCACAATGAAGAGCAGTCCATCCATGTTGCAATGCCGATCGAAAGCCTTAACCCTGCCAAGCAACTTCTTATTGTTCCAGCAATTAATTAACACCTGTGTATTTTTTTTCACGCTTGCTGTCAACACTGAAAGAGGACCTATGCTGAATTCAGCCTCCTCCTTGCTTTTCCTTACTCTCGGGTATGCCTCACATTCCGATTGTGTCACATCGTCTTTCTTCTACGAGATACCAGGTTTTCTGCTGCCCTGTCAAACATTGCCTCCCTTAGATGGAACAAACACAAGCTTCAATTTCTCTGGTCCCTTGATCATAGTATCGGTAGCTCTAAGAGGCCACTTCTTCTCTAATGCCATGGCCATGGAAGCCTCTACAAAACTACGAATTGAATCATCAATATTATACATACTCAAGGCCACTCTATCAGCTCCCTCAAAATCAAAACACCTTCCCACGACTCTGTCTGCCTCCCCTTAGAAAAGCATCAACGTTTTTTTGCCCTCTTGTTTCTGTTTTTTGCTTTTTCTCCAGGCTCCTCTTTTACCATCACATTGCCATATTTATGGCATGCTGCCAAAACGCACATCCAGATTGTCCAGTTAGTCCGCATTAGCATTTCCAATAGAATGCTTTCTATTCTCTTGAACTCACCTACGTGTCCTATCTCTATTATGAGAAGTGTATGTTCAAATTGTGCAGACATACTACAATCAGTTGTTACCGCAGTCCAATTGTCATCCCATAATTCATCTTCAATGCTCCCCATTATCAACATTGGCTCTATTGTGAATGTCTGATCAACCACCATACGTCCAGGATTGTTATTACGAAAGTGTAGTATTGTAGGTGAACAATGAACACTCAAAGAGGCTCTTGACACAAGTCTGTGAATCGATGTAGTCCATGTAGAGCAAACACCAACAGCTGTTTCCAAAGAATTCTACCAAGGATTTACATCCTCTTCAATGAGATGATCGTTGTGCATGGTGTGGCTTTCCAGCATGGATATAACTTGAAATAAGAGAAGTCCATGAGTATTCATTGTGATAGGGTAGCCTATCAAAAACATATTGGGCATCCGGCAAGCTCCCACATTCCACCAGCATAGGGACAAGATAATTTCCAATGACTGCATTGGACTCCAGATTTTGTTGGCGCATATAGGCATGTAATTGCTTGGCATAATTGAGGTTCTTCTTCTGCCTACAGTCTTGCAGGATGCTTATCAACTCCTGATTCCACAATCATCATGGTAATATAATTGTCACCATAGCAGGAGACTCTGAGTGCAGTTGGGATAAATAAGCATGCAAACACTCAACATAATTTTCTTGCACCATGTTGATTGAGCTGCTCTTCCCCTTTAAAGCCAGTCTCGCCTGCATTGATGGCTTTCATTGCAACAAAAGAAGCAAAACGTCTTGCATGATGTCGATCAAGACATAATGCAACCTAGCCTGCTTGCTTTGAGTGCTTTATTTGCAGTAGAAGAAGCAGCACTGGGCCTATGCATCCTCTGTTCTTTTGCAATTTACCATGAAAGGAGTTCCTCTGCTTCATCAATCCATGGTGCAATGGCATCTTCTTTACATCAATCCATGGTGTAATGGCATCTTCTTTACATCAATCCATGGTGTAATGTCTGGAAACTCGAATAATCCATTCACTAGTACCCAATGTCATATCTCCCTTTATAGATACCACCATTTAGAACAACAGTTGAGCAAGGTGTGGGGTCAGGCTCTCATCAGTAAGGTGTCACAGACTTAGCTGCATGTAACAGATGATAAAAAGCAAGCGATTCCTTTGTGAGTCGATTCGTGCAGACTCTTGCACTTGCAAAAGTAACTTGTGGTGTCAGGCTATGGCTCACCTTTCTTCAAAAAGGGTGTTGCATGCCTGAAGGCTAATGACAAATATTACCTTGCAAGGAATACAACCTTCTTCTTGCATTTGTTTGTAGCACGATAAATTGCTTTCCACTTGACCCTGCTCAACATAGGCTTAAAGCATCCCATCATGCCCACCATTGTTGAAGGATGATCTATCAAGTGCAACCCCAGCTAAAAGGAAATGCAGCAAAAGACCCCTCTCTCTACTATACTGCCCACGCAGAACAAAAATGCAAACACAACGACTAAGTATGTACAAAGTAACAAATGTCACACACACAACTTTTTGGTGGATTCCACACCTTGGATGCATAGCAGTACGACACTGCTGCCTTCGATGTTGAATATTTTCCCCCTAAATTCCGGATTTTTTGGCAAATTTTAGGCACATCCCGTACTCAAAACTCCGCTCTCATTGGCGACCACGGGATATGGCGACTCAGCCCGTCGAATCCCACAACAGATCTACACAAAACAACCAAAGGAAGCATCAAGGTGATACAAAATAGATACATACTAAAACATAGCACAATGCTCACCCTACCCCTTGACAAAACCAATGCATGAAATCCACAAGGAGTAGGCCTAGCATAATCTGATAGAAGGTCCGAAGCTAGTCACTAACCAACTGCTCTAGCATGGCCAAACTAAAAAGAACTATCAAATAGGTTGCCCTACGTGGTGATCTGAACTACCTACCTAACTAAGGACAACACAACCAGGAGATCCTACTAGGCGAGGACTCCTATAGCCTGATCAAGAAGTATTTTCTTTCAGCACATTTCTTCGTTTAGGTTTTATTTCTCCATACTCGGGCATGTAAAAAGGAGGGAGTTGAGCGTAGTGACCCAAGGAGAACAGGGCATCGGCCTCAGGTCCTATCTCTGTACCTAAGAACCTACCAAGCCCTCGCAAGGCGACACTTAATCCTTTTCTAACGCTCACTTTTATTTTTGCTCCAACCTTCCTTACTTTCTTCTTTTCTAGCAAGACGCCACCCCTAGAAAGACAAGGCATCCGCCCCAGGTCTGACTCATCCCCAGGAACCTACCAGGCCTCCACAAGGTGATGAGCAATTGCCTATAAATTTTCATTTCCTTTCTTTTCTATTTTTATAGGGGTTAGAACCCCTTTTTACACACCTTTGTATATATTTATTTTCTTTTGAGATATTCAGGGTTTTTTTTTCCTCTCTATCATCATCATTTTTCCTCAGACAGGCTTCTCTAAATGCCTCACAACTAACAAGAACTCCTAGAATTGCTGCCTAATAGGCTAGCAGAACAGGGTCACTAGGACTACTTTCTAAAACAGGTCTCTTGATGCCTGGCAATGTCTTCACATGAGGCAATGACTACTCAAACCTCCCTCAGACATACCTAACCTAAACCTGGGACTTCATGCCTTGGACGCCGATCCCCAACAAGAAAAGAAAATCCCCTACAAGGACACAGACACATATAGCATAAAAAACATGTTACTTGTAAAGGAGAGATATAACCTGGATAGGGCCATGAGAAGCTTCCACGCAACAAAGGCTTCTTCCAATCTCTTCTTTGAACCTGTCTAGCATAGGACTAAAACAAGAAACCATTAACCGCACATGTACTAAACAGGCGACTGGCCCTCTTGGCCTAATGAAATAAAACATAAAAACCTTGCAAAACTAGCCCTCTTGGCCTAATGAGATCAAATAGAATAGCACCTACACATCCCTCTCCGAAATAGTACAGATATATAATAATATGCTCCTTTCCAAGGAGGAAAAATAGAACTCACTGCCCTAAACTAAATGCATAAGATTATGACCCATCCCTCCTGCATATATAGCAAGAGGCGTACGCATAACATGTTTTCTAATCAACCTATGGGTCCAAGATAACAACGGTAGATCGGTCTTGGCTATTCTTTGCATCACCCATATCAACCATCATCTACCATATATTGCATGCTCTGATAACATTCCCCACAAGCGATCGGGTCCTGTCTCATTATTGATAGCAATATCCAAACTAGGACCATAGTTAAAGAAAAGGTCTTCTTCATAAGCAAGATTTGCTAGTGAATCAGTAAATTGATTCCAGTAACGTGGAATCAGCTGAAGAGACACTCTCTCAAACTCCTCAAGTAGTGTCATAGCAGTTCAATGATACATACAAAGGATGGGGTTCCGCACTGTATATGTCCCATCTAGCTGATTCAAAATTAACTAGGAATCCCCTTTTACTAACAACCGTCAAATACCACCTTACTTGGCAATACACAGTCCCATAATCAAGGCTTTATACTCCACCATATTGTTAGTGAATCCTACCTCAAGATAAGCATCTAACTTCATCGTAACTCTACGTCGGGGATCTCGGATTACTACTCCAACACTCCCTTTTTTATTAGGGCCCCTGGATGCTCCGTCAAAATATAATGCGTACTTCCACAATGGGTTTACACAGCCTACCATCACGAACTCCTCTATTCGTAATTATGATAGTCAAAATTTAGCATATTTAGAGGATGAACTGACGACTCCATCCCACCTTCTTCATTAAACTCAACAAGGATACTTGTCAACATTCATAAGCAGTGGATGACAGAAGACTTTGATCTCCCACACAAAGGTTCTATCCTCTTACTCAATCACTTTGTATCCTTTGCTCCAGCAGATCAGTTTCCCCTGATGGTATCTCTCCTCAAGATATGGGTGCTCCAAATAAGGAATTAATTGTCCCATCAACCAGCTTTAAGCTCTTTTGCAGATCTCAAATCAGTCCTAACTTGGACCTGTAATGCATTTTCCTGTATTAGCATACTTAGAAATAATAAGGTTTAATCTTATTAAGATTAACCTTGTTTTTAAATTCTACTCCCTGCAGATCAGCTAGTAGAGCCGTAGACCTATTTTTTCCTATCCTAACAATCTTGTAGGGGCCATCCCATTTAGGTTCCAACTTCCCTGGAAATAGCTCCCTATGCGCATCCTAGTACAGAACTAATTGCCATTTTTTAAAGGTATACTTCTTTGCTTTAAGGTCATGCAACTGCTTCATCTGACGTTTAGCTACCTCCTAGTGTAATAAGCTCTGTAATTTCAGTTCATCCAGGTGGACTATGGCCGTGAAACGTTCAAAGAGTAAATTCTCATCTCCCAAAGAGTGGTTAATTGCAAACCGTATGGTTGGCAACTCGATTTCGAGGGGTAACACACACTCTTCCCCATAAACTAATTTAAATGGAGTATGGCCGGTAGCTCGCTTGAACGTTGTATTGTACACCCATACTACCACATACAACTTCCTGTCCCAGTCTCGTTTCTTCTCAAAGACTATTTTAGACAAGATACCCACAAGTTGCTTATTAGTTCTTTTGACTTGTTCATTGGCTTGAGGATTATAAGGGTTTGTTTTATTGTGCTTGATTTGCCAAGCTTTTGATCACTTTATTCAAAAAATGGGTTTCACGGTCCGACAATAGTTCCTTTGATGGACCGAAACGGCAGATAATCTGCTCTAAAAAGAAACTTGTAGTCTCTTTTGCATTGTCCTGCCTCGTCGCCCGCGCTTCTGACCATTTTGTAAAATAATCAATTGCTACTATAATGTACCTCTTCTGAGTAGTAGACGACGGGATGACAGGACCCACAAAGTCAATGCCCCACTTCTCAAATGGAAGGATAGCCATAATAGACATAAGTGGGCGTTTCCTATTCTCTCTGTTGTCATGTCTTTAACATGTATCACATCTCTTAACATACTCAAAGGAATCTTGGAAGATGGACGGCCACCAATATCCAGCTCTTAAAGCTTTCTGTGCCATCAATCGTCCAGCGAAGTGCCCTCCACATGCAGAGTCATGGCCCTCCTCCAAGATGAAATGAACCTCATCAGGGATCACACATCGGTGATAGATATCATCAACACCCTGCCGATATAATATTCTTGCATCAAGGAAAACTTCAAAACTTGTTGTCTAATTTTCATCTTTTCTGATTTTGATAAACCAGCTCCAGTCTCTCCTGTTGATAGATAATGCGTGATAGCAACATACTAAGATGGAATAGAAGCTGTATCAATTTTAAACATTTCTTCAATATCACTTCCTTCAGCCAAAGTCTCTTTCGGCTCCCCGAAATCCACAAGGCATTCCACAATCCCTTGCAACCTCAGTGGCTTACTCTTAATCTCATAATCGAACTCTTGCAAAGTGATTAACCACTTTGCCAGACAATCAGGCGGTTGCAGCTTGTTCATAAGCAATCTAAGCCCTTCCACCTTCGTATAGAAAACTACCTTCTCATAGAGGATGTAGTGCTTGAATTTTTTAGTTGCAAAGACCATCCCAGGCACAACTTCTCCATGTAGGTGTAGTTAATTTTAGATATGCCCAATTTCCAACTAGCAAAAGCTATCGGATGATGCCACTTTTCCTCCCAGATTTGGGCTAAACAGCTGATACTATGCATGGTGGCTACTGAAAATATGTAAAATACCTCGCCTCTTTTAGGTGCTTTTAAAATTGGTGCTTTTACTAGCTCATATTTCACATCCTCGAAAGCTACCTTACAAGGGTCGCTCCATACAAATGAACAGCTAAAGGTTAATAAGTTCGTTAATGGCAAAATCCTTTCTGCTAAGGCATTTATAAACCTCCGATGACAGAAAGCTGTGTATCTCTTTCGAGGTGCGTGGTGGACTCATAGCGACTATAACCTTGATCTTTTCAGGGTCAGTTGCAATCCCTACTGAGCTGACCACATGGCCTAGTAGTAGCCCATAAGGCACTCCAAAGACACACTTCCGTGGGTTGAGCGATACAAAATTGTCTGCAGTGCTCAAAGCATTTTCTTAAGATAATCAACATCCTTTCCCTTACAGTGGCTACCCCCAGGTCATCGATAATTACTTTTAACTCATCTAGGGAGATGTCACCAAAGGTCTTGTCTGTTGTTCGTTGCCATGATCCAGGTGCATTGCACAATCCAAAAGCCATCACATGGTATGCAAAAGTACCAAAGACAGTAATGAAAGTTGTTTTCAACTTATCCTCTTCTGCAATTTCCATCTGGTTGTATCTTGCAAAGTAATCCATAAACGAATATATTTCCCTACCCGCTAATTGATCCAAAATCTGGTCAATAAATGGCAACGAGTAGTAATCCTTAACCGTCTGCTTATTCAGCTCTCTAAAATCTACACATAGTCAGATCTGGTTGTTTTTCTTCTTCCTGATGACAACTGGTGAACACCATTCTGTGTGCTGTACAAGGAAGATTAAACCAGCTTTCCTTAACTTTTGTAACTCCTCAAACAGCCCGTCCCTCAATTCAAAAGGCATACGCATTAATTTCTGATGCACAGGACGACTGCCTTCTTTTACAGGAATAGTATGAACAGCCAGGCTGGGAGGAATGCCTCTTAGCTCATCATAATTCCAAGCAAAGATATCGCGAAACTCTTGAATTAAGGACACATAGTCCTCCCTTTCTGTTGAAGTGAGCATGGAACCTAATTTAATTGGCCGTGAATCATTCGGCGTACCAAGGTCCAACTCAATCACATCCGCATCTCTTATCCTATCTTGCGGCTCTATCGGCTCATTCAAAGTTATCTGATAAATATCCTCTGTAGTGGACCCCTCTTTAGATTCATCACTGGATGATGTCTCACCACCAGATGGATCATCTGTTGTTTCTAATCCAGTAGAGGATAAAGGAGCTCTCTCACTCTAAGGAGACTCAGGGTAAGCATCGACTATTACTCGATTAGCACCTCTACCTAGAATCACTCGACCGGCGGGTATATCGACTTGACAGTCTGTTCGTAAGATCCAAGGCCTGCCTAGCAAGACTCGATAGCTAGGACATCCTGCAAATCTTATCACCCTAAAGTCCAAGAAGCATTCTACACTTGCAACTGTAACATGGACTTTAGTAACGCAACCTTCTGGTTGCCTTAGACTATCATCAGCCATTCTAAGAAGGGTGGAGCTATCTTTTTGGATGCCTAGCCCCAACCTCTCCATCAACTCTGAACTCATGATATTGACGGAGGATCCAGTGTCTACGATAGCATGCTCTACTAATATTCCATCCACATATGCTGGAACCCTAGGGCAATTCTTTTCAGCATGGTCAAACCAATCTTCCCCTACTCGTGCTATGCCCAAAGGTTCTACAATATACCCAATATGCAGGATCTTCTTGAATTGCTTGCATACTCCTGGAGATAATTTAATCAATTGTAAAATGTTTACATTTGGTTTTACTTCGCAAAGGGAACTTGCTAAATCAAAATCATGATAGGTAGCCAAAGCTCTCTTTTCTCGCTAAACCATCCTTCCTTTTGGTCTCAAGACCGGCTTTGGTGCTTCTCTTTTAGCTCTTGCCTTCTTTTTTGACACTTCCTCATCCTTCTTAGGATCGACTTTTCTGTCAACAAGCCTTAGAGGTCCACCTTCCATGCCAGGATTCAGGACTTGCGTTCCCTTATCCCCTTGCTTAGGGTTTCCCTCGACCGGTTTTGCATTATCTTTATCACCCTCTTTAGCCTTTTGGCCTCTTGTTATGGCTCGTAGGTTAGAGATTTCAGTGCCATTGACGCATACAGCCTCGATAAGGCTGACTCCATTTCCTTGTGGCAACTCCTCTATAGTGGTCTTTCCCCTTTGCAATATTTGTCTTAGTCCATCATTTTGCTGGAGGTTATTACCTTGCGCTCTATGATTAACTAGACCTGGCTATTTACTCCCTTGTTGGAGGGAACTAATCTTACTCCAATAGGTAGTAGCTAAGTGGCCCGACTTCCCACAAATATCACATTTAACATTTGGATAGTTTCTAGGGAAATGTTGTCCGCCACACCACTTACAGCTGAATCTTGATGGTCCACCCTCTTCAGGGTGTCGACTCCCTATCAGATTCTGCTGCTTCTTCAAGAAATTGACATCAACAGCTATTTGCCGATATTTTTCAGAAATCATGTCAGTGTAGTGCTTCATCAGATCCTTAGCTTTGCCAAGGACATTAGAGGCACTCGACTCATAACCTTGATCATCTATCTGTCGTTCCATTGGCATGACAATTTGATTGGGCATTGGTTGTTGACTCACAGGAACAACATTAGGGTTCAAAGCTTGACCTCCAACATTTGGTGGAGCCAACTGACTAGCCATAGGCCTAGTCACACTGGGAGGAGCTAGCAACAAATGTCCATTTTGAACCATGCTTCCTCTCCCATTAGGGTTATTCATAAGCATCCCTTGACTTCCATTTGTCAATGGTAAATTGCCTCCAGGTACTAGACCCGCATTAAGATTTATTCGAGAGAAGTAAGCTGTTTGTAATCGTGACTCTACTCCTTCTGCCTGCGTGATGGCGGTGTCTATATCAGCCAAAGCCACACTGCTCAATTGTACCTGAATATTAAAATCCAATCCATGCAAGAAGTATTGCAATTGGGTAGTCGTTGGAATAGGAATGTAAGTTTGTAACTTACAAAACACTTCCTTAAGCTTCTTAGCATAGGCTTTCACATTCTCATGGGGGTCTTGGTGCGTTACATTCAAAACACGCAACCAGTATTGGCCACCTCTTTCAGGGGCATATTCTCCTCAGAAAGCTGTGTAAAATTGATTGATTGTGGTGATGGTTCCAGTCTCTATGCTATGATACCATACCGCATCCCTTCCTTTGAATGTCATGTTAAAGAACATCATAAGATGTCCCTCATCTTGGATGCGGTAATTAAATATTAATCTTTGGAATTCACAAATGTGAAACTCCACATCTTCTTCGGCTAACCCATTAAAAATGGGCAAAGGAACTCCTAAAGCTGGCAGATCCGGCGTCCCTGCAAGAATTGCAATGGGTTGTGCCATGACGACAATCGGATTGACACTAGGAGTTTGGACTGATGGAATCACACCCCCACTCGAAGTGGGTTGACTTGGTGGAAAAGAGGAAGAACTTGCACTTCCTCCTGCACCTAAAGGACTAAGTCCAGCAGTTGGGTTACTAAGACCACTGCCTCTTATGCGTATCGGGCTACTCCTTTGAGGAGAATAATGACTTACAATCTCCAACCGCCGTCTAGCCCTCTCAGCATGTTCTGCTTTTTGTATTTCGGCTTGATGGTCCTTGTCAGAGGACATAAACCTTTTTTTTTAAATCCTTAAAAACCCTATATTCGAGAACCACCACTTGTTGGCAGCTCCCGGCAGAACGCACCACTGATGGGACCTAAAATGGGCCGGCACTGGCTATGGCACTAGCCGGATCTCATACTCATAATAGACAAGCACACCCTCACGGCCTCGCGGACCAGGAGCGTCTATCCATTGCTAAAGGACAAACTGCCCTAAAGCCTAATCCATGCGTTTATAGTTTTATAGTTTTGTAGTCCAACATTTCCCTTTCTATAAACTCCACAGAGGGAGAACCCATACACATTGGCAATAAATACCACGATAATCATATACATGGGAGGCAACCTCTCGGTGGAAACACCGCAGCCTCACTGCAGCTCTCCTACATTGCAAGGATTGGCCCCTTGATGTGCTGCTCAACATATAAGACACATGAACAAACTCCACTCTTTCATTTTGAATCCAGGAGATACCATGTGTCCTCACTAGATAGTCTCCTAAGAAACGAAAGTCTATCCTATGGCTTAGGATGCCTTTCCTTAGTCAAACGTGGGTCATCATCATTGAAAATAGGTGCTATGTATCTAGGTTTTTTATTTCGATACCATGATCGTCATGCACATGCGAAAGTGAATGATTTTAAAGTGCTCAAACATCATTTTAAAATCAACAATGTGCTTGTGCACAATCAGGCTTTATAATGCATTTACTAACCCGTTGCGGCGATAGAAGGATAGCACCGAGATAACACTCGTGCTACTATCCTCTTAATTAACATACCATGACCTCTATGACATGATGTGCATCAGAAAAATTAGCAACAATCAGCATGCAAATCACACCATTCAAACATCCTAACCCCCTACGTTAGGTATTGCTTTCGTTGCATGTGTAAAGGTTCATTTTATCATGTTTTGATATGTAAAAAGCGATAAATCATAAACTTTGACAAGGAGATAAGGCAAACTGAGACCAAACCTCATGCTTCGCCACTACCATACATCCACAAACAATTATTATATTTTTTCTTATTTTCCCAAGACGTATTTCTATTTTTTCCCTTGTTTTTTTCATTTTCTTGATTTATTTGGCAATAAAATATGCTATTTTTTTATTTTTCTTGTTCCACTCACTTTAGTATACTAACATTCAATTTATCTTCCATTTTCCCCCCATGGAAACATATTTCTCCCACCCGAAATGAAAAAACTACCATTTTACCGCTTTTTAAAAACCCGCATTTCGGGTTTACGAGAATTAAATAAAGTATGTAAATCATTTCAAAACCAATATTTTTTTATAAACAGTAATTTCTCTTGGTGCAAACAACACATAAACAAATTTTCATCCAATAAAAACATCATTATCATCATAAACTATCAAAAATCCTTCATTTTTCTTCATAAAAATGGCCATACCCTATTTTTACGTCACCGGAGATGCCTTGAATGCATGCATAATCAGCAGACAGAGCCTCCATTGCTCTCAATCCAATGCTGCACTTCAATCTTCAGCATCTCCATCAATCTCCATCACCATTTCCTTCATTCTCCCACACAGATTCCTTCTTCAAGAGAGTACACATGAACAGCCCATAGAGAAGAGAGAGAGGGAGGAGAGAGAAAGACTAGATTCTGTTCTCTTCATCCGGGCAGTCATTCCTCACGCGAAGACTACATATTCAGCCCGTCATTATGCTGGGTCATTATACACCTGATACACTTACACTACATATTCAGCCCGTCATTATGCTTATATGACGAAAGTGACAGGTTTTAAAGAACCAACCAAGTTTGATGAGGCAGTTGCAGATGAGAACTGGCGTGTTGCCATAGATGAGGAGTATTTAGCTTTGGTTGAAAATGGAACATGGGATTTAGTGCAGTTGCCTGATGGCAAAGTCCCCATTGGCTGCAAATGGGTGTACAAGGTTAAGTGCAAATCAAATGGGTCTTAATGGCATGTGAAGCTATTTGGCTCTACAAAAGTTACTGAATGACTTGGGGATCCACTTGAACAGCAAAGTGAAGCTACATTGTGATAATCTGAGCAGTGTTATGCTTGCAAGTAATCCCGTCTATCATGCGAGATTGAAACACATTGAATTTCATTACCATTTCATTAGAGAAATGGTACTAGCAGAGTTAATTAACTTGATGCATGTGAAGATTAAAGACCAGGTAGCAGATATCTTTACCAAATCACTTGGTAGAGATAAGTTCATCTATTTTAGGTAGCTACTTGGAGTGTTGCAGATGGTTTGAGCTTGTGGGGGAGTGTTAGAAATCAAGCTCCCCGTATTTTCCCATCCTTCTTTATGTTGTGTGTGACAGACCGACTCTAGCTAGATACAACTATTCATGTGTGTGTCATTGAATAAGTCGGTGTAGAGTTAATCTAACCTTAATCGGGTATTGGTCAGTTAGACCTAGAGTAACACTTACTCTTACTTTGTGTTTTTTTAGAAAGAAGTGTGGAAATAATCAAGAAGAAAGAACATGAGCCTGAAGGCTCTTGAGTCCGCTCCACTCTTAGTCTATCTCTCCCTCTCTTTGAATAATTTCAAGGCTCCTTCTCAAAGTCAAGCTATTGCTCCTTCATATGTCTCCAAGATTTTCAATCCACATGGAAATGCATTACACTCCCTAAGGATTGACTTTTAGAGTGTCAAGACATAGCAGTTGCAAACTTCTTTGACCGAGACATGTGTTGGATCCATGGAAAAAGAGAAAAATATCAAAGCACTTTGAGCCATACTATCTCACCCTAGACGTCAGTGTGATATTATTCTCCACCACATTTTAGGTATCCAATAAAGCATCTAGATTAGTTCCTTAAGAGAATGTAGCCATTACTGTAGGTGTTGATGTTGTTGTAATTAGCATCAATAATCGTAAGATCTTTTTTAATCATTAGAAGTGACAGTATTATATTAGTTGCTATTAAAATATAAAATTTTAATAACTTATAGCAGAAAAAATCATGTATGCATTGCTCCATCCATAAAGACCTTGCAAGTTCAGCAACCACAAATATGCATGTAGCTTGCTATTGTTGAGCCCTTATATAGTGATATATTTGACTTCTTTTCCAGGGTATGCATGGAATAGTCATTATCACCAAGAAGATCATCTATCATTTGATCCATCAATGCCCTTACTGGAGACATCTGTGCCTCAAGGGCCTCATTCTTAGGCCCTTTACTAGACGCCTTGAATGCATGCATAATCAGCAGACAGAGCCTCCATTGCTCTCAATCCAATGCTGCACTTCAATCTTCAGCATCTCCATCAATCTCCATCACCATTTCCTTCATTCTCCCACCCAAATTCCTTCTTCAAGAGAGCACACATGAACAGCCCATAGAGAAGAGAGAGAGGGAGAGAGAAAGACTAGATTCTGTTCTCTTCATCCGGGCAGCCATTCCTCACGCGAAGACTACATATTCAGCCCGTCATTATGCTGGGTCATTATGCACCTGATACACTAACACTACATATTCAGCCCGTCATTATGCTTATATGACGAAAGTGACAGGTTTTAAAGAACCAACCAAGTTTGATGAGGCACTTGCAGATGAGAACTGGCGTGCTGCCATAGATGAGGAGTATTTAGCTTTGGTTGAAAATGGAACATGGGATTTAGTGCACTTGCCTGATGGCAAAGTCCCCATTGGCTGCAAATGGGTGTACAAGGTTAAGTGCAAATCAGATGGGTCATTGGAACGCTACAAGGCTAGGCTAGTTGCAAAAGGGTATGTGCAGTAGTACAGTCTTGACTATGAGGAGACGTTCAGCCCTATGGTTAAAATGGCTATTGTCAAAACTATCATTGCATTGGCAGCAGCTAAAGGCTAGAAAATATGGCAGATGGATGTAAAAAATACTTTTTGAAAGGTGAGTTGCAAGAAGAGGTCTACATGGAGTAGCTTGAAGGCTATGTGTATTCGAGATTTCCATCACATGTATGCAGGCTTAAAAAGGCATTATATGGGCTGAAACAGGCACCCAAAGCATGGAATGCTTGAATTAGCAGTTATTTACAACATCATGGGTTTAAATTGGGTGATGCTAATCACAGTTTGTTTGTGAAAAAGACAGATCAGGGCTATGTATTTCTGGTTGTCTATGTTGATGATCTTATCATCACTAGAGATGATGACAATGGGATTGCTGACATTAAATCATGTTTGCAAGCTAAATTTAAAGTCAAAGATCTTGGTGAGCTGAAATATTTTTTGGGCATTGAGGTAGTGTCTATGCCTCAAGGCACATGGTTGCTACAGAAGTAATATGCTCATGACATGTTACAGAAGTATGGTGTGGCCGAATGCAAGGCTATGGATATACCCTTAAAGCAAAATGTCAAGCTGCAGATTGATATTGGGACAGAGATTGAGAATGTAACCATGTATAAGCAGATGGTAGGTAGCTTGATCTACTTGGCCATTACTCGTCCTGACTTGAGCTATGTTATGGGGCTGATCAGTCAGTTCATGCAGAAGCCTTGCAAACCGCATTTGGATGCAGTCAGGAGAATCATGAGATATGTAAAGGCTATGACAAATTATGGGTTGTTTTATGCATATGGGAAACCCCTTGACTTGATAGGGTTTACTGACACTAAATGGGCTGGTTGTGCTTATGATACGAGGTCAAGCAGTGGCTATGCATTTGGATTGGGTAGCAACATGATCAGTTGGCCGAGTAAGAAACAGCCTCCAGTTGCATTGTGTAGTATAGAAGCTGAATACCATGGTGCGGCCTTAATGGCATGTGAAGCTATTTGGCTCTACAAAAGTTACTGAATGACTTGGGGATCCACTTCAACAGCAAAGTGAAGCTACATTGTGATAATCTGAGCAGTGTTATGCTTGCAAGTAATCCCGTCTATCATGCGAGATTGAAACACATTGAATTTCATTACCATTTCATTAGAGAAATGGTACTAGCAGAGTTAATTAACTTGATGCATGTGAAGATTAAAGACCAGGTAGCAGATATCTTTACCAAATCACTTGGTAGAGATAAGTTCATCTATTTTAGGTAGCTACTTGGAGTGTTGCAGATGGTTTGAGCTTGAGGGGGAGTGTTAGAAATCAAGCTCCCCGTATTTTCCCATCCTTCTTTATGTTGTGTGTGACAGACCGACTCTAGCTAGATACAACTATTCATGTGTGTGTCATTGAATAAGTCGGTGTAGAGTTAATCTAACCTTAATCGGGTATTGGTCAGTTAGACCTAGAGTAACACTTACTCTTACTTTGTGTTTTTTTAGAAAGAAGTGTGGAAATAATCAAGAAGAAAGAACATGAGCCTGAAGGCTCTTGAGTCCGCTCCACTCTTAGTCTATCTCTCCCTCTCTTTGAATAATTTCAAGGCTCCTTCTCAAAGTCAAGCTATTGCTCCTTCATATGTCTCCAAGATTTTCAATCCACATGGAAATGCATTACACTCCCTAAGGATTGACTTTTAGAGTGTCAAGACATAGCAGTTGCAAACTTCTTTGACCGAGACATGTGTTGGATCCATGGAAAAAGAGAAAAATATCAAAGCACTTTGAGCCATACTATCTCACCCTAGACGTCAGTGTGATATTATTCTCCACCACATTTTAGGTATCCAATAAAGCATCTAGATTAGTTCCTTAAGAGAATGTAGCCATTACTGTAGGTGTTGATGTTGTTGTAATTAGCATCAATAATCGTAAGATCTTTTTTAATCATTAGAAGTGACAGTATTATATTAGTTGCTATTAAAATATAAAATTTTAATAACTTACAGCAGAAAAAATCATGTATGCATTGCTCCATCCATAAAGACCTTGCAAGTTCAGCAACCACAAATATGCATGTAGCTTGCTATTGTTGAGCCCTTATATAGTGATATATTTGACTTCTTTTCCAGGGTATGCATGGAATAGTCATTATCACCAAGAAGATCATCTATCATTTGATCCATCAATGCCCTTACTGGAGACATCTGTGCCTCAAGGGCCTCATTCTTAGGCCCTTTACTAGACGCCTTGAATGCATGCATAATCAGCAGACAGAGCCTCCATTGCTCTCAATCCAATGCTGCACTTCAATCTTCAGCATCTCCATCAATCTCCATCACCATTTCCTTCATTCTCCCACCCAGATTCCTTCTTCAAGAGAGCACACATGAACAGCCCATAGAGAAGAGAGAGAGGGAGAGAGAAAGACTAGATTCTGTTCTCTTCATCCGGGCAGCCATTCCTCACGCGAAGACTACATATTCAGCCCGTCATTATGCTGGGTCATTATGCACCTGATACACTAACACTACATATTCAGCCCGTCATTATGCTTATATGACGAAAGTGACAGGTTTTAAAGAACCAACCAAGTTTGATGAGGCACTTGCAGATGAGAACTGGCGTGCTGCCATAGATGAGGAGTATTTAGCTTTGGTTGAAAATGGAACATGGGATTTAGTGCACTTGCCTGATGGCAAAGTCCCCATTGGCTGCAAATGGGTGTACAAGGTTAAGTGCAAATCAGATGGGTCATTGGAACGCTACAAGGCTAGGCTAGTTGCAAAAGGGTATGTGCAGTAGTACAGTCTTGACTATGAGGAGACGTTCAGCCCTATGGTTAAAATGGCTATTGTCAAAACTATCATTGCATTGGCAGCAGCTAAAGGCTAGAAAATATGGCAGATGGATGTAAAAAATACTTTTTGAAAGGTGAGTTGCAAGAAGAGGTCTACATGGAGTAGCTTGAAGGCTATGTGTATTCGAGATTTCCATCACATGTATGCAGTCTTAAAAAGGCATTATATGGGCTGAAACAGGCACCCAAAGCATGGAATGCTTGAATTAGCAGTTATTTACAACATCATGGGTTTAAATTGGGTGATGCTGATCACAGTTTGTTTGTGAAAAAGACAGATCAGGGCTATGTATTTCTGGTTGTCTATGTTGATGATCTTATCATCACTAGAGATGATGACAATGGGATTGCTGACATTAAATCATGTTTGCAAGCTAAATTTAAAGTCAAAGATCTTGGTGAGCTGAAATTTTTTTTGGGCATTGAGGTAGTGTCTATGCCTCAAGGCACATGGTTGCTACAGAAGTAATATGCTCATGACATGTTACAGAAGTATGGTGTGGCCGAATGCAAGGCTATGGATATACCCTTAAAGCAAAATGTCAAGCTGCAGATTGATATTGGGACAGAGATTGAGAATGTAACCATGTATAAGCAGATGGTAGGTAGCTTGATCTACTTGGCCATTACTCGTCCTGACTTGAGCTATGTTATGGGGCTGATCAGTCAGTTCATGCAGAAGCCTTGCAAACCGCATTTGGATGCAGTCAGGAGAATCATGAGATATGTAAAGGCTATGACAAATTATGGGTTGTTTTATGCATATGGGAAACCCCTTGACTTGATAGGGTTTACTGACACTAAATGGGCTGGTTGTGCTTATGATACGAGGTCAAGCAGTGGCTATGCATTTGGATTGGGTAGCAACATGATCAGTTGGCCGAGTAAGAAACAGCCTCCAGTTGCATTGTGTAGTATAGAAGCTGAATACCATGGTGCGGCCTTAATGGCATGTGAAGCTATTTGGCTCTACAAAAGTTACTGAATGACTTGGGGATCCACTTCAACAGCAAAGTGAAGCTACATTGTGATAATCTGAGCAGTGTTATGCTTGCAAGTAATCCCGTCTATCATGCGAGATTGAAACACATTGAATTTCATTACCATTTCATTAGAGAAATGGTACTAGCAGAGTTAATTAACTTGATGCATGTGAAGATTAAAGACCAGGTAACAGATATCTTTACCAAATCACTTGGTAGAGATAAGTTCATCTATTTTAGGTAGCTACTTGGAGTGTTGCAGATGGTTTGAGCTTGAGGGGGAGTGTTAGAAATCAAGCTCCCCGTATTTTCCCATCCTTCTTTATGTTGTGTGTGACAGACCGACTCTAGCTAGATACAACTATTCATGTGTGTGTCATTGAATAAGTCGGTGTAGAGTTAATCTAACCTTAATCGGGTATTGGTCAGTTAGACCTAGAGTAACACTTACTCTTACTTTGTGTTTTTTTAGAAAGAAGTGTGGAAATAATCAAGAAGAAAGAACATGAGCCTGAAGGCTCTTGAGTCCGCTCCACTCTTAGTCTATCTCTCCCTCTCTTTGAATAATTTCAAGGCTCCTTCTCAAAGTCAAGCTATTGCTCCTTCATATGTCTCCAAGATTTTCAATCCACATGGAAATGCATTACACTCCCTAAGGATTGACTTTTAGAGTGTCAAGACATAGCAGTTGCAAACTTCTTTGACCGAGACATGTGTTGGATCCATGGAAAAAGAGAAAAATATCAAAGCACTTTGAGCCATACTATCTCACCCTAGACGTCAGTGTGATATTATTCTCCACCACATTTTAGGTATCCAATAAAGCATCTAGATTAGTTCCTTAAGAGAATGTAGCCATTACTGTAGGTGTTGATGTTGTTGTAATTAGCATCAATAATCGTAAGATCTTTTTTAATCACTAGAAGTGACACGTATTATATTAGTTGCTATTAAAATATAAAATTTTAATAACTTATAGCACAAAAAATCATGTATGCATTGCTCCATCCATAAAGACCTTGCAAGTTTAGCAACCACAAATATGCATGTAGCTTGCTATTGTTGAGCCCTTATATAGTGATATATTTGACTCCTTTTCTAGGGTATGCATGGAATAGTCATTATCACCAAGAAGATCATCTATCATTTGATCCATCAATGCCCTTACTGGAGACATCTGTGCCTCAAGGGCCTCATTCTTAGGCCCTTTACTAGATGGCTTCTTTGATGGCTATCCTCCTCGATCATCTACAAAGGGCACATTTTCTCCACTTGTAAAATCTTCTATCCACCTTTGAACACGTCTCTCTAGTTGACAGACCTTTCCTCTTAGCGAGAACTCCTTATCCTATGGTTCATGGACATTTTATGTGTAGTCATTAATTATGTATCCATGAATGCTTATGCATACAAGAGATAGTCGAGAGTCACATAAAAAACTAGTCAACTTCCCCCATAGGTTTTTCCAATTGGGATACATCAAATGTTTCATAACGTTCTATATGCTAAAAGGTGATGTGTTGTTATCATCTAGTATGTTAACAATGTCAACTTGGCATTAATTATGGTATGCACAAAAATTTTTGACACATAATTATGGTGGATTATGATAGACAAGAAACTTCATAACTATGGAGAGAAAGCACAAGTATAACTCAAGAATTTTTCTCTATATTTGCCTAGCACA
The DNA here is from genome assembly GCF_053477565.2 of Lygodium microphyllum. Classification (NCBI taxonomy): domain Eukaryota; kingdom Viridiplantae; phylum Streptophyta; class Polypodiopsida; order Schizaeales; family Lygodiaceae; genus Lygodium; species Lygodium microphyllum. Next base: position 79,189,563 of record NC_141149.1, read on the forward strand.
TACACTAGCTACATTTTATAGATAAGGTGAGGTCTCATTTGTGTAGCCTTACGAGTTCCATGCGTGTCTCCATGTGACACACTACTATTAACATTCAAACATGTGTATGTGGCATAGTTCTATCCACACCTCACATTCATGTCCTCACACCATACAATCTCTAGCACATAGAGTGATTTTACACACATAACACACAAAAAACCACCCACAAATATCAAGGTTAAATTCTCAACACCCCTCTCTTAAGAGAGGTGTTTACTTTACTTTGTAACCCATCAAATGTAGTATTGCACAAATGCAATCGCTACCTCATAACACCATACAATCTCTAGCACATAGAGTGCTTTCACACACTTACACACATACACCCCCATAAACATAATATCTATCTTATATCAAGTGCATGGGAAAGGTATTCTTTGATTCACCCATCTCTTGCTCATAAAATTATGTTGAGGGTTGTCCAAACTCTAAGTCAAAGTACAAAACTTTGAACTAAGTCTATTATTCAAAGCCTTTACCACAGTTTTAAGTTTATGTAAAATAGGAACGGGTGGATATAGATGGGTAGCTTGAAGAAGACCTCATGTTTATTCTCTATGTCTTTAGAATGAATCTATTGTATGTATGAATGAGGATTTTGCTTACACATACCTACTTTAGCGTAGGTTGGATTTGAGCTTGTACATTAATGGCCTACTATTTCATGATACAAGAAAACATTACCTCATAAAAATTTAATTTTCCAAAGAATTAAGCTAATGAGTATTCTATGGGGTGGTATGATAACAAAATTTTGTATGCAAGCTACCTATCCTTCCTAACCTTGGCCTCACTATCCCAATCCCAATCCCAATCCCAATCCTTATTTCCCTCCTAATCATAATGCTAATTAATAAATTTTTAAAGGGATTTCCTAATTCCATTTTTTAAATCAAATTCCTAATCTTAGTCATCTATAGACATCTCTCTTGGGAATAAATAAATCATAATCCTTATATTACTACTAATATATATCCACTCTTAAAAGAAAAAGTTTAAAAATATTATCATTCAAATTTTAGTTATATATAACATTAAAAAATATCAATTTTAAATTTTACATTCCAAAAAACATTGATATATTTATATTATTTTACTACTTAATATTGAAAGCACATGCATTTGAAAGAAACAATTTGTGGTGTATCTCACATTGTGATGCTCTTTTGTAAAACCTTAAAAGCCACCAACTTACAATGGATTTCTTGGGTTTTGAAACTTGTACATAGAGATGATTATTGCTTTTTCACTTTGAAAGCCAATAAAACTTGAGTCTACTGTTAGCCAAGGAGTTCAAACCCTATTTTGATTTGAATTTAATCTTTTATTGTCAAGTTCGAGCACCTATATAGGTGAATAATGAAGCTAAATGCTCAAGACTGAGGTACACAAAGGAATATGTATATATTCTTCAACTCTAAGCTCATGTACCTCATGAGAAAAGATAGATAAGAGAATATTAGTACACTTCTCTTGGTTCACAATACATGGATATCATATATCCCTTCTCAACTTAAATCCATGCCATTGAGTTGAAGCACAAAGAAAGAACATTTTCAATGCATTGCATGGCATGAGGCCCACTAGGGGTATGCTTGAAAACCCTAGATGCACATGCACATGAGATTGCACCATCAATGAGGATACATACCTTTTTGCATATCACTCTAGGTTATCTACCACAAGCTAGGTACCTTGGGATTGAGAGAGATGAAGTTTGTTGAAATGAGGGCCCATGTAAGGTCAAAAACAACCTAAGCTAGGGTATTTTTTGATTATCACATCTTCCACGAGTTGATGTGAGTGTGAGGGATATAGTGGAATTTCTTCCTTAAATTGAGATGCGAGGAGTTGAGTATAAAATGATATAATTAATCAATGAACATTATTTTTCATAATGCATTAGGCCTTGAGCAAAAACAACCACAAATTCTTATAGTGCATTCACTCTTCCTATGTAAACATCAATTTCTTGCATTGCATGACATGATCTCCAATGCTTCTTTTCAATGCAACATTAAATGCATGGGCACATTGTACAATCATTTGCAAAGGTACACTTTTTAAGACTGCACCAAGGGTGGTGCAAGAATCCATAATAGTGACTCTTGAGAAAGGAGTGGGCTTATTCCAGTAATATGAAACAAGGGATGAAGAAGAGGTGTGGTTTGACAATAGGGTCTCTTACAATTATGAGAGGTGAGAGAAGAAGAGGCTCATTGTCTTTATATACATACATACATACATACATACATACATACATACATACATACATACATATATATATATATATATATATCATACCTTATTCATCAACCTCTCATTTACAGATGGGATGGGTTTACTTAAAGCAGAAATCAACATATATATAAATATTTAAGAAGCCTATATTGTATATAAAATGTGTTGTGTGAATGTGTATATACAAGTCCTTGAATGTGTATGCTCAAATTCCTAACAACACTACTGTATATTTATACACACTAATGTGTATATAAGTGTCTATCTATGTGCTTGATTATGTATGTATGGTGTGATGTGCTAGTGATGGTTTGTTCAAAATGTGTGTGTGTTTGTGTATGCATGTGTGTTTTATATGTGGGCATGTGCTTCATTGTGTGTGAAGAGGTGAACATGGGTAAAAAACCTTATGCCTTAAAATCAAGGAAAAGAAAATCTACACTTGATCGCATGGGCTGAAGGAACATAAATGTGGAAAAATCAGGTGCCAATTGTAAGTGAAGAAGGAATTATAAGGGAAGGGGTTAAGGAAGGGGGATAAATGGGGAATAAAGATTTACAAGGAGGATTTTCAAGAAGCCAAGACACACTTTGGATTAACATGGGAGCAAGTAGAGTTGTGGATTCCTAGGACCAAAGGGCCCATGGAAGTAAGATTGCTTTTGGAAGATTACAAAAGTAACTTAGGTTGGGTTCACATTATGATAATACAAGATAATGCTTGTTTGGGGAATGCAATTTTGGATGGAGAAGATCCAAAATTTTCCATGCCCCTTGTCCTTAACTTTACAATTTTCCGAAGCCCTTATGTTCATAAATGGTGGTAGAAAATGTGAGAAATAAGATCTTAATTTAATAAAAGTGTGCAATTTGTGAATAATTAAAAATTTAAGATTAAGTCACATGATGAATTTTAAACCAAGAAGATGATTGAAAGTTTGATCATGACATTGATTAAGAAAGAGAGGGTACATTAGCTGTCAAAGACCATAGTGAAAATTTACATGAAGCAATATATTTTCATTTAGGTCGAGGATGATGATGTTGCCATTTCCAAAATGTAATCACCAAATACTTAATGTGGCATTTCCCTAGAATCAAAGTCATTTTGTAAACTCCACCACAACCTTTATCACCTCTTTGTGCTCACTCCATTTCATCTTCTACGTGCACAGCATGAATTGCTTGTACCTCAACCATGGATTTTGCTTCTATTCCTTGATTGCCTTCCATTGAGCTACCAAGTTGGAAGCTTTCCTTGGCCTCATGTATCCATTCCATGTGAGCATATAAAAATATTACATTAGTTGCTAATTAGTTGAGATTTTGGAAGAATGAAAACGCCAAATTTGGTTGCTCAGATGTGATTAATGAGAGAATATTGAATTCATTAAAGGGCTCAGTGTCCCTTATCTTTAATTTATGTCAAGGTCACCTTTTCAGTCGTTTTTTGTCTTGGAACTTGGGAGAATTTGTATTTTCAAGAAATGTCCACCTATATCACGGTTTGTCTACTCCCACGTCTTCTTTTCACACGCTCTTTCTCCATGCTCTTTCTCCATTCTCTTTCACCATTCTCTTCTTTGTGCTCATTTTCTTATCAGTGTGATCGTTGATCTGCCAAAATGTTTAGCAATACCTCTGCAAGTAATACAGATGCGAGCACATGTAAGTACAAAGTTACAATCCAACTAGATCCAATTTATTAATCTTGGAGAAGTATACATCGTCGACGAGTACTAACAAATGAGATGGAGGCCAACAAATTGCAAACTCAAGGAAAGAAACATATAGATTTGTGGGCAGATGGAAATATTTATCCCAAGGATCCTTCAACAAGTAAACCTCCTAAATTTTTTAATATTCATGACTATGTGAGATATGTTGCGGAAGGTTATAATGGGATGCTTGGCTATTGTAAAAGATTATACTCCACATCTTACACATACATGGCTCAGATGAATGAAATAAGAAAAACATTATTTATTGCATAAACAAGCATTTCTGAGCTTACAAATAAGATTGATATTTTGGAAAATGCTAATAATTCATTACAAGACAAGCTAGCACACTTAAAGAAAACTCCAATAGGAATTAGAGAGAGAAAGAGACCATTAAAAAATATAACTAGCTTGTGTGAGAGATTAAAGAAAAGAATATTGAATCTTGCAAAGAAATATGTCTCTAATATGTCAGGTATTAATATTTGAGAGAGTGAGGAAAGAATTAGTTTTTTAAAAGAGACCATGAATAAGAATGATATTTTGAGCATTCTTACGTCACCTCAAAATATGGATTTGAGAGGCCCAACCCTCAAAGAATTGGTCAAGGGCTTAAAGGACACAGTAAAACCAAACAAAATTGTAGAGACGTGTGATATTGTGGGCATTAGTAGAAAAGGTATCGGTTGAGAAATAAGAGTATGGGTTGCAAGGAATGCCATGAATCGTAAGATTCCACAAGTTTTCGGGGAATGCATTCATAGTGAAGCATCTGTGCCATATGAAAAGACAAAAAGAAAATCTAGTTTTGAATACAATGTATTTAACAATATATGGGTTGATCTAAGAAGAGTGCAGATTGCAATGTTTCACATGTATAGACTCACGTTAGAGGAATGTCACGGTGTTTTGAAGTTTGCCTTGAAGTTAGATGAAGCACAAATTCAAAAAGGACAAAAGATGGAAAGAGTCAGCATTTGCATCATGAATAGAGTATTGGAATACAACAACCCTCGCAGAGGGGGGCTCTGCCCCCTCCACACCTCCCCCGATAGGCTGGAGAGAAAATGCGTGCCGTAACAGGTCCTCCGGATTAGGCCCTAGTGTAGTAATGGCTCTACACAAGCATAGATCTTCACTTGCAAAGCAGCAAACAGAAGCCCATACCCAAACAAAGACAAACAAAGACCCTAGAACCTCAACGGGCCAATCTAGCCATCAAGGGAAAAAAGGCCACACCACAAGAACACATGTACATTGTGTTCAAATTGCGTCTAGTCAAAGCAGAATGCAACATCATCAAGCTATCAATGCGAGGATGACTAGACATGATAGTCTTGACGATAGATGTACCTTGAGCAGCGTTGCACAGATGACCCAAGACCTCAGTAGAGAATCCACGTCTAACTGTGTAGTTAGGGACTCAAAGGCATGTATTAGAAGGCTTGAAGCTGTAAACCAAGACTCGAAAGATGAAGACATAGTGCCACCTGCTTACCTTAGGGTCAAACTCACTGCAAAAAGAGAGCATAGTGTTGATGCTCTCATTGATGAAGGAGCAAATTTCAATATCTTGACTTATGAAGCATGGACTCTAGTAGGTCAACCAGAGCTCAAACCGACTGATGCAACTCTTAATCCTTACGAGAAACACCCACAAGCCATTCTAGGGAAGTGCAGAATCCTTGAAACTATTGAAACAGAAAGCTTGCCAATCCTATTCTATGTTCCTTCAAATAGCGAGAATTGTGGAAAGGAAATCCTCCTAGGAAGGCCCTTCAAAAAGGCAACGAAGTGTGAAGCCGACTATATAGCACAGAGGATACACCTAACACTACCAGGTGTGAGGATAATCATGACTTTTAGCAAGGGTGACCTCACCAAACCTCGAGGGAAGGGCAAGGAGCATTCTGGCATACCAAGCAAGCCTAGTAATGAGAGCAAGGAGTTGTTGAAAGAGTTGATACAAGTGCAGGTTGAACGGAGAGAACTAGCGAGTGAGGCCATACTTGAAATGAAAAGGTTAGGAGATAAGGCCAAGGATAGGGTTTGGACTTACAAATATTGTAGAAGACCACGAAAGAAGCCCAAGCCTTATAGACGAAGGCATCGATGGAGAGCTAGCACAACGCCGCGATGGATATCCAAGGCATTGCTTTGTGCTCAAGGGTATTATGCAGGCTACCAATGGATTTGGGTACCAAAACCCCCTGCTAAACCACCTCTGTCTCAGAAGCCCAAGTTATGTCAAAAGCAAAGAGGCATAGGAGAAAACCTAAACGAAAATCCAAGTCTCGAACCAAAAATATTGGAGTGATTGAGCCCCTCACAATTGAAATCAAGAAGCCAAACATGACCTATCAAAAAGTAGATCCTCAATCTAGCGTGCTTAGCAAGCAGATATCAGAGGTAACTGTCGAGCATGCACAAGGTCCACTAGTGCCCAAGGAGCCTTTGACTTCCCGAGAGGATAATGAGCACCACATGCACAACATTGCTCATGATAAGGTTGATTGCTCAACAAAGCTAATGACAGAATCGTCTAACAATCACGAGCAAATTCTCCAGTCAGTGCCAAGCCCACGTAGGAGTCCCAAATCTCCTACATCCTCTTCACCTAAATGGACATGGGAAGCATGGTAGCAGCAGCCTCGTGTCGCTGCTCAATCTGCACAAGTGAATGCACAAAGGGCAACAAAAGACACGACCACTTCTGATCTGCCTAAGGACTTGACACCGCAATCTATCAATGGTAGCCAGTCCACTGAACTAGCCACCACTACTTCCAATCAGGGACCATAGCAGTCACAACCTTTGGCCGTGACAACACCCATTGCGGAATATGTCCTTAGCAATTCACCTTTGGAATAGATGTCGCAACAAATATCCTTGACACCTCCAATCCTTCCAAAGCACCTAAAGCCTAGGCTTGAGGATAAATCTCTTGAAGAATTGGCAAAAGAAATGGCGCATCTGACCAATGAACCAAAGATGAAGTGCATGGTGAAGCTTGATCACAAGCTGACAGCCATCACACGTGTATACGTCCATGTGGACATCGGAAGGCCAACACTAGAGCACACAAAGCTCATAGCTAAACCACAGACTTGGTATAAGCAGCAACATGTTTGTTTCTGTTATGCAACTATTGTTGAAGAAGTCATGAAGGACATCCCAAAAGCCACAGCTAGAGAATTGCGCTTGATACCCTCATTTTATATAGCTCTATGTGAGACAAACAAGGAAAAGCTTGAAGCAATCAAACAAAAAGGGAAAGGACAAGGTACTTTTGCACAAAATTGGTACTCCAACTAAAGTTTGGCAGTCAAAATTGGCCACCGGCTAATTACACTTGCTGAGCAAAGGAAAGCCCTTTGGACATCAATACATGATTCCACGTATGTTGCCCCGACCTCATTGAGAGTGTTGGCAACTGCCCATGATGTCCAGCTTTCTACCAATATCCAAAAACATCCCTTGTATGATAAAGTGCTTCTAGAAGAAGATCTACATGTGGCTAGCAGGCTAGGAGTAGGAAGCATGGTACTTGATGTTAGCACATATGTCTTCTGCCTCACTCAAGACCCTGCAATCCTAGATCTCTATGCTTCCCATCAATACAACCCTGACTTCTTCAATTGGTTTCTTCCAAGCCTACATTACAAAAACCCTAAACCGTCTCATGGTTTTGCACTAGAGTCACCCAAACCTCCAAAGCAAGAGAACAACAGCTCTAAACACAACACTCACCGTGACAAGAAGCATTGGAGACAGGTTCTAATAGATAAGGATAAAAATCTAGAGAAAATGCCTAACCAGGAGCAACTGTCAACGCAATTGAATGTGGGGCTGAATAGAGGAGAATTAGCTGGACAGCTAGACTCTCCAAAAAGAGAGGTAGTTGAACCCTCGCAACCTAGCAAGGCTGTTCAACCTAGTGAGGCCGTAGCAAAATCCCATGACGACATGCCACAGAAAGAGAATGCTAAGGCCCAACCAAGCACATCAACTATTGACCTAGTTCAGGATCCCGAGTCCTTAAAGGATACACCTCTACTGCCCAAGAGAAAGAGAAGAAAACAACAAAAACAACGACAGTTGCAAGCTACTACAGACGACAAGAATATTGGGACCAAGAGTACTGAAGAGATGATGAACAAAGCTGTTGAGTGTTGAAATGACTTGTTTTTGGCTGATTTTTGTTGTTTTTGAGAGCTGAATGGTTGATTTTATGAGATGATTGATTGATTTGGAAGTGGTTTGAGAGTGTTTTGGATGATAATGATTGTGTTTTGGAAGATCATGATGTTTGTTGGTGGTTCTGTGATGTTCTGATAGGTTCTGAATGGTTCTGTATACCTTCTGTTTTACTCTGTTTTGGTCTGTTTTGTTCTGATTGTCTTCTGTAAGGAGGGATGGAGTATTGATTAATGAAGATTGAGATCTTGTGAAAGTTTATTGAATGGTTTGTGATAGTTTGGAATGGTTTGATAATGAGTTATGTGGTTTTGATGACCTTCTGTAACCTTCTGTAAGTCTTCTGTAGAGCTTCTGTCTCTGTTCTGTTCTGTACTATAGTTGTTCTGGTACTGTTTTGTAGACTGTTCTGTATGCTTCTGTATGTGTTGTGATGGATGAGAGTGTAGCTTGGGAAAGTTTTCTAGCCTTGGAAAGAGGTGAATACAAGTGCAAAAGAGCTAAAAGAAGTGGAAGAAGTAGCTGCTGAAGACTCAAGTGAAGACTAGAGTGAATGACAGTAGTGAGCTATGAAAGGACGCTGTAGTGGTTCTGATGACTTTTCATATCAGACATACCTCTTGGGAGGGGTATCCACGACCTAAAAAGGATTATTGAGTGTGATTTTTGAGAGATTGTAGTGAGGATATGATGTATTATTGATGGAGAGAGAGAGAGAGAGTCAGAGATAGCCAATTCTACCGAAACAGAGTGATTGTATATGAGAGATTGAGAGAGAAGACTGTGAAGATATTGAAGATGAATACTATGTGATGTATTTCCATTCAAAGATGGTGTATTCCTTTGCTTTCTTTGTTCTATTGATGGATTTTGTGAAGATGTTGAAGAATATGGTTGATTCTATAAAAACCGTGGGAGATCTACATGATGCTGCATGAAGATTTGTTGTGCCTGGTGTTCTTTTCTTCATTGTGATCATATGAAACATAATAAACAAGCTTGTTGATGTTACAAGATAGATTTTCTTGCAAGAGAATTTCCTTTTCCTTGGTGTTCCTCTCGGGGCTCCATGTTTTTGGTGCGCAGCCGGGGAAACTTGCCATCAACAAGCACCAAAAGAGGCTGAAAATGAAGGAAATGGCATTGCCAAGAAGAGAAGAATTCAATGGATGTCTATAAAGTTCCTTCTTCCACTGAAGAGTTGGAATTCCTCATAATCAAAGCCACTTTCCACAAGAAGTTCATCCCACAATGGCGGAAACACATCACCATCATGATGCATGCTCTATGTGGTGGACAGTTTCCTCTTCCTGTTGAAGCAGCATAAACTTGCATCTTGGTGGCAAACTGTTTGGGAACAAACTGAAGAGCAGAAACAGAGAGAATGACCATCCATGGAATATTTGGCATTCATTGAGAAGTTTCCAGACAACATCAAGTGGGAGATTGTGAAGAAGCTTCAGGAGTCTTGGTCTGTAGAGGTTCACAAGGACAAGAAGGAAAAGAGTTGGAATTTGTTCGTGGACGCTCAACAGCAAGATACATGGGATGCTTGGTGTACTAACAATCTTCTGTTTGTTCAATTAGCAACCCACTGGAAGTTGGTAGACAGAGTGTTTTTCACAACATACACTGTTGAAACCATCAGAAGTTGGCATTACTATGATGATGGCACTACCACAATGCTCAGACGTATGCATTTTGACACCTTCAGAACCGAATACCTTCCTCTGTGCAGTGGCATGAAAGCAGAATTCAGGGACATTGAAAAGAAAGAAGTAGAAGAAATGTTGGCAAGAGAGTCCTCCCGAAACTGAAGCCTTTTGTTAACCCTTTGTGGAGCACTAACAACCTAGTGGAGCCACACCCCTGATGAATGACGCAATAAAGGGGCAAGCATTAGAACGAGTCCAGAGGTACGTGAGAAGAGAGAAAGCAAGAATCAGAGCCGAGAGCAAGCTCGCAGCAGAAGCTGCCTTTGACACCCTTGCGGAACTCTTTACAGAAGTCCCAATGGCACATCAAGCCCTTCCTCTTGCTGGAGGTCCACTTCCAAGCCAGATCCGTCCTGGAAATATTGATGACAGGCCAGCGAATGTAGTTCCATTGCCAGTTTTTAAGGGAGAGTACAATGAAGACCCCGATCTTCATGTAGCAGAATTTATGGTAGCATGTGTGGCTAACAATGCTAGAACCCTTGAGCATTGGTTAGCGATATTCCCCGTCACTTTCAAGGGCGCGGCGTTTCAGTGGTATGAGAGACAAGCAGCAGGAACTTTTGACACATGGGACGACCTGAAGTTGGCCTTCCTCACTAAATTCAGGCGTGAAGGTTTTGAAGAGCGGATGAGAGAGGAATTTATGAACCTAAGTCAGTCCTCTGGAGAAAGAGTGGAAGCTTATGTGTCACGAATGGAATCCATCCTGAAGAGATGGACTAACCATAATCTAGATGATGGCATTCAGAAGGGGGTGTTTCTCAGAGGATTACAACCAGAAGTCCGTAAGTTTGTGGAGCTGCAAAGACCAGCCACACTGCAAGCTGCAACGGAAGGTGCAAGACTGTACGATGAAGTGAAAGCTCGATTAGCGATGAATACAGGAAGAGGAGTCCTACCTCCTCTGATGCCAGGAATGATGTACCCACCAAATGCAGTTCCAGGGACTGTTCCCTATCCCTACCAACAGATGTCCTCGGTATCACAGTACAGCACCAAATCCACAGTGGCCACAATCCATGCCTCAAATGGTGGTTCAACCACAACAACAATGGTCCCAACCAATTTCCTCACTACCAAATCAGCAGCAACAGTGGAATCCTACCAACTGGAGCCAACAGCCAACAGTTCAAACAGGAGCTCTGAATCAGAATCAAAACAGAGACCCCTCTGTACCAGCCCAGCCCGTTTATGCAGTGATTACAGAGACTCCTCAAAACCCTCCTACCAGTGCCTCAGAAGGTGAAAGCTTGAAGGACTACTTATCTAACTCAGTTGCAAACATCAAAAAGGAGTTGATGGATGTGATTACAGAGCAGCTACAGACGTTGAAAGTGAATACCGCGAGCATATCCAACGTTGCAGGAGAAGGAAGAGATGTGATGCGGTCAAATACTTGGTGTGGTAAGTGTCATCAAGTAGGCCATTTAGCCACTGAATGTACACGAAAACCAACTATTCTTGGGGCCTTCTGTTCCTGCTGTTTGCGGAAGAACCATACAGAGGACATTTGCTCTTTGAAGGAGATGCATGATAGGAGAAGGAAGGAAGAAGACGTAAGATTCAACTTGTTGGAATCCAAAATGACCACACAAGATATTGGACCCAAGCCTAGAGAGTTTGGTCCTAATTTCGGACCCAGAAGATTTCCCTCTCAAAGTTACAGAGGAAGACAGTCTAGCGGTGGTCAGAGATCAGAAGTGGAGTGTTATAGATGCGGAGAAAAGGGACACATCTCACCAAATTGTCCAAATCCTAGAAGGTCAGTGGATTACAAGCCCTTATGCAGTAGATGCAAAGGAGAAGGCCACACTGCAAAGGATTGTCCAAGCCCAGCCCCAGTGAAAAACAATGCTACTGATAGTCCGGCCAAGGCCTAAGAGCCTACCTCCAATTTGGTGGAATTGGAAGTTGCTGCCATCACGCGTGCAAAGCAGAAGGAACCACCTATCCAGAAAGAAAATAACCCTCCAGCCAGAACAGTGAAGTTCAATCTTCCACCAAAAGAACAGAACAGAACAGAGCCTAATAGTGCCGTACAGAGCACTACAGTGCCACAGAGAGTTACAGAGACAATTACAGAGACAGGATCAGAGGTCCAGGAGACAGAAGAAGAGGAAGTGCCACAAGTGGCAGAAGAAGTTCCTGTGATTCCCCTATTGGAAGAAAGAGGGAAAATGAAAATGGGTGTTGCCTCATTCCCTAACCGATTAGAGAAGCCAGTGGATCCTATTAAGGAATACGACCTGGTCAGAGATCTAGATACCTTTAGACCAAATCTCACATTCCGACAATTATTGATGTTGTCTCCCAGTTGCCGAAAAAGGTTCAAAAGTATACTGACAAGAAGACGTGGTTTAAGGATTGCTCCCTCAACAGCAACAAAGTCCAACAAGGCTCCAGAGCCTGTAACAGAAGTGGATGTGGCTAATGCTTTCCTAGATCTGGGTACTCCAGAGACTGGCGTGTGGATAGAAGGCTGCTTCATTGCAAATGCACTGATTGATGGTGGTTCATCAGTAAACATTATGACGGATGTGACAATGAAGGATCTAGGCTTACAAGGTGTGCAATCCACCCAATGGCTCATCAGACTAGCGGATCAGAGTAGAATCAAGCCTTTGGGCATTCTCCCATATGTGAAGACTACAGTGGCTGGAAAAGATTATTGGCTGACCTATCTGGTGGTGAAGCCAAAATCTTATGGCACATCCTATCCTCTGTTACTGGGTAGACCATGGCTTTTTGAAGCCCGAGCAAGGACGGATTGGTTCAAAGGAACCTTGACCTTGGGTAGAGGACCCAACAAAGTGGTGCTGAAACTGTATGGTTCTCAAAAAGGACATGGATCCACCTCCTTGGAATTATCTTCTGACTCCCCTAATGAGGCTACAGATGGAACATCAACAGACGAAGATGCTGTCAAACAGATCCTTCCCAAGAAAACAGTGGCACGTTCCTTAACAGTGGATATTGTAGGCCGACTTCCAAAAGATGCCAAGCCATTATCAATGGGTGAATACTTCCTGCCTGAACCAGGAATGACTTCTGAAATCACTTCTGACAGTGAGATAGAAGCATGGATGTATTGCTCTTCCTGTTACATGGCCACAGCAGAGACAGAGGCAGGAGAGGAAACAGAGAATCTGTTCTTCTGTTATAGAGCGCCTACAGAAACAGAAGCAGAAGCAGATACAGAAACAGAAGCAGAAGTAGAGACAGAAACAGAAGCAGAAGCAGAGACAGAGACAGAAGAGGATGGATATGATATGGACGAAGAAGATTATGAAAGTGAAACAGAAGAATCTATCCCACTTGAAGAGGATACATTTGAGGAAGAAGTTCTAGAAGCATCAGAAACAGACGAGCTCATGCTACGGGACAGAATGGTGATGGTACCATTTGGTCTGGTAAATGGATCTTCTCATATGCAAAACCTTTATAAGAAATGGATTAAGAAGAACAAGCTGTCTTTAAAGAGTGGCTCCTGGCGTCCTAACCCATCCTTGCCAAACAAAGATGATGATGATGCACCGTGCTAACAAGCACCAATCCCACCAACCCAACAAGCATCAGAGGGTCCCTGTTATGTGACGTTCTTGGATGGGTCATCTTCAGAAGAGGAGTCTTCAAGTCAAGAGGTAATTACTCTTGAAACCAAACCCGGAACGGCTCTAATTCCATTTCAACATCTCAAGGAGCAACCTAAGTCTCCACCAAAAGAAGAAATTGGTTCTAGTGGGACATCAGAAGAGGACATCAATCCCTTGAAGGAGTCAGATCTGTATCCAGAAGCAGTCCGCGGGACCTTCATCCGTGAAGTGGAAGGTGAAAGGCAGTTAACCTTTGTGGATTCAGAAGGCACTGAACGCCACTTGAAGGTGGGTAGCAGCCTTCCAGAAGAGGAATTGTCAACCTTGTACAACTTGTTGAAGGAAAATTTGGACGTGTTTGCGTGGTTCTACAAAGACCTAAAGGGGATTGATCCCACAATATGTCAACATCATATTGACTTGGAGCCTGATGCCAAGCCAGTACGACAACGACAGAGACGAATGAACCCGAATTATTCCACATTGGTGAAAGCGGAGCTGCTGAAGCTTCTGGAAGCCGAGTTCATCTATCCAATGGCAAATAGTGAATGGGTTTCACCCATCGTGGTTGTACCCAAGAAGAATGACAAATTGCGAATATGTGTGGATTTCTGAAAGCTTAATTCCAAGACAAAGAAGGATCACTTTCCTATCCCTTTCATAGACCAACTGTTGGACATAGTGGCAGGACATGAGCTTTATTCTCTCCTGGATGGATTCAGCGGATATAACCAAGTCCAAATCGCAGAAGAAGACCAATCCAAAACAACCTTCACCACAGAATGGAGGACCTACGCTTACCGCGTGATGCCATTTGGGCTCTGCAATGCCCCTGCTGCTTTCCAACGAGTCATGATGGCCGCATTTCAAAATCATCTGCACGACTTTATTGAAGTATATTTGGATGACTTTTGTGTCTATAGTTTGATCCGTGAACACTGGGAACACCTAGAACAATGCTTTGACCGATGCCGGGAGTATGGGATTTCCCTCAACCCCGACAAATGCATCTTTGGGGTCTCTTCTGGAGTTCTCTTGGGCCACATTGTCTCTGCACAAGGGATATCAACAGACCCTACAAAGATTGAAAAGATCGCAGCTCTGACCGCACCCACCAACCTCAAACAGTTGAGGGGATTCCTAGGCCATGTGGGTTACTACAGAAGGTTCATAGCCCATTTTGCAACAAAGGAAACCTCCTTGCACAAAGCTCCTGAGGAAAGATGCAGAGTTTACTTGGACGGAAGAATGTGACAAAGCCTTCCACACTCTGAAGCAGTGTCTGATAGAGGCACCCATTCTGCAACCTCCTGATTGGACGAAAGAGTTCCATGTACACACTGATGCATCAATTGAAGGTTTAGGTGCTGTCCTCTGCCAGAAGGGCTCCTCGAAGCTGGATCAACCGATCTATTATGCAAGCCGAAAAGTCACTGATAGGGAACGGAACTATACAGTGACAGAGTTGGAGTGCTTGGCAATGGTGTTTGCCTTGGAGAAGTTTCGCCATTATCTCCTATCCACCCACTTTAAATTTTATGTGGATCATGAGGCCCTGTCCTTCTTGATGAACAAAGCAGATGTGAAAGGACGAATGATGAGATGGCTCCTTTTATTCCAGGAGTTCGACTTTGAGGTGATTACTAAGCCTGGTGGTTCCCATGTTCTGGCTGATCATCTGTCGCGTATCCCACAAACTGCAGACAAGGAGAAGGATGATCCAGACCTCCCTGATGCTTCCCTATTCTTGGTAGAAACTGTAACTCCCTGGTATGCAGACATTGCCAATCTGCTGGCAACCCAATAGTATCCTCATGGTATCTCTAGTCGGGAAAGGAAGAAGCTTATGCTAGAATCAGCCCCCTACACCCTGCTAGGCGGTGCACTGTACAAGAAAGGCAAAGATGAAGTGCTCAGAAGATGTGTTGCAGGAGATGAGATTGGGATTGTTCTGAAGGCTTGCCATGATGAGCCATGTGGAGGTCACTTTGCAGGAGAAGCTACAGCCAGGAAGGCTCTACTAGCAGGTTATTGGTGGCGTACCATTCACAAGGATGCCTATGATTACTGTAAAAGATGTGATGCTTGTCAAAGAATGGGGAAACCCACCAAGACAAGTGCCATGCCACTGCAACCTATCCTTCCGTTGAAGCCGTTTGAGAAGTGGGGCATCGACTTCGTAGGTCCAATTGATCCTCCTACCAGAAGGAAATAGAACCGATACATCCTCGTATGTACGGATTATGTTACAAAGTGGTGTGAAGCTAAAGCCCTCAAGCGGGATGATGGTAACAGCGTGGCCCTGTTCATGTACGAGAATATCATCACCCGTTTTGGCAGTCCCTTAGAGCTGGTAAGTGACAGAGGCACTCATTTCCTTAACAAAGTCATGGAAGAGTTGACAGAGTTGTATAAGATCCGCCATCGCAAGTCCACTCCCTATTACCCCAGAGCCAATGGCCAAGTCAAAGTCATGAATCGCATCCTCTGCTCGATTCTGACAAGAACGATTGCTGCACATCGTCGTGATTGGGATGATCGACTTACAGAGGCCCTCTGGGCGTACAGAACCTCCCATAAAGCAGCAACAGGACAGACACCCTTCCAACTGGTGTATGGTACAGAAGCTGTTTTTCCTGTTGAACTGGAACTACCCTCTTTGAGAGTGGCTATCAAAGAGCGTTTGGGGGATGATAATTCACTGCAACGCCGTCTCCTGCACTTGGAATGTTTGGACGAAATTCGTAGGATGGCTCTACAATGCATGGAAGCCACGCAAGCTCGACGTAAGGCTTACCATGATAGCTTCATCAAGCACAAGGAGTTCAAAGAAGGTGATTTGGTCCTAGCCTATGATTCACGATTTGGCAAGTTTCCTGGCAAGCTTCAGCAGCGGTGGATGGGCCCATATAAGGTACTTGCCGTTAACCCTAATGGTTCTGTCCAAGTGCAGACCGTTGATGCCTCTGATGATCCCTTTCTGATTAATGGATATCGCCTGAAGAAGTACTTCCCTCCTTGGGGATCTTGACAATTACGGACACTTGATCTTTTTTCTCGTTGGCGCGGCACTGTACTTCTTATGATGCTACTTTTGATAGCCGTTCTTCAGTCACTCCTGATGAAGTGGACGCAACCCTCTGTCTCCTCAAACCCCCCTTCCAGCCTTGATCTCTTATCCTCTATTTTCCACCAGCAACAGTGGCGAGGTGGGTTCTGACAAATGGTCTTTCTACCATTCCCTTGCTCAATTTGAAGAAAAAAAAAGAAAAAAAAACAAAACATATCGGTTATGGGAGAAAAGGACTTAGGTCCCTGTCATGCCGACCTATTCTTCGAGAAAAGGTGGAAACACCCTTGGGAATAGGGGAAAACAAGAAAAAGAAAAAAAAAAGAAGAAGAAAAAAACAAACAAACAAATCTGTTATGAGAAAAAAGGAAGAAATTCCCTGTCATAGCAGGCCTCATTCCAAGAAAAGGTGGTAAACACCCTTGGGCGAGAAGCTGGCTGTGGAAAAGGTGGTAACACCGAGCAGTCCAGAAAGTGGATTCATTAATTGATATTCCCAGGATCCAATTCCGAAGCTGCCTCCCTTGGTACGCTATGTCCTGGGTCTTTCTGCAAAGTGACTACCTGTCCTCTAGCAGACGACATGTTCCTGTCCAATACAACGTTCAATTTGATGGCTACCTCCCTGGGTACGCCTCTTCAACAACTGATGACGCGATCTTCATCGACAAACAATCAAGTGACGTGAGCTTTCATCCTAACCGGATGGGGAAGTGAGTATGGTTGCCCTCTCTGATTATCAACCGAGAGTGAGACAGAGGGTGGGGCGAGAGACCAGTCTTTTCCCTTCAAATCAAATGAGAGGTGAGAAGTGTGAATGAAGTGTTGCATGCACTGGATGGGCCTCTCAATGCACAAAGCACAAGTTGTTCTGTGCACTGCACTATAAGGCTCCTTGGCCTTTCTTCTTGCACCGTATGCCAGCACAAGGCGGGATGCACAGTTGCACCATCAAATGCGCACAAGGCATACAACCTTTGCACAAGTGACTGTGAGGATTACATCAACGGGTTTCAGGAAAAGGCTGCCCTCTTGTATCTATCAACAGAGAGTGAGACAGAGGGTGGGATGAGTGTGACTGGAGTTTCTTCAATCAATTACCGAGAGGTGAGATTGAGGGACGTTACGACACTGGGAGTCAGGTATGTTCCCGTTTCCCTATGCACCCACGGGATGGGTCTTTCCCATCATCACAAGTCATGCCACCCTGTTCTGTACACTACACTGTAAGGCTCCCTTGCCTTCCTCCTTGTACCTATGCCAGACGAGTTGGACGCATTAATGCACCATCAACTGTGCACCCTGGCATACCCCTTCTGCACCATTCTCCCCTTGTCGATTCCTCAATCGGGTATGAGATATGGGTTTCAATCCTTCTTCATCGAGTGATATTAGTCATGGGGCGAGTGACTGTTCTTTCATTTCATTTGAGTGACAGTGAGTTGAGTGAAATATCCCTCATCATCGACGAATTTCCTGCGATTCCTTTAACCAGCTACCTCCCTGGGTGCTGTCGCGTGGTCCCTGCCATGACGAACGTGTGCCGAGAAGATGCCTTGGTCCCTCCAGCGCCGACAACCACACTGGACGTGCCATCGACACTCACCCTTGCTTCTTGACAAAATGGGCCAAGTTTTTCTAACCCTCCCACTTTGGTTTCTCAGTGACGGTCATGTTTTAAGTGTCGGGATGTTAGTGGATGGTCCGTGGCGTGGTCCTAGGTCCCTGTTGCTTGGTTAACCCTGTCCGTTAAGGTCTTAAGTGTGGGGACGCGTCCCTGCGCGTCTACATTGCCTACCCCTTTGCATATGCCTTCACCTTTTCATGCATGTAGTCCATGACTTGCTTTTACCCTAATGGGTTCCCTTCCCATCCACCCCGTTATGTTCCACCCACCCTTGGGGCTGTTCCCTTGCAGTTTTCCTTCATTCCCTGATTTTGAGGTCCCACTATTTGAATGCACCCTACGTTCACCGAAGTCCAAATCCAACCTTATAGCCCTGTTCCTTCCTTTGAACGGACCATTTTTTCTTTTTACCTACCCTTGTTCTGGTACACGGTTTTCGAGTTATTAATTTTTGAAGCATTGTGCGCAAATTAGCCGGTTTCCCATGTGAACGCGCTTTTCTTGCTTCGGAACCATGCTTTGCCGTCATAGCCCTCCCATCCACTTTTCCCCTGACATTTTTCCTTTTTATTGCGCATCATTCCGATACACGGTTTGTCCGTTATTAATTTTCCGGTTTTTTAAGACTTTTTCATGCGTATTTTTGACATTTTTCCATATGAACCTGCCCTGTTTGCATCAGAATTCCACTTTGATCTGCCAGCCGTGTCCCCTGTTCCTTCCCCCGCCTTTTTCCTTTTTCCTCCACCCTCTTTCAACTTTCGGATTTTTACTTATTAATTTTTAAATGAGTTTTCGGGCGTATTTTTGGTGTTTTTTGCATGTGAACCCCTCCTATTTCCACCGGAACTGCAGTTTAACATGATAACCCTGTGCCACCCCTTCCTGCGGACATTTTTCCTTCTTACTGCATGTCATTCCGGTGAATGGTTTGTCCGATATTAATTTCCGATCCCATTTTCTGATTTGTTTTTTGGGTTTTTCCCACGTGAATGCGTTTTATCTCCGTCGGAATTATGTTTTGATGTGATAGGATTGTCGGGCACATCTTTCTTCATAGTTTTCCTTTTTTCTGCACCTCATTCCGATGCACGGATTTTTCGATATTAATTTTTAAATGCGTTTTTTGGTTCGTTTTTTGTGTTTTTTGCACGTGACCGCCCTTTACCCCTCCCAGAACCTTCGTCATATATTTTCCTTGTCTTCTGCCTGTCGCCCTGCCCACTTTTTGTTTTTACGCTATTTCGTTTTGACGTCCGGATTGGGAGTTATTAATTTTTCTTTATTTTTACGTGTATTCGCGCGCCCTTTTTGCGCGTGAACGCGCCCTTTTTCGATTTACGCATCTCCACGCGCCCCGGTCGTGTCTGCATGACCCGTACCGTCATCCCAGCGCCATTTCAATCCCGTCACGGCAAATTTTTTTACCCCGCCCCGCGCACGTGCGCGGGACGGGGGTACGCGTCCCTTTCCTTGGGTATCCCCTACCCTACCCTACCCTACCCTATCCCACCCCTACCCTTTCCTTGGGCACTCCCCACCCCCCTTGGGCCCCTGCCCATTTTCCCCCACCCCTATCCCTGCCCATCCCCTACCCACCCCTCCCCACCCTTCTTTCTCCCCGACCCTCCCACCCTTTCCACCCCCCACCCCTCCTAACTGCCTCTCCCTCCCTCTCTCCCTTCCCTCCCGCTCTGCGTGTCCCCCTCCATCCCCTCTCCATCTCCACCTCAACCTCCATCTCCTTCACCCTTCCCTCTTCCTCCATCTTCATCCTCCTTCCCTTCCTCTCCTCTCTCCCTCCTCTCCCGCCTTCCTTCCTCCATCTTCTTCCCCTCGTCCTGCTCCTTTCCTTCCCCTCCTTCCTCTCCCTCCTGCCCTGCCCGTCAACAGTGCCCCGTCCGTTGCAGCGCCATCGCCCGACGTCCACTGCCCACCTCTGCCACGGCCTCCCGCCGTGTTGACCTCCTCCCCGTCAAGCGCCGTGACGTGGCGCCCGTGCCCTGCCCCGCTCCCTGTCGACGACACCCTGGTCCCCGCCGCTCCTCCTCGCCGTGATGTGGCGCCCGTGCCCTGCCCCGCTCCCTGTCGACGACACCCTGGTCCCCGCCGCTCCTCCTCGCCGTGACGTGTCCCTCGCCTGTCGTGCTGCAGTGCCCTGTACTCCCCGCCATACCCCGACGCCCTCTGCAGCGCCCTGTACTCCCCGTCGTACCCCGACGCCCTCTGCATGCCCTGTACTCCCCGCCGTACCCCGCCGCCTGTGCAGGCCGTCGTCAGGCCGTTGACCTCCTTTTTTTTTTTCCCCACCGCCACGTGCCCCTGCACACAATGCCTCACACTCACACCCACTAACCTACCTAAGCCCCCATTCCCCCCATTGCCCATCACACCTACCCCACCCCCACCCAAGCACATCACACCTAACCCTACACAAGCCCCCCTTCCTACCCATCCCAAACCATCCCTTCCCTCCCACATTCACCCCTTATCATCTACTCTCCCACTCCTACTAACACCCAACCCTCTCTAACCCCATTCCCACCATTCCCTCACTTTCCCCCCTTCTAAACCCCCATTCCCCCCCACTGCAAACCCACTACCCACTTACACCCACTATACCACCCTTTCACACCACCACCCCGTAACCCCCACTAATGCCTTTGTTCCCCCCATTGTCTACGAGTTATCGAAACCCCTTCCATAACCCATTGCACGCAGCAACTGGCCGCTCTATTTTCAGTCCGTGATCCCCCGCAATGGATGCGCACGCGCATGTGGGTGCTTGTTCGTGCTTGATCGTGTGATTGTGCGGGATCGAGTGCGGACGATCATTCGTTGGTTGCTGCCACGCAGCTGTCACGCAGCCTGTTGCTGGGTATTTTTCCCAAATTTTTAATTAACACACCCGTCAATCCTTTTTCCATTTAAATAACAAATAAAAAACACACATAAACATTGAAAAATACAAAACAACTCATTAAAAACTCCTTTCAATTCTGAAAAAATCCAAAAAAATCTCGAAAACTTTCCTTTTATTTTTGCAATCCCTGGCCATATTTTTCTCAACCTGTAAATTTCAGCAAACACTATTTTTGCCCATTTTAAACTTCTAAAATCTTTCAAACCACCCAAAAATATGATAAAAATTCATTAAAAATACTAAAACATTCCCAATTCATTTCTGAAAAATTCCTACTCCTTTCCTTCCCAATTTTATTTATTTTTGGCATATTTTTCTCAGCTGCTATAATATTTTCTTTCACACCTAAATTCTTTCACACTAAATCACACAAATCCATAACATAAACAAATAAAAAAAAAAAACAAAAAAACCCCTTTTTTCTCCAACACCCCAACTAACCGTCTCGTGAAAAAATCCAGATATTTTTGGATTGAGGAGTGCGCATTTCTGCATTACATACACACCCCTTCCAGGTATTTATTTTATGTGCTTTATTTATTTTCATTTCCCTCTTAATCACAAATTAATTGTTAAAATGAACCCTTTATTCACCCACAGTTTCCACGCGCATTCGCGTTAAACACACATACTTTTTAATTAAAATAAACCCGCCGTTCACTTAGCATGCACTACGTGCACTAGAGAGGCACTTTAATTTTTAATTAAAATGAACCAGCCGTCACATGCGCACGCGCTGGCAAAAAAGCGCTCCACATCACCTTAATTTGTAATCAATGAATTTGCATTTAGAGACCCAGTCGGGTATCGACGTTCGGGAATCAAATTAATGCACCATTTTAACCTAATAATTGGTAATTTAATTTATAATAAGGAACCGCCGTTTTCTTACTAAGGTTTATCACCTAATAAAAATTCACCCATTCTTAATAATTTATTAAAATCAACCCTTCATTCAATTATTTCCCCCTCACTGCACTTAATTCTCCTTTTTAATGAACCGTTTCGTGGGATGGGTATGCGCAGTCATTAGAGTTGTTTTCCTGGTCCAGTCTTGGTTTATCACCGATGTAGTCTTGATATGTGTCGGATATGGTATTGTTTTGGTTTCTTGTCTTTGTTACGGTTACGGGTACGGTATGCAATTTTTTTCTTTTATTGCCTGATACGGGGTTCAGGGTATTTGTCTGATGCATCGCATGAAGCTTTCGGTCGCATTTGTCTCAAGGTCATGTCAATTTTTTTCTAGGATGTGGTTTGCTTGAGGTTAGTTGGTCGAGTCACGTTTTCTTGTTTGGTTGTTCTCTTATCCTTGGTTTTTTTGTCTGTTGCTTTGCAGGCATTCTCCTTGATTGTCTGTGTTTGTGGTGTGTGTGTAACCATCTGAATGGCGCCTTCTCATGCTCCTCCCCCTATCCAATACGTCCCATTAGTTAGTAGGGATTACTCTTCCCTACTTACTTTTGAGCCTCTCACGAAGGCGGGCCTTGCTGCTTTTGTGGCTACTCCTTTTCCCCTGCTTCCAGAGGATCCGTCGTTATGTGATGAGTTCCTGGCCTCTTACAGCAAGAAGACAGGATTAGTCCAAGGAATTTCTATGACTTTGACGCCTCGAGGCTTAGGGAAGGCTCTATCTCTACCCTTCAAAGGTGAACCTTTTGTGACCACTCGTCAGCTTTTCTCTAATGAAGAGATTCTAAAGCTGTTGCAAAAGCAGACAAGGGAAATCCTTGATGTTAAGAAGGTGATAAACTCTTCAGGAGTTTCCTTTTCTATGATCACTGATCCCGTATGGAAGACGATCTGTCAGTTTCTTTAGGACAGATTTATGCCTGCCAAAACGCCATCCCACTATTTGTCCAAAGAGCTTTTCACAGCTTCCAGGATGGTGTTGAAAGGAGTTGCTATTGATTGGAGCACTTACCTCCTCACTAAAATGAATCAGCATTTCGTTAAAGTCACCAGAGGTAATGTTACCAATGTCACATATGGATCATATTTGTCTGCCTTCTTGACCTATTCAGGTTTATAGAAGATTGTGCCTCCACCTCCTCCATCAGATCCATTACCTCCTCCTCCACCTTCAGAAGAGTCAGACCCTATTGACATAGAGGATGATGCTTCTCCGCCTCCCCTAGTCATACAGCGCAAACGCTTGAAGAGGGTAGTGGATAAAGCTCCTTCCGTACTTCCTTCAGTACCCATCCCTGCTACTTCTGGCAGTGAACTCCCTGGGTATCTCACTTGTAATAACCTGTTCAGAGCACATCGAGAAGGATCATTGGACATCTCAGTTCCCTCCCTCAACAGTCTCGTCTCAGGAGATGCCATTCCTTTCCTCTGTAAAGATATTCAAAGTTCCATTGAGTTGTCAGTGACAGCCTGTGTTCAACAGCTCTCCGCGTCTTTTTATGAAGAGCTCATGCAGTCTAAAGACCAGTTGCATAAGGCAACATCTGAGTTAGCTTCTACTAAGGATACCCTAGCATATTTATTTAAGCAAATGGAACAGCAAACCCAACTGGTGGCCACCCAAAGCGATGAGATTTCTTCTTTGAAGACCCAGTTACTCGAGGCTCAATCCCAGGTTACTAGCCTTTCAAACGAGAAGGAGAGGATGTCCAGAGAAGCGAAGGAATTCCAAGCTATCTTAGATGACAAGCTTTCAGCTTTACAGACTGCTAATGACACAGTGGCCAATCAAGCCTCCCAAATCCAGCAGTTGCAAGATCAACTTGCAAAGTCCCGCTCTGTTCCTCCAAGCCCTAATGTTCCATTGATTCCTTCTCTTTCACAGCAGGACTTGGCTG
This sequence comes from Lygodium microphyllum, assembly GCF_053477565.2. Lineage (NCBI taxonomy): Eukaryota > Viridiplantae > Streptophyta > Polypodiopsida > Schizaeales > Lygodiaceae > Lygodium > Lygodium microphyllum. The sequence continues at coordinate 79,213,505 of NC_141149.1, forward strand.
CTCTTCAAAGACAGGCTACTTTGTGCCCTCTATTCCAAGATAAAGTGGAAAGATTGCAGTCCAGAATGGACTTGTTATGGTCTACTTTTGAGCAGTTTCAGGAATATGTCTTACCAGACCATTCTTTCTTTGTCCACTACCACTTACAGAAGTTGGTTTTCTATATGAAGCTTTCCACAATGGATTTACTTTTTCCAGAGGATGGCTGGAGTGGGGCTTGGTCTGCTGAGTTGTTGACAGAGGTAGTCAGAATGGTCTTTGAAGATTCTGTCACGCCAGATACCATGTTGATGTCGTACATGTATCTACAAGGAGACTTGTTAATTCCTAATGAGGTGGATATGGCATGGTATGTGGGGGATGTGGTCTTACAGGCTGTTTTGTATGTCAATCATTTGGAGTTGCGCATAGTTGACATATTCCAGAGTTATTCCTCCAAAGCGGCTTATTGTCATGATAATTTGTGGCATCCCATGATTGATTCGGTGGTCCTAAATCAAAGACAAAACACAGCTCCTACCTTTGCCCAGAGTACTAATCAACTGAGGATGGATCTCTTAACCTATCTTTCAAGACATAATCCGTTTGATGCTACCTTCTTTGATGCCTATCATAGACGATCTCTCTTAGGACCTTCTGTTCCTACCCTCCTCTATTACCAACAAATGGCTCACCGCTATGCTATATATCTTTCCCTTTCTCAATCTAATTCCACCATTATTTTACCCCTTCTTTTTCCACCTTCATCTTTCCCTCAAATTCCCATTTTTACATACTGTTCCTTTATTGAGGATAGGGTATTTTCCCCTTCTCCACCTTATCCTTCTCCATCCATTAATGTACCCTCCACCTTTCCTATTTATCAGTTAACACCCTTCCTTAGTGATTCCTTACAAATTTCTGCCACTCCTTCTTTAACCTTTTCTTCTTTTTATGATTTTTCCTATCCCTCCCTACATCCACTTTCCCTTATTCCACTACCCTCTCCTAACACTTCTATATCTCAACCACCTCAGTTGGTTAGTGACTGTGACGGGTTTGATAATCAGATTTCCAGAAGAAGGGGATGGAGTTCGGATGATTGCCTTACAGGACCGCAGATTAATTGGCCAGTAATTCCAGGAGAATGGATAGCTTCCAGTCAAGCTTATCAAACCTATGTTCATTTTGCCCAGCAGTATTCATAGTTTGCAGATCCCTCAGTGAGATTAACTGCTCACTTTGCTTGGTACCTGGCGTATATGCATCGGCACTCTCATAATGATTCCAAGCCTATTCCAAAGTTGTGCATGAATGTCAATGTAAGCATTGATTCCCAGCAGCTGGAGATACTGTATTTTCATGCTCTCTGTTTGCCTAGCAGATACTTGGTCCTGTTGGAAAGGATGTGCTGTCTCCAATTTTTTCAAAATCCTCCTAAAAACTTTGTAGATGAATCCTTATCTATGGATTGTTTCCGACAACATCAATCTTTTAAGAGGGATCATCTTCATTGATACCTTTCCAATGTATGGTGGAAGCTTTCTAATGAAAAACTCTCTTTTTGAAGGAGTCATTCAGATGGTTGTGTTGTGTCGTGTTTGTGTTGTGAGTTTATTTATGTAATACGAACGTGGTGCTTTCCTATTGGATTTCGTGTACGAGCTACATTTTGGAGAATTGTGGTGTTGGGGTCGTGGATGCAGAATTGAAGCTGATGCTGATGAAGAAGAAGAAAACTTTTATATCCTTTACAAATTTGTTGTGATTTTTAGTTTGATAAGCGGTGTTAATGTATAAAGAGTTTTCCTTTCTTTGTATTTTTATATTAGAAACAGGTTATAAGTTGGGGTCGTGGTGGATGGATTCTTTTTGAGAAGATATTGAAGATCAAAGTTGAGCTTTTCAATGAACTTGTATTTCCTTTTTCCTGGGTTGCGAGGACACTTCCTTATTAAGTGTGGGGATATGTTGAGTGTTGAAATGACTTGTTTTTTGCTGATTTTTGTTGTTTTTGAGAGTTGAATGGTTGATTTTATGAGATGATTGATTGATTTGGAAGTGGTTTGAGAGTGTTTTGGATGATAATGATTGTGTTTTGGAAGATCATGATGTTTGTTGGTGGTTCTTGTGATGTTCTGATAGGTTCTGAATGGTTATGTATACCTTCTGTTTTGCTCTGTTTTGGTCTGTTTTGTTCTGATTGTCTTCTGTAAGGAGGGATGGAGTATTGATTAATGAAGATTAAGATCTTGTGAAAGTTTATTGAATGGTTTGTGAGAGTTTGGAATGGTTTGAGAATGAGTTATGTGGTTTTGATGACCTTCTGTAACCTTCTGTAGGTCTTCTGTAGAGCTTCTGTCTCTATTCTGTTTTGTACTGTAGCTGTTCTGGTACTGTTCTGTAGACTGTTCTGTATGCTTCTGTATGTGTTGTGATGGATGAGAGTGTAGCTTGGAAAAGTTTTCTAGCCTTGGAAAGAGGTGAATACAAGTGCAAAAGAGCTGAAAGAAGTGGAAGAAGTAGCTGCTGAAGACTCAAGTGAAGACTAGAGTGAAGTGACAGTAGTGAGCTATGAAAGGACACTGTAGTGGTTTTGGTGACTTTTCATATCAGACATACCTCTTGGGAGGGGTATCCACGACCTAAAAATGATTATTGAGTGTGATTTTTGAGAGATTGTAGTGAGGATATGATGTATTATTGATGGAGAGAGAGAGAGAGAGTCAGAGATAGCCAATTCTACCGAAACAGAGTGATTGTATATGAGAGATTGAGAGAGAAGACTGTGAAGATATTGAAGATGAATACTATGTGATGTATTTCCATTCAAAGATGGTGTATTCCTTTGCTTTCTTTGTTCTATTGATGGATTTTGTGAAGATGTTGAAGAATATGGTTGATTCTATAAAAACCGTGGGAGATCTACATGATGCTGCATGAAGATTTGTTGTGCCTGGTGTTCTTTTCTTCATTGTGATCATATGAAACATAATAAACAAGCTTGTTGATGTTACAAGATAGATTTTCTTGCAAGAGAATTCCCTTTTCCTTGGTGTTCCTCTCGGGGCTCCAAAAGTGTCTGGTTCATCCATAGATAAACCCATTGCCATCTCTCCTAACAGCGGTGAAATCTCAGACACATCCATGTGTTCTGATAAATCAAAGCAACAATTTCCGTCAACTGTTGCTTGCAACACTCAATCCACCGATAGAGAAACTCGCATTGATCAATCAAGAGTGGATACAACACTATCACAACAGGATGCTAAGACCATGCCGGTCACATCCGAGGAGAACCATGACACAACTACCATAAAGCCTCTGGAGAAACATGAAAACCTCGAAGGCATAAGCAATCCTGGCATTGATCAATCTTGCTCATCTAGGCGTGAGCCCCCAGCTATGCTAAAGCCTAAGGAAACCCTTAGAACTTTGCATAAGATAGCAATCGAGCAAGCCCTCATAGAACATAGAGATGTCGCAGAGTGCTTGATCGAGTGGGATACTAAACTGAAATTATTCGCACGTGTCTATGTTCATGCAGACATGGGCACATTCCCTAGGGAGAAACTTGACGAATATTTGCCTTATCCGCTATTGTGGGAAGAGCAAGAATATCTTGACGAACATTATGACAAGCTCTTACATGAACGCATGCGACTCATCTCTGACGAGGAGGTTGATGAACTAAGCTTAATCGTGACATTTAATAAAATGCTCTACCAGCCAAATCTCTTAGAGATAGAGCAACTAAAGCGACAATCAGAGGATAGAAGCCAATTTGAAAAATGTTGGTTTGAAAATTGCGCTACAATGGCCGAACTTGGAGCCCAAATCATGACAGTCTCAGAGGAGCGACTAGCCCCAAAGAGACCCAACCTATGTGGCACCAACTTCAATTCGAGTTCTAGCTATAGCTCGAGGTATGGACCTAGCTGGAACTAGCCTAGAGAGCCCTTTGATTGATAAAGCTCTCAATGAGGAGGAGCTACATGTTTCTAGTAGACTCGGACAAGGCACCATGCTACTCGATGTTGCCAAATATTTATTATTGCTAAGTAGTCTACCACAAAAGCTAGACATGTGTGCCACACTCGAGTACAATCCTGAGTTCTACAATTGGTTTTTATCCTCATGGAGTGACATGGTTTCATGAACATGTACATAAATAAACAACGTGTTTTTTGACTGTGTAAATAATACCAAAAGTATCAAAGGCTAACACACCCCATGAGCAATGATGATCAAGTACAGGTGATACACATCAAGTCAAAACTAAGGGATTCAGGTTGGCGATGTCTTGTTTAGCTGGACATTTTCATTATGGTTGAAGTATGTGACTTGCATGTACTCTCACGCCTTTCCAAGTGAATGCAGAATGACACAAGTCAATGCCTAGAAGCGTTTAATATCCAAGTCACCACAAGACCACCAGCCCCACCACAAAGAACCATTATGGAGGAAGTGATAGGAATACCAAGAAACAAAAGCCATGACAGAAGTGCCACTGGACGAGAACCCAAGGACACCTCTGCAGAAAGCACATATTGCAATTGAGAATGGCCAAAGCATAATCATCCATTACCTCCTCCTTCTTGGCCAAACTCTATGTTCGGGCAGAAGCCACGCTCTCAACAAGGGCGAACGTCTCTTCGTCATCTAGGATTCGATTCGCAAGATGCTCTGCCCTTGTCCATGCATAGCTCACTCCAAGTGCTACCTCAATTGTTCGATGTCTCACATGTTACAAAGAGGTTTGTAAAATCTCAAGCGTATCTCTTCATCTCAACAACAGTTCCTCTAGCATCAAGGCTGGTGACACAATCATCTTTGTAATATCCATTCTTCATAGCCTTTGGATCCCAACATTTCTCAATCCAAATGAAAGGCTAACAACCTCAATGTATGGTAATGATTGTATTCATTTTTTCCACCAAAAAAGAAAGAAATAAATAAATAAATAAATAAATAAAAGAAAATAAAATAAAAGAAAAGGAAAAAAAAGAAAAAAGAAAAGCACACACGATCACAGCACCGCACCTAGGGGTCCTCAAATTAGGTACGTCCAGAGACCTTGGTCGGCTGGCTCCGTCCCTAATCCCCTAGCCCTTTGTATATCCCCCACAATTGTTTAGGGCACATTAAGGGCAGGACATACCTAGGGAGCTCACCTCGCCTATGGTTAGACCTGTCGCCCTGAACCACTTGCACAATTTTTTTGCACTCCATCTCAATGCCATTACAATCAACAGTGGTAAGCAAGGCATGAAAGACAATGGAAAAATACACCATACTTTTCAAGCACTACAAGTAGCCAATAGCTACCAAAAGCTAAGACATCAAGGAGCTCAATTATGCTACATTGCCTTGACAAGACCATAATGATGTCTCAAGCAATCTTCAAGTGTACTCCCCCGTCTTCATCGACAAATTTTTCCATCAACTTAGCCCCTTGCTTCACTGACCCATTGCTATACAAGGAACCAGGCCAACAGTCTTCTAACTAAGTAATATCTAAATACGCACATGTATTCACTTAATATTCACACTATAAAGTATACACGGTTTAGGTCCTCAAGTACAGGACAATACTCCCGGCTTACTTAGAGTTTGACTTGTCTCCCAAACTAATCAAAATATGTCTTGTGCACGATAAGAAGACTAGCACTACCCCTTAGGGAGAGACCACATGAGAGATTTTCAATTGCAGGTATTGAAGACTCCAACAAAAGTGTCATTCACTCTTCATCAATACCCAACTCTGAATTCTTATCCTTTATCATCTTGCAAGCCCACAAAGAATCATCATGTGCAGAATCCCCAACAAACCAACACTTGTGCTGGCCACCATCAGTGCAATCCCCAACAAAGAACAACCTACCACCAACTCCAACAACCCTTCCACCAGCCACCTAGGCTACCAACGTGCCCCCAAGGACCTTCCTCCACACCACCACCAACGCTCCTCCACGGCAACCACAGGCGTCCTTGCCACCCATGTCTTCGGTGCATGCTAAAGCTTGCTACCTACGACGGTGAGTGCCATGGGACTGGCACTCATCTAGGAGGGGGTAATGTTAACCGTTAGACAAACAATGTGAAAAATCTGAAAAAGCTAAAGTAGAAGACAAAGGCCAAGGCAAAAGTGAAACGGAAGACGAAGGTACGCCAAGAAAAATATGGAAGCACAAGAAATGCTAAAAAGTCCTAAATAAAGGAAAAGCACGCACAAGAAAAAGCGCGAATCAATACTTTTGTAAAAGAGTGCAAGCGTATCATGGTTTAATTTAAAGAGTGCCGGGCTCTCACCCGTGCAATTTGTAAAGGTAGATGGGCAGTAGGAAGGAAGCTAGGAAGATAGAAGGGCAATGGGAAAAAGGGCCTAGGCCACGGTTGGCCATGTAAAAAAGGGGATAAGGGGATGACCGCCCAAAAGGGATCTAGGATTTTGTATATAAAGTTGAAAAGTGAATGAGAAGCTCATTCTTGTGTGTGGCCAAAAGTAGCTCTCATATTCTTCTTCTTCTTCTTCTCTTGCTTTCTTGAGCTTGTGCTTGAGAGAGGGAGTGTGAGAGTGTGAGGGAGTGAGTGTGTGAGGGTGAGGACCCGTGGGGTGGAGAAGCTCTCCATCTTCTCCTCTCTTCTTCTCTTCTCTTCTCTTCTCTTATCTTGCTCATGGCGATGGAGCTTGGAGTTTGGAGCAGGAGGATCGAGCTTGCTTGAAGCTTGCACTTGGATCGTGGAGCTACCGGAGTGTGTGGAAGAGAAGGCAACTCGATCGGCATGAAGGTAATCTCACTACACCCGGTAGGCATGAGAGCGAGTAGGCTATGTGAGAGGTAGCCATTAGCATTCGGCTTGAAACGCTTGAAGCAATAAGCGGTCCGTGGGTCTTGGCGGTTGGGTGTGAGCTCCCACTACACCAGCTTCTGAGGGTTTCAACAGTGTATGTTGTGAAAAACACTCTATCTACCAACTTCCAGTGGGTTGCTAATCGGACAAACAAAAGATTATTAGTGCACCAAGCATCCCATGTATCTTGCTATTGAGCATCCACGAACAAATTCCAAACTTTTTCCTTCTTGTCTTCGTGAACCTCCATAGACCACGACTCCTGAAGCTTCTTCACAATCTCCCACTTGATGATGTCTGGAAACTTCTCAATGAATGCCAAATCTTCCATGGGTGGTCATTCTCTCTATTTCTGCTCTTCAATTTATTCCCAAACAGTTTGCCACCAAGATGTAAGTTTCTGTTGCTTCAACAGGAAGAGCAAACAATCCACCACATAGAGCATGCATCATGATGGTGATATGTTTCCGCCATTGTGGGATGAACTTATTGTGAAAAGTGGCTTTGATGATAAGAATCTCCAACTCTTCAGTGGAAGAAGGAACTTTGCAAACATCCATTGAATTCTCCTCTTCTTGGCAATGCCATTTCCTTCATTTTCAGTCTCTTTTTATGCTTGTTGATGGCAAGTTTCCTCGACTGCACACTAAAAACATGGAGCCCCAAGAGGAACACCAAGGAAAAGGGGATTTACTGTAAGAAAATCTATCTTGTAACATCAACAAGCTTTTATTTCATTCTTTTGATCATCAAAACAAAGAAAACAACAAATCTTCAAGCAGCATCATAGTAGATATCTCCCACGGATTTGATAGAATCAATCATAATCTTCAACATCTTCATAGAATACATCAATATAACAAAGAACACAAAAGAATACACCATCTTTTGAATGGAAATCAATCACATATTATTCATCTTCAATGTCTTCATAGTTCTCTCTCTCAATCTCTCATATACAGTTACATTATTTTGATAGAATTGACTATCTCTGGCTCTCTCTCTCTCTCTCTCTCTCTCTATCAATATTACATCATCTCCTCACTACAATACTCTCATAATAGCTCTCAATAATCCTTCTTAGGTCTTGGATGCACCTCGCAAGAGGTATGTCTGATATGAAGAGTCACCAGAGCTACTACAGTGTCTTTTCACAGCTCACTACTGTCACTATCACTTAGTCTTCTCTTCAGTCTTCAAGCAGCTGCTTCTTTCACTTATTTTAGCTCTTTTGAACTTAGATTAATCCTTTCCAAAAGTTAGAAAACTTTCCCAAATTCACATATACTTTCTACAGAACACTTATAAAAGGTCTACAGAATAGTTACAGTACAATACCGGAGCAACTACAATACAATTACAAAAGCAGAGATAGAGGCTCTACAGAAGGTCTACAGAGGGTTACAGAAGGTCATCAGAACCTCATAACTCATACTAAAACCATTCCAAACTATCAAAAACTATTCAATAATCTTCCAAAAGATCTCAATCTTCATCAATCTCATCAATCCATGCTTCATACAGAAGAAAATCAGAATAAAACAGAAACTATACAGAAGGTATACAGAACCAATCAGAACATCATAGAATTTCATATCTCCACTGAGAATCATCATGATCTTCCAAAAAATAATCAATATCATCCAAAACACTCTCAAACACTTCCATTATCAACCATACATCATTGTAAATCCATCAAAAATCAATCATTCAGACCTCAAAAATAACAAAAATCAGTCAAAAATTCAGTCTTTTTCCACTCTCAATACCAAGCCTCCAGGCTTCAAGCTTCAAGCTAGATACCATGTTGGAAGAGAGTGAGAGAGACACAGTGGAGCGGAAGATGAGCCTCAGCTCATTGTTCTTCTTCTTCCATTATTCTTCCATCATACTAATTGAAAGAGACTTACACACATAGGTATGGCTAACCAAGACTAACTGTGGTTAAGTCACTGACTACACCGACTTATTGAATGTCGCATACCTGTATAGCTATATATAGCTAATGTCGGTCACACACATAAGGATAGACTATCTGAAGAGTAATGAGAGCTTGATATTCTAACATTTGTAGTATCCCGTATCTCTGTAGGAGTGAGATCACCATCTAATATATCAGCCTTACTCTTGGAGACCACTTTCTTACTAACCAAAGCCATTTTAGCTTTAGTAGTTGTGTACTTTGTTTTGCTCTCCTTAAGGGAGCTAACATTTTTAATAAGAAATTATTGGTCTTAACTAGATTTTGAACATTTTCTTTGGCTTGGATTCCATCATTTCTAATTAATATTGAGATAGTGCCTCTTTATTTCTTCTTCTTTAGAACATTAGACATCTATGTTGTTGATCTAAGTGCCCTCTTTGCCCACTATTTTCTAATGAAGAGCTCAACATTAGTTTCTTCCAAAGCACTTGCTTTACTTGAGTACATCAAGTTGGAGGTGGGTTTCTCCCATGTAAATTGTAATTTACAATGATTTGGAGAGGGCATATTTATTGGATCTCTGTTCTCTACTTTGTTGGACTTGTCTAGTCTTAACTACCCTAAGAAATGATTTGGTTTCCTTAATTTCTATTGTCTAGGAAATAACATGGGATATTGGGTTATGAAATGCATGAGTCTAGATATTATCAATGCCTATTTTGATTTTCCTACTTAGAAGCTATCTAGGGTCAATATGGAACCAACCAACTTTAGCCACTTGAGGGCTATTAGAGAGACTTAATCATATAGGGTAGTTGTCAAAGACATTGCAATTACATTTTGAATTAAAGAAGGTGCCCAAGAGCTACATTAAAATATAATATCTATTTAATCTATCTTTGCTTAGAGTGCATCTATCTTTCTCTTTACCTAAGATAAATTGACGTCGCTATTTGCATCGCTATTTGGTACGCAAATGTGACGCAAATAGTGATGGTACTTTGACAAAAAAAAATGCGTCCGAGACCTAAGCGCGGAATTTTTCCAAAGAGTTTGTGAAAGAGAGAGCGAAAGATTAGAGAGCGAAAGAGGGTGGGAGAGGGAGATAAAGAGAGAAAGAGAAGGAGTGAGAGCTTCTCCCCACCCCGGCCCCCGCCGTTTGCAAAGAAGAGGAGGAAGTGTACGAAGGGCGAATTAGAGGAGCCGTTGTGAAGAGGAGACAAAGAATCCATCTTCGAGCCTTTGCAGTGAGTACATTGCTCCCTCTTGCTTTGTTCTTGTTCTTTCTCTTTTTCTTTTGTTATTTTTTGTTGAGAATAATGAGGTGCATTGAGGGAGAAAGAGAGGAAATGAGAGAGGGAGAAGAAGAAATGAAAAGGAAGAAAGAACGAGAGAGAGGGGGAATAAACATGAAACATAATAAATAAAGAGAGAAAGAGAGAGAGAGGGAGGGAGGGAGAGAGGAGAATGAACGAGAAAATACAAGGAGATAGAAAAAAAACACAGAGAGACCATAGTCATGAAAGAGGACATTTCATGGTTAAAATCTTGGGTTTAGAAACTTCCTACACCTTGACATGTCACAAGGGCCATTGCACTTGAGAAGGAGCAACCAATTCTTCACTAATAGGAAGCTCAACACAATTCACTTGTTTGGACACCTTTAGGAGTGTTTTTAGAGTGTTAGATAGAAGCAAAAGAGATTATGCCAAGACTTCTGACATGCTCACTTCCAAAGTAAGTGCTGAAGGCCCCCTTCATACCTTGAGAAGTGAACTTGAGTAGTCAACCTAAAACTATTCTTAAGCTCAACTAGAACCATTTGGTGATGACAACTCTAAGAAGACTAGGATCTCACCTTAATTTGCCTACAAAATCACTCACAAGTGGTTGGATCATCAAAAAAGGGAGTTCACACATTGTGTAGTGTTGTAAAAATTGTGACTGAATGCTTGTTTGCATATGTCATAATTGAATTGGAAGTTTGAGCATCATCATCATGAAGATACTTGCATTTATATTGAATCACATTGATTATGGAAAACAAAAGCCTATTTGTGCATGATGCACCTACATACAGTTGCAAGTTAGTAAAATTACAAATTTATAACAAAGAAACACAAGATACATAAATAAATAAATAAATAAAAGAAATCACAAAATACATCTGGATCTAGAAACCCCCACAATCATGGCTTAGACAAAGAAAAGAAACTATGAAAAATGGACCTTATCATAAAAAATATTCTTAAGCTTACACACCATGCAACAAAGACCACATCACCAAATGAGCCTTACTAGCCAACAATGACAAATTAGGCAACAAATCCTTTTAGCACCTAGCATATGACCACATTGAACATATGACAAATTTAGAGAGCGAGAGGTGTCTTCCTCAGAAGCCACCACTTTCTTGCCTAGACTTAGACAAATTGTTTATCGTAACATAGACAAAATGGAAAACGATAAAGGTCACGATGTTCAAGATCATGAGGCGTATCTTAATCAACTTGTCATGTGTCCTTGCTCTCAATGCAAGATGGCAATCACACAAAAGCATCACTTGTCTATAGAACACGTATGATGCTTCGGCGAGTTTCAATCAGAGATCATTGATCAGGCGACCTCAGAATTTGAGAACATGATAAGAAAGTGTGTATCAATCATGCATTATATTTGCAAAATAATTGAATATCATATACAACAATAGTGGATGTGACCATAAAATTTATATAGGGAGGTGATGCCTCATCTCAAGGAGGAGTGCACCTATTGCGACCGGTTAGAAGAGTTCATAAGCGTGCGATGAATGGAATGCACGAGCCAATCCACCACTTGAAAGGCACTACATAGTCTATACCATCAATACAAGAGGAGACAGGCATCCCTTCAGACTTTCCTACAATCTTGGAGCCTGAGATGGAGGCAATGATTGATGCGTTGATGCCCATGGATACAAGGACATCTAATCCACTTAGAGAGGAAGCATCCATACCATTATATGATGGTTGTCGAGTATCTCGCCTGAAGACACTACTTGTAGTCCTAAGTGTGCAAGCAAAATACGGGTGGAGTGATGCGAGTGTGACCGAGTTGTTCAGGTACCTTCTACATATGCTTCCTTGATTTCTTTTCAGCACCATTATAAAAAATAATTGTGCCTTTTCAAGGTGGTTGTATCATATATTGCCACTTGGAAATACCATTGCGTGCTGTTTCAAGGAGAGTACGAGACTATGGAGACATGTCCAAAGTGTACTGATCACAGGTATTAACATGACTTTCAAGGGCAAAACATCCCTTAGAAAGATCTTAGACACTTTCCACTTATCCCCCATATACATCACATGCTTCGTACGTCGGACTTGGCAAGCTTGACAACATGGCATACACAAAATAGATCCACAGATGGAGTCCAATGAATATCAACAGATTCACGCGCATAGAGGCACATTGACTCCACCTTTCTAGGCTTTGCACGAGAGCCAAGGAATCTTTGACTCGGTCTTGCTATGGATGTCATACTGCTCAATATCTTACAATGTGTGGCCTATAGTGCTTGTTAACTATAACATCCTGTTGAGAAATCAAATGATGTATGCCTAGAAGAGGCTTTGTATAAGAGAGATGACAAAACTTGTATGCTCCAGAATGCTCTAGGAAGAGATGTCCAAAATCCCATAAGCACAAAGAGGAAAAGTGGTAGTCTCCAAAAACTATATAAGCATGTACTTGACACTCATTTCAATGTAATGGTACTTTGATTTTGTGTCACTCAAGATTGTGTTTATGAGTCCAAGCTAATCTATCTTGGAACCTAATTTCACTTGAGTTACAATCCCTCACTCTGAAAATGTATCGTGTGTTTAACTTGTGTCCACCATAGCCAACTGGCTCTAGATTCGTGTTTCTCAACATGGTATCAGAGCCATGGCTAAGGTAGTTAGCTAGTGTGTGTCCTTTCTCAATCTCATTCTTTATCATCTCCTCTTTTCCTCAAAGACATCTGCCATTCCATATGAGGTAAAGGAGCCCAAGAGGTCCAAGGTCATAGAGCTCAAGACAAGAAGGCTGGTCTTTAGTTAAAATTGGTTGGTGGCTAGTATCAAGCAAGAGGGCAAGCTGAGCCACTTCAGGCTTAGCTTGGAGCCTGCTTTGGAGGTGATAGATACAATAAAAGCCCTTCTTGTCCAAGGATTGAAGCACTACAAGGCAGTTGCTATTCTAAAATAGCATAAGAATCCTACCTAGTTTTTTCAAACTCCTGGCCCTGCTTGAAGTTGCCTTGCTTTGAAGCCATCACTGAGGCTGATCTGCAAACATTATAACGGGCCTGCTGGTTCAAAGAAGCAAGGGGAACAATAGAGAAGAGAAAGAGATAGAGCCAGAGCAGGTTTATCCATAGTCCCATGAATTGATTTCCATCACTATGGATTACTACAAGCTCCTCGGAGTCTCTAGGAATGCTTCTATAGAGGACATTAAAGCGGCATTCTGCAAGCTTGCCCTGTAGGTCCACCTAGACTGCCTCTCGCTGGCCTCCCCAATCGGACCAGCAGTGCGCTCTGCTACACGCCACTCTCAGGACATCTCTAAGACCTACCAAGTCTTGAAGAATGACAAGAAGCATGTCATTCAATCTCAGCTAGTCATGAACTGTGGAGCCTGTTGAAGCCTGAAAGGGAAGCCCTCATCAGAATCGGCATCAACAGATTGAAAGATGCCATCAGATCTATTGCGAGCCACAGAGAGAAAGGACGCTTGCAATTCGTCATTCGTTCTTAACCTTATTCTAAGGTTCACAAAATCAAAAAGGCCTCTTTCACACCTATTCACACCCTCTCTATTGAACCTCTATTTACACTAAACTATTTTGGACTGAAATTTATTTGCATTGAAAAAGGCCTATTGTTCTAGTCATAGTCTTAATCTCAAAAGTGAGTTTATGCTTCAGTGATTAAAATCCTTATAAATCTCTAGTTTATTGTAAAAGGATAGACATTGTCCGAGAGTTCTCGTGGTAAGACCTCCTACTAAGATGAGTGAAATGGAATATATAGCAAAATTTGATGGTGAAGGCTTCAATGCCTGGAAGGAGAAGACCATGTACCATCTTATGCGGAAAGACTTATGGGACTTGTTTGAAGATGATGCAGATTACAAGAAGGGAGATGATGAAGATGGGTTCATTGAAGAAGACCAGTTCAAAACCAAAGAATGGAAGAAGATGAATAACAAGGCACTAGGCATCATTGCCTGGGGACTAAGTGACGATGTGCTACATCATATATCTGGCATTAGAAATGCTAGAACCGCTTGGGAGGAACTTGACAGAATGTTTGGTACCCAAGCAAAGAACTCAAAGGTAAAACTACTCATGCAATTTTATAAACTAGATATCAAAGACAGTGCTTCTATGACCATGCACATTAATAAGTTCAAGAGCCTAAAAACCCAGCTTGCAACTCTTAAGAAGAATATTGATGAAGATGAAGCAACAGCCGTACTACTTGCAAGTGTAAACAAGGATCCATATGAAAACCTTGTGTCCACTCTAAGTAATGTTCCAAGCCTCTCACTCAAAGATATTAAGCACTCACTGCTTGATGGAGAAAGAAAATTTAAAAGCAAAGATGCAAAAGAGACCAGCTCAAGGGAAAACCTCTTATACACTAGAGGAGCTATTGGACCCAAGGGAAGAGGTAGAGGATTCAACACCAACAACAGGAGTCGGATGACATGTCATTATTGTGGTAAAACTGGCCATATTGTCAATGAATGCTTCCACAAGAAAAGACCACAGCAGATGCTGAATAACCACCACCAAAGTTAATTCATGAATGAAGAAGAAGAAAAAAATACTTCTGCTACCATCAACAACTATGACAACCTATTTTAAGGAATTTGTTCCCATAGTGGATATTGTAAAAACCCTACCAAAAATGTAAAGTTTCAAGCCTTAACTTGACTAGGCTGCTAGAGAGCTAGTTTCCCGAGCCATGTCATCACGACGGGGGGGCAAAAGCTAGCAAGGGTAGAGACTCATCATTTGAGGGGGAGTGTTGAGAAATCACATGATGTATGCCTAGAAGAGGCTTTGTATAAGAGAGATGACAAAACTTGTATGCTCCAGAATGCTCTAGAAGAGATGTCCAAAATCCCATAAGCATAGAGAGGAAAAGTGGTACTATCCATAAGCTATATAAGCATGTACTTGACACTCATTTCAATGTAATGGTACTTTCATTTTGTGTCACTCAAGATTGTGTTTATGAGTCCAAGCTAATCTATCTTGGAACCTAATTTCACTTGAGTTACAATACCTCACTCTGAAAATGTATCGTGTGTTTAACTTGCGTCCACCATAGCCAACTAGCTCTAGATCCATGTTTCTCAACACATCCCGCCATGGCTTTCTACGAAGAAAGGATACCTTATCCTTAGCTTGCTTGTTCTTGGCTGCTACAAAGTCAAGAATATGGATTTCTATCTTTGTCCATTAGTCGATAAGCTTAAGATTTTGTGGGAGGAGGGCGTCACCGTGGGAGATATGAGCAAGCATGATGGTCAATGGTTTGCCAATATACGAGCAATTCTCATGTGGACTATGCATGACTTTTTGGTATTCGGGGAGAATGCTCAGGTAAGTAGGCTTCCATTCTTGTTGGTAATATTTATCATAGCTCATTCAAGTTTGTATTCACTGGATAGAGATGTTGGGATAAGTCTGGTTACCTTGGGTTATCATGCATATGCATTGTGTGGGCCATAGTTAGACTCCCGAAGGTTACAAACCATGAAGAAGATGGTATATCAAGGACACATCACTTTCTTACCGGAGGGTCATGAACTGAGGGAAGGTTTTATTGGACAACCTCTAGCACGAATGAATGCCCAATGTTGGTACAAGCTGAAAATGGTCCACACGGAGTAACATCCAAATGGAATGCGAGGATTCTCAATTTTCTATGAGTTTTTGTATTGGACCCACTTGTAGATCAACACTTGTTGGATCCCATGCATATTTTCAAGATAGTGAGTAGCTTACTATGGGACCACATCATAGGAAAGAGAGACACTGCAGGGGTACGAATGGATTTAAAGGAGGTAGGAAAGATGGAGATGCTTTAGCCGCACTTGAGTGTTGATGGTTGCTTGCAATTGCCTCTCACTCCCTAGGTTTTTTCCACTAAAGAAGAGTGCTTTATGAAGCAAAATATGAGGTCTATCCACACTCCGACGAGTATGATGCGTTCTCTCATATCCACGTTTTCTAAAGACGACCAATTATTAGGGTTAAAATCCCATGATTGACACAAGATATGTCACATTTGTAATACGAATGAATTGTAGTGGCATGTGTATTTTGCTATTTGGAGTATAGTTGTTATTCATAATGCTTCTTCATTTGTGGAAATTTGTACTACCGATCGTGATCACATGATGCCTCACTCCATAAATACGCGAAGTGATTTACAAGTTGTCAAAATTTAGTGCAATTGATCTCATAAAAGGAGATCAAGATATCCTCTATTGAATCTGCAAGGTGCGGAGTAGTTGAGACAGTCTGTCTCTTTGAGAAGTACTTGCCCACTAGCATGCTCAATCACGATGCAAACCCACCTCTCGGTGCATCTTGTAGATGAAGTAGAGATTGCGGAACCTGTCCATACTCGATCGATGTTCTTCTTAGAGTGCTTCATGAAAACCTTGAAAGGCTTTGTGTGACAACGAGCTCCATCAAAAGGTAGCATGGCTGAAGGCTGGTTGGTGTCCGAGGCATTAGTGCATATCTCACAGTGGGTACCAATAGTGGATTCAAACAACAGTATGCTATGGTCGCTGAAGGATGATGATAGACTGACCAGAGATGTGGTGGTTGGAAATGGGATGGTAGAGAAAAGGATGGATGCTACAATGGAGGAGAAAGTAAATTGTTTTTGTATGTTGCACCATGCCTGCATGGAGACGTGGCTCCCTAGTACGAGCAAGCTAGGAAAGATTAGAAAGAAGCGCGATCCAAATTTCAATATAGTACGTGCCACTGACTGATTCAATATCCCGAGGGCATGGAGGACATGCCGTGGTTTATGTCTATGAGATAATTGCATGGAGCTTTGATCGCAGCCTATACTACAGAGGGGTGGAAGTCTCTACTCAGGAGTGGGAATTCTCGAGGGGATACAATCCAAAGGTGACCACATGTACATGTTTTATAAGCTTTCGTATCTAGATTTTATATGTGACAACTAATTAACCATTTCAATGTACAATATAAAATATACAGTGTGGCGTGGTCACGTGGACGACATTTTCACATGGAGCATATTGATAAAATGTGTTTCACAATGGATTGTGGTGTCATGGCAAAGTTTGAGCAAGATAACCGACGGTGAACCATGAATCCAAACACCATTGTAGAAGAGATGGAGTATTTTGGGAACTTGCAAAGTATTATCACAGTGGATTACCGTAGCTTCTTCATGATCTTATTCGATATGCAGTGGTTCAAAGTGGTACTCAAAGGAGTTGGAGCAACTGTTCGACGGATATCTCAAAATAGATTCCAAAATAAGTTGGACCGATTTTTGTGACACATTTGTGTTACTAGCCCATTGTCAACAGGTGCATGAACTCATGTTTTTTAAACTTTTATTACGACATAGTATATGTCACAAATATTAAATTTCTCTTGTATGTGATTTTGAATAGGTAATTTTCTATCCAAACCCCTGACAACCTCATGGGGTATGTTGTACCTTCAGCCCCCGGAAGTGGGAGAGTATATGATGAAAGTAATGTTCCTAGCATAGATGAGGATAGTATGTAGATAGAGCGGTAAAGGCCGCCCAAATCCTGAAGTATGTAGAGGAGGCAGAATCGAGTAACAATGATGGAAAGACAGGAGGCCAAGAATTCTTTGAGAATGATGTGGAATTTTTGTGGTGACCTTTCTATCGACCTTCTAGTGTATGCGGAGTTGTGTCAGGAGATTGACATGGGACCATAGGCTACGTCATACTTGGAGCATCCACCTACTCAATTTGTTGATGAATCACTTATAAGGATACTCTAGAATATGCATTTTAAATAAGATCAAAATTTTTAGAGTTATATTACCATGCTTTGCTTCAATC
The DNA here is from genome assembly GCF_053477565.2 of Lygodium microphyllum. Lineage (NCBI taxonomy): Eukaryota > Viridiplantae > Streptophyta > Polypodiopsida > Schizaeales > Lygodiaceae > Lygodium > Lygodium microphyllum. Next base: position 79,231,400 of record NC_141149.1, read on the forward strand.
TTTATATTGATTATGCTAACATCAATTTTTGTCTGTACATGTGACCTTTGTGGATATTTGGACAACACGATGAGTCGAGGGATGAGCGACGAGGAGCTACAGGAGATTTTCACACGTCTGACTCCAGATCAGATGGCTCGATTCGGAGATATGGCAGACCAAGAGTTGTCTCCGACACCATCATGACATTTTGTTTGATCTACTTTGGTACGCTCTGATTCATCGGTTTCAAGTAGACGAGGTTGACGCTCTAGACTTGGGCCAGATTGAGGGAGTGGTTATGGGGGATGTTGCAAAGATGTGGATGTGGTGAGCCTGTGATTGGCTCAAGATACATGTGCTACTCCTCACTCTCATGCAGGTTCGAGAGAGGGTGGCTTAGATGGTTGTTGTGGAGGTATCGATGCAGTGTCTCCACCTCGTCGTTTTGCTAGATTTGCATCACCTATGGGATTTGTCATACTATTCACTCCAGCTTTTGCTCATCAGTCATTTGCAAATTTTGCTTAGCTATTTGCAGATGGCACCTCTATGGGTGCTACTTCGAGAGATACTATCCCCGTAGGTACACTAGGATGTATAGGGGTCTCCACGATATGCCCAAGAGTGTGGTCACAGGTGGGAGAGAACACATCTTAAGTATACCTGAGAGGGGTATGGATACCTTGTAGATGATAGAACAGGAGCCGTCATCATGAATGATGTAGTGGGAGCTCATGCTCAACCACCAGGACCCACGGATCGCTTATTGTTTCAAGCGTTTCAAGCGAGCTCTCATGGCTATCTCTCACCTAGCCTATGCACCGTCAATCCTCTCGGGGTGCAGTGAGCTTACCTTGATATCAAAATGAGTTTCCTCCTCTCTTGCACATGCTGGTAGCTCCATGATCCTAGATGCTAGCTCAAGCATCCTTGTTGAGAGTGGAAAAAAATTGAATTTTTGACTAATTTTTGTTGTTTTTGAGGACTGAATGATTGATTTTTGATGGATTTAGAGTGATGTATGGTTGATAATGGAAGTGTTTGAGAGTTTTTTGGAGGATATTGATTATGTTTTGGAAGATCATGATGATTCTTAGTGGAGATATGAAGCTCTGTAATGTTCTGATAGGTTCTGTTGAGGTTCTGATTGGTTCTTTATACCTTCTGTATAGCTTCTGTTTTGTTTTGATTTTCTTCTGTATGAAGCATGGATTGATGATTGATGAAGATTGAAATATTTTGGAAGCTTATTGAATAGTTTTTGATAGTTTGGAATGGTTTTAATATGAGTTATGAGGTTCTGATGACCTTCTGTAACCCTCTGTAAACCTTCTGTAGAGCCTCTGTCTCTACTCTGTCTATGCTCTGTAACTATTCGGTAACTGCTCTGGTACTGTACTGTACTGTTCTATAGATCTTCTGTAAGTGTTCTGTGGAATGTATATGTGACTTTGGGAAATTTTTCTAACGTTTGGAAAGGATGAATCTAAGTTCAAAAGAGCTAAAACAAATGGAAGAAGTAGCGACTGAAGTCTGAAGAGAAGACTGAGTGACAATGACAATAGTGAGCTATGAAGAGACACTGTAGTGGCTCTGGTGCCTCTTCATATCAGACATACCTCTTGGGAGGTACATCCATGACCTAAGAAGGATTATTGAGAGTTATTATGAGAGTATTGTAGTGAGGATATGATGTACTATTGAGAGAGAGAGAGAGAGAGAGAGCCAGAGATAGTAAATTTTATCAAAACAGTGTATCTGTATATGAGAGATTGAGAGAAAGAACTATGAAGACATTGAAGATGAATATTATGTGATTGATTTCCATTCAAAAATGGTGTATTGTTTTGTGTTCTTTGTTCTATTGATGGATTTTATGAAGATGTTGAAGATTATGATTGATTCTATCAAATCCGTGGGAGATATCTACTATGATGCTGCGTGAAGATTTGCTATTTCCTTTGTTTTGGTCGTTAAAAGAATGAAATAAAAGCTTGTTGATGTTACAAGATAGATTTTCTTACAGTAGTATCCCATTTTCCTTGGTGTTCCTCTTGGGGCTCCATGTTTTTGGTGCGTAGTCGGGGAAAGTTGCCATCAACAAGCATCAGAAGAGACTGAAAATGAAGGAAATGGCATTGCCAAGAAGAGGAGAATTCAATGGATGTTTGCAAAGTTCCTTCTTCCACTTAAGAGTTGGAGATTCTCATTATCAAAGCCACTTTCCACAAGAAGTTCATCCCACAATGGCGGAAACATATTACCATCATGATGCATGCTCTATGTGGTGGACTGTTTCCTCTTCCTGTTGAAGTAGTAGAAACTTGCATCTTGGTGAAAAATTATTTGGGAACAAACTAAAGAGTAGAAATAGAGAGAATGACCATCCATGGAAGAGTTGGCATTCATTGAGAAGTTTCCAGACATCATCAAGTGGGAGATTGTGAAGAAGCTTCAGGAGTCGTGGTCAGTGGAGGTTCATGAAAACAAGAAGGAAAAGAGTTGGAATTTGTTTATGGATGCTTAACAGCAAGATACGTGGGATGCTTGGTGCACTGACAATCTTCTGTTTGTCCAATTGGCAACCCACTGGAAGTTGGTAGATAGAGTGTTTTTCACAACATACACTGTTGAAACCCTCAGAAGCTGGCATTATTATAATGGCACAATAATGATCCTAAGAAGAATGAGTTTTGATACTTTCAGAACGAAATATCTCCCCCTCTGTAGTGGTTTGAAAGCCGAATTTAGAGATGTTGAAAAGAGGGAAGCAGAAGAGATATTGGCCAGAGAATCCCCCAGAGACTGAAGCCCTCTCTGATACTATCCTATTGAGTATAGACCAACTAGTTGGAGCCAACCCCCTGATGAATGACACAATCAAGAGGCAAGCGTTAGAACGAGTCTAGAGGTAGATAAGAAGAGAGAAGGCAAAAATCAAAGCTAACAACGAGCTCTCAGCAGAAGCCTTCTTTGACGCCCTAAAAGCACTCTTTACAGAAGTCCCCATGGTGACTCAAGGTCCCCTTCCTAGTCAGATTCATCCTGAAAATATTGATGACATGCCAGCAAATGTAGTCCCATTGCCAATTTTTAAGGGAGATTACAATGAAGACCGTGATCTTCATGTAGTAAAATTTATGGTAGCATGTGTGACTAACAATGCCAGAACCCCTGAGCATTGGTTAGTGATATTCTCCGCCACTTTCAAGGGCGCGGTGTTTCAGTGGTATGAGAGACAAGTAGCAGGAACTCTTGGCACATGGGACGACCTCAAGTTGGCCTTTCTCACTAAATTTAGGCATGAAGGTTTCGAAGAGCGGATGCGGAGGAGTTCATGAACCTAAGTTAGCCCTCTAGAGAAAGAGTAGAAGCTTATGTCTTGCAAATGGAATCCATCTTGAAGAGATGGACTAACCATCATTTGGAGGAAGGTATCTAGAACGGAGTGTTTCTCAGAGACCTACAACCAGAAGTTCACAAGTTCGTGGAATTGAGAAGACGGGTCAATCTGCAAGCTGCAGTGGAAGATGCAAGATTGTATGATGAAGTTGAAGCAAGGCTTGTCAATTACTCCAGGAAGAGGAGTTTTACCTCCTCCCATGCCAGGAATGGTATATCCATCAAATGCAGTCCCTGGATAGTTCCCTACCCCTATTCCCAGATGCAAATAGTGCCACAGTATAATGCACCTAATCCACTGTGGTCACCACAGACGGCAGTGCCTCAAATGATGGTTCAACCACAACAATAGTGGCCTCAAACAGTTCCTCCAATGGCGATTCAACAACAGTGGAACCCTACCAACTGGAATCAACAATCCCAAGTCTCAGCAGGAGCTCTAAATCAAAACCAGAACAGAGGACCTTCTGGATCGACCCAACTAGTGTATGCAGTAATTACAGAAGCTTTCCAAAACCCTACCACAAGTACTTCAGGAGGTGAAAATCTGAACGACTACTTATCCAACTTAGTTGCAAGTATCAAGAAAGAGCTTATGGATGTGATTACAGAGTAGCTATAGATGCTGAAGGTGAATACTGCCAATATATCCACTCCGTGGGAGCTGGAAGAGATGTGATGTGCTCTAATACATTGTGTGGAAAGTATCATCAAGCGGGACATTTAGCCATTGAATGTACCCGAAAACCAACCATTCCTGGGGCCTTCTGTTTCTACTACTTGCGGAAGAACCATACAAAGGATATTTGATATCTAAAAGAGATGCATGAACAAGGACAAAAGGATGAAAATGCAAGATTCAACTTGCTAGAATCCAAAATGACAACACAGGATATTGGACCAAAGCCTAGGGAGTTTGGTCCTAATTTCGGTCCAAGGAGGTTTCCCTCTCAAAGTTACAGAGGCCGACAGTCTGCTATGGTCAGAGATTAGAGGTGGAATGTTATAGGTGTGGAGAAAAGGGTCATAACTTCCCAAATTGTCCAAACCCTAGACAATCTATGGATTACAAGCCCTTATGCAGCCGATGCAAAGGTGAAGGCCACACTGCAAAGGACTGCCTAGTCCCTGTAAAGACCAATGGCATTGATAGCCAATAGAAGGCACAAGAACCTGCCTCCAATTTGGTAGAGTTGGAAGTTGTTGCTATCACGCGCACCAAGAAGAAGGAACTAGTTGTTCAGAACAAAAATAACTCTCCTGCCAAGACTATGAAGTTCAACCTACCAACAGAGGGACAGAGTAGTACATAATAGAATAGTGTAGTACAAAGCACTGTAGTGCCACAGAGAGTTACAGAGACAGTCCCAAAAATAGGACCAGAGGTCCAGGAGATAGATGATATAGAAGCACCTCCAGAAACAGAAGAAGTGCCAATGCTGCAATTTTTAGAAGAAAAAGGAAAGATAAAAATGGGTGTAGTCCCATACCCAGCAGGGTGGAGAAGCCTATGGATCCTATCAAAGATTATGACTTGGTAAAAAACCTAGACACTTTTAAACCAAACCTAACATTCCGATAGTTTCTGATGCTGTCTCCCAGCTGCCAAAAGAAATTCAAAAGTATCTTGACAAGAAGACGTGGTCTAAGGATTGTTTCTTCAACAGTGGCCAAGACCAATAAAGCCCCGGAGCCTGTAAAGGAAGTAGATGTGGCTAATACCTTCCTAGATCCTGGAGCCCCAAAGATTAGTGTATGGATAGAAGGATGATTCATTTCAGATTCATTGATTGATGGAGGCTCATTAGTAAATCTAATGGCGGATGTGACAATGAAGGACTTAGGGTTGCAAGGAATTCAACCTACACAGTGGCTTATCAGCTTGGCTAACCAAAGCAGAATTAAACCGTTGGGCATCCTCCCATATGTAAAAACAACCCTTGCAAGAAGAGACTATTGGCTGACATATCTGGTGGTCAAACTAAATTCTTATGGGACCTCATACCCTCTATTGTTGGAAAGACCTTAGCTTTTTGAAGCAAGAGCCAGGACGGCGGACTGGTTCAAAGGAACCCTAACCTTAGGCAAAGGACCCAACAAAGTGGTGTTAAAGCTCTATGGATCGCAAAAAGGTAATGGATTCACATCCATTGAAGTCATAATTGACTCCTCTAATGAGGTAATAGATGGTACAATAGGAGGCGAATAGGCTGTTAAGCAGATCTTTCCTAAGAAAACAGAGGCACAATCCCTAACAGTGGGCACTGTAAGCCAACTGCCAAGGGAAGCAAAATCCTTGTCAATGGGAGAATACCTCCTACCTCAACTAGAATTAACTTCTGAAATCACCTCTGACAGTGAAATAGAAGCATGGATGTACTGTTCTCCCTGCTACATGACAGTCGCAAAGACAGAGAAAAGGTAGAATAGATACATAGCAGTAACACTTACAAAGACAAAGAAGAGGCAGAATAGAGACAGAGCGGATACAAAGATAGTCACAGAGACAGTAATAGACACAGAGCCAGAGACAGAGGCAGAAGCAAAGTCAAAAGCTGTGACAGAAGCAGAAGCAGATGCAGAGGCAGAAGATCTATTCTTCTCTTACAGAGCCTCTACAGAAGCAGAGACAGAGCCTCGAGAGAAAGAGGATGAAAATGTTGAGGAAGAAAACAAAGCAGGTTATGAAAGTGCAGATGAAGAATTTTCTCTGATAACGGATGATCTTGTTGATGTCCCTACTACAGAGACCTCAGAGGCTGAAGACCTCAGGGTGCTGTATCGAATGACCATGGTTCCATTTGGGTTGGCCAATGGACCACAAAGTATGTAGAATCTGTATAAGCAATGGATTAAAAGCATAAAAATTAAGTTCACGAGTGGCTCTTGCTGCCCTGACCATTCAATCCAAAGAAAAGATGATGATGATACCTCTTGTCAACAGAAGCCAAAGCCCTTAGAGCCATGACCTCTAGAAGGTTCGTGCTATGTGACATTCCTGGATGCATCCTCTGAAGATGAATCCCTAAGTCCAGAAGAAATTACCACTCACACAGAAGCAAACAAAGCTCTGATACCCTTCCAACAATCTCAACAAACAATGAGTCATCTGTTCAGAAGGAGGATACTGGTTCTAGCAGAACATCAGTAGAGGATACTACTCTCTTGAAAGAGTCAGACCTCTATCCAAAAGCAATCCGTGGGACATTTATCTACGAAGTGGAAGGTGAAAGACAAGTAACATTCATGGATACTACCCTCTTGAAAGAGTCAGACCTCTATCCAGAAGCAATCTGTGGGACATTTATTCGTGAAGTGGAAGTTGAAAGACAAGTAACATTCATGGATACTGATGGTACTAAACGTCATCTAAAAGTGAGTCTCAATCTTCCAGAGGGAGAACTAGTGGTCCTGTGAGACTTACTCAAAGAGAACTTAGATGTGTTTGCTTGGTCATATAAAGATCTAAAGGGGATTGATTCCACAGTATGCTAGCATCACATTGACCTAGAGCCTGATGCCAAATCTGTAAGGCAAAGACAAAGACGTATGAATCCTAATTACTCTACTCTAGTGAAGGCTGAATTATTGAAACTTCTTGAAGCAGAGTTCATTTATCCCGTGGTTAACAGTGAATGGGTTTCGCCCATTATGGTAGTACCCAAGAAGAATGGGAAACTTTGAATATGTGTGGACTTTTGAAAGCTCAATTCGAAGATGAAGCAGGATCATTTTCCTATCCCTTTTACAGACAAACTATTGGACGCAGTGGCAGGCCATGAGCTGTATTCCCTCTTGGATGGATTCTCCAAATCGCAAAAGAGGAACAATCTAAAACAACCTTCACCACTGAATGGGGGACCTATGTCTATAGAGTGATGCCATTCCGGCTCTGTAATGCTCTTGCCACCTTCCAATGAGTAATGATGGCTGCCTTCCAGAATCATCTGCATGATTTCATTGAGGTGTATCTTCATAACTTTTGTGTCTATAGTTTGATCTGTGACCACTGGGGACACCTAGAGCAATGTTTTGACAGATGCCACGATTATGGGATTTCTCTCAACCCCGACAAATGTGTCTTTGGCGTCTCATCAGGAGTTTTGCTGGGCCATATTGTCTCTGCATAAGGGATTACAACAGACACAGCGAAGATTGAAAAGATTGCTGCCTTGATAGCACCAACAAACCTCAAGCAATTGAGAGGATTTCTTGGCCATGTGGGCTATTACAGAAGATTTATTGCACATTTTGCAACCAAGGCAGCCCTTCTGCATAAGCTCCTAAGAAAAGATGCAGATTTCCTTTGGTCTAATGACTATGAAGAAGCCTTTAATAACCTAAAACAGTGCTTGATCCAAGCACCTATTTTACAACCTCCTGACTAGACGAAGGAGTTCCATGTGCACACAGATGCATTAGTTGAAGGGCTAGGTGCTGTCCTATATCAAAAGGGCCCTTCTAAATTAGATCAATCAATATATTATGCAAGCCGAAAGGTCACTGATAGGGAACAGAACTACACAGTGACAGAGCTAGAGTGCTTGGCAATGGTGTTTGCACTGGAGAAGTTTCAACACTATCTACTGTCAACACATTTCAAGATCTATGTGGATCATGAAGCCTTGTCCTTCCTGATGAACGAAGCAGATGACACAATAAAAAAGCCTCAGGAGAAACATGGAAACCCCGAGAGCATAAGCAATCCTAGCGTTGACCAATCTTGCTCATCTAGGCATGAGCCCCCAGCTACACTAAAGCCTAGGAAAACTCCTAGAACCTTGGATGAGATAGCAACCGAGCAAGCCCTCGTTGAACATAGAAGTGTCGCAGAATGCTTAACTGAGTTGGATGCTAAGCTGAAGATGTTCACACGTGTCTACGTCCTTGCGGACATGGGCACATTCCCTAAGGAGTAGCTTGGAGAATACTTGCCATTTTTCCTATCCTGGGAAGAGCAAGAACATCTTAACGAGCACTATGACAGGCTCTTGCATGAACGCATGCGACTTACCTTTGACGAGGAAGCCGACAAACTACGCTTAGCTGTAACATTAAATGATGTGATATGCCAACCAAATCCATTAGAGATTGAGCAACTAAAGTGACAATCAGAGGATTGAAGTCAATTTGAAAATGTTGGTTTGAAACCCGCGAGTTTGATTTTGAAGTGGTCACTAAGCCTGGCCATTCCCATGTCCTAGCTGATCATCTATCACGGATCCCTCAAATAGAAGAAGAGGAACAGGATGATCCAGACCTTCCTGATGCTTCCTTGTTTCTAGTTGAAATGGTTACTCCCTGGTATGCAGACATCCCTGGTATGCAGTCATAGCCAACCTCCTAGAAACTCAACAGTATCCTCCTGGCATCTCAAGCCGTGAGAAGAAGAAGCTTCTGTTAGAATCAGCCCCCTACACTCTGCTAGGTGGTGCACTGTACAAAAGAGGCAAAGATGTGTTGCAGGGGATGAAATCAGCATAGTATTGAAAGCATGCCATGACAAACCATGTGGTGGACACTTCGCAGGAGAAGTGACAGCCAGGAAAGCTCTGTTAGTAGGATATTGGTAGACCCTCCACAAGGATGCAAATTACTGCAAGAGATGTGATGCTTGTCAGGGAATGGGGAAACCCACCAAAACAAGTGCCATGCCATTGGAACCCATTCTTCCCCTAAAGCCGTTTGAGAAGTGGGAGATTGATTTTGTGGGTCCCATTGATTCACCCACCAAATGGAAGCAGAACAGATACATCTTAGTATGTACAGATTATGTCACAAAGTGGTGTAAAGCTAAAGCTCTGAAACGGGATGATGGCAACATCGTAGCCCTGTTCATGTACGAAAATATTATCACTCATTTTGGCAGTCCCCTCGAGTTGGTAAGAGACAAAGGTACTCATTTCCTTAACAAAAATCATGGAGGAGTTGATAGAGCTGTATAAGATCCACCATCATAAGTCCACTTCTTATTACCCCAGAGCCAACGGCCAAGTTGAAGTCACCAATCGCATCCTCTACTCGATTCTGACAAGAACAATTACCGCACATCATTGCGACTGGGACGATCGACTTACAGAGGCCCTTTGGGCGTACAAAACCTCCCATAAGGCAGCTACAGGACAGACCCATTTCCAACTAGTGTATGGTACAGAAGCCGTCTTCCCTGTTGAACTAGAATTGCCCTCTTTGCGAGTGGCAGTTAAAGAATGCTTGGGAGATAATGAGTCACTGCAACGCCATCTCTTGCACTTGGAATTCTTGAATGAGATATAGCGGATGGCCCTATAGTGCATGGAAACCACTCAGGCGCGACGCAAGGCCTATCATGACAGTTTCATCAAGCACAAGGAGTTCAAAGAAGGTGATCTTGTCCTGGCCTATGATTCGAGATTTGGCAAGTTTCCTAGCAAGCTGCAACAATGGTGGATGGGCCCATACAAGGTACTTGCTGTCAATCCTAACGGCTCTGTTCACGTGCAGATCGTTGATGCCTTTGATGATCCCTTCCTGATCAATGGCTTTCGCGTGAAGATGTACTTCCCTCCCTGGGGATCTTGACAATCACAGTTGACCTACCCTTTCCCTTTTGGGTGTCACACTGTCCTTCTCATCGTGCTTATGATAGCCCTTATGATTCTCCTCATGAGGCGGTCTTGTTCTGCTAATCATTCGCAAATACCTCTCAATCCGATCTTGTTCTCTTCTTGTTTGATCCAACAACGGTGGTGAGGTTGGTCCTGACACATGGTAGTTCTACCCTTCTCTTTTTTCATGAAAAAAGAAAAAAAAATTAAAAAATAAATAAACGAAACTGTTATGGGAGAAAAGGAAGAAATTCCATGTCATAACAAATCTCGTTCCAAGAAAAGGTGGAAACACCCTTGGGGGGGGAAGCCGACTGTGGAAAAGGTGGCAACACCCTGTAGTTCAGGATAGCTAAATCATCACTAGTAGAACCTTTCCAGCAAGTAATTTGAAGCCACCTCCCTTCGTGCGCTGTCTCTGCAATATCAGTCTGTCTGTCCTTCTTAACAGACGATTTTTTTTACAAGTCATTGAAGTATGGCTGCCTCCCTGGGTACGCCTCGTCTTCAAGATCCTGATGACAACAATAACCGACATGATCTTCATCACCAACCCCTTGAGTGATGCGAGCTTTCATCCTAACAGGATGGGGACGTGAGTATGGGCTACCCTTTGTATCTATTAGAGAGTGAGATAGAGGGTTGGGTGAGTGACCAGTCTTTCCCTTCAAATTAAATGAGAGGTGAGGTGTGTGAATGGAATGTTGCACGCACAGGATGGGCCTCTCAATGCACAAAGCACGATCTGTTCCTGTGCACTGCACCATAAGGCTCTCTGGCCTTCCTTCTTGCACTGTATGCTAACACAGGGTGGGATGCATAGTTGCACCATCCAACGCGCACAAGGCACACAACCTCTACACAAGTGACAGTGAGGATTACATCAATGGGTTTCAGGAATGGGTTGCCCTCTGTATCTTTCAACAGAGCATGAGATAGAGGGTAAGTTGAGTGTGACTGATGTTTCTTCAATCAATTATCGAGAGGTGAGGATTAAGAAATATTACGACCATTGAAGTTAGGTATGTTTCTATTTCCCTATGCACCCACGGGATGGGTCTCTGCCATCAGCACAAGACACGTCATTCTGTTCTGTACACTGCACTGCAAGGCTCCCTGGCCTTCCTGCTTGCACCTATGCCGGGTTGGATGCATTGATGCACTATCAATTGTGCACCTTGGCATACTCTCTCTACATCATTCCCTTATCGATTCCTCAATTGGGTGTGAGATCTAGGTTTCCATCAGTATTTCCTTGAGTGATGTTAGTAATGGGGCGAGTGACTGCTCTTTCATTCCATTTGAGTGATCGTGAGTTGAGTGCAATATCCCTCATCATCGATAAATTTCCTGAGATTCCTTCAACCAGCTATCTCCCTGGGTGCTGCCGCATGGTCCCTGCCACGAAGAATGTGTGCTGTGAAGACACCCGGGTACCTCCTATAGTCGACAATGACACCAGACGCAACCTCGATCATTGACATTCCTCCTCGATAATATGGGCCAAGTTTTCTAATCCTACACCTTCTGTTTTTCAGTGACGGTCTTGTCTTAAGTGTGGGGATGTTCATATTGGTCTGATGTGTGGTACTAGGTCATTGATGTTTGGTTTACCCTTCTTATTAAGGTTTTAAGTGTGGGGACGCGTCCCTACGCGTCTATATTGCATATCCCCATGCATATACCCTACTATGATCATGCATCTATGCCATGACTTTCTTTTACCCTCATGGGGTCCCTTCTCCACTCCTCCATTCTATTTCACCCTTGTCTCCGGGGTTGTTCCTTGACCGTTAGCCTTTATTATTTGTTTTCACACTCTTTCATGTGAACGCGCCCTACGTTCACCGGAATCCCAATCCAACCTTATAGCCCTGTTTGTCCCTTTGAACTCTCCATTTTTCCTTTTTACCAACTCCTGTTCTGACAGACAGTTCTAAAGTTATTAATTTTTGAAGCAATTCCCATAACTTGGACAATTTTCCATGTGAACGTGTCTTCATTGCTTCAGAACCCTGATCTAATGTGCCAGCCCTATCCTACCCCTTCCCCCTGACATTTTTACTTTTTACTCCCTGTCATTTTGATGCACAGTTGGTCCATTATTAAATTTTTTGAGTTTTTTGGGTCCTTTTCGTACCTATTTTTCACATTTTTCCATGTGAACCTACCCTATTTTTACCGAAATTCCAGTATGATTTGACAGCCGTGTCCTGCCAGTCTTTCCCCCACTTTTTCCTTTTTCCTCCCCCCTCTTCCGACTATCGGATTTTTAGTTATTAAATTTTTTGAGTATTTTTGGGTGTGATTTTCGTGCTTTTCCATGTGAACCTCTCCTAATTTCCCCCAAACTGAGCTTTGATGCACCAGCCCTGTGAATCCCTTTATTTTGGATATTTTTTCTTTTTCCTGTCCTCTATTCCGGTGCACGGTTCTTTCCGTATTAATTTTCGAGTCCATTTTCAAGTCTGTTTTTGGGGTTTTTCCCATGTGAACATGTCCTATCTCGATCGAAACTGTGTTTTGCCATAATAGCATTGTTGGAAACATTGTTTTGCACAATTTTACTTCTTTCCACACTTCGTTCTGATGCACAAATGTTTCGATATTAATACCCATATGTGTTTTTGGGCTTGTTTTTTGTGTTTTTTCCATGTGAACACCCTGATTTTGCCCCAGACCCAGTGTTGCATTTTTCCATCATCTTTCCCTCATCTCCCGGCACATTTTTCCTCTTTACATATTTTCGATCCGACGTATGGTTTGAGTTTTATTAAATTTTCTTCCTTTTTGTCGTGTGACCGCATTTCTCATGTCACGCGTGAATGCGCCTGTTTTTGGTTTTACGCGTCTCAGGATGCCCTCGTGGCGCCTTTGGCTCGCGCGTCGCCATCCCTGCCCCGTTTGATCCCGTCATTGCAAATTTTTTTACTCCCGCCCCACGCATGTGTGCGGGACAGGGGTGCATTCCTTTTGCACACCCATACCCAATTTAGTTTTATTTTTTAAAAAAGAAAAAAAACCCCACAAATCAAACCCACACAACAACCAACCAACCCACATTAAAATTTATTTTAAACAAAAAAAACAACAAAAAAAGACACACAATAATATTAATAATCAATAAAAACTAAAAACGACAATACACAAAAAAAAAGCAAAGAAAAAAAAACAAACAAACAAATCAAAAACAAAAAGCATCAAATACCCCAATCCAATCCCTAAAATACAAAAAAAAAAACCAAAGAAAAAAAAAGGAAAAAAAACTAATCCTAAAACCCACAATTTTTTTTTCCAATCACACCACAAACTAAAAATACAAACAACAAAAAAAACACACCTTAATTTAATTAAAAAAAACATCGACAACCAAAAATTAATTTAAAATTTAAAAAAAGAATTTAAAAAACAAAACAAAACAAAATAACTGCTAACCTCTCCCGCACGCCCTCCGTCCTTCTCTCCCTTGCCGCGCCATCCTTTTCCTTCCCTCCTGTCAACCGACAGCCGCTGTTGACATCCTCCTTCCTCTCCCTCGCCACCCGCCGCCGTAGCCGTTGCCGTTGTTGTTCGCCTCGCTCGTGGCCTACGGTCATCCGCCTCGCCCGCTGCCGCCCTGCACGACCTCCCGCAAGCACTCGCTCTCTCCCCACCTCATCTCCTCCTCCTCCTCCCCCTTCCTCTTCCTCTTCTTCCTCCTCCTCCTTCCTCCTCCTCCTCCTCGTCCTCCTCCTACCCCTTCCTCTTCCTCTTCCTCCTCCTCCTCCCCCTTCCTCTTCCTCTTCTTCCTCCTCCTCCTTTCTCCTCCTCCTCGTCCTCCTCCCTACCATAGTCGGCCGTCCTTCCTCTCCCACCTCTGGTTAGTTTAAACTTAACTAACCTTAGCTTAAACAAACTAACAGATTAAATAGACTAACATTACTTACACAGACTAACCTAGCTAACATTACTTAAATAGATTAAACAGACTAACATTACTTACACTAACCTAACTTAACAAACTCCACTAACCTAACTAACTTAATTGATTTAACACACTAACCTAACTTAATTGGCTTTCCTAGACTAAGCTAACATAATTAACTTAACCTACTCAGTCACCTAATTCACTTAGGTTACCCCCTTACAGCCCCGTTTCTGCCCCTTCTCCTCCATTGTTTTCCCGATGTATGGCCATTCTCAGTGTAGGGTGTGCTAGCGGGTGTTCATTCACGAGGACCCGCTTTTGCTTTGTCCGTGCGGTGGAGGGTTGCAGTCAGCCATTCACACATAGTCATCCTTCGTTGTTCACACGCAGCTCAGGTACCGCCTTTTACTTTTAAAACCTGCAAAATACATAAAAATAAACATAAAACACATAAAAATTTCAAAAACTCATTAAAATTCATTTAAAATTCATAAAAAGTACAAAAAAAATCTAAAAATTTTCAAAAATTATTGAAATCATTTGGAATATTTTTTTAAAGTGAAAATTCAAGAAAATAAATTGCAAAAAATTCAAAACTTCAAAATTCCTTCAAAAATACATGTAAAATGAGTAAAATTCATTCAAAATTAGTAAAAATTCACAAATAAATCCAAAAAATCCACAAACCCCATTGTTTCTTTTGTAAAAATTTCTCAATTGAAAATACTTTCATAAATGGCTAAAGTATTATTTGAAGCCAAAAATCCTAAATTTAATACTTCACTTCATGAAAATTTTATTTTAAAATCCAAAAATCAGTTGAAAAATCATGGATAAATTCAAACACATTGTTGACACTTGCTGGATTGCTGAAATTCCACCCTTACACTTCACAACATATTCATGTGTCATATATCACGTTTTAATTATTAAAAAAAGAAAAAAATAATAATAAAACAAATAAACCAAACCAAACACTACACACATTACAAACATACCTAAAATACAAATTTGAAAAAAAAACCACAAAAAATACAAAAATTTTTAATAAAAAATATAACAAATAAAAACTAAAAATCAAACGAACACACTAAGGTGCTTTATTTTTTCCAGTCAGTGGTGTTTTTTTTTTAAATTGGATTCCTTGCATTTGGAACTACTCCGTTCGCCTTCAGTCTTTGCATACACACCCCTACCAGGTATTTGTTTTTTAGTTTTATTAATTTTTATTATACCTTAACCACAATTAATTGCTAAAATGAACTATATTCAAACGCTTTTTCACGCGCATTCGCACTAAACACACAATTTTCTAATAATTTAAAATCAACTAGCCGTTCACTTTGCACGCGCTACGTGCGCTTTAGAGGCACCTTAATTGTTAATAAGAATGAACCAGCCGTCACAAAAAAAGCATGCGCTGGCAAAAAAGCGCACCACATCACCATTAATTTTTAATTAATGAATTTGCATTTAGAGATCCCAGTCTGGGAATCACAGTCCGGGTTTCATTTAAGCATTGTTTTACCCTAATAATTTGTAATTAACATTTTAAGAAGGAACCGATGTTTTCTTATTAAGGTTTATAACCTAATAAAATGTCACCCATTATTAATAATTTCTTAAAATGAACCCTTTATTAAAACCATTTCCCAATTCACTGCACTTTTTTCTCCTTTTTAATAAACATGCTTCGTGGGATGGGCGTGTAAAGTCCTCTTAGTTGAAATTGTTGGTCAAGGTTATGGTTAGGTCCTGATTAGGTTTTTAATGGTATTATGGTTTGCTTATGTGCTATGATTACGGGTGTGGTTTGAAGTTTTTTTTCTTTCTTGCCTAATACGGGGTCTTGGGTGCTTGCTTGTTGCATCGCATGAAGTTTTCGGTCGCATATGTATAGAGGTCATGCTGAATTTTTTCTAGGATGTGGGTTATTTGGGTTGGTAAATTGGTTAGTTACGTCTGTGTGTGTACTTCTTTTGATTGATTTCTTTTTTATAGCTCTTTGGTTATTTTGCAGGCATTCTTTGTGATTGTTTGTGTTTGTGGTGTGTGTGTTTTCCATTTGAATTGTGCCTCACACTCCTTCTCCTATCCAGTATGTCCCGTTGATCAGTAGGGATTATTCTTCCCTACTGGCTTTTGAGCCTATAGCGAAAGCAGAACTTGGGACTTTCGTGGCAGCTTCATTCCCATTGATTCCAGATGATCCATCCTTGTGTGATGAGTTCCTTGCATCATACAATAAGAAGTTGGGTCTGGTTCATGGTGCTTCCATGGTGTTGATACCCCGAGGGTTAGGGAAGGCTTTGTGTCTTCCCTATAAAGGAGAGCCCTTTGTTATAGCTAGACAATTATTCTCCAATGATGAGATTTTCAAGTTGTTACAGAAGCAGACCAAAGAGATTCTAGATGTGAAGAAAGTGATAAACACTTCAAGAGTATCTTTTTCCATGATCATTGATCCTCTTTGGAAGTTAGTATGCCAGTTCCTCCAAGACAGGTTTATGCCTGCCAAAACACCATCCCATTATTTGTCCAAAGAACTCTGCACAGCTTCCAGGATGGTGTTAAAAGGGGTGGCCATTGATTGGAGTACTTACCTGCTTTCAAAGATGGACCAACATTTTGTCAAAGTAACCAGAGAAAATGTCAAAAATGTCACTTATGATTCCTACTTGTATGCTTTCTTGACATGCTCAGGCCTTAAGAAGGGTGTGCTACCACCTCCTCCATATGATTTAGTTCCTCCCCCTCCATCTTTAGAAGAGTTCGAACCTATTGACATAGAGGATCTTGATTCCCCTCCTCCATTGGTCATTCAGCGGAAGCGCTTGAAGGGTGTGGCAGATAAAACTCCCTCAGTTATTCCTTCAGTCACAATTCCTGCTATCTGGCAGTGACCTCCCTGCTTAGCTCACATGTAACAATTTGTTCAGGGCAGATAGAGAGGGTTCTTTGGAAATATCAGTCCCTTCACTGAACAGTTTAGTGTCAAGAGATGCTATTCCATTCCTTTGTAATGATATCCAGAGTTCGATTGAACTTTTAGTGACAGCTTGTGTTCAACAGCTGTATGCTTCTTTCTATGAAGAACTTATGCAGTCCAAAGACCAATTGCATAAGGCAACCTCAAAGTTAGCCTCTGCTAAAGACACACTTGCAGATCTGTTTAAGCAGATGGAGCAGGAAACACAAATGATTGAGACCCAAAGAGAAGAAATATCTTCTTTGAAGATTTAGTTAACAGAAGCTCAGTCAAAGGTCACTAAAGTCTCAGAGGAGAAAGAGAGAATATCCAAAGAAGCTCATGAGTTTCAAACTCTTTTAGATACAAAACTGTCAGCCTTATAGACTACTCATAATATAGTGAAATCACAAGCTTCCCAAATTAAGCAATTGCAAGACCAACTGGCACAGTCACCGTCGTTCCTCCAAGCCCCAATGTTCCTATGATTCCTTCTCTCTCTAAGTAGAACTTGGCAGTTCTCCAGAGACAAGCCACCTTGTATTCATTGTTTCAAGGTAAAGTGGAAAGATTGCAGTCGATGATGGATTTTTTATGGTCTACATTTGAGCACTTTCAGGAGTATGTTCCTCCGGACCATTCTTTCTTTGTCCACTATCAGTTGTGCAGAAGTTGACCTTCTATATGAAGCTTTCAACGATGGATCTTCCTCTTCCAGAGGATGGTTGGAGTGGGGCTTGGTCTCCTGAGTTGCTGACAGAAGTGGTCCGTATGGTGTTTGAAGATTTTGTGATGACGGATACAATGTCGTTGTCTTACCTGTATCTATGAGGTGATTTGTTGATTTCAAATGAAGTAGATCTGGCCTGATATGTGGGGGATGTGGTTTTGCAAGCTGTTTTGTATGTCAACTATTTGGAGTTGAGGATAGATGATATGTTCCAGTGTTATTCCTCAAAAGTTGCTACTTGCCTTGACAATTCATGGCATTCAATGATTGATTTTGTGGTCCTGAATCAACGTCAGAATACAGCTTCTACTTATGTGCAGAGCACTAACCAACTGAGGGTGGATCTCCTAGCTTATCTTTCCAAAAACCATCCATTTGATTCATCCTTTTTTTATGCCTATCAGAGAAGATCTATCTTAGGTCCCTCTGTTCCTAGCCTATTATACTATGAACAAATGGCTCATCGCTATGATATTTATCTTTCCCTTTATAAAACCAACTCAGCAACTATCTTACCCCTTCTTTTCCAACCTCAATATTTTTCTCAAATTCCTATATTTACCTATTGTTCTTTCATCGAAGATTGAGTTTTTTCCCCTTCTCCACCATGCCCTTCACGATCTATCCATATACCTTTTACTTTCCCTATTTATCAATTGACACCTTTCCTAATCGATTCACTTAAATTTTCAGCTACTCCTTCTTTATCTTATTCATTCTTTTATGACTTTGCCTACCCATCTCTTCATCCTCTTTTACTTATTCCACTTCCATCTCCTGCCACTTCTATTTCTCAACCCCCTCAGTTGGTTAGTGAATATGATGGATTTGATCAGCAGATTCCAAGAAGAAGAGGATGGAGCTTGACTGATTCTCTCACAGGACCCCAGATAAATTGGACAATAATTCCAGGGGATTGGACTACTACTAGTCAAGCATACCAGAATTACATCCATTTTGCTCACCAATATTCACAATCTCTAGATCCTTCAGTGAGATTGACAGCTCATCTTGCTTGGTATCTAGCATACATGCATAGGCATTCCCATAATGATCAAAAGGCCATTCCAAAGATTTGTATGAATGTCAATGTGAACATTGATTCCCTACAGTTGGATGTCCTCTATTTTCATGCCCTATGTCTCCCTAGCAGATACCTTGTTTTGCTAGAAAGGATGTGCTGCTTGCAGTTCTTTCAAAATCCTCCCATGACATTTGTGGATGAGTCCTTCTCCATGGATTGTTTTTGAAACCACCAAGCCTTCAAAAGGGATCACCTTCATTGATGCCTTTGCAATGTATTTTGGATGGTTCTTAATGATATCTATCTCTATTTTTGGAGGTGTCATTTAGATGGTTGTGTTAGTGTTTGTGTGGATTAATTGTATGTGATGAGTTCGTGCTGGTTGAATAATTTGTTCGAGAGATCTTTTCAAACTATTGATGGTGGATAGAAAGCCTATGGTGCAAAGCTGAAGAAGAACCTCTTATATCCTTTACGAATTTGTTATGGATTTTAAATGATTATCACATGAGTTAATGAATAATGAAGGTTTTCCTTTAGCAGTTTTTTTTAGAAATACAAGTGATAAGTTGGGGTCGTGGTTTGAAGAGAGATTATTGACGATCCTACGGAAGATAAAATTGAGCTCGTTAGTGAACTTATATTCTTATTTTCCTTAGGTCACGAGGATGCTTCCTTTCTAAGTATGGGGATATGTTGAGTGTGGAAAAAGACTGAATTTTTGTTTGATTTTTGTTGTTTTTGAGGATTGAATGATTGATTTTTGATGGATTTAGAGTGATGTATGGCTGATAATGGAAGTGTTTGAGAGTGTTTTGGATGATATTGATTATGTTTTGGAAGATCATGATGATTCTTAGTGGAGATATGAAGCTCTGTAATGTTCTGATAGGTTCTGTTGAGGTTCTTATTGGTTATGTATACCTTCTGTATAGCTTCTGTTTTGTTCTGATTTTCTTCTATATGAAGCATGGATTGATGATTGATGAAGATTGAAATATTTTGGAAGCTTATTGAATAGTTTTTGATAGTTTGGAATGGTTTTAGTATGAGTTATGAGGTTCTGATGACCTTCTGTAACCCTCTGTAAACCTTCTGTAGAGCCTCTGTCTCTACTCTGTCTATGCTCTGTAACTATTCGGTAACTGCTCTGATACTATACTGTACTGTTCTATAGATCTTTTGTAAGTGTTCTGTGGAATGTATGTGTGACTTTGGGAGATATTTCTAATGTTTGGAAAGGATGAATCTAAGTTCAAAAGAGCTAAAACAAATGGAAGAAGCAGCTGCTAAAACTGAAGACAAGACTGAGTGACAGTGACAGTAGTGAGCTATGAAGAGACATTGTAGTGGCTCTGGTGCCTCTTCATATCAGACATACCTCTTGGGAGGTACATCCATGACCTAAGAAGGATTATTGAGAGTTATTATGAGATTATTGTAGTGAGAATATGATGTACTATTGAGAGAGAGAGAGAGAGCCAGAGATAGAAAATTTTATCAAAACAGTGTATCTGTATATGGGAGATTGAGAGAAAGAACTATGAAGACATTGAAGATGAATATTATGTGATTGATTTACATTCAAAAATGGTGTATTATTTTGTGTTCTTTGTTCTATTGATGGATTTTATGAAGATGTTGAAGATTATGATTGATTCTATCAAATCCGTGGGAGATATCTACTATGATGCTGCGTGAAGATTTGTTGTTTCCTTTGTTTTGGTCATCAAAAGAATGAAATAAAAGCTTGTTGATGTTACAAGATATATTTTCTTGTAGTAGAATCCCCTTTTCCTTGGTGTTGCTCTTGGGGCTCCAATCCTCAACCCTCCTCCATCTCCAAGCTCCATCCACCATAGCCGCACGCACGAGAAAAGAGAAGAGAAGAGAAGAGAGAAGATGAGATGGTGAAGAGCTGCACCCTCTTGATCCCTCACTCCCACAAACTCACTCACTCCCTCATACTCTCACACTCCCTCTCTCAAGAGCACACACACAAGCAAGGTGAAGAGAAGAAGAGAAGAAGAGAGGACTCTTGTTAGCCACACACCAAAGAATGAGCTTCCATTTACTTTTTAAACTTTATATACAAGTCCCAAAATCCCAGGGACACCATCCCTTTTTACATGACTGGCCATTGTGGCAAGGTCCCTTTTTCTAATTCCCTCTTCTTGCTTCATGCCCTAAGCCTATACCCGTCTATTCTTTTACAAATGGCACAGGAGGAAGCTTGGCACTCTTTTACAAGAGTGTTTAGAGTGTTTTGAGGTGCCTTTCATTTAAAATTGCACTTTTTGCCTTAGCTTAGCTTTAGGGACGCCTCTACGATTTTGCTCTTTTTTCATACTTTTTTTGCTTTCTCCTTCATTTTTCCGCCATCTCGAATTGAGGTTAACATTATTCCCCTCCGAGATGGGTGCTAGTCCCATGGCACTTCTAGCTATTTGTTGGGAAAGGGTAGGCAGTTGGCAAGTTGTTGTGGTCAGGTGATGGTAGGGCCACATGTGGACTCAGATGCTTTGGAAGCTTTGGAAATGATGGTTGACAGAGAAACCAATCAGATGTCAAGTGGATGATGGGGGCTCCGAAGTTGGTGGCTTGTCGCATTTTCTAGTACCTGAAAGGAGAAGGTGCGGTGCTCTACATAAGGGGAGTGCCTACCTTACTGTGTGGTGAATTGTGCTCGTGCTAGTGGAATCGGGAAGTGGGTCTAACCACATGCAGGTATGGGTGATGTCCCACACTTGAGGACCTCGTTTGTGCGGTAGGGAGGTGCGGTGTGCGTAGCATAGAGTGACAGGTCTGACCATAGACAAGTGTTACCTCCCTAGGTATGTCCTGCCCCTGATGTGCCCTAAGCGTGAAGTGAGGGGTCGAAAAGGGGCTAGGGGGTTAGGAGTGAATCTGGCCGACCGAAGCCACCGGACACACCTAGCTTGAAGACCCCTAGGTGTAGTGATCGTGTCATGTGTGGTCCTGGTTGTGTCTTCATGTGAGTCTTTCTTTCCATGTCTTTTTCTTTTTGTGATGTGTTTTCTTGCCTTCCTTTCTTTCTTTTATTTTTCTTTATTTTTATTTTTATTTTTCTCTTTTTTTTATTTTTTTATCAAGCCAAGATGACGGCCAGTTTCTAACTTTCACCATCAGAGTGAGGTGGAGAAGGGGGCTGGATAGATTTGCTAAAAAAACTGTCAGCTCTGCATGTATCCCTTGAGATTCATGCAAACAAGGAGTGAAGTGGTGGAGAGGAAGGGGTGGTTACATTGGGTGAACTAGCTATCGTTCATATCTTTAAGAAGAGCTAGGCAAAAATATGTTAGAAGGCTAGCTCTCATCATCAAGAGCATCATGGCGCAACTATCGATGGCGTTAGGATCAAAAAAGAGGGGTTGCAGGCCACGTTCTTGTCGGGTAGGGTCTTTCTTAAGTAAGAATTTAAGAAGCCTAAGGTAGTTACAAGTGGTTATGAAGGCTAGATCGGGGCAAGAGGAAAAGTCAATGAGGAAGCGGGTCATGGAAACATCTAGGCTTTCAAAGGTGAGGGTGAGAGCTTGTTCAAAAGAGGCATAGTTAGGATTATAGATAATGGGGAAGTCATAGCGTCTATGGAGGGTAGCATCAAAATCCACTCCTACCCTACGAGGATACGCCATAAATGTAGGGTTGTTCCTCTCGTAGGATAATGTGTTGCAAAAGGCCATCCAGGCAAGCATGCTAATGTCGCGCACCCGCCTCCTCCACATGGGTTGGTAGTTATAGCCTTGTACAAAATATGGCACTTCAAAGACCTTATTCTACCAAAAGTCTGCCTCTTCGGTCCCCTAGAGAGTGGGATTCTCTTCTCTCGGTTCCAGCCATTGCTAGCCTAGTCAGCTTCCAATCCCAATCACTTCCTCCACTACTTTAAGTGGCATGACTCTCCTTAGTCTATTGGGCAGAAGGAAGCTAAAGGAGAAGGGTTTTTTGTTCCTTTCCTATCTCTCCCAAACTATTAATTTAGCGTGGAAACCTACTGGGAGGTTATCTGGGCATGATGGTAGGGGTGTGGATGGGACCGGTGTCGTATTGCTGCGCATTCGAGGTGTGAAAACCACCCAAAAGTTGTGTGTGTGGGATTTGATACTTTGTACATATTTAGTTGTTGTGATTATACTTTTGTTCTACGTAGGCAGTATAGTGAAAAGGGTTTGGAGCAAGAGGAATTTATCAATAATGCTCTAGTTGACATGTATGCAAAATCTGGTATGCTTGGAAAAGCCCAAGAAGTATTTGACAATATGTTAGATCAAGATGTCGTATCCTGGACGACACTTATGACAGGATATGCTGAACATGGACCATTTGTCAAGGCACTTGCTTTTTATCATCACATGCAATTAGAGGGTGTCTGTCCAGATGTTGTCACTATTGCTTGTGCCTTGAAAGCTTCTATGTGCATGAAAGATTTGAGATATGTTGAACATGGATTTCACTAAAGAACAGACTAGTGGAAGCAACTTCGAAGCTCAAAAAGGGCGACCCTCTAGATGAAGTCACCTTCATTGGTCCTATCATTGCTGAATCAGAAGCAAAACGTATTGAGTCATGTGCAAACAAAGCTGTCAATCATGGAGCTAGGTATGATATTATATTGTGTATTCTATCAATTCATAAGTGTATGGTGACAAGTCTTCTTTCATAGAGTTTTAACCAAAGGAAACCGTGATGGAGCATTCTATGATGCCACTCTCTTGGAGGGGGTACATCCTGAAATGGAGGCTAGAGTATTTGTCAGTGATATAAACAAGGCTTTCTATGAATTCGAGTAACTGGATGTGGGAGGCATATGCATCAATGACGTCCCTAGCATGAGGATAGATTCTCAGCCTTATGGTAGCGTCAAGGAATCTGGGCTGGGCCGTGAGGGTGTTCGGTATGCCATGGAAGACATGACTGAGATCCGGGTAATGATGCTTTGGAATGCCGGCCAATTGAGCGGTTGAGGAGTCCTACGTATGTTCGTAAGCACTTTATCCATGCTTCTTACCTTTCACGATGGCTATCTGAAGAACAAAGGGTTCAGAAAAGAAAGCATCAAGTTCAATAGTGTAGTGTAACAATAAACTCCCTCCACATGATCATGTTTCTCTTGGCTCTTCCACATGCCACAGAAAGGGGATGCTTTTCTGGTGGGGGAGAAAAGCCAATTTGGGGGCCGCTTTACTAGTCGGAGGAGGAAAAATCGGAAGAGAAGGTGCAAAGCTATGGAACCGGAGAATCTTGACGAAGGAAAAATGGCCTATGGAGTTAATGTGAGGACGTTGCAGTTTTTTTTTTCTCTTGCCGATCGATCAATTGAGAACGGATGTTTGATGGAGTGAGAGGGAGGCTATGCTCGGATCTCCTGATCATGACCTTTGAAATTGCTACAACGGGACTTTACTTCTGTGGCAGAGCGAACGGCACAAAGAGACAAGGGGGGGAATTGGGCTCTGATGTGGCTGCTGTACAAAATAAACAGGGAGAAGGAATTACTGCTTATGCCTCTGAATCTAATACCTGAGGGAAAGGCAGCTGCATGGAGTTTAGTGTAATGGTCATTGTTTTTATTGGAAAACAAAGTTTTCTCTACAGTAGAGCTTGCTGCAGATTTTGATGGTAGCCAGGTAGACTTATGGGAGAGGATTAGGAAGGATGAATATACCAGTCATGCTGTGGAAGAAGTGTATTATGGCTTTTGTCAAATTCTGATCAACCTTCTAAATGAGGATGCTCTGGCCTGGATTGAGTCTTTAATGGCTGCTGCTGGCCCCTGCTGATGCTTCTCTATCCTTTGTATGCACTGTTCAGGCCATCGAAAGCAAAACGGAAGAGGATGTCGTTGATCGGAAGGGGGGGCTTCTGTTCCCTTACAGGCCACTGGTTTCTGTGCGACTGAAATCCTTCGACAAGTTGAGCTGAAAATCAAAGAGCTGTTCAATCTTTTCCCTACTCGCCACTGGTTTCTGTGCGACTGAAATCCTTCGACAAGTTGAGCTGAAAATCAAAGAGCTGTTCAATCTTTCCCCTATTGCAGGGCTCACCATCACATATGTTGACAAAGAAAATGACATCGTTACCTTGGCAGATGACAAAGATTTGATAGATGCTTGCCTTGTGCAGCGTCTCAATCCACTTCGATTGGAAGTACAAGTTAGTGATGATGTCCCTGAATCGTCCTCTTGCAAACCATCTGAAGCCAATCCAAAAGCCTAGAGACCAATCCAAAACCAATAGGGGATCTCAATTTTGAGACATATTTGACTGCCATTTTCCATGAGCTGATGTAGTAGCTTTTGACTGGAATCTTTCGGGTATTGGAGTTGTTACCAGATATAACAGTTGTGGGGAATTGCTACCAATTTGGGTACTATGCTTACAGGCTGGACATGCATATTGAAGAACATTCCAGACATAGAGATGTCTAAAATAAAACTGCTTGTATGAAGAAAAAGCCAGTCATAGAAGTGACTGAAACAAAGCTATCTGTATGACATGCTGAAGCCTAAGCAGACAAGAAATTACTTTATACTTTCCCAAGAAGAAGAAGTATGCTTAAAATGTATTTACACAGATGGATAGGTATCCTGAAATTGGAAAGCCTCTTGTCACAGCTCCTATAACAAAATCCTGTGTATTAGTTTTTTGATACGACCTTGTATCAATTTTGTGCTTATCAAGAAAGCTTTAAAACCATTTTATTATTATCCTTTCAAAGGCGTTTCCTACGCAATCCAGAGGCTGCTCGGGTTTCTTCTTCTTGTACCTTGTATTTATTATTAGCAGAAATAAAACAGAGTCTTGGCATCATTTTTTCATCTTGCTTATTCACCTGTTTGATCTTTTATCCTGAAATTAGTCAAGGTCTTCTGTAGACATGACTTTGCTTTGCTTTGGCAAATCCTTCGACACCGGCTTGGCTGTCATTTGTTTCTTGGTTTCTTCCACGTGTTTCTTTCTCCGTTCCCAGAGATTAGCTTGTCTTTCTCTAGATGTGTCAATTGGCTGCTCTTGGGAATGTGGCGAGGGGGGTTGTGCGATCACCTCTTCTTAAATCTGCCCATATCAAATTGGAGTTCAACTTCATCTCTCTGTTGGTCTGCTTACTGTGTTTCCTCTTCAAAGCCTAGTGCATCCACCTCCTAGGGAGTTAGGCTGGCCATCAATAAGTACTTCCATTGATCATCAAGGCTCAGCCCCATGACATCGGGTTAGGGTGGCATGTGCAGTCTTGTTTGTAGGGCCTTGCGGGCTATGCTTAGTTTCTTCTTTGCCACCTTGAGGGACTCCCCTTCCTCTGAGTGGGTGGTATCCATTAGTGTATTCAAGAAGGCTTTTTGTTCAGTGTTGAAGGCTACTTGGTCAGCCTTTTCTCTACTCTCTATGAGGATTTTCTCTTTTTCCAGGAGAGCTAGGCGACGTGCCAAGGTCTTCATCCTTCGTTTATTCTGTCCCGCCCATTCTTCAGCTCTCTGCTTCATTTCCTCCATGCCTTCCCCCTACCTTTGCACCAAAGCTATGAGTCTTTTCTCCTAGTCTTTCAATTCTTTGCTCATTCTCTCATGCTCTTTTCTTTCTAAGTTCAGCTTTGCAGTCATGGTCTCCATTTCATTGTGATGTTGTTCTTCCTCTTGCTTCCTTTCCTCTTCTTTGGCGGCAAACTTCTCCATGCCTCGTTCGATCTGATCAGTCTTTGTGGTTAGCTCTTCATGTTGCATGATCAAGAGTTTATACTCCCCTTGCATTTTTACCAACTCTTGATTCTCATCTTCCAGCCACTACCTCCAGATTTCCTCCCTATCGTCCTTACCCTTCAGCTCCTATTTGAGATCAAATATCTCCTTTTGTTGCATGGCTAGCTGTCGGGTATTTTCAAGTTGACAAGCAACTACCGAATCTTTTTCCACAGCTAACTCGGCCACAACTATCTTCCTCTCCTCTTTAGCTTTCTCTAGTTGAGAGAGCAATTCAGCAATGTATTCGCCATAGTTAGCTGGTGGAGTCATCGTCGTGTGGATTAGAGTGGTTGAGGCCTCCACTTTTTGGCATTTAGGATCTTGTCTAGATTCGGCATCTGTGGCTAGCCTCTTTTTCCCCGTGGCCATGGTTTCCATTCTCTTCCCTTGGGCTATTTCTTTATTGATGAAATATTGCATCCAGGCCACAAAGTTTGAGACATCGGCACTAGTGGGGATGCTTGGGGTGAGGGTGGCTGCTTCGGTGGTAGGCACCAGGAGGGTCAGGATAAGATGGATGGGGGCTTTACCCTTGCATTCAATGATGACTGGTGGTATGATCTTTGGCACTTGAGTGCTTGAGCCTAGCCCCTCCTCCCTAGGCGGGCTTAAAGCTCCTAGGTAATCAGCACTGCTTTGTTGCTCTATAGACCGACGTGTGGCTTCGGCCATGTCTTCCTCCTCCTTCCTTCCTAACTCCTCCTCTTTCTGACTAGGCCTTCTCTCCCTCTCTTCTTCTACTTTCCTATTCTTCCTTCAATTTATCTGTTTTTTCTTTTTCTTTCTTATTTCTCTCTTTGGCCTCCTGTTTTGACACCTTCTTGGCTTTCTTGGCTTCTTCCTTCGACTTTTCTGCTTCCTGTTTCTTCTTTTTCTCCCTCTCTTCCACCTCTTTGAGGGATTCCCTTTTTGCTCTCTCTAAGTTCTCCTTCTCCTTTTTGTGGCCTTTGTCCTACTTCTTCTTTTGTGTCATCCTCTTCTTAGATTTCTTTGCTTGCTTTTTTCTTGACTATTCCTTCTGTTCTCCCCCTTCTTCATCACTTTTGGTCATGTCGCTAGACAACTCTTGGTCCTGGTGAGGGGGCAATCTGTCAAGTGTTTCTCCTTCTCCATCCTCTGCATCCTATGCCTCTTTTACTGCCTCATGGATGACGGCAGTCAAAACACTTCCATAGGCAATGAAAGAGGCTTTGGATGAGGTTTTCTTCCTCTCAGTGCTTTTGGAGGTTGGGGACTCCCCGCCTGCTGGCTTGCTTCCCAAGGCTAGTGCTTTTGCTGCCTGGTCTATGGTCTTGTGCACATAGCCATTCCAGTCAACCACATCTAGGGTGCGAGTGCAACGTTCTCCAGCACAAGCACGCTGATTCAGTGCATGAGGGAATTGTAGCGTTGGATAGAGAACAATGAGTGCACCAGATTTGCCTGCATGCGGGCTTCAGTATCAAGGATATCCTGGATGCTGATGCCGTCGTTGGTCAGCACCTCTTTCCTCTTCATCTTAAGCATGGCATAGACGTCTCTTTTCTGCTTCTTTTCCACCTTAGGCTCTAACCCCAATGCCTTCTCCACCAAGGCTGGGCTCAAGGGTACTTATACATGTTTGGCCTTCTCCCCCCTTCCCACTGTTACAGTTCCACATTCCTGATCTGGGTTGTAAATTCTGAGGAATTCCACACACTTTGTGTGGTTAGGTTCTTGTGCAAACTTCTCGAGGTACTTAGCGAGGTTGCACTACTCTACGACCCTCTTGGCTGACTCCTCCTTGGCCACTACTTCCTCAATGTTATGGATGGTTCAAAATTTTAGTTGGTTGTAGGCACGACTTTCCAAGGAGATGTCGTACTGGGTCCTCTCCTCTTCCATGAAGGGGAGTCGGTGGGCACGGTCTTGTTGCTACATCTTTTGTTCCTATCATGAACCATAATTCCCATTAGTGCTTTTTAAAAATAATAATTTGCTGAAAAAAAAAGACTTTATGTTTGTTGAATGAAAGCATTAAGATCCAACATCGATTCTTCCCTTCAGAATTTTTGCCTTTTACTTCAAAGTTTTTGTGACATTCCTCTTACATCACCAGTTTCTTATGTGTTTATGGGTTTGCTTGATCTTGATTGGTTTTAATTTGATTCACCTTACCCTCTCCCCTTCGAGATTGAGAAGAATCCTTCCTAGGATTGAAGGTTAGGAGGTCAAGGACATTCAGCATTCAGATATAAGGGTTACTTGCACACGAGCCAAGTATAGAATTCTGGGTTATGCTCCAGCTGAGCCTCGCAGTCTAGATCGAAGGTTTGGATACTTATACTTGTGATGTAAAGGAGAACATCCATTAGGAAACTTCCAGAATTGACACAACTAGTGATGTGTAGCTCTTCTTCGGTTAGGAGACGATCAAGATATGGGTGTCCTTTGACGTGCTCTTCCATGAGTTGGCCACAAAGAGTGGTTAACACTCTATATGAGGTGGGTGCGACATAGGGTGGGTCATACTCTGATGTCTTGATTGCATGGCACTGCTCAGCCTTGTTCTATTGATATCTCAATGCATAGCAACTCAGCAGAGTTGAGTGGGGTGTTTTGACAAATGTGAATTCGAATGTTTCCTAGGAATAAGGCATCATGCAAACTTCAGTTGCTAAAGGATCTTGCAACAGGCCTAAGTCCAAGCGATCATAACTTAGAGCCAATGACATGGACATGGCATCTAAGCATCTAAGAAAAGCAATAACATCATCCCCTATGTCTTCAACTAGGTTTGTGGCCAGAGTTAAGAATGATTTCCACTCGTAGGAGGGTTTAAGGCCTGCAGGTGGCTGGGGTTTGATGGGGCTAGAAGGATTGGTGGCAGATGGTGGCAGTTGCTCATGAAGCATTGGTTGAGCCTCGTGGATGAGCATCGGAGTAGTAGTTGCTATGGATAGGCTGCTACACTCGGATTGGGTTTGGCAAGTCTTATCGGTACTAGCAGGGGTTGAAGTATATAAAGGCGTTTGTAGTTTGGGCTGATAGGCTTTCTCAACTCTTCTAGGCTTATGCGTGGGTAAGCTTGTAGGGGGTGAGTCCTGGAAGAGATGCAGCTTTTGGTTTTGAGGCTCTATGGGGCTCAGGGTGATCAAGATTGAGGGCGGCATGTGAGTAGTGCCTTGGGCCATTCGGACCTTAGGGATCTATATCCAGGCATTTCCCTCATAGTAGCCTTGCACGTGCAAGAGGGCTTTAGGAACCCATCTTGGCTTGATCATGCTTTGATTTCTGTAACTACGTCTCAACCTCATAGGTTTAGATTTTCTTGTGTTATGAGGACGTGAGTGTCTATTGCTAGGCGGCGGTTGCGGTTGTTTAGGCCTCCATTGAAACTTAGGTTGTTGGGCCTTAGCTTTTGCTGCTGTGAGCGGTGGCTCATGAGATTTGGTGGATGGTGGCCGAGCACTATCCCCCTCCATAGACTTGGTTGTGAGTATTTCTACTAGTGGCCTTGCAGACTTTGATGTGGACATTGCCTATGGTGAGGTGGATGCGTTGCGACTCATAATCGACATTGCAGTGAGTTTGCTTCTTGAAGGTTTGCCCTAGCAGCGACTCCATGCCTATGTCTTTAGTGTTTGGAAACATGTAAAAGATCATTGGTACACTCTTAGACTCGATAGCAACAGTGGCCTTGCACTTGCCAAGAAGTGCGTCTGAGTCGACCCCATATAGGCTTAATTTGGCATTAGTGGGCTGTAGTGGTGGTTTACTAAGTTGGGTCTAATGATCGTGAGTTAAGACATTGAAGTCTGCTCCCTCATCAATCAAGGCATTGAAAGCACATGTTTGCTTGGAAGTGATCATGATGTGGAGGTATGCAGGTTCTACGGCTTCCTCATCCTCATCATCGATTTCCATGATTGTGGCGACTCGTACTTTCATAGAGGGTTCTAACATTGGTGGCTCATGCAGTGGATGCATGGGAGGGTAGTACTTCTTAATGCAACTGCCATTGAAGAAGCCTATGTCCTTGCCGTCTAGAGTCTCAAGCTCAACATTGCCAGTTTGGCTGATTGCACGAACTTTGAAAGGCCCAAGACCTTTAAACTTCATTTTCTCCTTATGTCCTTTAACTGAGTACAGGAGCACTAAGTTGCCCTGCTTGACATGCTTGTCAAATCAGCCCTTACGTCATGCCTTCTTGCATATGAGCGCATGAGTGGCTAGAAGGCAAGTTTTCGAGAGGCGTTCAAGCTCAACCAAGTGTTGGGTCCATGCCTCCTTCCCTTCCCATCGTTCTTGAAGCACTATTGTCAGGCTAGGAATGAAGAACTCTAGTAGTAGAATCGCCTCAGTCCCATAGGTCAACTTAAAGGGAGTCTAGCCGACATCCATTTTATAAGCTGTACTGTAAGCCCACAAGGCTATCATCAGCTTGTTATCCCAGTTGTAGAGACTACTTTGGTCAGGATGTTTACAAGTATCTTATTTTTGGATTCTACTTGCCCGTTTTCTTGAGGGTAGTATGGAGAGGATTTTCGATGGATAATTAGAAAGGTGGATAGAAGATGCACTATCACTTCATTGATGAAGTGCGTGCCATGGTCACTGACTAGTTCGATGGGGAAGTTAAATCATGAGATCACCTGCTCCCATAAGAACTTGCTAGTCATTCTAGCGTCATTCTTTTGTGTCGCTCTCGCTTCTGCCCATTTTTTTAGGTAGTCTGTGGCCATAATGATATATTTGGCCTACGAATACTATGCTGCAGGACTAATGGGTCCCATGAAGTTGATCCCCCATTTTTCAAAGGGTTGTTGAGCAATGATTGGGGTCAACTCCATTTTATCCTTTTGAATCGGGACCTTTGTCCCATTGACACTCGTCACAATGCTTAACGAATTGTGTTGCATTGTAAAAAAGCATGGACCACCATAGTTGAGACTGCAGCACCTTGCGAGTTGTCGTGTCTCCGATGAAGTGCCCTCCAGCAATTCTGTTGTGCGCCTCTGTGAGCACATTATGCATCTCATGCTCATATATGCATCTACGCAACAACCCGTTTGCAAGTGTTTTTCTAAAAACTGAAAAGCCCTAGTCAAACTGTAGTTAGGTTTGATTTTTGCTAGCTTAGTTATTTACGTGACAGTTTGTTTTGTTATTTCGTAGTTGAATTTCTTGTGTTTGTTTAGCTTAGGATTTGCTTCTGTCATTTTGTTTGATTTGTTGAGTGTGAAACTTGATAGCCTTGGTCGAGCTTGGTATTTTTTTGAACAGGATGAAGCTTGTGTTTGTCAATAGCTACTGAACATTGAGGAGCTAGGAATGCTTTCTTGTCGAGACTTTTGCACATCACAAGGATTATGGATTCACGAGTACTTCAC
Source organism: Lygodium microphyllum (assembly GCF_053477565.2). Taxonomy (NCBI): domain Eukaryota; kingdom Viridiplantae; phylum Streptophyta; class Polypodiopsida; order Schizaeales; family Lygodiaceae; genus Lygodium; species Lygodium microphyllum. The sequence continues at coordinate 79,263,108 of NC_141149.1, forward strand.
ATTGCACTTGTTGATGCACTACATTCGGGGGTCGTCTCCTCTTCTTATCAAATACTTCCATGCCATGGGTTGGAATTATGGACCTTCTGCACCATCATTGAGCACTAGCACGGCATGAGATCCGCTGCAACTATATGCAGTAAATCTTAAATGCACGCGCACATGAGAGAGCACCTGTCATTGAGCACACACATTTCTTGCACACACGATATTTGGGATACTTATCACAAAGTTAGGAACCTCTAGTTGAGTGTGTAAGGAGGTTGGGTGAGTTCGAGGGTCGTGAAGGATGCCGTCAATTGTGAGATGGATTGTTCTTATCTAGTCAACATCTTGAGGACCATCATTTTCTAGAGTGATTGTGAGATTTTGGATGGGTGGAGCGGAGTATATCATATCTTTTTTATGAGAGTTGAGAGGCGAGGATAAGGAATTTTAAATTAATCAAGAAATTTTGTTTGCATTTTGCATGACGCACGATCACATGTAGATAGACTAGGCACAATTTTTTCAATGCATACATTATTTTTGTGTGTAGCATCGATTGATTGGTTGCATATCATGGATCCAACATTGCATATTTTTTCAAATCATGAATGATTGGGCACGGAGTACATTTCAAAAAACCATATTCCTGCTGCTAGGGCATATTGCATAAAAAACAGGTTCATATCCAGAGAATGCTTATTTTGAAGACTCGAGGATCAAAGGGAAAGATCGTATGTTTTACATCGTCAGCGAGTATTTCTTGAAGAAAAATAAGACATTTGTGGTGAAAGTGTGTGCAATTCTAAGAATAATAGGCCAAGGAAGAGAATAAGTCGTCCAAGATAAAAGATGGATAAAAATGATGCGATTTACGAGTATTGATATTTTTGCCCATTTTTTATGGACTTTTGTAATCTTGCCTACACAAGCTTGTCGACCAGATGAGTTCCAATCATTTTGAGTACCCAAACAACTATATTCGGAGTTCAAATGACGAAGTTATGATCCAAGCAAGTTGCAAACAAGCATATGACAGAAAAAAACGAAAATAGTAAAAATCAATAGAAAAGCAAAAGCCAAAAGTTGAAAGCAAAAAGTCTAATGTGTGTGTGTGGATAGAAAACTATATAAGGAGATGAGAATGGAGAGTTGAGAGCATTTCCCCTTGATTACAATTATATTTTGTGAGAGAGGAGAGTGGAGGGTCGCATGCTAGAGTGAGCTCTTGTCATGCCAATTTGGAAGTTGGAGCTTTTGGGTGTCAAAGTGTCGAGCATCTGTAATATATTAAAAATATAAAAGATTTTTTTTATATTCGCCCCACGGCGGCGCATCGAGTTGGCATGTGTGAGGGGGGATGGATAATATATTAAAAATATAAATTAATCTTTTTATATTCGCCCCACGGCGGCGCATCGAGTTGGCATGTGTGAGGGGGGATGGAGGAGCCAGCAAGCTCCTCGCTGGAGCTTGCTTGGCTCCCGCGCCATGCAGCCTGACAGGTAAGGGGGGAAGGATTCCCTCCCCTCCCCTATATAAGGAGGAAGGGCCATAGTTGCGAGAAAAGGAGGGGAGGAGGGACGAATCTGATATTACTGCCATCGACATGATGTGAGAAGAGAGGGAGGTCCGCCATATCGCCACTGCCACCACTGGTGATCAGAACGCTGCTGGTTCAAGGAGCCGCCACTTGCTCGCTGGGTCATGGCCGTCGGGCCATGTTCGACTTCGTCATTCCATCTCCCCTCCCTGCCATGACTGCAACCTGAACCTCTAGAAGCTTCTAGAACTTCTAAAGGCCTCCTCTCCCAAGCCCCTTTTCACCCCCTTTATATCTCTTTTAACCTTTTCACCCCCCCTCATAACTCTTTTTTACACAACCCCCTAAGTCTTTTTTTTAATCCCCCGTGTCCCCATTACTTCTTTCTTTTCCCCCCCCTGGACCCCAAATCCAAACAATCCTCATGGGCCCCGGATGTTGTCCCGTGAGGAGTAGAGAGGAATAAGGTGGGAAAAGATAAAGAAAAGAAGAGGGGTGAAGGAGGAAGAGTAGAGAGGAGTAGGGTGGAAGAAGATAAAGTAGAGAAAGAAGAGTAGAGTGAAATAGGGTAGAAGAAGATAAAAGAGGCAAGAAAGAAGGAATAGAGGGAGGTGGAAGGGTAAAAAGGGAGGAAAAAAAAAAGAGAAGTGCAGGAGGAGGAGTAGGGAAGGAGAAGAAAAAAGTAGAGGAAGTGCAAGGAAAGAGAATAAGTGCCTTCTATACCTTTTACCCCAAGCCCGAAGTTCTCCAAGGGTTCATGTGGTTGCAAAACCACACTCACCCATAAACTTTTTGCCAAGTATAGATCCTATAGGGCCTTCTTAGGCTTTGTCAATCTTTCCCTTTCCGAAGAATCTAAGAAACTAAAGGTCCTATCATTCCTTCTCGTGATCAACCATTCAAATGGTACCTTGCCTCGAAAGAGAGTCGGTGGAAATCTGGAAGAAAGAGTAAAAGCTACCTTCACATTCGAACTGCGATGCCGCCTAAGAAAGTCCAAGGAGTAGCTGCGGGAGGGTCATCTCCCGGTATCCATGTGGATATCTCACCCCAAAACCAGGTTTTTTTCTTGGCCTTAAATCGGTTTTAAGTCAATCATGCAAAGGGAAATTGTTAGGGATAGGATATAATTGTCCGAGTTATTTATAATGAAGGAGTTTAGCTTATAAATGATAATGTATAGAACATAGTTTCCTTCGAATCGCATCATGCATTATAACGAATTACGAGCAAGATTATACATTTACTATAGTAGTATATTTCAGTTAAATCTTGAGGGTATAGAAATTGTATCTTGCACCATTAGTCCTATTCCTTTTTGCAACGAATCATTGTAAATGATTAAATTCATGAAAGGTTTCTTTCGTTGCTGAAATTACTAGGAAGTTATCATTGCTAATTGCACATCTTAGCAAAGGAAATGATTGTTATTTGGCATGAGTTCGTCTGCAAGGAAAAAGGAAGATTAAATTGAACTGTATGGACTGGAAAGTCAATTGTCACAAGGATAGAAAAACCGTGACAAGGCGATCAATATTACCTTCCAAAAGATAACCAAACCAATCTAAACTTAGAAATACCCTGCTGAAGAGAAAAATATGCCTTGGAAATGATTTAAAGACCAAAGAAACGTTTATACCTTAAGCACTTGACTACTTTCCTTATTGTAGGGTCAATAAATTTGTAAAGATAAGGAACTAGGGTTTGTCCCTGAGGTTCTTAAAAAGAAACCCTAGGAGAAACTTAAACGGATTATTTCAGCGCACGACTTGCGCAGCAAGTATGAAGTCATGTAGTCTTGTGACTGGTTCACAAGACGAAAGGGTAAATAACCTCAATAAGGATGGCAGATCCTTACGCAAGTTATCTTGCAAAAGGACGTATTCGTGAATATCCTTCTAAATAAGGAAAGTTATAAACCGAAAACTAAAGTATCTAATGAACTTTAGGGTTGACCAAGTTGGGTTAATAAGGTACGCCCTAACCCAGACTATCAAGCATCCCGCCAAGTTACAAGACACCTTGGGAACGAGTGCTGATACACTTAAAAGGAAAGAATAATTCCTTAACAATTTACCAAACAACACGGTCGATTTTAATGGAAATGTTTGTGCTTGCTAGAGATTTTTTTTTTGAGCACTGTTTGAATTATGAATTACAAATTAAATGAATACCTATACTTCAGGTTGAAGGCCTGAAGGGAGAGGCAGTTTCAGTTACCCCCGACTGCTTGCCTAACCCTAACCAAGCGGGTTGTTGATCGCACCGGAAACGTGGACCGAACCTGCCGCGAGAGGTCTCTTTGTTGAGCTCTACTTGGAGCAGGAGGACGCTTGGGTGCCAGGGGGGGCTCTGGCCGTAAATCCCTCGCCTTCGGGGTCCTGCGCAAGAGGCTAACGTGACTCGGGATTGGATCTCGAGGCTCGCATACTAGTTTACGGGCGGAAGCTTGGAATAGTGATCCCTGCGGATTACTAGATAGCCTTCCGGCGGATTATGGACAAGCCTACGGGCGGAACTCATTGTATTTCAAAGATAAAATGATGAAATGTTAATAAAGAACTTGCTTGATATTGTTTTTCTATGTCACGTGATAAGATTATGTGAAGAAACCAGTGCTTAATGGTTTAATTAAAGAAGCTGATTGTTATATGTCAAATCAATGTGTTAGATAATTACATAACTAAAAATAAACCAAGGAAAGTGTGGAGGATGGGCCATGGGTCCGTCCTACGGTTGGGTGGTCCTGGTTAGCCGAGAACTTTTCTCAAAAATCTCGAAGAACAGCAGGATGATCATCAAAATGAATAACGAAAGCAATGACCTAGAGTTATGTCTTACCCGATTTACGCTGTTTTAGGGGAAAGGAATGGGACTAAGCCTTATGGCAGAGAGGTTGAGCTTTGCATCCCTCTCGTTTCCCATTCTCCTTGAATCAAGTGCAGCGTGAATCCGCTTCGGACCTGGCGTTTCTGCGTAAAGTAGTTCGCTCAGGTCCGACGCTAGTTGCTGTTAGTTAATGACCAATCAGGAAAACCCTAATTCCGGTCGATCCTAAGTGGGAACGGCCAGGATACTTCCGCTACGTGGCAGAAGCGGGAAGACGTAGATCGCAAATCCCGTAACATTCCATGGGAGTGTCGGGCGGAGCTTTCTAGACATCCTTTCCGATGGACTGCTAAGACGTGTCCTGGATGACACTAAGAGGACACGTTATAGTTGGTATCAGAGCCGACCAATAATGGAATTGCTTTTATAAAATATCAATTTAAAGAAGAAATTGTTGCTGTCCAAAGCATTTCCTTACCTTCAATGCTGTCTTGCAGAATTATGAAGTGTGGAACAGGTTTTTGGTATTTCAGGTCATGTTTATGACTGCAATGCATTCTCCGCTTTATAGACAAAGAATTGGGATGATGAACATCCTGGAGCAGATTTATAATCCATCACCTTTATACATAGAATGAAGATGGATGGGGTCTTCAGGAATCTACTATATAGCCGCCCACCGGTTTGCTTATTTACAGACCAACCTAAAGAGGATCAAGTGGTTGGAAGACTTGAAGGTCGTGAAGCTATTCGTTTTTGTGGAAGCTCACGTAAATTCAACTCTACATATCCGAGGTCGGAGGGTTGAGATGAACACATATGTATATGAGGAAGTAACCCGTGTAATCCTAGCCGACAGGATTAAAGTGTTGGGCCGCCATGAGAAGTATGGATTCCAACGGAAAGGGTATCCTGAACTTCCAATGAATTATCGATAAAGATCCATGACCCAAAACCCTACTATTACATAGTTCCAGTAGATAAATGCAATACAACATTGTTCTCCCCAAACTGAATGTAACGATTGGCTTATCATTACATGAAACATTGTATTCAAAAAGGCTATGCCCATGTAAATACAAATAAAGACTTCTTTTTATCAATATCGGGCTGTGCATAAGAGTTGTTAAGAAGTTAAGTAGCTACATTGTTTAGAGATAGCTGAACTAAAAATGAAAGATAAGCTAACGTCGATTATCATATAATAATGTTAAGAAAACCTTTATCCAGGCACAACCCCAGGTATAGGTTCCAAATTCGCCTCCTACATCAAGTATGTTGTGATCCAGGAGAAGAAGTTCCTCCTCAAGCAGATAAAGCCACCCGAGTTTGACGGGAGAGGTAGGTTTGTCCAGGCTGATGCTGAAATTTGGATTGAATCCATGGAGGATTACTTCGAAGCAGCTGGTACTGCACCTACCAATCAGGCTATGCTCGCCAAGTTAAAGCTCACCGGCGAAGCTAGACTTTGGTGGAACCAATGGTGCAGGGATCAAGGGATCGCAGAGGGATCCGTTACCTGGGAGAAGCTGAAGAAAGCTGTGCAGGGTAGATACTTACCACTTGCATATTGCACGCAGAAAATGAACGAGTTCTACGAGCTAAAATAGCTACGACTCACTCTTGACGCATACTACTCTTAATTCGTCTCACTTTTAAAGTATGTGCCACAGATGGACATGACGTAGCAGGTGTCCAAATTTTGTACGGGCTTAAATCCACCAGTAAATACTCGTCTCGAATCTATGCGTCCATCAGATCTTCAGGATACACTCATTCGAGCAGCGCCTATAATTCAGGAGGTGCAAGCTAGACCAAGGGGTAAGAAAACTTGGTCTTATAGTGACCCGAACAGAGGAGCATTCAGACCTCAAATGAAGAGAGTTCAAGGTCATAATTAGGGACAAAGAAAGAAAGCAAGAACAAATAACGTCAACAACTTTGTTCCTACTCAAAGTAATGGCCGAAACCTCCATTTTTTCCACTGCAACGAACCCGGTCACTTCAAGAGGCAATGTCCCAAGCTCAGCGGAGGACATCGCCAAACGCCTTTCCAAGGAGCAGGCCGTGGTCAAGGAGCCGCTACCCGTGGAAGAGGAAGAACCGCCTGCATTGCCAATAGGCAAAGATGCGAAGAAGAAGAAGAGGAAGATCCGACTACGGAAGCAGAATTCGAAAGAGCGACAGTCCATCCCGCTTTACACAAGAAAGGGCCGAATCGCCAGTTCTCGGTGATTCAGACACCATCAGACTATCAAGGTAAAGGTTTCAAAACCTTGATTGATTGTGGCAGTACACACTCCTTTATCTCACCAGCATGTGCAAAAAGATTAGGAATAGCCACAGTAGAAGCACCTACCCTGCTTATGGAATTGGCAAATGGTCGTGAGGTAACTTGTACCAGGCAAACTGCTAAGGTGGAATTCTTTCTGGGAGGAAAGAAGACTTCAGTCAAATTCAGAGTCATGAATTTAGGTATCCATGAGTGTCTACTCGGAATGGATTGGCTTAAGCCCAATGACGCCCACATTCATTGTGGAAAGGGTCAAGTTTCTTTTCGAAACTCTGAAAGGGAAATTGTCACAACTCAAGGTGAGGCAGGAGTGCCAAGAATCCAATTGGCCAAAGTATCTCGGATCATAAAAGAAGTCAGAAAAGGATTACCCGTTTACCTGATCAAAGTCAACAAGTTAGATCAAAAGCAAGAGTCACATGAAGGACCTTCTTGGCTGAAGGAATATGCTGACGTATTCTCGGAGGAATTGACTGAACTTTCGCCTCAAAGAGAAGTAGATCATGAGATTAGGCTAGTGCCTGGAGTTGCGCCAATTGCAAAGAGACCTTATAGAATGTCCATACCAGAAGCAATAGAGTTGAAGGAACAACTCAAGAAACTGCTAGATTAGGGCTACATCTGGCCTAGCAATTCACCGTGGGGAGCTCCAGTACTATTCCAGAAAAAGAAAGATGGGACACTTCGACTATGTATTGATTACTAAGGGTTGAATCAATCAACAGTCAAGAACAAGTATCCTATTCCTAGAATAGATGAGCTTCTTGATCGTCTTCAGGGTGCAAAGATCTTCTCCAAGATTGATCTCAGGTCAGGTTACTATCAAATAAGGATCAAGGAAGAAGATATCCCAAAGACGGCTTTCAATACAAGATATGGGCACTTTGAGTTCCTGGTTATGTCATTCGGGCTTACGAATGCACCTGCTACCTTCAATATATTAATGCAGGATATCTTTAGACCATATCTCGATGATTTCGTGCTTGTCTTATTTGATGACACTTTAATCTATTCTAAACAGGAAGAAGATCATGAACCTCAACTTCGGATTGTCTTTGAGACAATGAGGTCACATAAGCTGTATGCAAAAATGAAGAAGTGTGCATTCTTCAAGCGTCAGATTGAATATCTGGGATTCATAGTATCATCAAAAGGAATATCAGTAGACCCAGCCAAGGTCAGAGATGTGCTTGAATGGCCAACACCAGTATCTGTCAAATAAATACGCAGCTTTCTTGGATTGACAGGATGGTATAGGGTCTTCATAAAAAACTATGCTTTGATTGCAGCACCTCTGACGGATTTACTAAAGAAGCAAACTTCCATTACATGATCGACTTTTGAACAAAATAGCTTCGACAAATTGAAGCAAAGTTTGGTATCAGCACCTATTCTAAAACTTCCAGACCTCTATAAAGAGTTCGAGGTAGTAACAGATGCTAGCATTCTTGCCTTGGGGTGTGTACTTATGCAGGAAGGTCATCCAGTAGCATACTCTTCAAGGAAATTGAAGAGTCATGAAAAGAATTATGCCACACATGATCTGGAATGACTAGCTATTATCCATGCCCTAAAGCTTTGGAGACACTACCTATTGGGTAACAAGTTTACTCTAGTAACCGATCATAAGAGTCTCAAATGGATTTTTACCCAGAATGAGCTCAATATGAGGCAACGTCGGTGGATTGAAGTGTTGGAGGAATATGATTTTGAAATCAAGTACCGAACAGGGAAGGAGAATGTAGTTGCCGATGCACTCAGTCACAAGGCATTCCTAAATTCCCTAATCTTGCAGAACCTATCAACAGCCAGATCTCTGGCTACAAAAGTATCTATGCCAAACAACCCTATACTTGAACTAGCTAGAGAGGAAGCATGCCATGATTTGGCCTACCAAACAATGCTAAAGGAAATATCTACCAAGGAACAGAATCAAAAGTAGCAAGCTAAGTATAAGGAATTTTCCATTGATAATGGACTTGTCTACTACAGAACAAGGCTGTGTATACCAGCAAGCCAGTCACTTAAGCAGAAGATAATATGGGAAGCTCATGATTCCCCTTTCGCAGGACATCCTGGCTATGCTAAGACTCTTAATGCAGTTAGGAAGAGCTACCATTGGGAGAGGCTTAAAGGTGACATTCTCAAATATGTCACTAAGTGTTTGTCTTGCCAATGTATCAAAGCCGAACATGTCTTGATGCCAGGGAAATTGCAACCGCTTGACATCCCTCAAATGAAATGGGAATTCATCAGTATGGATTTTATTGTAGGCTTACCCCAAGTCCAGGGAGGATACAACTCCATCATGGTTGTGGTTGACATGCTTACTAAGTTGCACACCTTATTCCAGTAAAGACAAACTATAAAGCCTCCGACATTGCACGATTGTTTATCAAGGAGATATTCAAGCTACATGGGTTACCCAGAAGAATCATTAGTGATCGAGATTCTCTCTTCACATCACACTTCTAGAGGGCTATCTTTGAAGCTATTGGGACTCAACTCTGCTTTAGCACAGCCTACCATCCCCAAACGGATGGCCAAACAGAGCGAGTAAATCAAATCATCGAAGATATGCTTAGGGCATACTGCTGTCGAGAGCCGAAGAGGTGGATTCAATACTTGCCATTAGTTGAATTTGCCTACAATGCTTCTTACCAGCAGAGCATTCAGATGACCCCTTTTCAGGCATTATATGGTCATGATTGTCGAAGTCCTCTAAACTTTTCTGATCCAACCCTAAAGGTTGAAGCGTCAAGGCAGATGTTGGAAGAGATGGATGATCAAATAAAGTCAATAAGACAAGACATACAAGCAGCCAAGGATAGACAAAAGGCATATGCAGATTTGAAGCGTAAAGATAGAGTCTTCGAAGAAGGAGACATGGTCTTCATTCGCATACGCCCTAAAAAGAGTTCTCTATCCCTAGGAGATTGCAAGAAGCTAAGTCCAAGGTATTCTGGGCCATACAAAATCCTCAAATGCCTAGGACCCAATGCTTATAGATTGCAATGCCCTGAGAACCTAAAGGTTCACAATGTATTCCATATCAGCCTATTGAAAAGATATGTACCCAACCCTAACCATGTACTCGATGACCAACAAATTGTAATGCCTAGTCAAGGAGTCCTTGAATTAAGGCCGGATAAGATCTTAGATGTTAGGGAGAGATAGTTAAGATCTAGAACCTGGAGAATATGCCTCGTCCAATGGAAAGATTTTTGGGAGAGGATGCCACCTGGGTAGATGAAGGCACTCTCAACCATCAACATCCCCAGTTTATCTCGAGATGAGGACATCTCCATTCTTCTAAGGTGAAGAGAATGTAATATATTAAAAATATAAAAGATTTTTTTTATATTCGCCCCACGGCGGCGCATCGAGTTGGCATGTGTGAGGGGGGATGGAGGAGCCAACAAGCTCCTCACTGGAGCTTGCTTGGCTCCTGCACCATGCAGCTTGGCAGGTAAGGGGGGGAAGGATTCCCTCCCCTCCCCTATATAAGGAGGAAGGGCCATAGTTGCGAGAAAAGGAGGGACGAATCTGATACTACTACCGTCAACATGCTGTGAAAAGGAACGTGGACCGAACCCGCCGCGAGAGGTCTCTCCGTTGAGCTGTACTTGGAGTAGGAGGACGTTTGGGTGCCGGGGGGGCTCTAGCCATAAATCCCTCGCCTTCCGGGTCCTGCGCAAGAGGCTAACTTGACTCGGGATTGGATCTTGAGGCCCACATACTAGTTTACGGGCGAAAGCTTGGAATAGTGATCCCTGCGGATTACTGGATAGCCTTCGGGCGGATTATGGACAAGCCTATGGGCGGAACTCATTGTATTTCAAAGGTAAAATGATGAAATGTTAATAAAGAACTTGCTTGATATTGTTTTTCTATGTCACGTGATAAAATTACGTGAAGAAACCAGTGGCTAATGGTTTAATTAAAGAAGCTGATTGTTATATGTCAAGTCAATGTGTTAGATAATTACATAACTAAAAACAAACCGTGGAAAGTGCGGAGGATGAGCCATGGGTGCGTCCTACGGTTGGGTGGTCCCGGTTAGCCGAGAATTTTTCTCAAAAATCTCGAAGAACAGCGGGATGATCATCAAAATGAATAACGAAAGCAATGACCTAGAGTTATGTCTTACCCAATTTACGCTGTTTTAGGGGAACGGAATGGGACTAAGACTTATGGCAGAGAGGTTGAGCTTTGCATCCCTCTCGTTTCCCATTCTCCTTGAACCAAGTGCAGCGTGAATCCGCTTCGGACCTGGCGTTTCTTCGTAAAGTAGTTCACTCGGGTCCGACGCTAGTTGCTGTTAGTTAATAACCAATCACGAAAACCCTAATTCCGGTCGATCCTAAGTGGGAACGGCCAGGATACTTCCGCTACGTGGCATATGCGGGAAGACCTAGATCGCAAATCCCATAACATTCCATGGGAGTATCGGGCGGAGCTTTCTAGACATCCTTTCCGATGGACTGCTAAGACGTGTCCTGGATGACACTAAGAGGACACGTTACAGTTGGTATCAGAGCCGACCAATAACGGAATTGCTTTTATAAAATATCAATTAAAAGAAGCAAAGAAATTGTTGCTGTCCAAAACATTTCCTTACCTTCAATGCTGTCTTGCAGAATTATGAAGCATAAAACAAGTTTTTGGTATTTCAGGTCATGTTTATGACTGCAATGCATTCTCCGCTTTATAGACAAAGAATTGGGATGATGAACATCCTAGAGCAGATTTATAATCCATCACCTTTATACATAGAATGAAGATGGACGGGGTCTTCAGGAATCTACTATATAGCCGCCCACCGGTTGGCTTATCTACAGACCAACCTAAAGAGGATTAGGTGGTTGGAAGACTTGAAGGTCGTGAAGCTATTCGTTTTTGTGGAAGCTCACGTAAATTCAACTCTACATATCCGAGGTCGGAGGGTTGAGATGAACTCATATGTATATGAGGAAGTAACCCATGTAATCCCAGCCGATAGGATTAAAGTGTTGGGCCGCCATGAGAAGTATGGATTCCAAAGGAAAGGGTATCCTGAACTTCCAATGAATTATCGATTCCTAAAGATCCATGACCCAAAACCCTACTATTACACAGTTCTAGTAGACAAATGCAATACAACGTTGTTCTCCCCAAACTGAATGTAACGATTGGATTATCATTACATGAAACGTTGTATTCAAAAAGGCTATGCCCATGTAAATACAAATAAAGACTTCTTTTTATCAATATCTGATTGTGCATAAGAGTTGTTAAGAAGGTAAGTAGCTACATTGTTTATGAGATAGCTGAACTAAAAATGAAAGATAAGCTAATGTCGATTATCATATAATAACGTTAAGAATACCTTTATCCAGGCACAACCCCAGGTACAGGTTCCAAATTCACCTCCTACATCAAATACTGCTGTGATCCAGGAGAAGAAGTTCCTCCTCAAGCAGATAAAGCCACCCGAGTTTGACGGGAGAGGCAGGTTTGTCCAGGCTGATGCTGAAATTTGGATTGAATCCATGGAGGATTGCTTCGAAGCAGCTGGTACTGCACCTACCAATCAGGCTATGCTCGCCAAGTTAAAGCTCACCGGCGAAGCCAGACTTTGGTGGAAGAGGGGCTCCCCTTCCGAATAATTTTTGGGGTTTGCTCGCTAGATATGGCTGGCCGTATGGTTGTGAGTACAGAAGTCTTCTCGGTAATCTACAATGTATGACGTCGTGATTGAATCTATCGCAATTAGCACAAGGTCGTGACCTAGGGTCTTGACACTCGACCGACAAGTGGTTTCCACCACAATACACGCATTGGACACATGGGCGCATTGGTTGTCTCAACATATCTTGCAATTTGGCTATCTCCATTTTTACTTCAGCCAAGTCTTAGTTTGTCTCAATGGCTTTTCCTTTGTCTTGGGCCATTGGACCTGATCATTCACTAGAGGCTGATGCTCTCTCTGAACTCTGCAAGTTGGTCTCTTCTGAATTTGAGCTCTTGGAGCTCCGCTCTTTCAGCTAGTCATGTATTCGAATGGCCTCTTCAAACACCCTAGCTAGTGAGTCTCGCTGCAAGCTTGAGTTGCCTGCCAAGGCCTTATACAGCTCCTCACTCTATATTCCACTGATAAACACAGTGGACATTGCTCTTTCGGTAGGTCATTCGGCCATGGGGATTCTCTTGAAGAGGCTCCTCACGTGGGTGACATAGTCGTAGATATCCTCTTTCTCTTTTTGCTTGACATTTATCAATCCTACTAGCAGATTGTTAGAGTATTCGGGCTCGGAGAATCTCTTGATGAAGAGGTTTTTGAGGCCGTTAAAGTCCACTCGTTCTCCGGCATCTAGACTCATGTACCAAGTCCTACCCTTGTTGCCTAAGAAAAGCCCGAATGCTTGAGAGCGTTGAGTCAAGTCGATGAGGCCGTTGGCCTCGTAGACTTGCTCGAATTGCTCTACAAAGCTATATGGATTGTCCTAATCTTGCTAGTAATGATGTCACTAGTGCTACAGCAATCTGCTCCGCTATTGTGTTGTCGAGGAGTTGCTTCATGAGAAGCTCACTCAATGTCAAGTCTCCTTCCAGGGCTCTCTCATGATTGATTCGATTCCCACCTGCTAGGTTCAGCACCCTTCTGTACCTCGCGCAATTCTGCATTTTTCCTTAAGCTCCTAGTATGCTGGTCTTGGTTGTATTTCACTATGCCTTGTAGCACATTGTGGGCTAGCTTCCGTTCCTCTTCCAAGTCTGTTATGATGGCCTCTGTCATTCTGCCGCGGTACTCATACCAAGTGTGCGCATTGTAGCTGCCCACTAGCTACTGAATTGCCTTTGGAAAAACTCATGAGTCGAGTTTCTCCTTCGGCCTGCGGTCTGAACTTTCCTTTGCCATGATCATGTTTTCGTGCTCCACCAAGTTGTCAATCATGTTGAGCAAGTTGGTCAGATCTACTTCTCTAGCACCGCTTGCTTGGTCCTACTCTGTGCTTTGGGCGTTCATCTATGTCTTGGGATCTTCTCCTATTGGTGGGTTCCTTGACGTGTTTATTTGAGTGAGTTCCTTGACTTATTGCATCCAATCCTCAATTTATCTCTACTCAGTGTGTGTGTTCTTTCGCGTGCAGTTGTGCTCAATGAGGCTTTCAGCTGTCCATAAGTGTACTTCAAGTGCGAAAATTCAGGGTGAGTGCGGAAAACAAGTATCTAAGTGGCTTACACACTCTTGCTTTGTTTTAGGCTTGATAGGCTTGTTGACCCACTTCTGGCCATCTTGTCAAGTATTAGGGTTTCTCGCTGCGCTGTCTTGTCCGTTTTAGGTTTGTTTAGGGTCTTTGGCTCAGCTTGCTGTCGCTAGGACTCTGGGTCTCACAATAGCCTACTCCAGTTGCTAAGTGGTTACGTCCTACAAATTTGCTTATTATCTGCGCGCCAGAATCGAGTTTTGTACGTCGAGAGGAGTCACGAAGGTTTAGGCAGCTGAACTCTAGCCGAGTCTGGTCTAATTTCTTGAAAATTTGGAAAAATCTTGACTCGGTCCAACTCATCCGAATTATAGGGGCCAAGTGATGGATTCAAACGGGCCGAGGGCCGAATGGAAATTGTGGGCCAAGTGTGTTGCTCGGACGAGCCGAGTTCTTGTGGCGGAGGGTCGAATGGGAAGCTTGGATAGGGTGACTCGGATGGGGTGATTCAGACGAGCCGAGGAGATTCACTCGGATTGGCCAAGGGGGTCTATTCGGACGAGCCGAGGCACGCGGACCGATGGTTGAGTTTCGATATGGCCGAGTGAACTTTTGGTCGAGTTGGTTCGTTCGGACGACCGAGGGCCGAATAACACAATATTAGTGAGTTTGGGAATTTCCTAATTTCCATTTTTTGAATACTAAAAATGTGGCACCTAGATAACATGCCTATAAGTTTCTCAAAACCATATGATGTGACCTATCATTGGAAAGAAATTGAAAAATCAAATCCATTGAGCTATAGAGCACTTGATTTGGAGTTATAGTATTCAAGTTATGAAAAATCCAAAGATTTGACCATGTGTCCAAAACTTATTGGAAATTCCCATATTCCCCAATATGTTGTTGAATGGGGTAGATTGGACAAGGGTCGAGTTGCGAGTGGGCCGAGTGATATGCTTGGACGGGCCGAATTGACTAGTGAGCCGAGTTGGCCGAGAGTAAGTGGGCCGAGGGCCGAGCCGAGGGCGGGCCGACTCAGCCCAGGAACCAGAAACTTGGATGGGCCGAATGGCGCGCAACGATGGCAGCGAAGGCACTAATTTGCCCAAATCTTGCGATACATGTAATCATATCACACAAGAGATTTCAGATCAGTACCAAGGCATAAGGGGAAGGGCTTGATATACCTGGAATGCGCGGTAGACTCCCTGGCGGCAAGATCGAATCGAATCTCCAAGAGCTCTCTCTCTCAATGTCAAGGTATGAAATGAGCTCTTTCTTGACCTCTTGGCTCTTAAACCCCTTCTGGGTTAAGGTTTTGATGTCCCCCAACACTCACTTGCCGACATTAAATATCCCAAGCACTCTTTTTTTCCATTTTTTCATGATTTGCGCCATGTTTTGCCCTGTTTTACAGCAACAAACCCTACGCTTTTTCGATTTGATTTCCTAATCCTAACCTACACTAAATGCAACAAAGATCAAACACAAAAACTGAAATGATTTCTCCATCTTTTCCAAACATCAAACCAACAAAATAACCCCAAATACTTACTTGTTTCGAAGATAAAAAAACCCAAACTTCCTACCTATCTCAAGCTCCGTTTCGGGGATAAATCCCTTACTTTGATGCTCGATATGAGGTGCGCAAGTGCTCAAGCTTGAATCCATTGGTCCCGGCAGCAATGGAACCAAAATGTAGTGGGAGCTCATGCTCAACTACCAAGACCCACGAACCACTTATTGTTTCAAGCGTTTCAAGCGAGCGCTCATGGCTATCTCTCACCTAGCCGACGCGCAGTCAATCCTCTCGGGGTGTAGTGAGCTTACCTTGATGCTAAAGCGAGTTTCCTCCTCTCTCGCACATGCCGGTAGCTCCACGATCCTAGATTCTAGCTCAAGCATCCTCGATCCTCCTCCATCTCCAAGCTCCATCCACCATAGTCGCGAGCCCTAAGCCTATACCCATTTATTCCCTTTTTCTAATTCCCTCTTCTTGCTTCATGCCCTAAGCCTATACTCGTCTATTCTTTTACAAATGGCACAAGAGGGAGCTTGGAGCTCTTTTACAAGAGTGTTTATAGTTTTTTGAGGCGCCTTTCATTTAAAATTGCACTTTTTGCCTTGGCTTAGCTTTAGGGGCCGTCTCTACATCTTGGATCATACGCCTTTGCTCTTTTTCCATCCTTTTTTCACTTTTTCTATCTTGGATCATATGAGGTAGGAGTGGTCCATCATCTTGGGAGTGGAGGCCACAGGACTTATCTGGAGGACTTTGTAAGTTTTTCTTTTGTTTTGCTTTCTTATTTCTTTACAATATCCCTTGTATTGACAATCGTATTTCTAACAATTATATTTTGTTTTGTTTATAAGCACTTCATTATAAACCATGATTCCACTGGCCTTGAGACTCGATATACAGAGAGACACAGTCTCACTGCATTGATCGACTGATTGTATGGATGCGGCAGCACAATAAGTCACTCATCTTTCTTGTTCGTAATTACTAATTTTAATTAAAATGCATTATTGTATGGTGGACTGATGTGTAGTTGTATATTTTTTTGCAGAGTTCGTTTGATGCTCCGTTGCATCAAGACGAGCTTTTGGATGGCAAGGATCTATAGCAGCTCGCCCTTGGATTCGTGGAGCGCACATCCTCTTATTTTTTGGTCATGTGATTTATGTAGGCATTTTCTATGCACTATCTTGTTAACATCATTTGTATCTTGCAATGATTCTACTGTCACTTTCATTACGCGATCTTGTATTTATTTTATGTATCAGTCTAGTTGTGGATTCAAGTACACTTTGCCTTCATTTTGACGATCATTGTACATCTTACTGTAACTCTTTTGTACATTATAATTTTCTTTTTCTATGTAACTGCCGCTATTAGCATCACACATTTATTGCACATACCATATTGGGGAATATGGAAATTTCCCATAAGTTTGGGACATGTGAGAAATGATTTTTGATGTCGAGAAGTGCTTAAAAATAACAAAAATTACGAATATCAAGGAAAAAATAGACTTCGTCGAAGGCGGTGGTGGCAATCAGTACAATTTTAAGCGGCAAGTCCCTAAAGTGCTAGTGCTAATCTTCATGGAAAATCAAATGATGGCAGATGGCCAAGCCGGAGTTTTCCTAGATGCAAAACGACATTAGGAATCCAACGCAAGTCTCAGATCTCAATTTTGAGGTCGTTTGATCCTCCATTTAATCCCCGCAAGGTTCGGGGTTGTGAAGCGGCTACTAGATTTGGAAGTCGAGAAGAGCATGATGGAGCTCATCTTTGTAGATTTTGATACCACGGAACCACATGTCCAAACGGATCTTGAATCGGATGTCGTTTGCCTCTCCAAAAGTGAAAAAACCACTTGCCGGAAGTGTGAAAGCAAAAGGCATGAACTAGATAATTGGGGTTTTAAGCTTAAGCTCTAATTGAGAGCTTAAAAGGAGCTCACGAAATGAAACGTTGTGGGGGGGGGGGGGAACGTCAGTTTTTTGCGCCCCATTTTTTATCATTTTTTGATTGGTTTGAGGCAGGAGGAATCCTCTTGGCCCTGAGATGCTTCTATCCTTCGCCCTCCATCGCCATAAACGGATCAAGGAATGATGCACTGAGTAAAAGAGATAAAAAACCAATATTTCTCTCTCCTCTCTCTCTCTCTCTCCTGCATAGAGGCAATTCATGTGCAAGAAATCAAGAAGAAGAGGGGTTGAAGAATGCTTGTTCGACTGTAATCTGATTGCGTCAAGATGACGAGGAGGTTGAGGAAAGAGGTTCAGCACTGAAGAATGGTTGTTGGTCGGTCTGTGGACTGCCCAAAATAATTATTAAAAAACCCGCAACACGCAAGACACGCGGTATGCTCCAATTTTATGGAAAATTTTGCTTGTTTTTGTTGTTTCATGGTCCAAATGTTGCTCATATGCAATGAATTTTTGTTTGAACCTTTTTTGCATCATGTTTGAGGGCTGTAACTATAGAAATGTAGAACCGGTAATGATTTAGAGTCGTTATTAATTCTTTAAAACTCGTAAAATATCATTTTTAATGGAAATTAGTGGTTTTTTTCGATTTTGAGTTGGGAGAAAGGAGTGAAAATGGGATAAACTCAGAGAAAACGTTAAGTTTCAGTCAAAATAATAAGCCAACACAAATAAATCAGAAAATACCTATTTTTCATGAATAATAAATAAGAAAAAATACTAAAAAATAGAGGAAATGAGGGTTTTTGCACTCAAAAAAATATAGAAAAATAAAATTTATGTGTGTGAATGTTTGGCGAGGTTAAAGCATGAGGTTAAGCCTCATTTTGGCCCCATCCTTTGTGTTATAGTACGCATTTATTATTTTTTACATACAAAAATGACACAAAACAACCATTTACACCTATGCAACGCAGCAACACATAAACGGTAAGGGGGGGGATAAAGTTTGTGCAACGATCTAATTGCTGAAAAGATACAAACCCTGATTTTCCTCTTTATGCATAGCATTTAGGGATCGTTCCATAATTAAATATAGGCGACTAGTAGCATGAAAGTTGTGGTGCTAGTCCCTAAATCAACGCAGCACGTAACACTTAGTTAAAATTTATGAAAGGGTCGTTTTTCGCACCTCACATGGCTGGTTTTTTTATCATAAAATAGTTATGCACAATCATCATACACCTTGCATCAAGCATGCCACATGGTATCTCCTGGAATGCATTGCAATCGATTGATAAACTTTGACTAACGCTGAGAGGACATGAAACCTAAGTCGTCGGTTAAATGGGTGCTTTCGTTGGGGAAAGTTTTGTGAGGAAAATCAAAATCTCCTGGAACACTGAATTATGAAAGATTGGAGTTTGTGCGAATGTTATATGTGTTAGCAACACATCGAGGGGCCAATCCTCGAGGTGTAGGAGAGCCGCAATGGAGCTGCGACAATTAGCCGAGAGGTGCTTCCCTATGTGTGTATTATGAGGCATTATGCCTATATGTTATGGGATCTCCCTCTAAGGAGAAGGGAAGGTGAACGTTGGACTACATATTGGATACAAATACAAAAACGTCATAAGCATTTAGTGCAAAGTGAGTTTTAGATGCTCCTGGCTCGCGAGGCCGTGTGGTGGGTTTGTCTATCGTATGCATGAGGTCTGGCTAGTGCCATAGCTAGTGCCGGCCCATTTTAGGTCCCATCAGCACGTGGTCAAATCTTTGGATTTATCATAACTTGAACACTATAACTCCAAATTGAGCGCTCTATAGCTCAATAGATTCCATTTTCAAGCACTTTCCAATGATAGGTCACATCATATGGATTTGAGAAACTTATGGATATGTTATCTGGGTGCCACCTTTTTAGTATTCAAAAAATGGGAATTGGGAGATTCCCAAACTCAATAATATCTTGTTTGGACATGTCATTAATACTGACATGTTTAGCGATGATGGGGGTAATTTGTTTTATGAACATTTTTGTCGCTTTGAATGTCGATATGAGGCCGTCCATTTAAACCATTATTATTGGGCAAACTTTTCTATACATTTATGTTAGAATATCAAGCTCTTGTTACTCTTCAGTCAGTCTATCTTTATGTGTGCGACCGACATTAGCTAGATACAGTTGTACACGTGTATGACATTCAATAAGGCAGTGTAGTCAGTGACTTAACTATATTTAGTCTTGGTTAGCCATACCTATGTCTATAAGTCTCTTTCAATTAGTATAATGGAAGAATAATGAAAGAAGAACAATAATGAGCTTAGGCTCATCTTCCACTCCACTCAATCTCTCTCCCTCTCTTCCAACATGGTATTAGAGCTTGAATTCCTAAAACCTAAAGGCTTGATAGTGACCATTTGACATCAAGACATCAAATCTAAAGAAAACGTCATCAAAGGAGACTGTGGTTGCAGTCCGTTTTTTTGTAGAAGATATATCTTGCTACAAAAATGGTTTTTGGAGAAATGGCCAATTCAACCTGACTGTTTTGACGTGGTCTACAACTTTGTAGAAGAAAGTGTTTTCAAATTCCTCATAGATTTTGAGATATTCAATACAGACCTATGCAGACTGACTGTTTACTGCAGTAAATAGTAGGTGATTCCATGGCACTGGTGGCTTTTATCCTAACAATGTATATGCCCTTATTATCATGCATTTGAGCATGATATTGGAGTGTTAAATGCTCAATTTTGGAGTTTATTTGCAGGCTAGAAACAGTGAACTGGTTGATGTCCTGAATTTGGAAACAATATATGTACAGGGTTGAAGTATCTGTGATACTTATTTGCTACTAATAAATGCTTGGATCATACCACTTGCGTGGTAGATGCTTCTTGGAATATTGTGAGTGTTGAAAGTTCAAAGTTTGGATTGATTTTTTGCTAGTTATACCAGGGTATTGACTAGCTATTGTTTATAGGAAGGATACCTTTCATCTTCACTTGGAATACATGCAATATATTCTAATCGGTTGGACATGTATCAACTCTTGCATAGAGTGGCAACTAAATGAGATGTTTTGGGGATGTTTTGAGGTCTGAATACTCTTGTTTTAATAGAGAAAATACTACTCATTATAGTAGTGGGCTGACTGTACTTGGTACTGCTACTTGCATACAGTACAAACATTGATACTTGTATAGACATAGTTTGTTGCTGGGATGTTTTGCCACTACCATAGAATGTTTTGAACTAATTTGAGCTTGGTTTATGCTCACTTGAATATGTTTTTTAATTTTTGGAATACATTTTATAGCAAGCATCTTGTCAGGAAATCTATCTGAATTGTAGAAAATTGTCATGAATAGCAAGAAACTGGTCCTGAACTATAGGAAAAGGAGTCAGATACTTATAGGTTGTATATATCACTGAATACCTAAGCTCCAACAATGGAAAATGCTAAAGGCACTGACAATATCACTCAAATTGTGGGAGAAAAGATGGACAACAAGAAAATTACTTTATGGAAGTTCTGTATGAAGAATTTTTTGGTTGCCAAAGGTTATTGGGACTTATCTACGAGTGATGAAGCTGAACTTGAAATGCATGAAAGGAGTTCGAAAAATGATTAGAAAAGGGCTCATAAGCTATGGATTGAGAGAGCATGCAAGGTGTTACATTGTTTTTCCTTATGTATATCAGATGCTATGGTTATACAGATTATTGGATGTAGTTCCCCAAAGGATGCATGGGAGATACTCATGAAGAATTATGAAAATGTAACACATGCAAGAAAGATTCAACTAAAGCAATAGTTCAATAACATTTTTAGGAACGATAGAAGCATTTAGACCTACACTACAGAGATCAAGAACATAGTGGCTCACCTTGCCACCATTGGATCGTCAGTGTCTGAGGATGATATGATTGTAGTGACATTGAATGGACTTAGCAAAGAGTATAAAGCATTTGATACATCTATTTCTATGAGATCTGAATCCCCTAATTGGGATGAGCTGATTTCTTTGTGACCATATGAGGAAGTTAAGCTTGGGCTGAATACAGGTTCTAGTACGTCTCAAAGTAGAGACACTATTCTTTACTCTAGCCAGCATGGTAGAGGCGGTAGAGGTTGTGGCTCTTTTCAAGGTCAAGGAGACACTCAAAACACTTATGGACAGCATCAGTAGAATGCATGGCATGGCACAAATACACAGGGCCAACATGGATATAGCAACTTTAGAGGCGGGGGGAGATCACCCCATGGTAGAGGTGGTGGATTTGGTTCATGATTGTAGTCAAATGATCACTCAAACAAAGATAAGAACTGTCATTATTATGGCAAATATGGATACATTGCAAAGAATTGTTACAAGAAGCATGGAGATATGAAGGCAAAGGGCAAACAACATGGACACTATGCATCACTATGCATCTTCTAGTGGTACTCATGATGAGTAGGTTGACAGATTGTTTGCCATGCAGCATGTGTCTCAGAATGCATCTAGACAGAACAGAGATGATAGATGGTACATTGATTTAGGGACTTCAAATCATATGACACCCCATGGATAATGGCTTGATGAGATGGTTGCAGGTTCACATGGTTATGTATGTACTAGGGATGACACTCAACATGACATTCAGCACACATGAATTTTTCTTTTTTTGATGTGCCTGATGGCAAGAAAAAGAACCTGCATGATGTACTACATGCACCTACAATAACCAAGAATCTTTTGTCAATTGGACAGATGGTAGAACACAATCTGCAGGTGAGATTTAATAGAGATGGATGCTTTGTTGAAGAATATGGTAATGGTTGCAAATTGATTGTTGGAGGCTGAGAAGATGGCACAATGTTTACTCTTGATGTGTCAATTCCATAATTGAAAGTAGCCACGCTTGCACATGATGATGGTGCTATACGGGATGTTGAAATATGGCATAAGTGGATTGGCCATTTGAATATACAAAAGCTGAAAACTATGCAGCAGAAGGAGATTGTGCTTGGACCACCTAAGTTTAAGTATCATGACTTTGGACAGGTATGTGATGCATGTCAGTTTGGAAAGCAAGCACAGTTTCCATTTATGAGACGTGTACGGAATAGCTCATGACCCTTGCAGTTGGTATATTCAGATGTATGTGTTCCATTTCATAATGCTTCGTTTGGTGGTGCTCGTTACTATGTACCCTTCATTGATGATTCCAGTAGGTACACTTGGCTTTACATACTGAAACATAAGGATGATGTGTTTTATGCATTCAAGGACTTCAAGAAGCATGCTGAAAATGAGTTGAGCTGTAAAATTTCATATCTTAGATCAGATAAGGGTGGAGAATATGTCTCTAATTACTTTGACATGTACCTTGCTAAATATAGGATTAGAAGATTTCGAAAAAAAATAGACGGATTTGCGCAACATGTTTGTGTTGCCTGCCCATTGTGAACAGGTGCATGAACTCATGTTTATTTAAATTTTATTACGATATGGTACATGTCACAAAAGTTAAATCTCTCTTGTACGTGATTTTGAACATGTAATTTTCTATCCAAACCCTCGACAAACTCAATGGTGGTATGTTATACCTTCAACTCCCCGAAGTGCGAGAGTATATGATCAAAGTGATGTTCCGAGCCTAGACGAGGGCAGTATGCAAATAGAGGGGTCGATATTGCAAGGGGTTGAGGCCACCGAAAGCTTGGAGCATGTAGAGGAGGAAGAATCAAGTAACAATGATGGAAATACAGGAGTCCAAGAGTTCTTTGAGAATGAGGTGGACTCATCCTTTTGTGGTGACATGTCTATCGACCTTCCAATGTATGCGGAGTTATGTTAGGAGATTGATATGGGACCATATGGTACTTCATATTTGGAGCATCCACCTACTCAATTCGTTGACTAATCACCTATAAGGGTACATAAGATATGCATTTTAAGTAAGATAATTTTTTAAAGATTTATATTACCATGCTTTGTATGATTTATATTGATTATGCTAACATCAATTTTTGTCTGTGCAGGTGACCTTTGTGGATATTTAGATTAGCACGATGAGTCGAGAGATGAGCGACGAGGAGCTACAAGAGATCTTCACGTGTATGTCTCCAAATCAGATAGCTCGATTTAGAGATATGGTGGACCAGGAGCTGTCTCGCACACCATCAAGCTGTTCTGTTAGATCTACTTTGGTACGCTCTGATGCTTCAGTTTCTAGCAGATGAGGTTGACGCTCTTGGGCCAGGCGGAGGGAGTGGTGGTTCTGGGTAATGTTGCAGAGACATGGATGTAGTGAGCCCGCAATCGACTCAGGATATAGGCATTACTCCTCGCTCTCGTAGCGGTTTGAGAGAGCGTGGCTCAAATGGTTATTGTGGAGGTACTGATGCAGTGTCTCCGTCTCGTCATTCTGCTGGAGGCCTATGGGATTTGTCACACCTGTGGGAATGTCTACTCTAGTCACTCTAGACTTTGCTCAGCCGTCCGCAGGTGGCACCCCTATGGGTGCTACTCTAAGAGATACTACCCTCATAGCTACACCATATGTATAGGGGTCTCCTGAATATGCCCATGAGTATGGTCGCAAGTGGGAGAGGACACATCTTAGGCATATACTAGAGGGGTATGGATACCTTGTAGATGATAGGAAAGGAGCCATCATCATGATAAATTAGGGGAGGAGGGTGATGGCTCGTATGAGGGAGTTGTGCCAATAAGTTTTTCGACACAACATCTTGGATCATTGGAAGAACATATGGGAGGGGAGCAAGGACTACATAGTAGCATCCTTGCATGAGGATTTTTTGGTACCTGCCAGAGCAGATAGGATTTGCACAGGCTAGATGATGAAGTGCACGTGTGCGTACATGTCACATAGATGATCCGACCCACACAAGGCACTTAAGAGTGGGGCCTCAAAGCCTGAGTGGCTAGACATGGGCGACTGGCACCGACTCAGGGAGGAGGCTACAGATTTTCCAAGACGTTGGAGATAGTAGCATGAGGTGGCAAGGGCACGAATGGGGACAGGAGTGGTCCATCATCTTGCGAGTGGCGGCCACAGGACATATCTAGAGGACTTTGTAAGTTTTTATTTTGTTCTACTTGCTTATTTTTTTGCAATATCCCTTGTACCGACAATCATGTTTCTAATAGTTGTATTTTATTTTCTTTGTAGCACTCCATTATAAATCGCGATCCTACCAGCCTAGAGACTCGATATGCCGAGAGACACGGTCTCAATGCATTGATCGACCGATTGTATGGACGAGGCAACCCTGTAAGTCACACATATTTTTTGTCCATAGTTATTAAAATTAATTAAAATGTATTATTATATGGTGGATTGATGTGTAGTTGTTTCTTTTTTTGCAGAGTTCGTTCAATGCTCCTTTGCAACAGGACAAGGTTTCAGATAGTGAGGATCTTTAGCTCCCCCTTAGATCCCTGGATCTCACATACTCTTCTTTTTTGGTCATGTAATTTGTGTAGGCACTTTCTATGGAGTAGTAGTATCTTGCCATGATTGTATTGTCGCTTTCATTATGCGATCATGTATTTATTTAATGTATCAGTGCTATGATTCAAGTACACTTTGCCTTTATTTACACAAGCATTGTACACATTACTGAAACTCTTTTGTATGGCCTAAATAAAGCACATAGTGTTATTTGTGGCAGGGCAGCTTGCTGCACTGCCACAAATTATTATTTTTCTATTATCATCATCGCTATTAGCATCACAAATTTACTACACGTGTCGCTATTAGTGTTGCAATATGCATTGCAAAGTGTCGTTATCAGCGTCGTTATCTACGTTAGTATCAAATACTGATGCAAATAGTGACACTAATAACGATGTTGATACCGACTGTTCTGTGGTGTCGTTAATACCGACGTTTTTTGTGATGACGGGAGTGAATTTCTTTATGAACATTTTGGACGCTTTGAACATCAGTATAAGGCCTATATCTTGTAGTGAATATCTATTTAATCTATCTTTGCTTAGAGTGCTTGTGTCTTGATCATTGGTCCAAAAGTGAATCCTAATTTATCATTGATGTCAACTAAACCATGGAAATCTCTAGCATTTAACCATTTATCTTTCTCTTTACCTAAGATAAATTGACATCATTATTTGCATCACTATTTGGGATGCAAAAAAGCGACGGTACTCAGACAAAAAGAAAACGCGGGCGAAACCTAAGCGCCGCATTTTGCAAAAGAGTTTGTGAAAGAGAGAGCGAATGATTAGAGAGTGAAAGAGGGTGGGAAAGAGAGAGAAATAGAGAAAGAGAAGGGGTGAGAGCTTCTCCCTACCACCGCCGCCCATGTTCGCAAAGAAGAGAAGGAAGTGTACGAAGGGCGAAGAGGAGCCGTCACGAAGAGGAGAGAAAGAATCCATCTTCGAGCCTTTGTGATGAGTACATTGCTCCCTCTTGCTTTGTTCTTCTTTCTCCTTTTCTTTTGTTATTTTTTGTTGACAATAATGAGGTGCATTGAGGGAGAAAGAGAGGGAGAAGAAGAAAGAAAAGAAAGAAAGAACTAGAGAGAGAGAGGGAATAAATATGAAACATAATAAAGAAAGAGAGAGAGACAGGGAGGGAGGGATAGAGGGAGAGAGGAGAATAAATGAGAAAATACGAGGGGGTAGAGAAAAACAAAGAGAGACCACAGTCATGCAATAGGACATTTCATGGTTAAAAGCTTGGTGAAAGAAACTCCCTATACCTTGATACATCACAAGGGCCATTGCACTTGAGAAGGAGTAACCAAGTCTTCACTAACGGGAAGCTCAACTCAACTCACTTGTTTAGACACCTTTAGGAGTGTTTTCAGAGTGTTAGATAGAGGCAAAAGAGATTATGCCAAGACTTCTGATACGCTCACTTCCAAAGTAAGTGCTAAAGGCCCCCTTCATATCTCGAGAAGTGAACTTGAGTATTCAACCTAAAACTATTCTTAAGCTCATCTGGAACCATTTGGTGAGAACAACTTGAGTGGAGGTAGCACTAATAGTGATAGTCAAGCCCTTGGACCTCATGCAGCTAGGTCATTAAAAGTGACTATATCTAAGCGATGACAACCCTAAGAAGACTAGGATCTCACCTTAATTAGCCTACAAAATCACTGACAAGTAGTTGAATCATAAAAAAAGGGAGTTCACACATTGTGTAGTGTTGTAAAAATTGTGATTGAATGCTTGTTTGCATATGTCATAATTGAATTGGAAGTTTAAGCACCATCAGCATGAAGATACTTGCATTTATATTGAATCACATTGATTGTGAAAAACAAAAGGCTAGTTGTGTATGATGCACCTACATACACTTGCAAGTTAGTAAAATTGCAAATTTCTAACAAAGGAACACAATATACATAAATAAATCAATCAAAAAAAGAAATCACAAAATACATAAAGAAATTTGAGAAATAGAGAGACCAAATATTGATTAACTCTAGAAACCCCTAAAATCATAGCTTAGACAAAGAAAATAGAATGTGAAAAATGGACCTTATCATCAAAAATATTCTTAAACTTACACACCATGCAACAGAGACTACATCACCAAATGAGCGTTACTAGCCAATAATGACAAATTAGGAAACAAAGCCTTTTAGCACCTAGCATATGACACATCGAACACATGACAAATTTGGAGAGTGAGAGGTGTCTTCCTTAGAAGCCACCATTTCCTTACTTAAACTTAGACAAATTTTTTGTCACAACGTAGAAAAAATGGAAAACTATGAAGATCGTGATGTTCAAGATCACGAGGCGTATCTTAATCAGTGTGTTCTGCATCCTTGCTCTCAATGCAAGCTGGCAATCAGATGAAAGCGTCGCCTATCTATAGAACACTTACGATGCTTTGGTGAGTTTCAATCAGAGATCATTGATCAGGCAATCTCAGACTTGAGAAAATGGTAAGAAAAGTGTGTATCAAGCATGCATTATATTTGCAAACTAATTGAATATCATACACAACAACAATGGATGTGACCATAAAATTTATATAGGGATGTGACATGTCATCCCAAGGAGGAGTGCACCTATTGCGACAAGTTAGAAGAGTTTGTGGGCGTGCGATGGATGGAGTGCTCGAGCCAATCCACCACTTGGAAGGAACTACCCAGTCTATACCGTCAATACCAGAGGAGAGGCGCAGCCTTTCAGAATTTCCTATAATCTTGGAGCTTGAGATGGAGGCAATGATCGAATCATTGATGTCGAGTATCTCTGATACCAAGAGGCATATTCCACGGTGGATTCCGTGAGGTTTTGCAGTGGATTTTGTAAAATTATATTTGTTGACGGGGCTCATACACAAGGTGGATTCCTTGTGCAAAAAGTCGATGGGGACGCCTGTCCTTTTCAGGCGTCTTGTTAATTTAATGTACAAGTGGGTGATTCCATAGCGGGTGATTCCGCAAAATACATATTTAAATTAATGGACATTTATGAGTTTAGAGTGCGCACTCGTAATAAATTAAGATTAGGATTGAGTTCTAACCAATTTATTTATTTTGTAAGCTGAAGACTGTTAGGTATTCACTTTTGTCGGTTTAATTTTATTATTTTCTAACAATTGTGAATGCTTCAGTTGATGTATAGAGCAAGCAGCGGTGGCGTTGGGAAGCACTGGGCAATAGCGTGTATTCAAGTTATTTAGAAGAAATTATCATTTTTTATGGGTGCGCATCTTAGGCGTGGCGTCAATATTTATTTTGATGCGCTTATTTATTGAAGTGCCTGACATTTATTTATTATTTTATATGTGCATGGACGCACGATTTAAATATTTGTTATTGGACATTGTATTTGGGCACAGCCCGACTCTTTGGGCACCCAATCACTTTAATTCTTTAGTGGAAGAAAAGCAAACACAAAAGCTAAAGTGTGCTAATTGTAAATTGGGCTATTTTTTGATCTTGGAGATGAATATTATATCAAATACATGCTTTGTGGAGCGCTCACACAAGGCATGGGGAGAGATTGTACCCAATTGGTCTTTTGCTTCATGTCGTGCAAGTCTTCTCTCTTGTTTTTTGTGCAAAAGTAGAGTTCTTTGGTTCTTGGGGACCTTCCGGCACTCACTACATACGCGTACAGTGTCCGATCTGCACACTAGTGGTATGAGAGCAAAGCTGAGATCGAGGGCTTCCAATCGCTTACCATCTCACGTGAAGATGGAGCTCTTGGAATGATCGAGCTCTACAGTTAGTCTCACAGCAATTTGTCAATACCAACGTGTTCATGGCAGTGAAGAACCCCCTGCTACGCTCTTAGATCGCAAAGGACCAGCCTCTACAGGCGGAGGACCACTCCGGAAGTTCCTTTGCAAGTCTTCTTCTTCTCAGAAAGAACAGGCAAGAATTTTAACCAAGTTAGAGTTTAAGAAGCTTAACAAAGCTTAGGAGAAGCTTAACAAAGCTTAGGAGAAGCTTTAACTCTACAAAATTTGATTATCGGCGGCGGCAGTATGTATTGAAGGTCGTCGTCGTCGCCAAAAAGCTGTCATCGTCTTGTTGTGATTGATTTAGGGAGGTCACATTTTTTTTTCATTCTATTCGAGATTAAGCTTACTAAAGCTTAAAGCTTAATAAGTTACAAAGGTTAAATTCTCAAGGTTTAAAACCTCCCCCATAGTGATTGTTTATACAGAGCTAGTCCTAAACGGATTTTCAACTTCCAGGCAAGTCCTTGTTCACACCTGTGGACTGATAGAGTTCAATTGCAGCAAACAAGATTACTACATGCAGACTGCACGCACGAATATCCTTTTGAAAGAAGACCTGACATCAATTTCAGCATCCGCAAAGAAGAAATTCTGCAAAAAGCCATTAAAAAAAAAGCCTTGTAAACCCGACTTTGAGCTACGCTCATCCCGCTAACAAGATTTCAAAGTGTGTGAGATCTTTTGGAATTTTGCAGGATGTTTGATTAAACCGTGGAAGATTTTATGGCCGAAGGTGATTTACCGGAACACACGATGGAGCAAAAACTAGACCTAATTATGATGCAGCTTCAAGAGGAATGAAGAGCATGTCAAACTTTTCAAGCTCAATTGGCCAATCTGCAATGATCTATCACCGACCAAGATGGACTGCAATTTGAAGATCTTATACGACGTATGATCGATGCGACACTTGAAGAGCAATCTATTCAAAAAGAAACAAAGATAAGTAAAAGAAATTTCAAATTTCGTACATTCAATGGGTCATGCGATGGAAAGACTGTACTTGCTTTTATTCATCAATTTGATGATTATTTCCATGAAGAACAGTATGCTGAGAAAGACAAAATTAAGTGTGTCACTAATCATCTAGTGGACAGAGCATCCCTATGGTGGACTATTGTCCACAAAAGCATTGATTGTCCTACTACTTGAGAGACTTTCCAAAAGAATTTTTTGCAAAATTTTCTTCCACTCCAATTCCACGAAAAAGCAATCAAACAATGGGATCTTTTGTAACAGAGGGATCGTGAGCCTATTTCACAATATACCGAGCGTTTTTGTAATGCTTTATTGCAAATTCCAATGCTTGAAGATGTACCTGAGGCAACCCATAAACGCAAGTTTATGACTGGCTTACTTGGACATTTTTATGCGGAGGTGAACATGTTCAAGCCAATGACTCTCGAAGATGCAATTTCCTTGGCCCATGATGCTGAAGACAAAATTCGAGGACGAGAGAAGCGACCATAACAATTCCCAAATAATGGTAACTTTGGTTCAAAACAGTTCAATTCAAAGATTCAAAGATTCAATCAAAATCGTTTCCTTCCATCTTCATTCTATAAATCTTGGACACGACCCCTTGCTTTACCATCAAACACAAATCCAAATCCTAAGCCATCTTTCTAGCCAAATCCCAACATTCCTAAACTTCCAGCTATTACCAATAATGTATCTAAAGTCAAACCCATAGTCTATTTCAAATGTCATCAACTTGGACATCTAGCGGCGAATTGTCAATCCAAAAAGTCGATTGTATATATCAATTATTTGGGAGCGACAGAAGATGAAGAACATGAAGAAATGCCAAATTTCACAGAAGACGATGATGATATCGGTACTACTTCAGATATTTTACCAGGTATGCCAAATCCCCATTCTTTATTAATGATGGAATGTCTTGTGCATGGTAAAGAAAAGATTGTTTTACATGATGATGGGAGCACACGCGATTTTATTTCTGCAAAATTGGTCAAAGAATTGAATTTACATACTATTTCTACTCACTATCACATCAAGGTTGCATTCTTAGGCACTAGATACAATGGAACACAAGAAGTGCATGACTTAGAAATTAAAATTGGCGACTATGTTAAACATAGAAATTTATTAGTTGTGCCTTTACAATCTAGTGACATTATCTTAGGAATACCTTGGCGTCATCAGTATAATCCCAACATAGATTATTCCACACATTCAATGAAGATTCATTCTAATGAGAAACAAATGACATTGCATGGTATGTGACAAAGGAAATTCGGTATGGCATCCTCTATACTATGCCAAACTCCCTTCTACCACAAAGTGAATGAGGTAAGGGCACTACCTAGTCATGGAAGAGCGGACTAGGACGCTATGCAAGAGGGAGAGGAGCTTGCGAGGAAGAAGAGAGAAAAACTAAGAGAGAGAGAGAGATATAACTATAAAAAATAGATGAATCAATAAAACTTAAGAGGGCACAAGAGATGGAGAACCCTCAAGACATAACCAATATACACAATATGGACACCAATAGCATGGGCTTATTACACTGTAGAGCATGGATAAGCTATAGTAAGGGAATGAATTGCATAAGCTCATGAGAGAGAATGGAGAAGGCTCCATAGGGTTGAAGAACGCCTCTTGGCTCTCTCTTGCAAATTACAAAGGAGAAGGCCTATTTATATTGGCCTTGAGGGTGTTTAGGGAGGAGGTTAAGATAGAATAGGAATTAACACCACCAAAACTGCATTAAGGTGCTTCCACCAATGTGGAAGCTCCATCTAGATGTTTTGTTGACCAATTTTGTACTTAATCAAATTCCATCATAGGTGAATTGTCTCAATTCTCCCTCCCATAGCTTGAGTCCAAGAGCTCTCCTATAAAAAAATATAGAGAATCTTTATAAAATAAGATCATATCTAGCAATAATGGAGAGAGAGTAGTGAGAATTCATACATTACTACTACAATTAAAGATGATTTGAGAGTGATTTAGGAGGGGAATTCTAATGGTTTATTAGCTTGAGAGAGAGGAGAAGAGAGGGGAAAGGGTTGGGATTCTAATGAATGATGTTTTATGGAAGTGTTAAGTGTGGGGAAGAAAGTGCGGGTGTGTATAAAATTGGGAGGTGGTCTCCACCGCAATTGGAAAAAGTTAGCGTCCACCATTTTGGCCATATCTCTTGACTTGTAGCTCCAAAAAATTATAAAAAAATACTAGCCAAAACTTCAGCTCATGGCTACAACTTTCATGTTGAAAAGTTTTTTTTGGATCGGAGTGGAAGTATTTTTAAAAAATCTTACAAAATCATGTGCCTAATTTTTCTTCCACTAATGCTTCCAAGAAGGGTTCCATTTGTTTGAATTATCATAAGGCTCCAAATCCATGACATTATGAGCCTCACATGCCCTTTGGATGGCTCCAAATCCATTTCATGTCTTTTCTTTTCACATTACATATTTTCCCTTTACCTTCCTCCATTGATCTTTACTCTTCACCCCCCCTTGGTAAACCGGTCCATGAAATTTTTCCATCTAGTGATTTCTTAGATTTCCCAAGAGGTTGTTCCCACCCTCTTCTTTATTTCAAACCTCCAAATGTACAAAAAATCAAGTGTTAGAAAAATATTTTTTTATGATTTTCTCAGATCATATAGCCCCCCCAACCTAGTTATAGGTATTTATGCCTCTAGACACTCTTTCGTTTCTTGAGCTGACCCCACCCTGATGTGATAGGGCTTTAAGCGCCATCCATTTACCCTGGTCTTGTGCACTTTTCCCTCAATGTCTTGAAGTTTGTAGGAGCCATTGTTGAATTTTTTTGTGACCCAAAACGGTCCCTCCCACCGGTAGAGAAACTTGCCATCCTTTCTTTTATCAAAGCGATTGTCATATCAAAGCACTAAAGATTCCTCGATGTTTTTATTTGTTAGCTTCTTGTTGAACGTTTCTCTACGCTTCTCAGCTTCCTGGGAGTAGTGGTTGGTGGCTTCTTCATGATCCAATTGTAGCCTCTCTAGGTCCTGTAATCTTTGATGTAACTTCTCCTTCTAAGAGCCTACTATGCCATCTAATACCCGAAGGCTAGCTAATTTCACCTGAATAGGCAAAAGAGCCTCTTGTCCATAAACTAGATGAAAAGATGTGAACCCTAACATGGTTTTGAAGGAGGTTCTGTAAGCCCATAGAGCTCCACTAAGGTGCTTGTCCCAATCCCAAGGCCTTGAATGTACCTTTTTGCCGATGATTTTACAAATCATTCCATTTACCTTTTCCACCAATCCATTGCATTGAGGGTAGTAAGGGGTATAGTGTTGTCGTTGAATATTTAGCTTTTGCATGAGTTCACCCACCACATTAGCTCTAAACCCTGGTCCTCTATCTGATAGTATTTCAAGAGGGGTACCAAGCCTACAACAAATGTGATCAAAGATGAATTTACTTACTTCGCTAGCAGTGATTCTTCTAGTTGGCATAGCCTCGGCCCATCTAGTCATGTAATATACCCCCATGATAATATACTCTTTTCCTGATGGAGTGCATGGTAGAGGCCCTATGGCATCAATTCCCCATTTCTGAAAGTGTCCATAGACCTTGATTGGGGTTTGGGGTTCTGTTTTGAGCCGTCGTGGTCCTGATTTCTGACATTCTTCACATGTTTGACATCAATATTTGACATCTTGGTGTAGACTGGGCTAAGTAAAGCCGGCTTGTAGAACCTTTATACTTGTGATGTCATGTGCAAAGTGGCCTCCACACACATCATCATGGAAAGCTTTTAAGATTTCTTCAATTTCTCATTTTGAAGGCACTTTCCTAAGCACACCATCCTTACCAAGACAATACAAACTATCATTTACCATGCAATATCTTGTAGCCTTCCAAGCTAGCCATTGTCTTTCTCCCTTAGTTAGGTGTTTGGGAGCTTCTCCTTGATCTAAGAGGCGTAGAATATCTTCTAAGTATTCCTTGCCTTGCTGAAGTGGGGGTTTGATAGCCACTGCTCCCACCATTGACTCATTAAGCTTTGATGATGCTAGATGGTCGGTATTCTTGTTCTGGTCTCTTGGCACATGATGTACTTGTGCCTCCCTAAATCTTCTCATAAGAGCTTTGGCCTCTCTCATTTTACTAGAGAGCTTTGTATTTTCGCATGCCCATGTACCTTGCATCTGCCTTACCAATAGCATGGAGTCTCCAAAAGCATTCAACCTCTTGATTGAATTACTAAGACACCAACAAAGACCATGAATTAAAGCTTAATATTCTGCCTCATTGTTAGAGTGGACACCTTCCAAGATGATTCCTTCACCATAGATTTTCTCTCCTAAAGGGAAGAAAATAACAATGCATGCGGCTGCCTTATCCTTAGTTCTCTTATATACACCGTCAAAGTAGAGGCTATAAGCATCTATAAGAGTCTTTATGGATGGGGGTGGTGAAAGGTCCTTTCTTTTCACCCTAAGATTTTTCTCATAGCACCTGTTTGTCAAAATATCAGCCAGGCATGCTCGAGTTGTTTTTTCAACCTGCACTATATAATCAAACTCTTGAAGTTGGACCACCCACTTTGTTATTTTGTCAGAGATTTCCATATGTTGTAGTGCATAGGGAAACATATCCTCCACAGTGATGATCACAAACCTCTTTGGAAGCAAATATGGCCGAAATTTGGTTACTGCAAACATGAGGGCCAACACTAGTTGTTCCATGGAGGTGTAAGCCTTCTTTGAGGCTTTCATGAGGGGGCTGGCAAAATACACAGGCCTCATGAAGGATGTTTTTGGATCTTTTTGTAGGAGAGCAGCACCAATGGCCTCTTCTCCCACGCTAGGGTTTACAAAGAATGTTTCTTCCCAACAAGGCTGGAGAATTATAGGAAGTGACCCCAACATTTTCTCTATCTCCTTAAAATGTCCTTCACTTTGTTTACTCCATACAAGTGTTTCTTGGTGTGTCAGTTGTTGCTGCAGGGGATATATGGCCTGAGAGAGTAGGCGTATAAATCTACCCAAATATCTTAGCTTTTGTAAGAAGGAGACTAATTGTTTGATGGAGGTTGGGGAAGGTAGAGCTAGCAATGTTTCTACCTTTTTTGGATCTACCTCAATTCCTTCAATTGACACTACATGCCCTAGTAGTGTAACCTTGCTTTCCCCAATATGACATTTATCCTTATTTAGTTGTCCACCCAACCTAGCTAAGAGAGTAAATCCTTCATCAACCTTGCGTAGATGTATGTTCCTTGAGTTGTAAATACGAAAGTCATCTATGAAAACCCTTATGGACTTACCAAAGTAAGGTTGGAAGACCATATTCATGATTTGTTGAAAGGTTGCTGGGGCATTTGTGAGACTAAAGGGCGTGACTTGAAAGGCAAAACAACCCCATGGTGTGATGAAAGTGGTCTTCTTTTGATCCTCCTCTGCAATGCGAATGTGAAAGTAGCCAAAGTAGCCATCACACACTGTATACCGCTCATGTCCCGCTACTTCATTCAAGATTTCATCCTGAAATGGGAGAGGGAAGTGGTTCCTCTTTGTTGCAGCATTTAGTGGCTTGCAATCTATGCATACTCGCCACTTACCATTTAGTGGCTTGTAATCTATGCATACTCGCCACTTACCATTTTTTTTTGGCCTCACTACTACTGGGGAGAACCATTCTGAATCTCCCACTGGGTATATGAATCCTGCATTCAAGAGTCTCTTTACCTCCGTCAGTAGTGCATCATGTTGCACAACTTTCAGTCTTCTCAATCTTTGTACTACAGGCTTGCTTCCTTCTTTGAGTTGGATGTGATGCTTCACTGCAGTGACACCTGTAATGTGAGTATAATCAGAAATAAACAATGATACATGCTTCTTGAGAACATTCACATAACCCTCCCTTTCTTCATCCTTTATATCCTTGGATATCATCTTCTCTAGGCTAGCATCCCACACATCTTCTCCTTGGATTCTTGGGTTGTATTCTGATGAGGTAGGTTCCTTTAAGGTGACACCCATAACTTCGAGAGTGCTATCAATCTCTCTGTTTGAACTCTCTTCCTCTTCTACCGATGAGGAACATCAACTTGAGCTCCACTCATCGGTAGACGTTTCTAGTTCAAGGTTCTCTTGATGCCCACTCTTCAAGTTGTAAACAACCTTTTGATCGTGGCCACCCACCTTACCACGTGGCCTCAACTCGAGATCTCTTGTTGCCCAATCTTGCCTAGCTCAGATGCCCATAAGCCAAGATCTCCCTAGGATGAGGGGATATCCTTCTCCCTTTACTGGCATCACATAAACATCCACTACTACATTGATTCTAAAAACAAAAACTCTCAAAGCTTTCACTACACCCACACATGTGACCACATCATTGTTGGCCATCTTTGCCCTAAAGGTTGAGGATTCCATTACTTCTAAGCTTAATTGATGCATAAGCTTTTGTCTCATGACACAAACCTCTACTCCACTATCGATGCATGTTTTTCAAATTCATTGACCTTTGATTTGAGCCTCCACTAAAGGCACTATATCTTTGGAGCCATATGCCTTGACTGCATTAACCATTTTACCTTGCCTTGCCCTTGTGCTTACTATTTTTGACCATTGTCATCGTAGCTTTGGAGAGGCATGAAGTAGTTGTGGCCAAGTAATTTTTGGCCCTTGAGAGGTCACATCTGCTATCAGATCATAAGGTTGTGTCCCAGAACCCAAAGGAAAGTCAGAGATATAAATTTTAGACCTAGTTCGAGTCTTTCTCTTCTTCCCTTCATCTCTAGGTGCTCGTGATGTATTTGCCTCATTGGTTGCTTCCTTGCTTGCCTCAGTTTAGACACATACCCGCTTGATAGGCATGGTCTCTACTATATCTACCTTTATCTTACCTCTCGCTATTTCTTCTTGGAGCCTTCTATCTCTGACCACCTCCTCTATTTTTATGACATTAACTTTTGGTTGAACAACAGGGGTTTCAGCTTGAACATAAGGTGGTTATAAAATTGCAGGTCGTGACTGCTCTTGCTCTTGAGTCCTAGCATGAGGAGGGCTTACTTGTTGTCGAGGACCTTTGGTAGGGTGATCATATCTTCTAGGGTGAGGACAATTGTACATGCCATGTCCATTTTCTCCACAGTTGTAACATAATATTTCCCTTGCTTGTTACCGCATTTGTGGTCGATTCCCACCATTCCCCTCGATAGGTCTTCTTACACCTTGCACAAGATTCACTCTCAAATCCTCTAGTTGATTAGTAAGATTGTGGATCATGTTTTCTTGACCTCTAACAAGGCCTGGTGCATTAGATACATTCGGGAGAACTTGAGAGGCCTCCATAGTTGTGATGTTGTTTCCCAAAACTGCTTGGCTAGCTTGGTCTTGGTAGAGAATCTTTTGATTCTTTTCCCTAGTGATTCTCAAAGCATCTGAATCAAAAGTGTTTGGAAATTTCACCTTTATCTTCTCCCTGAGCAAGGGGTACAAACCTGAAATAAATCGACCCTTTTGAAGGCAGTTTGGAGCTCTCTCACCAGGATTCAATGAGTCTGACCATTGCCCCCAAAGCTTCAAAACCCTTCCTCATAAGTTGCATAACCATAAGGATCACTTTGATGGAGGGACAAAAGCCATTGCCATAACTCTTCAGCCGAGTTAGTTTGTTGAAATCTCTACTAGAAAGCTGCCGTCAATCCCTCCCATTTAGCTCTTTGGGCCAGATTTAGAGTTTGGAACCACATTCTAGCTTCTTCCTTGAGCACCAAAGGAAAAGCCTTAAACTTTAATGCTTCATCATCCCTCCTAGAGACAAGGAAGGCCATCTCAAGGATGTCCAAAAAATCCACTGCATTTTTCCCATTGCGGCCAAAGAAGCTTGGAAATACCATGTTGCCTTAGTAGAGTACAAAGATGAACACGCCTAGACTTAAGTTGTATTTTATGAGGGGAAGGATGAATGGGTTCACAGATGCATTAATTTCAGCAAGAAGTCTAGGCCCCAGTATGCTTCTAATAATACCTTGGAATCTAAGCTTTGTACTGGCTACAATGTGCATAGTTTGCATAGCGAGAGGTTGGATTGGTCCATACAACTCGTGGTGATTCATGAGAAACTATTATAATAAAATAAAGATATGTATAATATGTACATTTAAGGATGCATTGTAGTCTAGCGTTGGGAAGATTATAGGTTCTGGTGATACAAGAATCTCCCTTAATCTTTTAGCCTCAAAGTACATGATAAGACGCTGCTGGGAGAAAATCTTCCTACTAATGCGTACATTAACTTGGATGTTTTGTACAGAGTGGAAGGTGTAGAAATTCGGGCCATTATTATTATTCATAAGTGGAGACTACTTAAGGGAGTAGAGGGAATACACTTTCTTGAATTATAAAGTATTTTCCCCATAGTGTTTCTTTCTGGAACCCACCAACTTTGCTACACAGAGAATTTGCTCACCAGTGATTGTTCTTGCCTTAGTATATCCATCCTCGGCGACATATATTTCATAAGGTGTGATGGCTACCTTTTCAACCACACCCAACCTTCGAGCTAGCAATAGTTGAAGGTAGTCTCCATACTTTGCACCTCTACCAAACTCCACACCGTTCATGCATAGTTGTCCTCCTTTGATGTGGATTAGGCCAGAGAGAGAGAGAGAGGGATTTGATGATTTGGAGATGAGGACCTCCTGAAAGGGCATTCACTTTGTTTGCAAAACACTCACCACAATTATGAGAACCTAGCAATTGATGGCAACATGATTTTTTCCATTGTGAGAGAATTGAATTTCTAAGGTAAACACCTTTTACCCGCATACGTGCTGTCATCCACTAGGCATACTTCCTTTATTGGGCTTTCTTGGAAGACCATTGTGGGAGTCATGGACTTCGACCAACTTCAAAAAGAGTTGGTGAAGGTGTTGGAGAAGAGCCACTTGGAGCAGTTGTTGTAGAGGAGGCACCACTATGTGTTATATCGTCCTGCATAAGGAAGTAGAGAATTGTGGATGAGAATGTTCTCAGCGGGGGCACCAATTTATGACGAAGGAAATTCGGTATGGCATCCTCTATACTATGCCAAACTCCCTTCTACCACAAAGTGAATGAGGTAAGGGCACCAGCTAGTCATGGAAGACTGGACTAGGATGCTATGCAAGAGGGAGGGGAGCTTGTGAGGGAGAAGAGAGGAAAACTAAGAGAGAGAAAGAGAGAGAGAGAGAGAGAGAGAGAGAGAGAGAGAGAGAGAACTACAAAAAATAGATGAATCAATAAAACTTAAGAGGACACAAGAGATGGAGAACCCTCAAGACATAACCAATATACACAATATGGACACCAATAGCATGGGCTTATTACACTGTAGAGTATGCATAAGCTACAGTAAGGGAATGAAATGCATAAGCTCATGAGAGAGAATGGGGAAGGCTCAATAGGGCTGAAGAAGGCCTCTTTGCTCTCTCTTGAAAATTACAAAGGAGAAGGCCTCTTTATATAGGCCTTGAGGGTGTTTAGGGAGAAGGTTAAGATAGAATAGGAATTAACACCACCAAAGCTATATTAAGGCAGTTCCACCAATGTGGAAGCTCCATCTAGAAGTTTTATTGACCAATTTTGTACTTAATCAAGTTCCATCATAGGTGAGTTGTCTCCATTCTTCCCCCCATAGCTTGAGTCCAAGAGCTCTCCTATAAAAAAATATAGAGATTCTTTATAAAATAAGATCATATCTAACAATAATGGAGAGAGAGTAGTGAGAATTCATACATTACTACTACAATTAAAGATGATTTGAGGGTGATTT
This sequence comes from Lygodium microphyllum, assembly GCF_053477565.2. Lineage (NCBI taxonomy): Eukaryota > Viridiplantae > Streptophyta > Polypodiopsida > Schizaeales > Lygodiaceae > Lygodium > Lygodium microphyllum. The sequence continues at coordinate 79,302,409 of NC_141149.1, forward strand.
AGGAGGGGAATTCTAATGGTTTATTAGCTTGAGAGAGAGAAGAAGAGAGGGGAAAGGATTGGGAGTCTAATGAATGATGTTTTATGGAAGTGTTAATTGTGGGGAAGAAAGTGTAGGTGTCTATAAAATTGGGAGGTGGTCTCCACCACAATTAGAAAATGTTGGCATCCACCATTTTGACCATATCTCTCAACTCGTAGCTGCAAAAAAGTATAAAAAAATACCAGCCAAAACTTCAACTCATGCGCTAGAACTTTTATGTTAAAAAGTTTTTTTTTGATCGGAGTTGAAGTATTTTTAGAAAATCTTACAAAATCATGTGCTTGATTTTTATTCCACTAATGCTTCCAAGAAGGGTCCCATTTGTTTGAATTGTCATAAGGCTCCAAAGCCATGACATTATGAGCCTCACATGCCCTTTGGATGGCTCCAAATCCATTTCATGTCTTTTCTTTTCACATTACACATTTTTCCTTCACTTTCCTCCATTGATCTTTACTCTTCACCCCCCCTTGGTAAACCGGTCCATGAAATATTTCCATCTAGTGATTTCTTGGATTTCCCAAGAGGTTGTTCCCACCCTCTTCTTTATTTCAAACCTCCAAATGTACAAAAAATCATCAAAGTACTAGAAAAATATTTTTTTGTGATTTTATCTGATCAATATGTACACTTTCGATAATTTTGCATTGCTTAGTCATACACACGCTAAACGTGCATTACGAAAAGGTAGCAAATCCTACTTAATATGGGTGAATGAAATTGAAGCTAAAGAAAATCAGATGCATCCTAGGCACACACAATTTCTTTCACAATTTCAAGATTGTTTTGCCATTGATTTACCATCTGACTTACCACCTATACATCCCGAAGATCACAAAAATAGACCTAATTCCTGGATCACAACCACCATGTAAAGCACCATATAGATATAACCAAATTGAACAGAAAGAAATTCGAGCCCAAGTTGAAGAATTGTTAACCCAAGGACTCATTAGACCTAGTAGTTCTCCATTTGGTGCACCTATCCTATTAGTAAAGAAGAAAAACAGTACCTATAGGATGTGCATTGATTATCGTGCCCTAAATAAGATCACCGTTAAGAATAGATATCCAATTTCTAGGGCAGACGATCTTATGGACAAACTACAACCATCTGCAATATTTAGCAAGATAGATATTAAATTTGGATACCATCAAGTACAATTGGACACATCTGATATTTTCAAAACTACATTTAGAACACAATTTGGACGCTATGAATTCCTTGTTATGCCTTTTGGTTTAACTAATGCACCAGCCACATTCAATCGTATGATGAATCACATATTTTTGAAGCATCAGCATTGTATCATTGTTTTCTTTAATGACATATTGATTTTCAGTAAGAATGAGAATGAGCATTATGAACATTTATCTTTGGTTTTCAAATTATTGAAAGAGAATCAATTATATGCTAATCCTAAAAAGAGTGAAAATTTCCATACACAAATTGAATACCTAGGACATATTGTTTCATCTGAAGGTATTAAAGTTGACTCTAAAAGATAGAAGCAATTTTGAATTGGTCCATATCTAAAAATGTGAATGAATTACATTCTTTCTTAGGTCTTGCTAGTTTTTACAGAAAATTTGTGAGAAATTTTTCATTGCTTGCATTACCTTTGACAAAATTATTAAAGAAAGGCATTATGTATCATTGGTCTGACAATCAACAAAAGTCCTTTGATTTACTGAAATATGCTTTAACTCATGCTCCTGTATTGCAATTACCTGACTTCAATAGACCATTTTTCCTAGTAGTCATTGATGCTAGTGGATCTAGAATAGGAGCAGTCCTTATGCAAGATTCCCATCCCATAGCCTACTCTGGCTGCAAACTTAAACCCTCTGAACTTAAGTATTCTACCTATGATAAGAAATTGCTCGCTGTAGTACAAGCTTTACGTCAATGGAAACACTATTTAATGGGATCTGAATTTATGGTCAAAACTGACCAACAAAGCATTAAACATGTCCTTAGTCAATCACAAATATCTGATCAACACATTAAATGGGCTGCTTTTATTCAAAGTTTTCATTCACTCATACAATATCAACCTAGAAAAGAGAATGTTGTTGTTGATGCTTTAAGTAGAAGACGGACTATTCATAATATCTCTATGATATCTTTTGACTCTCTTATCCCTATGAAAGATACCTACGACCAAGACCCTAGTTTTCAAACTGATTGGAATAAATTAGTTTCAAATAAGTGGATTCCCATTGATTCATTGTCTTACGCTAATGGATTTATGTTTTATGAAAAAGGATTATGTGTAATTGTTCCATTTCGATCATTTGTTTTGCATGAAATTCATTGTCCCCCATACCAAGGCCATAGAGGAATTATTTCTACTTTGCGTACACTGATTGAAGATTTCTATTGGCCACACATGGAATCTGATGTATCTAACTTTGTATCTGAATATTTACTTTGCCAAAGAGTTAAACGACACCATGGTAAAAAATATGGTTTATTAATGCCTTTACCAATTCCAGAACGACCATGGGAACAGATCTCAATGGATTTTATCATTGGTTTGCCTAACACTAAAGCTAATCATTACATGATTTGGACTATTGTCAACAGGTTTAGCAAACAAGTATATTTCATTCCATGCAAGAAAACGTTAACTGCATCTCAAGCTGCTCAATTGTTCTTGAAAACTATTTTCACTAATCATGGTTTGCCAAAAGTTATTATTTCTGACCATGATTCTAGATTCTGCAATAATTTTTGGATTACTTTGTTTGCTAATTTAGGAACAAAGATTGATTTTTCATCTGCATTTTATCCTAAAACAAATGGGCAAACAAAAGCTACTAACAGTACTATTTTAGATCTTTTGGATGCATACACAATTTCAAAACCACAAACATGGGATACACATTTACATTTACTTCAATTTGCATACAATAACACACCACATACAACTACACAGAAAGTACCATTTGAAATTATTTATGGATATAGATTACCTACACTTGTTACATCATTGTCAAACAAAGTTCAAGCTGCTGATGATATTGCTAACATCCATGCTACTATTTTTGATGAAGTTAAAGATATGATTGTGAAAACCTAGCAATCATACACAAAACAAGCTAACAAGAAAAGAAAAGCTATGAATTTTAAAATTGATGATTATGTTTGGTTACGTATTGAAAAGTGAAGATTACAAGTGTTGACAAACACCCTGTTGTAAAGTTAGCTCCTAGATTTTATGGACCTTTCAAGATTATTCACAAAATCAATGACAATGCATTTAAATTAGAATTACCACAACACTGGAACGCAGCCTCCCACGAAGAGGTGGAGGTCTCTACTGAGGAGTGGGAATTCACCAAGAGATGTAGTCCAAAGGTGACCACATGTATATGTTTTATAAGTTATCGTATCTAGATTTTGTATGTGACAACTAATTAACCATTTCAATGTACAGTACAAAATATATAGTGCGACGCGGTCATGTGGACGACATTTTCGCATGGAGCATATCAACAAAATGTGCTTCACAACAGATTGTGGTGTCATGGCAAAGTTTGAGCAAGAGAGCCAAGGGCGAGCCAGGGATCCAAACACTATTGTAGAAGAGATGGAGTATTTTGAGAAATTACAAAGTATTATCACGGTGGATTACCGTAGCTTCTTCATGATCCTATTCTATGTGGAGTGGTTTAAAGTGGTACTGGAAGGAGCCGATGCAATTGTTCGACGAGGTCCATTTGGATTTCTCGAAATAGATTCTGAAAAAAGATGAACAGATTTGCATTACACGTTTGTGTTACTGGCCTATTTTCAATAGGTGCATGAACTCATGTTTTTTAAACTTTTATTACGACATGGTATATGTCACAAACGTTAAATCTCTATTGTATGATTTTGAATATGTAATTTTCTATCCAAACCCCTCGACAATCTCAATGGTGGTATGTTGTACCTTCAGCTCCCTGAAGTGTGAGAGTACATGATGAAAGTAATGTTCCCAGCGTAGATGAGGACAGTATATAGATAGAGCGGTAGAGGCCGCCCAAAGCTTGGAGCATGTAGAGGAGGCAGAATCGAGTAACAATGATGGAAAGACGAGAGTCCAAGAATTCTTTGAGAACGAGGTGGACTCATCCTTTTGTGGTGACCTTTCTATTGACCTTCCAGCGTATGCGGAGTTGTGTAAGGACACTACAAGAGAAAGGCCCTATAGACGCACACTGTACACGTGAAAAAGCGAGCACGTTTATAAGCGCGTGTATCAGCGCGTCTATTCACGCTAGTATAAAAAATGCGTCTATATATTCGCGTTGATAAACACGCTTATAGATGCAAAAATAAACGCACATATTTTTCATTTTTCATAAAGTCCCTGAATATGACCAAACCTCTTAACAGCTAGTATTTGTTTGAATAGGGCATGATTGGATAGGGCATGATTGGATGTATATACGACACAATTACACCTGGATCATAAGCTAGGACATGATATACATGTATAGGATCATATGGACATGATATACATGTATATACGACATGATATACATGCATAGGACATGATACACATTACCAACTTTACTTCTTTTTGAGTATTACAAACATACATCCAATCATTCAAAGCTAATTATATATATGTGATTTCATGCCCTATATACATCCAATCATGCCCTATACAAATGTGATTGGATAGGGCATGATGATTGGATGTATATATAGATCAAAGGTTGACTTGTGCATTTGTAATATATATATACATATATATATATATATATATATATACATATATATATATATAGAGAGAGAGAGAGAGAACTGATCAATACACTCACATGTCTCATTTGTTGTGCACTTAACCTAGCCATGCATGCCAATTCATAGCATGAGTAGATTGATGTAAATCAGTTGGCTTGTGCATGTGCAAGCTATTCCAATCATGTCAAGGTGCACTTATAGCTCACATATAATTTTAGATAAGGTGGACCACATGTAGCCAATGTGCACATGTCCTCTTTTCATCATCTTTAGTCAGTGTGTCCACTTGTTGGTGACTAAAATAGATCACTGCAAGGATACTTTGCAATACCAACAAGCCAACTACAAATCTCTTATCTATGAAATGTATAAGTAAATTAACTTGGTTAATTTGATGAGGCCAAGTTTTCCTTCCATGGACAGTGTGGTTGGCTATATTCTACTTCAAGGTTATAGGAACTTACAGAAGTCAATGGAGCATCCTAAAAATGACGATACTCTAATTACTATATCAAGTCACTTCATGTACATATCTTTGATTTATTGATGGATAATATGCATTTCTCTATCTCTTTCGTATACACCTTCATTGCATTATCTCTCTCTAGCTAAAAACCATTCATGCTTTATCCACCTATTGATACTTGCATGCAATTGTAAGTGGGATGGTCCAGTAAGTCACTACATATGTGCCAATTGACTTGCCAATGTGTTATCTCTTATCCTCAAGCTTTGTTATATATGTCACCACATAGGTCAACCGATTCCCTAAATGCATGCATTGATTCCCTAAATTGTTCCTGCGCATCTGTAAGCGCGTGTAATAGGCATTATCTGCGCATATACATGCGCAATTACACACGCTTACAGACGCGCCACGCAGGTATAGAAAAATTTTAAAAAATTTGTGGCTTTCTTTTCAAACCTGTGCTTTCTTGCGTTTTTTGCACGTTTTCTGCAGTTCGAGCTCGACATCACTACTCTGTCTATCTATCACTTCATGAAGACAATGAGGCAAGGAAATAAGAGTAAAAAGAGGATAGGAGGAAAGAAGAGCCAAAGAGTAAAGAACAAGAGCCAAACAGCAAGGAAGAGAAGAAGATTCAAGCAACTTACCAAGGGAAGGGAGAAGGAGGACAAGGAGCTTGCAACCTAGCTGCCACCCCATTGGAACAAGCAAAGAAGGTGAGTTCTTCTTCTCTCTCTCAATCTTGTTTGCTTTCTCTATCTATTTGTCTCTCTCTTCACATGCTGGATCTTGCAATTTGTGTTGTCAGTAGGCATTCCAAGTACCAATTTATATCCACACATGGCCACATAGAGCCAAAAAATAAATCACTATCCATGGCTTTCCAATATCATATGTCTCGTATAATAAGATGAAGTACTATTAAGATGGAATTTACAAAGCATTGGATAGGCAGATGAATATCTCATAAGCTAGGGAAAACTCAAACAATATTGGGATACTTAGAAGGAAAGATCACATATAGCCACCATGTTGAGAACTATCTCGGGGGGTTCACTATATATATATTCTCTATATAACGTGCGTTCATGGCCTATTTATAAATATCCTAATCTATGAATTTTTCTTGAATAAAACACAACCCTTTTCTATTCAATCTGTAAGTAACCCCTTTATATGACACCCTTTTGTATGTAAAAAATGTATAAAATTGGTGTTTTAAAAACCCCTTATTTTGAACTCACGTTATATATATACATATATTCATGAGTGACCCCCCCCCCCCCCCCCCCGAGAGAACTATCTAGCATTCAACATGGAGAGAGCCATGAAAAGGAATGAGAGAGAATGAACCAAATCCATATACTTGCAATTTCATTAATCATGTGTCTTTGAGAAGGCCTCAAATTACAATATACAAGGATTGATGGGTCATCAAATTAGAACCTCCCTTGATCATATTTCCTTGTTTCGAAGACACACATACACCCTCATATTCCCTCCCCCTCTAAGACTTTTGGATGATTACATGATCAACTACATCATTGGTTTAGCAAATGCTACTATGCTAGAGATGTGCATAGAACACAAATTTGGTGAATTTGGAAAACTTTCAAGTCTCATTTTTATTATTTAAAACATTGGGACTCAAAAACATATGTCTTCAAGTCACCCAAATCTACTTGGTCCATCTAATACATAATTGAAAACCTTATGAAAAATGAAATCTATTGAGCTATTGAACACCGAATTCCGAGCCATGATGTGAGAGTTATAGCAAAGAGAAGGTTTTGACCATGAGTTCTGAAACTTGGGGAAAATTCCATATTCACTAATGGCATGTTATAGTGTTGTAGTTGGAAATTATACATTTAGGAGGGGGTTTTAATTAAGGATACAACATTTTGGATTTTAATCAAGGATACAACACTTTGGATTAAGGTGAAAATTGTTGTATTGAAGAAGCAATTTGCCACCACCAGTGAGGAGAAGGAATGCTTTGTGATTAGAAACAAGTTCAACTATCTTTAAGAATTTGAGAAAGAAACACAAAAAATTAAGATTAGAACTTTTACTATAGTGACAAAAAGCATTAAGAGTGTTATCTTTAACCTCCACATGCTTCCAACTCATAGGTTACTTAGTGAATTATTTAACATTGTGAACAACATCAAATATAGCTTGTGGATATTGATGGAAATAGTAAAAATGAGTATTAATAAATAGTAGTAAAATATTAGTCAATCCTATTGATAATTGTTTTAAATCTATAAATGAAAAAAAAATCTTTTAAAATTTACTACTTGGGTTACCAATACTCATAGGGAATCTTGCTATGGACTAATTAGTCTCTGTTCTTACTGCACCAAAGCTATTACAATAGACATTCATTAACCATAGGCTAGAATTGTTATATCTCAATTGTCTTTCTTCAACTAATCAGTTGGGGTTATGATATTGATAAGCATGATGATGTTGAAAACTTTCATCCATTTGCATAGTCCCAGTTAGTCTACTTTCCATGGTATCAAACAATGCATTAATAAAAGATTTGTGTGCTTGTCATATTGGTTTGCCATCCATGTCATCAAATCATGGGGCCCTCATGCTTGTCATGAATTTGCTAACCCTACTCTTGATGTCCTAACTAGTGCCATCATATGGCACACTTGCAATAATGACCCTTCTTGACTCATGAGAGCAAGACATGAACATGATCTTACATTTGGCATGCCAATGTGTGTTCTTGATTCAATTTAGCAAGCCAAAGCATAGTCTCTTTTTCCATCATATTTTCTTGGAGGGATTTAGACTACCAAAAAAGTTTGTGGATCATCTTGTCTTGGAGGGATTTAAACAGCCTAGAGAGTTTTTGGATCTTAGAAATATCATGAAAGATGTGCTCAATCATACCAACCAACTTCCTAGGCCTTCTTCAAATTATGGGGCTCTCATGATTGTGACCAATCCACTATCCATGGCATCAATCCACACATCTATGATAGCTCAAATATGTAGGATTGATGATGGCTTGATATCAAGGAATGCTATCCTTGGCATGAGAACATGCAAATATGGTAAGCCACCTTCTTGCCTCATGCACTTAATGTCCTAGTACAACATGTTTGTAGTAATCCTTTCTAGGAAGGGAGCATATATAGCATCCATGATACTATAAAGAAAATAGTAATGATAATGAATGGGGATACTATAATGTACTAGTATTTATAGGAGATGTAGATAAAAATACTTTTAGATCTATGCCCCAAGGTACAACATTGAGTCATCTTCACAACAACAAATGACAATAGGTCCATCCAAAAAATCAGTCATGTCCACACAGTAATAGGAGCTTAGAGCAAACTAAGCACTAGTTTTGGAGTCAATATGTAGTCTAAGTACTAATAGGTCTAGAAGCAAGGTCTAGAACACTAAAAAGTAAGCATGTCTACCACTAATATTAGTAGTAGCACTAGTTCAATTTAAAATAAAATTAGCAATATGGAGTTAATAAAAGTAGTTACTCACTAAGTCTCCATCTTTTGTAAGAATAAGAATAGAAAGTTTGGCGCACTAATAAGTAAGCATATCCAGACTACTAATTTGTTAATAATAGTAGGTCTGGACTTACGTAGCATCACTAATCCTATAGTTTTGAAGACATATATGTTTAGCATTGGACACTAGTTCTTAAGTTCAAAATAGTTGTGTTCTCCAACAAATGTGTGTTTTCTTAGATATATATGAGTGTCCATATGGTAGGAAGGGAAGTTTGCACATTGTTTACGAACATATCAATGGGTGCCCCTTGAAAATCATTTATATGCAATGTTGTCTGCTTGTCCTCGAGAACTACTTCTACTTGTCAATAATTCCGTCCATGGCTTATCTTGCGTTAGATGATAGACAAATCCAATGAGAAAAGTGCAATCATAATCAATAGGATGACTTGATTAGATGCATCCATTTCCCTGGCCCATATTAGTGGAGAACCATGCACCTAATTGCAAAGGGTTCCAATTTGTATTGTTAACATGTAGTCAAGGGGCCAATACATCACAAATCTTTGCCCTCAATACTTGTCAACATAGAAAGTACAATTATTGATAAGAGAGAGAAGTAAAAATATTGTCAAATCTATTCCTCAAAGGATCACATTAAGTCCTCTCACAATGATGAGTGACAACAAGACTATCCACAAGATTAATTGCCTCCATGCAATAAAAGGATTTGAGAGAAAACTTGGTACTAATTTTGGAGTCAATATGCAGTTGAGATGTAGCCCAAGTGCTAATTGATCTATAAGAAAGGTTTGGAGCACTAGTAAGCAAGAATTTATATCATTCACAGCACTTCTTTAGTATAAACCAACACTAGCATCAAGTCTAGAGCTCACAATAGTATAGTTAACCATTATGTCCCCATTTTTGTTAAGGATATGCAAAACCAGTCTAGAACATTAGTAGACAAGTAGGTGTAGAATACTATTTTGGTAATAATAGAAGGTCTAGAGAACTATTTTGTCAATAACAATATCTATATTTGAGGCTTAATCTAGGACATCACAAAACCAAACCTTAATAGTAAGTAGCAAGATTGTAGTATCATTTCATTTATGATAATGGGATTTCTATTGACTTGAAATACACCATCAACTAGCTAATATTAGGTATAAACTAATTAATGTTGTGACATACATAAACCATGAAGCCCTATCAATAGTCCCTAGTTTTGTTCAATACAATCTATGGTTCCATAAATAGGGCTATCTCATTTCCATTTATCGGAATCATTTTGCGAGGATTTTATCAAGTGACTCTAGCTAAAGTTAGTATCAAAGGAAAATAAAAATAATTGAAAATGATGATGGCTAGTGCTACAATTCTAAAAGAAAAGCCACCCACTATTTTTGGAATGAGCACTACGCTCTTAGTGGCATTACCAATACATAAAAGAACAATGGATAAAATAAGAGCCATAGCTACATCATCCTAGGTTTTTTTGAGGCATAATTTTTTTTTGTATTTTTTCTTTTGAACATGTAATTAGGGCGTTTGAATAGTGTATTCATGTCTAAGGGTGGCATATACAACACATTCACATTATCTATTGTATTGTCAGCGGAGGTCATGGAAGATAACCCGAAACCCCCTCTAAGATATCCAATGCTTCAACCATTTGATAACAAAGTCAAACTAGAAAAAAGTTTATATAATAATTTGACTAAGAAGAAAAATTGCAAAGATTTCTAATTAGCAATTTTTAACAATTTAACATGATCTCAAATAAATATATAGTAATTTTAGAGTATAAAATTTTTACTTAGTAAAAACATATCTAAATATATTTTACTACATATATAAGCTAACACAACAACCATTTTTCATTGATTGATATTTTAACTAGACATAAATTCATCTATTTAGTATAATTGTATTTTCAAATCCATGGAAATAAGAAATCATGCATACAAAATGGTTATACTTTGCATGTAAATAGAATAGAATCAATTCTATAAGATATGAATATTAGCAAGTCAATGGAGAGGAATGATTCAAACAAGCTTAAAGATCGTACATTTAAGTCTTCATAAGAGATTCTAATGTAAATGCTTTGCTTGAATGGAAGTACATCATCAAGGCTTAATGTGTTGTTTGCACTTCTTGGAACAACAAAGTTTTCTATATGAGAAAGTTAATCCAAGATTCTTTATTACAAAAAGATTTTCTCTATGGGATCTCTTTTATGATATTGAAAGATGATTTCAATAACATGTATAGTGCATCAATATTTTGAATGTAAAAAAACTTCATAATAATGGTCTTTGGATCATCATCATTAGTTTTTTCCACCTACAATAATAAGTTGATGAAATATAAAGGTAATAAGCACTATCTAATATTATTACTCATGATCTTTTGATAAATATTTTAGTATGTGGATAAACTTTTACAACACAAACACTATAGTCAATGATAAACATAATGAAAAGACCATCTACTTAATAGTCATAACCTTCACTTATAAAGTAAATATTATAAGGAGCATTTATGACATCAAGGTAATCATTGGACAATATGATTGAGCTCTCACACATTGTGACAAAGAAAAAGATTTCGTAGAATCCTTGATAGTGCTAAGATCCTATATTATCATCAACACATATATTAATATGAAGCTAATGCAATAAGAAAACAATAGATAATATTTCACAGGAGCACTCACCTTCATCTTCATTTTTTCTTTTTATTCTCATGAACTATCTTTCTACTTTCAACAATGGATTACATGTTTTGTTCATTTTCAAAATACCAACATCATAGAAATATACAATTTCTTGTAACAATACTTGGAAAGATAAGAGTTAATATTAAATGATACATACAATATATCCTAAATATATGGTTCTTTTTCTTGCAATAATAATCTATACATTCTCATTTTGTAACTCAATAGTATCACCCTAATTATCATTATATGTCACTTTAAAAATATAATTGTTTGATAAATATAAGTTAAGGCCACATATAGAAACTATAAATATATCAAACCTTTGTAGAGCCATTTAATAGCTGCATAAAGAGGTCCTTTCTAATAGCAAAGAATCCTAAGACATTAAAACAGTTTCAGTATCATCTATGAGTGCTTTAACGATTTAATATAATGATTATGCATTTAGAAAATGGTTATATCTCATTATAATAAACAATTTGATCCTCAAGGCATGGTTCATATACATCCCCTTTTGCATCCTATATGATTTCATCATTTCATATTATTTATTGCATGATATACTTGTATATTACAAACCCAACATGCAATGATATACAATGGGGATGATTGATTTATTGTAGATAGACCTTTACTTTGAGTTTTGTCTCAATGTGATGTGCATCCAATGCATTGAATATAAAAGTATATGTTAATATATATCTCTTCTTTCTTCCACATGTAAGAAGCTCGAGAAAACTAAAGAGGTAAAATAATATGATGACTTGTATGAAGTAATATCTATGAGCTTCTATTGCTCTTCCTCTATGTCACAAATCATGATGTGGCCCTCTAGCTAACTTTAAGCTATTGTATGATTTGCATAACATATAATATTTTGGTTGTATCTATAAAAATTCAAAAAAAGAAGACATTCTATACTTCTTGTTTTTTTCACAATCCTTCAACTTGAGAGGTTAAAATATTTTTTATTCTTCATCAATCTTATATCATTATGTTGAGTTGCTTACTAGAAGATGCCATCTCAAATATGTTGCTCCATATGCATATGAATTGATAAGATTGATCTAAAAATTCAAACACTTTGAAGGACTCTACTTATTTAAGAACCAAACAATGCATATGCTAGAATTAACTCAATCCAAAAGTATGATATATGCACCCAAAACTGAGTCAAAAGAACATGACAATGATCTTAATTTGAGAGTGAACTCCACATCACATGAAGAGAATGCAATTCACCATTTGATAAGATCACTTTTCTTCTACATATAACTTCAAAGCTTGAGACTATTACTCTACAAGGGTCCCAATGTCTAAATATAGTTTCTTCAACTACTCTCTAAATATTTAGATGCATATGATCATGTTTTAACACGGCTAGCTACCCTCCTTTACCTCTCCATTTACTTCTCTAACTATGGCATGGAAATTGACATTATCTACATTATTTCCAATTACATTTTTCCCTATGATGATATCATTTGTTTCAACAAAGAAGATTCACAAGTGAAGTTGCCCTAATTCTAGTAACCTTTTGTTGGGATAGACCTTTTGTCTCACATGCTTTAACTTTATTACCTATATATAGAAATATGAATAAACATGTGGATCCTATGAAATTCAAAGCAAACCTAAGCCTTTTTAGTTGTAACATGGTTGTTTCCATATTAGAATTGACTAATAATTTCTATTTGCCATCTTTTCTAATTCTACATTGTTTGTAGTATTCTCCACTTATGAAATTGAAGTGCACTCCTCCCAATTTTTTTGAGAAGAAGTTAGTTATTCAAACCTTCCATTGACCTATATTATCTACTTTAACTATCACATGATCCCTAATTTTATAAATTTCTCCCTTATAATCTACTTTTTAGTAAGTTGTAGCTATAGTTTCATTAAAAACCCAACTTCAAATGAATAAAATTGTACGACCTACCTTTTATCTTCACAAGAAAGACCTCTATTTATTCTTTTCTTTCTACATATTACAATGCTTTTATGTTTGATCATGTTGAAACACAATAACATATATTGTTTTCTACATAACACTTTGCAAATTTTATTCACCTTTACAACACATGAAAGTTTTAGTATTCCATTCTCATGTGTTGATAATAAATAAAATTTTCACAAGTAGCAATAAAAAAACCATAAGGAAGTGAAATAGATTGCTTGCAATGAATAAACAAGTTTTCTATTGGAATAAGGCCATTGATCCCCTCTTCTAATATATGAAATACCATGATAAATACCTTTTTCATATGAAAAGATATGCAGGATATCTCATTTTTTTGGCTATCTATCTTTACCCGTATATATGATGATATTATACACTTGAAAGTAAAACACATAAAACTTTCATGTAAGCCATATCTTAAAATATCATCCAGTAATTTTTGTTTCCTATCCATGCTCTACTGATGAAGAAGTTAGACAAAAAAAATCCTATTTTTGAAAACACCAAGGTGTATAGAAGGTACCCACTAATTCTATGCTTTTCTTAGTTCAACCTTTTCTTCCTAATAATTATAAAATGCATATGATACATACACTAAAAGAGTACCTAAGTCGTACAGTTCCTTTGGAGAATCCTCTACGGTGCTTAAGATGCATGACATATGACATTATATAAGTGTTGTTTCTATTGTGCTTTAATGCTTTCATAGTATTTGCTTGGAGCATGCAACCATTATCCATATCAAATGGAAGGAGTAAGCTTACTCATTTTCATTAACATTCTTTATATGTTCACTAAATAAATTTGGTGATAGAATATGCATTGTGTCATATACTAGATCTAACAATAAAACTTACATATACAAATAATATAATCCCCATATATATGATATCCAGAAAACCTTTCTATCTTTAGTATAGTGTCTCTCTTAGCTAGCATCAAAGTTGTCTATGGATTTGACAATGCTATGATCATCTCATGAGCTTTTTTATTGATTGGTTGACATATATCATTGCCTTTATTCAAATTATAGATATATCTATCTTTAAATGATAGAGTAGTAGCATCTAGACTTACATTAGCTCTATCTCTATGACAAAAGAATTTAATCACCATCTTTGAATGAACCTACTTTACACTATGCAAGATTTTCTCCCACATAACCATAATTAAATGGAGAAGCAACATGTATATCTTGATTAACTTGTATGGAATTGTTAATATCAAAATGGCAGTCAAGTCTAGCTAGGTTCAACATCAAAGAGTTTATTGTAAGTTTCCTTTTCTATACTCCTTGAAGTAAGAGGTTTGGATGATGTTTTCTCTTTTCTCTTGATTGATAATTCTAGAACTAATTTAAGTGTGTGTCTTGTAAGGATGTGTTATTAATTGTTGAGAGTGGAAAAAGACTAAATTTTTGACTGATTTTTGTTGTTTTTGCAGTCTAAATGATTGATTTTGGATGGATTTAGAGTGATGTATGGTTGTTAATGGAAGTGTTTGAGAGTGTTTTGGATGATATTGATTATGTTTTGGAATTTCATGATGATTATTAGAAAAAATATTAAGCTCTGTGATGTTCTGATAGGTTTTATTGAGGTTCTGATTGGTTCTGATACCTTTTGTATAGCTTTTGTTTTGTGCTGATTTTCAACCTTGCAGGCCCTACTTGAGGAGTACAGTGATGTATTTGCAAATATTGCTGCTTCCTCAACTAACCATGGAGCAATGTATGAATTTATTGGCCATGCAACTATAAGTGAGACTACTTACAAAAGTAAATAGTTAAGTGAATTTGCAAAGCCTTTGAGTCAATTCCAAATTACAAGAGTATACACAATGATTGTATAGTACATAATACAAAAACCCTTAAAATGAATGCTTTTGAGGCTTCTAGTTGAGAAAATAGATTAGTAATGGGGACATTTATATTTTAGAAGGTAGAATGAATATATTTGACCTAGGAGGATATGGGCTATCAAATGTTGTAGTGATTCCCAACCTTACTCCTAGACTAGGTGACTCTATTAGCAGTAGACTTAAACTTGATGCATGCTATGGAAACTAGTGTTTCCTTCCATGCTAGTGTGCTTCCTCTACTCATTGCCTTTTATCATCTCATGTGGGGTAAGTCATGGAAGAACTGACTAATAGAGAGAATAAAATCTTGTTTGAGCTATATATAGCTCACCGTATCTAGACTAGGTCTCACCTATATATATGTAGATTGTGATAAATATGATGTAGTCTTTGGGAGTGTATATGGTGTGTCTCTTCTCTCCCTTGCACGTCTCTACATATCTTCTCTCTCTACATCTTAACATGGTATTAGAGCTGTCACAATCGACTACAACCAATTCCTTGAAGAAGAGAATCAAGAAGTATATCCATCTAATGTCTTTTCAATTATTGATTCATGTAATTTTCATGCTTAAATATGATATATTGTGTATGCTATGAGCATCTTATGTTATGATTTTTAAGCTTAGAATAAGTTCGATCAATCGTCATCGATCATCATTTAGATTGAAGATATGTTAAATTCTAGATATGCCTTACTTGGACACCCCACAAGTTTCTATTTGGGAAACTATTGAGGAAACACCTTTCTTAAGAAAACCAATTTTTGTGATGTGCTAGGGATCACAAGATTTCTTCCTATCATATCATTGCTCAATTTGGAGTTCTATGTCAAAAGCTATGTTAGTTCAGATAAACTGGGCTTGAAACAGAAAAACAAACAAGACAATAGCTTTTCGTGCAGACTTTTTCAACATAGGTTTCATCATGATTACTCACTTTTGTGTTTCAGCATTTCTACAAAAATTAGCTAGATCATAATCTACTCTTAGCCAAAAAGTAAAGTGATAACATTTTGAGGGTTTTTCATGTTTCTTATCTATGTTAGACCAATTTCTTCGCTCACACGTTTTGTCTATTTTAGGTCACTTTATTATGGCCCATGTTTCATCTATCTTGCGTCTCTTTCTTTTGGAGTATGGTTTTTGAACTAAATATCTTTCATTATAGCATAGCTTTTGCGTGCGATTTGTTGTGTTGCACTTTCGTCTCTTGTCGTTTCGTATATGGTGTATACATTCTGTGATCTCATATTGTATGTATTCTCTTAGCCAACTATATTGAACTCAATAATCCTCAATGGATTTCCCTTTGGACAACCTTCCATTCCTCACTTTAAAGGACAAGGATTCCTTGGGTGGAAAGTAAAGATGCTGCTAATTATTGAAGGATTTATCTTTGAAGAATGGTAATGAGTGGGTCAGATGCAACAAAGCATCTCATCCGTATATTCTTTCTGCTCTTCAAGAATCTCTTATGCTTGATGTATGTAATCTTTCAACCTCAAAAGCTATATGAAAGTATTTGATAGAAAATTTTGAGAAGAAATCTATTATAAAAATACTTTATCTTTGTAGTCGGCTCACAGAGTTACAATACAACATCACAACTTCTATGAAACCACATATTGAATCATTCAAGAATATCATCAATCAACGTGTTGCTACTTGCTGGTGATGCTATTCGACGATAGCAATTGGTAACACAACTTCTTGATATTGTAATGGATCCTACTTATGATAATATTGTTACCATATTATCTAACAAAGATGGGATCAATTTTGATTAATCTTGTATATCTTTGATTGAATATTCACAATGACATGAACAACCACACATAAATCAAGGACAAATTATGATCTCACAAGAAGACACACATTCAGAACAAATTGACCAAGCTTTACTTGCTCAAAGGCATCCCTTTCCATGATCTATACATAGGAGTTATCGTGGTGGTAACTTCTCTCATCTTAAGTTTCCTAACATACATTGTTCTTATTGCAATAGAAATGGTCACACTACAGATGATTGTTGGTTAAAACAATATGATGAAAAACATGGTATTAAAAATAAAAAAGCATGTTTATCCAGAGGTTATTCTCCTTGTAACTACCACAAAAAGAGTAATCATCCAACCCATCAATATTTCAAGCGGCATTTTGATTCAGATCGTAATAGAGCATATGCTACTACACATGACAACACTATTGAAGATGAAAATTGTGTGAGTTATTCTCTCTCTTTTTATTATTGATGTTCATGATGGATCTCTTTTTATTATTGATTCTGGTGCTACGAGAGACATGACATATCAACATGTCACAAATCTGCAAAGAAATCTTCTTTTAGTTGGAAGACTTGTGGATCTTGGTCTTTTTGTCAGTTTTGACCTTACCAAGTGTCGCGTTGAGAAAGATGGCCAAACCATAGTTGTTGCTTCTCGAAATGGTAATCTTTTTGAGTTATCTTTAAATGAATATGTTGCAAATGTTGTTACAGCTCTTGGCAATCTTAACAACAAAATATGGCATCATCGCTTTGTTCACTTTGATTTTTCTAAGCTTCTCGATCTTTATCCGCGTGACCTTGTTCATGGTATGCAATTCAAAGCTCATCCTCATATGGGTATTTGTGAAAATTGTGCACTTGGAAAGCATTTTTTCAAACCCTTTATCATTTCCACCACAACTCATTCTAAAGATTTTCTTGATCTTATTCACACTGATATTTGTGGACCGTTTCCTCCATCAAAATCTCAATATTGATAATTCATGACTTTTGTTGATGACTTTTCAAGATACACCATTGTTTTTCTCTTACAACACAAATCAGAAGCTTTATTATCTTTTAAGCAATATCAAAAAGCTGAAAAACTTCATATTGGTCGTCGCATCAAGAAACTTTGTAGTGATAATGGTGGAGAAAATATTTCAAATGATTGTGATGATTATTGTAATAATCAATGTATTCGTCATCATGAATATACGATTTCCTACTCTCCTCAACAATATAGTATTATTGAATGTAAAAAATGACTATTCTCAATGCCATGCAATGTATGCTCATTCATTTTGGCTTATCTCAATGTTTTTGGTCTGAAGCAATCTTAACAATAGTACTTGTGCTAAATCATATTTCTACAACTGCTCCTTCTGGTAAAATATTGATTACTACTTGGATAGGAAAAACTCCTTTTGTCTCATATTTTCAAAATTTTGGATGTATTTCTTATATTCATATACCCAAAGAGACTTGCGGAAAACTTGATCCTCCTGATTTGAAAGTTATTTTCATTGGATATTCAACTTTTCCTAAGAGATGCAAGTTTGATGATCCATCTTCCAAGAAGGTAATCATAAGTTGTGATGCTATTTTCAATGAGCAACTTATGGGCAATATATGGTCTCAAGAGGATGTTGAGCGGACATGGTCACTAGAGGACATTGATGATACAAAGTCATTACTTACTACTTTTCCTTTTCTATATGATGATGAACCTCTTTCACAGGATAATATTGACTATTCAAATCAGGATTCAGAACCTACACCTATTATTACTAATGATGACCTTGGCATTGATCTTTATGTTTATCTTCTACTTGATAATGAGTATGGTACTTGTCATGTTTATGATGCTAATATTCTTGAGAATGTTCTCAATATATTTGTGAAGAATCTGTGTCTTATAGTGATGCCATGTCATCTACACAAAAGGAACAATGGCAGCAGGCCTTGGAAGTTGCGTATGAATCTCTTCTCTCTAAATGTACATGGGATCTAAAACTGAGGTACCACCTAGACGTACTGCTATTAAATGCAAGTGGGTTTATAAGACTAAAACAAAAGCAGATGGAACATTTGACAAATTCGAAGCAAGGCTAGTTGCCAAAGGTTTCTCACAAATTGCAAGAATTGATTATCAAAAAACTTTCCCACCTGCTATTCGTATTACTAGTATTCAGATCTTGTTAGTTTTTACTATTGAGTTTGATTTGGAGGTTCACCAAATGGATGTGAGAACTACTTTTCTTAATGGTGATTTAAAGTAAGAGATATGCACAAAGAAACTAGAGGGATTTGTAGTCAAAATAAGGAAAATCTTGCTTGCAAACTTCATCAGGCACTCTATGGTCTCAAACAATCTTTATGAGCTTAGTATCAAAAGATTGATCTCTTCCTTACAAAACAAGGTCTTATCTCTTGTTCTTCAGATTCTAACCTATATATCAATTGTTGTAATGATAGTTTTGTTATTATTTCTCTATATGTGGATGATACCAGACTTGTTTCTAACCATCTCAACTTTCTTCAACAAGTAAAGAAGGTTCTATCTTCTGCATTTGACATGGTCTATGTTGGAGACATACACTTATGCCTTGGTATTTAGATTCAATGCTATCGAGAAAAGTGTATTGTATTACTGTTTCAAACAAAGTTCATTGAAGATATTATTTGGACGTTTGGTTTGGGTTTTGCACATCCTGCTAGTACTTCTCATCTTGTGAGCTCTACCAAAAACTCTCACTTTCTATAGAATGATGGATAATTAGTATTATATCAGCCTTATGCTAATCTTGTTGGACGTCTTCAATTTGTTGCCTTATATTCTCACCTTGATAGTCTATTTGCTGCAAATTTTCTTGGACAACATCTTAGCTCTCCATGCCTTAAACATTAGATTGCAGCTAAACGAGTTTTGAAATATTTGAAAGGCAGTAAAGATTTTGGGTTGGTTTATCGATGCCAACAAAATTTAGATTCTCTACATTGAATTCAACTTTTGGGTTATACAGATGCAGATTTGGCAAGCTCTCACTTATCTATGCATTCTACTAGTGGAAATTTTTTCTTTATCAATGGTTGTCTTGTTTCTTAGACTAGTAGGAAACATTGTTGTGTTATTGTTTCCACTACAGAGGCTGAACATGTAGCTGCATCTCTAGCGACTCGAGAGTTAGTATGGCTTCGACAAGTTCTATCAGATATTGGCCATCCTCCTCTTCCCAGCACACCACTTTGATGTGCTAACCAAAAGACTATTGGTCTTGCTAAAGACTATGTTCAACGTAACAAGTCTAAAAATATTGTAGTGCATTATCGTTATGTTCGATATGAAGTAAAGAAAGGCACGATTATGATTGAACATTGTCCAAGTGTTTAGATGACTGCAGATATAATTCACCAAAGGACTCAATGAAGTGCGCTTTACTCTTCTTTGTACTCAAAACTTGGAGTTGTCTCAACTTTAATCTTTGGGAATTAATCTACTATGACATTGTAGTGCCATTGTACATACTCTTTGTAGGCACCATACACTTTACATATGCACATACACCTCAAACTTCTTGGTCATATTTGTACATACATATTTAGTTTCAGTTCACATGCACCGATTCACTCTACATGCACACAATAATCCTTCTTGATCATGTTTGTACATTTGTATATAGGAGCTTGGGTTTTTCCCTTGTGCTCCCCAAGGGTTTTTTCATCCGCAGTGTACAAGGCCTTGTTTGCAATTCCATGGATAGTGTTAAACAAAACCATTTTTGGTATAACCTTGTTGGCTACTTTGTTTTGCTGTTTTGCAAAACCTCTATCTTTTATTAGTTGATAATTTTGCTAGATATGCTCTGATTTATATACCTTTTTGGCTAGAAAACAAAAACTCCACATTCCCTTGTTGATGGTCATCATATGGCAAGACATGCATTTATTTCTTGAGTGGAGGTCTTGTGAATGCAACAATTTTCACAACCTATGTAAAAGTTGATATCAAATCAAGTGAGCCAGCTTCTCTTAGAGACTTCACATTAAATGTTGCACTCGTGAATCTTGTCATTGTGCAAGAGATCAACCCTAGGGTGGACACCTTTCATCCAAGTACCATAATGGTTTGGTGCTAATTGATTAACCATTAGCAGTGTTACAATCTTGTTAGGGTTGGGAACTTGAATGTATATATAGGTGGTGTAGTTTCCTTTCGAGCTCACAAGAACATGGTTGCTTGAGAACGTTGGTTTAATGGGAATCCGGATCTAAGGTTTGGAACACCTAAGGCTGGTACCCTTGTTCCGATTCGGAGGTATCCTTTAGTATTGGCACGTGACCTTGCCTTAAAGTGAATATTGACTTGTGGTCTTTCTCCTTTCCTAGTAACTCCATTGTCGTAGTAGACTTGGGTTTCACAGACGTGCATCTTCAGCATTTTATGTGGTACATTTTCCCTAGAGAAATGTCAACATAATGATGTGGTGTGATCGGGCAGAGTCTTCGAAACTATGCGGAGCCATTTTCTTCCTATCCAGAGGTTAGATTCACAATTGTTTGTCAATTCGGTCTTAAAGAGAGCTGTTTTGCGTCCAAAGGGCAGCTGTTTTCTTAAAGACCAAGAGTTAGAAAGCATTCCGGGCACGTTATGCTTCTTTTCTAGTTCACTTGTCCAACTCTGATTGAGTAATTGCTCAATGCTGACGGACGTTTTGCAGACCTCTTAATTGTTTCCTATATTCAGAGTGCTATGTAGATACAAGCTCCTTCCTTCCTATAAAACTTTGTCGATATACAACTTCCATGCTAAGGATGCTAATCATTCTACACGAGTAATTACAAGAGCGGTTGTGATCATCGCTATAGGGGTCTTGAATGTTCGATCTGGTGAGACTATCGCGAGAGAGTGATGATGATGCAGCAGCAGAGGCCTGCTTGTGCGATAACGGTGATTCATACGGCTCCTCCTGTGTTTGTGGAGACGACACAGGCGGAATTCCGCGCTGTCGTGCAGCGCCTCACCGGCGCCAGCAGCGGCGCCAACCTTATCAACAACAACAGCAACACCCTGAAACTAGATAATCTCAGCCATTTCAAAGATGTTAACCCGCCGTCAACACCAACGGCTGCTGCAATATCCAAGCGCAAAGATCGGCCATGTGCCTGTGCCGGAGTCCCCACCAGGATCGCAATGCCCTCAGAGAGCAGCGAATCTGCACCTTGTGACATGTCAGATGATGCTGCAGCAGCCCGGTCGATTATCGACGCACATCATGACTATAATAGATGCATTGGTTGTGATACAACGCTAGCTAGCTGCAGCGGAAGGATTAAGGTTGGGAAATTGCGCGGCTCTCATGATAGCGCCGATGATATTATACCCGTATTCAATGATGTTGACTGTAATTTTATTGATCCTGGAGTCCAGAAGAGTAGTGCTGTCTCTCTTCTCGACCATATTGTTCCTGAAACATCCCCATTTGCCTGCACATCTTCTATTGCTGCCACTTCTTCTTTATCTTCTTTACATGCACACCCCCCAGCCTCTCTTTGTGTTGCATCTGCTGGCCTTCCTGCCGCCGACCCGCCGGGCGCAGTGATCAGCCGTTGCGGTACTGGGCTACTGGCAGGTGTCAGTGATGATGATGGCGATGACGACGATTCCCCTGGGCGGTTCTACTGCGACCCCACGAGCCTGGCCTCGCTGGTGGATTCGATGATTGCAGACAAGGAGCAGCAGCAGCTGGAATTATTTCCTGCCTTATTATCCTCTTCCTCGACTACTCCAGCTAGTCCTCCGTCCCCATTATATCCCTACACTCCTCAGTGGGAAACTTTTAACAGCTCCTGGGACGATGATTTTTTGTGTGTCTGAAAATGTCGCCCTTGCGCACACGCACACGTGCACCGAGAGAGCATGCGTGTGTCCGTGAGAGAGAGAGAGAGAGAGAGAGAGGGAGAGGTATGTGAGACTTAAGCCGGTAAGCCGGAAATCAACTCTATGTAAATCTGGCTTTAAAAAACCTTCTATGATCTTTTTTCTCTCGCGTGCGAAATCTTTTCAAAGGCAGAAAGGCTTACAAATAACACATGTTGGTCTGAAAGATCTCGAGTTTATAGTCATTTGCTCGCACAAATGCTCCAAGCACAAACGCAGCTTTAAATACGATCTAGAGTATCAGTCTACAACTGTTTCGTTATAAACAGTATTTCATAAGCCAAGATTTGCAGTTGTATCCATCAAGGCCCTTGATGTACTTTCAACCAAAGGTATGGTAGACATGAGGAGTAAAACAATGAAATAGGAAGAGACAAAGATTATGTAAATTGTAGAATTATAAATCATTAGATCTTGCCAATACGTAGTACATCAGAGTCATGAGATGCCTCATGACAAAGAGGCATGTTGTTTTAGTTTATGGCACTTACATATTATTTAATTTGTTAATGATGTAACTATTATATCAAAGGTCGATTTACAACATATTGTTCCCTTAATGGAAGCATCGTATAGTGTTTTCAGCTCTTATAATTCAAAGATGGTTACCTTTAAGAAAAAAATGAACTCACAAATGGGCCCTTAAAAATAATATAGTTTAAGATGTGAGCCTTTTGGATTGTCTAATAGGAAGGCTAGATGTTGACATCTATGGAGGGTGAATCTTCTCTCTCCAAATCTTGAGTTTTTTATTTAAAAAAGGGATAGTGGGAGATTTTAAAAAAGGGAGAATGAATAGTACACAAAATTTGAGTTTCTCTCATCTCATATTTCCCTCCCTTTTTTTGGAGAATTTTCAATTTTGGTTTTTTTCTCTCTTACGAAATCAATTTGACCCAAAAGTTGAGCAACAAATCACTTTCGCTCTTTTCTCTATACTGGTGAATTTTCATTTCCATTGAAGCTCTTTGGTGAGAGTAATTAGGGTTTTGAGTATTCTGCTTACCTCTGCACTTTCTTCTCCATGTAGCTCCGGATATTGGACAAAACACAGGTGCCCATTTCTCTTTGCATTTTCTCTTATTTGCTATTTTTTCAATAGGGTTTGATATCATTTCTTACTAATATTATTGTTTTATTACAGAAGTTATTTTAGGTAGGGAACATAGGTACTCATCTCTTTGTCTCTCTGTCTCTCTCTCATTTCTTTCCCCCCTCTCTCTATATGTTGTTTTTCTTTTATGTTGTGTTTTCAATAGAATTTGATGTTGGTTCTAATTGTTGTTTTTTTGCAGAGTTTATTTGGATCAAGAGTCAAAGGTATTAATCTCTCTCTCTGTGTTTGGTTTTCTTTTTTTGCTGCTATCTTTTCAATACAACATGATGTTAGTTCTAACCCTTGTTGTGGTTTTATTGCAAAGATCATTTTGGGTGACATTGCATAAGTGCTCATCTCTCTCTCCTTGTTTCTTTTCTCTCAGACTCTATGTTTCCTCTTTTCTACTCTTTTTTAAGTATACATTCATGTAAATACTAACGCTTGCTATTATCTTTTGCATAGATCAATTTGGGTAAGATTGGATAGGTGCTCATTTCTTTCTCTCTCGCATGTACTCACACACACTCTCTTTCTTCCTCTCTGCATTATCCCTTTTCTACTATCTTTATAATAGGGTTTGATGCTAGCTCTAACTTAAGGATCAATTATTGTTGCAGTACTTAACACAAGGTAGATCAGAGATTTTGTAGCTCAATTTACGAATAAATCTGCCATACTTTGTGGTGCCAAATTTTTTTCATTTAATTAGTGACTTTTATGTTTGATGGGATTTGTATTTTCTTTTATCCATCATTTGCAATGGGTTTGATCAGTAATGATTCAATCTTATCTTAAATAGATCAGCTTATAGGTAAATTGGCCCTATTTTGTATTTCTTCTATTCATGTAGTTATCTAGATATTTTTTGTTAAAAGAAATTCATGCAAGTATTTTTTTGTACATGTAGATATTGTACAATGTTTAGGTGAAGCACATAATTCTCGATCGACTATTTTGATGTAATGAGTGATTCCTTTGAACGGGATGATATCGATATGTTGGAAGTCGATGATTCAAAAATCCTCTGCTTTATTAGTCTTGTGTGTCCATTTGGATCTCCATGCCAATTCGCAATCATTCATGAAACACTTGTATCATATCATCCATATAACGCACAATGTGTTGAGTCATAGAATATCTCATGGGTCAATCCAATGTGCCTTACTACAAGGATATGGAGCTATAGTGATGGCGCTTTCTGACGCAAAATAGCGGTATCGCTATTTGCGACACAAATAGTGATGCAAATAGCGACGGTGCTCAGATTTTAAAAAAAATGCGGGCCGAAACCTGAGCGCGTTATTTTGCGCACATACACAAAAGAGAGAGCGAAAGGGAGAGTAAACATCTTGTATTTGAGAGGAAGAGGGAGAGAAATAGAGAAAGAGGGGGAAGGAAAGCTTCTCACCGCCGCCGCTGCCGCCCTCGCGAAGAAGAGGAGGAAGTGTATGGAGGGCGAAGAGGAGCGGCCGTCGCAAAGAGGAGCCATTGAATCCATCCTCAAGCCTTTATGGTGAGTGCATTATTCCTTCTTGCTTTGTTTTTGTGTTTTCTCTTTCTTTTTTACTTGTTTTTGTTAAAATTCTTGTGTATTAAGAGAGGGAGAGGAAATGAGAGAGAAAGAGAGGGAGAGGGAGAGAGAGGAAAGATAGAGAAACATCAAACATAATAGGAAAATAGAGAAAGAGAGGGAGAGAGAGGAAATGAGAGAGGAAATGAGAGAGGGAGAGGAAGAGGGAGAGGAAGAGAGAAAAGGAAAGAAGGAACGAGAGAGAGAATGAGAAAACATTAAACATAATAGGGGGAGACGAAGAGAGAAAAGGAAATAAGGAATGACAGAGAAAATGAAAAAATATTAAAAATAATAGGGAAAGGGAAAAAGAGAGGGACAGGGACAGGGACAGGGAGATGGAGGGAGAGGAAGAGAGAAAAGAAAATAAGGAACGAGAGAGAGAGGGAAAAAACATTAAACATAATAGGGAAAGAGAGAAAGAGAGAGGGAGGGAGAGGAAATGAGAGAGGGAGAGGAAGAGAGAAAAGGAATTGAGAGAGGGAGAGGAAGAGAGGAGAAACATTAAACATAATAAGGAAAGAGAGAATGAGAAAGGAAATGAGAGAGGGAGAGGAAGAGAGAAAAGGAAAGAAGGAACGAGAGGGAGAGGGAAAAAACTTTAAACATAATAGGGAAAGAGAGGGAGAGGGAGAGGGAGGAAGAGGAAAGGAGAGAGGGAGAGGAAGAGAGAAAAGGAAATGAGAGAGGGAAAGGAGAGAGAAAAAACATTAAACATAATAGGAAAAGAGAGAAAGAGAGGGAGAGGGTGAGGAAACGAGAGAGATGAGAGAGGGAGAGGAAGAGAGAAAAGGAAAGAAGGAACAAGAGAGAGAGGGAAAAAACATTAAACATAATAGGGAAAGAGAGAGAGGGAGAGGAAATGAGAGAGGGAGAGGAGAGAGAAAAAACGTTGTCGTGATGTTATTAGGACACAATGTGAAAAAGTATGGAATGTATCATCATCTGACTTCTCTATTGATCTAGAGAGTCAATGTGATCTGAGCCATTAGTACTAGTCTGAGTTACATCGATTATCCAAAAATATTAGATTTTTGGATAATTTTAGCCTATTTTTTATATTATTTATTGTAAAAATTCAAAAAAGTTAGAAAAAGCTTCTAGATTAGGAAGGCATGCAAAAAGAAGTTATTTTTTCAACCAATTAGGGGATTTTCACAAGAAGGACAGATTGACGAATTCGCATGCGTCACGATCACTATAAACAGGCTGAAAACTGCAGATTGAACTGAAAGAAGAAGAATGAGTGATCTGGGAGATCCGTGAGTAGGTGTTGTGTGGTCTTACCCCCCCGTTTCGGAGCCAACCCAGCCATCAGATTTGGGTTTCGGACACCAAAGAAAGAGCTGATTTTTCTGATCCACGTTTTTGGTCTACGAAGGAGCTCCAGGAGAATTAATGCCTGGAGATTGCTTCTGAGTAGTGCAAAGATTCTAGGTTCTTTCAATACATATTGATTCAATTCATTGTGATTTTTTTTTGTCATGTTTACCACTTGGGTATTCTCTATTTTCTCTTCCAACTCCTATCTCTACTTCCTTTTACTTTTGATCACCGGTGGATTCGACCTTTTGACAAAAACCCCTCCGACATTGGTGAACCCGATGTGAAAGGTCGTCACAGAAGAAGGACAGATATTATGGGAGAACCTTCGAATACAATCTCCACTGATGTTTTGCAACAGTTGGTGCAAAATATGAATATGCTTATGCAGGTACAACAACAACAACATGTGATGCAAGCTTTAGCTCAAACAGAAAGTGTTGTGATGAATGCTTTGCAAGCAGTTGAAGTTATTCAATGGCAGGAATGTATCTGCATATGTACATACCTATGCTCAAAAGATGGAATTCTTTGGAGTGGCTCAATCTGCATGGAGCCTGTATTTTGTACGTGTTATTGTTCATGAACTGAAAGCACGAATTATTGAATTATACTTGCAGGACCTTGAAGAAGACACTCAGGGAAGAATTTTACATTGAGGATACCAGTTTGATTACGTGCAAGACTTTTCAGGAGTGGGTTATACAACCCAATAAGGGTCTTGTGGCTATGAAATTGTTAAGAGAATTTGAAAGTCGATTTGAGTAGTTGGATCTTGCAGAACAGCAAGCTCTTACAAGTCAGAAAATTGAATTGTTTCTACAGGCAGCTAATCCTGAGCTTCAAGAGAAGCTTGATGATTTGCTAGAGGATCAGACTATAGAGACATGTTTGAAAACAGAGTGGAGACATGTCAAGGAAGATGTTACTACGCTTGTGAAGAAACATAGAAGAAGAGAAAGATTGCATGTCTCTAGCTTGCCCACTGTTACGGGTAAGACAGTTGAAGTATCCAATAAGCAACCCGCTTCTATGGCTAACCCTATGGTTGTACCTACTATTGTTCCCTCTATTAGGGAAGATGTCTTGGATGAATTGGTCAAAGGGATGGGGGATCTTCAATTGAAGTTTGCAAAATTGGATGAAAAAGGACAAGAGGAAAGGGGATGGGTAGCAGCCCCTAAGCCTAGAAAAAGATGTATATGGTGTGATAGTTTGTAGCATGAGAGAAAGGATTGTGCTACCTATCAGGAGGCCTTGGCATGACAGCTTATCTTTTGGAAAGACGGTAAGATCCATGCACAAGAAATAGGATTGCCTCTTACTTTGAATTTTGGAAAGGGAGGTATGCAGAAGTTGTTGGAAGACTTGGATGTCCGAAATGCTTATGTGGCTGTACATGCTTCTACTTTTGGTCTATAGTTGGATAGAATGCATGGCCAAGTGATGGTTGGTTCAAAGGCTCAAATACGGACACATACTTTACATGCAACTGAAAATAGAAAGGTCACTGATAGTGAAATGTCTTATGCAGGGCAAGACATTCGTGGCATAATTGGTTGGGAATCACCAGTAGATGCATATTCAGTGTATGCATATTTAGCAAAGGTACAAAAAATGGATGTACTTGTGGAAGAAAAACGAAAAAGAGACGAAGATATTGCAAGGGCATCTAAAATAATGACAAGAAGAAGTGTGGATCAGCCTAAAGCTGCAAATCAGCCACCTCGCGAGCATGTTATCGAAGAGGTCAGTCATAAGCAAAAACATGATAACAAACAAGAGGGCAAAAAGAAGGGTAAGCAGCCAGGATATAAGTTGCAATCTGACATTGAGACAACCACAGATCTTAAGAAGATTCTTGAAGAACGGATCTTAAACAGTCGGGTGGAATTTACCTTAGGAGAGGTGCTTGGCATTGCCAAGCGAGAATTTCATGATGAGATCATTGAGATAATTAAAAGGAAGCGTCAGTTTCTTGGTGATACCACTAGTGCATTGCTGCAATTTGAAGAGAAAACTGGTTTGTTGGGTATTCGGACTGAATATGAGCATGAAGTAAGTATTGGATTATCTATGTAGGATGCTACTAATCAGTGGACAATGTGTGAAAAAGAGAAGAAAGTGACTGAAAATGCATTGTCTTGTAGCAATATACATGGTGGAATAAGGTAAATGCAACAATATGGAGAAGAGACTCTAGGATTTATTCCTCGAAGTCACTACACAAGAAATCATTGGGCTAGAGCTACCACTGAAACGGTAGTGAAAATAGGGGAGCGTAAAACTCCTTGTGTTGTTTTACTTGACCATGGGTCAGAGATAAATGTCATTGAGCAGGGATTGTATGAAAATGGTGCATGGCCTGTGGACATTGATCATGGTTGGCTTATGAGGGCTGCAAATAATTCTTTAGGGGAGCTCTATGCTGCATGTCCTAATGTAAAAGTGACAATTGGTGATGTACAGGAAGAGCAACACTTCTTTGTGCAAGATAATTCCTCATATGCAGTGATTTTGGGACAGCCCTATACTACAGGATTACATACGGAAACAAAGGTACTTGATGATGGTTCTGCTTATGCAAGAGTCAGAAGCAAAGATGGGAGGAAAGCAGTCCAATTTCTTACTGTTTGTGTTAATCATCCTAGAAATCGTGATACGCTTCAAGAGTCTCCTTTGGTTCCAAATGCAAGGGAATTCAAAGACCTAGATTTTCATTAAGCACTACTGTAATGCGGGGCTACAGTAGTGCTATTCAGAGGGTGTACTCACCTCTTGATGAAATGAAGCATGTATTTACTATTGGTAATTCTCAGTTTACAGCAAACAGTTCATGTTGGTTTAAGCCTATGGAAGCTATGTGTAGGGCTGAATGCATATCTATGAAACAGGCTATTAAGAAACTGAGATCATTGGGGCTATTAGCTGAAAATGATGGCATTTCAGGCATCCTTTATTGGTTGAATATTACTGGCACTATGGCTGAAATTTTAGCAACTATACATGTAGAAAATGAGGCTGAAAAGAGTGTTGTTAGTATGTTCTTTGGATATGTATGATGTTATAGCATTGTTTGCTCAGTAGAGGAAGGATTACAATGGGCTGAAGCACTTGTGGAGACAAAGTATAAGACAGTTGACAAAAAGGTGAAACCAATTGCTTTGCCACTTCCACCAGAGAGTGAGGTTATGTATGAAAAAGTGTCAAGGTAGCCAAGCTTACGGGATCCTAAAGATATAGGTCATTAGTTTACATCTGAAACATTACATGATTTGAAAGTTGGTGCAGAAGGGTTTCTTTTGCTTGCTGAGAGAAACTATTTTATGCAAATGTTGGCTAGACATGGGAAGGCATTTGCATTTCAACCAAGTGAAATAGGTTGTGTGGATCCAAATGTTGTCTCTCCTATGGTCATATTTACTGTGCCACATGTACCATGGAACTTGAGGCCTATTCCAGTGCCTAAAGCTTACTTGCCAAAGCTAATGGATTTGCTAAATGAAAAGATTCGCATGAAGATCTTGGAGCCTTCTTCAGCCCCATACTCAAATCATTGGTTTACTCTGCCTAAAAAGAATGGGGCTTTGAGATTTATTCAAGACATGCAACCAGTCAATAAAGTGACCATAAGAAAAGTGTGTATCAAGCATGCATTATATTTGCAAACTAATTGAATATCATACACCACAATAATGGATGTGACCATAAAATTTATATAGGGAGGTGACATCTTATCCCAAGGAGGAGTGCACCTATTGCGACAAGTTAGAAGAGTTTGTGGGCATGCAATGGATGGAGTGCTCGAGCCAATCCACCACTTGGAAGGAACTACCTTGTTTATATTGTCAATACCAGAGGAGAGGTGCAGCCTTTCAGACTTTCTGGAGCCCCAAGAGGAATACCAAGGAAAAGTGAATTCTCTTGCAAGAAAATCTATCTTGTAACATCAACAAGCTTTTATTTCATTCTTTTGATCATCAAAACAAAGAAAACAACAAATCTTCATGCAGCATCATAGTAAATATCTTCCACGGATTTGATAAAATCAATCATATTCTTCAACATCTTCATAGAATCTATCAATATAAAAAAGAACACAAAAGAATACACCATCTTTGAATGGAAATAAATCACATATTATTCATCTTCAATGTCTTCATAGTTCTCTCTCAAAATCTCTCACATACAGTTACACTGTTTTGATAGAATTGACTATCTCTGGCTCTCTCTCTCTCTCTATCAATAGTACATCATCTCCTCACTACAATGCTCTCATAATAATCCTCAATAATCCTTCTTAGGTCGTGGATGCACCTCCCAAGAGGTATGTTTGATATGAAGAGTCACCAAAGCCACTACAATGTCTTTTCACAGTTCACTACTGTCACTGTTACTTAGTCTTCTCTTCAGTCTCCAGTAGCTACTTCTTCCACTTGCTTTAGCTCTTTTGAACTTAGATTCATCATTTTCAAAGGTTAGAAAACTTTCCCAAAGTCACACATACATTCTACAGAATTCTTACAGAAGGTCTACAGAACAATTACAATACAACACCAGAACAGCTATAGTACAGTTACAGTACAGAGGTAGAGCAGAGACAGAGGGTCTACAGAAGGTCATCAGAACCTCATAACTCATACTTAAACCATTCCAAACTATAAAAAACTATTCAATAATCTTTCAAAAGATCTCAATCTTCATCAATCATCAATCCATGCTTTATACAGAAGAAAATCAGAACAAAACAGAAGTTATACAGAACTAATCAGAACCTATTAGAACATCACAAAACATCATATCTCCACTCAGAATCATGATGAATTTCCAAAAAATAATCAATATCATCCAAAACACTCTCAAATACTTCCATTAACAACCATACATCACTCTAAATCCATAAAAAATCAATCATTCAGTCCTCAAAAACAACAAAAATCAGAGTCAAAAATTCAGTCTTTTTCCACTCTCAACATATCCCCACACTTAGAAAGGAAGCGTCCTCGCGACATAAGGAAAAGAAGAATATAAGTTCATTAAAGAGCTCAAGTTGGATCTTCCATAGGATTTTCAATAATCTCTCCAAACCAGGACCCCCACTTATCACCTGTATCTAATAGAAAAAACTACTAAAGGAAAACTTACATTATTCAATAACTCATCTGATTAATCATTTAAAAACCATAACAAATTCGTAAAGGATATAAGAGATTCTCTTCAGCTTTCCACCATAGGCTTTCCATCCACCAACAATCTTTTGAGAAGAGCTCTCGAACAAGTTATTCTCAATCAACACGGACTTATCACATACAATTATGACAACACACATACACTAGCACAACCATCTAAATGGTACCTCCAAAAAGAGATATATATCATTAAGAATCATCCAAGATACATTGCAAAGGCATCAATGAAGATGATCCCTTTTGAAGGCTTGGTGGTTTCAAAAGCGATCCATGGAGAAGGATTCATCTACAAATGTCTTTGGAGGATTTTGAAAGAACTGCAAGCAGGACATCCTTTCTAGCAAGACAAGGTATCTGCTAGGGAGACATAGGGCATGAAAATACAGGACATCCAACTGGTGGGGGTCAGTATTTAGATTGACATTCATACAAAGTTTTGGAATGGCCTTTTGATCATTATGGGAATGCCTATGCATGTATGCTAGATACCAAGCAAAATGAGCTGTCAATCTCACCGAAGGATCTAGAGATTGTGAATATTGGTGAGCAAAATGAAGGTAGTTCTGGTATTGACTGGCACTTGTCCAATCCCCTGGAATTATTGGCCAGTTTATCTGAGGTCATATAAGAGAATAAGTCGAGCTCCATCCTCTTCTTTTGGTAATCTGCTGATCAAACCCTTCATATTCACTAACCAACTGAGGGGGTTGAGAGATAGAAGTGGCAAGAGATAGAAGTGGAATGAGTAAAAGTGGATGAAGAGATGGGTAGGAAAAATCATAAAAGGAGGAATAGGTTAAAGAAGGAGTGGCTGACAATTTTAGGGAATCAGTAGGAAGGGTGTTAATTGATAAATAGTAAAGGTAGAAGGTACATGGATGGATGGAGAAGAGCATGGTGGAGAAGGGAAAAATACTCTATCCTCGATAAAAGAGCAATATGTAAATATTGGAATTTGAGGAAAAGATTGAGGTTGGAAAAGAAGGGGTAAGATTGCTGTTGAATTGGTTTGATAGAGATAAAGATAGGTATTATAACGGTGAGCCATTTGTTGGTAATACAGCAGGCTAGGAATAGAGGGACCTAAGATAGATCTTCTCTGATAGGCATAAAAAAAGGTTGAATCAAATGGATTATTTTTGGAAAGGTGAGCTAAGAGATCCACCCTTAGTTGGTTAGTGCTCGGTACATAGGTAGAAGCTGTGTTCTGTCGTTGATTCAGGACCACAGAATCAATCATGGAGTGCCAGGAATTATCAAGGCAAGTAGCCATTTTTAAGGAGTAACTCTGGAACATGTCATCTATTCGCAACTCCAAATAGTTGACATACAAAACAGCTTGTAAAACCATATCTCCCACATACCAGGCCATATCCACTTCATCTGGAATCAGCAGATCTCCCCATAGATACATATATGACAGCAACATGGTATCCGTCGTGACAGAATCTTCAAACACCATACGGACCACTTCTGTCAGCAACTCAGGAGACCAAGCCCCACTCCAACCATCCTCTAGAAGAGGAAGATCCATCGTTGAAAGCTTCATGTAAAAGGCCAACTTTTGCAATTGATAGTGGACAAAGGAAGAATGGTCCGGAGGAACATATTCTTGGAAATGCTCAAATGTAGACCATAGCAGATCCATCCTAGACTGCAATCTTTTCACTTTATCTTGGAATAGAGGACACAAGGTAGCCTATCTCTAGAGAACTGCCAAGTCCTGCTCTGAGAGAGAAGGAATCATAAGAACATTAGGGCTTAGAGGAACAGACCGTGACTGTGCCAGTTGGTCTTGCAACTACTTGATTTGGGAAGCTTGTGATTTCACTGTGTCATTAGCAGTCTGTAAGGCTGAGAGTTTTACATCTAAAAGAGTTTGAAACTCTTGCGCTTCTTTGGACATCCTCTCCTTCTTGTCTAAGATTCTAGTGACTACTGATTGAGCTTCTGTTAAACTGAAACTTCAAAGAAGATATCTCTTCTCTTTGGGTCTCAATCATGTGGGTTTGGTGCTCCATTTGCTTAAACAGATCTGCTAATATGTCTTTAGCAAAGGCTAACTCGGATGTTTCCTTATGCAATTGGTCTTTGGACTGCATCAGTTCTTCATAAAAAGAAGCATACAACTGTTGAACACAGGCTGTCACTGACAATTCAATTGAACTTTGAATGCCTTTACAGAGGAATGGAATGGCATCTCTCGATACTAGATTGTTCAATGAAGGGACTGATATGTCCAAGAAACCCTCTCTATGTGCTCTAAACAGGTTGTTACAGGTGAGATAAGCAGGGAGGCCACTTCCAAAGGTAGCAGGAATTGTAACTGAAGGAAGAACTGAAGGAGCTTTATCTGCTACCTGCTTCAAGCGTTTGCGCTGTATGACCAGTGGAGGAGAAGAATCCAGATCCTCTATATCAACTAGTTTTGACTCTTCTGAAGGTGGAGGAGGAGGGACTAGATCAGATTGAGGAGGTGGAGGCACACTCTTCTTTAAACCTGAGTAGGTCAAGAAAGCAGATAGGTAGGATCCATAGATGACATTTGTAACATTGCCCCTAGTTACTTTAACGAAATGTTGATCCATCTTTGTGAGTAGGTAAGTGCTCCAATCAATAGCGACTCCTTTTAACACCATCCTTGAAGCTGTAAAGAGCTCTTTGGACAAGTAATGGAATGTTGTTTTTGCAGGCATAAACATGTCTTGGAGAAACTGGCATACCAACTTCCACACAGGATTAGTGATCATGGAAAAGGAAACTCCTGAAGTGTTGATCACTTTCTTGACATCCAAAATTTTCTTGGTCTGTTTTTGTAACAGCTTCAAAATCTCATCGTTAGAGAATAGCTGGCGAGCTGTAACAAAGGGCTTTCCTTTGTAGGGAAGAGACAGAGCATTCCCTAACCCTCAGGGTGTCAATGTCATGGAAGCACCATGGACCAGTCCCGACTTCTTGCTATATGAGGCAAGGAACTCATCACACATGGATGGATCTTTTGGAACCAAGGGGAAGGAGGCAGCTACGAAAGTCGTGAGTCCTGCCTTCGTGAGAGGCTCAAAAGTGAGTAGGGAAGAGTAATCCCTACTAACCATTGGGACATACCGGATAGGGGGAGGAGCGTGAGGCGCCATTCAAATGGTAAACACACACACCACAACACAGACAGTCACAAAGAATGCCTAGTAGGGATGTGTATGGAATGGCCTGAAGGTGCACGGAAGAGTCCCCCAAAAGCAATGAATCCAGGCAAACAAAATCAAAGACCACTGACTGAACAAAAAAGAAAACACCTTAGTGGATTTAATGTATTTTTATTTTTATTATTTATTTATTATTATTATTTTTTAAAGTTTGGATTGTGTGGGGGTTATACTTTAGGTGTGGTCGTTTTGGTTTTATAGTGTGGTTTGGTTAATTTATTTGATTATGTGTGTTTGTTTGTTTTATGTGTTTTTTTATTTGCTGTTTTTTGAATAATTTGTTTGTGGTTGTTTTGTTTTTTGTTTTTTTTTTCAAAAGGAATAATAATTAAATCAAGATATATAGCACATGGATATGTGATGAAGGAAAAAAAATAAAATTTCAACCATTTAGAAAATATCCACAATTTATGTTATGAAAATAAGTTTTTTATTTTTATGTTTATTCTGTTTTTTTAAAAGAATATTGGTGTCTTGCATGAAAATATTTTGAAGTGAGAAAATAGTGGAAAAAGGTCAGGGGATGGGTGGAAAATTTTAGAAATTTTTTGAATTTTTTGTATTTTTTAACTAATTTTAAATTATTTTTTTATATTTTTAATGTACTTTTGAAATAAATTGCCAAATATTTAATTTTCTGTAATTTTGGTGGTGGAAATTTCTACCAGAAAAAATTTCCAAAAATTTACAAAAATATAGGGGAATTTTTAGAAATTTTTCTGAGTTGAAGTGAATTTAGAAATGAACTAAGTCAATTAAATCATGGAAATCAGGTTAGTTGAGTAAGGAGGGTCAAATCAAGTCAGCTAAGTCCTGTTAATCTGGTTAAATCAAGTAAGTCAGACTAAGTCAAGTCAGGTTAGTCAAGGGGGATTAGTGTAGTCTGGGTTAGTTTAGGTTAGTTAGGTTAGGCTAAGTCAGATTCTAACTAAACTAGGTTAGACTAACTCAGTTAGTAGGGTGGGGACTAACCTGAGGTTAGGTTAACTAGATTAAGGTTAGGTTAACTAGACTAAGGTTAGGTTAACTAGACTAAGGTTAATGGAACTAGATTAAAGTTAGATTAACTAGATTAGGGTTAGTTTAACTAAACTAAGGTTAGATTAACTAGATTAGGATTAGTTAACTAGCTTAGGGTTAATTAACTAGATGAGGGTTAATTAACTAGATGAGGGTTCATTAACTAGCTTAGGGTTCATTAACTAGCTTAGGGTTACTTAACTAGATTAGGGTTACTTAACTAGATTAGGGTTAATTAACTAGATTAGGGTTAATTAATCCTAACCTGTAAGGGTAGTTAGGTGGGAGGAGGAGATTGTCGGGGCGGGCGTGGGAGACGAGTAGCGCTAGCGGTCGATGGAGAGGCGGCGGCGGGGCATCGTCCAGCGGGGCGGCATCATAGGGAGGCACTCCTGGAGGCGGGCGCGGGCAGCCGACGGGAGGCTCTTTGGCATTGGGGCGGTTGGAGCCGCTGGCGGGAGAGAAGGGCAGCCGATGGGAATGGCGACCACAAGCGACGGACGGCAAGGCGAGGCACTCCACGGCGGCTAGAGGAAGAGGCGACGGCCAGCGGGGGCGGCAGGCGGTAATCAGCAGGCACGAGGGGAGAATGAGCAAGGGAGAAGGAAACGGGTGGAAGAGGAGGAAAGGAGGTTGGAGACACACGGGAAGGTACGTGTTTTTGTTTTTGTCCTTTTTTTCTTTCAGTTTTCAGCATTTTTATTTTTGTTTTGATTATTTTCTTTTTAAAAAAATACATATATATATATATGTGTGTGTGTGTGTGTGTGTGTGTGTGTGTGTGTGTGTGTGTGTTGAGGTTCCTGTATATGTGTATGTGTGTGTTTTTGTTGTTCTTTTGTTTTTTTTCTTTTTCTTCTTTCTTTGTTTTGTTGTTTTTAAGTGAGATTTTATTATTATTATTATTATTATTATTTTGTGTTGTTTTTGGTGAAAAAATTTATCTTGTGATATTAAATAATGAATAAATAAGAAACGAACACATCCTTGGAAGGGTAAAAAAAACTTGCAATGACGGGTTCAAACGGACAGGGACGAGGTTGCACAAGCCATAGACGCCACGGGGGCGTCCCGAGGTGCGTAAAACCAAAAACAAGCGCGTTCACGTGCGAGGCGAGAAACATAGTTAACATGAAAAATAAAGAAAAATTAATAAAATCCAAACCGTTTGTCGGAACAAAAATCCATAAAAAGAAAAAATGGGCACGGGAATGAGGGGAAAATGTTAAAAATATGCAACACTGGTTCCGGGACAAAATCAGGGTGTTTACATGGAAAAAATACAAAAAGTAAACTCGAAAACGCATACGGGTATTAATATCGAAAAATCCACGCATCTGAACGAAGTACGGAAACAAGAAAAAGTATGCAGAACCATGTGTTCGACAACCTATCACATCAAAACACAGTTTCGATAGAGATAGGACGCGTTCACACGGAAGAAACCCTAAAAATGGGTCGAAAAATGGACTCGAAAATTAATACAGAAAAAACTGTGCATCGGAATAGCAGGTGATAAAAAGGAAAAATGTCTAGAAAAAAGGAATTCACAAGACTGGAGCGTCAAAACTCAGTGTGGGGGAAATTAGAAAGGGTTCACATGGAAAAAACACGAAAAATACATTAAAAACACTCGAAAAAATTAATAACTAAAAATCCGGTAGTCAGAAAAGGGGGAAGGAAAAAGAAAAAAGTGGGGGAAAGCCTGGCAGGACACGACTGTCAAATCAAATTGGAATTACGGTGAAAATAGGGTAGGCTCACATGGGAAAAATGTGAAAAATAGGCACGAAAAAGACTCGAAAACCCGCAAAAATTAATAGCGGAGGAACCATGTATCAAAATGATGCCAGGAGGCATATTCCACAGTGGATTCCGTGCCACGGTGGATTCCGTGAGGTTTTACGGTGGATTCCGTAAACTTAGATGACCGGGGCTCATACACAAAGAGGATTCTTTGTGCGAGAAGTTGATGGGGACGCCTGTCCTTTTCGGGCGTTTCATTAATTCAGTGTGTACATAGGTGATTCAATAGCGGGTGATTCTGCAAAATGCATATTAAATTAATAAACGTTTATGAGTTTAGAGTGCGCACTCGTAATAAATTTAGGTTAGGATTTATTTCTAACCAGTTGATTTATTTATGTAGCTGAAGACTGCTAGGTATTCACTTTTGTGAGTTTAATTGTATTATTTTACTAACGATTGTGAATGCTTCAGTTGATGTGTAGACATAGCAGCAGTGGCGGAGGAAAGCATTGGAGTCTAGCAAGTATTCGACCGATGGATTATATTTTGATAGGCACCACGCCTATATTTTGTCATGTTTATTGAGACATCGATTATTTATTATTATTTTGTATGCGCCTATGCGCACGAATATGTTATTTCTATTTGGGACATTGTGTTGGGCGTGCCAGACTCTATGGGCACCGTCCATTAGCTTTATTTCCTATTTTTGTAGAAAGCAAACTCAAAAGCTAAAAGCTTGTCATATTTTTGTAAATTGGGCTATTATTGAGCATGAAGATGGAAATATACATAAAATACATGCTTTGTGAAGCGCTCACACAAGGCATGGGGGGAGATTGAATCCAATTGGTCTCTTGCTTCTTGTCGTTCATGCTTTTACATTGTTTTTTGTGCAAAAAGGTAGAGTTCATTGTTCTTGGGGACCTTCCGGGATTCACTACGTGAGCATACTACAACCGATCTGCGCACCAGTGGTATCAGAGCGGAGCTGAGATCAAGAGCTTCCAATCGCTACCCATCTCGGGCGAAGGCGCAGCTCCTGGAACGATCAGCCTGTACAGTCAATCTCGTCGCGAACCGTCGATACAGGCAGACTTCTGGCAATCAAGAACCCCTGTTTCTACTCTCAGATCGCGAAGGACCAGGCTGTACAGGCGGAGGACCACGCATTCATCTCCATCATCAAGTTATCAAAACAGAGAGATAAGCTTTCTTCATATCATAGTTAATTACTTCAACAAGGCTTAAGACTAAGCTTAGAAGCTTCAAAGAAGCTTCAAGCTTCAAATTTTTTCGCCGTGGTATCTCAGGAGGTTCCGCGTTTTTCGCGCCGTGCTGAAAACGTCCCCCTTCCCCCCCACGAAATTAGACGATTCACTGATTAATCTTTTCAAGCTTAATCCCTTAAGTCAAAGCTAAACTACTCAAGTCAAGTCATACAAGGCAAGCAAGTCAATAAACTCTGGGTCCTGCACCTCTAAAGTCAAGTCCTGCAAGTCGACTGGAATCAAGTCCTGCAAGTTCATCAAGTTAGCCTAAGTTCTGCAAGTCTGCAACTCTGCAAGTCGGCTAAGTCTGCAACTCTGCAAGTCAGACTAGTCAACTGGAGTCAGAACTGACTAGTGCTCAAAACTCCTAGAAGGGTTGTTCCTACGCGGAAACTCTAAACTGCAAAGTTGTTCGTGGCAAGGTATTCTACCTTCCACAGGTCCGCTAAAGTATTTTCAACAAACGAAAAAGGAAATATTGCATATTTTCTGAAAATTGAGAAAGAAATACCCAAAAACACATAGCCTTGTAACCCCGAATTTGAGCTACGCTCATCCCCCTAACCTGATTTTGAGTGAGAAAGGTCTTTTGAGTTTTACAGGATGACGACCCCACATATGGATGATCCTATGGCTGAAGATGACCTACTTGAGCCTACCATGGAACAAAAGCTGGATCTAATCATGTTGCAATTGGAAGAAGAACAAAGGGCTAGGCAAGCATTGCAAGCGCAATTGATAAAATTACAAAGAGCATCCACCGATAAAGAAGAACCTCAAGCTGAAGATTTGATTCGACGTACCATCGACGCCACTCTTGAAGCTCAAACCATTCGCAAGGAATCAAAGATAAGTAAACGAAGTTTCAAATTTCGCACTTTCAATGGCATACGAGAAGGAAAGACTATTTTATCATTCATTAGCCAGTTTGATGACTATTTCCATGAGGAAACCTATCCAGAAAAAGATAAAATCAAGTGTGTTACTAATCATTTGGTAGACAGAGCATCACTTTGGTGGACTGTAGTACGCAAGAGCATAGAATGTCCTGCTACTTGGGAAGATTTCAAGAAGAAGTTCATGCAGAATTTCCTTCCACCGCAATTTCATGAGAAGGCTATCAAGCAATGGGATTTACTTCAACAACGGGATCGTGAGCCTATTCCGCAGTATACAGAGCGTTTTTGGAATGCACTCCTACAGCTACGCATGCTTGAAGACGTACCAGAGACGACACATAAGTGAAAGTATATGTCTAGACTTCTTGGACATTACTACGCTGAAGTGAACATGTTCAAGCCTGCTACCCTTGAAGACGCCATCTCACTAGCTCACGACACTAAAGATAAGTTACGCGGTAGAGACAGACGACCACAGCAATTCCAAGCCAATGGTAATTATGGATCTAAACAATTCAATTCCAATTTTAGAAGGTTTAATCCAGGTCGTTTCTCATCACCATCTTTCCGCAAGAATTGGGCTAAACCACCTGCATTACCATCCAATGTCAATCCAAATCCTAAGCCTATTCCACAAGCAAATCCAAATGTACCCAGACTCCCAGCCAATGCAAATAATGTAACCAAAGCCAAGCCAATAGTATGCTATAAATGTCACCAGCCTGGGCATCTCGCAGCAAATTGTCATTCAAAGAAGCCACCAGCACATATCAACTATCTCGGAGCCATGGACGAAGACGAGCATGAGGATATGCTTGATTTCACTGAAGATGAGGATGACACTACTACTACTTCTGACACTTTA
The DNA here is from genome assembly GCF_053477565.2 of Lygodium microphyllum. NCBI lineage: Eukaryota > Viridiplantae > Streptophyta > Polypodiopsida > Schizaeales > Lygodiaceae > Lygodium > Lygodium microphyllum. Next base: position 79,343,608 of record NC_141149.1, read on the forward strand.
CCAGGTATGCCTACTCCACATTCATTATTGACTATGAAATGTTTGGTGCATGGAAAGGAAAGAACTATCTTGCATGATGACGGTAGTACTCATGACTTTATTTCAGCAAAATTGGTAAAGAAATTGAAATTACAGACTGTACCTACGCATTATCGCATAAAAGCTGTATTTTTAGGCACTAGGTATAATGGTACACAAGAAGTTCAAGATTTAGAGATTCAAATTGGTTCATACATTGAAAGAAGAAATTTCTTAGTTGTTCCATTACAGTCAAGTGACATTATTTTAGGAATGCCTTGGCGACACCAGCATAATCCAAATATAGATTATTCCACACACATAATGAATATTAATTTTCAAGGAAAATCTATTACATTATATGGTATGCATGCATCTAATATTTTTCCACTGCTTTCGCATACTCAAGCAAAACGTGCATTACGCAAGAGTACTAAATCATATCTCATTTGGGTGAATGAATTGCACGCAAAGGAAAATCATATGCACCCTAGGCATAAGGAATTTCTTGCATATTTTAAGGACTGTTTTGCAGAAGACCTACCACCAGGTTTACCTGCTTCACGTCCAGAAGACCATAAGATTTATTTGATACCTGGCACACAACCACCTTGCAAAGCACCATATAGGCACAATCAGATAGAGCAAAAAGAAATCCAGAGTCAAGTTGAAGAATTACTAAATAGAGGTTTAATTCGACCTAGCAGTTCTCCATTCGGTGCACCTGTACTCTTAGTTAAGAAAAAGAATAATACCTATCGTATGTGTATTGACTACCGAGCTTTAAATAAGATCACTGTAAAGAATAGGTATCCTATACCTAGAGTTGATGACCTTATGGACAAACTGCAAGGATCTTCTATATTTAGTAAAATTGACCTTAAGTCTGGATATCATCAGGTGAGGCTAGATAAATCTGACATATTTAAGATGCATTCAGAACACAGTTTGGCCATTACGAATTCTTAGTCATGCCATTCGGATTGACTAATGCACCTGCCACTTTCAGTAGAATGATGAACCGTATCTTTTTGAAATATCAGTATTGTGTGATTGTTTTCTTTGATGATATTTTGGTGTTTAGTCAAAATGAAAAAGAGCATTATGAGCATTTGTCATTAGTTTTTCAATTACTGAAAGAAAATCAATTGTTTGCAAATCCAGAAAAGAGTGAATTCTTTAAGACAGAATTTGAGTATTTAGGTTACATTGTATCATCTGAAGGAATTAAAGTTGATCCTAAGAAAATTGATGCAATATTGCATTGGCATGTTCCTAAAAACGTGCATGAGTTACGCTCATTCCTTGGTCTTGCTAGTTTCTATAGGAAGTTTGTACGTAATTTTTCATTAATTGCTTTACCATTAACAAAACTTCTCAAGAAAGGAATTGTTTATCAATGGACCGAAAATCAACAGAAATCCTTTGACTTACTGAAACGTGCATTAACCAATGCCCCTGTTCTACAGTTTCCTGACTTTAATAGACCATTCTTTCTAGTTGTGACCGATGCTAGCGGATCAAGAATAGGAGCCGTACTAATGCAAGACAATCATCCAATAGCATATTCTAGTTCTAAGCTGAAACCCTCTGAGCTGAAATATTCCACTTATGACAAAGAACTATTAGCAGTTGTACAAGCATTAAGACAGTGGAAACACTACTTAATGGGTTCAGAATTTATGATAAAGACCGACCAGCAAAGCATTAGATATTTACTTAGCCAACCCCAAATTTCTGACCGTCATATCAAATGGGCTTCCTTCATTCAAAGTTTTCATCCTATCATTCAATACCAACCTGGAAAAGAAAATGTAGTTGCTGATGCATTGAGTAGAAGACCTGCAATTCATAATATTTCTGTCATATCTTTTGATTCTTTGATTGCTATGAAAGATACATATCACCAGGATATTACTTTTCATTATGATTGGCATAAATTACTACAAAATAATTTCATTCTTGTTGATTCATTGTCATATAATGATGGATTTACGTTTTATGAAAAGAGACTGTGTGTTACTATTCCATTCCGATCTTTTGTTTTGAATGAAATTCATTGTCCCCCATATCAAGGTCATAGAGGTATCATCTCTACATTACGTATGTTAACTGAAGATTTTTATTGGCCGCATATGGATGCAGATGTATCTAATTTCGTTTCTGAATGTTTGATTTGTCAAAGAATAAAAAGACGTCATGGTAAACAGTATGGATTACTAATGCCTTTGTCTATTCCATCTAAACCTTGGGAACATATTTCTATGGATTTCATTACTGGTTTACCAAATACTAAATCTAACCATGATATGATTTGGATAGTTGTAGATAGATTTAGTAAGCAAGCATATTTCATTCCATGTAAGAAAACTTTAACAGCATCACAAGCAGCACAGTTATTTTTGAAAACTATTTTTACTAACCATGGATTGCCAAAAGTGATTATTTCAGATCGTGATTCTAGATTTTGTAACAATTTTTGGATTACTCTGTTTGCTAATCTAGGCACAAAGATTGATTTTTCATCTGCATTTCATCCAGAAACAAATGGACAAACAGAAGCCACAAACAGCACCATTTTAGATCTTTTACGTGCATATACTATCTCTAAACCTCAGATATGGGACACTTATCTGCATTTATTACAGTTTGCATATAACAATACACCACACACATCTACAAAGAAAGAACCTTTTGAAGTCATTTATGGATATAGATTGTCTACACCTGTTGCATCTTTGTCTAATAAAATTCAGAGTGCTAATGATATTGCTAGTATGCATAACAGTATTTTTGATGAGGTTAAGGATATGATTGCTAAAGCCCAGCAATCATATACCAAACAAGCCAACAAGAAAAGACAAGCCATGAATTTCAAAGTTGATGATTATGTTTGGCTGAGAATAGAAAAACGTAGACTGCAAAGTGTAGATAGACATCCAGTTGTCAAATTAGCTCCTAGATTCTATGGACCATTTAGAATCATTCATAAGATTAATGATAATGCATTCAAATTAGAATTACCATCTCATTGGAAAATTCACAATACATTTCACATTAGTTTATTGAGACCATTTAGAGGCCAATTACCTGTCCACCCTGTTTATGAAAACCCACCTTTATTAGAGGAAGAGACTGAAATACTTGAACCAGAAGCTATCATAGACACTGACTTTATGACCACTAGAACTGGCCGAAGGTACTCTAGATATCTAGTTAAATTTAAGAACCATCCTGTAGAGGAAGCACAATGGATGCATGCTAGAGATTTAAATGCTTTCCCCACTCTGTTAGCTCCACATTGAGCTAATAGCAATTGAGGTCAATTGCTATCCCACCCCGGGGGTATGATGCCAGGAGGCATATTCCACGGTGGATTCCATGCCACGGTGGATTCCGTGAGGTTTTACGGTGGATTCTGTAAACTTAGATGACCGGGGCTCATACACAAAGAGGATTCTTTGTGCGAGAAGTTGATGGGGATGCCTGTCCTTTTCAGGCGTTTCATTAATTTAGTGTGTACATGGGTGATTCCATAGCGGGTGATTCCACAAAATGCATATTAAATTAATAAACATTTATGAGTTTAGAGTGCGCACTCGTAATAAATTAAGGTTAGGATTTATTTCTAACCAGTTGATTTATTTATGTAGCTGAAGATTGCTAGGTATTCACTTTTGTCGGTTTAATTGTATTATTTTACTAACGATTGTGAATGCTTCAGTTGATATGTAGAGATAGCAGCAGTGGCGGAGGAAAGCATTGGAGTCTAGCGAGTATTCGACCTATGGATTATATTTTGATAGGCGCCACACTTATATTTTGTCATGTCTATTGAGACATCGATTATTTATTATTATTTTGTATGCGCCTATGCGCACGGATATGTTATTTCTATTTGGGACATTGTGTTGGGTGTGCCAGACTCTAGGCACCGTCCATCAGCTTTATTTCCTATTTTTGTAGAAAGCAAACTCAAAAGCTAAAAGCTTGTCGTATTTTTGTAAATTGGGCTATTATTGAGCATGAAGATGAAAATATACATAAAATGCATGCTTTGTGAAGCGCTCACACAAGGCATGGGGGGAGATTAAACCCAATTGGTCTCTTGCTTCTTGTCGTTCATGCTTTTACATTGTTTTTTGTGCAAAAAGGTAGAGTTCATTGTTCTTGGGGACCTTCCGGGATTCACTACGTGAGCATACTGCAACCGATCTGTGCACCACAAAATGACACGGAGTAAAAAGGAAAAATATCAGGGGAAAGGGGTAGGAGAGGCTCGACTCATCAGATCAGGGTTCCAAAGAAATGAAGACGCATTCACATGGAAAAATGTCCAATTTACGAGAATGACTTCAAAAATTAATAACTTGAGAATCGTTTGTCGGAACAAGGGTGAGTACCAAGGAAAAATAGGCAGTTCGAAGGGACGGAAAGGGCTGTAAGGTTGGATAGAGTTTTTGGTGAACGTAAGGTCTGTTTGCATGAAATAAGCACAAAACCAACAATAAGGGCAAACGGTCAAGGAACAACCCCTAGGACAGGGTGAAATAGAACGAAAGGGTTGGGAAGGAACCCCATCAGGGTAAAATGAAATCACGACACAGATGCATGATTAGAACAGGGTGTATGCAACATGGACGTGCAGGGACGCGTCCCCACACTTAAGACCTTAACAGGAAGGATGAACCAAACATCAAGGAAATGGTACCTGACATTAGACCAACCACAAATGTCCCTATACTTAAAACATAACCAGCACTTAAAAACAAAAGTTGTAGGGTTAGAAAAACTTGGCCCATATTGGCGAAAAGGAATGTCGACTATCGAGGTTGCATCTAGAGGCATCATCGGCTCTGCAGGAGGTAACAAGGTATCGTCACAGCACACATTCTTCGGCCTTCGTGGCAAGGATCACGCGGCAGTACCCAGGGAGGTAGCTGGGTGAAAGAATCACAGGAAATTTGTCGATGGCGAGGGATATTACACTCAACTCACGAGCACTCAAATGGAATGAAAGAGCAGGCACTCGTCCCATGACTAATATCACTCGAGGAAATCAAGATAAAACCCAGAGCTCACACCTGGCTTAGAAATCGACAAAGGAATGATGCAGAGGGAGTATGCCAGGGTGCACAATTGATGGTGCGTCAGTGCGTCCAACCTGTCTGGCATAGGTGCTAGGAGAAAGGCCAGGGAGCCTTGTAATATAGTGTATAGAGCAGAATGACATGTCTTGTGCTTATGGCAGAAACCCAGCCCATGGGTGCATAGGGAAATGGAAACGTACCTGACTCCAAAGGTCGTAACGTCCCTCAATCCTCACCTCTCGGTAATTGATTGAAGAAACTCCAGTCACACTCAGCCCACCCTCTGTCTCACGCTCTGTTGATAGATACAGAGGGCAGCCCTTTCCTGAAACCCATTGATGTAATCCTCACCATCACTTGTGCAGAGGTTGTATGCCTTGTGCGTATTTGATGGTGCAACTGTGCATCCCGCCTTGTGCAGGCATACAGTGCAAGAAGGAAGGCCAGGGAGCCTTATGGTGCAGTGCACATGAATAGATCGTGCTATGTGCATTGAGAGGCCCATCCCGTGTGTGCAATACTCCGTTCACACATCTCACCTCTCATTTGATTTGAAGGAAAAGACTGGTCACTCACCCCACCCTCTGTCTCTCGTGCTCTGATAGATACAGAGGGCAGCCCATACTCACATCCCCATCCTGTTAGGATGAAAGCTTGCATCACTCAAGGTGTTGGTGATAAAGATCATGTTGATTGTTGTTGTCATGAGGATCTTGAACACGAGGCGTACCTAGGGAGGCAGCCCACAAATCTCGTACTTCAATGATTGGTAAGAAGAGTCGTTTGTTAAGAAGGGCAGACAGACTGATATTGTAGAGACACTGCACCAAGGGAGGTGGCTTCAAATTACTTGCCAGAAAGATTCTGCTGGTGAGTCAACTATCCTGAACTGCGGGGTGTTACCACCTTTTCCACAGTCAGCTTCTCGTCCACCTTTTCTTGGAACGAGACCTGTTATGACAGGGAATTTCTTCCTTTTCTCCCATAACAGTTTTGTTATTTTTTTTATTTTTCTTCCTTTTTTTCTTTTCTTTTTTTAAAAAAAAATTGGTTGTTTTTTTTTCATTAAGAAAGAGAATAGTAGAAATACCATATGTTAGGACCAACCTCGCCACCGTTGTTGGATCAGACGAGAAGAGAACAATGTCGGGTTGAGATGTTTCTACGAGGGGGTAGCAGAACGAGACCGCCTCATGAGGAGAATCATAATGGCTATCAGAAGCACGACAAGAAGGATAGTGCGACACCCAAAAGGAAAGGGGTAGGTCGACTGTGATTGTCAAGATCCCTAGGGAGGGAAATACTTCTTCAGGCGATAGCCATTGATGAGGAAAGGATCATCAGAAGCATCAACGGTCTGCACTTGAACAGAGCCGTTAGGATTGACGGCAATTACCTTGTATGGGCCCATCCACGTTGTTGAAGCTTGCCAGGAAACTTGCCAAATCTTGAATCATAGGCTAGAACAAGATCACCTTCTTTGAACTCCTTGTGCTTGATGAAACTGTCATGATAGGCCTTGCGTCGAGCTTGAGTGGTTTCCATGCACTGTAGGCCATCCGCCGTATCTCATCCAAGCATTTTAAGTGCAGGAGACGGCATTGCAGTGACTCACTATCTCCCAAGCATTCTTTAGGTGCCACTCGCAAAGAGAGCAATTCCAGCTCAACAGGGAAGACGGCTTCTGTACCATACACTAGCTGAAAACACTACAAGGATTTAAACCTATAGCGACGGCGGGTAGCGACGCAGGTAGCGGCGTCGCTATTTGCGTTGCTATCTGTGTCGCATTTGTGACGCAAATAGCGACGCCCCATAGGGAAAAAAATAGGCTGAAACTGAACGTGGGCTCATTTTGCACATTTTCATTGATCGTTTTGAGAGGGGGAGTGAGAGAGAGAGCGACCGTCGTGAGAGAGGGAGAGGAAGAAGGCTTGCCGCCGCCGTCGCCGTCGTCATTCGCAAAGGAGAGAAGGAGCCTTCATCGCGAAGAGGAGCCATCAAACCCTCGCCATATCTTATCGGTGAGTCCATTCTCTCCTTCTTTTTCTTGTTTAGGAGAGGAAATGAGAGAGAAAGAGAGGGAGAGGGAGAGGGAGAGGGAGGGAAAGAAAGAGAAAGAGAGAGGGAGAGAAAGAGAAAGAGAAAGAGAAAGAGAGGGAGAGAAAGAGAAAGAGAGGAAGAGGGAGGAAATGAGAGAGGGAGAGGGAGGGAGAGTGCATTACTCTCTCCCTCTCCTTCTGCTTTTATAATTTGTGTATATATATTAAGAGAGGGAGAGGAAAGGAGAGAGAGAGAGGGAGAGGGAGAGGGAGGGAGAGGGAGGGAGAGGGAGGAAATGGAAGAGGGAGGGGGATGAAATGAGAGAACGAGAGAAAGAGAAAGAGAAAGAGAAAGAGAAAGAGAGGGAGGGGGGAGGAAACGAGAGAGGGAGAGAAAGAGAGGGAGAGGGAGAGGGAGAGGGAGAGGGAGGGAGAGTGCATTCTCTCTCTCCCTCTCCCTTTTGCTTTTATAATTTGTGTATATATATTGAGAGAGGGAGAGGAAATGAGATAGAAAGAGAGGGAGAGTGAGGAAATGGGGGAGGGAGGGAGAGGGGGAGGAAGGGAGAGAGAGGGAGGAAATGGAACAGGAAGGAGGATGAAATGATCGAGAGAACGAGAGAGAGGGAGAGTGTATTCTCTCTCTTATTTATTTAATTTTCGTATAATTTGTATATAATGTGAGAGAGAGAAGAAATGAGGGAGAGGGAGAGGGAGAAAGAGAGTGAAATTAAAGAGAGGGAGAGGGAGGAAATGGGAGAGGGAGGGGGAGGGGGAGGAAATGAGAGAGAAAGAGAGGAAGAGAGAGAGGGAATGAGAGAGGGAGAGTGTATTGTCTCTCTTTTTTATTTATTTTTTGTATAATTTGTATGTAATGAGAGAGGGAGAAGAAATGAGGGAGAGGGAGAGGGAGAGGGAGAAAGAGAGGGAAATTAAAGAGAGGGAGAGGGAGGGGGAGAGGAAATGAGAGAGGGAGGGGGAGGAAGAGAGAGAAAATGAGAGAGGGAGAGGGAGAAAGAGAGGGAAATTAAAGAGAGGGAGAGGGAGGGGGAGAGGAAATGAGAGAGGGAGGGGGAGGAAGAGAGAGAAAATGAGAGAGGGAGAGGGAGAGGGAATGAGAGGGAGAGGGAGAGGGGCGAGAGACGAAAACATAATATGGAAATGAGAGAGGGAGAGGGAGGGAGAAGAAATGAGAGAAGGAGAGGAAGAGAGAAAAACGAAATGAGAGAGGGAGAGGAGAGAGAAAAAGAGAGAATGAGAGGAGAGAGAAAAAGAGATAAGATGTTAAACATAATAGGCAAATAGAGTAAGAGAGGGTATGGGTGAGGGTGAGGGCGGGGAGGGTGAGGAAATGAGAGAGGGAGAGGAAGAGAGAAAAAAATGAGAGAGGGAGAGGAGAGAGAAAAAGAGAAAAAATTATTAAAAATAATAGAGAAAGAGAAAAAGAGAGGGTCAGGGTGAAGAAGGGGCATCAAATGAGAGAGGGAGAGAAAGAGAGAAAGGTAAATGAAAGAGGGAGAGGAGAGAGAAGAAAAAATGAGAGAGAGAGAGGAGAGAGAAAAACTATTAAGTCTAATAGGGAAAGAGAGATAGAAAGAGAGGGTGAGGGCGAGAGAGGGAGAGGAAATGAGAGAGGGAGAGGAGAGAGAAAAAGAGAGAAAAACTATTAAGTCTAATAGGGAAAGAGAGAAAGAGAGGGTGAGGGCGAGGGAGGGAGAGGAAATGAGAGAGGGAGAGGAGAGAGAAAAAGGAATGAGAGAGAGAGGAGAGAGAAAAAGGAATGAGAGAGGGCAAGGGAGGAAGAGGAATGAGAGAGAGAGGAGAGAGAAAAAGAGAGAGGGAGGGAGAGGAATGAGAGGGAGAGGAGAGAGAAAAATGAATGAGAGAGAGGAGAGAGAAAATGGAATGAGAGAGGGCAAGGGAGGGAGAGGAATGAGAGAGAGAGGGGAGAGAAAAAGAGAGGGGGAGAGAGAGGAATGAGAGGGAGAGTAGAGAGAGAAAAGGAAATGAGAGAGAGAGGAGAGAGAAAAAGAGAAATATCATTATACCTAATAGGGAAAGAGAGAAAGAGAGGGTGAGGGCGAGGGAGGGAGAGGGAGAGGAAATGAGAAAGGGAGAGGAGAGAGAAAAAGGAAATGAGAGAGGGAGAGGAGAGAGAAAAGGGAATGAGAGAGGGTAAGGGAGGGAGAGGAATGAGAGAGTGAGGAGAGAGAAAAAGAGAGGGAGAGAGAGGAATGAGAGGGAGAGGAGAGAGAAAGGGAAATGAGAGAGGGAGAGAAGAGAGAAAAATGAATGAGAGAGGGTAAGGGAGGGAGAGAATGAGAGAGAGAGGAGAGAGAAAAAGAGAGAGGGAGGGACATGAATGAGAGGGAGAGAAGAGAGAAAAGGAAATGAGGGAGAGAGGGGAGAGAGAAAAAGAGAAATATCATTAAACTTAATAGGAAAAGAGAGAAAGAGAGGGTGAGGGTGAGGGAGGGAGAGGAAATGAGAGAGGGAGAGGAGAGAGAAAAAGGAAATGAGAGAGAGAGGAGAGAAAAAAGAAAATGAGAGAGAGAGAGAGGAGAGATAAAAAGAGAAATATCATTAAACCTAATAGGGAAACAAAGAAAGAGAGGGTGAGGGTGAGGGAGGGAGAGGAAATGAGAGAGGGAGAGGAAGAGAAAACGAAATATTATGTGCTAGGTACTGAGTACTAGGTACTAAATACTAGTATTCTATGATACTATATGCTAGGTCATAGAAAAAGAGAGAGATGGAAGGAGAGGATAACAATCTAAGAAAAGAAAAGAATGATAACAAAAATAAATTGTTTGTTGTAACGTAGACAAAATGGAAAACAAAGAAGGTCCTGTTGTTCAAGATCGCGAGGCGTATCTTAATCAGCGTGTCCCATGTCCTTGCTCTCAATGCAAGTTGGCAATTAGACGAAAACACCGATTGTCTGTAGAACGCGTACGACGATTTGGTGAGTTTCAATCTGAGATCATTGATCAGGCAACTGCAGATTTTCAGCAAACGGTAATTTAAAGTTAATATCAATCATGCATTGTACTCGCAAGCTAATTGAATACCATATACAATAAGATTGGGTCTCGCTGGCAAATTTTCTATCCAGGGAGGTGATGTCTCGTCCCAAGGGGGAGTGCACCCTTTGTGGCCAATTAGAAGATTACGTGGGCGTGCCATGGATGAAGTGCAGGAGCCAATCCACCACTCGCAAGGCCAATCTATACTGTCAATGCCAGAGGAGACATGCAACCTTCTAGACCTACCTACAATCTTGGAGCTTGAGATGGAGGCAATGATCGATGCTTTGATTCCCATGGATGTCGAGACTTCTGATCCGCTTAGAGAGGAAGCATCCATACCATGATATGATGGGTGCCAAGTATCTCGACTGAAGACACTGCTTGCACTTTTAAGTGTGCAAGCAAAATACGGGTGGAGCGATACGAGTGTGACCGAGTTGTTCAGGTACCTTGTACATACGCTTCATTGAAATTTTTTTCGGCACTATTATTACAAACATTTGTGCTTTTTCAAGATGTTTTATGATTTTTTTCAAGTTATTGAAATTTCATATATTACCACCTGCAAATACCATGCCTGAGTCTCATGATGATGCACGACATGTTTTACGAAAGCTTGGCATGGACTACAATAACATCCATGCATCAATCAACGATTACATATTGTTTCGAGGGGAATACGAGACTATGGAGACATGTCCAAAGTGTGGTGCTCACAGGTATCAATAGGACTTGCAAGGGCAAACCATCCCTCAAAATGTTCTCAGACACTTTCCACTCATCCCCCACATAAACCACGTTTCGTATGTCTGACATGGCGAGATTGACAACGTGGCATGCGTAGAATAGGTCTACGGATGTAGTTCAATGAATATCAACGGATTCACGCGCATGGAGCCACATTAACTCAACCTTCCCAGGCTTTGCCCGAGAGCCAAGGAATCTTCGGCTCGGTCTTGCAATGGATGGCATGAACCCATTCAGTCTGCGCTCAACTTCTTACAGTGTGGCGCTTATAGTCCTTGTCAACTACAATATCCCTCCATGGCTTTCTATGAAGAAAGGACATCTCATCCTTAGCTTGCTCGTCCCAGGCCACTACAAAGTAAAAAATATGGACATGTATCTTCGTCCATTAGTTGATGAGCTTAAGATTTTGTGGGAGGAGAGGCTCACCGTGCAAGATATGAGCAGGTGTGATGGCCAGGGATCAACCAATATTCGAGCCATTATCATGTGGACGATGCATGACTTTCTAGGATTGGGAGAGTGCTCAGGTGAGCAATCCTCCGTTCTCGCTGGTAATATCTATATTTTATCTCGTTCAACCAAGTATTCACTAGGTTGTGGTGTTGGAACATGTTTGGTTACCTCAGGTTATCATGCATGTCCATTATGCAGGCCACAGTTAGACTCCCGAAGGTCACAAACCATGAAGAAGATGGTATATCAAGGACATGCTGCTTTCTTGTCGGAGGATCATGAACTCAGGGAAGGTTTCCTTGGACAACCTCCAATACATATGAACGTCGCAAGTTGGTACGAGCTGAAAATGGTCCACGCAGAATCACATCCAAATGGAATGCGGCGGTTCTCAGTTTTCTATGAGTTGCCATATTGGACCCACTTACAGGTCAACCACTTGTTGGATCCCATGCATATTTTCAAGAATGTGGGCAGCTTGTTATGGGACCACATCACAGGAAAGAGAGACACTATAGGGGTACGAATGGATTTGAAGAAGGTAGGTAAGATGGAGGCACTTTGATCGCAGTCGAGTGCTGATGGTCGCATGCAGCTTCCTTGCGCTCCTTGGGTTTTATCTACTAAAGAAGAGTGCATTGTGAAGCAAGTAATCAAGTCTATCCGCACTCCACGGGTATGATGCGTACTCTCAGGTCCGCATTTTCTAAAGACGACCAATTATCAGGGCTAAAATCCCATGATTGGCATAAGATATGTCAGGTTTGTACTACGAATGGATTGTAATTAGCGTGGATATTTTTTTATTTAGAATGTAGCCATTATTCATAATGCTTTCTCATTTGTGGCAGTTTGTACTACCAATCGCAATCGCATGATGTCTTACTCCAGAAATATGTGGGCCCATTTATAGGTTGTCATCTTTGGTGCAATGGATCTCACAGAAGGAGATTAAGACATCCTCTATTGAATCCGCGAGGCGGGGAGCAGTGGAGACGGTCTGTCTCTTTGAGAAATATCTGTCCATCAGCATGCTCACGATACAAATCCACCTTCTTGTGCATCTTGTGGATGAATGGAGATTGCTGGACCTATCCATACGCGATGGATGTTCTTCTTGGAGCACTTCATGAAAACCCTGAAAGGCTTTGTGTAACAACGAGCTCGGCCAAAAGGTAGCATGGCCGAAGGTTGGTTGGTGTCTGAGGCACTAGTGCATATTTCACAATAGCTACCAATGGTGGAACTAGACAATGAAATGCTATGGTCATTGAAGGATGATGATAGACTGATTAGAGATGTGGTGGTTGGAAATGGGTTAGAAAAAAGAATGGATGCTTCCATGGAAGAGAAGGTGAATCGCTTTTGTATGTTGCACCATGCCTCTATGGAAACGTGGCTCGCCAAGTACCAGATAGCTAGGCAAGATCGAGAGGAAGCGTGAGCTGAATTCCAATGTAGTATGCATCATCGAACAATTTGATATCCAAAAGGCATGGAGGAGATGCTGCGGTTTATGTCAATGCGATGGTTGCATGGAGCTTTGACTGCAGCGTCTCGCAAAGGGACAGAGGTCTCAATGGAGGAGTGGAAATTCTCGAGGGGATGTAGTCCAAAGGTGATGAGGGGTTTAGAATCTATCGTATCTAAATTTTATATGCGACATCTAATTTGAGTGTTTCAATGTACAATACAAAGTATATAGTGCAGCGTGGTCGCGCGGACAGCATTTTTGCATAGAGAGTATTGACAAAATGCGCTCCACAATGGACTGTGGTATCATGGCAAGGTTCGAGCAAGAGAGCCAGTGACGAGCAACGGATCCAAACACGGTTGTGGATGAGATGGAGTTTTTTGGGAACTTGCAAAGTATTGTTACGGTGGATTACCTAGCTTCTCCACGATACTATTCGATGTGCAATGGTTTAAAGTGGTACTTGGAGGAGCTGGAGCAACAGTTCGATGAGGTCCATCTGGATTTCTCGAAATAGATTCCGAAAAAAAATGGAAGGATTTGCACGACACCTTTGTGTTGCCAGCCCATTGTAAACAGGTGCATGGACTCATTTTCTTGCTAATTATAGTACGACATGGTTTATGTCACAATGGTTTGAACTCTCTTGTACGTGTTTGTGAACATGTAATCTTCTATCCAAATCCCTGACAACCTCGATGGTGGTATGTTATACCTTCAACTCCCCGAAGTGCGAGAGTATATGATCAAAGCAATGTTCCGAGCATAGATGAAGATAATATGCAAATAGAGAGGTCGATATTTCAAGGGGTGGAGGCCGTCAAAAGCTTGGAGCCAGCATTGGCTAACAATGATGGAAATACAAGAGTCCAAGAATTCTTTGAGAACAAGGTGGACTCATTCTTTTGTGGTGACATGTCTATCGACCTTCCAGTGTATGCGGAGTTGTGTAAGGAGATTAACATGGGACCATAGGATACTTCATACTTGGAGCATCCACTTACTCAATTCGTTGACCAATCGCTTATAAGGGTACATAAGATATGCATTTTAAGTGAGATTTTTTTTAAATGATTTATATTACTGTGCTTTCTATGATTTAAATTCATTATTCTAACATCATTTTTTATCTGTGTAGGTGACATTTTCAGGATGAGTCGAGGGATGAGCGATGAGGAGTTACAAGACATATTCGCACATATGTCTCCAGATCAGATCGCCAGATTCAAAGAGATGGCATACCAGGAGTTGTCTAGGTCTTTGTCAGGGCGCTTTGCTAGATCTACTCAGCACAATCGGATGCTTCGACTTCAAGCAGATGAGCTTGATGCTCACGACTTGGGCCAGAGGAAGGGAGTGCATCAGGATCAGGGGGAATCTATAGAGATACAGATGCAGTGAGCCCGCGGTCGACACGGGATATAGGTGCGACTCCTCGCTCTCATGGCCCTTCCAAGGAGCATGCCTCAGGCTCAGGTGGATGCTGTGGAGACACGAACGCGGTGTCTCCGTCTCGTCGTTCAACTGGAGCTGCGTCACCTCTAGGATTTGTCACACCTGTGGGGACGTCTACTCCAGTTACTCCGACTTTTGCACAGCCGTTAGTAGGTGGCACCCCTGTGGATGCCACTCCAAGAGATATTACCCCCATCAGTACACCGGATGCACAGGAGTCTCCTGGATATGCCCAGGAGCGTGGACGCAGATGGCAGAGGACCCATCTTAGGCAGACTCCAGGGGGTTATGGATATCTAGTCAATAGTAGGTCAAGAGCCATAATCATGAATGATGAGGGGAGGAGGGTGATGGCTTGCATGAGAGAGTTGTGCCAACAAGTTTTTCGGCACAACGTCTTGGATCATTGGAAGAACATACTGGAGAGGAGCAAGGACTACATAGTAGCATCCTTGCACGAGGAGTTTTCGGTGCCAGCCGCAATAGATAGATTCTCTACGGGCTGGATGATGGATTGCATGAGTACATACATGTCACATAGACGATCCAACGCACGCAAGGCAATCAAGAGTGGGGTTGCAATGCCCGAGTGGTTAGAGGCAGATGATTGGCGTTGACTGAGGGAGGAGGCTACAGATTCTCCAGGATGTTGGAGTCAGCAGCGCGAGGTGGCGAGGGCACGACTCGAGGCCGGAGTGGTCCATCATCTTGGGAGTGGCGGCCACAAGACATATTTGGAGGACTTTGTAAGTTTTTCTTTTGTTTTGCTTGTTTATTTTTTTGAAATATTCTTTGTACTGATAATCATATTTCTAACAGTTAGCATTTTATTTTCTTTTCAGCACTCCATTACAAATCGCGATCCAACTGGCCTTGAGACTCGATAGGCAGAGAAGCACGGTCTCACTGCATTGATCGACCGATTGTATAGATGCGGCAGCCTTGTAAATCACTCATCTTTCTTGTCCGTAGTTACCATGAGATATTTGAATGCATTATTGTATGGTGGACTGATGTGTTGTTTATTTTTCTGTAGAGTCCGTTCGATACTCCTTTGCGGTGGGACGAGCTTTCGGGGGATGAGGATTTGTAGCTCACCCTTGGATCCCAAGATAATATTCTCGTACCTCTGTCACTTACCAGCTCAAGAGGATTGCCAAAATGGGTGATAATATTCTCGTACATGAACATGGCTACACTGTTACCATCATCCCACTTCAGGGCTTTAGCTTCACACCACTTTGTGACATAATCCGTACATACTAAGATGTATCTGTTTTTCTTGTGTCTAGTAGGTGGATCAATGGAACCCACAAAATCAATCCCCCACTTCTCGAACGGCTTTAGGGAAAGAATGGGTTGCAGTGACATGGCACTTGTTTTGGTGGGTTTCCCCATTCGCTGACAAGCATCACATCTTTTACAGTAATCATATGCATCCTTGTGGAGGGTCAGCCACCACCAGTATCCTGCTAATAGAGCCTTCCTGGCTGTCGCTTCTCCTACGAAGTGTCCACCACATGGTTCGTCATGGCATGCTTTCAATACTTGCCGATTTCATCCCCTGCAACACATCTTCGTAGCACTTCATCTTTGCTTTTCTTGTATAATGCACCACCTAACAAAGTGTAGGGGGTTGATTCTAACATAAGCTTCTTCTTCTCATGGCTTGAGATGCCAGGAGGATACTATTGAGTTGCTAGGAGGTTGGCTATGTCTGCATACCAGGGAGTAACTGTTTTAACTAGAAACAAGGAAGCATCAGGAAGGTCTGGATCATCCTGTTCCTCTTCTTCTGTTTGAGGGATCCGTGATAGATGATCGGCTAAGACATCGAAACGGCTAGGCTTAGTTACTACTTCAAAATCAAACTCTTGGAATAGGAGAAACCATCTCATCAGTCGTCCTTTAACATCTGCTTTGTTCATCAGGAAGGACAAGGCTTCATGATCCACATAGAACTTGAAATGCGTTGATAGTAAATAGTGTCGAAACTTCTCCAATGCAAACATCGGTGACCTTTCAACTTGCATAATATATCGGTTTATCTAACTTGGAGGGGCCCTTTTGACATAGGACAGCACTAGCCCTTCAACCAATGCATCTGTGTGCACATGGAACTCCTTCGTCCAATCAGGAGGCTGTAAAATAGGTGCTTTGATGAGGCACTATTTTAGAATATTAAAGGCTTCTTCAGAGTCATCCGTCCAAAGGAAATCCACCTCTTTCCTTAGGAGCTTGTGCAGAGGGGCTATCTTAGTTCCAAAATGTGCAATAAATCTTCTGTAGTAGCCCACATGGCCAAGAAATCCTCTCAATTGCTTGAGGTTTGTCAGTTTGTTAAGGTGGCAATCTTTTCAATCTTTGTCGGGTATGTTGCAATCCCTTCCACAGAGACAATATGGCCCAAAAGAACTCTTGAGGAGACGCCAAAGACACATTTTTCGAGGTTGAGAGAAATCCCATACTCTCGGCATCTGTCAAAACATTGCTCTAGATGTCCCCAGTGCTCTCGGATCAAACTATAGACACAAAAGTCATCAAGATACACCTCTATGAAATCATGTAGATGATTCTAAAAGGCAGCCATCATTACTCGTTTGAAGATGGCAGGAGAATTAGAGAGCCCGAATGGCATCACTCTATAGGCATAGGTCCCCCATTCTATGGTGAAGCTTGTTTTTTATTGGTCCTGTTTTGCGATTTGCACTTGGTTATATCCACTAAATCCATCCAAGAGGGAATAAAGCTCATGGCATGCCACTGTGTCCAACAATTGGTCTGTAAAAGGGATAGGAAAATGATCCTTCTTCGTCTTCGAATTGAGCTTTCGAAAGTCGACACATATTCGAAGTTTCCCGTTCTTCTTGGGTACTACCATAATGGGTGAAACCCATTCACTGTTAGCCACAGGATGAATGAACTCGGCTTCAAGGAGTTTCAATAATTCGGCCTTCACCAAAGCAAAATAATTAGGATTTATGCTCCTTTGTCTTTGCCTTACGGGTTTGGCATCAGGCTCTAGGTCAATGCGATGCTGACATACTGTGGGATCAATCCCCTTTAGGTCTTTATAGGACCAAGCAAACACATCTAAGCTCTCCTTGAGAAGGTCTCGCAGGACCACTAATTCTTCTTCTGGAAGATTGAGACCCATTTTCAAGTGACGCTCAGTACCCTCAACATCCAGGATCGTTACTTGTCTTTCACCTTCCACTTCACAGATAAATGTCCCATGGATTGCTTTTGGATAGAGGTCTGACTCTTTCAAGAGAGTAGTATCCTCGTTTGATGTTCCACTAGAACCAGTGTCCTCCTTCTGTACAGATGACTCATTCATCTGTTTAGGTTTCTGGAAGGGTATCAGAGCTTTATTTGCTTCAGTGTGAGTAGTGATTTCTTCTGGACTTAGGGATTCATCTTCAGAGGATGCATCCAGGAATGTCACATAGCACAGACTTTCTAGAGGCCATGGCTCTAAGGGCTTTGGCTTCTATTGACAAGGGGCATCATCATCATCTTTTCTTTGGACTGAACTGTCAGGGCAACAGGAGCCACTGGTGAACTTAATTTTTATGCTTTTAATCCATTGCTAATATAGGTTCTGCATACTTTGTGGTCCATTGATCACCCCAAATGGAACCATAGTCATTCCATCTAGCACCAGGAGATCTTCGGCCTTTGAGGTCTCTGTAGGGACATCAACAAGATCATCCTCTATCAGAGGATATTCTTCATCTGCACTTGCATAACCTGCTTCATTTTCTTCCTCATCATTTTCATCCTCTTCCTCTAGAGGCTCTGTCTCTGCTTCTGTAGAGGCTCTGTAGGAGAAGAATAGATCCTCTTCCTCTGCATCTACTTCTACTTTTGTCACCAGTTTTGACTATAATTTTGCCTTTGGCTCTGGCTCTGTATCTGTTACTATCTCTGTAACTGTCTCTGTATCCGCTCTATCTCTGTTTTGTAGTCGCTCTCTGTATCTGCTCTTCTTCTGTACTGTCTTTGCTCTGTAACTATACTATCTCTGTATTGTCTCTGTTCTGTCTCTGCGATGTAACAGGGAGAACAATACATCCATGCTTCTATTTCACTATTAGAGGTGATTTCAGAAGTTAATTCTAGTTGAGGCAGGAGGTATTCTCCCATGGACAAGGATTTTACATCTCGTGGCAGTTGGCTTACAGTGCCCATTGTTAGGGACTGTGCCTCTATTTTCTTAGGAAATATCTGCTTAACAGCCTCTTCATCTCCTGATGTACCATCTGTTACCTCATTGGAGGAGTCAGTTATGACCTCAATGGATGTGGATCCATTTCCTTTTTGCGATCCATACAACTTCAATATCGCTTTGTTGGGTCCTCTGCCTAGGGTTAGGGTTCCTTTGAACCAGTTCGTCCTGGCTCTTACTTCGAAAAGCCAAGGTCTTCCCAACAACAGAGGGTATGAGGTCCCATAAGAATTTGGTTTGACCACCAAATATGTCAGCCAATAATCTCTTCCTGCAAGGATTGTTTTTACGTATGGGAGGTTGCCCAACGGTTTGACTTTGCTTTGGTCCACCAATCTAATAAGCAACTATGTAGGTTGAATTCCTTGCAACCCTAAGTCCTTCATTGTGACATCTGTCATTATGTTTACTTATGAGTCTCCATTAATCAATGCATCTAAAATGAAGCATCCTTCTATCCATATACTAATCTTTGGGGTTCCAGGATCTAGGAAGCCATTAGCCACATCTACTTCCTTTACAGGCTCCGGGGCCTTATTGGTCTTGGTCGCTGTTGAAGGAGCGATCCTTAGTCCACGCCTTCTTGTCAAGATGCTTTTCAATCTCTTTCGGTAGCTGGGAGACAGCATCAACAACTATCGGAATGTTAAGTTTGGTTTAAAAGTGTCTAGGTCTTTGACCAAGTCATAATCTTTGATAGGATCCACATGCTTCTCCAACCGGATGGGGAATGGGGATACCCCCATTTTCATCTTTCCTTTTTCTTCTAACAATTGCAACATCGGCACTTCTTCTGTTTCTGGAGGTGCTTCTGTATCTTCTATCTCATGGATCTCTGGTCCTATCTCTGGGACTATCTCTGTAGCTTTCTGTTGCACTATAGTGCTCTGTACTGTACTGTACTATTCTGTTCTATACTGCTCTGTCCCTCTATAGGTAGATTGAACTTCACAGTCTTGGCAAGAGAATTTATTTCATTCTGAACCACTGGTTCTTTCTTCTTGGTGCGCGTAACAGCGACAACTTCCAACTCTACCAAATTGGAAGCAGGATCTTGTATCTTCTGTTGGCTATAAGTGGAATTGGCCTTTACAGGGGATGGACTGGGATAGTCCTTTGCAATGTGGCCTTCTCCTTTGCATCGGCTGCATAAGGGCTTGTAATCCACTGATCTTCTAGGGTTTGGACAATTTGGGGAGATATGTCCCTTTTCTCCACACCTGTAACATTCCACCTCTAATCTCTGACCACCGCTAGATTGTCATCCACTGTAACTTTGAGAGGGAAACCTCCTTGGACTGAAATTAGGACCAAACTCCCTAGGCTTTGGTCCAATATCCTATGTTATCATTTTGGATTCCAGCAAGTTGAATCTTGCATTTTCATCCTTCTGTCTTCGTTCATGCATCTCTTTCAGAGAGCAAATATCCTCTGTATAGTTCTTCCGCAAATAGTAGCAACAGAAGGCTCCAGGAATGGTTGGTTTTTGGGCACATTCAGTGGCTAAATATCCCTCTTGATGACACTTTCCACACCATGTATTAGAGCGCATCACATCTCTTCCAGCTCCCACAGGAGTGGATATATTGGCGGTATTCACCTTCAGCATCTGTAGCTGCTCTGTAATCACTTCCAGAAGCTCTTTCTTGATACTTGTAACTGAGTTGGGTAAGTAATCTTTCAAATTTTCACCTCCTGAAGTACTTGTAGTAGGGTTTTGGAAATTTTTGGTAATTACTACATACACTGGTTGGGTCGATCCAGAAGGTCCTCTGTTTTGACTCTGATTCAGAGCTACTGTTGAGACTTGGGGTTGTTGATTCCAGTTGGTAGGATTCCACTGTTGTTGAGTCGCCATTGGAGGAATTGTTTGAGGCCATTTGTTGTTGTGGTTGAACCATCATTTGAGGCACTGTCGTCTTTGCAGTGACCATACTAGATTAGGTGCATTATACTGCGACACTATTTGCATCTGGGGATAGGGGTAGGGAACTATCCCTGGGACTATATTTGGTGGGTATACCATTCCTGGCATGGGAGGAGGTAAGACTTCCCTTCCTGGAGTCATTGACAGCCTTGCTTCTACTTTGTCATACAATCTTCCACCTTCCACTGTAGCTTGTAGATTGACTAGTTTTTTCAATTCCACGAACTTATGAACTTCTGGTTGTAGGCCCCTTAGAAACACTCCTTCTTGGATTCCTTCGTCCAAATGATGGTTAGTCCATCTCTTCAGGATGGATTCCATTCGCGAGACATAAGCTTCTACTCTTTCTCTAGAGGACTGACTTAGGTTCATGAACTCCTCTCGCATCCGCTCTTCGAAACCTTCACGCTTGAATTTAGTGAGGAAGGCCAACTTCAGATCGTTCCATGTGCCAAAAGTTCGTGTTGCTTGTCTCTCATACCACTTAAATGCCATGCCCTTGAAAGTGGCGAGGAATATTGCTAGCCAATGCTCAGGGGTTCTGGCATTGTTAGCCACCCATGCTACCATGAATTGTGCTACATGAAGATCAGGGTCTTCATTGTACTCTCCCTTAAAAACTGGCAATGGGACTACATTTGCTGGCCTGTCATCAATATTTCCAGGACGAATCTGACTAGGAAGGGAACCTTGAGTCGCCATGCGGACTTCTGTAAAGAGTGCTTTTAAGGCGTCAAAGGAGACTTCTGCTACGAGCTCATTCTCAGCTTTGATTTTTGCCTTCTCTCTTCTCACATACCTCTGGACTCGTTCCAACGCTTGCCTCTTTATTGCGTCATTCATCAGGGGGTTAGCTTAAACTAGTTGGTCTGGACTCAACAGGATAGTATCAGAGAGGGCTTCAGTCTCTGATGGATTCTCTCGCCAACATCTCCTCTACTTCCTTCTTTTCAACATCTCTGAATTCAGCTTTCAAACCACTACAGAGGGGAAGATATTCTGTTCTGAAAGTATCAAAACTCATTCTTCTTAGGATCCTTGTTGCATCATTATAATAATGCCAGCTTCTGAGGGTTTCAACAGTGTATGTTGTGAAAAACACTTTGTCTACCAACTTCCAGTGGGTTGCTAATTGGACAAACAGAAGATTATCAGTGCACCAAGCATCCCATGTATCTTACTGTTGAGCATCCACGAACAAATTCCAACTTTTTTCCTTCTTGTCTTCATGAACCTCCACAGACCAAGACTCCTGAAGCTTCTTTACGATCTCCCACTTGATGATGTCTGGAAACTTCTCAATGAATGTCAAACCTTCCATGGATGGTCATTCTCTCTGTTTTTGCTCTTCAGTTTGTTCCCAAACAGTTTGCCACCAAGATGCAAGTTTCTGTTGCTTCAACAGGAAGCTTAAACAGTCCACCACATAGAGCATGCATCATGATGGTGATTTGTTTCTGCCATTGTGGGATGAAATTCTTGTGGAAAGTGGCTTTGATAATGAGAAATACCAACTCTTCAGTGGAAGAAGGAACTTTACAAACATCCATTGAATTCTCCTCTTCTTGACAATGCCATTTCCTTCATTTTCAGCCTCTTCTGGTGCTTTTGTTGATGGCAAGTTTTCCCAGCTGCGCACCAAAAACATGGAGCCCCAAGAGGAAAACCAAGGAAAAGGGAATTATCTTGCAAGAAAATCTATCTTGTAACATCAACAAGCTTTTATTTCATTCTTTTGATCATCAAAACAAAGAAAACAACAAATCTTCACGCAGCATCATAGTAAATATCTCCCACGGATTTGATAAAATCAACCATATTCTTCAATATCTTCATAGAATCCATCAATATAACAAAGAACACAAAAGAATACACCATCTTTGAATGGAAATCAATCACATATTATTCATCTTCAATGTCTTCATAGTTCTCTCTCAAAATCTCTCACATACAGTTACACTGTTTTGATAGAATTGACTATCTCTGGCTCTCTCTTTCTCTCTCTCTCTCTCTCTCTATTAATAGTACATCATATCCTCACTACAATTCTCTCATAATAATCGTCAATAATCCTTCTTAGGTCGTGGATGCACCTCCCAAGAGGTATGTCTGATATGAAGAGTCACCAGAGCCACTACAGTATCTTTTCATAGCTTTCATCATTTTCAAAGGTTAGAAAACTTTCCCAAAGTCACACATACATTCTACAGAACTCTTACAGAAGGTCTACAGAATAGTTACAGTACAGGACCAGAACAGCTACAGTACAGTTACAGTACATCGACAGAGCAGAGACAGAGGGTCTACAGAAGGTCATCAGAACCTCATAACTCATACTCAAACCATTCCAAACTATCAAAAACTATTCAGTAAGCTTTCAAAAGATCTCAATATTCATCAATCATCAATCCATGCTTTATACAAAAGAAATTCAGAACAAAACAGAAGCTATACAGAACCAATCAAAACCTATCAGAACATCACAAAACTTCATATCTCCACTGAGAATCATCATGAATTTCCAAAACATAATCAATATCATCCAAAACACTCTCAAATACTTCCATTAGCAACCATACATCACTCTAAATCCATCAAAAATCAATCATTCAGTCCTCAAAAACAACAAAAATCAGTCAAAAATTCAGTCTTTTTCCACTCTCAACACTTTCCTATAATCTTGGAGCTTGAGATGGAGGCAATGATCGATGCATTGATGCCCATGGATACCGAGATATCTAATCGTCTTAGAGAGGAAGCATCCATACCATTATATGATGGGTGTCGAGTATCTCTGATGCCAGGAGGCATATTCCACGGTGGATTCCGTGAGGTTTTGCACCGGTGGATTCTGTAAAATTATATTTGTTGACAGGGCTCATACACAAGGTGGACTCCTTGTGCGAAAAGTCGATGGGGATGATTGTCCTTTTCGGGCGTCTTGTTAATTTAATGTACAAGTGGGTGATTCCATAGCAGGTGATTTCACAAAATACATATTTATATTAATGGACATTTATGAGTTTAGAGTGCGTACTCGTAATAAATTAAGATTAGGATTGAGTTCTAACTAATTTATTTATTTTGTAGCTGAAGACTGTTAGGTATTCACTTTGGTCAATTTAATTTTATTATTTTCTAACAATTGTGAATGCTTCAGTTGATGTATAGAGTAGGTAGCGGTGGCGTTGGGAAGCACTGGGCGATAGCGTGTATTCAAGTTATTTAGAAGAAATTATCATTTTTTATGGGTGCGCATATTAGGCGTGGCGCCAATATTTATTTTGACCCGTTTACTTATTTAAGCACCTGACATTTATTTATTATTTTGTTTGTGCATGGATGCACGGTTTAAAGCGCTTTAATTCTTTAGTGGGAGAAAAGAAAACACAAAAGCTAAAGCGTGCTAATTGTAAATTGGGCTATTTTTTGATCTTGAAGATGAATATTATATCAAATACATGCTTTGTGGAGCGCTCACACAAGGCATGGGGGGAGATTGTACCCAATTGGTCTTTTGCTTCATGTCGTGAAAGTCTTCTCTCTTGTTTTTTGTGCAGAAGTAGGGTTCTTTGGTTCTTGGGGACCTTTTGGCACTCCTACATACGCATACAACGTCCGATCTGCACACTAGTGGTATCAGAGCAAAGTTGAGATCGAGAGCTTCCAATCGCTTACCATCTCACGTGAAGACGGAGCTCCTAGAATGATCAAGCTCTACAGTCAGTCTCACAGCAATCTGTCAATACCAGCGTGTTCCTGGCAATGAAGAACCCCCTGCTACGCTGTTAGATCGCAAGGGACCAGCCTCTATAGGCGGAGGACCACCCAGGAAGCTCCTTTGCAAGTCTTCTTCTTCTCAGAAAGATCATATAAGAATTTTAACCATTTAAGAAGCTTAACAAAGCTTAGGAGAAGCTTTAACTCTACAAAATTTGATTATCGGCGGCGCTAGTATGTATTGAAGGTCGCCGTCGTCGCCAAAAAGCTGTCGTCGTCCTGTCGTGATTGATTTAGGGAGGTCACATTTTTTTTTCATTCTATTGGAGATTAAGCTTACTAAAGCTTAAAACCTAATAAGTTACAAAGGTTAAATTCTCAAGGTTTAAAACCTCTCCCATAGTGGTTGTTCATACACAACTAGTCCTAAATGGATTTTCAACTTCCTGGTAAGCCCTCGTTCACACCTGTGGACTGATAGAGTTCAATTCAAGTAAATAAGATTGCTACATGCAAACTGCATGCACGAATATCCTTTTGGAAGAAAACCGTGACATCAATTTCAGCATCCGCAAAGAAGAAATACTGCAAAAAGTTATTTAAAAAAAAGAAATAAGCCTTGTAAACCCAACTTTGAGCTATGCTTATCTTGCTAACAAGATTTTGAGTGTGTAAGATCTATTGCAATTTTGTAGGATGTCCGATCAAACCATTGAAGATTTTATGGCCGAAGGTGATTTACCGGAACACACGATGGAGTAAAAACTAGACCTAATTATGATGCAGCTTCAAGAGGAACGAAGAGCACGTAAAACTTTGCCCAATCGGGATTGGATGGGCAATTGGGCAAGATGATGAGGAAGGACAAAGATATGCAATTCACTTTGGTGCAAAAGTATTGACTGAACGACAGAGAAGATATCCACAGGTTAAAAGAGAATTGTGGAGCATTGTGACAGCCCTTAGATGTGATAAGGAGTATTTTATGGGTGCTCATGTAGTCATTGAGACTAATTGTCTGCCGATATTGGGTATGATTACTAGTTATGTTACCCCGGACATTGCTATGCTCTGGTGGATTGCATACATTGAATCTTTGAACCCTGAATTTTAGCATATTGCAGGAAGAGATAACCCGGTGGCAAACATGTTATCTTGAGCACTCTATGAGAATGAAGATGGGATGATGGATGAGGAGGAAGAAGATGACTTTCTTATGGCTGAAAATGATGTTGCAAGAGTGAATTTAGTAATGCAAGATGTTGCTATAGCATTAACAGAAGCTTGGACAACAAAGAGAAGACACTTTAGATGTTTTGCATCTTGTGTAGAAGTGTTTCTGGAAGACAAATATGCAGGAGAGTGGCTAAGAATTGGTCAGTATCTCAGGATATTAACAAAGAGAGATGAATGGTCAGATGAGGAGTTTAAGAAGATCAAGAGGAAAGCCTATGGATTTTTCTTAAAAGATGGATACTTATTGAAACATGCTAAAAAGAAACAGGGTATGCCATTGTGAGTTTTGCGTGACAAAGCTTCACAAGTAAAAGTAATGCAATAATTTCATGAAAACTTGTGGACTAGTCATAGATGTGTTTAGGGTACTTTTACAAAAATCAAAGAAAGATATTGGCGGCAGGGTATGTATAAGGATGTTGCTCACTTTGTGGAAATATGTACGACATGTCAAATGTATTCAACTGTGAGACATCGGGATGGATTGCGACCCACATATCCATTGTCTCTTCATTTTAAGTGGGTGGTATTCTATAACCCTGAAGGAAATGGCAAAAGTGAAAGAGGTCATCCACCTATTGTGAAGGCATTGGCAAAAGCATGTGGAGAGAAGATAAAAGAGTGGCAACGATTGCTTCCTTATGCTTTTTGGGCTGACAGAACAACTCATAATGTTGTTATAGGATATATGCCTGTAGAATTGATGTATGGTCAAAAACCTATCATGTCGATAGAAGAGATGACAGTCACATGGAGTGTGTTACCTTGGGAGGGGGAGTTGAATCGAGAGGAGTCACTACAAGATATAGGCCTTATACCGATGTTTAAAGCGAGAAAAATGCAAATAAAAAAATTTGCCCCCATCTTCGCAAAAAGCATCATTATTGGCGAGGCCATAGAACAATCGGTATTACCGTCGCTATCAGCGTCCGTATTGGCGTCGGTATTAGCGTCGCAAATGTGACGCTGATACCGACGCCAATACCGACACTGATAGCGACGGTTTGGGACGTATATAATGATGCCAATAACGACGCGAGTAGTAAAATTTGTGACGCTAATAGCGACAGTAACATGGAAAAAAAAATTTGTGGCAGGGCAACACATATAGCACTGTGTGCTTTATGAGAGCCATACAAAATAGTTTCTGCACTACTGTGTATAATGCGCTTGCAAACAAAAACAATGTATACTGAAATCATAAAACTTATATGTGAAATAAATACATGATCGCATAATAAGCGATTGGTACAATCATGACACGATATCACTAATACATAGAAAATGTCTACATAGATCAGGCGACTCAAAAATAAAGGTGTGTGAGCTCCAAGGATCCAAGGGCGAGCTACAAATCCTCGTCCCCCGAAAGCTCGTCCTGCCCTGTACTGAGGGTTAGGATTCCTTTCAACTAATCCGTCCTTGCTTTTTCTTCAAAAAGCCAAGGTCTCCCCAATAGTAGAGGGTATGAGGTCCTGTAGGAATTTGGTTTGACCACCAGATATGTCAGCCAATAGTCTCTTCCTTCTAGGGTTGTCTTTATGTACGGGAGGATACCCAACGATTTGATTCTACTTTTCTCTGCCAATCTGATAAGCCACTGTGTAGGTTGCATTCCTTCCAAGCCTAGATCCTTCATTGTCACATCCGTCATTATGTTTACTGATGAGTCTCCATCAATCAATGCTTGGTCACCACGGAGGGAACAATTATTAGGATTCTTTTTCTTGTCAGTATACTTTTGAATTTCTTTCGATAGCTAGGAGACAACATCACCAATTGTCAGAATGTTAAGTTATGTTTAAAAGTGTCTAGGTCTTTAACCAAATCATACTCTATGATAGAATCCACATGCTTTTCCAATCCACTGGGAAATGGGACCATGCCCACTTTTATCTTTCCTTCTTCTTCTAGGAGCGACAACATTTGCACTTCTTCTTCACGAGGAGGTACTTCCACATCCTCTATTTCCTAGACTTCTTGTCATGTCTCTCGAAGTGTCTTTGTGGCTCTCTGTGGCTCTGTAGTGCTCTATACTTTCTTAATCTGGACTGCATTGTTCTTCTTTTCCCAAGGAAGGTTGAACTTCACAATCTTGGTAGAGGGAGCGTTCTCTTTTAGAACTACGGATTCTCCTTTCTTTGCATGTGTTATTGCGGACACTTCCAATTCCACCAAATTGAAAGTAGTTTCTTGGGTCTTCTATTGGGTATTAGAAGTAGATTTCATAGGGGTTGGACTTGGACAATCTTTTGCAATCTAGCCTTCTCCTTTGCATCGACTGCATAAGGGCTTGTAATCCACAGGACCTTCTAGGGTTTGGACAATTTGGTGAAATATGATCATTTTCTCCACATCTATAACACTCCACTTCTAATCTTTGACCACTACCAGACTATCATCCTCTGTAACTCTGAGAGGGAAACCTCTTTGGATCGAAATTACTACCGAATTCCCTAGGCTTTGGTCTGACGTCCTACGTTGTCTTTTTGGATTCTAGCAAGTTGAATCTTACATCTTTATCTTTCTTTCTTCTTTCATGCATCTCTTTCATGGAGTAGATGTCTTGTGTATGGTTCTTCCTCAAACAATATGAACAAAAGGCTTCATGAATGGTTCATTTTCAGGTTTATTCAGTGGCTAAATCAAGAAAGTAGTATTGAAGTTGTATGGATCGCAAAAAGGTAATGGATCCACATCTATTAAGAACATAGCTGACTCATCTAATGAAGTAACAAATGGTACATTAAGAGATGAAGAGGCTGTCAAACATATCTTTCCCAAGAAAACAGAGGCATGGTCCCTAATAGTGGGTACTGTAAGCCAGTTACCAAAGGAAGTAAAGTCATTGTCCATGGGAGAATACCTCATGCTTGAACCCGAATTGACTTCTGAAATCACCTCTAACAGTGAGATAGAAGCATGGATGTACTATTCTCCTTGTTACAGTCGTAGAGACAAAGCCGAAGACAGAGGCAGAGACAGAGACAAAGACAGAGACAGAGACAGAGACAAAGATAGAGATAGAGACAGAGACAAGGACAAAAACAGAGACATAGCCAGAGATAGAGATAGAAACAGAAGTAGAAGCAGAGGACATAACAAAGATCTTTCTCTTCTCTTACGGAGGCCCCACAGGGATTGAAACAAAATATGAAGAGAACGAAGGTGATAATGCACAAGAAGATTACGTAAGTGAGCTAGAAGGATCTATCCTATTCACAGAAGGTGGAGATGAGGAAGAAGTTCTTGAAGTTTCTGAAACCTCAAAAGTAAAGATTCCTTTTTGTTTGACAGAGTGATTATGGTACCTTTTGGACTGATTAATGAGTCACATCATGAGCAAAGCCTTTATGAATTATGGATTAAGAGAAAAAGGCCTTCCTTCAACAGTGGCTCTTATCGCCCAAATTTATCTTTCCTTAGAGAAGATGATGACGATGCACCTTGCAAACAACCCCCAGTTCAACAACCTAAGCAGAAGATAGAAGGTCCCTATTATGTGATGTTCTTAGATGCATCCTCAGAAGATGAACCCTCAAGCCAAGAAATAATTTATCTCCAACCCAAACCTGAAACCTCAAAGATACCCTTTTAACCTCCCAAAGAGCTAGGTAAGCCTTCATTAAAATACAACAGTAGTTCCAGTGCATCATTAGAAGATGAGACCACTCCCTTGAAGGATTCCTACCTAGAAGCAATGCATGGGACATTTATATGTAAAGTGGAAGGTTAAAGGAAATTGACATTCATGGATGTTGATGGTACTGAATGTCACCTAAAGGTGGTTCTAAATCTTCGAGAAGGGGAACTAGTGGTCTTGCAAGATCAACTTAAGGAGAACTTAGATGTGTTTGCATGGTCCTATAAAGATCTAAAGGGGATTGATCCCATAGTATGCCAACACCATATCGACTTAGAGCCTGATGCCAAACCTGTGAGGCAAAGAGAAAGCCGCATGAATCCTAATTACTCTACTATGGTGAAGGCTGAATTACTGAAGCTCCTTTAAGTTGGGTTAATTTATCCAGTGGCTAATAGTGAAAAGGTCTCACCCATTGTGGTCGTACCCAAAAGGAATGGGAAACTTTGAATATGTGTGGACTTCCAAAAGGTAAATTCCAAAATGAAGAAGGATCATTTCCCTATCCCTTTCACAGACCAACTATTGGACACAATGGCAGGCCATGAGCTCTATTCCCTCTTGAATGGATTCACTGAATACAACCAAGTCCAAATCATAGAAGAAAACCAATAAAAAACAACCTTAACAACCGAATAGGGGGAAACCCATGCTTACAGAGTGATGTCGTTTAGGCTCTGTAATGCTCCTTCTACCTTTCAATGAGTGATGATGGCTGCCTTCCAAAACCATCTACATGATTTCATTGAGGTGTATCTCGATGACTTCTGTGTCTATAGCTTAATCCATGAGCATTAGGGACACCTAGAGCAGTGTTTTGATAGATGTCTAGAGTATGGGATTTCTCTCAACCACGACAAATGTGTCTTTGGTGTCTCATCAAGAGTTATTTTGGGCCACATTGTCTCTACGCAAGGGATAGCAGTAGATCCTGCTAAGATTGAAGAGATGGCCACCTTGATAGACCCAACTAACCTTAAGCAATTAAGGGGATTCCTTGGTCATGTGGGCTATTACAGAAGATTTATTGCACACTTTGCAATGAAGGCAACCCCTCTGCATAAGCTTCGAAGGAAAGATGCAAAGTTTCTTTGGATAGAATAATGTGACAAAGCCTTCAACACTCTAAAGTAGTGTTTGATTGAAGCACCCATCCTGTAGCCTCTTGATTGGACGAAGGAATTCCATGTGCACATTGATGCATCAGTTGAATGCCTAGGTGCAGTCTTATGCCAAAAGGGCCCCTCTAAGCTAGATAAATCAATCTATTATGTACGTCAAAAAATAACCAATAGAGAGTGGAATTACACAGTGACGGAGCTTGAATGTCTAGCAATGGTATTTACTTTGGAGATGTTCCAAACATTATCTACTATCAACTCATTTTAAATTTTATGTTGACCATGACGCCCTGTCCTTCCTGATGAATAAGGCCAATATGAAGGAAATAATGATGAGATTGCTCCTTCTATTCCAAGAGTTTCACTTTGAGGTAGTCACTAAACGTGGTCGCTCCCATGTTCTGGCTGGATCATTTGTCGTGTATCCCATAGAATTTAGACGAGGAGCAAGATGATCCAAACCTCCCTAATGCTTCTTTTTTTCTAGTCGAAACTGTCACCCACTGGTATGCAGACATCGACAACCTACTGGAAATCCAATAATATCCTCTTAGCATCTCTAGTTGGGAAAGGAAGAAGCTTCTATTAGAATTAGTCCCCCTACACCCTATTAGGCGGCACACTGTACAAGAAAGGTGAAGATCAAGTGCTCAGAAGATGTGTTACAGGAGACAAGATTGGGATTATTCTGAAGGCTTGCCATGAGGAGCCATGTGGAGGCCACTTTGTAGGAGAAGCAATAGCCAGAAAGGCTTTGTTAGCAGGATACTGGTGGCCGACCCTCCATAACGATGCCTATGACTATGTATGTCAACGGATGGGGAAACCCGCCCAGATCAGTGCCATGCCATTGCAACCTATCCTTCCCTTGAAGCCGTTTGAGGAGTGGGGCATTGATTTCGTAGGTCCAATCGATCCCCCCCACTAGATGGAAGCATAATAGATATGATGCCAGGAGGCATATTCCACGGTGGATTCCGTGCCACGGTGAATTCCGTGAGGTTTTACGGTGGATTCCGTAAACTTAGATGACGGGGGCTCATACACAAAGAGGATTCTTTGTGCGAGAAGTTGATGGGGACGCCTGTCTTTTTCGGGCGTTTCATTAATTTAGTGTGTACATGGGTGATTCCGCAAAATGCATATTAAATTAATAAACGTTTATGAGTTTAGAGTACGCACTCGTAATAAATTAAGGTTAGGTTATTTCTAACCAGTTGATTTATTTATGTAGCTGAGGACTGCTAGGTATTTACTTTTGTCGGTTTAATTGTATTATTTTACTAACGATTGTGAATGCTTCAGTTGATGTGTAGAGATAGCAGCAGTGGCGGAGGAAAGCATTGGAGTTTAGCGAGTATTCGACTATTGGATTATATTTTGATAGGCGCCACGCCTATATTTTGTTATGTCTATTGAGACATCGATTATTTATTATTATTTTGTATGTGCCTATGGGCATGGATATGTTATTTCTATTTGGACATTGAGATTGGGCGTTATCGTATTGTTGCACATTCGAGAAGAGACAAGCGCTGTTTGGGATTGAATCTGATATTTGGTATAAACAAATTAGAAGGAGAATGGGTTCTAGATCTGCAATGAGTATGGTTTTTCCGAGCTTCACAAGTTGTTTGCTTATGCTGAAGATGCAAATGGTATCGACAAGGGAGTTTAAGAAGACCAGTGAATTTTCAGATGAACATGAGGCTCATGTGTTGTCCTTGAGCATGGAACCACTGCTTGCCAAAATCCATTAGCACTATTGCTCGTGTACTCAGCTGAGTGGACTTTACAGATCAGAAAAGTCTGTAAACTCTTAAAGCTAACCTTTGGCATGCATTCAATATGCTTACACACACATGTGATGCTGAAATTGTGCTTGCAACACCTGAACGACTAGATTTGAAGGCAGTTTCGATTCAAATGTCTCTTTCATGGTCATGGGATGTTTTCTTCCGAGTGGGAACACTTTTGATTGAGGTTCTTTGGCATTACAGCCCGTGGCTACTTTGGGGCTACTTTTCCTTGGTGCTTTTCTGATTCTGGAGGGAAGCTAATTTGAGGTGAAACAAAAGGGGAAAAGAAAACACGAATGAAGGAGGCTAAAGAGGGGATTTTCAAAAGCTAAAGAGGGAGGGAAAAGCAAGTGTATGGGCTGAAAAAAGAAGTCGAGGCTAATATGGGGGGAAAAAATATAGAGGAACAAGGTATTGGAGAATTGGGGAGAAAAAAGATGGAGGGTACTCTGCTGCGGGAAGGAGAGGAATTACACTAAGGTGGAAGAGGGGAAGACGATGTCAGAAGCGAATGTGCAGGGGACGTTGATACGGAAAAGGAGGAAGAGGACATTTACCAGAGTCTCCGCACCATTAAAATGATTCTTATGTCTCTGAAACAGCAAGTCGATGCCGTCTCCACCATTGATTCCTCTTGAAACCTCTCTATAGACACTCTATGAAGAGGGTAAAAGATCGATTAAAGCTCTGACTACAACTTCAGAGGACAAAACTTGAAGCGAATGGAAGGACAGAACTCTCAGACTGATAGATATCTACCCATAATTCTCTAATCTGTTTCAGATCTATCTACTGTACCAGTAATGCATCCTATTGCAAAGAGATAATTTGAAGCGTATGTACCTCTTCTGTGGTTGTCTTCAGCTATAGCACACCGAAATGCTCGTTTGTTTTACTCTTTGTGAAGAAGCTCCCAAAACTTGACCGTCATAGCCGTAATACAAGAATTTTTTATAGCACAATAGAATTGGGGAATGTTTTTGTGATCGAATTAGAGAGGGACGCCGATTGGGGAAATTCTGTAAGAGCTGGCTTGCTGATCATCAAAAAGATGGCAAAAGCATACGAAATGGGAAATGATTGCTTATGGCATTATTGAGGAGGAAGGATTCAGAGGAAGCTCTTTCTCTGAGGGGCGCAGGGAATTGCTAAATGGTGGCTAATGTAAACTAGATCTGCACTCTCTTCGTCAGCATTAACACACATGGTCTAAATTTTGTGGCAAACAGGAAGGATAGAGATCGAATTGAGGATGGGGAAGCTGTTGAGAGACCTATAGAGCAAGATGCTTCATATATGATGTGTTCTGGAGCAGCTTTTCGATGAGCTCTTATCTTCATAGCCTACAAATTGGGGGCCCAGAAGATTGCTTCTTAATCTCCATCACCTGCTGAACTTTGCTCTTTCTCAATTCTGCAAAATCTCTCGCACTCGGTCTGGCCCAGCTGAAGAGAAGTGATACATCTTGGAGGAGAGTCGTACTTTGTTTAGGGAGAACCAAAATCTATCAAACCCTCAATCCTCGCCTGCACAATTTTGTAACTGGGATCATAGTAGAAAAACTGTCCAGAAAAACTGGCTCTGTTTATGAGGTACCTCATTCATGGGAAGAAGAGCCAGAGGTAAAAATGGCTTTCAGTTATTGACTGTGCTCATCCTTGAATCAGGACTATGCTCAAAGTTGTATAACCCTTGTTTGAGTCATGCGTATGGCCCTCTTTTCACAAGAGGATTATTGGCTTGTAGGTTTAAGCTGCCATAACACTGTTAACCTTGTCTGAAGGTGGCTACAGTGCATCTTAATGCTCAAAGTTTACATTACATCTGTCAGTCATTTGGCTGGGCATCTGTTGAGTGTTGAAATGACTTGTTTTTTGGCTGATTTTTGTTGTTTTTGAGAGCTGAATGGTTGATTTTATAAGATGATTGATTGATTTGGAAGTGGTTTGAGAGTGTTTTGGATGATATTGATTGTGTTTTGGAAGTTCATGATGTTTGTTGGTGGTTCTGTGATGTTCTGATAGGTTCTGATTGGTTCTGTATACCTTCTGTTTTGTTTTGTTTTGCTCTGTTTTGGTCTGTTTTGTTCTGATTGTCTTCTGTAAGGAGAGATGGAGTATTGATTGATGAAGATTGAGATATTGAGAAAGTTTATTAAATGGTTTGTGAGAATTTGGAATGGTTTGAGAATGAGTTATGTGGTTTTGATGACCTTCTGTAACCTTCTGTAGGTCTTCTGTAGAGCTTCTGTTCTGTTCTGTTCTGTTCTGTTTCTGTTCTGTTCTGTACTGTAGCTGTTCTGGTACTGTTCTGTAGACTGTTCTATATGCTTCTGTATGTGTTCTCTGGAATGTATGTGTGACTTTGGGAAAGTTTTCTAGCCTTGGAAAGAGGTGAATACAAGTGCAAAAGAGCTGAAGGAAGTGGAAAAAGTAGCTGCTGAAGACTCAAGAGAAGACTAGAGTGAAGTGACAGTAGTGAGCTATGAAAGGACACTGTAGTGGCTCTGGTGACTCTTCATATCAGACATACCTCTTGGGAGGGGTATCCACGACCTAAGAGGGATTATTGAGAGTGATTTTGAGAGATTGTAGTGAGGATATGATGTATTATTGATAGAGAGAGAGAGAGAGAGTCAGAGATAGTCAATTCTACTCAAACAGAGTGATTGTATATGAGAGATTGAGAGAGAAGACTATGAAGATATTGAAGATGAATACTATGTGATGTATTTCCATTCAAAGTTTGTGTATTCCTTTGCTTTCTTTGTTCTCTTGATGGATTTTGTGAAGATATTGAAGAATATTGTTGATTCTATTAAATCCGTGGGAGGTCTACATGATGTTGTATGAAGATTTGTTGTGCCTGGTGTTCTTTTCTTCATTGTGATCATATGAAACATGATAAAAAAGCTTGTTGATATTACAAGATAGATTTTCTTGCAAGAGAATTTCCTTTTCCTTGGTTTTCCTCTCGGGGCTCCATGTTTTTGGTGCGCAGCCGGGGAAACTTGCCATCAACAAGCACCAAAAGAGGCTGAAAATGAAGGAAATGGCATTGCCAAGAAGAGAAGAATTCAATGGATGTTTGTAAAGTTCCTTCTTCCACTGAAGAGTTGGAATTTCTCATAATCAAAGCCACTTTCCACAAGAAGTTCATCCCACAATGGCGGAAACACATCACCATCATGATGCATGCTCTATGTGGTGGACAGTTTCCTCTTCCTATTGAAGCAACAGAAACTTGCATCTTGGTGGCAAACTGTTTGGGAACAAACTGAAGAGCAGAAACAGAGAGAATGACCATCCATGGAAGATTTGGCATTCATTGAAAAGTTTCCAGACAACATCAAGTGGGAGATTGTGAAGAAGCTTCAGGAGTCTTGGTCTGTAGAGGTTCACAAAGACAAGAAGGAAAAGAGTTGGAATTTGTTCGTGGACGCTCAACAGCAAGATACATGGGATGCTTGGTGTACTGATAATCTTCTGTTTGTTCAATTAGCAACCCACTGGAAGTTGGTAGACAGAGTGTTTTTCACAACATACACTGTTGAAACCATCAGAAGCTGGCATTACTATGATGATGGCACCACCACAATGCTCAGACGTATGCATTTTGACACCTTCAGAACCGAATACCTTCCCCTGTGCAGTGGCATGAAAGCAGAATTCAGGGACGTTGAAAAGAAAGAAGTAGAAGAAATGTTGGCAAGAGAGTCCTCCAGAGACTGAAGCCTTCTGTTAACCCTCTGTGGAGCACTAACAACATAGTGGAGCCACACCCCTGATGAATGACGCAATAAAGAGGCAAGCGTTAGAACGAGTCCAGAGGTACGTGAGAAGAGAGAAAGCAAGAATCAGAGCCGAGAGCAAGCTCGCAGCAGAAGCCGCCTTTGACACCCTTGCGGAACTCTTTACAGAAGTCCCAATGGCACATCAAGCCCTTCCTCCTCCTGCTGGAGGTCCACTTCCAAGCCAGATCCGTCCTGGAAATATTGATGACAGGCCAACGAATGTAGTCCCATTGCCAGTTTTTAAGGGAGAGTACAATGAAGACCCCGATCTTCATGTAGCAGAATTTATGGTAGCATGTGTGGCTAACAATGCCAGAACCCCTGAGCATTGGTTAGCAATATTCCCTGCCACTTTCAAGGGCGCGGCGTTTTAGTGGTATGAGAGACAAGCAGCAGGAACTTTTGGCACATGGGACGACCTGAAGTTGGCCTTCCTCACTAAATTCAGGCGTGAAGGTTTTGAAGAGCGGATGCGAGAGGAATTCATGAACCTAAGTCAGTCCTCTGGAGAAAGAGTGGAAGCTTATGTCTCACGAATGGAATCCATCCTGAAGAGATGGACTAACCATAATCTAGATGATGGCATTCAAAAGGGGGTGTTTCTCAGAGGATTACAACCAGAAGTCCGTAAGTTTGTGGAGCTGCAAAGACCAGCCACACTGCAAGCTGCAACAGAAGGTGCAAGACTGTACAATGAAGTGGAAGCTCGATTAGCAATGAATACAGGAAGAGGAGTCCTACCTCCTCTGATGCCAGGAATGATGTACCCACCAAATGCAGTTCCAGGGACTGTTCCCTACCCTTACCAATAGATGCCCCCAGTATCACAGTACAGTGCACCAAATCCACAGTGGCCACAATCCATGCCTCAAATGATGGTTCAACCACAACAATAATGGTCCCAACCAATTTCCTCAATGCCAAATAAGTAGCAACAGTGGAATCCTACCAACTGGAGCCAACAGCCAACAGTTCAAACAGGAGCTGTGAATCAGAACCAGAACAGAGACCCCTCTGTACTAGCCCAACCCGTTTATGCAGTGATCACAAAGACTCCTCAAAACCCTCCTGCCAGTACGTTCGGAGGAGAAAGCTTGAAGGATTATTTATCCAACTCAGTTGCAAACATAAAAAAGGAGTTGATGGATGTGATTACAAAACAACTACAGACGTTGAAAGTGAATACCGCTAGCATATCCAATGTTGCAGGAGCAGGAAGAGATGTGATGCGGTCAAACACTTGGTGTGGTAAGTGTCATCAAGCAGGCCATTTAGCCACTGAATGTACACGAAAACCAACCATCCCTGGAGCCTTCTGTTCCTACTGTTTGCGGAAGAACCATACAGAGGACATTTGCTCTCTAAAGGAGATGCATGATAGGAGAAGGAAGGAAGAAGACGCAAGATTCAACCTGCTGGAATCCAAAATGACAACACAGGATATTGGAACCAAGCCTAGAGAGTTTGGTCCTAATTTCGGACCCAGAAGATTTCCCTCTCAAAGTTACAGAGGAAGACAGTCTGGCGGTGGTCAGAGATCAGAAGTGGAGTATTACAGATGCGGAGAAAAGGGACACATTTCACCAAATTGTCCAAATCCTCGAAGGTCAGTGGATTATAAGCCCTTATGCAGTCGATGTAAAGGAGAAGGCCACACTGCAAAAGACTGTCCAAGCCCAGCCCTAGTGAAAAACAGTGCTACTGATAGTCTAGCCAAGGCCCAAGAGCCTACCTCCAATTTGGTGGAATTGGAAGTTGCTGCCATCACGCGTGCAAAGCAGAAGGAACCACCTATCCAGAAAGAAAATAACCCTCCTGCCAGAACAGTGAAGTTTAGTCTTCCACCAGATGAACAGAACAGAACAGAGCCTAACAGTGCCGTACAGAGCACTACAGTGCCACAGAGAGTTACAGAGACAGTTACAGAGACAGGACCAGAGGTCCAGGAGACAGAAGAGGAGGAAGTGCCACAAGTGGCAGAAGAAGTTCCTGTAATTCCTCTGTTGGAAGAAAAAGGGAAAATTAAAATGGGTGTTGCCCCATTCCCTAACCGGTTAGAGAAGCCAGTGGATCCTATTAAGGAATACGATCTGGTCAGAGATCTAGATACCTTTAAACCAAACCTTACATTCCGACAATTATTGATGTTGTCTCCCAGTTGCCGGAAAAGGTTCAAAAGTATACTGACAAGACGACGTGGTTTAAGGATTGCTCCCTCAATAGCAACAAAGTCCAACAAGGCTCCAGAGCCTGTAAAAGAAGTGGATGTGGCTAATGCTTTCCTAGATCCAGGTACTCCAGAGACTAGCGTGTGGATAGAAGGCTGTTTCATTGCAACTGCACTGATTGATGGTGGTTCATTAGTGAACATTATGACGGATGTGACAATGAATGATCTAGGCTTACAAGGTGTGCAACCAACCCAATGGCTCATCAGACTGGCGGATCAGAGTAGAATCAAGCCTTTGGGCATTCTTCCATATGTGAAGACTACAGTGGCTGGAAAAGATTATTGGCTGACCTATCTGGTGGTGAAGCCAAACTCTTATGGTACATCTTATCCTCTGTTACTGGGCAAATCATGGCTTTTTGAAGCCAGAGCAAGGACGGATTGGTTCAAAGGAACCTTGACCTTGGGTAGAGGACCCAACAAAGTGGTGCTGAAATTATATGGTTCTCAAAAAGGACATGGATCCACCTCCTTGGAATTATCTTCTGACTCCCCTAATGAGGCTACAGATGGAACATCAGCAGACGAAGATGCTGTCAAACAGATCCTTCCCAAGAAAATAGTGGCACATTCCTTAACAGTGGATACTGTAGGCCGACTTCCAAAAGATGCCAAGCCATTATCAATGGGTGAATACTTCCTGCCTGAACCAGGAATGACTTCTGAAATCACTTCTGACAGTGAGATAGAAGCATGGATGTACTGCTCTCCCTATTATATGGCCATAGCAGAGACAGAGACAGAGACAAAGACAGGAGAGGAAACAGAGAATCTGTTCTTCTGTTATAGAGCTCCTACAGAAGCAGAAACAGAAGCAGAAGCAGAAGCAGAAGCAGAAGTAGAGACAGAGACAGAAGAGGATGGATATGATATGGACGAAGAAGATTATGAAAGTCCAATGGAAGGGTCTATTCCACCTGAAGAGGATACATTTGAGGAAGAAGTTCCAGAAGCATCAGAAGCCGATGAGCTCATGCTACGGGACAGAATGGTGATGGTACCATTTGGTCTAGTAAATGGATCTTCTCATTTGCAAAACCTTTATAAGGAATGGATTAAGAAGAACAAGCCATCTTTCAAGAGTGGCTCCTGCCGTCCTAACCCATCCTTGCCAAAGAAAGATGATGATGATGCACCGTGCCAACAAGTACCAGTTTCACCAATCCAACAGGCATCAGAGGGTCCCTGTTATGTGACGTTCCTGGATGTATCATCAGAAGATGAGTCTTCAAGCCAAGAAGTAATTAATCTTGAAACCAAATCCGAAACAGCTTTAATCCCATTCCAATATCTTAAAGAGCAACCTAAGTCTCCACCAAAAGAAGAAATTGGTTCTAGTGGGACATCAGAAGAGGACACCACTCCCTTGAAGGAGTCGGATCTGTACCCAGAAGCAGTCCGCGGGACCTTCATCCGTGAAGTAGAAGGTGAAATGAAGTTCACCTTTGTGGATGCAGAAGGCATTAAACGCCACTTGAAGGTGGGTAGCAGTCTCCCAGAAGAGGAGTTGTCAACCTTGTACAACTTGTTGAAATAAAATTTGGACGTGTTTGCGTGGTCTTACAAAGACCTAAAGGGGATTGATCCCACAATATGTCAACATCATATTGACTTGGAGCCTGATGCCAAGCCAGTACAGCAACAACAGAGGCGAATGAACCCGAATTATCCCACATTGGTGAAAGCGGAGTTGCTGAAGCTTCTGGAAGCCGAGTTCATCTATCCAGTGGCAAACAGTGAATGGGTTTCACCCATCGTGGTTGTACCCAAGAAGAATGGAAAATTGTGAATATGTGTGGATTTCCGAAAGCTTAATTCCAAAACAAAGAAGGATCACTTTCCTATCCCTTTCACAGACCAACTGTTGGACACAGTGGCAGGACATGAACTTTATTCTCTTCTGGATGGATTCAGCGGATATAACCAAGTCCAAATCGCGGAAGAAGACCAATCTAAAACAACCTTCACCACAGAATGGGGGACCTACGCTTACCGAGTGATGCCATTTGGACTATGCAATGCCCCTGCTACTTTCCAACAAGTCATGATGGCTGCATTTCAAAATCATCTGCACGACTTCATTGAGGTATATTTGGATGACTTCTGTGTTTATAGTTTGATCCGTGAACACTGGGAACACCTAGAACAATGCTTTGACCGATGCCGGGAGTATGGGATTTCCCTCAACCCCGACAAATGCATCTTTGGTGTTTCTTTTGGAGTTTTGTTGGGCCACATTGTCTCTGCACAAGGGATATCAACAGACCCTGCAAAGATTGAAAAGATCGCAGCTCTGACAGCACCCACCAACCTCAAACAGTTGAGGGGATTCCTAGGTCATGTGGGTTACTACAGAAGGTTTATAGCCCATTTTACGACAAAGGCAACTTCCTTGTACAAGCTTCTGAGGAAAGATGCAGAGTTTACTTGGACAGAAGAATGTGACAAAGCCTTCCACACTCTGAAGCAGTGTCTGATAGAGGCACCCATTCTGCAACCTCCTGATTGGACGAAAGAGTTCCATGTACACACGGATGCATCCATTGAAGGCTTAGGTGCTATCCTCTGCCAAAAGGGCTCCTCGAAGCTGGATCAACCAATCTATTATGCAAGCCGAAAAGTCACTGATAGGGAACGGAACTATACAGTGACAGAGCTGGAGTGCTTGGCAATGGTGTTTGCCCTGGAGAAGTTCCGCCACTACCTCCTATCCACCCACTTTAAATTTTATGTGGATCATGAGGCCCTGTCCTTTTTTATGAACAAAGCGGATGTGAAAGGACGAATGATGAGACGGCTCTTTTTATTCCAAGAGTTCCACTTTGAGGTGATTACTAAGCCTGGTCGTTCCCATGTTCTAGCTGATCATCTGTCGCGTATCCCACAAACTGC
Organism: Lygodium microphyllum; assembly: GCF_053477565.2. Taxonomy (NCBI): domain Eukaryota; kingdom Viridiplantae; phylum Streptophyta; class Polypodiopsida; order Schizaeales; family Lygodiaceae; genus Lygodium; species Lygodium microphyllum. Next base: position 79,384,511 of record NC_141149.1, read on the forward strand.
AGACGAGGAGCAAGATGATCCAGACCTCCCTGATGCTTCCCTATTCTTGGTAGAAACTGTAACTCCCTGGTATGCAGACATTGCCAATCTTCTAGCAACCCAACAGTATCCTCCTGGCATTTCTAGTCGGGAAAGGAAGAAGCTTATGCTAGAATCAGCCCCCTACACCCTGCTAGGTGGTGCACTGTACAAGAAAGGCAAAGATGAAGTGCTCCGAAGACGTGTTGCAGGAGAAGAGATTGGGATTGTTCTGAAGGCTTGCCATGACGAGCCATGCGGAGGTCACTTTGTAGGAGAAGCTACAGCCAGGAAGGCTCTGCTAGCAGGATATTGGTGGCCTACAATTCACAAGGATGCCTATGATTACTGTAAAAGATGTGATGCTTGTCAAAGAATGGGGAAACCCATGAAGACAAGTGCCATGCCACTGCAACCTATCCTTCCTTTGAAGCCGTTTGAGAAGTGGGGCATTGACTTAGTAGGTCCAATCGACCCTCCCACCAGAAGGAAATAGAACCGATACATCCTCGTATGTACGGATTATGTCACAAAGTGGTATGAAGCTAAAGCCCTTAAGCGGGACGATGGTAACAGCATGGCCCTGTTCATGTACGAGAATATCATCACCCGTTTTGGCAGTCCCTTAGAGCTGGTAAGTGACAGAGGTACTCATTTTCTCAACAAAGTCATGGAAGAGTTGACAGAGTTGTATAAGATCCGCCATCGCAAGTCCACTCCTTATAACCCCAGAGCCAACGGCCAAGTCGAAGTCACCAATCGCATCCTCTGCTCGATCCTGACAAGGACAATCGCCGCACATCGTCGTGATTGGGACGATCGACTTACAGAGGCCCTCTGGGCATATAGAACCTCCCATAAAGCAGCAACAGGACAGACACCCTTCCAGCTGGTGTATGGAACAGAAGCTGTTTTTCCGGTTGAACTGGAATTACCCTCTTTGAGAGTGGCTATCAAAGAGCGTTTGGGGGATGATGATTCACTGCAACGCCGTCTCCTGCACCTGGAATGTTTGGACGAAATTCATAGGATGGCTCTACAGTGCATGGAAGCCACGCAAGCTCGACGCAAGGCTTACCATGACAGTTTCATCAAGCACAAGGAGTTCAAAGAAGGTGATTTGGTCCTAGCCTATGATTCACGTTTTGGCAAGTTTCCTGGCAAGCTCCAGCAGTGGTGGATGGGCCCCTATAAGATACTTGCAGTCAACCCTAATGGTTCTGTCCAAGTGCAGACTGTTGATGCCTCTGATGATCCCTTTCTGATCAATGGATATCGCTTGAAGAAGTACTTCCCTCCTTGGGGATCTTGACAATTACGGACACTTGATCCTTTCCCTCGTTGGCACGGCATTGTACTTCTTATGCTGCTGCTTCTGATAGTCGTTCTTCAGCCATTCCTGATGAGGTGGACGCAATCCTCTGTCCCCTCAAAACCCCCTTTCAGCCTTGATCTCTTATCCTCTATTTTCCACCAGCGACAGTGGCGAGGTGGGTTCTGACAAATGGTCTTTCTACCATTCCCTTGCTCAATATTGAAAAAAAAAAGAAGAAAAAAAAAACAAAATATATCGGTCATGGGAGAAAAGGACTTAGGTCCCTGTCATGCCGACCTATTCTTCGGGAAAAGGTGGAAACACCCTCGGGAATAGGGGAAAATAAGAAAAAAAAAAACAAAGAAGAAAAGAAAAAAAAACAAACAAACAAATCTGTTATGAGAGAAAAGGAAGCAATTCCCTGTCATAGCAGGCCTCGTTCCAAGAAAATGTGGTAAACACCCTTGGGCGAGAAGCTGACTGTGGAAAAGGTGGTAACACCTAGCAGTCTAGAAAGTGGATTCATTAATTGATATTCCCAGGATCCAATTCCGAAGCTGCCTCCCTTGGTACGCTGTGTCCTAGGTCTCTCTGCAAAGTGTCTAACTGTCCTCTAGCAGACGACATGTTCCTGTCCAATACAACGTTCGATTTGGTGGCTACCTCCCTGGGTATGCCTCCTCTTCAACAACTGATGACGCGATCTTCATCGACAAACAGTTGAGTGATGTGAGCTTTCATCCTAACCGGATGGGGAAGTGAGTAAGGTTGCCCTCTGTATCTATCAATAGAGAGTGAGACAGAGGGTGGGTCGAGAGACCAGTCTTTTCCCCTTTAATCAATTACCGAGAGGTGAAAGTGTGAATGAAGTGTTGCACACACGGGATGGGCCTCTCAATGCACAAAGCACGATTTGTTTCTGTACACTGCATTATAAGGCTCCCTTGCCTTCCTTCTCGCACCGTATGCCAGCACAGGGCGGGATGCACAGTTGCACCATCAAATGCGCACAAGGCATACAATCTTTGCACAAGTGATTGTGAGGATTACATCAATGGGTTTCAGGAAAAGGCTGCCCTCCTGTATCTATCAACAGAGAGTGAGACAGAGGGTGGGTTGAGTTTGACTGGAGTTTCTTCAATCACTTACCGAGAGGTGCATTTGAGGGACGTTACGACACTTGGAGTCAGGTATGTTCCACTTTCCCTGTGCACCCACGGGATGGGTCTTTACCGTCAACACCAGAAACGTCACCCTGTTCTGTACACTGCACTGTAAGGCTCCCTTGCCTTCCTTCTTGCACCTATGCCAGACGGGTTGGATGCACTAATGCACCATCAACTGTGCACCCTGGCATACTCTTTCTGCAACATTCCCCCCTTGTCAATTCCTCAACCGGATATGAGATATGGGTTTCAATCCGTTTTCCTCAAGTGATATTAGTCATGGGGCGAGTGACTGTACTTTCATTCCAATTGAGTGACTGTGAGTTGAGTGTAGTATCTCTTCTCATCATCGACGAATTTCTTGCGATTCCTTCAATCAGCTACCTCCCTGGGTACTGCCGCGTGGTCCCTTCCATGACGAACGTATGCCGAAAAGATGCCTTGGTCCCTCCAGCGCCGACAACCACCATGGACGTGCCGTCGACACTCAACCTTGATTCTTGACGAAACGGGCCAAATTTTTCTAACCCTACACTTTGGTTTCTTCGTGACGGTCATGTTTTAAGTGTGGGGACGTTAGTGGATGGTCTGTGGCGTGGTCCTAGGTCCCTGTTGCTCGGTTAAACCTATCCGTTAAGGTTTTAAGTGTGGGGACGTGTCCCTGCGCGTCTACATTGTATATCTTCTGCATATGCCTTAACCTGTTCATGCATGAATGCCTTGCCTTGCTGCTACCCTGATGGGGATCCCTTTCCACCCACCCGTTTATGTTTCACCCACCCTTGGGGCTCTTCCCTTGCAGTTTTCCTTCATTCCCTGCTTTTGAGGTCATGCCATGTGAATGCACCCTACGTTCACCAAAGTCCCAATCCAACTTTATAGCCCTGTTCCTCCCTTTGAACTGATCATTTTTCCTTTTTACCTACCCTTATTCCGGTGCACGGTTTTTGAGTTATTAATTTGTGAAGCATTTTGCGTAATTTAGCCGGTTTTCCATGTGAACGCGCTTTTCTTGCTTCGAAACTATGATCTGATGTCCTAGCCCTGCCAACCACTTTTCCCCTGACATTTTTCCTTTGTATTCCACATCATTCCGATACACGGTTTGTCCATTATTAATTTTCCGATTTTTTAAGACTTTTTCATGCTTATTTTTGACATTTTTCCATGTGAACCTGCCCTATTTGCATCAGAATTCCAATTTGATTTGACAGTCGTGTCCCCTGTGCCTTCCCCCACCTTTTTCCTTTTTCCTCCTCCCTCTTTCGACTTTCGGATTTTTACTTATTAATTTTTAAATGTGTTTTCGGGAGTAATTTCAGAGTTTTTCGCATGTGAACCCCTCCTACTTCCACCGGAACTACGCTTTAATGTGATAACCCTATGCCACTCCTTCCTGCGGACATTTTTCCTTCTTACTGCATGTCATTCCGGTGAACGGTTTGTCCGATATTAATTTCCGATCCCATTTTCAGGGTTGTTTTTTGGGTTTTTCCCATGAGAACACGTCTTATCTCCGTCGGAATTATGTTTTGATGTGATAGGATTGTTGGGCACATCTTTCTGCATAGTTTTCCTCTTTTCTGCACCTCGTTCCGATGCACGGATCTTTCGATATTAATTTTTAATTGTGTTTTTTGGTTCGTTTTTTGAGTTTTTGCACGTGACCGTCCTTTACCCCCCCGGAACCTCCGTCATATATTTTTCTTGTTTTCCCCCTGCCGTCCTGCCCACTTTTTGTTTTTACACTATGTCGTTTTGACGTCCGGATTGGGAGTTATTAAATTTTCTTTATTTTTATGTGTATTCGCGCGCCCGTTTTGCGCGTGAACGCGCCCTTTTTCGATTTTACGCGTCTCCACGTGCCCCAGTCGTGTCCGCATGACCCGTCCCCTCATCCTAGCACCATTTCAATCCCGTCACGGCAAATTTTTTTACCCCGCCCTGCGCACGTGCGCGGGACGGGGGTATGCGCCCTTGGGCCGTGCCTACCCCCCTTGGCCCTGCCTAACCCCCTTGGCCCTCCCTCTACCCCCCCTTGGCCCTGCCCACCCCCCTTGGGCCCTGACCACCTACCCTGCCCACCCCTTCCCCCCAACTGCCCGACCCCTTCCCTCCAACCCCCTCCCTCTCCCTCTTCTCCCTGGGTACTCCTCCTACCCTCCTCTTCCATCTCCTCCTACCCTCCTCCTCCATCTCCCTCCTCCATTCCCTCCTTCCTCTTCTCCTTCCCTCCCCCCTCTTCCCCTCCCCTCCTCCTCCATTCCCTCCCTCCCTTTTTTCCTCCTTTCCTCCTCCTCCCTCTCCACCCACTTCTCCATCTTCCCCCCTCCTCCTTTTCTCCTCCTTCCTCCCCTCTCCTTCCCCTCCACCCCTCCTTCTTCTCCCCCCGCCAACTGCCTGGGGGCGCTGCCACTGTGACGCCTGACGCCCGCCGTGCCTCTCGCTGCCGCCGTCGACGCCCCGGCCGCCCGAAGTCAGGCCGCCGCCCCGTCGCGTTTCGACCGCCGCTCGCCTTCGTCCTGCCGCCCCGTCGCGTTCCGACCGCTGTCGCCGCCTCCTCAGGCCTCCCCCGCCTCCATCGCAGGCCACCCCGCCAGCCGACGACGCGCCTGCCCTCCAGCCTCCGGTTGCCGCCCGCGCCGCCGCTCCTCGGCCGTGCCACCACCCGCCGCCCGCCTCCCTCTTCCTCCTCCCCTTCCTCCTTCACCTCCACCTCCTCCACCACTCAGTCACCAGGTTTGCACTTAACTAACTGTGGTTAATACTAACCCTAGTTAGTTAACTAACCTAACTAGGTTAAACTAACCCTAACTAGGATTAACTAGGACCCCCTAACCACCTAACCCTAGTTAGTTTACTAACCCTAACCCTAGTTACCTAACCTAACCCCACCCCCTAACCACCTAACCCTAAGTTAGTTACACTAACTATACCCTAGTTAAACTAACTCTAGCCTAGTTACACTAACCCTCCTTAGGTTAGTCCCCACAGCCCAAACTTAGTTTACTAACCTAACTTAACCTAACCTGACTAACCTAACCTGACTTGACTTCCTGTGACTAACCAGCCTTACCCACACTAACCAGACTTAACTGACTTATTTCTAATTGACTTATCTGATTAACATGATTACAAATTTAGAGACCCAGTCGGGTATCGAAGTCCGGGAATCGAATTAATGCACCGGTTTAACCTAATAATTGGTAATTTAATTTATAATAAGGAACCGCCGTTTTCTTGCTAAGGTTTATCACCTAATAAAAATTCACCCATTTTTAATAATTGATTGAAATCAACCCTTCATTAAATTAATCCCCCCTCACTGCACTTACTTCCCCTTTTTAATGAACCGTTTCGTGGGATGGGTATGCGCAGTCATTAGCGTTGTTTTCCATGGTCCAGTCTTGGTTTATCATAGATATAGTTTTGATATGTGTCGGATGTGGTATTATTTTGGTTTACTGTCTTAGTTACGGTTACGGGTACGGTATGCATTTTTTTTTCTTTTATTGCCTGATACGGGGTTCTGGGTGTTTGTCTGATGCATCGCATGAAGCTTTCGGTCGCATTTGTCTCAAGGTCATGTCGAAATTTTTCTAGGATGTGGTTTGCTTGGGGTTAGTTGGTCGTGTCACGTTTTATTGGTTATTCTCTTATCCTTGGTTTTTGTCTGTTGCTTTGCAGGCATTCTCCTTGATTGTCTGTGTTTGTGGTGTGTGTGTAACCATCTGAATGGCGCCTTCTCATGCTCCTCCCCCACTATTGATCTTCTAGCCTGAAATTTATCAAGGACTTCTGTGGTTACGACATTGCTTTCACAAACCCTTCGACAGCGTGCCAGACTCTATGGGCACGGTCCATTAGCTTTATTTTCCTATTTTTGTAGAAAGCAAACTCAAAAGCTAAAAGCTTGTCATATTTTTGTAAATTGGGCTATTATTGAGCATGAAGATTGAAATATACATTAAATACATGCTTTGTGAAGCGCTCACACAAGGCATGGGGGAGATTGAACCAAATTTGTCTCTTGCCTCTTGTCGTGCATGCTTTTACATTGTTTTTTGTGCAAAAAGGTAGAGTTCATTGTTCTTGGGGACCTTCCGGGATTCACCACGTGAGCATTTTGCGACCGATCTGCGCACTAGTGGTATCAGAGTGGAGTAGAGATCAAGAGCTTCCAATCGCTACCAATCTCGGGCGAAGGCGGAGCTCCACGAATGAACGGACTCTACAGTCAATCTCATCGCGAACCGTCGATACAGGCAGACTTCTGGCGATCAAGAACCCCTGTTTCTACTGTCAGATCGCGAAGGACCAGGCTTTGCAAGCGGAGGACCACTCCTACATCCTTACATACAAGTCGTGAAGAAACAATGAGAAAAACTCTTAATCCTCTTAATCAAAAGCTTAATTATAAAGCTAAAGGGTATTAAAGAAGCTTAATTGCTTCAAAATCCTCATCGTGGCCTCAGAAGACCCTCCGAAAATTCCGCGCGGCCAAAAAAACGCCCCTCCCCCCCACGAAATTTCACGCCGCGCTGCTAGTCCTCCATTAAGCTTATTAAGCTTAAGCTTAATTACTTAAGCTTAAGTTATTTAACTCTCTGCAAGTCTGAGAAGACACACAAGTTGGCAAACTCCAGGTCCTGCACTGCAAAAGTCAAGTTCAGTAAGTCAAGTGGAATCAAGTTCTGCAAGTTCTGCAAGTCGGCCTAAGTTCAGCAAGTCAGCAACTCTGCAAGTCTGCTAAGTCTGCAACTCTGCAAGTCAGACTAAATCAGAACTGATTAGTGCTTAAAACTCCTAGAAGACTTGTTCGTATGCAAAAACTCTGAACTGGAAAGTTGTTCGCAGCAAGGTGTTCTACCTATCTACAAGTTCGTTCAATTACTTTCAGCAAACGGATACAGAAATATTGCAGATTTTCTGAAAATTGAGAAAGAAATACCCAAAAATACATAGCCTTGTAACCCCGAATTTGAGCTACGCTCATCCCGCTAACCTGATTTTGAGTGAGAAAGGTTTATTGAGTTTTACAGGATGACTACCCCACATATGGATGATCCTATGGCTGAAGACGACCTACCTGAGCCTACCATGGAACAAAAGCTGGATCTAATCATGCTACAATTGGAAGAAGAGCGAAGGGCTAGGCAAGCATTCCAAGCGCAATTGACAAAACTACAAAGAGCGTCTACCGGCAAAGAAGAACCTCAAGCTGAAGATTTGATTCGACGTACCATCGACGCCACTCTTGAAGCACAAACCATTCGCAAGGAATCCAAGATAAGTAAACGAAGTTTCAAATTTCGCAATTTCAATGGCATACGAGAAGGAAAGATTGTTTTATCATTCATTAGCCAGTTTGATGACTATTTCCATGAGGAAACTTATCCAGAAAAAGATAAAATCAAGTGTGTTACTAATCATTTGATAGACAGAGCATCACTTTGGTGGACTGTAGTCCGCAAGAGCATAGAATGTCCTGCTACTTGGGCAGATTTCAAGAAGAAGTTCATGCAGAATTTCCTTCCACCGCAATTTCATGAGAAGGCTATCAAGCAATGGGATTTACTTCAACAACGGGATCGTGAGCCTATTTCACAGTATACAGAGCATTTTTGGAATGCACTCCTACAGCTACGCATGCTTGAAGACGTACCAGAGACGACACATAAGCGAAAGTATATGTCTGGACTCCTTGGACATTTCTACGCTAAAGTGAACATGTTCAAGCATGCTACCCTTGAAGATGCCATCTCCTTAGCTCATCACACTGAAGATAAGTTACGCGGAAGAGATAGACGACCACAGCAATTCCAAGCCAATGGTAATTATGGATCTAAACAATTCAATTCCAATTTTAGAAGGTTTAATCCAGGTCGTTTCTCATCACCATCTTTCCGCAAGAATTGGCCTAAACCACCTGCATTACCATCCACTGTCAATCCAAATCCAAAGCCTATTCCACAAGCAAATCCAAATGTACCGAGACTTCCAGCCATTGCAAATAATGTAACCAAAACCAAGCCAATAGTATGCTACAAGTGTCACCAGCCAGGGCATCTCGCAGAAGATTGCCATTCAAAGAAGCCACCAGCACATATCAACTACCTTGGAGCCATGGATGAAGACGAGCATGAGGATATGCCAGATTTCACTGAAGATGAGGATGATCCTACTACTACTTCCGACACTTTACCAAGTATGCCTACTCCACATTCATTGTTGACTATGAAATGTATGGTGCATGGAAAGGAAAGAACTATTTTGCATGATGACGGTAGTACCCATGACTTTATTTCAGCAAAATTGGTAAAGGAATTAAAATTGCATACTGTACCTACGCATTATCGCATAAAAGCTGCATTTTTAGGCATAGGTACAATGGCACACAAGAAATACAAGATTTAGAAATTCAAATTGGTGCATACATTGAAAGAAGAAATTTCTTAGTTGTTCCATTACAGTCAAGCGACATTATTTTAGGAATGCCATGGAGACACCAGCATAATCCAAATATAGATTATTCCACGCACACAATGAATATTAATTTTCAAGGAAAATCTATTACATTATATGGTATGCATGCATCTCATATTTTTCCACTGCTTTCGCATACTCAAGCAAAACGTGCATTACGCAAGAATACTAAATCATATCTCATTTGGGTGAATGAATTGCACGCAAAGGAAAATCATATGCACCCTAGGCATAAGGAATTTCTTGCATATTTTAAGGACTGTTTTGCAGAAGACCTACCACCAGGTTTACCACCTTCACGTCCAGAAGACCATAAGATTGATTTAATTCCTGGCACACAACCACCTTGCAAAGCACCATATAGGCACAATCAAATAGAGCAAAAAGAAATCCAGAGTCAAGTTGAAGAATTACTAAATAGAGGCTTAATTCGACCTAGCAGTTCTCCATTCGGTGCACCTGTACTCTTAGTCAAGAAAAAGAATAATACCTATCGTATGTGTATTGACTACCGAGCATTAAATAAGATCACTGTAAATAATAGGTATCCTATACCTAGAGTTGATGACCTTATGGACAAACTGCAAGGATCTTCTATATTTAGTAAAATTGACCTTAAGTCTGGATATCATGAGGTGAGGCTAGATAGAACTGACATATTTAATACCGCATTCAGGACACAATTTGGCCATTACGAATTCTTAGTCATGCCATTCGGATTAACTAATGCACCTGCTACTTTCAGTAGAATGATGAACCGTATCTTTCTAAAATATCAATATTGTGTGATTGTTTTCTTTGATGATATTTTGGTGTTTAATCAAAGTGAAAAAGAGCATTATGAGCATTTATCATTAGTTTTTCAATTACTGAAAGAAAATCAATTGTTTGCAAATCCTGAAAAGAGTGAATTCTTTAAGACAGAAATAGAATATCTAGGTCATATTGTATCAAAAGAAGGAATTAAAGTTGATCCTAAGAAAATTGATGCAATATTGCATTGGCCTATTCCTAAAAATGTACATGAATTACGCTCATTCCTTGGTCTTGCTAGTTTCTATAGGAAGTTTGTACGTAATTTTTCATTACTTGCTTTACCATTAACTAAACTTCTTAAGAAAGGAATTATTTATCAATGGACTGAAACTCAATAGAAATCCTTTGACTTACTGAAACGTGCATTAACTGATGCCCCTGTTCTACAGTTACCTGACTTTAACAGACCATTCTTTCTAGTTGTGACCGATGCTAGCGAATCAGGAATAGGAGCCGTACTAATGCAAGACAACCATCCAATAACATATTCTAGTTCTAAGCTGAAACCCTCTGAGCTCAAATATTCCACTTATGACAAAGAACTATTAGCAGTTGTACAAGTATTAAAACAGTGGAAGCATTATTTAATGGGTTCAGAATTCATGATAAAGACTGACCAGCAAAGCATTAGACATCTACTTAGCCAACCCCAAATTTCTGACCGTCATATCAAATGGGCTTCCTTCATTCAAAGTTTTCATCCTATCATTCAATACCAACCTGGAAAAGAAAATGTAGTTGCTGATGCATTGAGTAGAAGACCTCCAATTCATAATATTTCTATCATATCTTTTGATTCTTTGATTGCTATGAAAGATACATATCACCAGGATATTACTTTTCATTCTGATTGGCAAAAATTAGTTCAAAATAATTTCATTCCTGTTGATTCATTGTCATATAATGATGGATTTATGTTTTTTAAAAAGAGACTATGTGTTACTATTCCATTCCGATCTTTTGTTTTGAATGAAATTCATTGTCCCCCATATCAAGGTCATAGAGGTATCATATCTACATTACGCATGTTAACTAAAGATTTTTATTGGTCGCATATGGATGCAGATGTATCTAATTTCGTTTATGAATGTTTGATTTGTCAAAGAATAAAGAGACATCATGGTAAACAGTACGGATTACTAATGCCTTTGTCTATTCCATCTAAACCTTGGGAACATATTTCTATGGATTTCATTACTGGTTTACCAAATACTAAATCTAACCATGACATGATTTGGACAATTGTAGATAGATTTAGTAAGCAAGAATATTTCATTGCATGTAAGAAAACTTTAACAGCATCACAAGCAGCACAGTTATTTTTGAAAATTATTTTTACTAACCATGGATTGCCAAAAGTGATTATTTCAGATCGTGATTCTAGATTTTGTAACAATTTTTGGATAACACTGTTTGCAAATCTAGGTACAAAGATTGATTTCTCATCTGCATTTCATCCAGAAACAAATGGACAAACAGAAGCCACCAATAGCACCATTTTAGATCTTTTACGTGTATATACTATCTCTAAACCTCAGACATGGGATACTCATTTACATTTATTACAGTTTGCATATAACAATACACCGCACACATCTACAAAGAAAGCACATTTTGAAGTTATTTATGGATATAGATTATCTACACCTGTTGCATCTTTGTCTAATAGAATTCAGAGTGCTGATGATATCGCTACTATGCATAACAATATTTTTTATGAGGATAAGGATATGATTGCTAAAGCCCAACAATCATATACCAAACAAGCCAACAAGAAAAGACAAGCCATGAATTTCAAAGTTGATGATTATGTTTGGCTTAGAATAGAAAAGCGTAGACTACAAAGTGTAGATAGACAATCAGTTGTCAAATTAGCTCCTAGATTCTATGGACCATTTAGAATCATTCATAAGATTAATGATAATGCATTCAAGTTAGAATTGCCATTTCATTGAAAAATTCATAATACATTTCATATTAGTTTATTGAGACCATTTAGAGGCCAATTACCTATCCACCCTATTTATGAAAATCCACCTTTACTAGAGGAAGAGACTGAAATACTTGAACCAGAAGCCATCATAGACACTGACTATATGACCACTAGAACTGGCCGAAGGTATTCTAGATATCTAGTAAAATTTAAGAACCATCCTGTAGAGGAAGCACAATGGATGCACGCTAGAGACTTAAATGCTTTCTCCACTCTGTCAGCTCCACATTGAGCTAATAGCAATTGAGGTCAATTGCTATCCCACCCCGGGGGTATGATGCCAGGAGGCATATTCCACGGTGGATTCTGTGCCACGGTGGATTCCGTGAGGTTTTACGGTGGATTCCGTAAACTTAGATGACCGGGGCTCATACACAAAGAGGATTCTTTGTGCGAGAAGTTGATGGGGACGCCTGTCCTTTTCGGGCGTTTCATTAATTTAGTGTGTACATTGGTGATTCCATAGCGGGTGATTCCGCAAAATGCATATTAAATTAATAAACATTTATGAGTTTAGAGTACGCACTTGTAATAAATTAAGGTTAGGTTATTTCTAACCAGTTGATTTATTTATGTAGCTGAAGACTGCTAGGTATTCACTTTTGTCGGTTTAATTGTATTATTTTGCTAACGATTGTGAATGCTTCAGTTGATGTGTAGAGATAGCAGCAGTGGCGGAGGAAACCATTGGAGTTTAGTGAGTATTCGACTGTTGGATTATATTTTGATAGGCGCCACGCCTATATTTTGTTATGTCTATTGAGACATCGATTATTTATTATTATTTTGTATGCGCCTATGGGCACGGATATGTTATTTCTATTTGGACATTGAGATTGGGCGTGCCAGACTCTATGGGCACCGTCCATTAGCTTTATTTTCCTATTTTTGTAGAAAGCAAACCCAAAAGCTAAAAGCTTGTCATATTTTTGTAAATTGGGCTATTATTGAGCATGAAGATTGAAATATACATTAAATACATGCTTTGTGAAGCGCTCACACAAGGCATGGGGGAGATTGAACCCAATTTGTCTCTTGCCTCTTGTCGTGCATGCTTTTACATTGTTTTTTGTGCAAAAAGGTAGAGTTCATTGTTCTTGGGGACCTTCCGGGATTCACCACGTGAGCATTCTGCGACCAATCTGCGCACCAAGATATATCCTGGTATGTATGGATTATGTCACCAAGTAGTGTGAAGCTAAAGCTCTAAAGAAGGACACTGATAATAGCGTGGCTTTATTCGTGTATGAGAATATCATCACCCATTTTGGCAGTCCCCTAGAGCTTGTCAGTGATAGAGGTATCCACATCCTTAACAAAATCATGGAAGAATTGATAGAACTATATAAGATCCTCCATCGCAAGTCCACCTCCTATTACCCTCGATCCAACGGCCAAGTTGAAGTCACCAATCGCATCCTTTGCTCGATCATCCTGACAAGAACGATTGTTACACGTCCCCGTGATTGGAATGATCGACTTATAGAGCTCCTTTGGGCGTGCAGAACCTCCCATAAGGCAGCTACTCGATAAATACCCTTCCAGTCGATGTATAGTACAAAAGCCATTTTTCTTGTTGAGCTAGAATTTCCCTCCTTGCGCATGGCCATCAATGAATGCTTGGGAGATGCTGAGTCCTTGCAATGTCGTTTCTTGCACCTAGAGTGTCTTGATGAGATCCGTAGGATGGCCCTATAGTGCATGGAAGCCATACAAGCTTGCAAAAAGGTCTATCATGAGAGCTTCATCAAGAAAAATAAGTTTAAGGAAGGTGACTTAGTTCTTGCTTATGATTCCCGATTTGGAAATTTTCCTAGCAAGCTTCAAGAGCAATGGATGGGCCCTCATAAAGTACTTGCCGTCAATCGAAATGGATCAGTCCAAGTCCATATACTTGATGTTTTGGATGATCCCTTTCTTATTACTGGCTATTGCCTCAAGAAGTATTACCCTCCCTAGGGATCCTGACAATTAGTGTCAACAGCTTCCTCATTCTTTGCACAATGGTCGTGATGGCTTTACCTAATGATACTTAATCCTATTGTTGATCCCGATGATATGGTTTTTTCATGATAGCCCCTCACAACCACCTTCCCCTCCCCTGTAACGTGTCCACCTGTTCACTCGTAAGACACGTCTTAGGAGCCCGTCGGGAAGAGAGTCCAGAAAGTGCTGCCCGGCACTCCCATGGAATGTCACGGGGTTTGCGATCTACGTCTTCCTGAGTCTGCCACGAAGCGGAAGCATTCCGGCCGTTCCCACTTAGGACCGACCTGAATCAGGGTTCTCCTAATGGTCAAGTTCCTAGAGAGTAACTAGCGTCGAACCCCAAACGAACTACTTTACGCAAAATCCTCAGGGTTGAAGCGGATTCATGCTACACTTGGTTCAAGGAGAATTGGAAACGAGAGGGATGCAAAGCTCGACCTCTCTTCCCATAAGGCATAGTCCCATTCCGTTCCCCTAAAACAGCATAAATCAGGACTCTAGTACTCTAGATTCTAGGTCATCATTCCTTGCTATCAATTTCCTTCGAGAAAAGTTCTCCGCCAACTAGGACCACCTTTCGTAGGACGGACCCATGGTCACATCCATCGCACTCTCCTTAGGCTTGCTTTAGTTGTCTAATTACCTACCACATTTAGTTTGACAAGTAAAAACAGCTTCCCTAATTAGCCAATTAGTCACCGGTTCCTTCACGTAACTTAAGCACTGACATAGAAAAAAAATGTTAAACAAGTTACTTTTCAACAATTAATCTTATTTATCAGTCTTTGGAATACATCATATAATCCAACCCGAAGGCTAATGTATAAATCCACCCGAAGGCAATTCCATAATCCGCCCGAAGGCAATCCCAGCAATCCTCAGGGACTGCTATTCCAAGTTTTCGCCCGTAGACTAATATGCAGGCCTTGAGATTCAATCCCAAGTCACGTCGGCCTCTTGTGTAGGACCCGGAGGCAAGGGATTTACGGCCAGAGCCCCCCCTGGCACCCAAGCGTCCTCCTGCTCCAAGTAGCACCCACGGAGAGACCTCTCGCGGCGGGTTCGGTCCACGTACCCGGCGCAGCTAACAACCCCCTTGGATAGGGTCAGGCAGACAGTCAAGGGTAATTGATGCTGCCTCTCCCTCTAGGCCTTCAACCTGAAGCATTAATTATTTTTCTAGCTTTTAGTTCATTGAGCAAAGAAGTACAAACAGTGCTCCTAATTGTACAAACACAATCAGTCTAGTGGTCGTTTGTTTGGCCAACTACTAAGGTTTAATTCCTTCTCTCCAAATGCATCCAACATTCGATCTGGGATCAGCTTTGACTTGGCAAGATCCCCAAGTGTTTGATTGTATGTTTACCCTTTCATCCTTGGGTTAGGGTTTTATACCTTGTTAACCCAATTCAGCAGATACCTTAGGTTTCCTTACATTAAGGTCAATAATTCCTGGACAACCTCGTTGTCCTATCTTGATTGGTCGATTTCTTACTAGACGATGTACAACTTCCCTAACTTGGCAAATCAACCTCAAGGGAAGGTGATGTAGCAGGATGACTACTCATCCTCAAGATATTTTGACTTGTACTTAGGACTTGCCAACCTTGTTCTAAGGAGTGACAATAATATTTTGTGAGTTAACACAAAATCATGCGACGTTGCAATTTGTTGCATGAGACAAGTGTCGCACTAACTTATGGGATTATTCCTCCCATCACACGGTATTCCTTGGTCAAGAACACCTTCGGTCAAGATGTAGGGTTTGGGAGTTCTCTTGACCCCGACCCAACCCTAACCTTACTAGGCCGACAACGTTTGGCCCTAGGGTTTCTGAATTCAAACGGAAGTCTAGTATTTGGCTAATTTATCCTTAGGGTGAGGACCCTAGATCATTCTTGCATGGGCGACTAACTAACCCTAACATTCCATGAATGTGGGTAGGATCTTTGGGATTGGAAGTCTTGACTTGGCATCCCAAGTGCGATACTAGGCAAAATTGTTAACGAATTAAACCCTACCTAGAACTTTGAGGTGTTCATCGTACTAACTATTTCAATTAATCGGCATGCATTGAACCTTGTAAAACAAATGGATAATTGCATTTAAAATTTCCAAATGTATTTAACTCAACTACTGAATTAAAGACATGCTTAAATGCATTCTTTTCATGCGAGAATCAATTTTAAAAACTTGGGTATTGAGGTTCGAGGTGTTGTCCACACGCGAATTCGAAGTCGAAGCTCCCGCATGTGCACCTCGCGTCTTTTGTTTGGGGGCCATTTGACGCAGTATTTTTGTCTCAGCAACTCCCCTCCGGTCACTCCCGCATATTGGATCCTCTC
Organism: Lygodium microphyllum; assembly: GCF_053477565.2. Classification (NCBI taxonomy): domain Eukaryota; kingdom Viridiplantae; phylum Streptophyta; class Polypodiopsida; order Schizaeales; family Lygodiaceae; genus Lygodium; species Lygodium microphyllum. The sequence goes on from NC_141149.1 coordinate 79,400,639, forward strand.
TATCTGATGAACTTATCCCCCGCGCAGGATACGGGCCTTGAAGACTTGGTAGTAAGGGAAACCGGGGAAACGTGGGGAAACAAGGCTTATGGAGGCTTAAGTTAAAAGCTTCCAAAGAAGCTTCTAAAGTTCATGTGGCAGAAGGCGACCGTGGAGAGAGAGGATGAGGATGGAGGTGATGATGAGGAGGGTGGTGCTGGCGACGATGATGGAGGTTATGATGATGATGATGGGTGAGGACAGCAGGGCACGACAGCAGCGTGACAGTTGCAATATGGCGAGGTGCCTCTTCATGGCAGCAACAACACGTCCCTTCTCTCCTCCCTTCTCAAGCTAGAGAGGGGGGGTTTATATAGTGTGGAAGGGGGGGGAGATAGCCACACATGTGGCTAGTTTACATGCTATCTCCTCCCCTCGTGCTCTCCTACTCCTCATCACACCTCTCACACTCCCTCTCCCCCGCCATGCAATGGCTGAAGGGGAGGGGTTAATAGTAAAAAAAAATTACAAAATTTTTATCCATTATCCATTTTTCTTTTCCCGTGAAGGGCGTCCCCACGTGGAACTATGGGTTTTGAGCCTCGGCCTCCTATGCTTGATGCGGTGAAGTGTTTATTGAAGTACACGGGGTAAGCACTTAGCCACCAACATTATTCCATTGCGGGAGATTACTTTGCATTGATTTTGCGTGAGATGTGCGGGTTTTAGGGTCGATTAATATTTCAGGCGGAAATATTACATCCCCCTTGGCTTCCCCTCCGACTGGTGCAACAGAGATTACGAATATGGTTCTAATACATGGTGTTTTTGCCATTCGATGCTTCAAATACAAATTTTTTAAAAAATAGAAGATAATTAGATGGGAATGGATAAAATAAAAAATATCAATCATGGGAGAAAAGAACTTCAGTCCCTATCATGCTGCCACAGGAGTATGAAAGAAAGAGAAAAAAAACAAACAAACAAAAAAATTGTTATGGGAGAAAAGGAAGCAATTCCCTATCATAGTAGGCCTCATTTCAAGAAAAGGTGGAAACACCCTTGGACAGGAAGCTCACTGTGGAAAAGGTGGTAGCATCCCATGGTTTGGGATAGCCGAATCATCAACAGACACTTTTCTAGAAGAAATTCCAAAGCCACCTCCCTTGGTGTGATGTCTTTGTTCTCCCTGTAGAACATGTGATTCCCTAACACAAACGACATGATCTCTAGAAAATCTACAGTACCAAATATATGGGCTACCTCCTTGGGTATGCCTCGTCATCAACTCCCTGATGCTTGTAACAAATGAAGCAATGTTCATCGATAAACAATTGAGTGATGTGAGCTTTCATCCTAGCAGGATGGGCTGTGAGTATGGGTTGCCCTCTCTATTTATCAATAGAGCGTAAGACAGAGGGTGGGGTGAGTGACCAATCCTTTCCCTTCAATTCAAATGAGAGGTGAGCTGTGTGGAATGGAGGCTTGCATGCATGGGCTAGGCCTCTCAGTGCACAATGCACAATCCGTTCTTGTGCATTGCACTATAAGGCTTCCTGCCCTTCCTTCTCGAACTATATGCTACCACATGCAGGATACACTCTAGCACCATCAAATATGCACAAGAAATTGTGAGGATAACAATGATGGATGTAAGGATCGGGTTGCCCTCCTGTATTCTCAAATAGAGTGTCAGTCAAAGGAGGGCTGAGTATGATTGGTATGTCCTCAAAACAATCATCAAGAGATGAGATTGAGAGGCATTACGACACTTGGCACAAGGTATGTTTTCCTTTCCCTATGCACCCACGAGATGGGTCTCTACAGTCATCACAGGACACGTGACCCTATTATGTACACTACATCAAAAGGCTCTATAGCCTTCCTTCTTGCACATATGCCAGATGGGGTTGGATACACTTCTACACCATCAACTTTGCACCCTGGCATACTCCTAGTGTCTCCCATTTTCCTTGTCGATTTTTAAACTAGGTGTACGTTATGGGGTTCTATGCGAGATTCATCGAGTGATGTATGTTATAGGGTGAGTGACTGCTCTTTCCTCCCCATTTGAGTGACTCTGCATTGAGTGCAATATCCTTCATCATCACTCAAATTACTACCCCTTCATCATCAGCAAAGGTGCCTCTCTCGGTGCTGTTGCATGGTCTTGGCCATGATGAATGTATGGTCTGAAGACATCTTGGTACCTCCTACAGCCGACTACGACATAGGACATGTTGTTAATAGTCAACCACAATGCTCGAAAACTAGGCCAAGTTTTTCTAACCCTACACCTTCTATTTGCATGCATTTGTTTGCACGTGATGGTCATGTTTTAAGTGTGGGGACATTAATTACAATCTGGTGACATGTCTTGTGTTCATACGGAGTCATTTCTCCCTACCTATTAAGGTTCTAAGTGTGGGGACGTGTCCCTACGTGTTTGCCAAGGATACATCTTGCATATGTCATTTAGGAAATCTGTGTATATCCCATGTCTTCCCTTCACCTTAATAGGTCCCTTTCCCATCCACCAACCCTCGTCTCCCTTACCTTCAAGGCCATTCCTATTGTTACTTTTCTTTACATGGTGTTTTGGTTGTTTTCCCTCTAAACGCATCCTAAGTTTACAAAAACCCAAATCCAACCCTATAGTCATGTACATATATCCCTTTAAACTATACCTTTTTTCTTTTTACCACCCCCTGAGCAAACAGATTGAAAGTTATTAATTTTAAAAGTAATTTTCACACATTAGACGTTTTTCCATGTGAATGCTCCTTTATTGTTTTGGAACGCTGATCTAGTGTGATAGCCCTATCCTATACCTTTCACTTGATATTTTTCTTTTTTACACCCTGTCATTTTGATGTATAGGTTGTCCGTTATAATTTTTGCAGGGTTTTGTGTCTTTTTTGTGTGTATTTTTGTCATTTTTCCATGTGAAATTACCTATTCTCCTCAGAATTCAATTCTCATTAGATAGCCTTGACTAGCCCCACTTCCTACCTATTTCTCCTTTTCCACCATCCTATTCTGACCTACGAATTTTTTGTTATTAATTTTTATAGGTGATTTTTAGCTTCCTTTTATTGTTTTTTCCATGTGAGCACCTCCTAACCTCATCCGAACTAAGTTCTAATGTGCTAGTCCTAAAGATTATTTGTGTCCTGACATTTCTCCTTTTGACTGCCCTCCATTTCAATGGCTGGATCATCAATTATTAATTTTTGAATGCCTTTTTGGGTCTGATTTTTGGGTTTTTCCCATGTGAATGCATCTTATCTTGATCGGAATTGTATTCTGAAGTGATAGGATTGTCACGCACCTTCTTTGGCACATTTCTCATTCTTCCCATACTTCGTTCCAATGAACGGCTTCTCTGATTTTAATTCCCTATGCATTTTCAAGCTCAATTTTTACATTTTTTTCCATGTGAATGCCATGCATTCTCCCCGAACCCCCTGTTGCATTTTTCCACTCTCTTCCCCCTACCTTTCAACACATTTTGCGTTTTTACGACATTTCATTCCTATGCATGGTCTGGGTTTTATCAAAATTTTCGTATTTTTATATGTGTACGTGCCTCCCACGTTGTGCGTGAACATCCATGTTTTTCAATTTACACATCTTCTGATGTGTTCGTCGCACCGTTCGCCCCTGTGACGGTGTCTCGATCATCTACAAGTCTTGCAACTGCAAATTTTTTTAACCCCCGCTGTCGTGACATTGCGCATCTACCATTGCAAACCTGAGGGCAGAATTTTCTGTCAAGTTTTTGAACTCTTAAGTCACCGTCATTATGAGTTTATTTTCTATTGTGTGTTTCTTTTGTGTTTGCATCTGCATAATGCACAAGCACATATAGTTAGGCTAGGCACAAATTCCTCAATGCATTCATAATTTTGTGTGGAACATCGCTCGATTGATTGCATTGCATGGAACCAAATTTGCATACTCCATGAGTGATTGGGCACAAAAAGTTCTTACTCAAAGCATGATCTTGATGGGGCACAATGCATGGGAAATTTGATTAACAAAAAGGGATTCCGAGGGAAAGATTGTATTGATCCTTTGCTTGGACTTTCCCCATGAGACTTGTAATTTGGATGTTACTAGTGCAAATGATATGTTTCTTCTTATGTGAAATTGGATTAACATTTAGTAGCCTACAAAAGCTAAAAGTTATCCGCTTATTCTTTGAGAAAATAGATAAAACAAGCTCTACAAAAAGAATGTTGTTGCAACTTCAAAATAAGCATCGATAACATGTAAAACAACTTGCCATATTGAACATCCCGAATTCACAAATGTCTTTCTTTCTACAAGAAGCTAGCCAAAGAAATTACACAGGAAAAAACAGGGTAATATTGGAGGCAGCAAAATTGGCATAGTCAATGATATCAGCAAGCCAGCAACGACTAGAAAAATAAAAGCATGCCAAAATTCGATCCGACTTTGAAAAGGTTTCAACAAAAGCAATGGCTTTTTGACTGCGTGTTTTTTTTTAGTGGCACAGAATATAAATGAGGAGGGGGACCAAAAAGAAAGACAAAAATGAGCAGACGGACAAGCGATCAAAAGCTAGCGAGCTGAGACAATGGAGGAAGCTGAAGTGAAGAACACTACGTACAAGCCACACGAAGGAAAAACAAAGATGAAGAAATGATGGATCTAAAGCGATACCTACAGAAGGATGTACATGTAAGAAAAGGCACAAGAAGTCTTGTAGCGGAGCGGCGGCCGCACCACTTCTCTCTGACACACTAATCAGAGTTGCTGAGAGCAGATGACGAGGTGGCAGTGAAGCCCAGGATGGAGAGAAGACGATGATGGAGTTGCTGCGACATCTAGCAAAGACAAAGGTGAAAAAAGGAGGAAGATAAGGAGAAGGTGATTAAGAATTTGTGCCCCTACGTTCTTTTTTTTTCTATTTCTCTATGCTGCTTACTACCATGGATCGCGAGTGCTACCCTGTCATGAGGAAGATGAAGTGGGAAGCTAACTTTGTGCTTCAACGAAGGAGGCGAGGAGAAGAAACGTCAACGAAGGAGGAGAGGAGAAGACAAACTTGAAGGTGATAAGTCGACAAAGGCAGCTGAAGGGGTCAGCAAAGACTGCAACGAGGAGAAGACAAGACATAGGTGTTGAAGCCGAGAGAAGAAAACGAGGGGGGGCACGAGATTTTGCGGGTGGGTTTAAGGTTGGCCTCATCTAGCTCAAGCCTCCTTTCTGGCTCCCACGAGAGGGTGACAACCTGCTCTTCAGTAGCTTCATTCGGGTCGATCGCATTTTTGGGCAATGGCTCAAGTGCAATTCAAGATCGCATAAGCAAACCAAGAATCTCACCTCCATAGCTTTTTGATAGCCATCATATACTGGCTCTGTTGTGGACTATTCATTTATTATTACCACATCAATTCAAGAGGTGTCGAGCCAATTGATATTCCATACTGATTCTTGATGCGTATATTAGCTTAAGAGAGTGTATATGGCAATGGAGGTCACCCAAATCTTATGCACAGTCACCGCCAATGTCAAATTAAGCAAATGTACTACTATGGAAGCTGAAAGATTATGTTAATATTGTGCTTTAACTTCATATGAGACAAATACTATATTGAGGCAAGAGTCCGGAGGCAAGGATCCATACTTTGTGCAGGGAGAAAACAGCTTAAGTGACTCTTATTGGTTTGCTATTCTTTGGGAAGAGCTGGCGGAGTGGTTTCACCTCTTAGCTAGACATGAAGGTGTTGACTATATGAAGAAATATACCCAAGATCTTTGAAGATAAAGCCCTTGGCTCACATGTTAAGGATAACTTTCTTTGACATGTATTGCAACTCTTAATCTTCATTGGATCATATGATTAATGAATCTCTTTGGTGTATAATAGGAGCCTCCCAACTTTGCTTCCCTTGAAGTCTTTGTACTCAATATGTTCACGCTTTGACATACTTTAAATCATTGGAATTTCATATCATTAGGAAGTTTAACTCTTTTGTTAGCTTCATATCTATGATGACAAGCATGTAAACTCTCTCTGCCTTACTTTGCTCCCAAACAACAACAAATGAACATCTTCATAATGTCTACAAGTATACATCCATGAATTTATCTTGAGTTCTCTCCATCTCGCAAAACATCCCTGCAGCGAGCAACTTTCATGAACACCGCACAAATCTTGAGCGACACCTAGTAAACCCGACGTGAAAGCGTTGCTTGTGATTGGCGAGATGGGAGATTCTTCAAATATCCCACCCACTTCATCATCGAGTGCTTCATCCTTTTCGACCGACGAGATGAAGAATCTATTACACACTCTATCTTCGGCTATTATGATGTAGAACCAATAGATGCAATTATCTATGCAGCAACAACAGCAGCTGCATCAACAACAATTGGATCAACAACGGATGCTATATGAAGAACAAGAGTATACACATGGAGCAACCAAAGCAATCAAGGCCGTGGTAAGTGAATGTAAATTATTTGATGGCCAAAATGTCTCAGCTTATCTTAAAACTTTTGAAAGCAAGATGCATTTTTTTGGTGTTTCTACCAACTGGAGCAATTACTTCTTTTACGACCTATCACACCTGCTTTGCAAGTTAGAGTGATTGATTTATTTGTGCAAGATTCAAATTGGAATGTCTTCAAGAAGGCGCTTAGAGATGGATATTTCTTGGAAGATTATGGCATTGCTACTCGGAAGATGTTCAGGGAGTGGGTCTATTAGCCCAATAAAGAAGTTGTTGCTTCTGTGTTATTGCGTGAGTTTGAAGAACACTACAAATAGTCGGATACACTTGAATAAAGAACCCTAAATTCAAAGAAAGTGGAGTTACTTTTGTAGGGGGCTGATCCTGCACTTTAGGACGAGTTGGGATAGCTTCTTGAAGACCGAACACAGCCTATGGGACTGAAGACGGATTGACAAGATGTTGTTGAAGCAATCTCCACATTAATGAAGAGGCGAAGATGGAAGGCACGCCTACAAAATGGTATGCAAACTCCCCTAACGATGTCTACTCCTACCTCCACTTGTCCTACTTCTCCTACTGCTCCTTCCACTTTATCTACCTCCCACCCCATGTCTATACCTACTTCTATGCCTATGCCTATGCTTATTCATGCCGCAGTTATTAGGCCATTTGCCAAACCAACTATCGAAGACATGGTGGAAGAAATTTCAAAGAAACTGAAGGATCTTCAGATAAAGATGGCTAGAAGATATCAATATCCACTTAACCCAGCTCCAATTTATGTTTCCTCTTCTTCCACTCCTGTGGATTCCTCCAGAAATGATCATGTTCACCAATGCATATGGTGTGACACTCTAGACCATGAGCACAAAGACTGTCAAGACATTGAAGAGGCAAAAAGATTGAAGTTGGTGGTGTGGAAGGATAGGATGATATACTTTGGAGACTCTGAGCAACCACTCAAAATTTTTTTTTGGCAAAGGAGGTACGAAGAAATTATTGGAAGAAACTCTTTTACATTGCTCTTATGTAAAGCAGGAGGCAGCAAGAGAAGCTACAGCCTATGGTCTTCAATTGGAGCAGTTATCGAAAGATAAGTCTCCTTTATGGTCTTATGCACTGCATGCAAAAAAGAAAGGTAAAGCTTATTCATTTGAACTTTCATTCATAGGAGATGCAATTAGAAAAAGAACCGGATGGAATGATCGTGTAGATGTCTTCTCTATCTATGCTTATATTGCAAAATCTCAAGGATTTGAAGCACTTGTTGAAGAAAAGCGCAAAAGAGATAATGATGAACCAAAAGGATCAAAGAAAGCAACTAGGAGTAGTGAGCCAATTCTTCAGCCCTCTTCTTTAGGACCAGAGCAAAGCATGGTTGATGAGCAAAAGCCAAAGAAGCAGGAAGACAAAAAGGCCCCAAACTTAAAGGATTCGAAGCCAAAGAAGCAACCTGGATTCAAGCTGTTATCCGACATCGAGTCTTCCACAGATTTGAAAAAGGTACTTGAAGATCGAATTCTTATTTGCAAGATTGAACTTACACTTGGAGAATTTTTGGGGATTGCCAAGAGAGAGTTCCATGATGTTATTATAGGCATCATAAAAAGGAAGTGCCAAATTATTGAAGAACCATCTCAATATATGATCCATCGAGAGGTTTTAGTTGTTGCAGAGCCTATTCTCTATGGATTACAGATTGAGGAGGTTGATTCTAAAGAAGAGAACAATGAGGAACCTACAGAAGGATCTCTATGTATGCAGTCTAAGAAGTCCTTTTATCCTTTACTTCAGCCTGTGCAGTATGATGAAAGTGACGATGCGCCTAGATTGGTGCCTCATAGCCATTTTTCTTGAAGTCGCTGGGCTCGTGTGACTACGGAAACTGTCATCAAGCTTGGTGAGATTGAAACTCCTTGTGTTGCACTTTTGGATCATTGTGCGAGGATTATATGATACTGGTATATGGCCAGTTGATGTTGATAATGGTTGGCGCATGCGTACGGCCAACAACACTATAGGGGATTTATATGCTGCTTGCCCAAATCTAAAGATTTCCATTGGAGATGTGGGTGAGTCCTATCACTTCTTTGTACAAAACTCTTGTTCTTATTCTATTATTTTGGAGCGGCCATTTATTGTTGAGTCTCGGATGGACACTAAAGTTCTGGATGATGGATCTGCTTATGCACGGATCTGAAGCAAGAATGGGAAGAGAGTTGTCCAGTTCATGACTGTTTGTATTAATCATCAGCGGAATAAAGATTCCTTGAGGGATTCCCCTCTTCCAGGAGGAGAGCCAGATTTTTGTTAGGTACCAGTGTCTTACAAGACGATAGTAGTACGAGTCAAGGAAAGCTCTTGCCTCCTAGCAGCGGCATTTTTTCCTCATGTGTTTATGGTGTATCCACTGAAAGTACTTTGTGTTTTCAGCATATTTCTTATATGCCTAGAGCTGCTAGGTAGTATGTGAAAAGAAAAGAAAAAGAATTAATGATTACAAGTGTTTTGCATGAAGAAAATAAGATAGATGGTCTCTATGATCGCCTTTAATGCTCAGATACCATGGAAGAACTTTTGGATTTGCTTAATGCTAACAATCAAGAGATGTCATATATCTTACACATTCATTCTCTGGCAATGTATTGTGAGATTGCTAATTTCATGCTTCAAAAGAATTTGGGTGCTAAGGGTTCACAGCAAAAAGAATTCCTTGCTGACATATTTTAGCAAAAAGATTTGGGTGTTGCTGTTTATACATAGCAAAATTTGTGCTTACTAGGGTTTTTTCATCATGAGGTGAAATCTGCAAGTTATAGCAATGAAGCCAGAGTTCAAAAAAAATATAAGATAGTTGACAAGAAGGTTCATCTAGTTGCAGGGCCACTACCTTTTGACAGTGATGAGATGATTAAAAGAGTTGCTATGCAACCTCCTTTGCGAGATCCTGCAAGTATTGGACATAAGTTTTCAACTAAGACATTGAAAGAGATGAAGATTGGGACTGAAGGTTTCCTACTTCTTGAAGAGGCAAGATGTTTTGAAGAGATGCTATGCAAACATGAAAAATCTTTTGCTTTCTTTCCACATGAGATTGGTTGCGTTGATCCTAAGGTTGTGACGCCTATGAATATTTTCACCATTCCACATGTCCCTTGGAATCTATGGTCTATTCCTGTGCCGAGGGCTCACTTGCCAAAACTAGTAGATCTCTTGAATGAGCGGATCAAGATGGAAATTCTGGAACCATCTTCACCTCCATATTCCAACAGATGGTTCACAGTTCCTAAGAAGAATGGGACACTCAGATTCATACAGGACCTATAGCCAGTAAACAAGGTCACTATTTGGAATGTTGGTACTGGACCTATTGTGGATGAGTTTGCTGAAGCTTTTGCTGGACGTGCTATCTATTCTCTTGGTGATATTTATTCCAGATATGATCACTTCCAGCTTGCCCTTGAAAGTAGAGATTTCACTACAATGAAGACACCTCTAGGCCTTGTCCAAATGTGTATGCTTCCACAAGGAGCTACTGACTCAGTTGCTCATATGATGACTGGAATGAACAAGGTTCTACGAGACTTTATCCCGAGCTTACTATGCCTTTCATTGATGAATTACCTATCAAGGGTTGTTCGGAAGAAGGTAAAGTTGATTCTTTAGATGATCATGGATGCATATTCTTTGTAACTTCACATATTAGAGATGTTGAGAAGATTCTTTGCAGACTCGAAGAAGTTTGACCTTGCCAGGGATGAAGTTTATTTTTGGTGCTAGAGAAGTTTTGATTGTTGGTCATATGTGTGGATATTATGGCAGAAAGCCTTCTCCTGCAAAGGTTGATGCCATAGAAAAGATTGTGGAAACTTGTTCCTCAACTTCAGAAGTTCGCAGGTTTCTTGGAGCTTGTGTGTTTTATCTTATTCGGATTCCTCACTTTGCTCATGTTGCAGATGATCTTTATCAACTCTTGAGAAAAGAAAAATGTTTTTCTTGGGAGATGAAACATACTAAAGCCATGCAGAAATTATTGAGAGCCACTTCGACTCTTCGGAAGGCAGATTATGAGTGTGGAAGACCTATTGTGCTTGTAAAATATTACACGGCGCAGCGAACAGAATCTGAGAAAGAGATAGAGAGTACACAACAGATAAGAGAAGAATCAGTAAAATCTTTAACTCCAAACAACTGATACAAAGATGGCTCTGTCCACCCGTGCGCTTCCACTGAGTGAAGCTTAGATGGCGATCTAGACAGAAGATAGGTGAAGAGCTTAAGGCTAGCTGGAACAACAACTCTGACTGGGTGAAAGATGAGTGTGAGATGGCTGCGAAGGGGTTTAGCTTTTATAGCCCGCGTAGGTCGTTAGGTCGGCCTGCTGACCGACCTACCATATGAGCCTCCACTAGTCGGCCAGGGAATATTCCAGGGAATATTCCCTTTACCATCGGGCCGGGGGCGCTGCCCCCGGACCCCCGCCAGGGGGGCCGCTGGCCCCCCTGGGACCCCCCAGCCAGGGGCCGCTTCCGCGGCCCCCGGACCCCACAATAGGGGCCCCTTTTAACTCCCTTACTACGCAACTCAATGCAATGTGCCTCGAGTTGCTACCAGCTTAACCACTCCGTCTAACCCAAAGATTAGACCCACAACAGTCACCTTTTTGCCATCCGGTCACATAGACCTCATCTGATATACAAGTCAGGACTCAACCAATGTCCGGGCTCACATTTGGCTTCTCCTCATAATGGGGGCCTTACAACTTTGAGCACCATGGATCATTGGTAGCACCTAATGAGGGTGGGGCATTGATCATATCTAACACCCCCCCTCAATGTCCACCTATAGGTGAACTATCTCCTCGGCCCAATGCCGAGTCTCTGAAGATGAACTTGAAGCAGATCCTTCGTAAGTGCTTTGGTGAAGATATCTGCTCCATTCTCCTCTGTTGGACAGTAGACCAATTCCACTATCCCATCCTCCATCAAATCACGCACATAGTGATACTGGATCTCTATATGTTTGGTGCGTGCATGAAACACTGGATTTTTGGCAATGGCGATGCAACTCTGATTGTCACATCTCAGCACAGTTGGTTCTTCATCCTGCACTCCCATATGCCATAGAATCCTTCTCAACCATACGGCCTCACATGCAGCAAAACAAGCTGCCTTGTACTCTGCTTCGGTAGAAGACAATGCCACTGTTGGTTGCTTCTTACTAATCCAAGATAAAATTCCTGAACCCAAAGAGAAACAATAACCAGAAACTGACTTCCTGGAATCAATGTCTCCTGCCCAATCTGAGTCACAGTTCCCCACAAGAGAAGTTCCGAAACTGTATGTGATACCATAGTCAAGAGTTTTCTTCAAGTATCTGAGCACCCGCATCCCAGCCTTCCAATGACTCTCATGAGGTTTGTTTGAGAACCTGCTCAAAACACCAACAGCAAAACTGATATCTGGTCTGGTGTTACACAAGTAGATTAGACTGCCGACCAACCTCCTATACCTCCCAATGTCTGCTAGTGCTGATGTATCCTCAACGGATAACTTTACATTCACCTCCATAGGTGTAGCTATCTCCTTGCACTCGGTCATGCCAAATGCCTTCAAGATCTCCCATGCATACTTCTTCTGAGAGATGAAGATCTTTCCTGGCTCTTGCCAGACTTCAATCCCCAAACAATAGTGCAGCAAGCCCAAGTCTGTCATTTCAAACTCAAAACTCAAAGCCTTTCGAGTTTGGTTGATCATATCTTCATAGTCACCTGTAATAAGAAGGTCGTCCACATATAGGACAATCACTACAGACTTTTTACCATCCCTGTAAACATACAAGTTAGCATCTGAGGCACATCTTTTGAAGTTTAGGTTTAAAAAGAACCTATCTATCCGCTGGTACCATGCTCTGGGGGCTTGTTTCAGCCCATACAATGCCTTCTTCAGTTTACACACTTTGTTCTCAGAATGGGGGGCCTCAAACCCTGGTGGCTGAGCCACGTACACCTCCTCCTTGAGGTCACCATTTAAGAACGCTGACTTAACATCCATTTGGTACACTGGCCACTTCTTGTGGGCAGCCACTGCAAGTACCGTGCGAATAGTGGTCATTCTGGCAGTTGGGGCAAATGACTCTTGAAAATCAAACCCTTCAACTTGTGAAAATCCTTGGGCAACCAGTCTAGCTTTGTACTTTTCTAAGGTACCATCAGCCTTGTACTTTACCTTCCAGATCCACTTGGTGCCAATAATCTTCCGCTTTGCTGGCCGATCCACTAGCTCCCAAGTGTCATTCTTCATTATGCTGTCATACTCCGCCTGCATAGCAGCCTTCCATGATGGATCTGCAAGTGCTTCTTCTAAGTCAGTTGGCTCCTTTACTTCTCTCATAATCTCAACCATCAAGGCCATGTTGACTATGTGAGCAGAAGCCCTCCTTTGCTCCTCTATTCTCTGAGACCTCCTTGGTCCGTCTGCCTTCTCCTCAACAGATGCAGGCATAGGATTATTGTGGTCATAGAGCTGCTTCACCCAGCGCGGCAATGGCTTTTCCGGTGGGGTGATGTCAGGTTGGTGAACTTTTTCCTCATCATCTGAAGATGATGCTTCCTCCTCCTTAAGGATAGGGATAGCTCTCGGGACAGGTTCATAGTGGACTACTTCTTCGCTTGATGATAAAGTGGAAGACCTTGCCTTCTCCTCCTCCACTGTATGCGGCTCCTCCTTGAACACCACATCACGGCTCGCGATGATCTTCTTTGCCTCTTGGTCATATAACTTGTAAGCCTTCTGCTCATCACTATAACCCAAGAAGATACATTTTCTGCTTTTTGGTTGTAACTTGTTTCTCTTCTCATCTGGAACATGTGCATAACATTCACATCCAAAAATTCTGAAATGTGAAACAGATGGTTTCTTACCAGTGTAAGCCTCATGAGGTGTTTTTCCCTTGAGAGCCTTTGTGTAGCTCCGATTTAGAATGTAGACTGCAGTATTAACAGCTTCAGCCCAAAAATGGTTAGGCAATCCCTTGCCCTTTAGCATGCATCTTGCCATCTCCACAATGGTGCGATTCCTGCGTTCCACAACACCGTTCTGCTGAGGTGTGTGAGGCGTTGTCAATTGACGCTTGATACCTTTGCTCTTGCAAAAGCCTTCAAACTCCTTTGAGTTGAACTCACCACCACCATCTGTTCTAAATTTCTTCACACTTTTCCCTGTTTCATTCTCAACAAGTATTAGCCATTCTTTAAACTTACCAAAAGCTTGAGCCTTATCACGAAGGAAGTACACCCACATCTTCCTACTGTAGTCGTCGACAATCAACATAAAATAAGAAGATCCCCCCAAGGCCTGTGTAGGCATCTTACCACACAAGTCAGCATGCACCAACTCTAGAGGAGCATGTGCTCTATTCTTGCTTTCTTGTGGAAATGCCTTTCTCTGTTGCTTGCCCATCATACAAGCTTCACATGGTTCCTTCAATTCAGTTATTGTAGGTAGGTGAGCAACCATACCTTGCTTTTGCATCTCCTTCAATACTGCAAATCCGATGTGTCCAAACCTTTCATGCCAAAGCTTACTTGTGCCCACTCCAGCGGTGGCTGTAAGAGCACTTAGCTCATACAGGTTGTTCCTTCTTTCTCCTTTGCCAACAATTGTGCCAGCACTATCAATAATTTCTGCACCTGTCTTCTTGAACCTCACTTCATGACCAAGATCAGTTATGGCAGCAACTGATAAGAGATTTCTCCTGATTTCGGGAACATACAACACATTTGAAAGCTTTTTGACTTCACCATTTGCAGCAACAAAAGAAATAGTACCTGTGCCCGCAGCAGGGCATTTAGCATCATTTCCAACCGTCACAGTGATGGATTCTTGTAGAGGCTGCATAGAACTGTATAGACCTTTCTTGTTGGTCATGTGACGGGAGGCCCCACTATCCAACACCCAAGAGTCAGTGGTAGATTCTTCTTGCGCCGAGGAGCACACTTCCTCAATGGTCGCCATGAATAATTCCAACTCTGCTTCAGCCGTATTGGCTGTCTCTTTCCCTTTAGTTTTAAGGGTACCATTCTTTTCATCTGCCTTCTTGACACGACAATCTGCAATTGCATGTCCTTTCTTCTTACAGTAGAAGCACTCTCCTTGAAACTTCTTCTTGCCGCCCTTTTTCTTTTTGTCACCATCATTTTTGGTGGAGGAAACACCTTTGCCTTTTGCATTGGCAGAGAATGCAGCATCTCCATTGTTGCTTCCTTCTCGGGCTTTCAGCCTCAACTCCTCCTCCATTAATAATGCACAAAACTCCTCAAAAGTCAAAGCTTGAGGTCTCACCTGAGTATTAAGGGCAGTTACTAGTCCATCAAACTTTTGTGGACAAATCCGAAGACACCTCCGAGCTAGCTCTTCGCTAGTCTTTTGTATCCCAGCGCCAGCCATCTGGTCGCGCAGATTCTTAATCCGAGTGATGAATGCTTCAACCGTCTCTCCTTCAGCAAACTTCTCCGCTGCTAGTTGATTCTCCAAGTTTTGAATCCTTGTTTGGTTTCGTGTTTCATACTGACTCCTTAGTACATTCCAAGCCTCTGACGCTTTGGTTGTATGCTGAATCAGAGTCAAAACACTGTCAGAACAGCTTGTAACTAAGGCACACAATGCATCTGCATTCCTTCGTTTCCAAGCTCGTAGAAGATCTGCATTCGGAGGAATCATCACACTAGGATTTGATGGGTCGGGGGTAGGCTGTGGTTCTGCGTCAGTCCCCAGCACAGTCTCCAGAAGCTCATAAGAATCAAGGATAGTTGTAATTTTGAACTTCCACAAGGTGTAGTTTGTACCATCTAACTTGCCTTCGCTGAAGGTTGGTGGACGAATCCTCAGTGTTTGAATAGCCGGTACAGCAGCACCACCTCCTGCACCGCTTCCTGATGCGCCAGAACTGCTTCCCGGAGTCGACATCGTTTCTCTTTGCTGTTGAAGCCTTTGCCTCTTGCACGCTCTCCGATCTCTAGAGCCCCCTGGGCTCTGATACCATGTAAAATATTACACGGCGCAGCGAACAGAATCTGAGAAAGAGATAGAGAGTACACAACAGATAAGAGAAGAATCAGTAAAATCTTTAACTCCAAACAACTGATACAAAGATGGCTCTGTCCACCCGTGCGCTTCCACTGAGTGAAGCTTAGATGGCGATCTAGACAGAAGATAGGTGAAGAGCTTAAGGCTAGCTGGAACAACAACTCTGACTGGGTGAAAGATGAGTGTGAGATGGCTGCGAAGGGGTTTAGCTTTTATAGCCCGCGTAGGTCGTTAGGTCGGCCTGCTGACCGACCTACCATATGAGCCTCCACTAGTCGGCCAGGGAATATTCCAGGGAATATTCCCTTTACCATCGGGCCGGGGGCGCTGCCCCCGGACCCCCGCCAGGGGGGCCGCTGGCCCCCCTGGGACCCCCCAGCCAGGGGCCGCTTCCGCGGCCCCCGGACCCCACAATAGGGGCCCCTTTTAACTCCCTTACTACGCAACTCAATGCAATGTGCCTCGAGTTGCTACCAGCTTAACCACTCCGTCTAACCCAAAGATTAGACCCACAACAGTCACCTTTTTGCCATCCGGTCACATAGACCTCATCTGATATACAAGTCAGGACTCAACCAATGTCCGGGCTCACATTTGGCTTCTCCTCATAATGGGGGCCTTACAACTTTGAGCACCATGGATCATTGGTAGCACCTAATGAGGGTGGGGCATTGATCATATCTAACAGTGCTTACCATTGATACTAGTCCTATTGGCATTGGATGGGCTATTGGCCAAGATGATGCAGTGGGAATAGGTATGCTATTCAGTTTGGGGAAAAAGTCCTAAATGAGCGAAAATGAAGGTATCCACAAATTAAGAGAGAGCTCTTGGGAGTTGTCACGGCCCTCAAGAATGACAGAGAGTATTTCATTGGAGTTGCTGTGGTGATTGAGACTGATTGTTTTCCTCTTCTAGGTATGATCATGAGTTGTTCTACTCCAAATATTTCCATGCTTAGATGGATTGGATGCACAAAATCTATGAATCCTGAGTTTAGGCACATAGCAGGTAAAGGCAATCCAGTATCCGATATGCTTTCATGAGCAACGTATGATGATATGGATTTTTCTTGCATTGATGATGATGAAGATGGGGCTGATCTTTCAGCCATACATGCTGATCATATTTTTCATGTGTCTGCTTTGGAAAGCTTTGATGAGTCTTTGTATACATGAGAGTATTTGTAGATTGGTCATTATTTGAGCACAATGTCTAAATAGGATGGATGGACTGATGCGGATGCCAAGAAATTTTGAAGAAAAGGTTATAGTTTCTTCTTGCGAAGTGGGCTACTTTGGAAGCATCCACGAAAGTGAGGAGGATCGCCATTGAGAGTTGTTTGTGATAGAGCTTCACAGGTGCATATCATGAAATAATTCTATGAAAGTCTTTCGGCTGGGCATCGAGCTTTTTGGGTGACCTATGAAAAGATCAAAGAGTGTTATTGGTGGAAAGGAATGTATAAAGATATCTCACAGTTTATTGAGACATGTCTTGATTGTCAGTTTTTCTCTTCAGTGAAGCATAGAGATGAGCTTAATCCTACCTACCCGCTATGTATTCACATTACAAGTGACAAATGATTTTTGATGCTGATAAGTGCTTAAAAATAGCCAAAAGTTACGAATATCAAGGGAAAAATAGACTTCATCGAAGGCGGCAGTGGCAATCACTATGTTTTTAAGCGGCAAGTTCCTAAGGCACCAGTGCTTATGTTCATGGAAATCAAATGGTGGCGAATGGTCGAGCTAGAGTATACCTAGATGTAAAATGACGTCAGAAATCCAACGCAAGCGTCAGATCTCCATTCCGAGATCATTTGGTTTCCCATTTAACCCCGCAAGGTTTGGTGTAGTGGAGAAGCTACTAGATCCGGAAGCGGAGACAAGCGTGACGGGGCCTAGCTTTGTAGATTTCGACGTCACGGAGCCACTTGTCCAGACGGATCTCGATTCCGATGTCGTTTCCCCCTCAAATCTGAAAAAATCACTTGACCGCGAGTGCAAATGCAAAAGCATAAACTAGTTAAGTGTATTAGAGTTTAGAAGCTCTAACTAAAAGAGCTTAAGTCTCAAAATCCCATGATTTGAAACGATGGGGGGGGAGGGGGCATCAATTTTTTTGTGCCCCCTCTTTTCTCCCCAAATCATTGATTTCTGACCGGGTGAATTAGGAGGAATGCTCCTAGGCTTGGAATGCATCTATCCTTCACCCTCCATTGCCACAAACCAATCGAAGAATGATGTACTGAGTGAAGAGAACAAAAACCAGTCTTTATCTCTCCTCTCTCTCTCTCTCTCTCCTGCATAGAGGGAATTCGTGTGCAAGAAGTCAAGGAGAAGAGGGGCTGAAGAATGGAATTGCTTCAAGATGAAGAGAAGGCTGAGAAAAGAGGTTCAGCATTGAAGAATGGTTGCTAGTCGGTCTGTGGGCTGCTCAGAATAATGATTAAAAAACCCGCAACACGCAAGACACGCGGTATGCTTCAATTTTACAAAGAAATTTGATTGTTTTTGTTCTTTTATGATCCAAATGTTGTTCATATGCAATGAAATTTTGTTTGAACCTTGTTTGCATCATGATTGAGGGATGGAATTATAGAAACACAGAACCCGTAATGATCTAGAGTCATTATTAATGCTTTAAAACCCGTAAAATGTCATTTTCAATGGAAATTAGTTGTTTTTTCTATTTTGAGTTGGAGAAAAGTGATGAAAATGGAATAAAACTAGAGAAAATGCTAAATATCAGTCAAAACAATGAGTCAATATAAATAAATCAGAAAATATCTATTTTTCATGAATAATAAATAGAGAAAAAAATAAAAAATGGAAAAAATTGGGTTTTTTGCGCTCAAAATTTATAAAAAAATAAGATTTATGTGTGTGAGTGGTTGGCAAGGTTAAAACATGAGGTCAAGCCTCAGTTTGGCCTTGTCCTTTATGTTATAGTCCGTGTTTATCGCTTTTTACATACAAAAATGATGCAAAACAACCATTTACACCTATGCACTACAGCATCACCTAAACTGTGAGGGAGGATCTAATTGCTAAAAAGATACAAAATCTAATTTTCCTCTTTGTGCGTAGCATTTAGAGATCGTTTCATAATTAAAGAGAGGTGACTAGTAGCATGGAAGTTCCAATGCTAGTCCCTAAAGCAGCGCAGCACGTAATGGTTAGTTAAGATTCATGAAAGGGCTGTTTTCTGCACCTCACATGGCTGTTTTTAATCATAAAATGGTTGTGCACAATTATCATACACCTTGCATCAAGCATTCCATGTGGTATCTCTTGGAATGCATTGCACTTATTTGATAAACTTTGACCAACACTGAGAGGACAGGAAACCTAAGCTGTAAGTTTAGACGGGTGCTTCTGTTGGGGAAAGTTTTGTGAGGTAATCAAGATCTCTTGGAATGCCGAATTATAAAAGAGTGGAGTTTGTATGAATGTTTAATGTGTTAGCAATGCATCTTGGGGCTAATACCTGAGGTGTAGGAGAGTTGCAGTGGAGCCGCGGCAATTAGCCGAGAGGTGCTTCCCTATATGTATATTACGAGGCATTATGCCTATATGTTATGGGATCTCCCTCTGAGGAGAAGGGAAGGTAAACATTGGACTACATATTGGATACAAATGCAAAATCATCATAAGCATTTAGTGCAAAGTTTGTTCTAGACGCTCCTGGCCCGCAAGGCCGTGTGGTGGGATTGTTTGTCGTATGCATGAGGTCCAGCTAGTGCTATAGCCAGTGCCGGTCCATTTTAGGTCCCATAAACAAATGGATTCTTGATTTGATTACTATGTCTGTTGGCTTATGGCAGATGCGCTATATTTTTTTGGCACGAGAATATCTCACAAATCAAGTGGAAGGAAGAGCATTATGAACAAAGTCTACTTTAGTGGTTTGTAAGTTTCTATTGGATGATGTTTTTTGTAGGTATGGATGTATTGGGAAAGTTACTGCAGATAGAGGTGAGTTCGATGCTGATGAGGCTAGAGAGTTTTTCTCCCACCTTGGCATTAAACTTGCTTTGACTTTGGCATATAATCCAGAAGGCAACGGGAAGAGCGAAAGAGGCCATCCGCCAATTGTGAAAGCCTTGGCTAAAACATGCAATGGATGAGTTCGGGAGTGGCTTGGGTTGTTGCCTTATGCTTTATGGGCTAATCGCACTACTCACAATGTGACTACAGGATATATGCCAGCTGAGTTAATGTATGGACAGAAGCCAGTCATGCCTATAGAGACTTGCACACTTACTTGGAGTGCTATACTATGGCAACAAGAAGAGATGACTAGTGAAGATCTTTTTGCTCTTCATATTTGTCAGTTGGAAAGAAGACCTGAAGATGTTGAGAAAGCAATTAAAAAGCTCAAAGAGGCCAAAAATCGCAACAAAGACCACTTTGATAGCAGACACAGATTGAGGCCTAAAGAGATAAAAGAGGGAGATTGGGTGTTAGTCTATGACATCAATCTAGACAACCAGTATAGTGCCATCCGCAAGGTTTCCAGACGATGGTTTGGGCTCTATTAGTGCACAATGTCCATGACAATGCTACATATTCTTTGGCAGAACTTGATGGTATTGCCTTGCGGATTCCAATTGCAAGGAAGAGAATCAAACTCTTCAAGAGAAGAGATGCTACAACTTATGCAGTGGAGAGTTGGATGATGCAAATTACGATGGACTTGAGCCATGAGAGGATGAAGATGAAGGTATGGACATTGAATATGCTTTTGCAAAAGATGAAGAGATAGCATTAATCATCAAGCTTTGCGGTGATGAGGATGGGTAACTGTGGCCCATCCGGAGGATGTGCAAGTTTGGAGGGGGCGGATGTCATGACGCTGTGCATCTACCATTGCAAACTTGAGGACAGAATTTTCTGCCAAGTTTTTGAACTCTTAAGTCAATGTCATTATGAGTTTATTTTCCATTGTATGTTTCTTTTGTGTTTGCATCTGCATAAGGCACAAGCACATATAGTTAGGCTAGGCATAAATTCCTCAATGCATTCATAATTTTGTGTGGAACATCGCTTGATTGATTGCATTGCATGGAACCAAATTTGCATATTGCACGAGTGATTGGGTGCAAAAAGTTCTTACTCAAAGCATGATCTTGATAGGGCACAATGCATGGAAAATTTGTTTCACAAAAAGGGATTCCGAGGGAAAGATTGTATTGATCCTTTTCTTGGACATTCCCCATAAGACTTGTAATTTGGATGTTACTAGTGCAGATGATATGTCTCTTCTTATGCGAAATTGGATTAACATTTAGCAGCCTACAAAAGCTAAAAGTTATCCACTTATTCTTTATGAAGATGGATAAAACAAGCTGCACAAAAGAATGTTGTTGTTTGTTCAAAATGAGCATCGATAACATGTAAAGCAACTTGTCATATTGAACATCGAGACTTCACAAATGCCTTTCTTTCTACAAGAAACTAGCCAAAGAAATTACACTGGACAAAATAGGGTAATATTGGAGGCAACAAAATTGACATAGTCAATGATGTCAACAGGCCAACAACGATTGGAAAAATAAAAGCATGCCAAAAATTTGATCGGGCTTTGAAAAGGTTTCAACAAAAGCTATGGCTTTTTTACTGCGTGTTTTTTTTTAGTGGCGCTGAATATAAATGAGGAGAGGGACCAAGAAGAAAGACAGAGACGAGCAGATGGACAAGCAAACAAAAGCTGGCGAGCTGAGATAATGGAGGAAGCTCTTGAAGCAAAGAGGACTACGTAGTCGAAGCCACATGAAGTAAAACCAGAGATGAAGAAACGATGGATTTGAAGCGACACCTACAGCACGACGTGCATGTAAGAAAAGGCACAAGAAGTCTTGTAGCGGAGCAGTGGCCGGACCACTTCTCTTTGACACACTAATCAAAGTTGCTGAGAGCGGACGGCGAGGTGGCAGTGAAGCCCAAGATGGAGAGAAGACGACAATGGAGTTGCTGCGACATGTGGCGAAGACAAAGGTGAAAAAAAGGAGGAAGATAAGGAGAAGGTGATTAAGAATTTGTGCCCCTACATTTTTTTTAATCTTTCTCCATGCTGCTTACTACCGTGGATCGCGAGTGCTACCCTGTCATGAGGAAGATGAAGTGGGAGGTTGACTTTGTGCTTCGATGGAGGAGGATGTGAGAAGAAACGTCAACGAAGGAGGAGAGGAGAAGACAAACTTGAAGGTGATAAGTCGACAAAGGCTGCTGAAGGGGTCAGCGAAGACTGCAATGAGGAGAAGACAAGACGTAGGTGTTGAAGCCGAGAGAAGAAAATGAGGGGGGGCACGAGATTTTGCGGGTGGGTTTAAGGTCGCCCTCCTCGAGCTCAAGCCTCCTTTCTGGCTCCCACGAGAGGGTGACAGCCTTCTCTTCAGCAGCTTCATTCGGGTCGATCGCATTTTTGGGCAATGGCTCAAGTGCAATTCAAGATCGCATAAGCAAACCAAGAATCTCACCTTCATAGCTTTCTGATAGCCATCATATACTGGCTCTGTTGTGGACTGTTCATTTATTAGTACCACATCAGTACAAGAGGTGTCGTGCCGATTGATATTCTGTACTTATTCTTGATGTGTATATTAGATTAAGAGAGTGTATATGGCAATGGAGGTCACCCAGATCTTATGCACAGTCGCCGCGGGTGTCAAATTAAGCAAATGTACTACTATGAAAGCTGAAAGCTGATGTTAATATTGTGCTTTAACTTCATATGAGACAAATACTATGTTGAGGCAAGAATTCGGAGCCAAGGATCCGTACTTTGTGCAGGGAACAAATAGCTTAAGTGCCTCCTATTGGTTTGCTATTCTTTGGGAAGAGCTGGCGGAGTGGTTTCACCTCTTAGCTAGACATTAAGGTGTTGACTATATGAAGAAATATACCCAAGATCTTCGAAGATAAATCCTTCAGCTCACATGTTAAGGATAACTTTCTTTGACATGTATTACAACTCTTAATCTTCATTGGATCATATGATTGATGAATCTCTTTGATGTATAATACAAGCCTCCCAGCTTTGCTTCCCTTGAAGTCTTTGTACTCAATATGTTCCCGCTTTGACATACTTTAAATCATTGGAATTTCATATCATTAGGAAGCTTAACTCTTTCTTTAGCTTCATATCTATGTGACAAGTAGGTGAACTCTCTTTGCCTTACTTTCCTCCCAAGCAACAACAAATGAACATCTTCATAATGTCTTGTACAAGTATACATCCATGAATTTATCTTGAGCTCTCTCCATCTCGAAAGCGTCCTTGCAGCAAGTGACTTTCACGAACACTGCACAAATCCCGAGTGACACCGCCCCGCGCTTGTGCATGGGATGATGGGGGGCTACCTTGTTTTTCTTTTTTATTTATTTTACATTTTTAAAATTTTTAAATGAAAAAAATGAATCCATCCCCCCTTCCCAACAATTCCGTCCTCCCCCCTCCTTCCCTCCTCTCTCCTCTCTTCTTCCTTCTTTCTTCTTCTTTCTTTCTTTCTTTCTCTCACCTCCCCCCCTCTCTGTGTACCCTCGCCTCTCCCCCATTGCCCCTCTTCCCTTCCTCTCCCTCTCCCTCTTCTTCTTCTTCTTCTTCTTCTTCTTCTTCTTCTTCTTCTTCTTCTTCTTCTTCCTCCTCCTCCTCCTCCTTCTTCTCCTCCTGCTTCCTCCCTCTCCCTCGCCCTCTTCTTCTTCTTCTTCGTCTTCTTCTTCTTCTTTTTCTTCTTCTTCTTCTTCTTCTTTGTCTTCTGGAGCCCCGAGAGGAACACCAAGGAAAAGGGAATTCTCTTGCAAGAAAATCTATCTTGTAACATCAACAAGCTTGTTTATCATGTTTTATATGATCACAGTGAAGAAAAGAACACCAGGCACAACAAATCTTCATGCAGCATCATGTAAATCTCCCACGGTTTTTAATAGAATCAACCATATTCTTCAACATCTTCACAAAATCCATCAATAGAACAAAGAAAGCAAAGGAATACACCATCTTTGAATGGAAATACATCACATAGTATTCATCTTCAATATCTTCATAGTCTTCTCTCTCAATCTCTCTTATACAATCACTCTGTTTGAGTAGAATTGGCTATCTCTGACTCTCTCTCTCTCTCTCCATCAATAATACATCATATCCTCACTACAATCTCTCAAAAATTACTCTCAATAATCACTCTTAGGTCGTGGATACCCCTCCCAAGAGGTATGTCTGATATGAAGGGTCACCAGAGCCACTACAGTGTCTCTTCACAGCTCACTACTGTCACTTCACTCTAGTCTTCACTTGAGTCTTCAACAGCTACTTCTTCCACTTCTTTCAGCTCTTTTGCACTTGTATTCACCTCTTTCCAAGGCTAGAAAACTTTCCCCAAAGTCACACATACATTCCACAGAACACTTACAGAACAGTCTACAGAACAGTACCAGAACAGCTACAGTACAGAACAGAACAGAAACAGAACAGAGACAGAACAGAAGCAGAAGCTCTACAGAAGACCTACAGAAGATTACAGAAGGTCATCAAAACCTCATAACTCATTCTCAACCCATTTCAAACTCTCACAAACCATTCACTAAGCTTTCACAATATCTCATTCTTCATCAATCAATACTTCATCCCTCCTTACATAAGACAATCAGAACAAAACAGACCAAAACAGAACAAAACAGAAGGTATACAGAACCATTCAGAACCTATCAGAATATCACAGAACCATCAACAAACATCATGATCTTCCAAAATACAATCATTATTATTCAAAACACTCTCAATCCACTTCCAAATCAACCAATCATCCCATAAAATCAACCATTCAGCTCTCAAAAACAACAAAAATCAGCCAAAAAACAAGTCATTTCAACACTCAACATATCCCCACACTTAATAAGGAAGCGTCCTCGCGACCCAGGAAAAAGGGAATACAAGTTCATAGAAAAGCTGAACTTTGATCTGCAATATCTTTTCAAAAATAATCCATCCACCACGACCCCAACTTATAACCTGTTTCTGATATAAAAATACAAAGAAAGGAAAACTCTTTTGAAATTAACACCTCTTATCAAACTAAAAATCAGCACAAATTTGTAAAGGATATAAGAGTTTGCTTCTTCTTCATCATCTTCATCTGCTTCAACTCTCCAACCACGACCCCATCTCTACAGATCTCCAAAATATAGCTCGTACACAAGATCCAATAGGAAACCACCACGTTCGTTTGACATACATGAACTCACAACACAAACACTAATACACAACACAACCATCTGAATGACTTCTTCAAAAAGAGAGTTTGGCATTAAAAAAAAACTTCCACCATACATTGGAAAGGTATCAATGAAGATGATCCCTCTTAAAAGATTGATGTTGTCGGAATCGATCCATAGATAAGGATTCATCTACAAAGTTTTTAGGAGGATTTTGGAAAATTTGGAGATAACACATCCTTTCCAACAGGACCAAGTATTTGTTAGGCAAACAGAGGGCATGAAAATACAGTATCTCCAACTGTTGGGAATCAATGCTAACATTGACATTCATGCACAACTTTGGAATAGGCTTTGAATCAGTATGAGAGTGCCTATGCATATACGCCAGGTACCAAGCAAAGTGAGCAGTTAATCTCACTGAGGGATCTGCAGACTGTGAATATTGTTGGGCAAAATGAACATAGTTTTGATAAGCTTGACTTGAAGCTGTCCATTCCCCTGGAATAACTGGCCAATTAATCTGCGGTCCTGTAAGGCAATCATCCGAACTCCATCCCCTTCTTCTGGAAATCTGAGTATCAAAACCGTCACAGTCACTAACCAACTGAGGTGGTTGAGATATGGAAGTGTTAGGAGAGGGTAATGGAATAATGGAAAGTGGATGTAGGGAAGGATAGGAAAAATCATAAAAGGAAGAAAAGGTTAAAGAAGGAGTGGCAGAAATTTGTAAGGAATCACTAAGGAACGGTGTTAACTGATAAATAGGAAATGTGGAGGGTACATTTATAAGGGGTGAAGAACAGGGTGGAGAAGGGGAAAATACCCTATCCTCAATAAAGGAACAGTAAGTGAAAATAGGAATTTGAGGGAAATTGGAAGGTTGGAAAAGAAGTGGTAAAATTACTGTGGAATTTGTTTGACAAAGGGAAATATATATAGCATAGCGGTGAGCCAATTGTTGGTAATAGAGGAGGGTAGGAACAGAAGGTCCCAAGAGAGATCGTCTCTGATAAGCATCAAAGAAGGTAGCATCAAATGGATTATGTTTGGAAAGATAGGTTAAGAGATCCATCCTCAGTTGGTTAGTACTCTGGTTAAAGGTAGGAGCTGTGTTTTGTCTTTGATTGAGGACCACTGAATCAATCATGGGATGCCACGAATTATCCTGACAATCAGCTACTTTGGAGGAATAATTCTGAAACATATCAGCTATGCGCAACTCCAAATGATTGACATATAGAACAGCTTGTAAGATCACATCTCCCACATACCATGCCATATCTACTTCATCTGGAATTAACAAATCTCCTCGGAGATACATGTATGACATCAACATGGTGTCTGGCGTGACAGAATCTTCAAAGACCATTCTGACTACCTCTGTCAACAACTCAGCAGACCAAGCCCCACTCCAGCCATCCTCTGGAAAAGGTAAATCCATCGTGGAAAGCTTCATGTAGAAGACCAACTTCTGTAAGTGGTAGTGGGCAAAGAAAGAATGGTCTGGTAGGACAAAGTCCTGAAATTGTTCAAAGGTAGACCATAACAAGTCCATTCTGGACTGCAATCTTTCCACTTTGTCTTGGAATAGAGGGCACAAAGTAGCCTGTCTCTGTAGGGCAGCCAAATCCTGCTGTGAAAGAGAAGGAATTAATGAAACAGGAGGGCTTGGAGGAACAGAGCGGGACTTTGCAAGCTGATCTTGAAACTGCTGGATTTGGGAGGCTTGGTTGGCCACTGTGTCATTTGCAGTCTGTAAAGCTGAAAGCTTGTCATCTAAAAGAACTTGGAATTCTTTCGCTTCGCTGGACATCCTCTCCTTCTCTGCTGAAAGGCTAGTAACCTGTGACTGAGCCTCGAATAACTGGGTCTTCAATGAAGAAATCTCATCGCTTTGGGTGGCAACCAGTTGGGTTTGCTGTTCCATTTGCTTAAATAGATCTGCTAGGGTATCCTTAGCAGAGGCTAACTCAGATGTTGCCTTATGCAACTGGTCTTTGGACTGCATGAGCTCTTCATAGAAAGATGCGTACAGCTGTTGAACACAGGCTGTCACTGACAACTCAATGGAACTTTGAATATCCTTGCAGAGGAAAGGAATGGCATCTCCTGAGACGAGACTGTTCAGGGAGGGAACTGAGATCTCCAAGGATCCTTCTCTATGTGCTCGGAATAGGTTATTGCAAGTGAGATACCCAGGGAGTTCACTGCCAGAAGTAGCAGGGATAGACACTGAGGGAAGTACAGCAGGGGCTTTGTCCGCTACCCTCTTCAAGCGTTTGCGCTGTATGACCAAGGGAGGCGGAGAATCATCATCCTCAATGTCAATAGGTGCTGACTCTTCTGAAGGTGGAGGAGGAGGTACTGGATCTGATGGAGGAGGTGGAGGTACAGTCTTCTGTAAACCTGAATAGGTCAAGAAGGCAGACAAATATGATCCGTAGGTAACATTGGTAACATTACCCCTCGTGACTTTAACAAAATGCTGATCCATTTTAGTAAGGAGGTATGTGCTCCAATCAATGGCAACTCCTTTTAGCACCATCCTGGAAGCTGTGAAAAGCTCTTTGGACAAATAGTAGGATGGCGTTTTGGCAGGCATGAACCTGTCCTGAAGGAACTGACACATTGTCTTCCATACGGGATCAGTGATCATAGAAAAAGAAACTCCTGAAGAGTTTATCACTTTCTTAACATCAAGGACTTCCCTTGTCTGCTTCTGCAACAGCTTGAGAATCTCTTCATTAGAGAAGAGCTGACGAGTGGTCACAAAAGGTTCTCCTTTGAAGGGTAAAGACAGAGCCTTCCCTAAGCCTCGAGACGTCAATGTCATAGACATGCCTTGGACTACTCCTATCTTCTTGCTGTAAGAGGCCAGGAACTCATCACATAAGGACGGATCCTCTGGAAGTAATGGAAAAGGAGTGGCCACAAAAGCAACAAGTCCTGCCTTCGTGAGGGGCTCAAAAGTAAGTAGGGACGAGTAATCCCTACTAACTAGTGGGACGTACTGGATAGGGGGAGGAGCATGAGAAGGCGCCATTCAGATAGTTACACACACACCACAAACACAGACAATCAAGGAGAATGCCTGCAAAGCAACAGACAAAAAACCAAGGATAAGAGAATTACCAATCAAAACGTGACACGACCTACGAACCCCAAGCAAACCACATCCTAGAAAAAATTTGACATGACCTTGAGACAAATGCGACCGAAAGCTTCATGCGATGCATCAGACAAACACCCTGAACCCCGTATCAGGCAATAAAAGAAAAAAAACTGCATACCGTACCCGTAACCGTAACTAAGACAGGAGACCAAAATAATATCACATCCGACACATATCAATACGACATCTATGATAAACCAAGACTGGACCATCGAAAATAACACTAATGATGCGCATACCCATCCCACGAAACGCTTCATTAAAAAGGGGAATTAAGTGCAGTGAGGGGGGAATTAATTTAATGAAGGGTTGATTTTAATCAATTATTAAAAATGGGTGAATTTTTATTAGGTGATAAACCTTAATAAGAAAACGACGGTTCCTTATTATAAATTTATTTACCAATTATTAGGTTAAACGGTGCAGTTATTCGATTCCCGGACTTCGATTCCCGACTGGGTCTCTAAATGCAATTTATTGATTATAAATTAAGGTGATGTGGAGCGTTTTTTTGCCAGCGCGTGCTCATGTGACGGCTGGTTAATTTTAATTTAAAATTTAAAGTGCCTCTTTAGCGCACGTAGCGCATGCTAAGTGAACGGCTGGTTTATTTTAATTTAAAAAAATGTGTGTTTAGCGCGAATGCGCATGGAAACTGTGGGTGAATTAAAAGGTTTATTTTAACAATTAATTATGATAAAGGGGAAAAATAAATAAATAAATAACATAAAATAAATACCTTGAAGGGGTGTGTATGTAATGCAGGAATGCGCACGGAAGAGTTTCAGTAAAGGAAAAGTAAAGAGCACTGAGGAAACAACAATGACAACACCTTAGCAGATGTGTTAAGTTGGTTTGTGTTGGTTTTTTATTTTTTATTTATTTTTTTATTTTTAGTTGTGATTATTTATGTTTGAATAAATGAAAAATGAGCAAGGGAGGTGAGAAAAAATTTTTAGAATGTTTTTAGAATGTTTTTAGAATGTTTTTAGAATTTTTTAGGATTTTTTATAATTTGTAAAATGAATTTTCTATATTTATTGGCAATTTATGGATAAATTTAGGAAATAAGGAATTTCCAAAAATTATAGGGAAGGCAATTCCTAGCAGACAAAGTTCCAAAAATTGGCAAAAGGCACAAGGATTTTTTAGAAATTTTTCTGGAATTTTTTTTAAAAGGGAAAAATTAATGTAGTGATTAATTAAGTCACCTAAATCACATTAATCACATAAGTCAATTAGGCATAAGTCAATTAAGTCGGGTTAGTAGGATAAGTCAGGTTAGTCTACCTAAGTCTAGTCAGGTAAGTCTACCTAAGTCTAGTCAACTAGGCTAGTTGAAACAACTAAGTTAGGTTAGTTAACTAAGTTAAATTAACTAAGTTGGGGTTAGTTAATTAAGTTAGGTTAGGATTAGGTTAGTCGAGATTAACTATAGTTAGGGTAACACTAACCTAACTATGGGTAAGTTAGGGTTAGGGGGTGAAAGTAACTAGGGTCAATGGGTGGGGGGGTTAGTGGTTAGGTTAGTGGTTAGTGGTTAACCCGAGTTAGGTTAGTGGTTAATCTAACTAGGTCTGTCTCTGCTTCTGCTTTTGCTTCTGCTGTGGCCATGTAACAGGGAGAGCAGTACATCCATGCTTCTATCTCACTGTCAGAAGTGATTTCCGAAGTCATTTCTGGTTCAGGCAAGAAGTATTCACCCATTGATAATGGCTTTGCATCTTTTGGAAGTCGGCTTATAGTATCCACTGTTAAAGAATGTGCCACTGTTTTCTTGGGAAGGATCTGTTTGACAACATCTTCGTCTGCTGATGTTCCATCCGTAACCTCATTAGGAGAATCAGAAGATAATTCCAAGGAGGTGGATCCATGTCCTTTTTGAGAACCATACAGTTTCAACACCACTTTGTTGGGTCCTCTGCCCAAGGTCAAAGTTCCTTTAAACCAATCCGACCTTGCTCGGGCTTCAAAAAGCCATGGTCTGCCTAGTAACAGAGGATAGGATGTACCATAAGAGTTTGGCTTCACCACCAAATAGGTCAGCCAATAATCTTTTCCAGCCACTGTAGTCTTCACATATGGAAGAATGCCCAAAGGCTTGATTCTACTCTGATCCGCCAGTCTGATGAGCCATTGGGTTGGTTGCACACCTTGTAGGCCTAGATCCTTCATTGTCACATCCGTCATAATGTTCACTGATGAACCACCATCAATTAGTGCATTTGCGATGAAGCAACCTTCTATCCATACGCCAGTCTCTGGAGTACCCGGATTTAGGAAAGCATTAGCCACATCCACTTCTTTGACAGGCTCTGGAGCCTTGTTGGACTTTGTTGCTGTTGCGGGAGCAATCCTTAAACCACGTCTTCTTGTCAGTATACTTTTGAATCTTTTCCAGCAACTGGGAGACAACAACAATAATTGTCGGAATGTAAGGTTTGGTCTAAAGGTATCTAGATCTCTGACCGGATCGTATTCCTTAATAGGATCCACTGGCTTTTCTAATCGATTAGGGAATGGGGCAACACCCATTTTCATTTTCCCTCTTTCTTCCATCAGAGGAACTACAGGAACTTCTTCTGCCACTTGTGGCACTTCCTCCTCTTCTGTATCCTGGACCTCTGGTCCTGTCTCTGTAACTGTCTCTGTAACTCTCTGTGGCACTGTAGGGCTCTGTACGGCCCTATTAGGCTCTGTTCTGTTCTGTTCTTCTGGTGGAAGATTGAACTTAACTGTTCTGGCAGGAGGGTTATTTTCTTTCTGGATAGGTGGTTCCTTCTGCTTTGCACGCGTGATGGCAGCAACTTCCAATTCCACTAAATTGGAGGTAGGCTCTTGGGCCTTGGACGGACTATCAGTAGCACTGTTTTTCGCTGGGGCTGGACTTGGGCAATCTTTTGCAGTGTGGCCTTCTCCTTTGCATCGACTGCATAAGGGCTTGTAATCCACTGACCTTCGAGGATTTGGACAATTTGGTGAGATGTGTCCCTTTTCCCCGCATCTGTAACACTCCACTTCTGATCTCTGACCACCGCCAGACTGTCTTCCTCTATAACTTTGGGAAGGAAATCTTCTGGGTCCGAAATTAGGACCAAACTCTCTAGGCTTGGGTCCAATATCTTGTGTTGTCATTTTGGATTCTAGCAAGTTAAATCTTGCGTCTTCTTCCTTTCTTCTCCTATCATGCATCTCCTTCAGAGAGCAAATGTCCTCTGTATGGTTCTTCCGCAAACAGTAGGAACAGAAGGCTCCAGGGATAGTTGGTTTCCGTGTACATTCAGTGGCTAAATGGCCTGCTTGATGACACTTACCACACCAAGTATTTGACCGCATCACATCTCTTCCTGCTCCCGCAACATTGGATATGCTTGCGGTATTCACTTTCAACGTCTGTAGTTGTTCTGTAATCACATCCATCAACTCCTTTTTAATGTTTGCAACTGAGTTGGATAAATAATCCTTCAAGCTTTCTCCTCCTGACGTACTGGCAGGAGGGTTTTGAGGAGTCTCTGTAATTACTGCATAAACGGGTTGGGCTGGTACAGAGGGGTCTCTGTTCTGGTTCTGATTCAGAGCTCCTGTTTGAACTGTTGGCTGTTGGCTCCAGTTGGTAGGATTCCACTGTTGCTGTTGATTTGGCATTGAGGAAATTGGTTGAGACCATGGTTGTTGTGGTGGAACCACCATTTGAGGCATGGATTGTGGCCACTGTGGATTTGGTGCACTGTACTGTGATACTGGGGGCATCTGTTGGTAGGGATAGGGAACAGTCCCTGGGACTGCATTTGGTGGATACATCATTCCTGGCATCAGAGGAGGTAGAACTCCTCTTCCTGTATTCATCGCCAATCTAGCTTCCACTTCATCGTACAGTCTTGCACCTTCTGTTGCAGCTTGCAGTGTGGCTGGTCTTTGCAGCTCCACAAACTTACGGACTTCTGGTTGTAATCCTCTGAGAAACACCCCCTTCTGAATGCCATCATCTAGATTATGATTAGTCCATCTCTTCAGGATGGATTCCATTCGTGAGACATAGGCTTCTACTCTTTCTCCAGAGGACTGACTTAGGTTCATAAATTCCTCTCTCATCCGCTCTTCAAAACCTTCACGCCTGAATTTAGTGAGGAAGGCCAACTTCAGGTCGTCCCATGTGCCAAAAGTTCCTGCTGCTTGTCTCTCATACCACTGAAACGCCGCGCCCTTGAAAGTGGCGGGGAATATTGCTAACCAATGCTCAGGGGTTCTGGCATTGTTAGCCACACATGCTACCATAAACTCTGCTACATGAAGATCGGGGTCTTCATTATACTCTCCCTTAAAAACTGGCAATGGGACTACATTCGCTGGTCTGTCATCAATATTTCTAGGACGGATCTGGCTTGGAAGTGGACCTCCAGCAGGAGGAGGAAGGGCTTGATGTGCCATTGGGACTTCTGTAAAGAGTTCCGCAAGGGCGTCAAAGGCGGCTTCTGCTGCGAGCTCGTTCTCAGCCCTGATTTTTGCTTTCTCTCTTCTCACGTACCTCTGGACTCGTTCCAACGCTTGCCTTTTTATTGCGTCATTCATCAGGGGGTTGACTCCACTATGTTGTTAGTGCTCCACAGAGGATTAACAGAAGGCTTCAGTCTCTGGAGGACTCTCTTGCCAACATTTCTTCTACTTCTTTCCTCTCAACGTCCCTAAATTCTGCTTTCATGCCACTGCACAGAGGAAGGTATTCGGTTCTGAAGGTGTCAAAATGCATACGTCTGAGCATTGTGGTAGTGCCATCATCATAGTAATGCCAGCTTCTGATGGTTTCAACAGTGTATGTTGTGAAAAACACTCTGTCTACCAACTTCCAGTGGGTTGCTAATTGAACAAACAGAAGATTATCAGTACACCAAGCATCCCATGTATCTTGCTGTTGAGCATCCACGAACAAATTCCAACTCTTTTCCTTCTTGTCTTTGTGAACCTCTACAGACCAAGACTCCTGAAGCTTCTTCACAATCTCCCACTTGATGTTGTCTGGAAACTTCTCTATGAATGCCAAATCTTCCATGGATGTTCATTCTCTCTGTTTCTGTTCTTTAGTTTGTTCCCAAACAGTTTGCCACCAAGATGCAAGTTTCTGCTGCTTCAATAGGAAGAGGAAACTGTCCACCACATAGAGCATGCATCATGATGGTGATATGTTTCCGCCATTGTGGAATGAACTTCTTGTGGAAAGTGGCTTTGATTATGAGGAATTCCAACTCTTCAGTGGAAGAAGGAACTTTACAAACATCCATTGAATTCTTCTCTTCTTGGCAATGCCATTTCCTTCATTTTCAGCCTCTTCTGATGCTTGTTGATGGCAAGTTTCCCCGGCTGCGCACCAAAAACATGGAGCCCCGAGAGGAACACCAAGGAAAAGGGAATTCTCTTGCAAGAAAATCTATCTTGTAACATCAACAAGCTTGTTTATCATGTTTTATATGATCACAGTGAAGAAAAGAACACCAGGCACAACAAATCTTCATGCAGCATCATGTAAATCTCCCACGGTTTTTAATAGAATCAACCATATTCTTCAACATCTTCACAAAATCCATCAATAGAACAAAGAAAGCAAAGGAATACACCATCTTTGAATGGAAATACATCACATAGTATTCATCTTCAATATCTTCATAGTCTTCTCTCTCAATCTCTCTTATACAATCACTCTGTTTGAGTAGAATTGGCTATCTCTGACTCTCTCTCTCTCTCTCCATCAATAATACATCATATCCTCACTACAATCTCTCAAAAATTACTCTCAATAATCACTCTTAGGTCGTGGATACCCCTCCCAAGAGGTATGTCTGATATGAAGGGTCACCAGAGCCACTACAGTGTCTCTTCACAGCTCACTACTGTCACTTCACTCTAGTCTTCACTTGAGTCTTCAACAGCTACTTCTTCCACTTCTTTCAGCTCTTTTGCACTTGTATTCACCTCTTTCCAAGGCTAGAAAACTTTCCCCAAAGTCACACATACATTCCACAGAACACTTACAGAACAGTCTACAGAACAGTACCAGAACAGCTACAGTACAGAACAGAACAGAAACAGAACAGAGACAGAACAGAAGCAGAAGCTCTACAGAAGACCTACAGAAGATTACAGAAGGTCATCAAAACCTCATAACTCATTCTCAACCCATTTCAAACTCTCACAAACCATTCACTAAGCTTTCACAATATCTCATTCTTCATCAATCAATACTTCATCCCTCCTTACAGAAGACAATCAGAACAAAACAGACCAAAACAGAACAAAACAGAAGGTATACAGAACCATTCAGAACCTATCAGAATATCACAGAACCATCAACAAACATCATGATCTTCCAAAACACAATCATTATCATTCAAAACACTCTCAATCCACTTCCAAATCAACCAATCATCCCATAAAATCAACCATTCAGCTCTCAAAAACAACAAAAATCAGCCAAAAAACAAGTCATTTCAACACTCAACATCTTCATCATCATCATCATCATCATCATCATCATCATCATCTTCTTCTTCTTCTTCCCTCCATCTCCACCGCTACTGCTTCTCCTGTCATTTCCGCTGTCGTCGCCACCTTCCCCCCACCCCTCTCTTAGCCCCCCTTCCCCTCACTTTCCCCCTTCCCCCTAGCCATCCACCCACCTTCCCCACCTCCCCTTAAGCCTTCCTTCCCACCCTTAAACCCCATAGAACCCCCCCTCTTTTCCTTAGCCTTTCCCACTCCCCCTCTAATCCATTGCAAATCCCGTGCCCCGCCCCCCTTAACTCATACACATTGCCATTCCCTGCAAACACGGTTAAAGGTGTTTGTGAGGTTGTGCATGTGTGGGAGTTGTCGTGGCACGTCCAAGAGTGCTCGTAGATGTTCGCGCGAGGACGCGTGTCCGGTCTTGTTTGTGCAGTGGTGTTGTGGACATAGCAGTCATTCACGCGCCATAGCCATTCTGTGTTAGCAGCTATTCCCATGTACTTTTCAAACCCAAACCCATTAAAAAAATCCATAAAGAACACCAAAAACCATAAAACAATAACAAAAATTAAAAAACATAAAAAATCTATAAAAATTTAAAAAATCACAAAAATAGATGAAAAATATTAATCAATTGCTACTTTTTGGAATTATTTTTCTTTGCTAAACACACATGAATAAATTATAGAAAATATTATTAAAAATTTCAAAATACTTTCACAATTCAAAAAAATCATTAAAAATAAAAAATTTTCAAAAGAAAACCTGGAAAAAATTCCCCACATTCTTTCACATGTTTTTCAATATTTCATGAGCTTACATTGCCTATATAAATGCCAAACTTTTTTAACGAAAAAAACCAACAAAACACTCAACAAACATAAACAAAAACCCGAATCCAATACCTAATTCATTCACACTCATTTTGAACTGTCACATGTCACTTGAAAAACAAAACGATCCAAACACAAACCCTCTAATGCCTCCAGACATAATTATTATTTTTTCAAACAACAAACAAACAACCCTGAAACACACAACCTAAAAACTAATCTTAACCATCTCCAAAATTTAGGGGGAAAAAAAGTAAACACCAACCTTAAAAAAAACCAAACACACAACTTTAATAATAAACGAAATACCTCACCCAATATCCTATTAAATGGCCGATATCTTAGAATAGACCCATCAAAATTTTCCAATCCCCCTCTAACAATGTGATTATCCACATTGCAGAAGTTCCCCATCTTTTTCTTTAGTGCATCATGGTATCCATCTTTTGGTTTGTATTTGACAGGAGGTAGCATGTCCCTAGTCGCCTTGTTGTTACCACTTGTGGATTCCACCGCCACCAAGTTCCTTTCCTTTTTCCCTCTCCCACGTGCACCATAACACACCATTAATTGTACTTTAAAATCTACCAACTGTTGCACCCTTCCCACCAAATGAACGCATTGCATATCCTAAATTGTAATTAAAATGAACCCATATGTTAATTATAAAAGGAACCCCACATTTGCACGCGCACTTTAGCACCATAACCCATGTAATTTGTAAATTAAAATCCATTCAGAGTGCACGTGCACACGCACTATAGACACATTTGAATTGTAATTAATATAAACCCTCCGAAGTCACGCACGTGTGTCGGATCGTCTATGTGACATGTATGCACGTATGAAATCCATCATCCAGCCCGTAGAGAATCTATCTACTGCGGCTGGCACAGGAAACTCCTCGTGCAAGGATGCTACTATGTAGTCCTTGCTCCCCTCCGGTATATTCTTCCAATGATTTAGGACGTTGTGCCGAAAAACTTGTTGGCACAACTCTCTCTTGCGAGCCATCACCCTCCTCCCCTCATCATTCATGATGATGGCTTCTGACCTACTATTGACCAGATATCCATAACCCCTAGGAGTCTGCCTAAGATGGGTCCTCTCCCATCTCTGTCCACGCTCCTGGGAATATCCAGGAGACCCCTCTACATCCGGTGTACCGACGGGGGTAACCTCTCTCAGAGTAGCACCCAAAGGGGTAGCACCCAAAGGGGTGCCACGGCTGCGTAAAAGCTAGAGTAACTGGAGTAGACGTCCCCATAGGTGTGACAAATCCTGGAGGTGACGCAACTCCAACTGAACGACGAGACGGAGATACCACATCCGTGTCTCCACAGCAGCATCCGCTTGATCCCGATGCAGTCCCTCCCTCTGGCCCAAGTTGTGAGCGTCGAGATCGTCTGCTCGAAGCCAAAGCATCCGATCGCGCTGAAGCAAATCTAGCAGAGCGCCCTGACGAAGAATGAGACAGCTCCTGGTCTGCCATCTCTATGAATCTCGCGAGCTGGTCTGGAGACATGCGTGCAAAGATGTCCTGCAACTCCTCATCGCTCATCCCTCGACTCATCCTGAAAATGTCACCTGCACAGATAAAAAATGGTGTTAGAATAATCAATTTAAATTATACAAAGCACAGTAATATAAATCATGTTTAAAAAATCCCTTTAAAAATTCATATCTTATGTACCTTTATAAGAGATCTAAACAACGAATTGAGTAACTGGATGCTCCAAGTATGAAGTATCCTATGGTCCCATGTTAATCTCCTGACACAACTCCACATACACTGGAAGGTCGATAGACATGTCACCACAAAAGACTGAGTCCGCCTCGTTTTCAAAAAATTCTTCGACTCCTGTATTTCCATCATTGTTAGCCGATGCGGGCTCCAAGCTTTCGACGGCCTCCACCCCTTATAATATCGACCCCTCTATTTGCATATTATCTTCATCTATGCTCGGAACATCGCTTTGATCATATACTCTCGCACTTCGTGGAGTTGAAGGTATAACATACCACCATCGAGGTTGTCGAGGGTTTGGATAGAAGATTACCTGTTCACAAACACGTACAAAGCGAGTTCAAACTATTGTGACATAAACCATGTCGTATTACAATTAGTAAGCAAATGACTCCATGCACTTGTTCATAATGGGCCGACAACACAAAGGCGTCGGGAAAATCCGTCCATTTTTTTTCGGAATCTATTTTGAGAAATCCCGATGAACCTCGTCGAACTGTTGCTCTAGCTCCTCCAAGTACCACTTTGAACCACTGCACATCGAATAGTATTATGGAAAGCTACGGTAATCCACCGTAATAATACTTTGCAAGTTTCCAAAATACTCTATCTCATCCACAACCGTGTTCAGATCCATTGCTCGTCGTCGGCTCTCTTGCTCGAACCTTGCCATGACACTATAGTCCATTGTGAAGCGCATTTTGTCAATACGCTCCACGGAAAAATGCCGTCTGCGCGATCACACTGCGCTATATATTTTGTACTGTACATTGAAACACTCAAATTAGATGTTGCATATAAAATTTAGATACGACAGATTGTAAACCCCTCATCACCTTTGGACTACATCCCCTCGAGAATTCCCACTCCTCCATTGAGACTTCTGTCCCTTCGCTGGATGCTGCGGTCAAGGCTCCATGCAACCATCGTGTTGACATAAACCGTGGCATCTCCTCCATGCCTTCCGGATATCGAATCGGTCGATGACGTGTACTACGTCGGAATTCAGCTCGCGCTTCCTCTCGATCTTGCCTTGCAATCTGGTACTTGGCGAGCCACGTCTCCATGGAGGCATGGTGCAACATACAAAAGCGATTCACCTTCTCTTCCATTGAGGCATCCATTCTTTTTTCTACCTCATTTCCAACCACCACATCTTCAATCAGTCTATTATCATCCTTCAGCGTCCATAGCATTTCATTGTCTGGTTCCACCGTTGGTAGCCATTGTGAGATATGAACTAATGCCTGTGACACCAACCAACCTTCGGCCATGCTACCTTCTGGCCGAGCTCGTTGTCGCACAAAGCCTTTCAGGGTTTTCATGAAGCGCTCCAGGAAGAACATCCATCGCGTATGGACAGGTCCAACAATCTCCACTTCGTCCACAAGATGCACAAGAAGGTGGACTTGTATCGTGAGCATGCTAGTGGACAGGTATTTCTCAAAGAGACAAACTGTCTCCACTGCTCCACGCCTCGCGGATTCAATAGAGGACGTCTTAATCTCTTTCTATGAGATCCATTGCACCAAAGTCGACAACGTGTAAATGGCCCCGCGAATTTCTGGAGTAAGGCATCCTGCGATCGCGATCGGTAGGACAAACTGCCACAAATGAGAAAGCATTATGAATAATGGCTACTTTTCAAATTGCAAAATGCCCACGTTAATTACAATCCATTCGTAGCACAAACCTGACATATCTTATGCCAATCATGGGATTTTAGTCTCGATAATTGGTCATCTTTAGAAAATACGGACCTGGGAGAACGCATCATACCCGTCGGAGTGCGGATAGACTTGATTACTTGCTTCACAATGTGCTCTTCTTTAGTGGACAAAACCCAAGAAGCGTGAGGAAGCTGCACATGACGATCAGCACTCGACTACGGCCAAAGCGCCTCCATCTTACCTACCTCCTTCAAATCCATTCGTGCCCCTATAGTGTCTCTCTTTCCTGTGATGTGGTCCCATAGCAAGCTGTCCACATTCTTGAAAATATGCATGGGATCTAACAAGTGGTTGACCTGTAAGTGGGTTCAATATGGCAACTCGTAGAAAACTGAGAACTGTCGCATTCCATTTGGATGTGATTCCGGGTTGACCATTTTCAGCTCGTATCAGCTTGTAGTGTTCATACGTGTTGGAGGTCATCCAAGGAAACCTTCCCTGAGTTCATGATCCTCCAGCAAGAAAGCGGCGTGTCCTTGATATACCATCTTCTTCATGGTTCGTGACCTTCGGGAGTCTAATTGTGGCCCACACAATGGACATGCATGATAACCTGAGGTAACCAGACCTGTAAGGCGAGCCACGACCTAGTGAATACTTGATTGAATGAGATAAAATATAGATATTACCAGCGACGAGAATGGAGGCCTGCTCACCTGAGCACTCTCCCAATCCCGGAAAGTCATGCATCATCCACATGAGAATGGCTCGAATGTTGGCTGACCGCCAACCATCGCGCCTGCTCATATCTTGCACAGTGACCCCCTCCTCCCACAACATCTTAAGCTCATCGACTAATGGATGAAGATACACGTCCATATTTTTTACTTTGTAGCGGCCTGGGACGAGCAAGCTAAGGATGAGATGTCCTTTCTTCGTAGAAAGCCATGGAGGGATGTTGTAGTTGACAAGGACTATAGGCCACACACTGTAAGAAGTTGAGCGCAGACCGAATGGGTTCACACCATCCATTGCGAGACCAAGCCGAAGATTCCTTGGCTCTCGTGCAAAGCCTGGGAAGGTAGAGTCAATGTGGCTCCATGCGCACGAATCCGCTGATATTCGTTGAAATCCATCCGTGGGCCTATTCTGCACATGCTACGTTGTCAAGCTTGCCATGTCGGACGTACGAAACATGTGGTTTATGTGGGGGATGAGCGGAAAGTGTCTGAGAAATTTTTAAGGGATGGTTTGCCCTTGCAAGTCTTGTCGATACCTATGAGCACCACACTTTGGACATGTCTCCATAGTCTCGTATTCATCTCGAAACAGTATGCAATCGTTGATACATGCATGGATGTTATTGTAGTCCATGCCAAGCTTTCGTAAAACATGTCGTGCATCATCACGAGACTCAAGCATGGTATTTGCAGGTGGTAATATATGATATTTCAATAACCTGAAAAAAATCATAAAACACCTTGAAAAAGCACAAATGTTTGTAATAATAGTGTCAAAACAAAAATCAATGAAGCCTATGTGCAAGGTACCTTAATAACTCGGTCACACTCGTATCGCTCCACCCGTATTTTGCTTGCACACTTAAGAGTGCAAGCAATGTCTTCAACCGAGATACTTGACACCCATCATATAATGGTATGGATGCTTCCTCTCTAAGCGGATCAGATGTCTCAACATCCATGGGAATCAATGCATCGATCATTGCCTCCATTTCAGGCTCCAAGATTGTAGGTAGGTCTGGAAGGTTGTCTCTCTCCTCTGGCATTGACGGTATAGATTGGCCTTCCGAGTGGTGGATTGGCTCCTGCACTCCATCCATCGCATGCCCACGAACTCTTAGAATTGGCTGCAAAGGGTGCACTCCCCCTTGGGACGAGACATCACCTCCCTGGATAGAAAATTTGCCAACAAGACCCAATCTTATTGTGTATGGTTTTCAATTAGCTTGTGAGTACAATGCATGATTAATATTAACTTCAAATTACCGTTTTCTGAAAATCCGCAATCGCCTGATCAATGATCTCAGATTGAAACTCGCCAAATCATCGTACTTGTTCTATAGACAATCGGCGTTTTCGTCTAATTGCCAACTTGCATTGAGAGCAAGGACATGGGACACGCTGATTAAGATACGCCTCGTGATCTTGAACAATAAGACCTTCTTTGTTTTCCATATTATCTACATTACAACAAACGAGGCTCAAATGGATAGCTTTATGGAGATGTATGTCAAGTTGCAAGTTGGCCATAAGCTCTTGCTTGAGAGGTTTTAGCCTCTGTAAGAGCTTGAGAAGCAAATTTTGTAAAACATTGAGGTTGATATTGATGCATCCATGGTGTTGAAATCTAAACTTCAAGATATAAGAAATGCTTTACTGATTAATGTAAAGAATGCATTGGACATAGTAGTTGAGAGACTTATTGATGTTATATCTCGGCCATATACCATGCTCAAGGATTTGTTTGTCCCAGTAGATAATTATTCGTTATTGTAAAAAAAAAAAGCATTGGTTCATAAGGTTCATGAGTCGAAGACTAAATGTTTGGACTTGACTAAAAGATTGGATAATGGCTTAGATGCTAAAAGGAAAAGTGATGAATATGTTACTTCATCATTGCAACAAAAAGATTGGTGACAAGGATGGTATGATTAATGAAGTTCTTCACGAGGTGAATATAGAGTTGAAGGGGATGGAACACGATTCTTCTTTGGGATTTAATGGCGATAAGTCAATTATTGAGGTGTCTTCTTGTACAACCATTATACCTTATATACCTAGCTACGATCTCTAGGTTATGTACTTTGAGTATCTTAGAGGGACTCTACTAGGATTACTTATACAACTGCACTAGAGGGCTTTGAGTATAAGTAATCCATTTATGAGCATCATTGAGGATCTCTTAGTCTAATAATAAATTAGTCTCAACAAAAAGCATATTAGAAATGTGGTTTTTTTGTCCTAGGTCCATGTATTAAAATTAATGCCATCTATGAAATTTATCAACTATAGTAATTAAATTTGTTTCAATCAATTCTACTCATAGTCACATTTGAAGAAAATATCCTATGCTCAATTTAAGGGATTCTTCTTCTATAGCAATACTTTTGGGTTCATTTTGATGAAGTACCGTAATGACCATTAGCTAGGGTATCATTTTCTTTTAGTCCTTCCATTGACTGGTTGGCATGATTTCTAATTTGTTATGCCTATAAAGTTAATACAAAAACAATGAATTATGCATATCACAATTAGATCCCCTACTTGGACATTATGAAGGATATGACCAATTTTAAGCCATCTTAAAGAGTCACCAATGTACGTGGCCCATGGCAAAGCACATTGCATACCATTATCGATAAGTCTATTATCGTGCATCTTAAATCTCCTAATTAGACTTTATAAAGTGTATGACTAATTTTTAGCCCTCTTAAGGAGTCGATGTAATGGTACCCATAAAAAAGCAAAGTGGATACCATTACCATAATCATGGATATGCTATCGTTCCAATATATGTTATCTTTCTCTTTCTCTCCCTCCCTCTCCCTCTCCCTCTTTCTCTCGCATTTCCTCTCCCTCTCACAATATATCTTAACACTCTCCAAAAGCAAAAGGGAGAGGGAGAGAGAGAGTGCACTCTCCCTCCCTCTCCCTCTCCCTCTCCCTCTCCCACTCTTTCTCTCTTTCTCTCTCATTTCCTCTCCTAAACAAGCAAAAAAGAAAGTGATTTAAACCTTTAACAAGAAAAAGGGAGAGGGAGAGATCCTCTCCCTCCCTCTCCCTCTCCCTCTCCCTCTCTTTCTCTTTCTCTCCCTCTCTTTCCCTCTCCCTCTCTTTCTCTCTTTCTCTCTCATTTCCTCTCCTAAACAAGCAAAAACGAAATTGATTTAAACATTAAACAAGCAAAAGGGAGAGGGAGAGAAAGAATGCACTCTCCCTCCCTCTCCCTCTCCCTCTCCCTCTCTTTCTCTTTCTCTCCCTCTCTCATTTCCTCCCTCTCCCTCTCCCTCTCCCTCTCTTTCTCTCCCTCTCTCTCTCTCTCCCTCTCTTTCTCTCTTTCTCTCTCATTTCCTCTCCTAAACAAGCAAAAAAGAAAGTGATTTAAACCTTAGACAAGCAAAAGGGAGAGGGAGAGAGAGAATGCACTCTCTCTCCCTCTCCCTCTCCCTCTCCCTCTCTTTCTCTTTCTCTCCCTCTCTCATTTCCTCCCCCTTCCTCTCCCTCTCCCTCTCTCTCCCTCTCCCTCTCTTTCTCTCTCATTTCCTCTCCTAAAAAAGCAAAAGAGAAAGTGATTTAAACCTTAAACAAGCAAAAGAAAGAGCGAGGGAGACTCACTGATGAGATATGGCGAGTGTGGGGCAGCTCCTCTTTGCGATGAATGCTCCTCCTCTTCTTTGCGAACAATGGCGGCGGCGGCCGCAAGTCTTCTTCCTCTCCTTCTCTCACGACGGTCGCTCTCTCCC
This sequence comes from Lygodium microphyllum, assembly GCF_053477565.2. Taxonomy (NCBI): domain Eukaryota; kingdom Viridiplantae; phylum Streptophyta; class Polypodiopsida; order Schizaeales; family Lygodiaceae; genus Lygodium; species Lygodium microphyllum. The sequence goes on from NC_141149.1 coordinate 79,443,813, forward strand.
TCGCTCTCACTCTCAAAACACAAAATGTGAAAACGCGAAATAAAGCTGCGCTTGGTTTCGGCCAACGCCAATAGCGACGCCGCTACCCGGCATCGCTAATCACCGTCGCTACCAGCTCAAATCCTTGTAGTGCAATAATCCAATTTTTAATTTATTTCAATGCATAAAGCTATTTGCTAGAAATGTGTTTATGCTTTCTTTATTTTGCATGTTTCATTTAAAAGTATTAATGACTAAGTTCCTCTATTGTGCGCATTTAGGACAAAAAATATATCCTATATCCAACAATTTACCTTTCATGATTGAATTTCAACATTACCAAATAAAAATTAGGAAGGAAAACCTGGGCTTGGGGTGAGATATCCACATGAATGCACGGAGACGACCCTCCCGCGGCTACGCCTTGGACTTTCTTAGGAGGCATCGCAATTGTAGTCTTTCCGTCGTGGAAGTAGCTTTACAACCCCTCTTTGGAATTCCACCGTCACTCCCTTGCACCGTTCATCGAAAGTAGTTTTAGAAGGCTCCCTCCTTGAAGTAGGGATTTCGAAAGAAGGGGTGTTTCAAAATCTTTTGCGGATAAGACCCATTAAAGCCATGGGAGGGGCTTAATGGCCTTGTAATGACTCGCACAAATGAGGAATGAAATGGTGTGGAATCCCTTACGAGGGTTTTTGAGTGGGAAAGGGAGGTGTTAAAAGACCCTCAACACTCTCTTTTCTTTCACGAGTGGGGGGGGGAAAAACAATCCCAAGGGTATTTTGCATGGGGAAAGAAAAGGGCTAAGGGGGCCCTTAGGGGGATTTATAATTGCGGGGAGGCAAAGTATCCTTAAGGTCAAGCTTTTTTTAGGGAAAAAAAAACCCTAAGGAAGCCTTAAAGAGGAGTTTTAAGGGGGTTTCAATATGCCACAAGGGAAGGGGGCTAAGGGAATTTTTAAAACACGGGGGGGAAAGGGGGTTTCAGGCCCAAAGGAAAGGGGGCTAAGAAGGTTTAAACACGGGGGGGTGGTTCCAAAGCCCAAGGGAAAGGGCTTTAAGGGTTAAAACACGGGGGGGTGATTTCAAAGCCAAGGGAAAAGGGCTTAAGGGTTTATACATGGGGGGTTCCAAAATGCCACAAGGGAAGGGGGGGCTAAGAGAAATTTTTAAAACACGGGGGGGAAAGGGGGTTTCAGGCCCAAAGGAAAGGGGGCTAAGAAGCCCCCCCCCTTGGAAGCTTCTAAGCTTCCAGAAGCTTACGTGGGGGGGGGGGGGGGGGGGGGAAGGAAATGGCTCCCCCAGGATACGATAGGCAGTTCGGCCTATGGTATCAAGCCGCAGCGGCGGCTGGCGTAAATCAGCAGCTCCTCCTCGGCTCAGGCAACCCTCCTCTCTCCCTCAAGCAGCACAAGCGCAGGCTTCTCCCTCCCTCAAAGCCTTCACTCTCTCATGACGGCAGCACTCTGTTTTTGTTCCCCCTTTTGATCTCTGCCCCCTAGTGATTTAAATAGGGGAAGGAAGAGGTTCCTCCCTCCCCTACGCGGCAACACGCATGGCTACGGCTCCACATGAGCTCCAGCGTGCTGCTTCATTGTGGCTTCCCTCCCTCCCCTTCAACGCGACATCGGCTGGGAGAGAAGGAGGGGATTAAAAAATTTTGCCTTTATTTTATTAAAAGGAATTATCCTTTCGGAACTCTTACAATGACCTTTCGACAAAAACCCCTCCAACATTGGTGAATCCGACGTGAAAGGTCTTCAAAAGAAGGAAAGACAAGATGGGAGAAGCTTCAAACACAATCTTCAGTGATGTTTTGCAATAGTTGGTGCAAAATATGAATATGCTTATGTAAGTACAACAACAACAGGTGATATAGGCTTCTACTCAAACAAAAAGTGTTGTGATGAATGCTGTGCAAGCAGTTGAGCATGATAAGAAGTTATTCATGTGCAGGAATGTGTCTACATATGTACATACCTATGCTCAAAATATAAAATTATTTGGATTGGCTCAACTTTCATGGAGACGGTATTTTGCTCGAATCACTATATATGAACTGAAAGCACAAATCACTGAATTATGCATGCAGGATGCTGACTAGGTAGCTTTCAAGAAGACACTCAAGGAACAATTTCACATTGAGGATACCAAATTGATTACGTGCAAGACTTTTTAGGAGTGGGTTTAACAATCCAATAAGGTCTTGTGGCCACAGAATTGTTAAGACACTAAAAGGATATAGGCACATATAGCGACGACGGTTTTCGATGCAAATTAGCGGCATCGATATTTGCGTCGAAAATGTGACACAAATAGCAACGGTACTCAAGAAAAAAAATGCGGGCCGAAATCGAAGCGCATCATTTTGCACAAACGAATGAAGGAGAGAGAGAAAGGGAGAGTGAACTCCATCTTGCATTTGAGAGGGAGAGAGAGAGAAAGAGAGAAAGAGGGAGAAGGAAATCTTCTCACCACTGCCGCCACCATTTGCGAAGAAGAGGAGGAAGTGTACCAAGGGCAAAGAGGAGCCACCGTCGCGAAGAGGAGCCGCCGAATCCATCCTCGGGCCTTTGCGGTGAGTGCATTGTTCCCTCTTGCTTTTTTTTTGTTTTTTCTCATTTTCTTTTGCTTTTTTTTTTGTTAAGAATCATGTGTATTGAGAGAGAAAGAGAGGAAATGAGAGAAGAAGAGGAAATTAGAGAGTGAGAGAAAGAGAGAAAAGGAAAGAAGAAACGAGACAGAGAGGGAGAAAACATTAAACATAATAGGGAAAGAGAGAAAGAGAGGGAGAGGGAGGGATGAAGGGAGAGAGAGAGGGAGAGAGAGGTTGTTATTATTGTTGTGTTATTTTATTTCTTCTTTTCTTTTTTTCTTGTTTGTTGTTGTTGTGGTAGTCGTAGTAGTAGTAGCAGTAGCGGTAGCGGTAGTGGTAGTGGTGGTGGTGGTGCTACTGCTGATGGTAGTGGTAGTGGTAGTGGTAGTGGTAGTGGTAGTGGTAGTGGTAGTGGTAGTGGTAGTGGTAATGGCAGTGGCAGTAGCAGTGGCACTGGTAGTGGTAGTTGTTATTTAATTTCTTATTTTCTTTTTTGTTATTGTTGTGGTAGTCATAGTAGTAGTAGTGGTAGTCGTAGTGATAGTAGTATTTGTTGTTGTTTAATTTCTTCTTTTCTTGTTTGTTGCTATTGTGGTAGTCCTAGTAGTCACGGTCGTAGTCGTCATAGTCATAGTTGTAGTCATAGTTGTAGTAGTAGTACTAGTAGTAGTAGTAGTAGTTTTCTTGGTTTTTTTTTTTTGTAGTAGTAGTTTTTTCTTTTCTTTTCTTGTTTATTTTTGTTTAGTTTTCTTGTTTGTTGTTATAGCAGTACTAGTTGTCTTTTCCTCTTTTCTTGTTTGTTGTTATTGTTGTAGTTGTAGTAGTAGTAGTAGTTGTTGTTGTTTTTTCTACTTTTCTTATTTATTGTAGTGGTAGTGGTAGTGGTAGTGGTTTGTTGTTGTCATGGTCGTGGTGGTGGTGGTGGTGGTGGTGGTGGTGGTGGTGGTGGTGGTGGTGGTAGTAGTGGTAGTGGTAGTAGTCGTAGTAGTAGTAGTAGTTTTTTTCTTTTCTTTTCTTGTTTATTGTTGTTTAGTTTTCTTGTTTATTGTAGTAGTAGTAGTAGTAGTAGTAGTTTTTTCTTCTTTTCTTGTTTGTTGTTGTAGCAGTAATAGTAGCAGTAGCAGTAGCAGCAGCAACAACAGTAGTAGTAGTAGTAATAGTAGTAGTAGTAGTTGTTATTGTTGTTGTTGTTGTTTTTTCTTCTTTTCTTGTTTATTATAGTGGTAGTGGTAGAGAGAGAGAGATTTTTTGTTTAAGAAAATCGGTAGTAGAGATAGAGAGATGTTTTGTTAAAGGAAATGAGAGAGGGAGAGAAAGAGAAAAATAAAGAAGGAACGAGAGAGAGGGAATAAACATACAACATAATAAAGAAAGAGAAAGAGAGAGAGAGATGGAAGGAGAAAAGATAATGAATGGATAAAAAACAAAGAGAGAGTGGTGGCGAGGTCAGGTGAGGTCCGATGCAATACCAAGAGATGGGAAACACTCTGACATACGTTAATGTGTGGGTGGATGGAGAATTTACATACGCTAATTTTATTGAGTTACAAGAGAAGAAGTCCCTTCTCAAACAATTTAAGAAAGAAAAAAAGAATGATAACAAAAACAAATTGTTTGTCGTAACGTAGACCAAATGGAAAACGATGAAGGTCGTGATGTTCAAAATCACGAGGCGTATCTCAATCAGCATGTCCCATGTCCTTGCTCTCAATGTAAGTTGGTAATTAGACGAAAACGTCGATTCTCTATAGAACATGTACAATGCTTCGGCGAGTTTCAATCTGAGATCATTGATCAGGCGATCTTAGATTTTGAGCAAACCGTAAGAAAAGTGTATATCAATCATGCATTGTATTCGCAAGATAATTGAATAGCATATACAAAAACATTGGGTGTGGCTGGCTAATTTTCTATCCATGGAGGTGATGTCTCATCCCAAGGAGGAGTGCACCCTTTGCGGCTAGTTAGAAGAGTTCATGGGCATACGATGGATGGAGTGCTTGAGCCAATCCACCACTTGGAAGGTATTACCCAATCTATATCGTCAATACTAAAGGAGACATGCAGCCTTCTAGATTTACCTACAATCTTGGAGCCTAAGATGGAGGCAATGATCGATGCAGTGATGCCCATGGATATCGAGACTTCTGGTCCTTTTAGAGAGGAAGCATCCAGACCATTATATGATGGGTGCCGATTATCTCGCTTGAAGACATTGCTCGCACTCCTAAGTGTGCAAGAAAAATACGAGTGGAGCAAATACGAGTGTGACCAAGCTGTTCAGGTACCTTGTACGTGCCCTTTGTCGATTTCTTTTTGGCACTATCATAAAAAATATTTGTGCTTTTTCAAGGTGTTTTATGATTTGTTTTTCAAGTTACTGAAGTATCATATAATACCACTTGCAAATGCCATGCCTGAGTCTCATGATGATGCGCGACATGTTTTAGGAAAGCTTGGCATGGACTATAACAACATCCATGCATGTATCAAGGATTGCATACTATTTCGATGAGAATACGAGAGTATGGAGACATGTCCAAAGTGTAGTGCTCACAGGTATCGAGAGGACTTGCAAGGGCAAGCCATCTCTCAAAAACTTCTTAGACACTTTCCACTTATCCCCCGCATAAACCACATGTTTCGTATGTCCGGCATGGCGAGCTTGACAACGTGGCATGCACAGAATAGGTCCACAGATGGAGTTCAATGAATATCAGTGGATTCATGCGCATGGAGCCACATTGAGTCTATCTTCCCAGGCTTGGCTCGAGAGCCAAGGAATCTTTGGCTCGGTCTTTCTATGGATGGCGTAAACCCATTCGGTGTACACTCAATTTCTTACAGTGTGTGGCCTATAGTTCTTGTCAACTACAATATCCCTCCATGGCTTTCTAGGAAGAAAGGACATTTCATCCTTAGCTTGCTCATTCCCGGCTGCTAAAAAGTCAAAAATATGGACATGCATCTTTGTCCATTAGTCGATGAGCTTAAGATTTTGTGGGACGAGCGGGTTATCGTGCAAGATATGAGCAAGTGCACTGGTCGACGCTCCGCCAATATTCAAGCCATTCTCATGTGGACCATGCATGACTTTCCGGGATTCGGAGAGTGCTTAGGTAAGTAGGCTTCCATTCTTGTTGGTAATATCTATCATAACTTGTTCAAGTTTGTATTCACTGGATGGAGGTGTTGGGACAAGTCTTATTACCTCATGTTATCATGCATGTTTATTGTGTGGGCCACAGTTAGAATCTCGAAGGTCAGGAATCATGAAGAACATGGTATATCAAGGACACACTTCTTTCTTGCCAGAGGGTCACGAACTCAGGGAAGGTTTTCTTGGACGACCTCTAGCATGTATGAATGCCCAAAGCTGGTACGAGCTGAAAATGGTCCACACGGAGTCACATCCAAATGGAATGTGACAGTTCTTAGGTTTCTACGAGTTGCCATATTGGACCCACTTACAGATCAACCACTTGTTGGATCCCATGTATATTTTCAAGAACGTGGGCAGCTTACTATGGGACCACATTACAGGAAAGAGAGACACTATAGGGGCATGAATGGATTTGAAGGAGGTAGGCAAGATGGGGGTGCTTTGGCCACAATCGAATGCTGATGGTCGCTTGCAACTACCTTGCGCTCCTTGGTTTTTTTCCACTAAATAAGAGCATATTGTCAAGCAAATAGTCAAGTCTATCCACACTTTGATGAGTATGATGCGTTCTCTTAGGTCTGCGTTTTCTAAAGACGACCAATTATCAGGGCTAAAATCCCATGATTGGCATAAGATATGCCAGGTTTGTACTACGAATGGATTGTAAGTGGCATGCATATTTTGCTATTTGGAGTGTAGTAATTGTTAATAATACTTCTCATTTGTGGCAGTTTGTACTACTGATTGTGATAGCAGGATCCCTTCAAAAATATGTGGGTCGATCTATAGGTTGTCAACTTTAGTGAAATGGATCTCACAGAAGGAGATTAGCATGTCCTGTATTGAATCCGCAAGGCAGGAGTAGTGGAGACGGTCTGTCTCTTTGTGAAATACCTGCCTACCAGCATGCTCACGATACAAATCCACCTTCTTGTGCATCTTGTAGATGAAGTGGAGATTGCTGGACCTGTCTATACGCAATGGATGTTCTTCTTGAAGCGCTTCATGATAACCCTGAAAGGATTTGTGTGACAATGATCTTGGATAGAAGGTAGCATGGCTGAAGGTTGGTTGGTGTGTGAGGCGTTAATGTATATTTCACAATAGCTACCAACGATAGGCTATGGTCACTAAAGGATGATGATAGACTAACCAAAGATGTGGTGGTTGAAAATGGGGTAGAAAAAAGAATGGATGCTGCAATGGAGGAGAAAGTGAATCACTTTTGTATGTTGCACCATGCCTCTATGCAGACATGGGTGGCTAGGTACAAGCAAGCTAGGAAATATCGAGAGGAAGCGCGATCTAAATTTCGACATAGCATGCACCATCAACTGATTCGATATCCCAAGGGCATGGAGGAGATGCCGCGATTTATGTCAATGCGATGGTTGCATGGAGCTTTGACCGCAGCATCTCACAAAGGGATGGAGGTCTCAACCAAGAAGTGGAAATTCTCGAGGGGATGTAGTCCAAAGGTGATGACGTGTATAGGGTTTGTTATATCTATATTTTATATGCAACAACTAATTGAGTGTTTCAATGTACTGTGCAAAATATATAGTGTGGCATGGTCACGCGGACGTTTCCCTGAAGAGTATGCTACAGGATGAGCTTCCTGCATAAGCATGCATCCTAAGGAAAGTGTGCTAGCATCAGTTATTACTTCAAACTCCTTACTAAGGTCCGGAAGCTTCATGATAGGTGCTGATACTACTAAGCTTTCCTTTAGTTTATCAAAGTTGGATTGTTCAGTAGGTGACCATACAATTGATGTTTACTTTTTCAGTAATCCATCAGAGGTGCTACAATCAAAGCATAGACTTTGATAAAGACCCTATACCATCCTATCAATCCATGAAAAATGTGTATTTCTTTGACAATTGTTGGTGTTGGCCACTCCAGAATATCTCTAACCTTGGTCGGGTCTACTAAGATTCCTTCCGCTAATACAAGGAATCCCAGATACTCAATCTGTCGCTTGAAGAATGCACACTTCTTTTTCATAGCATAAAGCTTGTGTGCTCTCATTGTCTCAAGGACAATGCAAAGCTGGGGTTCATGATCTTCTTTCTGTTTGGAGTAGACTGAGGTATTGTCGAAGAAGACGAGTACAAAGTCATCAAGTTATGGCCTAAAGATATCCTGCATTAACCTGTTGAAGATGGCAGGTGCATTCGTCAACCCAAATGACATGACCAGGAACTCAAAATGCCCATATCTTGTGTTGAATGCCGTCTTTGGGATATCTTCTTCCTTAACCCTTATCTGGTAGTATCCAGACCTGAGATCAATCTTGGAGAAGATCTTCGCACCTTGAAGACGGTCAAGAAGTTCATCTATTCTTGGAATGGGATATTTGTTCTTAATGGTTGATTGATTAAACCCTCTGTAATCAATACACAGTCAAAGCATCCCATCCTTCTTCTTCTGGAACAGTACTGGAGCTCCCCACTATGAACTACTAGGATGGATGTAGCCCCGATCTAACAGTTGCTTGAGTTGCTCCTTCAGCTCAATTGCTTACGGGATGGAAATTCTATATGGTCTCTTTGCAATTGCTGCAACTCCTGGCACTAGCTTGATTTCATGATCAACTTCCCTTTGAGGCGAAAGTTTTGTCAGCTCTTCAAGAAATATGTATGCGTACTCCTTTAGCCATGAAGGTTCTTCACTAGACTCTTGATTTTGATCTAGCTTATTTAGCTTAATCAAATAGACAGATAGCCCCTTTCTGACTCCCTTTATTATCCGAGATGCTTTGGCCAATTGAAATTTCGGCTTTCCAACCTCTCCTTGAGTTGTGACCAATTCCCCTTTAGAGTTTTGAAAGGAAACTTGGCCCTTTCCACAATGAATGTGGGCATCATTAGGTTTAAGCCAATCCATTCCAAGCAAACACTCATGGATACCTAGGTTCATAACCTTGAATCTGACCAAAGTTAACTTTCCTCCCAATAGGAATTCCACCTTAGCAGTTTTCCAGGTACAAGTGACCTCACGACCATTTGCTAATTCCACAAGCAAGGTAGGTGCATCTAATGTGGCTATTCCTAGTCTTCTAGTACAAGCTGGTGAAACAAAGGAATGTGTACTGCCTCAATCAATCAAGGTCTTGAAGCCTTTACCTTGATAATCCGATAGTGTTTGAATCATCGAAAACTGGCGATTCGGGCCTTTCTTGTGAAGGGAAGCATGGACTATTGCCCTCTAAAAGTTTTATTCCATGGTCAGATCTTCTTCTTCGCACATCTCCCTGTTGGCAACATAGGCGGTTCTTCCTTTGCCCCGGGTGGTGGCTCCTTGGCCACAAGCGGTTCCTTGGAATGGTCCTTGACATTGTCCTCTGCCAAGCTTGGTACATTGCCTTTTGAAATGACCCGGCTTATTGCAATGGAAGCAACGGAGATTGCGACCATTACCTTGGGTCGGCACAAAATTATTGACATTGTTGGTCCTAGCTTTCTTCCTTTGTCCCTGGTTTTGACCTTGAACTCTCTTTGCCTAGGACCTATATATTCCTTTGTTCTGATCCTTATAAGACCAAGTCTTGTTATTTCTTGGCCTGGTCTGCACCTCTTGAATTATGGGTGCAGCTCGAATGAGTGCGTCCTGAAGGTCTGTTGGGCGCATTGACTCGAGGCGGGTGTTTAGGAGTGGGTTTAATCCGGCACAAAACTTTGACACCTATTGTGTCATATCCATTTGTGGCGCATACTTCAAAAGAGAGATGAACTTTGAGTAGTATGCGTCAAGAGATAGACCAAGTTGTTTCAGCTCATAGAACTCGTTCATCTTCTACGTGCGGTATGCAGGTGGTAAGTATCTTCCTTGCACAGCTCTTTTCAGCTTCTCCCAAGTAACGGACCCTTCCAAGATCCCTTGGTCTCTGCACCATTTCTTTCACCAAAGTCTCGCTTCGCCCATAAGCTTCAGCTTGGTGAGCATTGCTTGGTTAGCGAGTGCAGTACCGACCGCTTCAAAGTAATCTTCCATGGACTCGATCTAGATCTCCGCATTAGTTTGGATGGTCCTTCCCTTGCCATCAAATTCTGGTAGCTTGATTTGCTTGAGAAGAAACTTCTTCTCTTGAATCATGGCCGTACTTGGTGTAGGGGTCGGACTAGGAATTTGTACCTAAGGTTGTGCCTGGGCATGAGATTCTTAACGTTAACAACTCGCCAAATATTTCTCACATTACATTTCATGCCCAATTCAGCTTTCAGCCAAGAGACCTAATCACTTAACTTTTTTTATCAATACTCATAGTCAAGACAATCATTGATAAAAAGAGTCTTATTTCATTCATATGGGCATAGCCCTTTTGGAGTACAATTATTCTTGGGAAGATGGAACAAGCTGATACATTAATTTGGGGAGAATAAGATTGTGTTACATTCAGCTACGGGAACTGAGTAATAGTATGGATTGGAGTCATGGATTTTCAAGAATTGATAGGTCATTGGAAGATTAGGGTATCCTTTCCTTTGGTATCCATTCTTCTCGTAACCTCCCAACACCTTGATTTTGTCGGCAGGGATTATTCGGGTCACTTTCTCGTATACATACGTGTTGTGCTTGACCTTCCGACCTTCGACATGTAGGGTTGCATTTGCGTGAGCCTCAACAAAGATGAACAGCTTCATGATCTTCAGGTCCTCCAACCACTTGATTCTCTTTAGATTGGTTCGAAGGTACGCAAATCGGTGGGCAGCTATGTAATAAATTCCTAAATCACCCTTCCATCTTCGTTCCACATACAGAGGTGAAGGATTGTAGATGTGTTCTAGGATATACATCATATCGATCCTCCATCCATAATCTGAGGCATGCATCGCGGACATAAACATGACCTAGAACACCAAGAATCTGATCCATGCTTCAAGACTGTACAAGTCAGCATTGATAAGTAAGTAAGGAAATGTTCTTAACAGCAACATTTACTTTACTTCACCTTATTAAGTTTTCTTGAAAACATTAGTTCCTCGTTGGTTCGCTTTGATACCAACTGTAACGTGTCCACCTATTCGCTTGCAGGACACGTCTTAGCATCCCATCGGAAAGAGAGTGTAGAAAGCACCGCCCAGCACTCCCACGGAACATCAGGAGGTTTGCGATCTAGGTCCTCCCGAGTCTGCCACGAAGCGGAAGTATTCTGGCCGTTCCCACTTAGGACCGACCTAAATCAGTGTTCTCCTAGTGGTGAAACTCCTAGAATGGCAGCTAGCGTCAAACCCCAGGTGAACTACTTTACGTAGAACATCAGGGTCGAAGCGGATTCATCCTGCACTTGGTTCAAGGAGAATGGGAAATGAGAGGGATGAAAATCTCGACCTCTCTATCCATAAGGCATAGTCCCATTCTGTTCCCCTAAAACAATATAAATCGGACTCTAGTATTCTAGATTTTAGGTCATTGCTCCTTGCTGTCCATTTTCTTCGAGAAACGTTCCCGGCCAACCGGGACTACCCATCCGTGGGAGGAACCCATGGCCACATCCACCGCACTTTCCTCAAGGTTTCTTTAGTTGTCTAATTACCTACCACATTTAGTTGGACACGCATAAAACAACTTCCTTAATTAGCCAATTAGGCATTGGTTCCTTCACGTAATCTTAGCACTGACATGGAAAAACAATTTCAAAAAAGTTCATTTTCAACAGGTTATCTTATTAACCAGTCTTTGGAATACATCATAATAATCTAGCCTGAAGGCTAATCCATAATCCACCCGAATGCAATCCATAATCTACCCGAAGGCAATCCAGCAATCCTCAGGGATTACTAATCCAAGTTTCCGCCCGTAGACTAGTATGTGGGCCTCGAGATCCAATCCCGAGTCACGTCGGCCTCTTGTGCAGGGCCCGGAAGGCAAGGGGTTTATGGCCAGAGCCCCCTCTAGCACCCAAGCGTCCTCCTGCTCCAAGTAGCGCCCAACGGAGAGACCTCTGCCGCAGGTTCAATCCACGTTCTTGATGTGGCTAACAACCCCCTTGGTTAGGGTCAGGTAGACAGTCGGGGGTAACTGATGCTGCCTCTCCCTCCAGGCCTTCAACCTGAAGCATTAATTATTTTTCCATCTTTAGTTCCTTGATCAAAACAATACAAACAGTGCTCCTAAACTATACAAACGCAATCAATCTGGTGGTCGTTTATTTGGCCAACTACTAAGGTGTGAATCCTTTTCTCCGAATGCATCCAACATTCAATCCGAGATCAATTGTGACTTGGCAAGATCCCCAAGGGTTTGTTTGTTTACCCTTTTATCCTTGGGTTAGGGTTTATACCCTGTCAACCCAAATTAACCAACACCTTAGGTTCCTTAAATTAAGACAGTAAATCTTGGCGACCATGTTGCTCTAACTTGATTGATCCTTTGCTTACTAGACAGTACATAACTCCCTTTATCTTGGCAACTCAGCCCAAGAAGGGTGATGTAGCCTGATGTCTACTCATCCTCTTGCAAGTTAGACTTGCGGGATCATCTTTCCCATCAATCGGCGTTTCTTGGTCAAGAAATATGTTTAGTCAAGATGTAGTGTTTGGGGTGTCTTCTTACCCAATGCAATCCTAACCTTGCTAGGCCAATAACGTTTGGACCTAGGGTTTCTAGGCTCAATCAGAATTTTAGTATTAGGTCGATCGATCCTTAGGATAAAACCCTAGATTGTTATTGTTGGGTGTCCAATTAACCCAATCATTCCGTGAATGTGGGTAGGACCTTTGGGTTTTAAGGTCTCGACTTGGCGACCCAAGTGCGATACTAGGCAGAATTTCTAACGTGCTAAAACCTAGTTAGCACTTTGAGGTGTTTGTTGTACTAACTACTTATGATTTTAAGAATCCTATGTGGGTTATGTCCTTATAAGTGATTTAGCTAAATCAGTCTACTTGTCTTGCGACAAGAAACGATCTTTTCCTATAGATGCTAAATTCATTCTAAAGGTGTAAATAGTTGCAAGACATCATATTACGTGCAAATATGTGATTGATTACTTCTATGCAACTATAAGGTTTGCAAAGAGCATTTCTTTTCCTTACTAAAACAATGATGATTAACAATTTGGGGAATAACTTGCATAAATTCTACATAGATTTACATTAAGAGTTTTTGCCTACAACCTTTCGTTTAATTGAATTGAATTTCAAGCTTCAATATGACATGCAACCTTTTCTATATGCAACTTCGATAAATGAAGTTCATGCATGACGAATATGTGACATGCAACCTTTTCTAGCGATAAATGAAGTTCATGCATGACGAATATTATAAGACTAATGTTGACTTAATCCATTCTACAAGCATCTTCGCATGCAACATGCAAGTCCATGGTTTCATTTCCATGCCATGCAATTCTTTGGACAACATCTAACAGATGTTAACAATTTTCTCATGTGAATCACAAGTTATTGCCTAAATGCAATATACGCTTGTTCTTTCTTGCAAGGGAGAAAAGGATGAATTTTTTAAAAAAATTCATCCTTTTAAACCTAAGCAATATGAGCTTAGGATTTACAACTCGGAAATGCAAGCAACCCAATTTTCATGACATGCACTAACTCTTGTAAATCATTCAAGGAGACAATTTCCCAAATGTATTTTAACTAGACTGCGTGAATTAGAAACATGCGTAAGTGCATTCTTCCCATAAAATTTAACGTGCCTAGTGCATCGCTTCAATGCGGAATCATTCTTTTAAGAACGTGGGCTTGTGGGCTCTAGGGATGTCCACGCGTATGCTCGGGTTGGAGACTTCCGCGCGTGTGCCTTGCATCTTTTGTTTTGGAGCCATCATTGATGTTGTGGAATTTGGACTCCGCAGTTTGTCCTTGCCTCTACGCGATCTTCAAATTCCTTCCAAGCTTGGCAACTCAGCCTCACAATCTGCCTATTTTCCCCTCGCGTAGGAATTCCCTTTTCAGATGTGGGTTTTAAGAAACGGGGAAAAGGCTGCGTGCACAAGGCCTATGGGAGCTTATCTTAAGAAGCTTCTGCTTCTTACAGAGTGAAATGGAGGGGGGGTAATGATTGAAGGGAAGGATATTGACGACTGCCAGGGCGACGACAATGAGGAGGGTATGATGGTGGCGGTGGAGGCGGCCTATAGCGCTGTCACAAGCGGTAGCGGGCGATGTGTGGCGGCAGCTCCCTGCGTGGCGACGGTGATGGCGGAAGCACGTCTGCCTCCTTTCTCCCCTTTCTTCCTTCGTGTCCCCCCCCCCCAAGCCTAAGGGGGAGGTTATATAGCCTTTGAGGGGGTGGGATAACCACCCCCATGGCACTTGCATGATTCTCCCTTCTCCCCATGCACTCTACCACTACACCTTCCTCTCACACTCCCTCTCCCCCTGCCATGCATCCGCTGAGGGGAGGGGGTAATTTAAAAAAATTTGCATTAATCTTAACCATTATCCATTTTCCCCTTTTTCCAAGAAGGGTGTTCTCGTGCGGCTTGCGGGTTTTAACCTCGGCCTTCTTTGCACAATGCGGATGGGGTTCATTATTGCGCGTGCAGGGTAAGGACTTTGTCACTATCATTATTCCATTGCGGGAGATGACTTAGCACAGCTTTTGAGGAGGCGTGTGGTGATCAAAGTTCTTTACTATTTCGAGTGGAAATATTACACTCTTATAATTCATTGATGGTGGCAAGTCCATAATAACCCTGATTTTGGAGAAGTGAGTGACAATGCCATTCTTGGACACCACATGCCCTAGGATACATCCATGTTTTACCCAGAATTAGCACTCTAATGGGTTTAAAGAGAGACTATACAATCTACACCATTCAAAGACTATGCAAAGCTTATCTAGGTGTTCTACTAGAGTGTATGCATAGGCCATCAGCAAATACCTCTAGTTCTAGCCTAAGCATTTCCTTGAAGATGGCGCACATTAGATGCTAAAAAGTAACAAGTGTGTTAGTCACTCCAAATGGCATGACTATGTACGAAAATGGCCATGGCGAATGCCATGTTGTATCTATCATTAGGTTGCACCTTAGCTTGGCTATAGCCCAAGAAGCCGTCCAAAAAGTTGTAGGCTTCTTTTTCTGCTACTTTCTTAAGAATATGCTTTGTGTAGGACAATGGATAGTTGTCTCTCTTATTTGCGACATTGAATTTTTTGTAGTTTATGCACACTCCGATTTTCCATTCTTTCTGAGGACAATCATGATGGGTGATATCCAGTCTGTGTACTAAATCTCATAGATGATTTTGGCCTTCAATAGTTTATTGGTCTCTTCCTTGATGGCCTGAGCATGCTTCAGACTCATTGGGTAACGTCTCTACTTCATTGGTGTTGCATCAAGAGTCATTGGAATGTTATGCATTACAACTCTTGGATCGACTTCTTTGAGTTCATCTAAGGACCAGGCAAACATGTCTATGTATTCTCATATGAGAGCAACAAGATCAACCTCTTCTTGCTTGGTTAGGTGTTGTCTACTAAAAGCATAGGTCAAGGCTTCTCCCCTTCCCCTCCTAAGTTGACTTCCTTGACTTGGTCAGGCCCTTCCATCGATTCACTTGCATGTCCCTATCTCTTCAGTCCCAACAGGATCACTACCCTATCTCCTTTCTTGAATTTAGTGAAGTGCTTTGGTAGGTTTTGGGGCTTTCTTTGTTGTTCAGCATGTGACCCCTTCGGTTGTCATCTATTTTCCTCCTTCAACCATCTCTACCTTAGAGGGACCAACAAGTCCCCCTTCGTACATTTGGTTTTAGGTGGTTGGGATATCTCTAGATCGCTCTCATAGCTTGCATCTGATTCCAAGTTCAACTCGCAACCCTCGCTACTACAGGAGGGAGTCTCCCCTGGCGGTCATAGCTCTAAGGATGATTTTGTTCTAAAGAGAGGTAAGCTAATTTGGAGGGACCCATATATCCTCCAACATCATGGCCAAAGCCAAGGTGACAAATTTGGCAGTATAGAACCAGATGAATGGCCAAGCCACGATAGGTGCCTAAAGCCTTGTTGCATGCTCAAGGGTATTATGAGGATAATAATTGGATTTTCTTGCCAAATATCATGAGTGCCATATGCGCCCCTCAGCCGCCACCTCTAGCCCATCTCCAAAACCATCAAAGCCACCTAGAATCGAGAAATTGCTTGAGCTAAAAGCCACCAAACCCATAGAGTCTCAATAGGTCTATCGATCAAAATATCAGGTCTACTGCCCCTCAACGAATGCAACTTGACACTCTTAGTGTCCATGCTATTCCACAAACATAAGAAGCAGTAGTGCAACCTCAAAGCTCCTCACACAAATTGCTGATGAGTGCTCTACTTACCAATCACGCAGAAGGCTCCAATTTTCTGAATTATCTAGTCCCCCTAGTCAAACCCCATTTGGATGCCACCTTCACTATTCTTGCTAATAGCTATGAGTGGTTGTGGACTTAGGTCTCTTAGAAGAGCCTTTAGAAACTGATGTATACATGCTAGCATGCACGTGGGAAGAATTTGAATTCATGTTCACTAAATTTCCCATGGTAGTAGCCAAGGAACTGATCGCCAAAATGAGATTTCCTATGAGCAAGCTTGTAAATGGAAGCTAATCACCTCCTACAGCAACAGCAAAGTCTCTACCACAAGCAAAGAGCTAAATGAACTTAAAAAGATGGATGTCACTGACTCTTCCTTTCTACGTCAATGTCTACATTAATGGTATGCTCTCCATCTCCAATGGGAGTAAGAGGGCTACCGAATTATAACCAATGCTAAGCAGAGATGCACCATCAAAATGTTTGAGTATGACTCCAATTATGTGGCTCCTACCTCCTTTATAATATTGGCCATCACTTGTCATAAACCCTTAAAAGATCATGACATGGCCCACAACTATTTAGATCAAATCCTTATCGAGGAAGAGCTACACATTGTTAGCAAGATCAACTCTAGGGACTTCCTAACTGATGTCTTGACCTACATTACCTATGTAGGCATTCAACCTCATGACATTGACCAACATGCTCACTTGGAATATAACCCGCACTTCTACGCTTGGCTCATGCAAAAGTGAAGCATCACAACATGCACTTACTTTTCTTAACCCTTTATCCTTCAATCCTAGGAAGGATTTACATCATTCCCAAGAGGGAGGGGGTAATGTGGAAAAGAAGAAATGTCTTAAAATCTCAACCAAATTTAAAAGCTAAAAAGATGGATGAAGGTCAATGTATGATCAAGGAAAAATTCAGGAATGTTGGTTGGAATGTGTGGACAGTTTGAAGCAAACATTTTCATTCTGGACTTAAACATTTCACATTTTCATAGCTTGTATTCATTTTCTACTTATCTTGTCACAAAGTTTTATCTCAAGAAAACTAATGATTAGTTGTAATTCCATGACAGGAATAAGACATGGCAAGTCAAGACAAAGAGAGCAAGCTTCCATTCACGGAAGAAGAGCAGGTAAAGTATAGCCTAACAATTGAAATAAGGGCCTTCAACCAGTTCAACTTCACGAACATCATGAAATTGGAAGACACGGATTGTCAACCAATGCAACTTGAGCAAGTGTGTAGAGAAGGTTGGACAAGTTGTGGATTACACTAAGTGTGCAGAATTCCTAAGAACTTTTGATACTGACAAAAATTTTGGCACTATAAATGGTGAGATAAGGAGAAGAAACCCGTAGGATTGAAGTTAAATTGCACCCCAAACTTGTGGAAAGAGCATTGGGCTTGGTCAAAAAAATTGAGAGATGGTCCAAAAGGGATGTATACAACATGCTAGGAATGGACAATGCCCTAGTCCACACCAACAATAGAGTCATCCTAGCCAACATCCTAGACCTTGAGATCACAAAGACTACATGTAAAGACGATCCATACTCTATTCTCCTGTCAAAGTTACAACACTTTAATAAGCCAGATTAGAGTACCATTGCTAGTCTAGAGCCTCAAAGCTAGGTCCTTAGATGAAGTGAATTAGAATAGCTATGTGTGGAAAACCATTGAAGCATCCACAAAGGCACTTGCCGCCACAGATGCAAGACCAATAGGGGGAGAGTCCCCTACTTCCACAATGTAGGGAAAGCACAGAAGAAACCATCAAGAAAGGCCTCCAACATAGGATTTGGAGGTATGCTCACTGTAGTTTTTTAGGAGACCATTGGAGACTGAGAAAAGCCTGAAGTAGTGGAAGAGACCCCATAATGCTGCCCTACCCTTGACTCATTAGCTCCATCACCATTATAGGTGCAGACTCTAGTCTCCTTCTCCACAAGTAGTCTAAGAGAAGAAGAGGAAGCAAGGGTGCAAAGAGAAGAAATTGAGTAAGCTCCAAGGAAGAGGAAGTAGCTAGAGGAGTTGAAGACACTAGAGGATGATCGAGGGAAGAAGCAAGATGAAGAGAATGAGCAGCTGAAGAGGATTGAATAAGAATCCTGAAAAGGGGAGGAGAAAACAAAGAGGAAGCAACTAGAGGAGGAAAAGAGGTTGAAAGGAGAAGATGATGAGTAGTTGGCCTTGGCCATGAGGCTCTCAATTTAGGAGGCCTCCCACCCTCCTCAAGAGCTGATAAATAGAATCCTAAGAGAAGAGACAAGATCAAGCACTATTGTAGAAGAGAGGGCTCAAGAACCCATTATGTTGGGCAAGGGAAAGGCTCCGCTACACCCACCATCTCAAACCCTTACTATCACACCAATTGCTAATCAAGAGACCTCAAGAGTCCAAGTGGACCAAAGCAACGTGGTGGTGTTCATGTAGTACTTGTTGAGCTCAAAGCAACTAGGCCTAGTGCCCAGTGGTGGACCTCCTATGTAAGGGGTAGATAGGCTGACCAAAGGGGATGTTGAATCCCAAAAAGATCTCAAGAAGCCCAAAGTAGAAATGTCAATGACATTCATGTCGTTGGCCTTTCCACCGACAACTAATTATGATGAATATGTATAGGGGCTCCAAGGACAAATAGAGAAGGTGAAAGAGGAAAGAAAGGATGCCATGGCAAAGCTAGAGATTGAAAAGGAGGCATTTGGCTCCTATCAGCTCAAGAAGACAAATGAGGTGATTGTATATCAAAGGTAGCTAAACAACTTAAAGAAGGAATTAGAAGCAAAGAAGGAGGTGGAGTTGAGAAAAGAAGAAGACACATAGAAACTCTAGCTAGGGTAGGCTGAGAAGCTCCTGTTGGAGAAGGTAGAGGAAGAAATAAATTTTCAAGTCTCACTCAAGGAGTTGCAGGAGCTTAAGGCCCTAAAGGATAAGGAGTCAACCAAAAAGTGGCTAGAGGTGGAGAACTGACTCCTGAGACTATCCAAGAGTAGGAAAGACTACAAAAAGAGTTGGCCCACCACCATAAACAAGACAAAGAACAAATGCTTACCACTTGGAAAGAACAAGAAGAAGTGATGGCAACATTATCAAACGAGCTAGGCGATAGTTAAGGAAGGATGAAGGAGAATACCAAAACCTAAAAGAGAGGAATATTGGAAGGTTCACAGACCTACCCGAATGCCTCACCCTAGCAAAAAAATGAATGGATCATGGCAGAGGCAAGGACCAAAGTAGCAAAGGCAGGGCTAGAGGTCCAACAACAAGCCTTTCTAAATATTATACTTCATGTAACTCTGGCAGTAGTAGCAGATGAGGACAATGTACAAGGCCTAAAGAAAAAGCTAGAAATCATAAGAAGAGCCATAAAGTATGGGCTCCAAGAACACACCCTAAA
Organism: Lygodium microphyllum; assembly: GCF_053477565.2. Lineage (NCBI taxonomy): Eukaryota > Viridiplantae > Streptophyta > Polypodiopsida > Schizaeales > Lygodiaceae > Lygodium > Lygodium microphyllum. Next base: position 79,463,230 of record NC_141149.1, read on the forward strand.
GCCAGCTCAAGCCCAAGTCTAGAGCAACAAAGGTAGATTTTGTTGTAGTAGGCAACATGGCTCTCTAGAGAAAACTTAGACCAACTAGGAGTTGAAGGCCAAGAATAGTAAGAATAGTTGAATATGACCACCCAAGCAGAACCACCAATGGAGAAAGGGTCAAATTGGGAGCCACTAAGCGATCCCAAAAGGTAGGTTGTAGCATAGAGCCCACCCCTACCTCCACGAATAGAAGCAGAAGGCCCAGAAGAAGATCCACCAATACAAAAAAGAATCATTGAGGCCAAAAGAAAATGCAGAGAGTTGGCTGACCTCAAGAGGAGAAAGTTTAATGCCAGGCCACAAGACATGCCCGAGATCTAGATATACTGCCGATCAATTGGAAACTAGAATCAAACCATTGGGAGCAGTGGGAGGATGGGGACACACCATTTAAATTTAACTTCTTCTACCATGTTTGTAATAATTCAGATTCCTAAAAAAATCGCATTTCTCATATGAACCTCCTCTTAGGAGGCCAAAAGGATAATTTATGGGGAATAAATGGCAAATTTTTTTATCCCTCTCTCCCCCAGCCGACTGTCGTGCTGGAGGAGAGGGGAATAGCAAGGGTGATTGAGCATCCTTGCTGGATGCCATGGAGGGGGTAAAGGCCATGGGTAAGGCCGCGTGGGGAGGAAGGTTCCTCTCCCCTCACCTATATAAGCCCTGTGCCATGGGGGGGCTGAAAGGAGAAAAAACGAAATGCTGCTGTAGAGGAAGACGAAAGGGCCATAAATGGAACGTTGTTGTAGAGGAAGACGAAAGGGCCATAACGCCGCCAGACAAAAGGAAGGTGGAAACCGTGAGATCGCCGTGTGAGAGGGAGGGAGTGGAGCCGCCAGACGAGAGGAAGGTGTAAACCGCGAGGAGCACCGCCGAAGCCATTATCCCGGCCCTGCCCGCCAGCAAGCCGCCATCGAATCATCTTCCTTCTCCTCCACGTGTTATAAACACGCTTGCAGAAGCTTCCAAGAAGCTTCTTGGAAGCTTCTAAGGGGAGGAGCTAAGCCCCCCTTCATGTGGCTTCCTTAAAGCCTTCCTTTAGAAGGTCTTTTACACCCCTTGCTTCCCCCCTTTTTCCAATCCATTAAAGTCCATTTAGAACCCCCCTTTTTCCCGTGGGGTCCCATCCGAGCTTGTAAAAGGCCATTAAGCCCTCCCCCCCCCTGCGTTCTTACACAAGGTTCATTTTAACCTCGGGGTACCTTAGAATTCCCTCTCTATTGGCCTTCGCAAAACACCCTCTTTCCCCCCTTTTTCATTTCACCCAAGGCCCTTTAAAAGCTCATTTAACCCAGGAGTCAAGGCCTTCTTTCCCCCCTTTGGGTTCCCCACACGCTTCCACTAGCGCGAGTTCTAAAACCCTTCCTGTGGGCCTTTGTTATTGCCCTCTCTAGTGGGTTTAAAATCCCATTTACTCCAAGAAATAACCCCTTTTCCCCCTTAGGTTCCCACAAGCTCCCATTAGCCAAGTTTAACAAGGAAACCTATAAAGCCTTCTAAAGCCAACTTCGAAAGACAGTGCAAGCGGTCACAAAGGGATTTTCGCGTTCGAAAAAGATCGGCCAAGATCATAAATCTACGTCCAAGATGAAAAGACCAAATTCGCGATGGCTCCTAAGAAGGCACAAGGCACAAACGTAGGAGGATCGTCTCCTAGCATCCATGTGGACATTTCACCACAAGTCCAAGTTTTATCTTCCTAAAATTGATTAACGTCGTAATATTTCGATTATGAATGGATCATTTATGAAATTAGGATGCACTTTTTTTATTGAAATAAATTGGATAAATTAAAGGAAATAACTTCGATCAAGGAATCGGTCATTTGTATTAATAAATGAAATAGAAGAGCATAAGATCTCTATGCATTCCTAGCAAGTGGTTTTTAAGTATTGCAAAATAACGAACTTAGATTAACTAAATGCCCATCTTTGCAAGTCAAAATAATGATAGTACACTTTGATTATGCATGGAAGGAATAAATCGCATGTCGCATTATTGAATATCTTTTCTTCGAAATGATTCTTTAAAGAAGGTTGCCAATAATCCATAGGAATTTGCAAGGCATGGAAATGATTCTTGAACTGCATGAAGTAGATTAAACTCTAGTCAATTAGCTTAAACCTCAATCAACTACGTAAATAGTTACGAAAGGTTGTGCAATGCTTATTTAGCATACGAATATCTCACTTAGAAATGAAGATAGAAAAGCTGCATGGTTCACTTAAAACCCTAAAGCTTAGTAGCATGAATCTTAAATGCATCAATTGGAATTATGCCATACCTTAGCATATGCTTTGATTTTAACAAGAAAATTAGGGTCTGTGAATCTACTCGAATGTAGGAAATGAATCATGTAGTTACAAAAATGGTATCGTAAATAGCTTCAAGAGTAGACAAGTAAATTGGTTTAACCTAAACACCTAAACCTTGAGGAACTCGTTTAGAAATGGCTAAGTCGATACAACATATCCCAAGTGCTAACTGGAACTTAGCACGTTGAAGATGTGACCTAATCACTCTTATTGAAAAATCTAAAACCCTTATACCTTAAAGACTTGCCCACATTCACGAAATGTAGGGACACTAGGATGCACTTGCGAGAGACAATCTAGGGATCGCTCGCTAAAAGAATGAAACTCGATTTGAAATTGGAACCCTAGGTCCAACAATATCGACCTAGTGCAATCAAGAATGGATTGTTATGAAGACACCCCAACCCTGTCTCTTATCTAATCATGATTTTGTAATTAGAGACGCCATTTGATGGGTAGAATAATCCCATGGATTAGGTGCAACACTTGGCAACAAGTTGCAGAGTCACATGATCTTGTGATTTGATCATGAGGGAATGGCCAATTCCTCGAAATGAGATTGGCAGATTCTTACGCAAGTTTATCTTGCAAGAGGATGAATAATCGTCCTGATATAGTACCTTTCTTGGGTAAAGTGACCAAGATACGAGGATTAGACATTTGCTTGGAAGCAAAGAACCAATCAATAAATTGAAACAACATATGTACTGCTAATTGAACTTAAGGTATTGATTAAGTCGGGTTAATAGGGTACGGCCCTAACCCAAGGATATAGGGTTAACAAACACACCCTTGAGGATCTTGCCAAGTTGCAATTGATCCTGGATTGAGTGATGGATGTATTTGGAAAGAAGGATTCACTCTTTAGTAGTTGGCCAAAAATAATGACCAATGGAAATGATTGTGCTTGTAACAGTTTTAAGAGCACTTTTTTGCTTTGTTTGCTCAAAGAATTAAAGGATGAAAAGATATCTAATGCTTTAGGTTGAAGGCCTGAAGGGAGAGGCAGCTTCAGTTACCCCCGACTGCCTGCCTGACCCTAACCAAGGGGGTTGTTAACTACGCCAGGAAGGTGGACCGAAACCGCCATGAGAGGTCTCTCCATTGAGCGCTACTTGGAGCAGGAGGACGCTTGGGTGCCAAAGGGAGCTCTGGCCATAAATCCCTCGCCTTTCGGGCCTTGGACAAGAGGCCAACGTGACTCGAGATTGGATCTCGAGGCCCGCATACTAGTCTATGGGCGGAATCTTGGATTAGTAATCCCTGTGGATTGCTGGATAGCCTTCGGGCAGATTATGGATAAGCCTACGGGCTGGATGTTATAAATGTATTCTAAAGATAAATATGATAAGTTGTTGAAAAGGAACTTGTTTGACATTGCTTTTCTATGTCAAGTGCTATGATTACGTGAAGGAATCAATGCCTAACGGGCTAATTAAGGAAGCTGATTGATGCATGTCCAACTAAATGTGGTAGGTAATTAGATAACTAAAATAACCGAGGAAAGTGTGGTGGATGTGGCCATGGTTCGTCCTACGGATGGGTGGTCCCGGTTGGCCGGGAACTTTTCTCAATCATGATGAACAGCAAGAATATCATTCAATGGACACGAATAGCAAGGGCGTTAACCTAGAGTCTAAATTACAATAATCCCGGTTTATGCTGTTTTAGGGGAATGGAATGGGACTATGCCTTATGGCAGAGAGGTCGAGCATTGCATCCCTCTCGTTTCCCATTCTCCTTGAACCAAGTGCAGCGTGAATCCGCTTCGACCTTGGCATTTCTGCGTAAAGTAGTTCGCTTGGCGGTCGACGCTAGTTGCCGTTTAGGAAATGAGCATTAGGGAAAAACCCCGATTTAGGTCAGTCCTAAGTAGGAACGGCCAGAATACTTCCGCTACGTGGCAGACGTGGAAAGACCTAGATCGCAAACCCCGTGACATTTCATGGGAGTGCTAGGTGGAGCTTTCTAGACACCCTTTCCGATGGACTGCTAAGACATGTCCTGAAGATTATTGGCGGACACGTTACAATGTTATCCTAAATCAAGTGCTACCTTTTCCAGTGGTGGTTGAGAGGGTGGGAAAGTGATGGTTGGATGAGAGGGCAAGAGAATCCATGCTATGGAGAAGAGAGCCTGTGTGGTACTGGGAGGATAAGGTCATGGAAGATCCTAGAAAGGTCAAAGGCTAAGAAGCCCAACCTAAATGGCACCAAAGAATTTGTGACAAAAATTTTGAGGCATGGATGGCTTCTTGCTACATGCTACCATATGAAAGGGATGATCCCATCTACACGGCTTACTTGAGGTGCCATAGTGTGGATTTTGACCAAAGGAAGAATGGTAGGTACAACTTCCCTTTGATCCATAATGTCAATGCCTCCAGCCTTGAAGAGTGCCTCGTTTCTAGAGTTCAAGACCTCTGACCATCCATCACTCACTTTCTAGATGAGTTCACCGCATGCCCTAACCCCACCTTCCTTACCAACTGTAATTACCTATGTATCTTATGACTCCTATTAAAACATAAGCTAGTACCACAAGAAGAGAGCTTGCCACCACTCTATTTTGACATCAATGTAGGGATGGATAGTTGTGCAATGACCCACCTGATGTTAAGGGCCACTCTCTTGCTAGCATTTTGTATGAATCTCTTAGAATATATGAGTGATAGTAGGTTTTTGAAATGTAACCATCCTTTCCTCTCTACTACCCCATTCAATTCAAGGATTAATCAAAACGGCTACATGATAAGCCTTGATTTCTTTAGCAAATCCCTTAGTCCCTCGCGGTGTGAAGCTCTTAACGAGTATGAGGATGACATCTAGCTTATCTCCTCCTACTTGTACCGAAAGAAACAAAAAAGAATGGAAAAAGAAAAAAAGAAGAAGGAAAAGAAGAGAAAAGGGAAAGAAAAAATGAAGAAAAAGGAAATGAATAGATGAAGTCCACTATAACGTCAGAGTGCCACAACCATTAGGGGTTCTCAAGTTAGGTGTGTTTGGTAGCCTCAGTCAGCATGGCTGGCCCCCTAGCCCTTCTATTCCCCTAGTCCACACTTAGGGCTCATCAAGAGCAGGACACACCTAGGGAGGTCACACTCCTCTATGGTTATATTTGTCTCCCTAAGCTACACCCATCGCACCCCACCTTTTACATGAACTCGATCCTAAAGTGTGGAACAACACCCTAGGCAACACGACTTGACTCCTAGTTCCACTAGCAACACAGACACAATGCAGTACTGCATGGAAAGGTAGAAACCCCCCATCGATATCCTTGTTCTCTATATCCAATGCCCACAAAGCCCCATCATTGACCTCCATAACAACCCTTCAACCACTCGCAACCTCATCAACAAAGCCCACAAAGTGCCATGGGACTAGCACTCAACTACGAAGGGGTAATGCTAACCCAGTGCAAGAGAAGGCAAAAAATAAAAAGAAAGAATCAAAATAAAATTTGAAAATATAGGGCAAAGCAGAAGAAGGTGGCCTAACATCAAAAATAAGAGGGAAAGGGCCAAAAGCTCAAAGGCACTTTAAAAACCCAAGGCGAGTGCAAAAATGGAAGAGGCATATTTGAAAATGCAAAGGCATCCCTAGATCTTTGTAAAAGTGCTCATGTGCAATTTATAAAGAGTATATGAGCATGGGTGAATCCACAATGTAAATAGAAGGGAATAGGAAAAGATGACCTAGGCCAAAGTGGCCATTCATGTAAAAAAAAGGGGGTGGGTGTTCCAAAAGGGATTAGGGCATGTATGAAAGCCAAAAAGTGAATAGAGAAGCTCATTCTTATGTGTGGAAAAACTAGCTCTCCTCTTCTCTTCTTCTTCTTCTTCTTCTTCTTCTTCTTCTTCTTCTTCTTCTTCTTGCTTGCTTAAGCTTGTGCTTGGGAGAGGGAGTAGGAGGGAGTGAGTGTGTGAGGGTGAGGGATTTTTGTAGAGAAGCTCTCCATATTCTTATCTCTTCTTCTTCGTCTCTTCTCTTCTCTTGTCTTGCGCATGACAATGGAGCATGGAGCTTGGAGCTTGAGGATCAAGATTACTTGAGCTTGCACCTTGGATCGTGGCGCATTTGGAGTGCTTGAAGGAGGAGCAACTTGATCGATCATGGAGGTAAGTTCACTACACTTGTAGATGTGAGAGCGTGTACCGTTATGTGAGAGATAGCCAATGCACTAGGCTTGAAAAACTTGAAGCAATATGTGGTCCATGGGTCTTGGTGGTCGAGCTCCCACAACTCCCCTTAGGGACAGATTGTATGAAAGGTCTCCCAATTGCAAGGACCAAGAAGACTCCAAGGATTAAAGCACCATTTGCCTCACTTCAAAGTTTTCCCATTCTTCTAGCTTGTGACTTACCATGAGCACTTCCCAAGAGAAAAACCATCATCAAAACCCATCAAGAGAATCCCAAAGAATAGCTACCAACTTCAACAACCAAAATATCTATCACCATTCAAACAAAAAATGACATTACAATAACAAGCTTCTACACCATCAACAGTCTAAACGACTCCTCCAAGGATAATATATATAGTAGTCCCTAGCATCCACAACTTCAATTCAAGCTAAAACAAGCCACCTAGAATGCAAAGTGCCATGAGGTTGGCCCTCCTTTAGGAGTGGGATAATGTTAGTTACAAGAAGTCCATGGAATACTATGTGCAAGCAAGTACGAAATGGAGCCTAAATGTCTAAAAATGGTCTTTGAACTATTAAACATAATATAATTTGTATGAATCCCATGCACATTTGAGATGTTAAATGGTTGCAGTTTTCAATGCAAGTAGTATCAAAAAGTATTACCATCCATCACATCCACTTCATGAATCTCCGATGATAGAACCGCCATCAAATGTGAGGGTTGCAGCCATCACAAAAATCAAGGAGGCAGATGAGGAAATGGTAGCACCGATCTACCTGTAAATTACCATAACCTCTCCTAAAAACCATATATCCTTGATGTGCTAATTGATGAGGGAGAGCCAATGCAAATATCTTAATGCACAAACACTGGATTGCCATGGACAACCCCAATTGCAATCAACCAATGTGCAACTTAGCCCATTAGGGGGGAGAGTTGAGAGTGAAAGGAGCACTCACTTAGATCATGGAGTGTGCAAAGCACATCCTTCATGAGATTGAAGGAAGGCCATATCACTCACTACAAATGCATGCATTTGTGTGTTAGAGGCTATGTGAGAGATAGTCATTGATTCTCACATATTGAAGCTCTTGAAAGTATAAGAGTGTGTCCAATGTCCTACTATGTTGAGCTTATGTAGCACAACATATGTACATAGAAACATTTTGTAGTCCATGGGCTCATTTGGATTCTATGCAAAAGATAACTAATAGTTAGGAGTGTGGTAAGATGTCAAAATTTGAAAAGAGATATATCATGGTGATAGCATTGTGTTCATGTTAAGTAATAGTCTCTACATATGCTCTAGCAAACTTATTTTGTACATTTGAAGAAACGATGTAGGTATTGACATTTACTTGTAGGAGAAGCCTCAATAAAATAAGACCCCTTAGAAATGTCATTATTCTTCTCACATTAATATACTTCTCTTCACATTTTTTGTGGATGGTATACTTGACTAGGTGAGATAATATACCCTTTTCATTGGAAGTGCCTTCAAGATTTATTGTGAAAGTGTCATCAATACATAGTGCATTTCTCAACATGTCATGATAGCCTTCATATTTTGCATCATCATATGGATCTTCATAATTAATAGACTCATCTGAATTAGATAGAGGAACTAAGTACCTGGTAACAAGAGCTATTGTGCATGCAAGTGTGAATTCATACCTTCAATCTATCATCATGTGCTAAATAGTACTTTGTAAGTATAGCAAGAGGTGCCAATTAGCACATTACAATATGCAAGCACTTTCTACTTAGAACTTTGGTATGATTTTAATTACTATTTATATTTTTTCATTTGTCTTTAAGTGCTCATTACCACATCCATCTACCCTCACATGCGCTAATTAAATAGCACATTGTACGTATGATTGTGAATGCTAAGTAGCATAATTAATCAATGATGAAGAGTTTAAAAATTGGGCAAATGATAAGTGAAAGATCTATTTTAATGCAATTTTTGGAAAATTTTGAGGTCCCATTTCACATGTCCAAGTCGTATTTGATATTTGAATAGAAGAAGCAGTTGTAGGAAGAATGATTTAGCACAAATACTACTATTCAGACTGCTTAAGCCTAGAAAATTTGAGATATAATTAACTTCTAGTTCTACAAAATTTGAACTTATGCTCACGGGTTTAATTTCGAGCATTATGTCCAATATTTAACATTTGAGGAAAGTTAACATTCATTTGATCTTGTCCAAAGGCTCTATCTATGGTTTATTTGATTTACACATTGACTTCCATTAAAGTTGCATTGCTTAACTCTACTAATGGAATTCTATGGCCTATTCAAGTGATAAAATTGTAGTTGTAGCCTAAAAGCATTGTAGCCCCCATTGGTCTTCAATGCTTAAGATCAAAACATTTCTCACCATGTTTAGAGATAAGTTGATGATAGATCTAGACCTATAAAGTCAAATAGATTCTGCAATATTACTTCAAAATGTCCATACAAAAATTCATGTGGTGATTACGAGTCCACCTTAAATCACAGGGCATGAACTTTGATCAACATGGAGTGATACCTATATATAATAGTGAGCTATCAAACATAGAAAGTTTAAATTTCAACATTTAGAAAATGTAATATAAGGAAACACATGTATGTGTACATACTTTATTGTAAAAATTACTATGAAAATGAGAAGATTGAATATATATTTATTTTTTAGTTTTTGTTGTCTATTTTCCATAAAATTGTGAGTTGTTACACAATAAGTACTACGTATGACACTTGTCATATTATGCTTGTGGATAGATGATAGGAAACATATGTATTTTATGTTGTAGTGAGCATATTCTTTTCTACAATTATTGAGTATAAATTGTCTTTAGTGGTAATTTTAACAAAATCATTGGCCTTTAGTACTATTTTAATCTCATATAAATAATACTAGACTATTAGATTTAAGATACACTTTTACCAACATAATATTGCTTTATGAAATACTTTACTTCTTTCTTTAAGTGAATTATTTTTAGGAAAATTTCCTAACTTTCTTTATAAAAGTAATAGGATCATGTGATAGAAAAACAAGGTAAAAACTTAGTTTTGTTGTTTCTCCCTCATCAAGAGTTTGAATTTGGAGCTTAGGGAGAGGTTTTAGGTATTTTAACATGTTATTGACACAATAATGATGTTGATGTAGCACACTTAATTTTCTACAGTAGTAATTATATCAAGTTACAAGAAACCTCTTTATATAAAAGAATTGTATTTTGACTTATATTTGTATTCTTTTCTGTAAATAAATATAGATATTTCATAATGGAAGATGGCAAGACATGGCTTTTGTTATGGTGGAGATTGGGCCCTATTATATGTTTTTCTCTTTTTCTTTGTGAATTTGTTAAATTATTCAAACTCTTTCATGTTTAATAATTATGTCTAGATCTAAGATTTGAGATGCTACACTTGCCACATGGTCTCCTTTGCAATAGTGTTATTAGAGCTTGGCTACGCTCCAAACTTTCAATCACTTGGCATTTTATGTGAAGATGAACACTAAAGAACACTTGAGATCTATAATGCAAATCATTGTAAACAAAAGCTACAGTCATACGAGCTATGATCATTGATCTCATGCTTTATTTCTTTACTTAACTATGTTGATCACTTTATAACCTCTAATTTTTTAAAAGATACCATCATGATTGCATAAGAAAAATACATTATAGATAAACTTTACTTACGAAAGCTTTACTTTTAAAAAAATTTAACTTTAATTGATTTGATGAAGTTACTGAGTTTTGAATGGTTATATGAGTTTTCCAAACTCTAGAATCTCAAAGTCTCCAATGTATAGCTATTTTGTAGGTACTATAACTTTCTATCTTTTCAAAATTTGAGGATGATGTAAAAATTAAAGTATTAGGCCTTGAAAAGACCTACAATTTTTATTGGAAATTTTGTAAGAGATATTTCAATCCTAAAGTGATCCTAAACCCATATTTCATAATAGTAAGCATGTTGGAAGAGAGGGAGAGAGACAGAGTGGAGCAGAAGATGAGCCTCAGCTCATTGTTGTTATTCTTCCATTATACTAACTGAAAGAGACATACACACATAGGTATGACTAACCAAGACTAACTATGGTTAATTCACTGACTGCACAGACTTATTGAATGCCAAACATGTGTATAATTGTATCGAGCTAATGTCGATTACACACATAAAGATAGACTGACTAAAGAGTAACGCGAGTTTGATATTCTGGATATTTCCGTTTGAATAAAAATATTACTAGAACAACCTCCCACACACCGTAAATTCATGAAAAGATTATCTCCATTTCCGGTCGCTGATTTATGACCATATGCAAAGGAGTACTCCGCATTGGTCACCCGCGACCAAGGATTAAAAAAAAAACCACATCACCTACGAGGAAACATCCTCTTGGTAGGGGGCCAAAGGGATAATGGATGGATATATGGCTTTTTAATTTCTTTATAAAAATTATTAGTCTTCTTTTCCCCAGTTGAAGGCCGTGTTGGAGAGAAGGGAGTGAGGCGCGGATGACTAAGCTCGTCGCTGGAGCTCGTACATGGGGTGAACCATGCAGGATGCCGTATGGGGGAGGGAGGATTCCCTCCCCCCACCTATATAAAGCGTGAGGAGGGAGTGAGGGAGGAGAGAGGTAGGTGCTGCCGTGCTGGATGAAGAGTGAGGGAGGAAGCCAGAGACATTGCCGCACTGGAGAAGGCGTCGCTAGGGAAGCCATTAGCCGCCGGACTAGGGGGATGCCATCGCCCGTGGCATCGACAGTCGCCGCCATCCCTCATGCCCTCATCCCTCTTCCACGACGTTCTCCTATTTGACCCTCCCTCTTCCACGTTGGATCTGCCGCACTAGAAGCTTCTTAGAAGCTTCTTTAAGAAGCTTCTAAGGGGGCTTTCTTAAGCCCCCTTCCCACTAATACTCCCTAAGCCCTTATTACCCCCCCCCCCCCCGGTTTAAATTTTCCCCCCCTAAGCCCCCTTGTTTCCCCTCCCGGTTTCAAATTTCCCCCTTGGTTTTAATCCCCACAAGCCCCTTGTTTTTCCCCCCCTCCCGGGTTTTTTAATCCCCCTAAGGCCTTGTTTTTATTTCCCCCTCCGGATTTTTCTTTAGACTATTCAAGTCACACCCATAAGCCTACTTTGTCCTTAGGCTACCTTGCGGACTTCCATTCTCTTGCATTAATTCCTTCACTCACTTTTTAGATCTTTTTGTGAAATTGCTCCCTTAGTTGAGCTCTGTGATCTTAGGTGTCCACACACTCCCATGTCCTAAAAATCCAAATTCATCATCATGGTCTCGTATAGTATCCCGTAAAGGAGAAATAGCCGTGAAATAAAAGATAGGGAGGGAAGTAGAGGGAGTGAAAAGAGGACGAAGAGTGGGGCAAAAGGTAACAGAAAAGAGAAGACGGTGGAATTCCAAGAAGAAAAAGGAAAAAGACTATCTCACATTTGAACTACGATGCCGCCGAAGAAAGTCCAAGGTGTAGCTGCGGGAGGGTCATCTCCTGGTATCCATGTGGATATCTCACCTCAAAGCCAGGTTTTTTCTTCTTGGTGTTAATTCGGTTTTAAGTCAATCATGCAAAGAAAATTTGTTAAAGAAAGATATATTTGTTCGAGCTATTTTTAACGAAGGAGTTAGCTTATGAATGACAATGTATACAAATTAGCTTTCTTCAAATTGCATCAAGCATTATAAAATTATAGGCAAGATTAACCATTTACTATAGTAATATATTCCTAAAGTGTAGAAATTATATCTTGCACCATTAGTCTTATTCCTTTCACAACGAATCATGGTAAAATGGCTAAATTCATGAAAGATTTCTTTCGATGCTCAAATTACTAGGGAGTTATCTTTGCTAGTTGCACATCTTAGCAAGGCAACTGTTGTTATTTGGCATGAGTTCATCTTTAAAGAAAACGGAAGTTAAATGTTAGGAATTAACAAGTATAAAAATTAGATATACGAACTCATTTGGAAAGAAAATGTAATGGGGAATTGCTGGATGACACTCTATTAACACTTTTCCCCTGCTATTTGAGGACTTGGGACTAATAAAGTGTGTATACACCAATTTCTCAGCTAGGCCTTTTGTCCCAAGGAGTATTGTCGTCTTTGTATCATCTTGGCATTATGCTATATGCCAAATTAAACTATATTGATTGGGAAAGTGAATTGTCACAAGGATAGTAAAACCGTGACAAGACAAGTAAGATTACCTTCCAAAAACTAACCGAACCAATCTAAACATAGAAACATTCATACCCTAAACACTTGACTACTTTCCTTACCGTAAGGACAATAATTTTATAAAGAAAAGAAACTAGGGTTTGTCCCTAAATGAAGAAATCCTAGGCCTGACATACGTCAGCTTAAAGAATCTAAACAGATTATTCCATCACAAGACTTGCGCAACATGTATGAAATCATTTTGTGATTGATTCACAAGGAGAAAAGGGAAAAAAACCCTCATCAAGGACGGCAGATCCTTACGCAAGTTATCTTGTAAAAAGACGTAGTTTTGGATATCCTTCTAAATAAGGAAAGTTGTAAAATAGAAACTAGCATATCTAAGGTACCTTAGGGTTAACCAAGTTGGGTATGCCCTACAGCGGAATATAAGGGATCTTGCCAAGTTACAAAACACCTTGAGAACGACTGCTGATACACTCAAAAAGGAAAGAACACTTCCTTAGCAGTTTGCCATACAACTGGGTTGATTAATGGAAATGTTTGTGCTTGCTAGAGATTTTAGGGCTCTGTTTGAATTATGAATTACAAATTAAATAAGTACCTATACTTCAGGTTAAAGGCCTGAAGGGAGAGGCAGCTTCTGTTACCCCCGACTGCTTGCCTGCTGACCCTAACCAAGGGGATTGTTGACCGCGCCGGGAACCTGGACCGAACCCGCCGCGAGAGGTCTTTCTGTTAAGCTCTACTTGGAGTAGGAGGACGTTGGGTGCCAGGGGGGGCTCTAGCCGTAAATCCCTCGCGTTTCGGGTCCTGCACAAGAGGCTAACGTGACTCAGGATTGGATCTCGAGGCCCGCATACTAGTTGACAAGCGGAAGCTTGGAATAGTGATCCCTGGAGATTACTGGTTAGCCTTCGGGCAGATTATGGAAAAGCCTACGGGCGTAACTCCTTGTATTTCAAAGATAAAATGATGAAATGTTAAAAGAACTTGCTTAATGTTGTTTTTCTATGTCTCGTGATAAGATTACATGAAGGAACCAGTGCTTAACAAGGTTAATTAAAGAAGCTGATTGTTATATGTCAAATTAATGTGCTAGATAATCACATAACTAAAACAAACCGAGGAAAGTGCAGAGGATGGGCCATGGGTCCGTCCTACGGTTGGGTGGTCCGGGTTAGCAAGGAACTTTTCTCAAAAATCTCGAAGAACATCGGAATGATCATCATCATCAAAAAGAATAACGAGAACGATGACCTAGAGTTACATCTTACCCAATTTACGCTGTTTTAGGGGAACGAAATGGGACTATGCCTTATGGCAGAGAGGTTGAGCTTTGCATCCCTCTTGTTTCCCATTCTCCTTGAACCAAGTGCAATGTGAATCTGCTTCGGACCTGGCGTTTCTGCGTAAAGTAGTTGCTCGGGTCTGATGCTAGTTGTTGTTAGCTAATGACCCCTTTTGGAAAACCCTAATTCCGATCGATCCTAAGTGGGAATGGCTAGGAGACTTCCGCTACGTGGCAAACGCGGGAAGAACTAGATCGCAAAACCTGTAACATTCCATGGGAGTGCCAGGCGGAGTTTTCTAGACATCCTTTCCGATGGACTGCTAAGATGTGTCGTGGATGATACTAGGGGACACGTCACAGTTGGTATCAGAGCCGACCAACAATGGAATTGTTTTTATGAGATCTCAATAAAATGAAGTAAAGAAATTGTTGCTGTCCAAACATTTCCTCATCTTCAAATGCTGTCTTGCAGAACTATGAAGCGTGGAACAAGTTTTTGGTGTTCGGGTCATGTTTATGACTGTAATGCATTCTCCGCTTTATAGACAAAGAATTGGGATGATAATCCATCACCTTTATACATTGAACGAAGATGGACGCGGTCTTCAGGAATCTACTACATAGCTGCCCACCAGTTCGCTTATCTACAGACCAACCTAAAGAGGATCAAGTGGTTGGAAGACTTGAAAGTCGTGAAGCTGTTCATTTTTGTGGAAGCTCATGTAAATTCGACTTTACATATTCAAGGTCGGAGGGTTGAAGTGAACTCATATGTGTATGAGGAAGTAACCCGTGTAATCCCAGCCGACAGGATTAAAGTGTTGGGCCGCCATGAGAAGTATGGATTCCAACGAAAAGGGTATCCCGAACTGCCAATGAATTATCGATTCCTAAAGATCCATGACCCAAAACCCTACTATTACACAGTCCCTGTAGACAAATGCAATACAACGTTGTTCTCCCCAAACTGAATGTAATGATTGGATTATCATCACACGAGACGTATAAGGTTACGCCCATGTAAATATAAATAAAGATTTCTTTTATCAATATCTGGCTATGCATCAGAGTTGTTAAAAAGTTAATTAGCTTCATTATTTACAAGATAGCTGAACTAAAGATAAGCTAACGCCAATTATCATATAATAACGTTAAGAAAACTTTTATCCAGGCACAACCCCAGGTACAGGTTCCAAATTCGCCCCCTACATCAAGTACTGCTGTGACCCAGGAGAAGAAGTTCCTCCTCAAGCAGATAAAGCCACCCGAGTTTGACGGGAGAGGCAAATTCGTCCAGTCTGATGCTGAAATTTGGATTGAATCTATGGAGGATTACTTTGAAGCAGCTGGTACTACACCTACCAATCAGGCCATGCTTGCCAAGTTAAAACTCACTGGCGAAGCTAGACTTTGGTGGAAACAATGGTGAAGGGATCAAGGGACTTCAGAGGGGTCCGTTACCTGGGAGAAGTTAAAGAAAGCCGTGCAGGGGAGATATTTGCCACCTGCATATCGTACACAAAAAATGAATGAGTTCTACGAGCTAAAATAGCTAGGACTCACTCTAGACGCATACTACTCTAAATTCGTCTCACTTTTAAAGTATGCGCCACAGATGGTCATGACACAGCAGGTGTCCAAATTTTGCGCGGGCTTAAATCCACCCATAAATACCCGTCTCGAATCTATGCGTCCATCAGATCTTCAGGATGCACTCATTCGAGCGGCGCCTATAATTCAGGAGGTGCAAGCTAGACCAAGGGGTAACAAAACTTGGTCCTATAGTGACCCGAACAGAGGAGCATTCAGACCTCAAGTGAAGAGAGTTCAAGGTCACAATCAGGGAAAAAGAAAGAAAGCAAGGACAAATAATGTCAACAACTTTGTTCCTACTCAAAATAATGGCCGAAACCTCCGTTGTTTCCACTACAACGAACTCGGTCACTTCAAGAGGCAATGTCCCAAGCTCAGTGGGGGACATCGTCAAACGCCTTTCCAAGGTGCAGGCTGCGGTCAAGGAGCCGCCACCCATGGAAGAGGAAGAACTGCCTGCATTGCCAATAGGCAAAGATGTGAAGAAGAAGATGAGAAAGATCGGACTATGGAAGCAGAATTTGAAAGAGCGATAGTCCATGCCGCTTTACACAAGAAAGGGCCGAATCGCCAGTTCTCGGTGATTCAGACACCGTCGGACTATCAAGGTAAAGGTTTCAAAACCTTGATTGATTGTGGTAGTACACATTCCTTTATTTCACTAGCATGTGCAAAAAGATTAGGAATAGCCACAGTAGAAGCACCTACCCTGCTTGTGGAATTGGCAAACGGTCGTGAGGTAACTTGTACCAGGCAAACTACTAAGGAGGAATTCTTTCTGGGAGGAAATAAAACCTTAGACAAATTCAGAGTCATGAATTTAGGTATCCATGAGTGTCTACTTGGGATGGATTGGCTTAAGCCTAATGACGCCCACATCCACTGTGGAAAGGGTCAAGTTTCCTTTCGAAACTCTGAAAGGGAGTTTGTCACAACTCAAGGTGAGGCAGGAGTGCCAAGAATCCAATTAGCCAAAGTCTCTCGGATCATAAAAGGAGTCAGAAAAGGATTACCCGTTTACCTTATCAAACTCAACAAGTTAGATCAAAAGCAAGAGTCTCATGAAGGACCTTCTTGGCTAAAGGAATACGTTGACGTATTCCGTGAGGAATTGATTGAACTTCCGCCTCCAAGAGAAGTAGATCATGAAATTAGGCTAGTGCCTGGAGCTGCACCAATTGCAAAGAGGCCTTATAGAATGTCCATACCTGAAGTAATTGAGTTGAAGGAACAACTCAAGCAACTGTTGGATCAGGGTTACATCCGGCCTAGCAACTCACCGTAGGAAGCTCTAGTACTATTCCAGAAAAAGAAAGATGGGACACTTCGACTATGTATTGATTACCGAGGGTTGAATCAATCAACAGTTAAGAACAAGTATCCTATTCCTAGAATAGATGAGCTTCTTGATCGTCTTCAAGGTGCAAAGATCTTCTCCAAGATTGATCTCAGGTCAGGTTACTATCAAATAAGGATCAAGGAAGAAGATATTCCAAAAACGGCCTTCAATACAAGATATGGGCACTTTGAGTTCTTGGTTATGTCATTCGGGCTTACAAATGCATCTGCCACCTTCAATAGATTAATGCAGGATATTTTTAGACCATATCTTGATGATTTCGTGCTTGTCTTCTTCGATGACACTTTAGTCTATTCTAAACAGGAAGAAGATCATGAACCTCAACTTCGGATTGTCCTTGAGACAATGAGGTTCCATAAGCTGTATGAAAAAATCAAGAAGTGTGCATTCTTCAAGCGTCAGATTGAATATCTGGGATTCATAGTATCATCAGAAGGAATATCAGTAGACCCAGCCAAAGTTAGAGATGTGCTTGAATAGCCAATACCAGTATCCGTCAAAGAAATACGTAGCTTTCTTGGCTTGATAGGATGGTATAGGATCTTTATCAAAAACTATGCTTTGATTGCGGCACCTCTTACAGACTTACTAAAGAAGCAGACTTCCATTACATGGTCAACTTTCGAACAAAATAGCTTCAACAAATTGAAGCAAAGTTTGGTATCAGCACCTATTCTAAAACTTCCTGACCTCAATAAGGAGTTCGAGGTAGTAACTGATGCTAGCGTTCTTGCCTTGGGGTGTGTACTTATGCAGGAAGGTCATCCAGTAGCATACTCTTCAAGGAAATTGAAGAGTCATGAAAAGAATTATGCCACGCATGATCTGGAATTACTAGCTGTCATCCATGCTCTAAAGCTTTGGAGACACTACCTGTTGGGTAACAAGTTTACTCTAGTAATCGATCATAAGAGTCTCAAATGGATTTTTACCCAGAACGAGCTCAACATGAGGCAACGTCGGTGGATTGAAGTATTGGAGGAATATGATTTTGAAATCAAGTACCGACCAGGGAAGGAGAATGTAGTTACCAATGCACTTAGTTGCAAGGCATTCCTAAATTCCCTAATCTTGCAGAATCCATCAACGGCTAGATCTCTGGCTACAAGGGTATCTATGCCAAACAACCCTATACTTGAACTAGCTAGAGAGGAAGCATGCCATGATTTGGCCTACCAAACAATGATAAAGGAAATATCTACCAAGGAGTAGAATCAGAAATTGCAAGCTAAGTGTCAGGAATTTTCCATTGATAATGGACTTGTCTACTACAGAACAAGGCTGTGTATACCAGCAAGCCAGTCACTTAAGTAGAAGATATTATGGGAAGCTCATGATTCTCCTTTTGCAGGAAATCCTGGCTATGCAAAAACTCTTAATGCAGTTAGGAAGAGCTACCATTGGGAGAGGCTCAAAGGTGACGTTCTCAAATATGTCACTGAATGTTTGTCTTGCCAACGTATCAAGGCCGAACATGTCATGATGCCAGGGAAACTGCAACCGCTTGACATTCCCCAAATGAAATGGGAATTCATCAGTATGGATTTTGTTGTGGGCTTACCCCAAGTCCAAGGAGGATACAGTTCCATTATGGTTGTGGTTGACATGCTTACCAAGGTTGCACACCTGATTCCAGTAAAGACAAACTATAAAGCCTCCGACATTGCAAGATTGTTTATCAAGGAGATATTCAAGCTACATGGGTTACCTAAAAGAATCATTAGTGATCGAGATTATCTCTTCACATCACACTTCTGGAGAGCTATCTTTGAAGCTATTGGGACTCAACTCTGTTTTAGCACCGCCTACCATCCCCAAACGGATGGACAAACAGAGCGAGTGAATCAAATCATTGAGGATATGCTTAGGGCATACTGCTTTCGAGAGCCGAAGAGGTGGATTCAATACTTTCCATTAGTTGAATTTTCCTACAATGCTTCTTACCAGCAGAGCATTCAAATGACCCCTTTCCAGGCATTGTATGGTCATGATTGTCGAAGTCCCCTAAACTTTTCTGATCCAACCCTAAGAGTTGAAGCTTCAAGACAAATGTTGGAGGACATGGATGATCAAATAAGGTCAATAAGATAAGACATACAAGAAGCCAAGGATAGACAAAAGGCATATGCTGATTTGAAACATCAAGAAAGAGTCTTCGAAGAAGGAAACATGGTCTTCATTCGGGTATGCCCTAAAAAGAGTTCTCTATCCCTAGGAGAATGCAAGAAGCTAAGTCCAAGGTATTGTGGGCCGTATAAAATCCTCAAATGCCTAGGACCCAATGCTTATAGATTGCAACTCCCAGAGAACCTAAAGGTTCACAATGTATTCCATATCAGCCTATTGAAAAAATATGTGCCCAATCCTAATCATGTACTTGATGACCAACAAATTGTAATGCCTAGTCAAGGAGTCCTTGAACTAAGGCCAGAAAAGGATCTTAGATGTTAGGGAAAGACAGTTAAGATCTAGAACCTTGAAAGAATGCCTTGTCCAGTGGAAAGATTATCCCGAAGAGGATGCCACTCGGATGGATGAAAGCACTCTCAACCATCAATATCCCCAGTTTATCTCGAGATGAGGACATCTCGATTCCTCCAAGGGGGAGAGAATGTAATATTTCCGTTTGAATAAAAATATTACTAGAACAACCTCCCACACACCGTAAATTCGTGAAAAGATTATATCCATTTCCGATCGTTGATTTATGACCATACGCAAAGGAGTACTCCGCATTGGTCACCCGGGACCAAGGATTTTAAAAAAAACCGCATCACCTACGAGGAAACATCCTCTTGGTAGGGGGCCAAAGGGATAATGGATGGATATATGACTTTTTAATTTCTTTATAAAAATTATTAGCCTTATTTTCCCCAGTCGAAGACCGTGTTGGAGAGAAGGGAGTGAGGCGCGGATGACTAAGCTCGTCGCTGGAGCTTGTACATGGGGTGAACCATGCAGGATGCCGCGTGGGAGAGGGAGGATTCCCTCCCCCCACCTATATAAAGCGTGAGGAGGGAGTGAGGGAGGAGAGAGGTAGGTGCTGCCATGCTACATGAAGAGTGAGGGAGGAAGCCGCAGACGTTGCCGCACTGGAGAAGGCACCGCTGGGGAAGCCATTAGCCGCCGGACTAGGGGGATGCCATCGCCTGTGGCGTCGACAGCCGCCGCCATCCCTCATGCCGTCATCCCTCTTCCACGATGTTCTCCTATTTGACCCTCCCTCTTCCACGTTGGATCAGCCGCACTAGAAGCTTCTAAGGGGGCTTTCTTAAGCCCCCTTCCCATTAATACTCCCTAAGCCCTTATTACCCCCCCCCCCTCGGGTTTAAATTTTCCCCCCCTAAGCCCCCTTGTTTCCCCTCCCGGTTTCAATTTTCCCCCCTGGTTTTAATCCCCATAAGCCCCTCGTTTTTCCCCCCCCCCTCCCGGGTTTTTTATACTTTGTCCTTAGGCTACCTTGCGGACTTCCATTCTCTTGCATTAATTCCTTCACTCACTTTTTAGATCTTTTTGTGAAATTGCTCCCTTAGTTGAGCTCTGTGATCTTAGGTGTCCACACACTCCCATGTCCTAAAAATCCAAATTCATCATCATGGTCTCGTATAGTATCCCGTAAAGGAGAAATAGCCGTGAAATAAAAGATAGGGAGGGAAGTAGAGGGAGTGAAAAGAGGAGGAAGAGTGGGGAAAAGGTAAAAGAAAAGAGAAGACAGTGGAATTCCAAGAAAAAAAGGAAAAAGACTATCTCACATTTGAACTACGATGCCGCCGAAGAAAGTCCAAGGTGTAGCTGCGGGAGGGTCATCTCCTGGTATCCATGTGGATATCTCACCTCAAAGCCAGGTTTTTTCTTCTTGGTGTTAATTCGGTTTTAAGTCAATCATGCAAAGAAAATTTGTTAAGGAAAGATATATTTGTTCGAGTTATTTTTAACGAAGGAGTTAGCTTATGAATGACAATGTATACAAATTAGCTTTCTTCAAATTGCATCAAGCATTATAAAATTATAGGCAAGATTAACCATTTACTATAGTAATATATTCCTAAAGTTTAGAAATTATATCTTGCACCATTAGTCTTATTCCTTTCGCAACGAATCATGGTAAAATGGCTAAACTCATGAAAGGTTTCTTTCGATGCTCAAATTACTAGGGAGTTATCTTTGCTAGTTGCACATCTTAGCAAGGCAACTGTTGTTATTTGGCATGAGTTCATCTTTAAAGAAAACGGAAGTTAAATGTTAGGAATTAACAAGTATAAAAATTAGATATACGAACTCATTTGGAAAGAAAATGTAATGGGGAATTGCTGGATGACACTCTATTAACACTTTTCCCCTGCTATTTGAGGACTTGGGACTAATAAAGTGTGTATACACCAATTTCTCAGCTAGGCCTTTTGTCCCAAGGAGTATTGTTGTCTTTGTATCATCTTGGCATTATGCTATATGCCAAATTAAACTGTATTGATTGGGAAAGTTAATTGTCACAAGGATAGTAAAACCGTGACAAGACGAGTAAGATTACCTTCCAAAAACTAACCGAACCAATCTAAACATAGAAACATTCATACCCTAAACACTTGACTACTTTCCTTACCGTAAGGACAATAATTTTATAAAGATAAGAAACTAGGGTTTGTTCCTAAATGAAGAAACCCTAGGCCTGATATACGTCAGCTTAAAGAATCTAAACAGATTATTCCATCGCAGGACTTGCGCAACATGTATGAAATCATTTTGTGATTGATTCACAAGGAGAAAAGGGAAAAAAACGCATC
Organism: Lygodium microphyllum; assembly: GCF_053477565.2. Lineage (NCBI taxonomy): Eukaryota > Viridiplantae > Streptophyta > Polypodiopsida > Schizaeales > Lygodiaceae > Lygodium > Lygodium microphyllum. Next base: position 79,484,978 of record NC_141149.1, read on the forward strand.
AAGGACGGCAGATCCTTACGCAAGTTATCTTGCAAAAAGACATAGTTTTGGATATCTTTCTAAATAAGGAAAGTTGTAAAATAGAAACTAGCATATCTAAGGTACCTTAGGGTTAACCAAGCTGGGTATGCCCTACACCGGAATATAAGGGATCTTGCCAAGTTACAAGACACCTTGAGAACGACTGCTGATACACTCAAAAAGGAAAGAACACTTCCTTAGCAGTTTGCCATACAACTGGGTTGATTAATGGAAATGTTTGTGCTTGCTAGAGATTTTAGGGCTCTGTTTGAATTATGAATTACAAATTAAATAAGTACCTATACTTCAGGTTAAAGGCCTGAAGGGAGAGGCAGCTTCAGTTACCCCCGACTGCCTGCCTGACCCTAACCAAGGGGGTTGTTGACCGCGCCAGGAACGTGGACCGAACCCGCCGTGAGAGGTCTTTCCGTTAAGCTCTACTTGGAGTAGGAGGACGCTTGGGTGCTAGGGGGGCTCTGGTCGTAAATCCCTCGCCTTCCGGGTCCTACACAAGAGGCTAACGTGACTCGGGATTGGATCTTGAGACCCGCATACTAGTTGACGGGCGGAAGCTTGGAATAGTGATCCCTAGAGATTACTGGTTAGCCTTCGGGCAGATTATGGAAAAGCCTACGGGCAGAACTCCTTGTATTTCAAAGATAAAATGATAAAATGTTAAAAGAACTTGCTTGATGTTGTTTTTCTATGTCTCGTGATAAGATTACGTGAAGGAACCAGTGCTTAACAAGGTTAATTAAAGAGGCTGATTGTTATATGTCAAATTAATGTGTTAGATAATTGCATAACTAAAACAAACCGAGAAAAGTGCGGAGGATGGGCCATGGGTCCGTCCTATGGTTGGGTGGTCCTGGTTAGCCGGGAACTTTTCTCAAAGATCTCGAAGAACAGCGGAATGATCATCATCATCAAAAAGAATAACGAGAACGATGACCTAGAGTTACGTCTTACCTGATTTACGCTGTTTTAGGGGAACGGAATGGGACTATGCCTTATGGCAGAGAGGTTGAGCTTTGCATTCCTCTCGTTTCCCATTCTCCTTGAACCAAGTGTAGCGTGAATCTGCTTCGGACCTGGCGTTTCTGCGTAAAGTAGTTCGCTCGGGTCTGACGCTAGTTGCTGTTAGCTAATGACCCCTTTTGGAAAACCCTAATTCCAGTCGATCCTAAGTGGGAACGGCCAGGAGACTTCCGCTACGTGGCAGACACGGGAAGAATTAGATCGCAAAACCCGTAACATTCCATGGGAGTGCCGGGCGGAGTTTTCTAGACATCCTTTCCGATGGACTGCTAAGACGTGTCCTGGATGATACTAGGGGACACGTTACATATTCTAACAAAGCATAAATTTAGATTTGGAGAGACTTTGGACTCTAGTTTGGGAACCTTACCTTCGAAATTAGAGACCTCAATAGAAAATGATTTATTGAATCTTATGGTATCTATGAATCTGTAGTTATTATCTTAAGTGGATTTTATACAATATAAAGATATATATCACAAAAGTAGGTCTTTGAGATGACCCAAACTTAGTAGAAATTTCAAGTTCAAACCAATATAGATACTTAACCTTTTAAGAAAAGGATTTCTTGGATCGAAAGCAAAGGTGCTGCTGATTCTTGAGGGTGATTACTTGCATGATATTATTCTTGGTAATTATGAGTGTTTGCTTCAACTAATTGATCGGGCACATGATAATGCCCTTGTAACTAAAGGACCTATCTTTGAAGAATGACAACTTGTTTATAATGAGTTGGTTAGATGTGACAAAGCAACTCATCGATATATTATTTCTTCTCTTCAAGAATCTCTTGTGCTTGATGTATGTAATCATTCAACCTCACAAGCTATATAGGAGTATTTGATAGCAAATTTTTAGAAGAAATCTATTACATAAATGCTATATCTTCGTAGTCAACTCACTAAGTTATAATACAACATTGAAACTTCTATGACAGCACATATCAAATCATTCAAGAAAATTATCAATAAGCATACTTCTACTGGTGATACCATTCCACAAAAGCAATTGGTAACATAGCATCTTGAAATTGTAAAGGATCCTACTTATGATAATATTGTTACCATATTATCTAACAAAGATGGGATCGATTTTGATCAAGCTTGTATATCTTTGATTGAATATTCACAATGACATGAACTAGGACACAAAAATCAAGAAACAATTATCATCTCACAAGAGGATAGACATTCAGAACCAAGCGACCAAGCTTTCCTCTCTCGAAGGGATACCTTGCCTTCCTTTCCATGCTTTACACATAGGAGTCATCATGGTGGTAACTTCTCTCATCTCAAGTTTTCTAATAGACATTGTTCTTATTGCAGTAGAAATGGTCACACTATAGATGATTGTTGGGAAAAATAATATGATAACTAACATAGTATTACAAATAAGCAACCATGTTTATCTAGAGATTATTCTTCTTGTGACTACTACAGAAAGAGTGATCATCCAACCCATCTATGTTTCAAGAAGCATTTTGATTCATATCCTAATAGAGCATATGCTACTACATACATATGACAACACTAGTGAAGAAGCGAATTGTGTGAGTTATTCTATCTCTTCGGAAAAGATACTTAATGTTTGTGATGAATGTCTTTTTATTATTGATTCTGATACTATAGGAGACATGACATATCAATCCCAATGGTTACATAATTATCATTTTATTCCTTTCAAGAAATTGGTTGGTCTTGCTATCAAAGGTATATGTAACTTATATCTCAGTACTCTTTCTTCAACAAAAATTCTACGTAGAGTTTTACATGTTCGAGATCTACAAAGGAACCTTTTTTCAATTATAAGACTTGTGGATCTTGGTCTCTCTATCAATTTTGACCATACCAAGTGTCACATTGAGAAAGATGGCCAAGTCATAAGTGTTGCTGCTTGAAATGGTAATCTTTCTGTGTTATCTTTAAATGAAGATGTTACAAATGTTTTTATAGCTCATGAAGATTTTAACTGAAAAATATAGCATCGTCACTTTATTCACTAGTTTGATTTTCCTAAGCTTGTTGATCTTTATGGGTGTGACCTTGTTCAAGGTATGGAATTCAAAGCTCGTCCTCATATGGGTATTTGTGATTATTGTGCACTTGGAAAGCCTTTTTGCAAACTGTTTTCCATTTCCACCACAACTCATTCTAGAGATTTGCTTGATCTTATTCACACTAATATTTATAGACCATTTTGTCTATCGAAATCTCAATATTGGTATTTTATGACTTTTATATGACTTCTCAAGATATACCAATGTTTGTTTCTTGTGACACAAATCAGAAGCTTTATTATCTTTTAAGCAATATCAAAAAGTTGCAAAACTTCATACTGGTCGTCACATCAAGAAGCTTCATAGTGATAATGGTGGAGAATACATTTCACATGATTTTGATTAATATTGTAATAATCAATCATGAATATACGATTCTCTACTCTCCTCAACACAGAATGGTTTTGATGAACATAAAAATATGACTATTCTCAATGCCGTGCGATGTATGCTCATTCATTAAAAAACATTGTTTTATCTCTATGAGTGCATACACAAGATGTATTTGTGTGTGCACATGTGCATAGGTGCCTCTCTGCATGTAAGCATGTATAAAGAGCTTGGTACATGCACAAAGTGATATTTACTTGTGTGTGCATGTGTGTCTATGCATGCGTGCATGCATGAGTCCATGCACACACAAGTTGTTGATGGCACCGTAGCACGACCAAATCCTATTGATGCTACCTTTGCAGATTGGACCACAAAAGATTTGAATGCTCATTGCTCAGAGCTTCTTCTCTATCTAAATGAACACCCAATACAATTAGTTCAAACCCTCACCACTTCTAAAGCCATGTGGGATCAACTAAAGGCTATTTATCAGCCTACAAACTGTTCTACTCAAGTATCAAGCTTGAAACGCCTAATTCAAATTTATCTCTCTAACGATGAAGATGTTCCCAAGTTTATTCAAAGTTGGCAACATTCAATGGATCATGTTTATACTTCTGGACTTGATATTCCTACTAATATCCAAGCTATGCTTTTATTAGTTGCTTTACCCCCTTCATGGCATCCTTTCATTACAACAAAGGTGTCTGCAAACTTGACTATACTCACCTTGATTCAAAGTATTCTTAATAGATTGCATAAAATTGTTGCTAACTTCAATGCATCTTCATCTCAATCTACTGCTCCTTCGGCCATGTTTGCCTGCAATTCATGATAGACTTCATTATGTCCTCCCTTTCAAGGTTGACTTCGCCCTCCACAATTTGTCAATCCCTCTTCTCAAAATTTCAATTTACGCCCTTTTTGTAAAATTTATAATGAAGTTTGTCATTTGACTCGTAATTTTTTTTCTCGCAACTCACAACAAGGGTGTCCTGATTTCTGTCGATAAGGGCATGCACATCTCACTAATGAGGATGACCATGAAGGCTCATGTAAATTTGAAATTGATGGTTCTTATGAGTCAGGTGCATCTTTTTCTAATGATAATCTTGTTTCTTTCATGGAAATTGATTCTTCAGCCTCATCCTCTTCTAGCATGTGGGTGCTAATACAAGTGCAACCTACCATTTGACATCTTGGTTTGATTGGCTTTCTCATTATAAGCTTTTGAGCGAACCTTTTTTCTATACAACTTGGTAATAATGCTATCACTCATGCTCTTGGTTGGCAGTGCTCGCATATAGCTCATGGATGGCAATATTGTTGATATTAAGAGAGTGTATCATGTCCCACAACTCACCAAAAATATCATCTCTATTAGTAAACTCATGGACAAATCCATGTCTATTGAATTTTTTCATGATCATTGTTTGATTTGCCATAGCCTTTCCAATGGCCATCTCTATGTGGCACAATGTCCTTGCATTGGAAAGCTCTACCTTTTAGGTTCAACTCCACCCTCCACTGAGGCTCATTATTTAGAGGATTCAGCCTCTTCCCATCATTCTACAATGTTGTGGCATTATCGTCTTGGTCGTCTAAATCTCAAACCATGCATTACATCCGTTGTCACCATCTTGCTCAGGATTTTGCTTTGCCTTCTCATGGAACGATAGCCCTTTCAGAGGGATGTATCTATGGGAAGCTATCCAATAAACCATATCGACCATCTTGTAACTTCAATACTTCTCCACTTCAGCTCAAACATTCCAATCTTTGTGGACCATTGCCTATTATTTCTATATCCAAATTTTCCAATTTCATCACCTTCATTGATAACTATACTCACGCATGGTCCAACTACCTAAGAATAAGATAGCCACCACCGTTTGTAAGGCCTTTACTCATTTCTATACCTTAGCAAAAAATTTACTTGGTCTCAAACTCTACACTATTCAATTTGATAATGGTGGGAAGTATGCCAATAAGATTTTCTCATCTTACTGTAGATCATTTGGCATCCAACATCATCTCATTATTCTTGATCATCCACAACAAAATGGTCTTGCCGAGTGCAAAATATGAACCTTGATGGAAGCTGCTTGGTCCATGCTCAAGGTTGCTTCCTTGCCTCCATTCCTTTGGGACAAGGCTATCATTATTGCCTACTATCTTTAAAAAATCGAGTGTATCATCACTCTATTAAGGCCACTCACTACACCATTTGGCTCCAATGTAAACCAAATTACCTCCATTTATGCATCTTTAGCTATCTAATTTATGCATTTGTCCCCTTAGATAATCGACCAAAGTGGATGATCATGCTATCAAAGCTGTTTTTATGAGATATGGTGAGTAGTATCATGCCAAGGGTTACCATCTCTATTGTCCAACATGCCATACCTTCTTCTTTACTTCAACCACAGTATTTGATGAGTTTGGATTGATATCTGGAGCACCTATCTCAAAAGATGTTCCGGTCTTACCCTTGATTGCTTCCTCTTCAAATGAGTCATCTACCACTAGCATCTCCTCTTCTTCAATCCAAGATCTACTCCCTGGTCCTGGTGGCCCTAACACAGTTCCTGTTATGCCTCTCCTGCTTGCACCTCCACCTGATGTGTTTATCCCTTCCACTCCTCATTAAATTGAAGCCACCTCCCATCCAATTTCTATGGCTTTGTCAAAGTTCATAGGCTAGCAAGTTAGGACATCTCCCCTTGCCCGACAAACTACTTATACTCACCTTGATTATGGACGCCCCTCTTGAGCACATGGATCATCCTCTTTGACCACATGACCACACTCCTAATGGTAATCTTGCCATGATTCTACACAACGTCCTTCCACTTCATCTAGATGTGCACCACCTCTATCACCTAATGAGGTTCAAGCTCCCTTTGAGAAGATTTTGGAGCTCCCTTCTGGACTACCAACCCTTGGTGACTTCATGCCATCCTCAGTTCTTACCTCCTCTTCATTATCGACTAATTCTTCATTCGCCTCACCTATAGTGGAATGTCCTGAGCACTCCATTGCTGACCTTTATGGGTCCATTACAAGGCTTGATGCTCTTTTGGCTGAGCACTACTCTAATGATGATGCTGCCTTCTTATCAACTTTAGCTTCGTTGTCATGAAGTGATGTGTTTGTAGCTACATCTCCTCCTACTGCTATCAACACTGTTGGAGACATTTCTATTGATGATGCCCTTCAAAGTGAGAAGACTCCTCTCTGGCGTGTACTAATGGAGTTAGAACTTCAATTCCTTCATGTCAATGGAACTTGGACCTTGGTTCCATGTCCATTCGATCGCCAACCCATTTCCTAGGATTCAATCCCATTTTTTTGAGTCCACTCATACCCCTGATTTTTTTTGTCGTCTCCGCTAATCCCTATATGGTATGAAAGAGTCCCCTCAAAAGGGATTTCAAAATTTTAACTCCTTCATGATTCAACATGGTTAGACTTGATTATGTATTGAGCCCAACATCTATATTCACCACACTACTGGCTCCTTACTTATTGTTGCCCTCTATGTCCATGAGATTATAGTCCTAGTGTCTAGTCTCCATGTAGTTAACCAAGCTAAGTGTGAATTGGGTTCTAGTTTCTTCATTACCAATTTAGGATCCCTAACCTATTTTTTGGGGTTAGAGGTTTCTCATAATTGTTAAAGTGATACATTATTCCTCCATCATCAGACCAAGTTTGCTATAGATATCCTTAAGACTTTTGGTCTTCACCAATCTAAACTTGTCCCTAATCCTTTGCCTCCCTCCATCAAACTCTTGCTAGAAGATGGTACATCCACTCCTTAGGATTGTGCTAATATGTGTCAATTTCCATATGATAAATTGCTAGGGAAGCTCCGCTATTTGGTGACTAGAACATGTCCTAATTTGTGCTTTTCCATCAATTACCTATCCCATTTAATGCACAATTCGGGTTTCAAACATGGGAAGGCCCTCTTACGTGTTATGCGTTACCTACACCACACTACTAATCTTGTTATTTAGTTTAATTGTGATCAATCCCTTCATCATGTTTCTACTTTAGTAGGGTAATTTGACTTGGATTGGGGGGGGGGGGGGGAGTATTGATACATGTCGATCTACTTCTGGCTTTGTCTTTCTATTATTTGATGGACCGATTACATGGCAATCCAAAAATTAAATTGTTGTGACTTTACCTTCAACTGAAGTTGAATATGTGGCAGTCTATCTGCTTGCAAAGGAGGGGTTGTGGATTCAAATGCTCTTAGATGAATTGAAGTTAATTGATAGACCACAATTAAATATTTTTTGTAATAACTTATCATGTGTGTTTTGGCCAGGAATCCCAAACACCTTTAAGAAGACAAAGCATGTTGATATGAAGTATCATTTCATTCGAGAGATGATTGAAGAAAAGAAGCTTTTGTTGGAGCATGTGCCTACAACACAGTGAGCAACAAAGATGTGGGCTGATTTTGCAACAAAGGCACTTCTTGTTGTTGACAAGCATGATGCTTGTTCAGTAGGAAAAAAATGAACTCACAAATGGGCCTTTTAGTCCCCCCTCTCTCTCCTCCTTAAAACAAGGAAAAGAGAAGAGAATAATAATAAAACAATCCTCTTCTCTCTCCACTTTTTCAATCTCGTTTTGCCTTTTTTATATTATCTACAAAGATATACTTAGATTCGTTCTCTCTCCTCATTCAAGAAGTCTTTTTCAACCAAATTTTATATTTAAAAAGGAGTTAGTTATGGGAGTCTGGTGCTTCTTTTTCAATGCAAAGTGATTGGTAGATACGAGCTAATTAATTTTTTAATCGAGACAAGAAAAATGAAATTTCAAAAGTTCCTTTTCAGATAATTTGGGGATGTTTTATATTCTAGCTTTTGGTTTTAAAAAAAACCAATTGGTCAAATTTCGTGTTTTTTGGAAATGTTTTTGGAGGTAAAATTGAAATTTCTAAAATATAAAAAATCTTGGACATTCTTACCCTTTGAGCTATTTTCCCCCATATCTATACTCTCTCATGGCTCTATTGTGACCTCTTCTCTGTGTTTATGCAACCTTCATTAATAGAGTGAATTACTTACACCCTCCTTTCCCTTGGCACCTTTGTGTGCCTCTCTGTGCCTCTCCACTCTACCTCCCGTGACAACCAAGTAGGCTCCCCATTTCTATTAATAATAAAATGAATATAGAAAAGAAGGAGTTGCATATTGAGGTAGAGATTGAATATGGCCCATTATTCAAAAGAACACAGCGTACCAGTGTCAACCCTTAGGTTTTGCAGAGCTACAAGCAAATGGGATTGAAACATGTTGACTTGTGGGTTGACGGAGGAATCTACCCAATTCACCCCTTAAATAATAGATCTCCAACTTTCTAAGAAATCACAAATTTTCTAAAGTATGTGTGCGAGGGTGAAAATGGGTTGCTTGGTTATAGTAGGCGGCTCAATGATCAGGCATTCGAAGTATTTACAACTTTCCAAGCAACCATAAAAATTTGTCATGATGTGATCGCTGCACATCAACTTTATATACAACAACTCATAGGATAAGTGGTACAACTAAATGACACTATAATTCAACAAAAAAAACAAATTATTTCAATGCAGGACACTATCCATGGCATTGGTATCTCATATGAGAGGCAAAGGCACAATTGAACAACCGGAGAAAGATCAACAGCAAGCTAAGACATGAGTGCAAATGAAAGAAGAATCCAATCAATGAGTTAATTGTGAATAACAACCATTGAAAGTGGCGTATCAAAGCATGTAAGGTAGCTCAGAATGAGAACCTAAGTGAGGGTGAGGTTGGATCATGTATTAGTAGATTGGTGAAGGTAAGTACATTGGAAAAAGCTTTGAGCAATCCTAAGTTTAAGGCTATAAAGGAAAAAGTGATTGAGTGCACATTAGAAGATGTGTCAAATGAGTTCTTAGTTGTGGATGCACAATCCGTTTATGACAGGGCCGTTATTAGCACAACAACTTACTCAAAGATATTCAAAGGGTGTGAAGGCTAGGTTTGGTCGTGTGCTGAAGAGAAATAGAATCATGCCTCTTTCTAAACCTTCAAAGTTAATAGAGGGCCAATGCCACCTTGATACAAAGGTTTTGTAGCTGATAGGAGATGCCATGCATGTTCAATGCATGGAAACACTAAGGGTTAGGATCAAAACTGCATATAAGGTGAAGTTTACCGAACTCAAAATTTATTATTTAGATTTGTACAAGGTGCAGTCGACAATGGTAATGTACTATAATATGTTTGTTGAGGAATGTAATGGTAAATTGTAGTTTGTTATAAAATTAGATGAAAGTGAGGTCGTCAAAGGAGTAAATCTTGAAAGAGTTAGTATAATTCTGATGAATAGGGCTTTATAATTCGCCAAGAACAATCCATGAAACTTTAATGTTCAATCCGAGCACCATGTGTGGTGGCTCGCTACATTTGAAGTTCCTAAGGAAACATTTGAGGTGATGCAATTTTTCTTTATGCATAGAAGCATTCCAGGCATAATTGATAATTAGAAACATGGTGAGATGCTCTTAGTTGAAGGGTATGGTCAATACTTGGTTGAATGGCATCTTGCAAGAGACTTGAAAACTTTAAAATGCATGTGTGGAATATCCAATGGTGCAAATAAAAAGAATCCATGCCTATATTGCTTGACAGAGAGGGTGGAAGGAAATGACAAAAAGAAGAACTGGCAATGGATGACAAGTGCTGCACCAACACGCAATAGAGAAGATCCCACTTGGAAGCCCATCTTCAACATTCCATTGGATTGTATTATTCACATTTGTTCATTGCATGCTTTTGTCAAAATCATGGAGAAAATTGTATATGAATATATTTGCTTTGCTTACAAGATGCAACTAGAAAAAGAAGCCATTGCAACATGTAGGAATGTGGAGCGAGTGCTATTAGAAATTGGGCTACACGAGCATCAAGTGAGGATTGAAAAATATGAGAAGAGATCAGGAAAATTTGGTAACTTGCCAAAAAATCCTTGCTTTGGAGGAGCAAAGTCTGGAAGTTTCTCTGAGCACCCATCAATGAGGAACGGAATGCCATGGTTTGTAGGCCGCACAACTACGATGGGTGGGGAAAGTTACATTTTGTAGTTCCTGATCAAAGTAATGGAGGAAAAAAAAGGTTTTCCAAAGCTAAGGTTTGGATAAGTCTTAACAGATTGGCTCCCTTACTTTGCAAGATGATGTTTAACAATGAAGATAAGCAATAATTTATCGATGCTATACATAGCTTCTATGAAAACATGGTGGAAGCGTGGGGCAAAAGTTCTATCACACATTACATGGTGCGTACTAAGTTAATATTTTAAAATTATATGAATTGTATAGACTATTGAGCACAGTTTTACTCATTTGTGATATGTGTCTTTATAGCATATCCTTGAGGCACGTGGGCCATACTTTCCAGAAAAGGGAAGCATTGGAGTTTGGTCCACACAAGGTATGGAAACTTCACATTGGATAGCACATGGTACATACCAAAGAAAAATCGATCATGATGGAGGGTGAATGGTAGAAATCCAATGATCCAATTGCTATCTTGGTGGTGTAGAATTATAGTAGCGAATGAAGCTAAATTCTTGCAAAAGAGAGCAAATGAAAGTGCTTATGAATCGGTTGTAGACATGATGGCATCACGTCGAGTCACTAAAAGAATGCGTTATGAAGCCTCAAATGCCAAAGAAAACCATGCCAAGTGGCTAGAAATAGGGCTTTGAAAAGGCAGTAAAGGGGCTCAAAGAGAGCTAAGATAGTAAGATGAACAATGTGTTCAGTGTAAATGCAATTCATAGTTTAAGAGAGAAAGAGAAAGTGTGCATCTATGTGAATGAGTCTTATAGTTTAGGGTTATATAAAAGAGGGTTTCACTTTCTATCTTATTGATTGAGTTCTCACGTCTCTTGTACAAGAAATATGGCTAGGTCTAAGGTAGTTGCAAATAAGCTTCCGCTTAGAGCCCCATACTGTGTTCAGCTCCTTGGAGCATCTAGTAGCTCAAATGCACCCCCTTCTCAACCTAACCCAGCTTCCTCAAGCCGCCCTTACAAGGGTCCTCCTCAACATCCCCACAAGAAACACAAGTGAAAGCGAGGTAGAGTGGCTTGAGAGAAATCAGGAGATATCAACACTCTTTTAATCTCATCATTCCGAAGGTGAGCTTCTTGGGACTTGTTTTCAAGATTGTGCAAGACCTCTACCGCACAAAAAGCAGGAGGTGGTTTTTGGCACAAGATCAGGATAGACTTGATCACTTCACAAAAGAATGCCTTTGTGCTCTACAGTGTGCTGGAGAGGCCTTTTTAGTTGACTTTATGAATGATGCTCAGCGTTGTGCAATACATGCACACCACATCATTGTATCTTCGAATGACTTCCAACTTGTAAGAAATCTTCAAGCAGTGAAAGATGCATTCGTTCCAATGGAATGAACACAGTTTGTAATGTTATCTTTTTTGGCATAATGTTCTCCTCGTGCATTGGATATATGACTACATCATCCTAGTGTAAAACTATTGTTCACACCCTTAAAATATGAATTAAAATTTTACTCTTGTCCTTCACTCTTAACTTTGAATGTGCATCTTTGCTATATTTTCAACTCTTACTTATAGTTTTTGCTAGCATTGTCAATTTCAATAGGAAAAACATGCAAAAATTTGCAATTTCTTGTTGTAAACCTTACTCTTGATGCCTCTGTATAGTCTATGTAGTGCAAAGTTTCTAAGGGCCAATAATCGCGATATTGATTTCTCGATTATCAATCCATCCATAATTTTGGTGTGAGATAATTTTTTAAATACTAAATTTTATTGGAATGCGATGAAACTTCATATGCACACTCGTTAAGTGGCTAGAACCAGGAAAGTGGCTCCAAATGCTAGACTCCAGACCAAGGTATGTAGGCATGTTTTCCCCAAGAATAATAATTTGGACTCTGGCAAGAAAGTGGATCCAGACGCCATACTTCGGACCATGGATATGAAGGTATTTTTTTCCCAAAAAAATCATTTGATCTCTTGGCCACCTAATGAATGCGTGTGTGAAGTTTCATCACATTCCGATAAAAGTTATGGATTTAGGATCACACGATGGATAGTGCATATGAAGCTACATTAACCTGATTTTGGGGTTTAAATTAGTTAAAAGTTCATTCTTCTTCTCATTTTCACACCTTACTTTCTTTGCTTCCTCCATTCTCACACCTCCAATCTTTGTCTCTTCTCCATCTTTCCCTCCTCGAGCTTGCATGGCATGCACCAAGCCTTTCCCTCCTTGAGCTTGCATGGCATGCACCAAGCAAGCATGTCGCCGTTTCGGCCACAAAAAGACTTCATGCCAAGGTCTATGAGCCTCCTCTAGTTCAGCAATAGTGCTCCCCATAGAGCACAACAACCACCACAAAAGAAGAGGAGATGGAAACTGGGCATTGTCGCTCTTCGAGAGATAATGAGAATCCAATGCGGATACGAGCTTCTCATCTCGAAAATATCTTTTTATAAGGTTGTTCGGGAAGTCATGCAAAACTTGGAGTTGAAAGGTGGACTACTACAACTATGGAGGCTCTGCAAATGGCTACAGAAGGGTTTCTCATCGACTTGTTCAATGATACACAGCTAGTGGCCATCCATGCAAAGCACGTCACAATCACAGATAAATATATGAGCTTTATCGTTTGGCTTCTACACGACAAGGGGACTCCTCCATAGGTAATGAGATTAATTATGAAAGTTTTTGAAATGAGTGTTATAGCACCATAGCATCTTGGAAGGCCAAAAATTTTGGATACTCTGCCACATTGGCATATATATATATATATATTTATTTATATACACACACACACATAATATCTCATGCGATGTGTATTAAATTCAAATAGTTGAGTAAAGTTTTTTTGCTTTATTTCTTGAAACACACAGCTCTTAATTTTTGTTTAATGTACATATTCATTGAAAGTAGTAATACGTATGGATACGATTTATGTTATTGCTTAAGCATAATCGCAAGTGCAATACTACGCATTGACATAATTAAATTGGATTATGTTAACGTATGCGAATGTGTCATTCATGTACCACACATTATTGTCATACTTACATGAACCACACATTTATTCTATAAATATTTATTCATAGGGACAAAGTAAAATATCTTGTATTCATCAAGAAAGATGCATACGATGGTTGATAGTGATGGCATATACAAAAACCCAATAGCCAACAAGAACTCTTATTCGTTCCTTGGCTTTTTCATCGATGGAGAGGACGGGCCACCTTCCGGGCCACCTTCCAATGAAAATAGAAGTTCCTTCTTTGCTTCAAAAATGGCATGCTCCCCCTTCAACTCTTTCTCCAGGAGAAGCATATCTGACACTTTAGCAAGGTCACCTAATGTAGCAAGCACACACATTGCTCCACCACATGTTTGGTCAAACAAGTAAAGAAGCTTTGACCACTTGATTAGCACCACCTTCTTCAAGCTAGATGTTTTAGGTATCACTTGAAAATATCCAAAATTTATAAAAGATTGAATTTTCATGATTGTTTCTTGTCCTCATGGTGAGCAGTTCTTATGGAAGACTACCAAGTCTTGAACAAGGTTGCCAATGTACTCCTCCAGAGCTAAATCCATATGTCAATCCACATGCCGAGCTCCTCCTTGCCTTGATATAAACTCATCTATATATAGTATGTATTGAATGACAAAGTTAAATCAAATAATATATTAAGCAACTAACCTAGAGTTATCAAAAAATGACGAGACTTGACAATAGGGTGCACCAAAAAGCGGCCCTAGATGCCAGACTTTAAACAGGGCAGCTGCAAGCATCATTTTTTGCCAAGATTTCACCGGTGGAATCCAAGGGACCCCATGCACCCTATCGTCAAGTTTCGTTGCATGAAAATATATAGTAGTTAGAAATATCACCTTCTCAAGATCATCTTGTATCTTCATTTCCTCGTGTGTCAGCTGGGGCCTTGGTTTGAACATATCATGTTGTAGTACTTTCATTCGACACAAGGTAATATTCTTCAACTGAGGTAATATCCTCCTATGCTCCTATGATGGCACTCATTGTATCTAAGCTTGTGCCATCATATCTTCCAATCTCTGCCATTGTTGGATGCACATCCATGTAATCATAATCAATCAAGTCATCCATCGAATACATGACTAGGATGGAAAACAACTCTTCTTCCTTCATTTCCAAGTATTGTAGAACATTTTATAGAAGCAAGTATTGTACACCATCTACTTCAATAGGCATCAAGAAGGCAAGGTTGGGTTTGTCGACTTGTGGCTGTTCTGAAGAAAATGGCACCATGAGAGCCAACTCTTGCTTTGCCACCATCCAATGTTCCTCTTCAACATTTATGAGCTCTTCAATCGATTCATCTCCCGTGTATGTGATAGCAACAACTTGTGGAGATCTATCTTGATCTCTCTCCTCCTCTAGGAGTGTATCCAATGTAAGGAGGTAAATTGCCAACAGTTCATACTATGTGTGAAGGATCCACATGCACCATATACCTAATCACCGCTTTTTGGTGATTCTTCCATGTCTTAAATACCATGAGCTATTCCAGAGGCATCCAAGCCATGTCAGATCCCTCAATGGAGTTTATGCAGGTAGCAATGGTACTCACAAAGTCTTCCAAAACCTAAAGTGGGGGATCCAGTGATGAGAACATGCTTCCAAGATTGAAGTTTTTAGAGAAAAAGTGAAATATCTCGTCACCCTGGGTGGCAAAAATAGTCTCGTGGATCCACTCATCAAAGTGTGCACGAGCATCCATCGTAGCAGGTAGAAGGGATATGGTGGATATAAAGAGATGAAGAGAGAAAGTGTGAAATGAAACAATGAAACAAGAACAAAACTAATTCTACCTTAAAAATCTTAAGTTTTAAACCATTAAAGGATGTTCGCATACGATATTTAGTTATGGCTTTACTTACATCTTTGTAAAGTTTACATGCATATGTAAATGTGTTGATGTGAAAAGTGTATAACAAGTGTATGATTTTGCATAAATACCATAATTTTCTAATATTGCAAGTTTACAAGCGACAATATTATATTGGAAAAAAAATTCCAAAAATCTAGAAGTGTTGGATATTACAACTTGTTGTGTTTGAATTTTTAGGGAGACTCCACAATTTCTAAAATATGTGGAACCTTGCACTTTTTCCACTGGTAACAGTATCCTCAGCTTTACTTCAAATTTTCCTACAATCTAGTTTGAAATAGAAGCTAACATGTAGATTTTGCATTAACATTGTAATTTCTTGGTGCATTATACTCAAGGGCCAATCATCCTCCATTTGCAACACTTGGGGCTCGCGGTCCTCACAAATTACAATAACATCCACAATTGCACTTTCACGTGTGTCTTGATCAAGGCACAATCATTTACCCTTGAGCATCCTCCATCTGCAATACTTAAACACTAGGCATAAAGTGTATCGTGTGACAAAGTACCTGTAGTTGGAAAGGAAAGTTAGCCGATCCATCCTAAAGTAAGATACTAGTCAATTAAGAGAAAAAACTTTTAACTGAAAGCCATGTCCCTTGTGACTCGACACTCCACTATATTAGAACTATGAGTCATGTTTGATGTCCAGGTTTTGCCTAGAATCCTTATTACATAATCCTCCGATGCACTTTTTATGACATACATGCTTTTGGTACGTCTCAAACCCTTACATTCCTTGAACATATGTGCAAAAATTGCAATCAGTATGAACTAGCTTAGATGTACATTCTGTGAGCCGGTGCTTGGCTTCATAGAGTTTAATATGTTTGTTGAAATTTTTATGCTATACATGTGCAAAATGTCTCCACTACACAATGGCCAGTCTATGCTATTGAGATTCGATATGTGCATAGACTCAAGGGTTCCATATTCTCAACCCCCATTGGGCAACATGTACTTGGAGTCATATAAAAAAACAAGGTTCTCTGTGAGCTACTTAGCTGTACACCCCTCAAAGAGCAATCTACCAATTTTGAGGTGGTAACACTTAAAAAAACCTATGAAACTCTCAACATTTTGCAACTCTTAGTAATCCAAAGGGTATACTTTTGTAAATACAAGACAAGTAGTTACATGGATAGCATTAAATTTCTCATTCTCAATGAGTTGCAAATACTTACTATTTGCAATGTTTCATTAAAAGGGCACAGTGGGCACATTATGTATTTGTTTTTACATGAATACATGTTGTACAAACGCCTTTGTTACAAGGTGAGAATCAACATTCCTTTGTTTGAGAGCTAAAATTTTACCCTTCCAGTGCTTTGATACATCTGCAATTGCATATGCTTTCACCCTGAAAGCTCCTTTCATGCTTGGATGCATATGTACCCAAGATGAGCAATGATACGTATCAAAGATCCAATACCCTTTATCTTTTCTCTTACATACTTCTATTGAGAGAATGCTTGTTCTTCTCTTACGCATTAAAACCTATGCATTAGATGTAAAGAAGTATGTATTAACCCCTAAATAATAAGCATTTTAAGTTTTCTAGTAATCACCAATATGCCATACAAATCAACATGGCATTAAGAGATGTTTACACTCTTGTGAATAGATACAAATATCGATATCAAAGTGCATGTGGATATGTGCATCAACATAAAGTATAGATTCAATTTTAAGGCATCACTTTAATCATACCATTTATATGAAATATAATGAAAAGAATAGCACAATAATACTTAGAGAACTTTGCCAAAATAAATTTTATTATAATAAATAGAAGTCTAATTTGACTCAATACATTGTATGAAACGTGGGTATTATAGAGTAGTTGTTATAAGGATAGCAACCACATGGCATGCAAATCTTAATAGGCACTATAAGATAAAGCCTTATACCGATGTTAAAAACGATGAAAATGTTAATAAAAAATTTTTATCCCATCATCGCAAAAAGCATCATTATTGGCAATGCCATAGAATAGTCGGTATTAGCATCATTATCAGTGTCGCTATTTGCGTCGGTATCAAATGCGACGCTGATACCGACGCAAATAGCGACATTGATAATGACACTTTGCGACGCTAATAACGATGCCAATAATGAGGCGTGCAGTAAATTTGCGACACTAATAGCGACGGTAACAGGGAACAAAAAAAATTTGCGACAGGGCAGCAAGTTGCCCTGCTACATATAGCACTATGTGCTTTATTTGGGCCATACAAAATAGTTTCTACACTGTGTACAATGCTCGTGTAAATAAAGACAAAGTGTACTTAAATCATAATACTAATACATGAAATAAATACATGATCGCATAATGAAAGCGACTGGTACAATCATGGCAAGATATCACTACTACATAGAAAATGTCTACATAGATCACATGACCAAAAAAGAAGGGTGTGTGAGCTGCAGGGATCCAAGGGCGAGCTATAGATCATCGCCATCCGAAAACTCGTCCCGCCACAAAGGAGCATCAAACAGACTTTGCAAAAAACAAAACAACTACATATCAGTCCACTATACAATAATGCATTCTAATTAAACATGGTAACTACGGACAAGAAAGATGAGTTACTTACAGGGCTACTGCGTCCATACAATCGGTCAATCAATGTAGTCAGACCATGCCTCTCTGCATATCGAGTCTCAAGGCCGGTCGGATCGTGATTTGTAATGGAGTGCTGTAAAGAAAATAAAATATTAAATATTAGAAACACGATTGGCAGTACAAAGTATAATGCAAAAAAAAGGCAAGCAAAACAAAAGAAAAACTTACAAAGTCCTCCAGATATATCGTGTGGCCGCTACTCCCAAGATGATGGACCACTCCACCATCTAGTCGTGCCCTTGTTGCCTTGCACTGCTGTCTCCAACGTCCTAGAGAATCTATAACCTCCTCCTTGAGTCGGTGCTAGTCCTCCGCATCTAGCCACTCGGGCTTTGTAGCCCCACTCTTGAGTGCCTTGCGTGCGTTCGATCGTCTATGTGACATATATGCACGCATGCACTCCATCATCCAGCTGGTAGAAAACCTATCTACTGCGGTTGGTACCGGAAACTCCTCATGCAAGGATGCTACTATGTAGTCCTTGCTTCCCTTCAGTATGTTTTTCCAATGATCCAAGATGTTGTGCCGAAAAGCTTGTTGGCACAACTCTCTCATGCGAGCCATCACCCTCCTCCCCTCATCATTCATGATGATGGCTCATGATCTATCATGTACAAGGTAGGCATACCCCTCTGGGGTATGCCTAAGATGGGTCCTCTCCTACCTGCGACCACACTACTCGGCATATCTAGGAGACCCCTATACATCTGGTATACCGACCGAGGTAGTATCTATCGGAGTAACACCCACCATAGGGGTGCCACCTGTGGACAGCTGAGCAAAAGCCAGAGTGACTGGAGTAGATGTCCCCATAGGTATGACAAATCCCGGAGGTGATGCAACTCTAGCAGAATGGCGAGACAGAGACACTACATCCGTGCCTCCACAGAAACCACCTGAGACACACTCTCTAGAACCGCCACGAGAGCAAGGAGTAGCACCTGTATCCTGAGTCGACCGCAGGCTCATTGCATCCGGATCTCTGCAGCATCTCCCTAAAGCACTCCCTCCGTCTGGCCCAAGTCTGAAGCATCGACCTCATCTGCTCGAAACTAAAACATTAGATCGTACCAAAATAGATCTAATAGAGCGGCCTAACGATGTCCCAGAAAACTCCTGGTCTGCCATATCTCTGAATCTCACCATCTGATCTGAAGACATGCGCATGAAGATCTCTTGCAACTCCTCATCACCTCGACTCATTCTGATGATCAAAGTATTCACAAAGGTCACCTGCACAGACAAAAATTGATGTTAGCATAATCAATTTAAATCATACAAAGCACGGTAATATAAATCTTTAAAAAATGATCTTACTTAAAATGCATATCTTATGTACCCTTATAAGTGATTCGTCAACGAATTGAGTAGGTGGATACTCCAAGTATGAAGTATCCTATGGTCCCATGTCAATCTCCTGATACAACTTGGCATAAACTGGAAGGTCGATAGACATGTCACCATAAAAGGATAAGTCCACCTCGTTCTCAAAGAATTCTTGGACTCCTATATTTCCATCATTGTTACTTGATGTTGGCTCCTCTACATGCTCCAAGCTTTCAGTGGTCTCCACCCCTTGCAATATTGACCCCTCTACTTGCATATTTTCCTCATCTATGCTCGAAACATCACTTTGATCATATACTCTCGCACTTCGGGGAGCTGAAGGTATAACATACCACCATCGAGATTGTCGAGGGTTTGGATAGAAGATTACATGTTCTTAAACACGTACAAGAGAGATTTAACTATTGTGACATGTACCATGTCATAATACAATTAAAACACAAATGAGTTCATGCACATATTCACAATGGTCCGGCAACACAAAGGTGTCGTGCAAATCCATTCTTTTTTTTTCGGAATCTATTTCGAGAAATCCAGATGGGCCTCGTCGAACTATTACTTCAATTCCTTCAAGTATTGCTTTGAACCACTGCACATCGAATAGTATCATGGAGAGGCTACGGTAATCCATCGTAATAATATTTTGCAAGTTCCCAAAATACTGCATCTCATCTATAACCGTGTTTGGATCCATTGCTCATCGTCGGCTCTCTTGTTCGAACCTTGCCATGATACCACAGTCTATTGTGGAGTGCATTTCATCAATACACTCCACGCGAAAATGTTGTCTGTAGTACAACCACGCTGCACTATATATTTTATACTGTACATTGAAACGCTCAATTAGTTGTCGCATATAAAATATAGGTACGACAAACCCTAAACACATCATCAGCTTTGGGCTACATCCCCTTGAGAATTTCCACTCCTTGGTTGAGACCTCCGCCCCTTCGTGAGACATTGCAGTCAAAGCTCCATGCAACCATCGTCTATCATCATCCTTTAGCGACCATAGATACTATTGTTTGGATCCAACGTTGGTAGCCATTGTGAAATATACACTAGTGCCTTAGACACCAACCAACCTTCAGCCATGCTGCCTTCTGGCCGAGCTTGTTGTCTCGCACTAAGCCTTTCAGGGTTTTTATGAAGCGCTCCAAGAAAAACATCCATCGCATATGGACAGGTCCGCCAATCTCCACTTCATCTACAAAGATGCACAAGAAGGTAGATTTGTATCGTGAGCATGTTGGTAGGCAGGTATTTCATAAAGAGATAGACCGTCTCCACTGCTCCCCGCCTCGCGGATTGAATAGAGGAGGTCTTAATCTCATTCTGTGAGATCCATTGCACTAAACTCGATAACCTGTAAATTGTCTCGCATATTTATGGAGTAAGGTATCCTGTGATCGCAATCAATAGTACAAACTGCCACAAACGAGAAATCATTATGAACAATGACTACACTCCAAATAGCAAAATATGTAGGCCACTTACAATCCATTCGTAGTACAAACCTGACATATCTTATACTGATCATGGGATTTTAGCCCTGATAATTGGTCATCTTTACAAAATGCAAATCTGAGAGAATGCATCATACCGGTCCGAGTGCGGATAGACTTGACTTTTTGCTTCACAATGCGCTCTTCTTTAGTGGAAAAAACCCAAGGAGCTTGAGGTAGCTGCAAGCGACCATCAGCACTCGACTGCGGCCAAAGCGCTTCCATCTTGCCTACCTCCTTCAAATCCATTCATGCCCCTATAGTGTCTCTCTTTCGTGTGATGTGGTCCCATAGCAAGTTGCCCATGTTCTTGAAAATATGCATGGGATCCAACAAGTGGTTGATCTATAAGTGGGTCCAATATGGTAACTCATAGAAAACTAAGAACCGTCGCATTCCATTTGGATGTGACTCTGTGTGGACCATCTTCAGCTTGTACCAACTTTGGGCATTCATACGTGTTGGAGATCGTGCAAGAAAGCCTTCCCTGAGTTCATGAACCTCTGGCAAGGAAGCGACATGTCCTTGATATACCATCTTCTTTATGGTTTGTGACCTTCAGGAGTCTAATTGTGACCCGCACAATGGACATGTATGATAACTTGAGGTAACCAAACATGTCCCAACACCTCTATCCAATGAATTCAAACTTGAACAAGCTATGATAGATATTACCAATGAGAATGGAATCCTATTTACATGAGCACTCTCCAAATCTCGGAAAGTTATGCATCATCCACATGAGAATGGCTCGAATATTGGCAGGCCGTCGACCATCGCACTTGCTCATATCTTGCACGGTGACTCCCTCCTCCCACAAAATCTTAAGCTCATCGACTAATGAACGAAGATACGCCACACTTTGGACATATCTCCATAGTCTCGTGTTCTCCTCGAAACAGTATGCAATCGTTGATACATGCATGGATGCTGTTGTAGTCTATGCCAAGCTTTCATAAAACATGTCATGCATCATCATGAGACTCAGGCATGGTATTTACAAGTGGTAATATATGATACTTCAGTAACCTGAAAAAAATCATAAAAGACGTTGAAAAAGCACAAATGTTTTTAATGATAGTGCTTTTAAAAAATCAACGAAGAGTACATACAAGGTACCTGATCAACTCGGTCACACTCTATCGCTCTACTTGTATTTTACTTGTACACTTAGGAGTGCAAGAAGTGTCTTCAAGCGAGATACTCGGCACCCAACATATAATATTATGGATGCTTCCTCTCTAAGCGGATTAGAAGTCTCGACATCCATGGCAATCAATGCATCAATCATTTTCGCCATCTCACTTTTCAAGATTGTAGGTAAATCTCGAAGG